>NC_069677.1:49125000-50375000 GCF_023699985.2 Odocoileus virginianus | reverse complement strand
CCTAATTTCTTTCTGCTTCTGTGTCCTCAGAGAGAAGCTGGAGACAATGAGGACTCAGGGATACAGATACACTTGGTCTAGAATACTTGGACGTGAGTACCTTGATTAGGAAGTTATTCGGAAACTATTTTAACTTGTGAATCAAACTATTTCATTGGCCTTTTCAACACATGAGGACCCCTCTCAAACATCCTCCAAGTATGTTAGTACTCAGTTGTGTTTGATTCTTTGCAATCACACAGACTCTAGCCCACCAGGCTCCTCTGTCCATGGAATTCTCCAGTCAGGAATACTAGAGTGGGTAACCATTCCCTTCTCCCGGGGATCTTCCTGACCCAGGGAACAAACTTGGTCTCCTGCATTGCAAGCAGATTCTTTACCATATGAGCCACCAAGGAAGCCCCACCATCCTCTAACCTACCATCAATGGCCTACCATCATTGACACCAACTGGGAAAAATGAAACTCCTATTTTTTTCCCACTAACTCATATTCTACCCTTCTCATAAGAAAAAGAAAAAAAAAAACTCTCTTTATGAGAAAACAAGCTGTTTGCACAAAAAATACTCTACTGCATTGATTATAATAGTGAACCTGGAAAAAGTCTTTATATCCAATAATAAGGTAGTGATTAAGTAAATCGTGGCACATAACCTACAAAAAGTATTGTGCAGAGACCAAAAATTATAATGGAAACTGCAGTAGTATGGAAATGCTTATTTAATAATTATACATTGAGTAGCTATTGTATCCCAGGACTCTCCTAGACAGTGGAAATAAAGGAACACCACAAATAGCTTGCAGGGTAGTAAGGAAGTCAGACATAAACAAAGCATTTTAGGAAGAAAGTGAGACAGAAAGGAAGAGGACAGGGCACGACAATGAAAAGAATGACACAACCATTAAGAAGAACAGAATACAACAAAAACCAGTTGGAACATACAAGGCCCAAGATGGTGAAAGGTTTGACTCCCAGCAGAACTTGAGCCTCATTATACACTCATTATAATACATTAGCATATGCTAAATGTCATGCCCAAAGATGCCATGACAGTTCCAAGGTTGACCTTGAAAGGCCAAAAAGTGGGCGGTGCCCCAAACCCCTGAAATCCCCAGCTCTTCTCCAAAGTAGTTAGAATACTCCTCCCACTCTTTACTTTAGCCTATGAAGTTATCCAGTCCGTAAAAAATAACCACCCCCTCACCTCAGGGTCCTCTCATCTTTTGAGATGGGCTGCAATCTGTCTATGGAATATGTACCTCCCAGGGCCACTCTCGCCTCCTGAGACGGGCCACATTCTGTTCCTAGAGTGTGTATCTCTCTAAATAAATGAGCTTTCACTTCACTATGGCTTGCTTTTGAATTCTTTCCTGTGCAAAGCCAAGGATCTTCACTTGGCGGCCAGTGCTAGGGATTCACTGGAGACCTGGAACATGACGATCCTCTCACACCCCATTTTTCAGACAACAAAAGGACAATGAGGACGGAGGCCTGGAGGGGTGTTCTGAGAGCTGAGAGCCATTCAATGTGGCTGAAATAAAAGGGGTGGGAAGGAGATAAAACTGAAGAGGAAAGGGCCAGATTGAGGGATGCTTTGGGATTTATTCTATTGATGAAGAGATGTCATTGTAGTTTTAGCAGGATAAAATACATGACTATTATAGTATTCATGCAATCATTTGATTGTTCATTTGTTAATTCAAGGACCAGTTATTGAGTGTATATTTACTGTGACAGGCACAGGTACCATAAAGATGAATAAGACAAAATCTCTACTTCTGAGAGTCTAACACAGGGATGGAACACTCATTTAAGAAAGTCATTATAACGCACTGTGATAAGCACTTCAAAGGAGTCATCTGAAAGGCAATGGGGAAGCACAAAAACAAACACTTTGATGAGGAGGGAGTGCGTGAATGGTCCAGGTAGTCCTATGCAGGGAAGGAAAATCTTTTCCTTCTACCCATGCAAGATTTATTGGCTGAGACTCTGCAAACTAGACTGACAAAAGAACAGATTAACAAGAGAAAAACAAGCAAAAATCTATCAGTGCATGCATTGCACACATACATGGGAGCAGTCAATGATGAATAACTCAGAGGGGTGGTTAGAACTTGTGCTTCATAGCATCTTGCCAAAAAAATAATAGATTTTTTTTAGAAAAGTGACCAGACAAAGGAAAAGACTTTGCGTTTCTAGGGCAGTAAATTGGGAAAGGTAAATATATGGGGGAATTAATGGAACATAAGGGCTAACCAGTAAGGTCTGTGAAGTAGATATCTCTGGGGTAATTAACTTCTTCCTGGTAGAGAAGGGAGTGGGGAACACCTTTACAAATTTATGTCTTTTAGGCAAATAGGGAGAGGGCACAGGGCTTTTCTTGTATCTATTTCTTCTCAGTTTCTTTCGGCTCTAAACAATCCTTACGTCAAAATGGCATATTTTGAGGTGGCATATTCTGCTACCTTTCACTTAACAGAGAACAAGTATCAGTCAGGGAAACAAAAGCACATTAAGAATTCCAACAGAGAAAATTTAGCATTAGAAATTAGTCAGTCAGGTCTTGGAGAACTGAAAATGCAAAAAGGGAACACTGAGGTTTCATAGAGACAACAACTTCGGGAAGCAACTACCACCTCCTAGCTCTGAGCAAACCAAAGGAAGAGATCAGAGTTATTAGAATTTAGAAGCTGAATGAAATACTATGCACAGGTGGGACCCAGACCTTGGAGGAGGAGATATGGCTGGCTAGTGCTGGCGTTTCTGAGGAAGGTATGAAGCTGGTTCTTCTAGGGATGGAAACAATTGCTGTTGTCAAAATAATGGTCACTGCTAGGTGACTTTACATAAACAGCAAGCAAATAGGAAGGAACTAGTCCCTTCAACTTCCTCATGCCTTCCCATCTCCCGGTCTTCCTTTAGTGCCCCTATTGACAGAAACCAACAGGAATTCTGATGGCTAAAAAGGAAGCTGGTTTGCATAGCTCCAGCTTCCCTGGTGGCTCAGAGGTTAAAGCGTCTGCCTGGAATGTGGGAGACCCCGGTTCGATCCCTGAGTTGGGAAGATCCCCTGGAGAAGGCAATGGCAACCCACTCCGGTACTCTTGCCTGGAGAATCCCATGGAGGGAGGAGCCTCTTAGGCTACAGTTCATGGGGTTGCAAAGAGTCGGACACGACTGAGTGATTTCACTTTCAACCTGGGAAAGCTAAGTTTGGCAGTGACAGAAAATAGCTTAATCTCCAGTTTAGGAGTGCATCTTATAAAATGAGGAGGCAGGCTTAAAAGGAAGGCCTTTCAGGCAAAAGAAAACCACATGTGCAAAAGCATGACGCCATCAAAGTGCTCTGTGCTCTTGGGAATTACAAGTATGAAATCAGTTGTAGCTTGAATGCAAAATGCATTGACAAAGTATCAGGCAGAGCAACTGGAATGATAGAAAGGGATCTTGTTCTGAAGGGCAGGGAATCCTATGTTAAGAAGCAAAGGTAAATAATATTTTTAATATCTCTCAAATTTTTCAGTAGTTTATGTTTTTTTCACCCTCATTGCCATTAACAGTATACCTTGAATCCAAGGCTTATTGTCCTAGGAAAGGAGGAGTATTTGATTCAGCAGAGAACAAAGAGGTCACTGCCTAGATTTTTGAATTTCAAAATAGTTTTTTAATTACCTAGGGAGATAAAGGTCAGTCTAGTCAAAGCTAGGGTTTTTCTAATAGTAATGTACAGATGTGAGAGTTGTACCATACAGAAAGCTGAGCGCAGAAGAATGGATGCTTTTGAACTGATGTTGGAGAAGATTCTTGAGGGTCCCTTGGCCTACAAGGAGATGAAACCAATCCTAAAGGAAATAAGTCCTGAATATTCATTGGAAGGACTGATGCTGAAGCTGAAATTCCAATACTTTGGCCACCTGATGCGAAGAACTGATTCATTGGAAGACTGTGATGCTGGGCAAGATTGAAGGCAGGAGGAGAAGGGGATGACAGAAAATGAGATGGTTGGATGGCATCACTGTCTCAATGGACATGAGTTTGAGCAAGCTCCGGGAGTTGGTGATGGACAGGGAAGCCTGGTGCGCTGTACTCTATGGGGTTGCAAAGAGTCGGACATGACTGAATGACTGACTAACTGAGGGAGATAAAATAGCCCGAGGGTAAGATCTTTAGATTTGCAAAAATTTGGCTTTTTGAAATAGAAAATATTGACTCTCTGTGACTCCATGGACTGTAGCCCATCAGGCTCCTCTGTCGGCAGAATTCACCAGACAAGTATGCTGAAATCGGTTGCCATTTTCTTCTCCAAGGGATCTTCCTGACCCAGAGATTGAACCCAGGTCTTCTGCATTGCAGGCGGATTCTGTATCATTTGAGCCACTGGGGAAGCACACAAAAGGCTATGAAGCGCCAATAAACCATAGTTTATTCTAAGAAGCCACAGGGCAGGAATACATTGGATAGGATATAAAGCAAGTTCCTATTCCACAGGACGAAAACATCTTCTGCAGTGAGGGAGGAACCACTCACAAATTCAGATTCAGATTCCAGTGTTCTGTGTTCCTTCCTTGCCCCTCACCTCTGGGTCAGACCTGGGCAGGGCAGGGCAGGGCTTGTGTGTATGTGTGAACTTCTTGAAGACCCTTGGTGACAAATCGCAGAACAAAAAGTTTATTCCTCAGTTCCTCAGTTGCACCTATTCAAACTGTCTGCTCCTCAGAGAAGCCCTGTGTTGACATGGGTCTGCGATGATGACTTAAGTTGGGTTTTGGATAGTGTTATCACCAAACACTGACTCAAAGGACATGAATTTGAGCAAACTCTGGGAGACGGTGGAGGACGGAGGAGCCTGGCGCCCTACAGCCCATGGGATTACAAAGAGTCAGATGTCCTCGTGACTGAACAACAAAAACAAATCACCAAAAAATATGATGCATTTTTTTTTCTGGTTTTGAATGTTATAAAAAATAGTATCATTCTCTATGTACGGACTTTGATTCTTCCATATTGTTTGATATAGCTACAGTTCATTCTTAAATGTAAAACGTTTATACTTAAACATGATGCATTATGAGAATGTTTTATAATTTATTAATCCATTTTCTGGTCAGTAGATGTTTGTGTTGTTTCTCATTTGTACTGTTATGAAGAGTGAGGTAATGAACAAGACATGGATTTCATTAGGATATTTTCAGGGATGGAATTGTTCGGCTATGTGATTATTCAATTTTATAAAATAATGTTAATAGTTTTTCAAGTTGGTTTTACCAATTTGAATTCTCAGAAGAATTTTTAAGAGTTTCTGATTACTGTATCCTTTCCAATACCTGGTATTGCTTGACTTCCTAATTTTGTCAATTCAGCAGATGTAAAATATTATCTCATTATCATCTTAATTTGCATTTTAAAATTTATTTAAAAGGCTGGACATCTATTCTGTCTAAAATACAGAAGACCTAGGTTCGATCCCTGGGTCACGAATATCCCCAGGAGAGGGAATGGCAACCCACTTCAGTATTTTTGCCTGGAGAATTCCATGGGCAGAGGAACCTGGTGGACTTCAGTCCATGGGGTGGCAAAGAGTCAGACACGACTGATGGACTTGCACTTGTCTTTCCATATGTCAATTTGTCATTAAGGACTTCTCTACTATGAAATTTTTCTGTATGTTCTTTGCTTTTTCTGCCAAGTCACTTGTCTTGTGATATTGATTAGTAGGAGATCTTGAGATATCCTGGATTCTAATCCATTGTGGTTGTAGTTGTTGCAAACATCCCCTATTCTACTTTGTGATTTGAGTTTTCACTTTCTAAATGGTCTCTCTTGAGAAATAAATTCTTCTTTATTTTAATGTAAATTTATTATTCATTGCTTTAATGGTTAGAACTTTATCTTAAGAAATTCTTCTGTACCTTGAGGTTATAAAATTTCAAAAAATTTTCTGCTACAGGACAAAATAATGTTGGCTTTCGCTTTACATCCCTGATACACCTGTAATTGATACACCAGAATGATGTGAGGTAGGGATTCAATTTTACTCTTTCCATATAGATAACCAGCCATTCCACTGACTAAATAATCTGTCATGCAATGCCATGCATCAGTTCAGTTCAGTTCAGTTGCTCAGTAGTGTCTGACTCTTTGCAACCCCATGGGCTGAAGCATGCCAGGCCTCCCTGTCCATCACCAACTCCCGGAGCTTACTCAAACTCATGTCCATTGAGTTGGTGATGCCATCCAACCATCTCATCCTCTGCTGTCCCCTTCTTCTCCTGCCTTCAATCTTTCCCAGCATCAGGGTCTTTTCCAATGAGTCAGTTCTTCACATCAGGTGGCCAAAATATTGGAGTTTCAGCTTCAGCATCAGTCCTTCCAATGAATATTCAGGACTGATTTCCTTTAGGATTGGTTTCATCCCCTTGCAGTCCAAGGGACTCTCAAGAGTCTTCTCTAACACCACAGTTCAAAAGCGTCAATTCTTTGGTGTTCAGTTTTCTTTATTAGTCCAACCCTCATATCCATACATGACTACTAGAAAAACCATACCCTTGACTAGACAGACCTTTGTTGGCAAAGTAATGTCTCTACTTTTAAATATGTTGTCTAGGTTGGTCACAGCTTTTCTTCTAAGGAGCAAGTGTCTTTTAATTTCATGGCTGCAATCACCATCTACAGTGATTTTGGAGCCCCCCAAAATAAATTCAGCCCTGTTTCCACTGTTTCCCCATCTATTTTTCATGAAGTGATGGGACCGGATGCCATTCTCTTTGTTTTCTAAATATTGAGTTTTAAGCCAACTCTTTCACTCTCCTCTTTCACTTTCATCAAGAGACTGTTTAGTTCTTCCTTGCTTTCTGCCATAAGGGTGGTATCATCTGCATATCTGAGGTTATTGATATTTCACCTGGAAATCTTGATTCCAGCTTGTCCTTCCTCCAGCCCAGCATTTCTCATGATGTACTCTGCATATAAGTTAAATAAGTAGGGTAACAATATACAGCCTTGACGTACTCCTTTTCCTATTTGGAACCAGTCTGTTGTTCCATGTCCAGTTCTAACTGTTGCTTCCTGACCTGCATACAGATTTCTCAAGAGGCAGGTCAGGTGATCCGGTATTCCCATCTCTTGAAGAATTTTCCACACTTTGTTGTGATCCACACAATCAAAGGCTTTGGCATAGTAAATAAGACAGAAGTAGATGTTTTTCTGCAACTCCCTAGCTTTTTCGATTATCCAACGGATGTTGGCAATTTGATCTGTGGTTCCTCTGCCTTTTCTAAATCCAGCTTGAACATCTGGAAGTTCATGGTTCACATACCATTGAAGCCTGGCTTGGAGAATTTTGAGCATTACTTGGCTAGTGTGTGAGATGAGTGCAATTGTGTGGTAGTTTGAACATTTTTGGGCATTGCCTTTCTTTGGGACTGGAATGAAAACTGACCGTGCATGTCCACATATGAATGTTCCATAACTATTTTAGATTTTTAACAAGTCTTGATGAAAGTGAAAGTGTTAGTCGCCCGGTAATGTCTGACTCTTTGCAACCCTATGTACTATAGACCGCCAGGCTCCTCTGTCCATGGAATTTTCCAGGCAGGAATACTGGAGTGGGTAGCAATTCCCTTCTCCAGGGGATCTTCCCAACCCAGGAATTGAACCCAGGTATCCTGCATTGCAGGCAGATTCTTATACTATTTGAGCCACCAGGGAAACTATGCAATGCCATGCATGTCTGTATATCAATGTTCCATAACTATTTTAGATTTTTAACAAGTCTTGGTATCTTATATGAAAAAATCCCTCACTGATCTTGGCTATTCTTGGCCCTCTTCTATATACATTTTAGAATCAACTTGTCAATTTTTAAGAAATATTCTATTTAGATTTTTACTGCAATTGCATTACATTTATTAAATCTCAACTACTCCATTCTAGCTTTAATCTCTAGGACTCCACTAAAGCTGATCTTGTCAAAATCTCCAGAAGTCTCCACATTGCCAAATCAAATGGATAAGTCCTCATTCTCACTTTACTTGACCTATTAACTGCATTCATAAGAACTCTCTCCTTTTTCACTCAATTTGTGCTCTGGACTTCAGAAACATCACATTGTCCTGGTTTTCTTCCTAAACCACTGAACTAGTCTCAGTTTTTACAGCTGGCTCTTTCTCCTCTGCCTGAAATCTGGAAGTTGGACTGTTGCAGGGTCTAATTTTCAATTCTCTCTCCTTGTTCTTCTAGTTCCATGGCTTTAAATGTTACTTTCTGTTGACGTCTCCCAGGTATGTAATTGACCTAAGCTTCAGACTTGTGTATCCAATTGCACAACTGACATTTCCAGTTGAATTACAAATAGGCATTACAAACTAAATGTACTTTAAAAAGAAGAATTCGAGTTCTGTCCTAAATATGTTTCTTTCTCAGTCTAAATATATATTCCCATCATATACCCAATTGCTTAACCCAAAATACGGAGACCTCAATCATTCTAGGTTCTTCCTTTCCCTCATTCTCTGCATCTAATCCATTGGGAAGTTTGTAGGTGCTACTTCCAAAATACACCTTGAATCCATCTACTCTAGTACATTTCCACTGCCATCATTTGAGTCTAAGCCACCATCCTCTCTTGGTTTGACTACTGCGATTGGATAGACTACTGATGGGTCTGCCTCGTGCTCTTGCCTCACCAATATTCACTCTCCACTAAACAACCAGAGTAGCCTAAGAGTAACGACAGAATACGTGCTACCTCTGGTTAAAATCTTCCAAAGGCTTCTTGTTGCACTTAGAATAAAATCCGAAGCTCCTCGCCATGGCCCTCAGGCCCTACTAAACTGACTCCTGCCTAGCTCCTGGGCCTAAGCTGACAAATCCCATTCCCGTTGGCCGCCTTCTGCTTCTTCAAATATGTTAAGCTGGCACCCGTGCCAGGGTTTTTGCATGTGTTCCTCCAGATGCCTTCAGCTCGTTTGGATGCCTTATATTAATACCTCCTTTAACATTCTTCTATCAGTTCAAATATCCTCAGAGGGGACTTCCCTGAACCCAAAAGGTCTGGAATTATTTTATTTATTGATTGATTTACTTATTTATTCCCAACTAGAATTAAGTTCTTTGAGGACTGAGGCCTTAGGCTGTCTTGTTCGTAACCATATCAAGGCACCTGGAACAGCGCTGGGTGCATAGGAAATGTTCAACAAATATTTACTGAATGGATAAAAACTTCTCCCAGCGGATAAGGGAAAAGGACAGATGACTGAGGCTTATTAAGCATCTTACTTCCCCCCCCCCCCAACCACTTGGTATAGAAAGAAACAAAGCAAAATAAAAACAACTGGTATGTTAGGGAATAAGTGTTAATGGTATTTTCTTCCTTCTAATGTTGTTATGCTACTTGGGTAATAAATTCAAATTAGTAGAGCAAATTAACTTCTTTGAATTTACACAGTCTCATAATGAAATGAATAATAGTCAGCTTAGGAAAGCAATTTATATTTATGACTTTGGAAGAAGAAGTGAAACCTGTAAGAAGGTATTCACCTTTACTAACAATCCAATTTATGTCCAAAATACTGAACCTAATATTTGTTTCAAAATCTTAAATAGTACCTTATTGCTAAGAATGTAACTCATATTTTTCATGTCTAGTCTATTTTAGAGAAGGAGAGGTTTTAAACAACTCTCAATATATTATTTTTCTCTCAGCTTTAATTATTGTACCAGTAAAATTTTACTCAGATGTATAACTGGAAGTGTACTATGACTAACATAATATTTTGTTTAATAGATAAACTATGCTGGAATAGTCAGTAAATGATAACAAATAGGTACTTGTATTTTTTACTTATTTAACAAATCCATACATAAAGCTTAGTATGTGTCCGGCACTGTTCTAAGGATTTTGAAATATGTACATGTTTAATTCAATTCTTATAAAAACCCTACCATCAGGTACTATTAACATCCTCATGTTACACATGTGGAAACTGATACACACAGAGGTTAAGCAGCATTCCCAAGGCTCACATAACTAGTAGGAAATGCAAAAGCTGGGATTAAAATTCAGGCTATTCTTGGTACTGTGCCTTTACTACAACTCAATGTGACAGTGATTGAGAGTTGGCTAAGGAAATAAAAATATGTTTTCTTTGTCCAGCTGAAATAATTTTGTGTTGCATATCTGCTTGTTCTGAATACAAGAAGAGCTAGTAAGACAGGCAGACTGCTTAGGTTTCATTTACCACACATGGCATTCTGAAAGAAATCACTATTGTTTCTATGGTCAGGGTCACTATGGGGTACACTGTGACTTGTGCAGTGTACAACTCCAGAGGGCACTACCCACATAGGTTCTATGTAAGTGGCATCCCTTAGACCTGTTCAAGGTATAACCATCCATGGTGGAACTGCCAGTGGTCTAAAGACTTATTGGCAATCTCACAGTATAACTTCCAAGCAGGAGACCCTCCTCTCTACATAATCCAGTTTTAGTTTTACATTCATCAAAATTTATTACTGATATAATATATTAAAACGCCACTCTGTGTACTGGATAACTGTCATGTCTCTTCCATTTTCAACTTATCAGGAATAAAGAAACACTTAAGTGTCTGCATATATGGTACACTATAGAAACCCTTTTCTTTTTTTTTTTCTATGAAATGTTATGATTTTAAATGCCTTTCCTGGTAATTTTGGAAATAGTAACAAATCTAAGCCAAGATTTCTTGAAAGTCCAAATCCATTTCATAGTCCATTTGCCTTTAGATACTTCTGATAACATCTTATTAAATCCTTAGTTTAGTCAACTGGCAATCATCTGGTTGGGCACTCTTGGCCCACTGAACTTAACTCCAAAAAGTGGGTGTTGTAACTGCCAGAATGGGCAGTGCTGAAGGAGTCATGGGTACATGGGGTCTGAGTGGTTGTCTGGCCTAATTTTTCCCTAGATGAAGAACCTGAGGCCTGGAAAGTTGATAGTCATCCCAAGTGTACACAGCTGGTTGGTGGCAGGAATAAGTCTTGAATCTGAGATTATAAACTCTTACTTTTTGGCCTTTTTCTGTTACATCTCACTATGTTCTGTACCCTGTAGAAAACACAGACGTTATTTTGTATAAATACTTCAAACTACTATGTTCCAACTTTGCTATTTGCCCTTGTCCACATTCACTGGTACAATCAGTTCAGTTCTTTGAGCATTAAATGTGATCCATTCCATTATTAAGAAAGGAAAAATCCATTACTAGTTCAGAAATACAGACTGGTGGTTTACTGGCCAGGTGTCAGGGTTAATCTCTGACAGGTGAATTAATTAAGTGGTCAGTTAACTTCTATGGGCTTCTTCCAACTATGAAAAGAGAGGGCTGGAAAAGTGGCCTGCCATGTACTTTCTGGCTCTTACACTTTGTGTTCCTATGAATTACCATTGTGATTCTCAACTATCCTGTTCTTAAGGTGCATTTGGAATATATAACACTCTCTTTACGTCTCAATTAAATGAGATCATGTCTTTTAGTAGCCAAGTATTTTCCTACTTTATTTTTCACATGTCGCTTAGCACCTTACACTTACTTAGTACTTTACACCATGTACACAGTGACCTGTCATTCTGTTGTGCCTAGTCTAGTCTTTGTTTTTGTTTTGGTTGGGAAAGAACTGTTGCTAAAAGGAGAGGAGAAGGAAATCTCCCGGGTGGAGTCTTTAGCATGCCAGAGACCTGCCAAGGGTTGCCATGCTCAGAAGCACAAGACTAGTTAAACCAGGGGTTGTTGCCTGGTCCAGAGGGAACTCATGAGGGGGCCTAGTTTGAGAACTTAGCCCAAAGTAGATGCTCAGAACTAGACAATAACCAATGGACCCAAACATATCCTTTCCTGGAGTCTTTGAATGGAGACAAAAAGTAGGTTATGGGCAGGAGAGAACAACAGAGATCCAGAAGGGTGTGATTTAAAGTCTCAAAACAAGCGTTGGGGTAGTAGAAACCATGAAGTGGGGAAAAGTGAGTCAGAACGAAAGAGAAATAAGTGAAGATAGACAGTAGCTGAGTCACAATAGTGGACTCAGTAGAGCAAGGATAAATAAGCCTGAGGCAATGATCAGATGACCAGAGTTCTTGTATCATGAGGGTGTCAGAAGCTCTTGCTGCGGACTGTACCACGTTCTGGTTCTCTGTGAGACCTGGACAGCAAAAAGTTGCTTTTTTATAGCTCCATAGTGCCCCAATTATTGCTCGAGTAATTTCGATCTCCTGAAGCATCCCAAGTAGACCTCTGCATCTTGCCACTTGGAAAAAACCTAAATAACATGGTGTCTGTCAAATTCATACCCCAGGCTCTTGGAGTGCCTGCAGGCTGCTTTGTGCCATGCAGGCAGCTCTCCGGAGAGTCTGCTGAATCAAGCTGTGAGATGGATGGAGCTACCTTGGGAGTGAGCAACTCCAAGTTAGCTGATGAAAGAGTAGTTCTGAACAAGGATCAAGGTGTGTTCAAAGTTATCTGATAAGTCGTGGGCTGGAGCAGATTGGAGCCTTGTAAGTAAACTGGTTTATGTAGCAAGATTACCAGGAGGGCCCCTACTCCAAATATTCTGCCTCCAATTTGCCACATTGCCTGAAATTTCACACTGAGAGATTAACTTCTTCTGATGGAAGTCAAAATCTCTCCAAATACCTACTTATAAAGTACCTATGTTCAGAGACAGGATTAACACTTAAAGTTGTTACCAGCCTTTCACATCTTGGTGTGCACTCATTCAGCAAGCCCATTCCTTGCAGTTTATTCTCTTAAGGGGCTGAAGAAATTGGTTCTGATGGTGTCAGGTCACAACGGGGGACACTTTCAGAGCATGATACACTACTGAAGGAAATTATACCAGACAAAATAAACTCTGGCTAATGTTAGTAAAGGGAAAAGTAGAGGAAACAGCAGGGATGAAGCCAGATGTCAGTACCTCCAAGCCTCATTCTAGAGGACCCAATATACTAAATATAATGCAAAAAGGACAGCAGCCTTCAAGGTTGATATATGCTTAAGAAGATCTGAACTCTATGCCCATTCTCTACTGCTTGCTTAGTATACATATAGCTTGGAGTCTCTGGACCTCAGTTTCCCAGTCCATAAAATGGGACATATGAAAAATCTATAATTCTTCAGAGAGAGGTAGTCAGGAGCAACTAAGAGGATGGAGGTGAAACGACTTTGAAATTGTAAACAGCATATGTTGCTAAGTAGTTCAATCCAAGAGCTGATGGAGAGGGCCTTACCCTCAGGGTAGACCCTTCCTGCTACTAAACCCCACCCCTGCCTGGGCCCAGGAAGATACATAGATTGACTTGTCTCCTACCCACATTACTATGGTAGTTACTCATCACTGTGAAACATGTTTTTGCCTCATCCTGTTCTCCATAGCAATCACTCTTCTTTTCCTTACTCGCCTTGGCCTTTTATATTTAGTTATAAAACTAACCTCCAAAGTAACCCATTAGATTTTCTCTTTATCCTCTTCCCTTTCTTTTATAAATGTTTTCTAACAGATAGGTATGGGACTTATGAAACTTTGATTACAAATCACAGAAAACTTGAATCAAGTTAATATAAACAACATGGGGGATTAATGGTTTATATTGTTAAACGGTGCAGAGACAGCTTCAGGCCAAGCTTGATCCAGCAGTAAAATGGTGACATCTGGGACCTAGTTTAATTCAGTTTCTCTATTCTGCCCTCCATAGTATTTGCTTTATTTCAAGGCTGATCCCCATTATGACCCTAATATGACTGCCAATTACTTCAGTGTTCTTGTCCACCAGGAAAAACAGAATGATTTTTTCCCCCAGAAAACGCCTCAAGATTCACTCTGATTTGATGAGCTTAGATCACATGCCCTCTTTGAATAAATCTCTGTGGCTGGGGGAAAGAATGCATTGAATAGTTTAACCTGACTCACATTCTCTATTCCTGGGACTGGAAGATTAAGTTTTTCCAGAGCCTCATGAATCCCCAGATGTTTTCTGGGCTGCTAAGGAAGTAAATAGGGAGAAATGGACCTGAGGAGGCCACTAACCAAAGACCACTGCAACAGGCTGGAAAGAGATACTATCCCTATGTGAAAAGCTGCAGTGGCCAGATGCTTAAAGCTTTTCCATTTGAAAATTAGAACACATGCTGTTTAAACCAAATTTGATGTGTCTAATGTGATACAAATTGACTTTCATCAGTAGGCATGAAGAACAATCATTAACCTTTGAATTTTGTTATTTTTATAAAGCACTGAATTCTATACTTCGGTGCTCTCATGAGGGAAGCTTTTTTGTTTACGCATTTTAGCCATTTCCAACATTCTCTAAATTGAAACAGAGAATGTTTTTTTTTTTTTTCCTTCTAGTGTAAAATCGGATAAGCAACAGCACACTGTAGGAAGTCAGTCTAGCCACAGCAAATCTGTACTTGTTTTTGTGAGAGAGGATGGGAAGAATGAATATTTGCCCTGTGGCATCAATTTCCTGTTTAATGTTCTCCAAGAGGCATTTGGAAAATGCCCAGCTACACAGATGTACGTAAATACCATACATAACTTGTTTTCATGAGTGGAAAGAGAAGTCTGTAAAATTATGACAAGGCTGATTTACCCTCACTGCCTGGTAGTTGGTGAGTCACTCTACCTTTTACTTCATAATTTGAAAGATGGATCATTCCAGAGTGTGGCATTGGAAGGACAGGCGGTATAGGAATGAATAGCTTTGGCTTCTTAGCCCAAGTTCTTATTCATTCAGGGCCACTTAACATTCTGAAGTTTGCATCTGCCTGTGCCTGCTGGAGGTTGCCTTCAGACTACCTATAAGGGGGGGGGGGGGGGGAACATATATATATACATATATATATGTATATATATATATATAATGACAGTTCTCTAAAAAACAAACAAAATAACCTGTCCCAAACAGGAACCCATCTGTAAGGCCTGCAAACATGAATCTGTTTTCAAACCACAAAAAAACATATGCATATACCACATAGTATCTCTCAAGGTGTGGGCAGATATTTTCTCAATCCTGTAGTGACAAATTACCCCAGACCGCTTACACACCATTTCTGAACAACTTATTTGAAAGGTCATGGCTTGGTTGTAAGAGTCTTATTTTTGTTTAAACAACTAACCTCTAGGGCTGCTACATAATTTAAGAACTTGACATAGAAAGGAAGATTCAGACAGGAAGGATCCATCTTCTAACTTATCCTTTTGACTCATTTTCTCACACAAGGCAAGGTGAGAAATAATAGTTATGATCTATTTAGCATCTACCTAGTTGGGTGCTTAGGAAGACTATGACAGGAATGCCTTTATATATCTCAATGCTAACTCTTCTTATATCCTACTGTTGGTTCAAATCTCCACATCTTAGAAATGAGGAAACTACGACTTACAGAAGATAAATTATAGCCCAAGGTCACCTGAATAACTAGTGGAGTCAGTAGTCAAGCCCAGGTCTGTCTGGCCCTGAAGCCCATACTCTATTCTCAAATTTAGAAATTATTAATTTAGGATTCATGGATGGGCTTCAGAAGATTCACAAGAACCTCAAATTAAATTTATACATAAATATATATACATTATTCCCCCCTGCGGAAAGCATCTAAAACTTTCCTCAGGTTATCAGCTGTATTTTCAGAGCCTGTCATAGTCTTGAATGCAGCACGCATGTGATTTAAATATTTGTTCAATGAACGATATGGGTACATGACACAAAAAAGCATTAGTACCACTGCTTGCCCCATTATTTGATCTACAGTTTAACAGATTTGAATTTCCAGTACAACTGGCTGTTTGGATACCTAAATTTAGTTGATAATCCATTTGAAACTATTTGATATTTCTATAAAGAGATTAAACATTTTTAGGAGCTATTGTCTAAGGAGATGTTTTTTCTTAAATAGAGCTGGCTAATGCAAAGGACTGGAAACTATTTAGACCACTATAGAATAGAAATATAATCTGAGCCAAAAAGGCAAGCCACATTTTTAATTTTTAACTTTCTTAGCCACAGTCAAAAATAGTAAAAAAAAAAAAAAAAAAATGAAAAAGGTAAAGTTAATTTTAATCATGCTTTATTTAACTCAATATATCCAAATTACTTTCATTTCAACCTGAAAGCAATGTGAAAAATTGTTAATAAGATATTTTCCTTTTTTTCATACTAAGTCTTGGAGAGCCAGTGTGTATACTTACTTCAGACTGGCTTCATTTTTCATGCTCAGTGGCCGCGCTGGCTCCTGGTTGCTGTATTTGAGTGGTGCACATGAAGACCCAGGTGGTTGAAAGAAGCGGGCATTGTTGATGAAGCATGGAGGAAGGTAGGAAGAGAATGTGGCAGGTTTGGACATGTGGAAAGACACTTCCATAAATACAGCAACGTTAGGTTAGGTTGCCAGCTCATGTTGCCAAAATTGTAGCTTTGCAGGTGATTACTTAGACAGGTTCTAGAAAACAAAACAGTGCAAAATCCATCATTTCAACAGAAGTCTTTTCCTAGTCCTGCAGTCACCTTTTTTCTTGGTAACAACATGTAGATCCAGGGTACACATTTAGAGAAGATGTGATGCAGAGTGACTCAAGTTATGCCTAGTAATTATAATAATAACTTTGTTCTTTTGACCACACCTAGAGCAAAGGGTCTGTGAGTTTTACAGTACAGAGCTTAGGGTTGTCTCCACCGGCCAGGAGGTACATTCCTCCATTTGACAGACTCAGGAAGGAGGCTTCGGAGCCCTGAGGTCACAGACTGCAAGAACAGCAGAGCCATAAAAGAGCCCAGGAAATTTTGTCCTGCATCCTACCCGAGCTTCATTCGTGTTCTTTTATGTGGTTTTTTGAGGCTGTCCTAAGGCTCTTCCACAGGGTGTGGCCTAAGTCTACTCTTCTATCTGCCTCTCCTAAGGCTGAGATTGAGTTCATTGAAATACCTTTTGCTCCTAGGTGGGCAGTTTGTGATCTCTAAACACATCCAGAAATTCTTTATTGATATAAAGTATCTTTTAGAGCTACATTTCTTCTAAATTGTTTAGTTACTCAACATGGCAAGCATAATATTGCCTTTTTCCATAAAATACGTTGAATCCATTTGGGAGCTTATGGTCTTGTTAGCACAGGTGCCATACCTAGAATTCCCAAGAACTGAGACATTACCTGAATCCATGTTATCCCTGGCATTATGGTTTTTTGTGGCGTTTGGTTTGTTTTGGGGTTTTTTGACCAGCTGGGTTGGTAGGATTTTAGTTCCCTGACCAAGATCAAATCTGGGCCTATGGCAGTGAGAGCACCAATCCTGGACCACCAGGGAATTCCCTCCCTGGCCTTCTGTTAAAAGCATTTGTTTCAGGCAAGTGGCGGAAGATACTTAAATTTTAAAGGAAAAAAATACAACCAAACATATAAAGACATATGCCTCCTGAGGAATAGAAATAGTGTTTACTTGGGAACTTCCCATTTTAATATGATATGCTCCTGATAAAGCATGAAACATTGGTTAAGTTCAGCTTATGAGAACGGAATGAAATCCTACGTCCATACAAGTACCTGCTGGGTGAAATGCAGATGTCGTTGAGCAAACTCCTTCCACCCCCACTTGTCCCCACTTGTCACCAATACCATCACTACCACCAGCACCCCCACCGCCGTTACCACCAGCACCATACCTCTCCTTACGCTAACCTGCTTCAAGTCACTGGAGAAAGAGAGCCTAGGGAAAGAATGCTTCATGGGGAGTCACCTCTGCACTCAGGGCCATGTGCTCCCTCCAGTTACTGGGTCATGGAGTGGTATGAACTGGAAAGCGCAACATTTCTAAACCAATCCAAACACCAACTTCTTCCTCTATAACGACGGAAAGTCATGTGCTGAAGTAGACATTGACTAGGGTAATAGAAGAGTCTAAGAAAGTAATTAACTAGGAGGGTAAAAATACATGTCAGAGATGACTGTGGCTGAAAACCCTCAGGGAGTAAACAGACAGGAAGTTCTCAGGACTCAATTCATAATGGAGTGTCCGGGTGTGGAGGAGCGGATGGATAGGGGATGATGCATATTCCCTGCATTGCATACAACCTCAAAATACTGAGGCTGCTTCTACAAAGTGTTTATGAAAACCAGTCTCAGGACTGCAGTCACTACTCACCAGTGACGATTGATGCTGTGCTGGTTAATTTCTAAGTTTGTTTTTGTAGCAAAATAGTGCCTTGTTAACCTAGTTTACAAGCAGAAGCCAAAAGGAGGCTCTTCAACACGTATGATCTGTTTCTTAATTCTCTGAGCCTCAGTGGCTTTACCTGCAAAATGGGAATGCGTGCATGTGTGCTAAGACTCTTCAGTCATGTTCGATTCTTTGTGACCTCAGGGACTGTAGCGCTCCAGGCTCCTCTGTCCATGGGGTTCTCCAGGCAAGAATACTGGAGTGATCCTCCTCCAGGGAATCTTCCTGACTCAGGGATCAAATTTGCATCTCCTGTGTCTCCTGCATTGGCAGGAGAGTTCTTTACCACTAGCACCACCTGGGAAGCCCAAAATGGGAATAATGTAGGATAAATGAGAAAATGCATAATTTATTACATAGGATATTCAACACATATTAGGAATGATCATGATAACATGGACCTTATTTACTAAGAGAATGCTTGCTTTATCTCTATTATCTTTATCTCAAAACATTCCTAGGAAATAGATACTATCACCTCCATTTTATAAACAAGACTCAGCAAGGTTAAAATCACACAGATTACAAAAGATTTCTTCTACTCTACTTTTCACTGTTGGGTGCAACTAGATTTCTTTAATATGTAAACTGTGTAATTTGCAATGGTTTAGATATCAGTGAAAGATGAAAATTATCCAAACCCAAATACAAATACATACAGAAAAACTCACTAATTTGGACCAACTAGGCCATTTTGAAGGAAATGCAGCTTTATTACTTTCAAGTACATACGGTAACCAGAAAAATGACTAACAAGTACTGGCAGTTAAGACCTAGATTTAGTAAATAGATAAAAATAATTAGCATATCCAAGAAGGTCTGGTCTTGCCTATTCTTTGAATAGAATAAATAAAAGAAATCTCAAGTGCTAGAAGACAAATTACTTTCTTTGGTAAGTAAATGCTTCCTTTCAAATATTATTTATACTATTCATTTACTTATTAAGCCACGTCTTCATAGATGGTAGACAGTGAAGTCGCTCAGTCGTGTCCGACTCTTTGTGACCCCATGGACTGTAGCCCACCAGGCTCCTCCCTCCATGGGATTCTCCAGGCAAGAGTACTGGAGTGGGTTGCCATTTCCTTCTCCAGGGGGTCTTCCCAACTCAGGGATCGAACCGGGGTCTCCCACATTCCAGGCAGACGCTTTAACCTCTGAGTCACCAGGGAAGCCCAGAGAGTATAAAAGTACACACCAACTCAGTCCCTGTATACATGATAGAGCTTAAAATCGTCCAAATTAACTGTTGACATTTTTAATTAGCTTACCTTTTTTTGTCTTTTAATTCTTTAGAATATAGTGTTCCAAATAAATGTAAATTTGTAAAATATTTTTCAAATATTACAATTATTCAAACTTCATAAAAAAGACTTATTCTGATATTAATATGAATGGCACAGTATCAACTATGTCTTTTGTTACTGTAGACATTTTTGAGTAATGCAGTCTTTTCTCAAATGAAATATTTATGTCATTTATGAGAACTCTTTATATTAATAGTAGAAGAAAGAAAAAATTGAGAAGAAAGTGTTCAGACTCTAGTCTTTGACAACGTTGGCACCAAATCTGCCCTCAGTAATAGATTCAACACTTCTATTTACTTCAGTGTACCATATATGGCCCAACCTGGGTGTGGACTCTAATATCTATTGCTGTTAATCCATGGAAAATATGTGTTCCCCTTAAAAGTTAATGGATTGTTGCAAAAAGAATAAAGGGATTTATTAAATATGGTGGTCTTGAACTATGCCAAATATTTTGTGGTTTTGTGGGAATACAGCAAAGGTAATAATTGGTATTATAACAAATGAGGGTCTCGGCAAGTCCCAGCTGTTGAACACATGATTGTTACTTGGGAGGGCAAATAGCAATATTTTTTTCCTCTCTTGAGTACAATCTGCTCTTGATACACCCGCAGAACTACAATGAACTGTTAGTGGGAGTTATGTTCAGACAAAGGAGACTGAGAGACATTTCTTTCCTCCTGCCTACATGAAACTTCATCTGGTTGATGTCTGTCCAGAGTTAAATTTTCCATATCATATAAACTCTGTGTTAGTATTTTAACTGCATTTGATATGATGTCTTTCTTTGTAAAAGCCAAAGAAACATTTGTAATAAAGTTTATATTAGGTAGTATTTGGTTTTTACTGCATATTTGTATATATAACTAAATTTAACATTCAGCAAACAACTTTTAAGCATCTGCTTTATCTGAGCACTATAATCTGCATAAGCAAAGAAAAAGAACCAGGCACTATCCTTCCAGAACTTCAAGTCTTGGTAGAGAGATAAGATACATTTATTTAGAATTATAGACATGTAGAGTTAGAAGGGGCCTCAGAGTTGATACAGTCTTGGGGTTACACATTCAAACTCTTAACAGAGAGTTAGCATAAACTAGTGACGTGAAGTACCAGGCAACTAGGGCACCATGTCCCGTCAGAGAGCTTCTGCCCTGTGTTAGGGACAGTCACTTTCCTTCTCAGTGGGTTTGCTGCCATGCAAAAATGTAGGCTTCTTATTGCCCCGTCTGTTGATTTCTTTTTCTTCTTTTTTTTCCGGAGAGGGTAGAATTCCAAGTTCTCCAAAAATTTCCCAACTTTTTAACATTGCCAACTAATTTGAATTTTCCTCAGGCCAGATGAAACACATGTGTGTCTCATTCGACCTGTGGGCTGCCATTTTGCAGCCTCTGATCCAGACTAACTCTTCCATTTCATAGATGTGGGAAGTGGCCTCAAAGCCTGAGATTGTTCTCTAGGACTCCCAGTCCAAAGCTTCCATCACTTAACGACACCTTCTTTCAACAGGAAAACAACTTTAGATGACTTCAAAAAGTGTGCACACACACACACACAAAATTGCAGTTACAAAGCAACATTGATTTTTTTTTCTCCCAATTGTTTTTATTAGTTGAAGGCTGATTTTTTTTTTTTTTTTTAAAGCACAAGATGATATGAAAACCATGGGGAGAATTTATGGGAGAGAAGCAACAGAATGCTTATGGAAGGAAGAATTTGAGAAGGGTTTTTGCAAGTGACATTTGTGCTAGATCTTGAAGGAAGTGATGAACACAAATTCATAAGAAGGAACAATAGGGGAATTCAGTAGAGGGGAACAGAATAAAGAAAATTCATGATTAAGAATTTGTAAATGGACAGACAAGACAGCACAGAGAATGGCTTGATTTAATTAGGGGGTAAAAATCATGTCTTTGTCATTCATTCAAGAGATATTTCTTGAGCTGCAACTGTGTGCTAGGCACTGTTCGAGGCCCTGTAGATACTGCAGTAAACAAGACAGCCAAGGTCCTGGTTTTTTGTGGGCTGGTTTTTCCAGTGGCACAGACAGGTAATAAACAAGTGAAATATAATATAAAGTATGATGAATAAAATAAAACTAAATGTGACAGTATCAGCAGAGAATGCACATTAGATGGGGTGATCAGGGAAGACTTCTCTGAGGAATCAGCAGTTGCTGACTGAGTCCCAAATGATGAGAAAAAGCCAGTCATACAGTGATCTGGGCAGAGAACTTTCACACCAGAGGGAAAAGCTAGTGCAAAGGGCTTTGGGCAAGAAGGAACAGAAAGACCCAAGTGAACTGTGGCAAGCGCAGCAGGAAAGAAGGTCAGAAAGATAGGCAGACCCTTTATTAGGCGTTGGTAAGGAGTCTGGAGTGAAATGAGGTTTCCCATAGAGAAGCAGCATAATTTGATTATAAATGCTCAGTTTTCAACAAGAAAGTAGCATAATTTGATAAGAAAAGGAGGTAGATAATGGAACTCTTAAATGGAAGCTGTTAAAATGCAGTTAATTTTAGGGAATTGCCGTAGATTCCAGCGGGCAGAACAAGGATGAAGATGGTGGCTGAGAGTCTGTTCTGCCTCCTGACTGCAGACTGGGTTGGGGTCAGGGGTCTGGGTAGAGGCTGTTGGAAAATCCAGGCATAAGGAGGATTAGGATTCGGTCAGGAGTGGTGGAAATGAAGGGGAGGAAGCAGTTACCATGAACTCTAAACAGAACAAATTGAGACAAATTAGAACAACCAGATGAGAAAAACTGTTGTGAGGAAGTCTCAAGTGTCAGAATTGGAAATGGCCTTGGTGATTAAGAGGGGAGAGAATTCTATCAAGATACTAACTCTTAGGGGATCATGAGACCTCTATTATAAACAACAAAACATATAAAATTAAAGAGGTGACAGAGCAGGGCAGGAGAGAGGTTTGGAACTACTCTTCGTGTCAATAGAAATTGAGGCTAATGGAGAAGCAGAACTCCCAGGAGGTCATGTAAAGAGAAACATTTAAAAAACCTCAATCCTGATTTTACTCATAGCAAGGTTGAGAATACAGTGTAACTAGGCATTTGTTCTTCTTTTTTTTTAATTGACCTGCTCAACCAAGGACAAAAGCACAATCTGTCAACTAGGGTTTGGGGAAAAAATAGTGTGCTAGAAACATGTAGCTATTCTATATCAATGTATTAATAATAAACACTAATATGTTTTACTATAAAAAAGTGTTATTTGAAGCAAAATTTAAAGGAATGTTCAGGGCTATGGTTTTTCCAGTAGTCATGCTTGGATGTGACAGTTGGACTATAAAGAAGGCTGAGTGCCGAACAATTGAGGCTTTTGAACTGTGGTGTTGGAGAAGATTCTTGAGAGTCCCTTGGACTGCAAGGAGATCCAACCAGTCCATCCTAAAGGAGATCAGTCCTGGGGGTTCATTGGAAGGACTGATGTTGAAGCTGAAACTCCAATACTCTGGCCACCTGATAAGAAGAGTTGACTCATTGGAAAAGACCCCGATGCTGGGAAAGATTGAGGGCAGGAGGAGAAGGGGATGACAGAGGATGAGATGGTTGGATGGCATCACTGACTCGATGGACATGGGTTTAGGTGGACTCTGGGAGTTGGTGATGGACAGGGAGGCCTGGTGTGCTGCAGTCCATGGGGTCGCAAAGAGTTGGACACGATTGAGTGACTGAACTGAACTGAACTGAACTGAAAACAGACTCAGATGCCTTCTCTCTCATTTTCACTTACTATTGATGATTGGGCTTCCCCCATAGCTCAGTCAGTGAATCATCTGCCTGCAATGCAGGAGACCCAAGTTCGATTCCTAAGTCAGGAAGATCCCCTGGAGAAGGAAATGGCAACCCACTCCACTATTCTTGCCTGGAGAATTCCACGGACAGAAGAGCCTGGCAGGCTACAGTCCATGGGGTCGCAAGAGTCGGACACAGCTTGGCAACTAAACCACCACCACATTGATGATTACTTAATAACTGAATGTAAACCTGAGTGTTTTCCTAGAATCTTCAGCCTCTCTGTACAGTCTGGGACGGTTGACAGTCCTGAAATGGAAAGCTCTGAGTTTGAAAACAAAACAAAATCTTAGGCAAACTTTTAAACCAGCTCTTTACTCCTAACATAGCAAAGCACTAATTTTATATATAAGAAAAAATTTAAAAAAAATTTATACCCACAAATATTTATCAGTGCTTATGTACAAAAATGAAGAAGATATGGTCCCTGCTGTCGTGGAGTTTACAATTTTATCAACAACAAAAAAATTTGGTAAGATCTTTATAGTAGATGAATAACTTTTAGCAGAGCAGAGAGAGTTAAAGAATAAGCAGTTGATTGTTTTCTAGGAAGATCCATGGCTATTGTCAGTTCCCTTTAAAAAGAATCAAGTTCATAATATTGAGTACAGAGGAAAAGATCAAGTACCTATTTTCCTATTCAAAATGCCAAATTGTGCCTGCCTCAGAAAAATTCTCATAAATTTTGCTTGGCCAGTGAGGAAAATTCTAGAAGATATCCTTCAATTATTTTTAACAATGCATTCAAATTTCATTGTTTTGATTTTGAGGAAAATCGCTAGTGCTTTTGTAGCCATAACATGTTCATCAATGCTTGTCATGAAGAATTCAAACAGTGCACATAGTACAAAAAAGAACATGAAAAAAAACCACTCCACTTTCCACTACTTCATAATGACTTCATCAAGACTATGAGTAGAAAAACATTATGTGGGTGCTTATACACCGATAGAAAGATCAATTAGAAGGGTAAAAAGGAGGAGGGAGATAGAGAGCTAAAACACTTTTATATAAATTAGGTTCGGTGTTGCTATTTTCAACAAAATATATTACATTTAATTGTATCTGAATTTCAACTGGGAGAAAAGGAAAACAAAAAAAGCAAAAATAGAAGAGAAAAAAAGGTGGAATAAAGTGTGAGAAAACACCACCAACCACTGAACTCTGGCCTCTAGTGCCATCTCACTCTATACTGGCTGTACCAATCTGTGACTTAGTAGAGATTTATAAGCTCTATTTATGTTAAGGTCCACGTTTAACACTTTACTTTCATGTATTACCCTTAACTTTTCGTGCTTAATCCAATTTGGTTATAACATATGAGATAGCCTTCTATCATGAGAACATATTTTTCTATTGATATACTCTGAAATCTAACAAAGATATGTAGAATAGGAGGTCTTCTACATGGTTTTGATATGTGTGGATTTCAGCTAGTACACGTTAATTAATAATACTAGGCCCTCAATAACACAGTTCAAACCTTACTCGGCATGCTCTATGGTATATTAACTGTGAGTAAGTGCATAAAGTACAAACTTTGTTCCTAACACTTCAGCGCACAAATCACTAAGTAAATACCAGATGGATAGCACGATCCATGACTAAGCACGTCACTTCCTCCAAAGCCTGTATGGTCACCTCGCATCTGTTGTTCCGTTCACCCAGATTTGTCTGTTATCACACAGATAGCAAAGTGTGCAGTTGCCCTGCTTCCTTGTCTCCCAGAGATAAACCTCTGTGACATTTTACAGAAATGGTTAATCACAAGAGGGAATTGATCAACAACGAGGAAAGTGCAGCCCAGTACAGAAAGAGATAATGCTGGAAGTAAAATCTGAATCCGGTGTGAACGGAGTTATAGGAGAAGGCCCAGACTGTGGAGATGCTGGCACTGCTGCAGTGTCAGCCCTTCTCCATGCGCAGCCAGAGGCACCTAGTGAACAAACTAATGGCATTCAAGAGGAAAGTGCTTGTGATGAAAAGGGTGACGATGTCCCAGAGGAAGTGGATCCAGGAAAAGACGTCACATTCAAGAAGCTCTTGGAGACATTTCACAACAGCGAACATGCAAGGGATAAAATGTTGGAAGCTGATCCAAACTTAGAAAGAAATGACAATTTTGCCAACGCATGGAAAAGATTTATAGCAAGGTATATGATAAGACTGTAAGTACAGTTGAAACTACTCTTGATGTGGTTTTCACAAAGAAATAAAATACTTTAATTCTCAATATTTTTAATGCTTTATAGTTTACAGACTGTCAGCATTTACTACTTTTTTCTTTTTCCTATATATTTAAGAGGAGACTTAAGAGGATTTTTAATGTTTTCAGAGAAAATTTTAAAGGTCTTGGAATAATCATAATATTTTCAATTGATTAGGAAGATCATTTGGCACAGCTTCAGCTTGCATAGTCATTTTACGTCCTAGACTAGAAGCAAGGTGAGATCTGTCTGTACTTAATTATCTTGTGCACATTACTACTTAAATATAATCTGTCCCCATTTTCTGTATCTTGACTTCTCAATTGAACTGGAAACTGCTTAATTGCAGATAAAAGGCAAGCCCTCTTACTTTTGCCTATTCCACCTAGCATAGCACTGACTATTTGGTAACTGCTTAAACAGCACTTATTGGTTTACTAAATAGCTACTCTTAGGGTGAATGAATGATAGGGATTTTATAAAATGTAAAGCCATAATAATAAATATTATTCCTGTCATGAGAGTGTAAGATTTACCCATTTTTCACTGTTAGAATAACCAAGTATGGCTCCCAAGATTGTATGCTCCTAGCTCACAGGTACAGTATTCTTTTGAATGATGGTCTGTGGATTTGTTTTGTACATGATCTGTATAAAATCCCACTGGTAGCCCTGATATCTATCCCTAGCACCTAGAACAATGCCTACCTTACCAAAGGCGCATGATAAACATTTATCATATGAATGTAATTAGTAATAATCATTAGGACTGTGCATTGCACAATACTCTGCGCCAGATGTTTCATATATATTATCTTACATTATCTTTACCAATCCTATAGTCACCATTTTATAGATGAAAAAAACTTGGCTCAGAGAGATTATGTGACTCACCCAGCAAAGGTCTACTAGAGTTGGAATGCAAATATAGGGCTGTTTGATACTAATTCCACTACACTGATAATATAGTGACATTAGTGACATCAAATGATGTGAAAATGGATTAGAGAGAAAGAGATGATGCAATTTAAAATCTCTTCAAATTCATTTCCTTTTATCCCAGGCCTATTTTGACAAGGGGAGAACTTATCATTAAATTTATTTTTGCACAATTTTCCATTTATAATTTCCCTTGTGACATTCCTTTTCTAAACACCAATTTCTAAAAAGAAACACAAAAATTTCCTACAATATTAGCTTAAAGCAGTAATGATTATTTAGAACAGTCTTTATGTCAGTTTATGAAGCTCTCACAGTATATGTGCGTGTGTGTCTATGTCTGTAATACGTTATACATTTTCAAACATGAACAAAAGTTCATGTTTTAAAAAATCATTTCAGACTTCTCTGGTGGTCCAGTGACTAAGATTCTGAGGTTCCAATGCAGGTAGCCTGGGTTCAATCCCTGGAATTCCTGCCTAGGGAACTAGATCCCACATGCTAAATTCTGCATCCTGCAACTAAAAAAAGAAAGATGCTGCAATGAAGACTGAAGACTCTGTGTGCTGTAACTAAGACTGGTGCAGCCAAATAAATTAAAAAAAAATTTTTTTTAATCACTCCATTTTCTGCTTTGATACTGCCCTACACAAACACTTTACAGGTACTTCATGGCTAATAAACTAGCAATTGCCAAAGAAGATGCATCACTGTAGCAGCTCACACTACATAAATTTCTATTAATTTGTCATTTTAGTAGTGGCACCTCAGATCAACTACAGCAGACTCTTCATGGGAAGGGTCAGGAGGCACATGAAACCTGAAGAGGCCACCATGGGCCATCAGAGACTGTGATAGATCTGGGCAAACCCACTGTTGGTGGAAGGTTGTTATCACTGTCAACCCAGCAAATGCCCCTGCTTCAAACTTGAGTTAGTCTGAATTCACTGTTGAACAGAATATGGCTTACCATCTAATGTCTCTCCATCCCGTCTCTGTGTTTGTCTCTCTCTTGCTCCTGCTTTCTCCCCCCTGCTGCTCCATCCCTTTTCTCTCCCTAGGATTCTTTGCTAAAACTGCTTTTGAAAATTAAGCTTTTGTTCTTTGGTATTTTTTCTACTTTTAGACTTCTTACTGTGTGCCTTACAATGCTCTTTCCTGGCCATTTACTTTGTCCTCCTTCAAATCTTCACAGTTGTCTTCTTCTCTCTTTAAACTAGATCTGTTGCCTGAGCATTTAGTAAATGCTCTATTAGGGTAGTAGCTTGTGCTCAGGACCAGAAACAGTTCTATCAGTGGTGGTCAGTTAGTGGGACTTTCCCATCAATATTCTCTCTCAAATATCTCACTCTCCTTGGGACTTAAACTATATCCCCTCTGTAGAGATTCATTTATGGGGCATGACTATGTGCTAAGCCTATAGATATGATAGCAAACAGAACAAATAATTTCCTACCTTCACTGAGCTTTCATTTTAGTGGGGATGACACTGAACAAAACATCAGCTCAAAAAAAACAAAAAACAAAACATCAGCTCAGTTCAGTTCAATCGCTCAGTCGTATCCATCTCTTTGTAACCCCATGGACTGCAGCACGCCCAGGCCTCCCTGTCCATCACCAACTCCAGGATAAGCAATATAAATTTTGGTAGGTAAGTGCAACCATAGAGGAGGAAAAACTTCCTCTACTCTCTTATGATCTGTAGCTTGGACCTGTCTGACAAATGACAGATTAAACAGCAGAAAAGCATACACATTTTACCTGGTGTTCATATTTTTATATGATATGAGGGCTTCATAGGAAAGAGGTAAAACCCTAAAGAAGCAGTTAGACATGGGGGCTTATATACCATTTTAACAAAGAGTGATAAATTGTGGAAAAGTAACTGGAAAAGGAAGGGTTTAGGTTTCTAGAGGTAGTAAATTGTGAAAATGTGACTAGGAAATATACAAGAGGACCTAATGGAAGGGAAAGTTTATTATAATAAGATTTATTTGTGCAGATTTATCTTAGTATCAATTCATCTCCATATAAGAATGTTTTCTTCTTTCTGATACCAGGGTGCCATCTTTTTCACTGGAAAGTTATGCCATGCTTTTAGGTAGAAAGGGTGAAGAGCAGGGAGCCCTTGCTGCATCTGCTGTTTCTCAATTGTCTTCAGTTCAAAATAATAAATATGCCAAAGCAGTGTATTTGGAGGTGCACGTTCTGAATCTCTGTGAAGGCAATAACTGGGTACTGTGATGGGGTAAAGATGTATTGCTTCAGATAGGGTGGTTACAGAAGGTTTTTCTTAGGAACTGACATTTGCTTGGAGAACTGAAAGCTGATATCTTGGATAGTCAAGCGAAGGTCCCAAGAAGTTTGCAGATACAGGGAATAGCATTGCTGCCCTGTGGAGATGAGGTCAGGGAATCATTAGGGGCTGGATCCTGTGAGGCCTTTCAGAGCCATGGGAAGGAATTTGGATTCTATTTTGAATGCCATGGGGGACCTCTGGAAGATTTACACTTGAGAGTGACACAAGCCAGTGTACTTAAAAGCTTACACAGAATATGTGCAGAAAGCAGATTTTAGGAGGTGGGATGGTGAAAACAGGAGGTCTGTCTGGGAGGTGAATGCAGTAATCCAGGCAAGAGATGGTGATGGCTTGGACAAGATAGTAGCAGTAGCAATGGAAAAGTATATAGATTTAGAATATGTTTTGGAAGTAGAACTACCCAGGACATGCTGATAAGGTAGTCAGATATGGGAAAGGGAGGAATGAAAAATGACACTTGAGATTTTGGCTTGACCCCTACTATGGTGTGTTTACTGAGATAGGAAGGACCAGGGAAGGAAGTGTTTGTAGAAGAGGAATGAAGAATTCTGTTTGTACATGTTCAGTGTGAGTGGCATATTAGATACCCCAGGGGAGCTGTGTAGAGCTTGGAGTTCAGAAGAGGTCAACATCTTTTGCCCTTAAGTTTGGAAGAAATTTTACCAAGCAAATAGTTTAAGAGAAATAGCAATACATCTATACCGAAGTTAGAATTATCAATATATCTTCATTTATTAATGTTTGAGTCAATTGCCTCATTTTGGAAAGCAAATGACTAGTGACAACAGGTTAATGCAAGATTTGGGCACTTTTGACATTTGCTGTTAAATCAGTGTAGATACTATTTTTCAGAGCAGGATTCTTAAAGTATGCACCTAGGAATGTTCCAAACAATTTCCCAGTGGATTCTGATGTTTGACTAGATTTAAAACCCAACTCCATCATTTACTAACCTTATGATCGTGGCAAGTTATTAAAGTTTCCATAGCCCTGTTTTCTTGTGTGGAAATGGAGATAATATTGACCTCAGAGGGTAGATTTCATCAATGGCCTCTTTAGTCTTATGTGGACATTATGCAAAGGGAAACAAGAGATCAGTGAAAGTTATATTTGTCTATGTCTCCCAAAGCTGACCTAGATCCAAGCTGGATAGGCCCAAGAAATGCTAGCTCTTAGGTGCTCAATACAACACTATAAGAAGGCCTGAACCCTACCCATCATCTCCTCCACTTTGAGATGCATGAAGATAGTGAGGCCTGCTGGCAACCTGGAGTGGACGATCATTTAATAAACTCAGAGGAGGGTGTGGCATTGATCCAAGTGTTAGCCTGGGGCTATTAAGAGAAAAAGACACATGCTTGTTATTCAGACTGATTCCACTAAGGCAGTGGTTCTCAAATTTAAGTGTGCATCAAATCCCTGGAGGGCTTGTTAAAGCACAGATCACTGAGCCCTGCTCCCAGAATCTTAAATTCAGTAGGTGTTGGATGAGGCCCAAGAATTTGCATTCCAACAAGTTTCCAGGTGATGCTGATGCTCTGAGAACCATACTGCCCTCCTGCATCCCAGAGAGCTAGGCTGTATGTATGACTGTGACCTCATACTCTGTACCTGGTACAGGCAGGAGTTATCTATCTCAGCAACAATGTTGACAACATGCATAAAACAATTGTTATCGATTCCAAGCTTGGTCTACTTGGCACATGACAGGCCAATTAACTTAAGGACTAGGTGTTGAGGCATCCTAAAAGATGATGCTGTAAAAGTGCTGCACTCAATATGCTAGCAAATTTGGAAAACTCAGCATTGGCCATGGGACTGGAAAATGTCAGTTTTCATTCCAATCCCAAAGAAAGGCAATGTCAAAGAATGTCCAAACTACCGTACAATTGCACTCATCTAACATGTTAGCAAAGAAGTGCTCAAAATTCTCAAAGTTAGGTTTCAACAGTACGTGAACTGAGAACTTCCAGATGTTCAAGCTGGATTTAGAAAAGGCAGAGGAACCAGAGATCAAACTGCCAACATTTGTTGGATAATAGAAAAAGCAAGAGAATTCCAGAAAGACTTCTGCTTCATTGACTATGCTAAAACCTTTGACTGTGTGGATCACAATAAACTATGGAAAATTCTTCAAGAGATGAGAATACCTGACCACCTTACCTGCCTCCTGAGAAATCTGTATGCAGGTCAAGAAGCAAGTTAGAAATCGGACATGGAACAATGGACTGGTTCCAAATTGGTAAAGGAGTATGTCAAGGCTGCATATTGTCACTTTGCTTATTTAACTTATATGCAGAGTACATCATGAGAAATGCTGGGCTGGATGAAGCACAAGCTGGAATCAACACTGCCAGGAGAAATATCAATAACCTCAGATATGCAGACGACACCATCTTTATGGCAGAAAGCAAAGAGGAACTAAAGAGCCTCTTGATGAAAGTGAAAGAGGAGAGTGAAAAAGCTGGGTTAAAACTCAACATTCAAAACACTAGGAGCATGGCATCTGGTCCCATCACTTCATGGCAAATAGACGGGGAAGCAATGGAAACAGTGACAGACTTTATTTTTGGGGGCTCCAAAATCACTGCAGATGGTAACTGCAGCCATGAAATTAAAAGACACTTCCTCCTTGAAAGAAAAACTATGACAAACCTAGACAACATATTAAAAAGCAGAGACATTCCTTTGCCAACAAAGGTCCATCTAGCTGTGGTTTTTCCAGTAGTCATGTATGGATGTGAGAGTTGGACTATAAAGAAAGCTGAGCATGGAAGAAATGATGCTTTTGAACTGTGGTGTTGGAGAAGACTCTTGAGAGTCCCTTGGACTGCAAGGAGATCCAACCAGTCCATCCTAAAGGAAATCAGTCCTGAATATTCATTGGAAGGACTGATGCTGAAGCTGAAACTCCAATACTTTGGCCACCTGACATGAAGAACTGACTCATTTGAAAAGACCCTCATGCTGGGAAAGACTGAAGGTAGGAGGAGAAGGGGACGACAGAGGATGAGATTGTTGGATGGCCTTGCTGACTCGATGAACAAGAGTTTGAGCAAGCTCTGGGAGTTGGTGATGGACAGGGAAGCTTGGGGTGCTGCAAACCTTGGGGTCGTAAAGAGTCGGACATGACTGAGTGACTGAACTGACTGACTGAAGTGCTGAGCCAAGGAATACAACTTTATTTGGAGAGTTGGCTGACCAAGAAGATGGCAGATTAATGTCTCAAAATAACCATCTTGTGAGATCTAGATGCCAGGTTCTTTTATAGGACAGAGAAGGGGCAGAGTTTAAAGACTGTTATCTTGCAAATATTTCCTGGAATGGCCAACTTCAGAGAGGGGATGTGTTAATCTCTGCAGGAAGAGGGGCATGATTCCCTGAGGCAGGTCATTATGTATGATTACAATAACAAAAGCAATGAAAAACAAAGGTTAAAGTCCAAGAAATCGATCCATCATGGAGTCAGAATTGGCTCTTCCCTGCACCACAATGATGACTGCATAAATGATCATCAACGTGTGGGAAAAACCTATCTCTAAATACAACTTCTCTCAGCTCCAGAGAGAAAATTAGAATCCTGGCTTCCAAGATCAATTAGATCCGAAACCCATATGAAGAATATAGGAAAGTAAAAATCTGCCCTAAAACGCACCTCCCCGTGAGCTGTACACCAATCCAGGGCCTGGGACCTGCAGCCTCCATGGTTTGTATCTAACCATAGGAAGTGGGCCCAGGCAGTATGCTGAACCTGACCTACCGCAGCTCCCATTTTCTCTCTGAAATGGCCCTTCTTCATAGAGATTTTTGTGGGATACATTACGAATTTCATCTGGGGCTTTCAATCACACCACAGGCAGCCAAACTTGGCCCAGACGAAAGAAAAGGCTTGGAGTTTCACTTAGTCCTATCCCTCAAATCTATTTCATTTCTACTTTGTAGACAAGTAAGCATAAGTTACTTTTGTTATTCAGTATGTTCTGAATTTTATGTCCTTTTTCTCTCCTCCTATCTCCTGAAGGAAAGTCAACGTGCCGGTTTGTTGCATTTGATTCCTCTGATCCTAGATCTGATCGCTTGCTCCTTGGAAGAAAAGTTATGACCAACCTAGACAACATATTAAAAAGCTGAGACATTACTTTGCCAACAAAGGTCCATCTAGTCAAAGCCATGGTTTTTCCAGTAGTCATGTATGGATGTGAGAGTTGGACTATAAAGAAAGCTGAGCGCAGAAGAATTGATGCTTTTTAAGTGTGGTGTTGGAGAAGACTCTTGAGAGTCCCTTGGACTGCAAGGAGATCCAACCAGTCCATCCTAAAGAAAATCTGTCCTAAATATTCATTGGAAGGACTGATGCTGAAGCTGAAGCTCCAATACTTTGGCCACCTGATGTGACGAACTGACTCATTGGAAAAGACCCTGATGCTGGGAAAGATTGCAGGTGGGAGGATAAGGGGATGACAGAGGATGAGATAGTTGGATGGCATCACTGACTCAATGGACATGAATTTGAGTAAACTCTGGGAGTTGGTGATGGATAGGCAAGCCTGGAACGCTGAGATCCATGGGGTCGCAGAGAGTTGGACACAGCTGAGCAACGGAACTGAACTGAACTGAACTGATCCTGGATCTTCCTGGCAGAGACTATATTGTTCTCATTGGAGGTTACCTAAATCTCCTGTCTCATTGTGCCACAATCTCCTTGACTTGTATTACCCCTCCCACACATCCTGACTTCTACTCTCTCTGCCTTCTAGAATGAATGTCTCTTCAATTAGGTCAAGCTACATTATGCTGCAATAACATGAATTCCCAATATTTTACTGGTTTACAACAACAAAAGTTGTTTTTTGATTTAATTTCTCATGCACGTTCTATTCCATGTCACTTTTATTTTGGGACTGGGACTGAAGGAGTAATCACTACCCTGCGACACAGTGGTCATTTTAGAGCAGAGAGGGAAGCGATGGCAGAACGATGCAATCGCTTTTAAAAGTCACGCGTCCCTTCTACTCACATTTCCTTAGTCAAAGCAAGTCAGAAAGCCAAGCCTAATACTGGTGTGTGGAAAATATAATCTTCTCTTAGTATAATTCCTTCTATAATAAAATCTTTCCCTGTTGGGAGGGGCTGGCAGGGTGGAGCTGGACCTGTGTTTGTTTTTGCAAACTGATACAAATTAAATTCTAACTTTATGGACATGTAGGAGATCCAGGTTAGCACTGATCGACTCCACCCTTCTTCCCTTTTTATTTTTGCAGCCTCCCTGTTTCCACTGGCCATTTTACTCATTTTCTTTTCATCCTTCAAGCCATAATCAGCTTCTTTGGACTTCACAAAAGATCTTAAGCTATCTTTGGTTGAGAGGTTGAGAAAGGGAAGAAAGAAGTGAAACAAGGAGAAAGAGGAAAGGAAACTACCTTATTTAAGAAGCTTAAACAATGTACTTTCATAGACTTAAACAAAACTATGCTCCATAGGAAAATTTCATCTGTCCAGCATGGTACAGGCTAATGACATTACCAGTTGTCAGTGGCCATTTTTTAGTCACTGTGCCATGTTTGCTGTGATCGTGCATAGATGTGGGGGTACTTTATGAACCCTCTTGACTCCGTTTTGTCCAGAGAGTACAAAGGCCATGGGACCGTTGGAAGGGCTGGTAAGTAGACGCATATGGCTGTGATGGAAACCAAAGTAGAGAGAATAAACATTTTAAATGAGGAGAAAATGATGAGAGTTGCATGTGTGTAAGGGATGAGTTGTTTCCCAGAAGGAATAGTTATGAAGGACAAAGAGAATCAGACAGCAATTGAAGAACTGGGCTTTTGCAATCAAGGGTAATCAGCAAGAGATGAGGCATGGTGATTAACAAAATGGAAAGCCTTGCCCACAGAGATAGATGATCAGAATCAACACAGATGTCCTTTAGCCTGTGTTAATTCAGGAGAAGGCCAAGAGTTTGTTTGAGAACTTAAAGGCTAAATATGTTTGTGGTAGACCAAGGCCGGGCCTGCCTACAAAATAAGTGGAAAACTCCTACACCCTGCCGCCCAGGTGTAGATAAGGAGCAACTGCCCCAGGCTGGGCACAGCAAGCATTTCAAGGTCTGGAATCTGGACATTAGCCTGCATGAAATGGCCTACTGAGTAACTACATTTTTGCCTTATATGGTAGCATAAATTGTTTCTGGTTGCTAGTGTGTCTGGAGGTATGAAAGATATTGAGCCCACACTTCTGGGCTCCCCTGACCTCCCAGACATCTCAGTCTCTTCAGGCTGCCGAGACGAACAAATTTATGATGTCTCTGAAAAACAAAGGAGGCAATAGACAGCTGCATCTGCCTTACCTCATGTCTATCCTTTGTACTGCTTACATGCTGCTTTGGAAGGAAATCAAAGTGTAGCATCTTTGAACTGAACTCAGAGTGTTACTGTCACCCGTTCTCTCACCTAGACCAGACTCCACGCTCTGACTCCGCATGGGGTGAAAGTACTGCTAAGGAAGCTCCTGTTAAAAGCCAAGAGTGGTCCATTAGTTTAAGGCTGGGCCCCATCTGCACTGTCAAATCACTAGGTAAGTGCAGATATTATATCTGCAGAGGTCAAGGGATTACCGCCTCGAAAGGTTTTCAAGGATCTATTCTGGTGGAGAAAATGCCTAGTAGCACACATGTGTCAGGAGAGACAGGACAAGTGATTTAAGTTTTGAGAACCGTCTAACTCCTATTAAATAGAAATGTGCTTATTTATTATAAGCTTAAATTCTCAGTCACATTAGACAGTGGCAATGCGGCCCTAATCCCACCTGCTTGGCATCTCCCTTTCCCTCTGAAAGTCTCTCCCCAGGCACCTTTACAAACCCCAGGCTCCTTTCAACATAATACGACCAGCACTGCCTAACTTTATGCAATATTAGTAAGTTATAGTACAAATTGGGGCATTTTTAACCATGGAAGAGAACACTGTTGTTAATGATGCCAAACCATAGACCTAACTTGGGACCATCGTGGGAAAACTGGGATTACAGTCACCCTGTAGATGTCCTAATTCCGGTATTTGCCTGCTGAGGCTCCTTCTGAAGAGATCCTGTTCTGTCCACAACCCCTGCTGGAGAGGCAGCCCCAGGCTCATCAGGCTGACCCTAAACCACAAGACTGAATTCTAGTCAAGCATATGACCCAAGGCTGGTAAACAACCCTAGGCTAGTGACTCTGGGAGACCTTGGGGCTTGGGTGGACACGACAACCCTGGTCAAATGGATTCTCTGCTTCATAAATCAGAAATACTGACCAAAAGAAGCTGCGGGGGGGTGGGGTGGGGGGTGGTGGTGGTGGTGGTGGTGGTGGTGGTGATGATTCTATTTTTTCTGCCTCCACACTGTTAACTTGGAGAACAAGCGCTGCCATTGTCAGTAAGTAACATCTGTCATCACACTGCAACAATTCTCCACTGCTTAGGGAGTGGAGCAGGGAAGTGGCAGTGTAAGAGTCTCCAGCAATGTCTGCTAAAATCACAAGCGTACTCCTCCTTGACCGAGTAACTTCAAGTCTAGAAATTTATCGGATATCCTTGCACATTTGCAAAGTGATATGTTATTCACTGTGTGGGTGTAAGTGTGTGCGTGCTAAGTTGTGTCCAACTCTTGGCGACCCTGTAGACTGTCAGGCTCCTCTGTCCATGGGATTTCCCAGGCAAGAATACTGGTGTGGCTTGCCACTTCCTTCTCTAGGGGAGCTTCCCAACCCAGGGATTGAACCCATGTCTCCTGCATTGTAGGCAAATTCTTTTACCATTGAGCTATTGGGGAAGCCCTGGCATTTTATAATGGGTGCCAGAGATATTAACAGTTTATTGAAATATATGAAAGACACAGGACTACCTTTGATTCCACCAGATTTTCATAAAGATTAATACTGATTCAGTGAATCCCCTCCCCAAACCATTTTGTGTTTAATGCCTGAGGTCATATAGCTGGACTTATTATATTATTCCTTTTGCTTAAACCTGCTTATGCAGTGAGGGTTTCCCAGGTGGCTCAGTGGTAAAGAATCCGCTTGCCAAGCAGGAGACACAGGTTTGATCCCTGGGTCAGGAAGATCCCCTGGAGATGGAAATGGCAACCCATTCCAGTATTCCTGCCTGGGAAATCTCATGGACAGAGGAGTTTGGCAGGCTACAGTCCATGGGGTCACAATGAGTCAGATACAACTTAGCACTTAAAACATTACCACTACCACTTGTGCAGGGAACAGAATTATCACCATACAGAAAATCATAGAGAGTCTGTCCTCCACCGTCAAGAGGAAACTGCATTGTTTTGAGGATTTAACAACTATTGTACATATTTCATTTGTTCTCTTAGTGACTTAAAGCAATGTCAAGAAGACTATGCTTTCAGGCTGGTGTGTATTCTTTAATATTTCAAGTAATGTTTGTGATGCTCAACAGTCTTTAAGATGGACTGTGAACATATCAGAATACAATTATAACTGGAACAACTTCTTGTGAAGTTCCTTTGCTTATATGAGAAATGGTTCAAATATGATCGAATACAGTTGCTTAATTACTCTTTGTTTTCATTTTTTATGAAATGCTTCTCTCTGGTTTATGATGTTGTGAGGTAACTTTACCATTAGCGTCTACACAAACACACAGATATCCCAACTACTTATCACATTTCTAAGATAATTTTTCCCCTGGGTAAGATAAGACTTAAATTTTGAAAGAGGAGGGAATTCATGGGCTCTCTGCTAGAATTACAGAATATTTGTTGTGGAAATGGTTTTAGAGAATATTTGTCTAAAACTTTCATTTTGTAGATAATGAAAAATGAGACCCCAGGAGGCAAAATTATACACCCAATGTCACACGGATGGTCAGAGAGGCAGGATTGGAATCCATTTCTTCTGACTTTCAGGTTGAGATTTCGTAGACTGATCAGAAGGCGCAAACCTTTAAACAATTTGTATTAAAGGTGCTACTTGGAACCCATGTTCCCTTGTTCCTGGCGATTTTCTGCCCCCTCCTGTTTCCTTATCAGTACTTTTGGTTGAAATGTATAGCCTAGACCCTTCTGTGTCTTTCACCTCCCTGCAGCCTTTCTTTTATCCTTCCCCAACTCCACTCCAGTTCTTATGCATGCTGCTTCTTCCTACTGAGCAAGGACTTTACAAATCTGCTCAAAATTCAAAGGAAGTCACTGAGAGAAGCATTATGTAATACAGAAGACTAATGGTTAAAAATGTAGACAGCAATGGAAGAGAGGTTTTTATTTCTTTTATTTCTTATTCACATTAAGTGAATAATCTTGGTTGGAAAATGGGAGAGCTTAGTAGCATGGTTTTCAGCCTTTGAAAAATAACCATCTAGTGCACTATGAATCACCAAACCTTACAACCACCTTTGTATAAAGTGAAGCTTAAAATCCATAGGAAAAATAAGAACTGTGATTTAAATGATTGCCCTTTAAGCCTATAAAACAACTAACATTTTTATAGTTCTTTACAGTTTATAAAACACTTACACATTCCTTTTCCTCTTTGGGCTTCAAACAATCAGGTGAGCTCAGTAAGGCAATCTGTGTTGTTATCTAGAGGAAAAACAGAGATTCAAAGTTAGACAGAGTTACCCAGGGGAGACTCAAATCTTACTCTTCTAATTCTATAAATCCCATGTTCCTATCATCTCACCGTTCTGTCTCCCAGAAAGTCTAACCACAAACCCTCAGAATTTAGAAATTGAGGAAATTGGACCAAATCTGTTTAGAAGGTATGATGGTTAATTTAATGTACCATCTGCAACAGGTCCAGGCTGCTGTGCAAGCTGCCCTGCTGTTTGGGCCAAATGATCCTGGAAGGTTACATGGATAATATTTTAAGGTACTATTTCCTGGATGCTGTGGCAGATGCGATCAGAGCACAAGGAACAGACATGCATGGTGGAGAGAACCTGGATGGTTTGAGATAGTATAAATATGAGAGCATGCACTTGCTTACTTGCTCATTTTTATGAAATGCTTCTCTCTCTACATACATACCGACAGAGATTTTACTGATGAGAAAGCTGATATCTAACAGAGAGCTGCCTCATTTAAAACCCTGCTATGAGACTTCTCTTCCTGCTCACAAGACCTAAAACGGCCTCCTTCTGCCCACTTCATCTTTGGGCCTGAAGGAGCGAGAAGAACATTCCTGAAGCAGCTCAGCCTAAAGGAGGGGAGCTGCTGGGCTGCTCATGAGCTGTTACTCTTTCCTAACTCAGATGTTGAGAGAGGAGCCAGGATTGTTACATTTACTGAGCTCCCGCCACACAGAAGGAGACATCAGCAGTGGAAAGACATGTTCCTCCTTACTAAAGTTAGGGAAGATTTCAAGACTTAATGTAGGAGAAATACTTAGGGCCTGGTCCAGAGTCAGTACTTAACCAATGCAATTTGTGTTAATTAGAAATTCACAGACTCATTTCTTATTCCAGCTCCTCCATTAACTGTGTGTTTTAAGGCAAGAAGCCACATCTGTCTGGTTCACTGTTGAATGCCCAGAACCAAGATTGGTGCCTTGTACAGCACCTGTAATTATAATAACAATAATTAAGAAAATAAATTATCTTCTTGGAATTTGTTTCCTCATCCATAAAATGAGGAATTTGATGTCTTGATGATACTTAAGTTTCTTCTTTGCTCTATCAACCTAACTCTATAAGAGGGAGTTGCAGCAAATCTAATACAGCTATTTTGTTTGTTTTAAAAAATATATGTAAGAGGATTTGCTGCCAGCATCTAGTCTATGTATATTGAATCCCAATATTTTGAGAGCAAATTCACTTAGAATATCAACATATGTATAATTCTTTAATAATGTTGGGGTTAATTAATTTTACTCTACCTTCCAAATATCCCAATTTTAGTAATAGTGCCAGTATTTTCTTTTACTCTTTACAATTTTTCAAAAAACTTTCATTTGGGGTACTAAAAAGCTTAACCTTATTAGTAAAGTGTCCACAGCTATGCTACTATAAAATCTCACTTTAAAAGTTTAGGATTTTATGGAACAAATCCAATGTTGCCAAGCATTCAGATAACTGTTTTAGAAAATAATCTCTTCCTTGCTCACCAAACCAAAATCAAAACCATCCTCCAATTGTTACCATGTGAGAGATGAGAAAACAGGCTCAGATAGTAATCTTGACCTTCTGAGCCACCAGGGAAGCCCCAGTAATATGACCAGGGCAAAAAGTCAGTAAATGGCTGAATCTAGTTCTGTGCTTTTTAAGGTGGCTTTGTATCTTATTAATATCTTATCAAGCAATTGGTACTTATAATCATGTGTCCCATTGTTCACTATACTGCTAGAAATTTAACATGGTCTGGAAGAGAATATGCACTGAACATAGTAGAATTTAGAAATTTTCCATTAGAAAATATAAAGTTCCTTATTTACATTTGAACAGATTTGCCAACAAGGACAAATATCATAAGTCTAAAGTGAACAGCCTTAAACCTGAAATTATCACAACATTGTTAACTGGCTATACCCCGATACAAAATAAAATGATGGCACTAAAAGTTTTTTTTTAATTAAAGTGAATTGCCTCAAAAGGCAGTGAAAAACATCACAGTAGGTGACTGAATTTAGCAACTTCAAAAACAAAGTTTCTTCAAGACTCAGATCTCCTTTTTGCCCTGCTGTTTCAGTTTGGAGTCTAAAAGACTATCTATCTACTTTGTGTCTGACTTATTTTCCTGTCAGACAGGAACTGGAATTTGAACTTTGCTCTCCAAAAGCCAAAGGCCAACTAATTTAGAAGGAGACTCTCAAAATCAATGATGGTTTCTTCTAGTTTCATTAGTTCTGTCTAAAGTGATTAAAGGATTTGATTCCCAGATAGCCATGAAACTTACTGCTATTTTTACAAATCACATTAATTTCTATACTTAATTCTGATCACTTGTGGCATTCCTAAGGCAAGTCTGGATTCATGCAGCATTCCAACCCCAGTGCCTTTTCAAGTTTCCAACAAAATCCTGTGCCAGTGAGTGATGATACCTTTATTGTAGTAGCCCCAAGGTGTGGAAGTTGTTTCCTGTGGCCTAGACTCAGCCCAACCCCTTCACTTGTTGAAACATCTGCAAATACTTTGTTCATTTCAGAGGCATTTGACCACAGCTAGCCTTCCATCTGGATCGCTTCCTCTTTCCTGATTGCTCAAGTAAAGCATCAATAATCCAGGAAGATACTCAGCAAGAGAGAAACTGGGAGGGCCTAGGGATTAGATTGAAGTGCTTGGAGGTTAGTTCTTAGGAGTTTTCTCTCATACTCATTCTTTAATTGATTCATTCAATCATCACCATTTATTGGGTGATACTAGCGATGCAAATATCAACAAGAGGCAGTCTCTGTCCTGAAACAGGAAACAATATTGCATGTTACGTTTATTGTCTCAAGTAAGGAATTATATTAATCAGTTTATAATAATAAACTGTATTTACTAGGTGTCTTCTATCTGTAAAGTTCCACAATTGCCTTTATTCTTATCTTCAGTAGGTATAAGGTTTATAGAATCTTTTATCTGTTTGCCCACTTTGAAACTATATAAAACTGAAAGCAATACTCTCTAAAGGGTTTTGTATAATAATCATTAATTAATTTAAGGAATATCCTAGTTTTTACTTGATGTGTGAAATGATAAATTGTGTACCTCTGAGTAATCACATTCCTTAATATGTTGCATTTGCTTTAACATTTCTATATGTTAAAACTATTAATACAAAGCTATCAGCTTAACTATTAATAGAAAGAGACTATATTTTAAAAGATTTTAATGCAGTTGGATTATTTTTGTGCTCTTACATGTTTTAAAAACATAAAATTCCATGTTTTAAAAATATATCTATATTGTGCACACATTTGCACATTTTAGTAAGTTTTTTATAATCAAACTATACAAAGATCTAATTAACTCATCCCAGGAGTTGCTGAGCAATAATTATACCTTCAAAGTACCAGAAGATTTAAGGCGTATACAGGGCGGGACCCATCCACCCAAGATTTCAAAACCACAAGGTTCTTCAGGTCCTGTTGGGGCTTATCTATTTGCACGTCTTCCCCTGCAGGAGTTAGGACTAATCAGGTCACTACATCTTGACTGTAGTCTCTACCACTCATTGTTTGCAACATGAAGTACTGTCAACAGACCACAGGGAAGTTAGCAACCGGCAATGAAAAGGCTAATAGCAAGGCTGTGCCCAGGGTTCAGCAGGACATATATCCTTTGTCAAATCATCTGATACCAAATCCAACAGATGAGCTCAGCCAAAAGGTTGAGCCACGTCGTCTGATGGTACTGTGTCCTCGGGTTGCAATGCAGTACTGAGGGAACTGTTGCACGCTGACAGTTCTTTCAGTTTGCTAAAATGGAAAAATCAGGTTGTTTCTCCAGCACTGTTTGCGTTTTGCTGCAAAACATTCCACACAGCGTTCATGTCTCAGCTAATAGTCATTGATCCAGATATTCATTGGTCATCTTGAAAACAGACAGGGCTTCCTAGGTGGCGCTAGTGGTAGAGAATCTGCTTGCCAATGCAGGAGACAGGGGTTCAGTCCCTGGGTTGAGAAGATGCCTTGGAGGAGGGCATGGCAATCCACTCCAGTATTCTTGCCTGGAGAATCCCATGGACAGGGGAGCCTGGAGGACTAGAATCCATACGCCGCAAAGAGTCGGTCATGATTGAAGCCAGCTAGCATGCAGCACGCACGGAAGCTGACAGGAGTTGGTTCATTTCTCCTTCAGCCTTGGCTTCTTCCCATCCCCCAGTGTTCCCTGTCCGGAGACTCATAACAGAGTAGTGCTATTAAATATAGCATGAAAATGCATATCAAAGGGCAGATGAGAGCTAGGTGCCTGAGAACTCGGAAGAACAGAGAGAGTCCCTGAGCCCTATGGTACTTTGTTCAAATTTTTTAAAAAAGACACTACTTCCTGAGGTGGGTGACATCTATCTTAGCAGGTAAAGTTAGAGGCTGGAGTTCAAAGCCTACCCACCTCCTCTGCCAGGCACCATTATGCGGTCAACACACTGCACACGTATACGGTGGTCTGGCAGAAAGGGTATTAGAGCCTTCCAATCATAGATGAGAGCACTGAGAAAGATTAAGGCAACTTTGATATGAAGAATAATGGAAAACAGGCAGTACTGGGTGGTTCTGTCTTATGACTTTCTAAATAGAAGAGGCTGATTAAGTATGGTATCTGCCTTCTGATTCAACTTAAAACTATTTACCATTTTATGGTGACTCCTTTCCTCTCAGGAGATTTCTTCTAAAAGTTGAGGTGAGGAGCAGGTTTTACTTGTACACAAAGATGTACATACTATATTCCTATTCCTAAGGTGGTCTGCATTTAAACAGAGGCAAAAACATTTAAAAATTGGTCACTGCTCTGTCCCCAACACCTAGAGCAATACCAGAAACACAGTAGGTCCTTTAATATGTTGATAAAATATATCTCTAATCCTAGACATTCAGTCACTGAGCATCAGGAAGCAAGAGGTATCTTGCTTTCAAGATTCCACAGATCAAATTAGAAAGTTATCAAAATTAGTTTTCTCTTAGGCACTTCATAGGCCAGAGGTCTCAACTCTCTTATAAAATAACATCACCATAAATACTACTCCAAATAATACCAATTATTTAAAACATCCCTTGAACATCACCAACAATAAAATGTCTATAAGCCAAACATTTTATATAAGGATGCAGCCTATATACAGTTCAGTGCTTGATAAGACTGTGAAAAGTATGAAAGTGTTAGTCGCCCAGTCATGTCCAACTCTTTGTGAATCCATGGACTGAAGCCCACCAGGTTCCTCTGTTTATGGAATTCTCCTGGCAAGAATACTGGAGTGGGTTGCCATCCCCTTCTCTAGGGGATCTTCTGGACCCCGTGATCGAACCCAGTTCTCCAGCAATGCAAGCAGATTCTTTACTCTCAGAACCAGCAGGGAAGACTGCTTGATAGACTAAGTACAAACAAAAAGTTGGTGGCAAAGATGCTTATAAACATTACTTTTTACTTTGTAATTTTATATATGGGGTTGCATAATCACAGTGTATTATTTATAATTGAATGTTATCACCTTCCACCAAAGCTTTCAAAGCACCTTTGATAAGGTATTGTCCTCCCCACACATCTGGTGAAATAGGTATGCTATAAGCATTATTTCCATCAAACCAGAATCACACATGAGTCAATGGCAGGGCTGTATTACTCACTCAAGACACTAGTTCAGGGTTCTTACCCTCGGAGGACTGACTACACATTCATTCATTCATTCATTCCTTTCTTCATTCAAAACATTCATTTGATGCCCTTTGGGAGGCACTTAGGCTCAAGTCCCTATTTCCTCACTGAACTTGCATCATATGAACATTAAAATCTGTTAAAAAAAATTGTCATAACATTCAAAATTTTTCTGCACATGGTGATTAATCCTAATTGTTTCATAGTGACATACCTACCAGTGAGTCACATGTATACTGAGGAAATGACCGAAATACAAAAAAATTTAAAGATCACTTCTTTCTTACATATGGATGTTAATCATGTGTCTATAACATAAGGCCTTTTTTTTTTTTAATGTTTGCCTGGTGCAACTAAATACTTGGCGATTTCTGTGTCTAATTATAAGTTTCCGCTGTGTGTTGTAGCTGAGTTGGTACAAGATATTCAAAACCATGAAATGATGAATGTAATGGCTTCCTCGTGTTATGATCTCAATATTTTTTTTTTTCAGTTCATTTGTCCTTTTAGGTAATCATACTGTTTGTACTCTTCCTCTCCTACTGAATTCACAATTCTCGCCCTTGCCAAACCATGCCTCCAGACTTGACTCTATAAATTAAATGTGTATTCCTATGCATGCATATGCAAGCCGTGTGCACTGCCTGTTGAACGAAGTAATGTAAGCAAATTAAAGGCACATTTTAATGACCTTTGAGTTTCCGTGTTACAGTGGTTTTTAGACAGTTACCTACTGGGCAAAGTATAAGACAAGTGATTCACAGAGGTCATTATCAGTGTGCGCCTCGCAAACCGGCTTGCTCGAGGAATCCAGCCCCCTAACTGTGCAAGCTGCATTCTCCACGGTGTTCTTCTCTGGCTCCCCGTTCCCTAGAAGCGGCTGATTCACCCCCAGCTCCCTCTGCCGGAGCTGGCGTGCGGGGCGGTGCGGCCAGGCCGCCGGGGCAGGGCGGGCGCGCAGCCGAGGCCGGGCTGCGTGACAGGCTGCACTTCCCAGCCCGACCCTGTGGTAAACTGCCTGAGCTCATCGCCGCTCGTCACGACACGCGCTGCTTCGGCTGCACGCGGCGTAGCGTGAGAGGCGCCGGGGCTGCGCCCACCCCGGAGCCTGCGTGCGGACGCGCCCCACCGCCCCTCGGAGGCCCAGCCTGCCTGTCACCACGCCACCGCCGTTCTCCGGCTGCAGGAAGACTGCCCCCGGACGTCAACAAATACCCTGACCTCCCAGGCGGTAGCCTTCTCTTTTCAGCCTCGGAGGGCCCTGTCCCTCACCGCCCCCTGACACACAGCTGCCAACCCCCTCAGTGTGGGGAAGGCGCCGGGTCAACCGGGTCAGTCGCCCGGCAGCGCCTCTTGCCTCCCGTGCGCCCCGAGTTCCCGGCAGAAAAGACTGCGGTGGGGTACGGGGGGTGGAGGGCGCGGGACTCTCTTCCCGGGGCGCAACCCCGGAGGGCGCAAGGCCGCCAGCCTGCTGCGGTTGCCCGGGCAAGGCAGGCGGCGAGCAAGCGTCGGGACCGCTCAAGAAGCCGAGAACGGCCCGCGGAGGCGACTCGTGACTCCTCGCCCGCGTTCCCCTTCTTCCTCGTCCCGCCGCCCGAGCTCTTTGCCTTACAGCAGCGGAGCTGGGTAATTTTCGGCGTTAAAATAAGGGCATTAGCTGCTCCGGCTCAAGTTGGCGGCGGGGGCCGGGCGGAATCAGGGATTCCTCACGGGATTAGGCGGCCGGGCCGGCACGCGAGGCGGGCGCAGGGCCCGCCAGGAAGCCCGGGTTAGCGCGGAAGCCGCGAGCGCAGGCAGCGGGGGCGGGGCCGCGGGGTTGCGTGACCCGCCGCCCGGCGGCCGCACGCACTTCGTGCCCGGGGCAGCTCTCCCACCCCGGCTCGTCGCCGCCGCCGCGGGGCGGGAGCGCAGGTGCAGGAGGGCGGTGCCGGGTTTCCACTTTTACAACCGCAGCGGGGAGGGGAGTCACGCTATATTTCTGGGACAGGGAGTGAGTTCACCCGGGAGGACACGGCGTCTCCTTGTTATCGGAACCTGGGTAACATTCAGTAATAAAACCCGCTCAGACAGGATGTATTAAACGAACTGGGAACCAGAGCTGCTCTATCAATAAGCAGTCGTTCCGGGGAAGCTTTCCAAGGAAAGCTTTACATTTAGAGGCTCGGCACACAGGTGCGTTCTTGTGACATGCTTACAGAGGAAGGAACCAGAGCGAGGACGGCGGCTTCGGGACGCAAGTTTTGTGCACTCTGCACAAAGATTAATAACAGAGTCGTGATGCTGGGCAAACTATCATTCCTCCTAGAAGCGTTCTTGCCAGTGCTTTATTTTGCAAGAAGTGAGAGATGCCTGGTTTTAATGGCGTACAAACGGGAGAGACCTCTTGCATGGCGACTCAAGCTGCTGCTAAGTCGCTTCAGTCGTGTCCAACTCTGCGACCCCATAGACGGCAGCCCACCAGGCTCCTCCGTCCCTGGGACTCTCCAGGCAAGAACATTGGAGTGGGTTGCCATTTCCTTCTCCAGTGCATGAAAGTGAAAAGTGAAAGTGAAGTCGCTCAGTTGTGTCCGACTCTTAGCGACCCCATGGACTGCAGCCTACCCGGCTCCTCCGTCCATGGAATTTTCCAGGCAAGAGTACTGGAGTGGGTTCCCATTACCTTTCTCCGGCGACTCAAGAGTCCAAGGATATTTTTAAAGAAAAAGAAAAAATAACTGACGTAATAGGACACCACAATCCAACTTCCTTATAAAGATCATTTGGGGAAAATGTTTTTTTCATTCAGATATGTTTATATATTTCAAATGTTTGTAGATATGGAGATAAATCAAGATTCAAGGGCAAAACAAAAATACTGACACCAAGACAGCTTAACACACAAAACCACTTGGGTCGGCTGAAAAAATTACATGTTAGCTTATTTATCTAAAATTTCATTTGATGGATCAACACTCTTGTTTATTTTCCTATTATTACCTTTGGGCCAGTGGTGCCCAGTTTCATGCTTTCTCCGGGGTTAGGGTACCTACATAAACTCCCAGAGGCTCTTTCAGAACACACATGTTCACCTCTCAACTTACTACATGTGGAAAGATAGCAAGATTGACTTTAATTTAAAATATTCTCCCAGTTAACTTCAGATTCTCACTTCTGTCGGTAAGAACATTCATTTTATTTGCCTAGCACTCTTCCTTTCTTCTGGGGCAGAACCGCCCCTTCTCGGATTCTTCTGTCTCTTCTCTTTTAGATGTGTAATTAGAAAGGGAGGTACCATCCTGTATAGCCTGGCCTCCCTGGGAACCACAATTGGTCAGAGACTGGTACCTGACTCCTCCTGGTTTCAGTGATTTGATCAAGGGATTGGGGTATAACTCAAGGTGTGCTAAACAGTCTCTTCCTGGAATTTTTCTAACTGGAGGTTGGAAATAAGTCTCATTTCCTCTTGGTTTCAAAATGGTTATCAGCCACCACTGCCCTGCCACCGACAGAGACTAAAAGAGAAAGGAACCCACTTTGAGTAAGTGGTAGACTCAAAGGGTTGAGACTTTCTATGGCTTTTTAGAGTTCCCAGAGTTCTCAAAGCAATCCTGTTTCCTGTTTTCTTGAAGCTTGGTTATTTAGCTCTTCTGCTGATTCTATGAGTTACCTTTAATATCCTAATAGAATATACATTGATAGTAATAATGAAGATATATATATATATTTAGAATGCTATTTGGAATACTTTTTTAAAATTTATAAAACTATTTGTAACTTGCCTTTTTTCATATAAAAAGGAATAGAATCCATTGGGACATTCATCACCAATAAACTACATCATCATTTTTCACAGCTGCACAATCTTGTTTGATAAATTTATTTCATTTTGATACTTCAGATTTTTAAACATTAGAAGCAAGACTGTGATGAACCTTAAGTATTGTGCTAACAAGGAAGAATTTTTCAGAAGCTTACAGCAGACTTCCCTTGGAGTCTGTTTGGTCAGAATTGGGTCATAGGCTCATTCCTGATTTAAATCACTGGGAAGGGGAAAGTGGTCAGCAGAATTGACCTAATCATTCCTGGAGTTGGGCTGATCCATGTGTGCTTAGGGGTAGAGGGCGTAGAGGGGAGGATGATGAAGTCTGGATTCCTGAACAAAAGAAAGAGGGGAGAATCAGGTGCCCACTATAATAGTTTTGAACATTTCAAGGTGTTTAAAACATAATTAATTACTTTTTCAACCTTAAAGCAGTGTTTAAGAGTGCTAATTGTGGGACTTCCTTGATGGTCCAGTGGTTAACAATCTGCCTTCCAATGCAGGAGGTGTGGGTTCAACCCCTGCTTGGGGAACTAAGATCCCATATGCCAAGCCTACATTCTGTAACTAAAGAAAGCATGCATATTACAACAAAGGCTCAACACACCCAAAATTAAAAATAAAAAAAAAGTGCTAGTTTCTCTATACCCTTGCAAACCAGGGCTACTATGATTAATCTTTTTCACCTGTTTGATAGTAATGTTTGATTTTTTTATCACTAGTTCATAAGAAAATACTTTTAAGATGATTCACAACTCCTGATTTAATGGCATCAAAGTATCCTATTACTAGAGATGTAAAAAAAAAGAATGACAGGAAAATTACTCTAATTTGAGTCTTATAAATTCCATAGTTACCTAAAATTATAGGTACAGAAATATGAACTTCATATCTATAAAGGTAAAATGAAATCACTGCTGCCAGTCACTTATCAAAACAAATGTTAGATGCTTCATTAGAATCTATGGAAATCTCAGAAATAAGTAATAATTTCATTGAAAAAGCAAGTTCTTTAAAAAAGTTTTTTAAGTGTATAAGGCAGTTATCAATCTTTAGTCTTTGATTTCATTGATATTTGTTATAGGCTAGATACTGGAAGCTAAGGTTAAAGAACTGTCAGTACAATAATTTTGAGCATCAAATTGATTACAAAAGTATTGAGTGAGTACTGTTAAGAGCTTTATTCTTTTTGTGTTTTATATTCATGAAAATAAGTCCTGTGGATGTAGTGTTTCAGCACTTTGACTATAGTTAATAATACTGTACTGTTTACTTGAAAGAAGCTAAGAGATCATATCTTAAAAGCTGTCATCATAAGAAAAAAAAATTGTATCTGTATGGTGATGGATGTTAACTAGACTTATTGCCTTTATTTTACAATATAAACAAATATTGGATCATTTTGTTGGATACCTGGAACTAATGTATTTCAGTTATATCTCAATTAAAAATCAATATATTCATATGACAAATATTAACCTATTTGGCACACAGTACATTTTTGGGTGAAGCTCTTATCAGTAATGAACAGGCCACAAGAGTACACGTTTACAATCATCAAAGGGTTCATTGTAGAGCTTGACTTTGAACATGCGAAAATAGATGTTTATTTCTTCGAGGCCTAACTTGTCTCATTGGAAATTCTGTTCAATAATCATATTCTCAGGGCTAAAAAGAATTCAGTACACAGTTTATTGCTGTACAGATGACAAAACATTTGACCTCCTAGGGAGAAGTGCTATTTAAACATTGTGACCTTCATTTTATTAGGTACTCAAGTTTACACTGCTCATGTGATGGATTAAAAAAATATACAGAGTCTAAACTCACAAATAGTATTTTGTGTTCAAGCCACTTCTAGAACCCTAAATAAGGGTTCAAAATAGACAAAATAGGTTTACAAAGGAGTCTAACTATTGATTAATAGTTTAAAAAATCATATTTGGAAAGGAAATCCTATCCACATTTTGGTGGGAAGTACAAAAAGCAAGTGGTCTCCTGTAGCTGACTTTTTTTTTTTTTTTAACGAAGCTGTATGGGAAAAGTTGTGAAAAAGGTAAGTATAAGACAAAGTTACATTTCCAGAATTAAATACTTCTTGGGCATTACATGCTCATGCTCAGTCATGTCCAACTCTTTGCGACCCCATAGACTGTAGCCTGGCTGGCTCTTAAAGTCCGTAAGTGGGTTGCCATTTCGTACTCCAGGAGATCTTTCCTACCCAGGGATCAAACCCGTGTCTTCTGCGTTGGCAGGCAGATTCTTTACCACTGTGCCACCTGGGAAGCCATCGTAGGTATTTACATGTGACGTATCCAAAATAGCCTGAGGCCCTGTGGGTACTGGCTGGCTGGCAGGGTCAGCGAACACAATCCAGGAGGCCCAGGTGCTGCTGCTTACATTCACATTCAGTCCAAGGGTGCTTCAGTGCTCGTGTGTTGGGTCACGCCCTTGGCTACTTCTATCTTTTTGAGTGAGAGTAAACAATAAATAGAAGGCAATGGCAACCCACTCCAGTACTCTTGCCTGGAAAATTCCATGGACGGAGGAGCCTGGTAGGCTGCAGTCCATGGGGTCCCTAGGAGTCAGACATGACTGAGCGACTTCACTTTCACTTTTCACTTTCATGCATTGGAGAAGGAAATGGCAACCCACTCCAGTGTTCTTGCCTGGAGAATCCCAGGGACAGGGGAGCCTGGTGGGCTGCCTTCTATGGGGTCGCACAGAGTCGGACACGACTGAAGCGACTCAGCAGCAGCAGCAAACAATAAACAAGATCTGACTGAGTTATGTTTGGAAAGATTGCAGTATATGAGACACTGTATATGAAATGCCTGGAAAGAGCCCAGTAAATGTTGACGTTTAAAAACTTCAGCACTTGCATTGGATGGAACCCAGAAATAGCAGTGAAAGCCATTGTTGCTTTCAGTCTGGGACTCATCTGCAACCATTTTTATTCATACTTTTGAGGAGGTAGTGTTGTACTGTGTTCTGATTCACCAGATAAAAATAAAGTTGGGCTAACTGTGATTTTAGGGGTTCCCAAGGGGTTTAGCAGTTAAGAATCTACCTGCAATGTAGAAGACTCAGGGTTCAATCGCTGGGTTGGGAAGATCCTCTTGAGAAGGAAATGGGAACCCACTCCAGTATTCTTGCCTGGGAAATCCCATGGACAGAAGAGCCTGGAGGGCTACAGTCCATGGGATCACAAGAGTCAGACATGACTTAGCGACATAACAATTGTAATTTTGCCATGCTCCCATTGTACAGTTTTGAGGGCACTTTAAAATGAGTGATCTTGGATAAAATTCCTAATCTTTATATTAGACTTGAAGACAAAGTACCTATTTTCCCACATGCTTTTCATGTGGGGACAGGAAGAGGAGAGGAAGGGGCATAATACTACTTAGCAGAATGACTGGCATGAATGGCAATGCTGTGCTGGATAATTAGGTAAATTCAAATTCATAACAGAAACAGAAGCATAGATAGTGTTCTCATAAATGTTAACATTTACCTAGACAGCATTTTAAAAAGCAGAGACATTCCTTCGCCAACAAAGGTCTGTCTAGTCAAACCTGTGGTTTTTCCAGTAGTCATGTATGGATGTGAGAGTTGGACCATAAAGAAAGCTGAGCATGGAAGAAATGATGCTTTTGAACTGTCGTGTTGGAGAAGACTCTTGAGAGTCCCTTGGACTGCAAGGAGATCCAACCAGTCCATCCTAAAGGAAATCAGTCCTGAATATTGATTGGAAGGACTGATGCTGAAGCTGAAACTCCAATACTTTAGCCACCTTGATGCGAAGAGCCAACTCACTGGAAAAGCCCAGGATGCTGGGGAAGAGAAGGGGATGACAGAGGATGAAACGGTTGGATGGCATCACCAACTCAATGGACATGAATTTGAGTAAATTCTGGGAGATGGTGATGGACAGGGAGGCCTGGCATGCTGCAGTCCACAGTGTCACAGAGTCGGACATGACCTAGCGACTCAACTGAAATGTTAACATGACAACACAAAGTTGTGTGAACCACGTGGAAAGCCCTAGGTTATCACTTTATATAGACTCTACTTCAAAAACTAGGAGGAATTTGTTTTTTTCTATCTCGGGGTCATTCCCCTGAGAAAAACTGACAGAAGAAAAATTATAATAAAGGGTCACAGTCAGTTCAGTTGTTCAGTCACGTCCAACTCTTTGCGACCCCATGGATTGCAGCACGCCAGGCCTCCCTGTCCATCACCAATTCATGGAGCTTGCTCAAACTCATGTTCATTGTCATCCTCTTTGCCTCCCGCCTTCAATCTTTCCCAGCATCAGGGTCTTTTCCAGTGAGTCAGTTCTTTGCATCAGGTGGCCAAAGTATTGGAGTTTCAGCTTTAGCATCAGTCCTTCCAATCAATATTCAGTCCTTTAGGATGGACTGGTTTGGTCTCCTTACTGTCTGAGGGACTCTCAAGAGTCTTCGGCAACATCACAGTTCAATAGCATCAATTCTTCGGCACTCAGCTTTCTTTATAGTCCAACTCTCACATCCATACATGACTACTGGAAAAATCATAGCTTTGACTAGACAGACCTTTGTTGGCAAAGGAATGTCTCTGCTTTTTAATATGCTATCTAGGTTGGTCATAGCTTTTCTTCAAAGGAGCAAGTGTCTTTTAATTTCATGGCTGCAGTCACCACCTGCAGTGATTTTGGAGAACCCCAAAATAAAGTCTGTTTCCATTGCTTCCTCATCTATTTGCCATGAAGTGATGGGACCGGATGCCATGATCTTCATTTTCTGAATGTTGAATTTTAAGCCAACTCTTCACTCTCTTCTTTCATCAAGAGGCTCTTTAGTTCTTCTTCGCTTTCTGCCATGTAGAGAAGAGGCTAAAAGAAGTTCAATTTGGTTTTCACTGATTATTTTTAAAAGTCGCCGTAAAAAGTGAAACTTACATAGTTTAAAATTGAAAAAGAGGATAAAACAAAACTTTATTCAATATGTCCAATGATGGAAATGCTTTAAATTCTACTTCAGTTCCAGTACGGCTAATAATGGGGTAGGGAAAAGGACTGGAAAAACAAAAAGGACAAGGAAAGAAACCTGAAGAGACAGAGGCAAAGACTGAGACCCAATGAGAGCCAAAAAAAAAAAACCAAATCAAAACAAAGCACCAAAACACACACCAACAATAGGAAGAGGCTTATTTAATTACTCTTTTAAAACTTTTTTTTTTAAAAACCTGTTTTGTAATTCCCTGCTACAATTCTTTATCTTTTTTTTTTTTTTCTCCCTAAGCAAGGCTTTACTGGGACTCATGTGCAGCACAAGGGAGCAAAAACAAGGAACACTTTCTCTTTCTTGCTCCCTGAGGTGGGGTGGGCTGGTTCCTTATGCCGAGTGAGGGTAGGGGTGGGTGCTGTGGTGTTCAGGAATACAACTTTTCATTACTACTCTTTTAACAAGGGCTATACTTCACAATTTCTCAACATTTTATCCTTGAAATTCTTATTGGGTCTACCAATGTTCAACAAAACTTTCTTTGATGATGAAAATATTCTCTCTATATGCTGTCTCATGTGGTAGCAACATGTAACTACTGAGTACTTGAAATATGGCTAGTGCAATACATGGATGAAATTTGAAATTTTATTTCATTTTAACAAAATTAAGTAGTCACGTGTGATTATCTTATTGGACAGTGTGAAGGTCTAGTGTACATTTACAGTGGAAGGAAAATTGGTCTCAATGCCAATGTACAGATGGATAAGCACAGGTGAGATGAGACCACACAATGAATTACAGTCTCGCAGCTGCATCTTCTCCCATCCTTAGTTTCCTTATCATATATACAAAATACTCAAATATTATCAATGCTAATAATCATCCAATAGCCAAACTAACTTCAGAAGAGCTATCCTGCTTTAGGTGTGTAATTCCTATTCAGGATGAAGCACTGGCTGGATCTGGATGAATTGTTTTTTTGTGTTACCTACACCCCCATTGTTACAAAACGGGAACAATCCTGCCTTCATTGTTCCTCAAAGAAATAGGCTGAGGGTGAACACCCCTGAAAGTTCTTTGCAAGACTCATAAACATACTGTACTTGACCACTTCATTGGCTATCCTGTGCTTCCCTTAATTCTTGCTTATCTTTTCCAGATAAAGAAAGATGCTCTCTTTTAGGGAATGGAAACAAAAAGTCACTTAGGTGTTGGGGCAAAAATACCAGTCAGGTTAAGTGCATTTTATGTATTTTTTGTATTCACTCAACCTCATTTCATTCAATAGTAGTAAGTCTCTTCCCCTGCTAGCAAGCTGTGAATGTTTTATTTCTTAGAAGAGCTGCGTTTTGGATCTCATAAAATCCTGTAAAGGGAAAGATCTGTACTGAGAATGAGATCCCTGCATGGATTTAGTCACTGAGCACCACCCCAGCCTGGTATGCAGTTGCTAGTTAGGCAGTAGGTCATCAACAAACTATTTTGAAGGAAGAAAAGAAAGTAAGTAATGTGTAAGGGTGGGCAACCTTCTGTAAATAAATTGTGGACTAGAGGTCTCAAGAGACCTTTAGAACTAAGCCCTTCATCTCGACAACTTTCGGACTCGGATGAAAATTTTACCAACGCCTTCCCAATTAACTTGCCCTCCCTGTAGTGACTGAGACCATAAGCTCCCTTTACACACCCATGACCTCAAGGGATCTTCTTTCCGGTCAAGAACAGTAACTGCCCACTGGCGCGTCCGGCACAAGGGCCCTGGGGTCAGGGGTGAGACGTAGACCGACTTCGTCCTCCACCTCTGCCACCGTCATTCCAACATAGAAATGTCTCCCTCCAGCCCGCCCTCCTCTGCCTCGCCCTTCGCATCCCCTGCCTCCCACTCACAGCATCCAGGGTAAGCTGAGCCAGTTCTTTGACCCCAACAGGAGGCTTCAAGCTTCCGCCAAGAACTTGGCCCGGGGCGGCGCAGGGGTGTCCTGCTTCCGCGGTGGCGAGCGGCGTGGGTCGTGACGTCACCGCGCCTTGACGTCAGGCCGACGTGCAGCACGGTCTCCTGGGAGACCAGGAAAGCCGTTTTGCCCCCGGCGGAATCGAAGTATAGGTGAGAGACAAGGAAAGGCTTTTTTGAGTCCGGGGATGACCTGGTCCCGGCGCGCAGTTCCGAAGAAGAGGCGTGCTGGCAGCCCGGGGGCAGAGCCGGAAAGCCGAGCCGTGGTGCTGCGCCCGGGGAATGGGCCCCGCGCCTTGCCTCTGCCCCCAGCTGCTGCCTCTGTCGATCTTCGCGAGCCATTCCGGCTGGGCGCCCTCTTCTCCCCCTGAGAGCGCGGCTGGGATAGGCCTCATTCCCGCACCTCCTCTTCTTCCCGCCTTCACGGGTCCCCAGGGGACGGGGTTATAAAGGGACAGATTTCAAAACCCTTGCAGCTGATTTTGGCTGGACTTGCAGTTAGTTTCTATTTGGAAAATCCTGCCCCTTCAGAAGGTCTCAGGAGGTGAACTCCCTCTTCACCTGACCCTGACCTCATCGATGGTGATTCACACACACTAAAGGAATAGTTCTTTAGGGAAGGGCCTGAAAGCTGAAGGTGAGTTAATGGCCCAGCGTGACACTGGTGTCATGAAGGGAGTCGGAAGTGAACGACTGGGGACGGGTCTGTATTTTTGACATCTTCCTTGTAATCCTGTCAGAGCAGGTTCACAAATACCTACGCGGCTGCCGCCAGTTATCACCGCACCTCATGTCGAAGAACAGTTTACAAAGTGTGTAATGTCTGAGAATAAAAGGGCCTCTTTTGATTTAAAAAGAAAAAAGCAAAATAATGAAAGAGTAAATTAAAAGTTAAAAAAAAAAATTTCCCTCTTGCCTAAAGGGAAAGAGACCTCTCCCATCCCTTTCTTGGGAAACCTCTTATGGCTGTGTGCTTCCTCTGTTCCTTTAACATGTATGTATGCAAATCTTTTGAAGACCCACAATATTTTTCTGGAGGACCTGGGAGCCATTTCTGTAAAATGTAGACATCAAGGGAAACAGGGCCCAAATCTCCATATTACTTTGGGGTTTAGTGCTTCTAGCAATCAAGTGCTTTGTCTAGAGATACGTATTCGTTTGAACAAACACTGTTAGCTAGCACGGGTGGCTACTTCAATTACCAGGTGAATTTAAAACAAACTATGAAATAGAGTATAGCAAGCTCTGTTGAGGACTAATTATCTTTTATCTTGAAGACATGTATGTAATGGAGTGTATCTGCTTGGCTATATTAAAAAGTGGGATTTCTTTCTGTCTTTGTAATCTTATTAGTAGATTAGCTGTGCGTCACAGTCTAGTTAAATGCTTATGTGATAATAAAATTGCTTCCTTCATTGTGGGGAAATTTTCTGGATGGCAGGATTTTTAAAATTTTCCTCAATAATCAGACCTACCAGTTCTTCCCACTCAGTATAATAAGGCCACAAAATTGGACTAGATTTACAATGACGAAACTGTTCCACTGTGCCACTAGATTCATGCTCTCAAATACATTTAGGTGTGAAATTTTAAAAAGGAAATTTAGTTGGTAATTTTAGGAAAAATTCTGCTCACAATAGAGTTTCATTAAGATGAAGCCATCTTATTTTACTGATGGTGAGCTCACTGTAAAATGACAGAAATGAGAATAATAAGCTTTCAGTGAATAATGAGCTCTTGCCACATCACTGTGACAGTCTGCCAAATATCAGATTATTATGTACTTGGCTATGTGGGCCAATGTTCACTATGTCAGTTAACTTTACTCTCTCTGTCCACACACATTGTATTACCTTTATCTTTAGGTTGGAAGACAGCCCATTAGTTATTTGTTTTAAACAGCAGCTCATTAAACATGGAACTTTGCTAACAAGGGGGATTGGAAATCCACCCTTCCACCAATACTTACACAATTAAAAAAAAAATACTGCCTCACAGGAACTTTTGTCAATTACAATTTTCTTGATATCTTGCTGTGTGGCTGGGATTACTTTTTCTGATAGAGTACTGTGCCTCTTTAGTCTCTGTCAAAATCTTGTCCTGACCAAAAGTAAACCTCTTCAGGACGCCTTTGCTAATTCCCCATTCCCATGAGGAAGATAAGACATTTTTTCCCCGGAACTTCTAGATCGTTGCTCATCTACAGCTCCTGGCCCTCAGGCCTTTCCTGTTGTGGAATTGTGCCTGTATTATCTTACTCTGCTGTCCCCGTCACTTCCCATATATACGTGTGTATATATATATATATATATATATATATATATATAATATGTATCTGTATACACCCATACATATGAATGAACATCTCTCATTTCTTGAAACTGGACTGTCTATTCTTTCTCCTTATTTGTGAAACATTAAAAAAATAAGAACTCAAAGTGCCCCTTCATTAATCTTGTGTGGTTTTATGAAAGTAATGATAGAGTTTTATATTGAATTGTTTTATTATAAAATGAAAATTATTAAAGTAAAATGTCTGTGTAAAAATTATATAAATGTCTACTTTTGGTAAAATTGACACTTGGCTTCTTATGCTTTAGTGATTTTTCTGTTCAGTGCTTGCCTATCATATTTAACTTGATAACTATTTTTTCCTGTACTTCATTTAAACCAGCATTCATGTCACAGTTGTTTTTTTTATCTGCTAAACTATTCTATAGATATTTTTTCCAGCAGCTTTTCAGGGGAGAAACTTTTCTTTTAAATGAAATAAATGGATCTGTTTAAAATTTTGTGATCCTTAATCTGTATTTGCAAAACAAATACCTAGTTGTATGCCACTACAGAAGTTACAATTATAAAGTTCCAAAGAAAGAAAATGTGATTTTTAATTCAGTAGTCTCTCTAGTCCTTCCTGTTCTATTGGCCTAATAACCACATGAGAAAACCTCATTTGTACCTTTTAACATTGAGTTGATGAAACAAGCATCTGTGGAAATAGTTATCCCCATTGATTCCCAAATACTTGTAGGAATTTATATTTTAATTTAAATTTTCTTCATATTGTTTTAATTCTAATTATCACCATCAATGTTTTTAGATTATTTTACTTCAAAGTTCCTTCAGTATATTTTGGGAAATTATGGATCGTCATGTTCCCATACATGCATTACCTGAAGAAATCCAAAAGGTATGATATTATGTTATTACAGCACAACATTAGGAGAATTTTTAACAGTTAATTCTAAAACATGGGAGAATGAATTCAGAGGTTTTATATTTATTTTAGTCAGGGAATCTGCCGTGAATTGGTGGAGTGGGGAAGGGAATAATTTTAATAGTCAAAACTGTAGAATTCAATTCAGTGCAAAGAATGTTCAGCCTGTGAAAGAAGCTGGATATATAATTCTGGCATGGTATTTGACCAGGTGTTTTTGGAGCCCTTGTTTCACAAGGGCTCCAGCAACGGCCAAGTGCTATACTTAGATATTTATCTAGCAGCTTTTCAGGGAAAAAAAAAGAACTGACATAAATGGGTCTGTTTCAAATGTTAAGTAATCCTTATTGTATATTTGCAAAACAAATAATTAGTAGTAAACCACTACAGAAATTTTCAGTTCAGTTCAGTTGCTCAGTCGTGTCTGATTTTTTGTGACCCCATGGACTATAGCACAACAGGCCTCTCTGTCCATCGCCAACTCCTGGAGTTTACTCAAATTCATGTCCATTGAGTTGGTGATGCCATCCAACCGTCTCATCCTCTGCTGTCCCCTTCTCCTCCCGCCTTCAATCTTCCCCAGCATCCTGGGCTTTTCCAATGAGTCGGCTCTTCGCATCAAGGTGGCTAAAGTATTGGAGTTTCAGCTTCAGCATCAGTCCTTCCAATCAATATTCAGGACTGATTTCCTTTAGGATGGACTGGTTGGATCTCCTTGCAGTCCAAGGGACTCTCAAGAGTCTTCTCCAACATGACAGTTCAAAAGCATCATTTCTTCCATGCTCAGCTTTCTTTATAGTCCAACTCTCACATCCATACATGACTACTGGAAAAACCACAGCTTTGACTAGACAGACCTTTTTTTTTTTTTTTTAATTTTTATTAGTTGGAGGCTAATTACTTTACATCATTACAGTAGTTTTTGTTATACATTGATATGAATTAGCCATGGATTTACATGTACTCCCCATCCCAGTCCCCCCTCCCACCTCCCTCTCCACCCGATCCCTCTGGGTCTTCCCAGTGCACCAGGCTCGAGCACTTGTCTCATGTACCCAACCTGAGCTGGTTATCCGTTTCACCCTAGATAATATACATGTTTCAATGCTGTTCTCCTGAAACATCCCACCCTCGCCTTCTCCCAGAGTCCACAAGTCTGTTCCATACATCTGAGTAGACAGACCTTTGTTGGCGAAGGAATGTCTCTGCTTTTTAATGTGCTGTCTAGGTTGGTCATAATTTTTCTTCCAAGGACCAAAAAATTTTAGTTTGTAACTTTTTTTTAATAATTTTTATTTATTCATGGCTGTGCTGGGTCTTCACTGGTGTGCAAGGGCTTTTTCTATTTGCAGGGAGTGGGGGCTACTCTTTGTTGCAGGCCTGAGAGCACACAGATTTCAGTAGTTGTGGCACATGGGCTTAGTTGCTCCGCAGCATATGGAATCTTCTGGATCAGGAAGACCCATGTCCTCTGCATTGGCAGGCTGCATTGGCACAGTCCACTGTGCCACCTGGGAAGTCCTAGTTTGTAACTTTTTGTGATGCAAAAATTTTAAGGGTGTCTCTCTATAAGGGTCTATTTCAGTTTCACCTTAATTCTTATCTTTTACCATGTTTTAAGGCCTTTTATAGATATCAACTCATTTAATCTGGTTAACATTCAATTCTTTTCACCATTGCTATGCTATTTTCCTACCTGTTCATTTATATCTGTCCTCAGGCAAAGTCATTTCTCCCATGTTTACTGTGGCAGTGCATACATTGCTAACAACGTAATTAAAAATATCTCTTTGAAACTGATTAACAAATTATGAATTAAAACCTCAAAACTTAACTGTCATTTATCATTCAGTTTTTAGGTAAATCTATAGTCAGTTTAAGATTAATCACCAGTCCATTAGTTTTTAATTAAAAACTGCAGTCAGCTCTCAGGTATATTTTTATCTTTTATGCATGTAATTCCTGTTATCATTAATCATGCCATTGATTTAACTTGATGCTTACTTCTACTGCATGTCCTTTAGATTTATGTAAACTGCAGTCTAGCAGGACCTGGAAGGGAAGTCTAGTTACCTTTAAAGACCTTTTAAACCATTGCACTTAATTCACTTCACCTTTAAAGTTAGATATAAGAGAAAGTTCAGAGAGAGCTCAGCTTTGCTATGCTTACCTGAGAAATGGTACCTAGATGTGTTTGAATACATGGAGTGTCCTCACACTCCCTCAAATGATTTCCTTCCATGTACTAGCCTGGTATGGTAGAGATAAAAAGAAACAAAACAAAACAATCTGCAAGAAATAATACCCATACTCAGATACCAGTTATCTGTTAGGAAGCAGATATACAATGACATGAGAAAAAAAAAAAAGACCCTAAAAGACAATGTTGATTTAATGTCATGTAAGATACTATCTTCTCTGAAAATAGAGAAAGTGGGGAGAGTAATCCCTGAATATCATGATGGTCAAGGGAAGATCTTTTTACAGAGAATAGAACTGGAATTGGCCCTTGAAAGTAAAGTACTCCTAGAGACAGACAGGGAAAAGGGTATTCTGGGCTAAGTGATCAAAAGCTCACTGTTAAGAAAAAAATACTGGCCAGGGTAGAGAATGTTTAATAACGTCAGTGTTTTAAATGCATGAAAGAGTATGTATTTATTTTAACAGAGTTTTAGTCCCTTGAGCTGCAAGGAGATCCAATCAGTCCATCCTAAAGGAGATCAGTCCTGGGTGTTCATTGGAAGGACTGATGTTGAAGCTGAAACTCCCAATACTTTGGCCACCTGATGCGAAGAGCTGACTCATTTGAAAAGACCCTGATGCTGGGAAAGATTGAGGGCAGGAGGAGAAGGGGACAACAGGGGATGAGATGGTTGGATGGCATCACTGACTCAATGGACATGGGTTTGGGTGGACTCCAGGAGTTGGTGATGGACAGGGAGGCCTGGCGTGCTGCAGTTCATGGGGTTGCAAAGAGTCGGACATGACTGAGCGACTGAACTGAACTGAATGAGTTGAAGAATGTGGTTTTTTCTTAAGATACTTATATAAGTAAATTTTTAAAAAATGCTAAAACCAATCATTTTATAAATGCACTTATATTCTCAAATCTTAAATGACAGGGAGCTGTCCGTGTAATGCAGAGAAGTGGGGAGGCCAGGAGTAGCTTAGCTTGCCTGAGGCCCTGGACAAGTGAGTTGATTGTAGCCCTTGGTCTGCTGAATGCTTAGCCTGTAAAGTGCATCTTTGCAGTTTTTCAGACTGAAGTTAGATACACTTGTACGACAAGTATTTATCAAGTGCCTATAGTGTGCCAGACACTGTTCTGGGTACTTGATTATAAAGCAACCAAAAATATGCACATGCATCCCACATCCTGTTAGAGCTTGTTTTGGGAATGTCAGTTACTCATTTTCCATAACTTCTTACCTAATATTTGATTCCTCTAGATTGTCCATAATGTAACTGGTTCAAGAATATTTATTTAGTCAGTTTGCATACATCATTCTATATACAAGCATGTTAAACAGATATATTAGCTTATAATAGTAATAAGAGTACTTCAGATTAGAACCATTTCATTATTAAAGTTTAGTTGCTCAGTCGTGTCCAATTTTTTGCAACCACATGGACTTCTCTGTCCATGGGATTTTCCAGGCAAGAGAACTGAAGTGGGTAGCCATTTCCTTCTCCAGAGGGTCTTCCCGACCCAGGGATCGACCCAGGGATACAACCCAGGGATTGTAGGCAGGCACTTTACCGTCTGAGCCACCAGGGCTTTCATTATTAAGATAAAACAAGTCTTAGCCTCTCATAGTGACTTGGAAATTGTGCTATAGTTCTTTATGGGATAAGAAAGGATGGGTGGGTCAGTGTACAGGGACACAGAGGACTTTTAGAGGCTTTTTCGATGTTCTTTTGTTCACTTTTTGTGTTAGTTTTTACGCAGGCTCTTCCTTCTAGGGGATTCCTTGGTGACTCAGGTGGTAAAGCATCTGCCTGCAATGCAGGAGCCCCGGGTTCCATCTCTGGGTCAAGAAGATCCCCTGGAGAAGGAAATGGCAACCCACTCCAGTATTCTTGCCTGGAAAATCCCATAGACAGAGAAGCCTGGCAGGCTACAGTCCATGGGGTTGGGAAGGGTCAGACACGACTGAGTGACTAACACTAATGGCTTCTTTCTCGAGAAGCCCCTGCTATGTTTCCTTTTTTGCTGTGTGTAGGCAAGAAAGCTTAGTGTAGAAATCAGGAAAGAGAAGTGGGGGAAATCCTTTTCCCCCGGTACTTTTGCTGTATCATATGGAAATAGGACGGTTGATCAATTACATGAAAGATACAGGATAAAGGAAATGGAAATGACTGTACTACACTGTACACACACTAGTGAAATAGGCAGCAATAGGTAAGAGTTGCAAGAGAATATAAATGTGGTGGGGGAGGTGGCCAACAAAGGAAAAGTGTGGAGAATACAGATAATACTAAGCTCTAGTTAGTCCATTACCTTATTAGAAAGAGAAGATTGTTAAATCGTCTCACCACTAGTCTCATCTTCTTAGGAAATCTTAGGGAAGAAAGAAAAAGATAATCTTTTGACAACCACTCCCAGATCTTTTTGTTTTTTTTTTATCACAATTTCTGACTGAGCATAAACACATTTCAGATTCCCATCTCCCCAAGTAGCAGAAAATGTCAAACAGACTAATGGGCTGGAAGGCTAGACCATACTCATCCCTTGTCTGCTGCTGGACTCTACAGCTTACTTTCTTGTGTACTTAGATTATATCTCTAAATGTACTTTCTAGACAAAGTTGACTCCTACCTGTTTCTGACTTCCAATAAGTAGCAGCTTTGCTGGAATTTTCATCTAGCGGACTGAAAGCAGAATGCACTTGTAATGATAGTACACTTCGTGTTTAGTATTTTATTGCCACAATTAAAACTAAAACACTTAAGAGATTAGCGAAATAATAATACTATATTTCTTCCCTTTCTGAATGTGCACCTATTTCAGAAACATATGGACTCTTTTTAGAAAGAAGAACAATGAGTAATATTCCTTTTTGCTAGAAGATATACACAGAAGTCAGAACAACCTCAACAGTCAGTGGAAAAATCAGTTATTTTGCAAAAGTAGAACTGATCTCTTGTTTTTTTTAATGGTGACAAAATGAGCACTTCTAATAGGATTGTAGCCTCAGGAGATATTTATTATCACAGGACACAAAGTAAAATAAAGAGACCAGAGTTGTTTATTTTATGAAACAGAAGTGGCAGTGCAAGGGCTGGAGAGCACACTGTTCTTTCTGGGATAACAATCCCTTTCCCTACCAGCAACAGCTCATTTTGTCCTGTTTCAGTAATTTTAGTACTTTGGAACTTTGAGATTTATTCAGAATAACAGTTTTATATTTCCAAGCACAGGTTGTCATTGCCAGAAAAAATAAACTTAATTTTCCAGGTCATTTTGGGCCACTGTGGCTAGGATCAGATTTTGTGTTGAATTAAAGTAGAGGAAAAGGAGAGAAAATCGTCGTTGAAACATTAGTGCTATTATCCTGGAAAAGCAGTGATATGTCTATGTGTGTGGGGGCATATGTGTTGTCTTTTTAAGCAGTTGTAGTTTTGAAACTAATGACAGAAGACGTAAGAAGCTGTATAATTTCTGAAGAGACTGTTCACTTAATATCGTGACCCAGGAGAGGTCATTAGGGAAAACTTAAAAAAAAGTAACCAAGAGCGTTGAAGATTCTATATTTGTTAATTTATAGTCCAAAATGCTTTTGCTACCTGGCCATAGAGGGTCCCAGAGTTTACTAAGGTGAAGTTTTCTAGAAAAATAGGTGTTGGGGTAAATATACTTTGGAGGTATATTTAAATCTAAACATAGGTATGTCATGTATAATTTGTATATGAAAACAGCACTTCTTAAAATTGCTTATTGAAATTTCTCTGTGGATTAATCTCTAGCATTTTAGTACCAGCTTTATTTATTTTATATTTTATTAGTTTGAAACCAAACCTTTTCTTTCAAGATCAGGGTAAACTCACAAGCAGTTGTGAGAAATGATACCAAGAGATCTCATGTACCCTTCTCCCAACTTTTTCCAATGGTATCATCTAGCAAAACTCTACTAGATATCACAACCAGACATTGACATTGACATAGTTAAGGATTCTGTGACAACAAAGATTCCTCATGTTGCCCTTTTATAGCTACATTCATCTCAGCCTCTGCTTTCATATCCCTCCACTATCCTACCCCCAATTCATGACCTCTAGCAACCAGTGATCTGGTCTCCCAATAATTTTGTCACCTCAAGAATGTTATAAAAATGGGATTATGCAATATGTAGTCTTTGGGATTAGTTTTTTTTTGAATCAGTGTAATTTTCTGGAGTTTTATACATATTGTTGCATGTATTTGTAGTTTATTCCTTTGTATTGCTGAGTAGCATTCCATGGTATAAATGTACTGCAATTTATTTAACCTGTTGAAGAACATCTGAGTTTTTCCTGTTTGGGGCTATTATGTATAAAGTTACAGTAAATATTAGTGTACAGGTTTTTATGTGAACTTGTGTTTTTATTTTCAGAGGATAAATGCTCAAGTACAATTGCTGGATTGTTTGGTAGGTGCATGTTTAGTTTTCTAAACATTGCCAAACTTTTCCAGAGGGCTGTAGCATATTACATCCTCACCAGCAGTGTATGAGTGATCCAGTCTCTCTGCATCTTTAGTATTTGATGTTGTTATTGGTTGAAAAAAAGTTTTATTGAGATATAGTTAATGTACAAAATTATATGTTTCAGGTGTACAGCAGAGTAATTCACAAGTTTAAAGGTTATATTCCATTGATAGTTATTATAAAATATTGGCTATTTTCCCTATGCTCTATAATATATCTTTGTGGCTTATTTATTTTATATATAGTAGTTTATACCTCTTAATCCCCTACCCCTAACTTGCCCCTTTTCCTTTCCCCCTCCCCACTGGTAACCACTAGCGTGTTCTCTTTATCTGTGATTCTGTTTCCTTTTTGGTATGTTCAGTAGTTTGTATTTTTTAGATTCTACATATATGTGATATCATATAATAGTTATCTTTGTCTGACTTATTCCACTCACCATAGTACCCTTCAAGTCCATGCTTGTTGTTGCAGATGGCAAAATTTCATTCTTTTAATGGCTGAGTAATATTCCATTCACATCTTCTTTATCTGTTCATCTGTTGATGGACACTTAAGTTGTTTCCATATCTTTGGCATTGTAAATAATGCTGCTGTGAACACTGTGGTGCATGTATCTTTTTGAATCAGTATTTTCATTTTTATCTGGGTATATACCCAGGACTGGAATTGCTGTATCATATGGTAGTTCTATTTTTAGGGATTTTTTTGAGAAACTTCCATTTTGTTTGCAAAAGCGGTTGCACCAATTTATATTCCCAATCACAGTGTTTGAGGATTTGTTCTTCCCTGCATCTTCACCCACTTCTGTTAATTGTGTGTGTGTGTGTGTGTTAGCCATTCTTAATAGGTGTGAGATGATATCTTTGTGATTTTTAATTTTCATTTCTCTGATGATTAACAATGTTGAGCATCTTTTCAAGTGCCTATTTGCCATCTGTATGTATTCTATGGAAAAAGATTTATTCAGGTTTTCTATTTTTAAATTGGATTTTCTTTTTATATCGAGTTCTATAAGCTGTTTGTATTTTGATTATTAACCCCTTATCAGTCATATCATTTGCAAATATTTTTCCCATTCCATAGGTTGTCTTTTTGTTGTTGTTGAAGGTTTCCTTTGCTATGCAAAAGCTTTTCAGCTTGATTAAATCTCATCTGCTTGTGTTTGCTTTTGTTTCCTTTGCTTTAGAAGAAAGATCAAATAGTATTGTTATGATTTATGTCAAGAGTTTTTGTCTGTTTTCTTCTAGGAGTTTAATGATTTCTGGTCTTACATGTAGGTCTTTAATCCAGTTTGAGTTTATTTTTGTATATGGTGTTAGAAAATGTTCAAGTTTCTTTTTTTTTTTTAACATGTAACTGTCCTATTTTCCCAACAGCACTTACTGGGAAGACTGTCTTTTATCCAGTTTTCTACTGTATATTCTTGTCACCTTTGTAGTAGATTAATTGACCATAAGTGTGTTAGTTTGTGTCAGGACTCTCTCTTCTGTTGCAGTGATCTATGTGTCTCCTTGTTTACTGTTTTTGTACCAGAACCATACTGTTTTGATTGCTGTAGCTTTGCATTATAGTTTGAAGTCAGGGAACATGATACCTCTAGTTCTGTTATTTCTCAGTATTATTCTAGCTATTTAGGGTCTTTTGTATTTCTATACAATTTATAAAACTGTTTGTTGTAGTTCTATGAAAAATGCCATTGATATTTTGGTAGGAATTGCATTGAATACGAAGATTGCCTTTGGTAGTACGGTCATTTAAACAATATTCTTACAGTCCATGAACATGGTATATCTTTTCATCTGTTTGTTTCATCATCAGTTTCTTTCATCTGTGTCTCATAGTTTTCCCTACATCCTCAGGTAGGTTTATTCCTGGGTTAATTTTGTTCTTTTTGATATGACTGTTTCTTTAATTTCTCTTTCTGCTAGCTTATTGTTCATATATAGAAATGCAATAGGTTTCTGTACATTAATTTTGTATTCTGAAACTTTACTGAATTCATTGATGAGCTTTAGTAGTTTTTTGGTGGTATCCTTAGGATTTTCTATGGATAATCTTGTGTCATTTGCAAACCATGACAGTTTTATTTCTTCCTTTACAATTAGAATTCTTTAATTTCTTTTTCTTACCTGATTGCCGTGGCTAAGACTTCCAATACCATGTTGAATAAAATTGGCAAGAATGGGCATCGTCTTATTCCTAATATCAGAGGAAATGCTTTCACTGTTGACTATGATGTTAGCTTTGGGCTTGTCATACATGACCTTTATTATGCTGAGGTATGTTATATTTATACCCACTTTGTGAGAGTTTTTATCATAAATGGGTGTTGAATTTTGTCAAGATTTTGTACCTATTATGAATGCAGAGTTCCAAAGAATAGCAAGGAGAGATAAGAAAGCCTTCCTCAGCAATCAATGCAAAGAAATAGAGGAAAACATTAGAATGGGAAAGACCAGAGATCTCTCCAAGAAAATTAGAGATACCAAGGGAACATTTCATGCAAAGATGGGTTCAATAAAGGACAAAAATGGTAGGGACCTAACAGAAGCAGAAGATGTTAAGAAGAGGTGGCAAGAGTACACAGAAGAACTGTTAAAGATCTTAATGACCCAGATAATCACGATGGTGTGATCACTCACCTAGAGCCAGACATCCTGGAATGTGAAGTCAAGTGGGCCTTAGGAAGCATCACTATGAACAAAGCTAGTGGAGGTGATGAAATTTCTGTTGAGCTATTTCAAATCCTGAAAGATGATGCTGTGAAGGTGCTGCACTCAATATGCCAGCAAATTTGGAAAACTCAGCAGTGGCCACAGGACTGGAAAAGGTCAGTTTTCATTCCAATCCCTAGTAAAGGCAATCCCAAAGAGTGCTCAAACTACCGCACAATTGCACTCATCTCACACGCTAGTAAAGTAATGCTCAAAATTCTCCAAGCCAGGCTTCAGCAATATGTGAACCGTGAACTTCCAGATGTTCAAGCTGGTTTTAGAAAAGGAAGACGAACCAGAGATCAAATTGCTGACATCCACTGGATCATTGGAAAAGCAAGTGAGTTCCAGAAAAACATTTTTGTGATTTTTAATTACAAAGTAATTTTTAATTTCTTTTTTTACAATTAAAATAAATTTTTAATTTCTTTTTCCAAGTAATTTTTAATTTTTTTATTTCTTCTGTGAACCATTGGTTGTTTAGTAGCATATTCTTTAGCCTTCACATATGTTTTTTTTTGCATTTTTTCTCCTTGTAATTGATTTCTAGTCTCATAGTATTGTGGTTGGAAAAGATACTTGATATGATTTCAGTTTTCTTAAATTTTCCAAGGTTTGTTTTGTAGCCTAGTATGTGAACTGTCCTGGAGAATGTTTCCAGGCACTTGAAAAGGAGCATATTCTTCTGCTTTTTGATGGTATGTTCTATGTATATCTATTAAGTTCTTCTGGTTTATTGTAATTTAAGGCCAGGGTTTCCTGATTAATTTTCTGCTTGGATGATCTGTCCTTTGATGTAAGTGTGATGTTAAATCCCCTACTATTATTGTATTACTGTCAAGTTCTTCCTTTATATCTGTTAGTATTTGCCTTATGTATTTAGGTGCTCCTATATTAGGGCTTATGTATATTTGTGATTATTATATGTTCTTGGATTGAGCACTTGATCATTTAATGTCTTTGTCTCTTGTAACATTCTTTATTTTAAAGCCTATTTTGTCTTGTGTAGGTATTGCCAACCTGGCTTTATTTTGATTTCCATTTGCAATGAATACCTTTTTCTATCCTTCATTTTCAATCTGTTTGTGTCTTTAGGTCTGAAGTGAGACTGTTGTAGGCAGCATATATATGGGTCTTGTTTTTGTTTCCATTGAGCAGCTCCAGGTGTTTTGATTGGAGCATTTAATCCAGTTATATTTAAAGTAGGACTGATGCTGAAGCTGAAACTCCAGTACTTTGGCCACCTCACATGAAGAGTTGACTCATTGGAAAAGACCCTGATGCTGCGAGTGGAGGAGAAGGGGACAACAGAGGATGAGATGGCTGGATAGTGTCACTGACTAGATGGGCATGAGTTTGAGTAAACTCCGGGAGTTGGTGATGGACAGGGAGGCCTGGCGTGCTGCATTTCATGGGGTTGCAAAGAGACGGACACAACTGAGCGACTGAACTGAACTGAACTGACTGATATTTAAAGTAATTATTGATGTCTATGTTCTTATTGGCATTTTGTTAATTTATTTCAGATCTTTGTTGTTCCTTTCTTCTTTTGTTCTTTTCTCTTGTGGTTTGATGACTATCTTTAGTGCTGTGTTTGGATTCCTTTTTGTGTGTGTATGTTTGTATCTATTATTAATTTTTGGTTTTTGGTTTACCATGAGGCTTATATATAGCTTTTTCCTTCTCCAGAGGATCTTCCTGATCCAGGAATCGAACCCGGGTCTCCTGCATTGTAGACAGATTCTTTATGTGTATATATATATATGTATATATATATATATATATATATATATATATATATATATATGGAAATGGCAACCCACTTCAATATTCTTGCCTAGAGAATCCCTTAGACAGCGGAGCCTGGTGGGCCACTATCCATAGGGTCGCACAGAGTCGGACACAACTGAAGCGACTTTGCATGCATGCATGCATTGGAAAAGGAAATGGAAACCCACTCCAGTATTCTGGCCTGGAGAATCCAAGGGATGGAGGAGCCTGGTGGGCTGCCATCTATGGGGTCGCACAGAGTTGGACATGACTGAATCGACTTAGCAGCAGCAGCAGCATATATATATAGTCTTAAATTGTTGACCTCTTAATTTCAAATGTATTTTAACACCCTTACATTTGTACTCTCCACCCCTCACTATTACTCTTTTTAACACAACATTTTACATCTGATTGTTTTGTGTATATCTTAACTACTTATTGTGGATATAGATGATTTTCTTACTTTTGTTTTTTAACCTTTCTACAAGCTTTATTTCTGGTTCATTTCCTTTCTTTACTATATATTTGCCTTTACCAATGAGCTTTTTCCCTTTGTAATATTCATATTTCTAGTTGTGGCCTTTTTTTCTTTTTTACTTATAGAAATCACATTAACATTTATAAAGTTGGCTTGGTGGTGTTAAGCTCTTTTAGCTTTTGCTTGTCTATAAAATGTTTGATCTCTCCATCAAATCTGAATGAAAGCCTTCCTGGATACAGTATTCTTGGTTGCATGTTTTCCCCCTTTATCACTGTAAATATATTGTGCCACTGTCATTAATTTTTATTAAAATCTTTCTTATAGGTATGCAGTGATAGCTTATTGTGGTTTTAATTTGCATTTTCTTAATGACTAATGATATTGACTATTTTTTCATGTGCTTATTTGGCATCCATGTGTCCTCTTAGGTGAAATATCTCCTAACCATTTTCTAATTTAATTTTTTTAAACTGTTGAGTTCTGAGAGTTCTTTATATGATCTACGTACTTGTCCTTTGTCAAATATGTGGCTTGCAAATCTTTTTCTCCAAGTCTGTAGATTGTCATTTCACTCTCTTTACAGTGTTTTACAGAGCAAAAGTTTTAAATTTTGCAATTCAGATTATCAGTTTTTCAATCTATAGATCATGCTTTTGGTATCAAGTGTAGAAACTGTGCCTAGTTTAGATCCTGAGGATTTCTTCCTAGGCTTTTTCCTTCTAAAATCATATTTTTATATTGTTCATTTTAGTCCATGATCCACTGTAAGTTAATTAAGTTAATGGGGTGTGAGGTTTAGTTTGAAATCCTTTTATTTTTTATTTTTATTTTTAACCTATGGGTATCCAGTTGTTCCAAGACCATTTGCTGAAAAGGCTGTTTTTCTTTTACTGAATTGCTTTTATACCTCTGCCAAAAATCAGTTTGGCATATTTATGTTGATCTATTTCTGGGTTCTCTATTATATTCCGTTTGATCTATGTGTCTGTCCTTTGACCAATACCATGTTGTATTGATTACTGTAGCAATAGTATGTCTTGAAATCAGGTAAAATACTTTTCCCACTTTATTCTTGTTTTTCGGTACTCTTTTAGCTTTTCTAGTTCCTTTGCCTTTTTGTATAAATTTGAGAACAGTACTGATTATATCTTAGAAAAGTGCATATTGCTGGAAATAGGGCTTTTGGGTAGATGGTCTTTACCAAAGTGGTTTTTAAGTTGGTAGTACTGCCAGTTGACTTATTGAAAGGAAGGGTTTTGATAGCCTTATGAACTGGTCAGGCGGTCTGTGTTACTAATGACTCAAAAGGTCCTCTGTTCTGTCTCAAAATGTTTCTCCCAATCTGAATGAAATTCAGTGTCTAACTCACTGTTTTGAGTAAAGGTACCTTTTTTAATGTAAAACTTATTAGAAAGGTTAACATTTTATATGTGCTATCATTTTTACAGCAGTGAAATTTTTCCTATTTCTTTCTTCCTTATGCAGGCATAGAAAGCATGGAATGGGTGGGGAAAGGAAGGGAGAACAATTTTTTTGAGCAGAGAATGCCTCACTTGGGCACTAGGAGGTTACTGAGTGTTTTTTCCACTTGAAGCATAGTTAGGAGCTTTGAAAAGGATCTGAAGCCTAATTTAACCTTTTAAAAAATATGCATCATTTTATATTAAATAACTGTAATTTGAAAAGTACAAATATTGCGTTTGAGAAGTATAGTTTACAATTTATTTTTAAATGGCTCCGCATTTGTTTAATATACTGCATTTGTTGATGCCTCCTCCAAAGTGCATCTTGTAAAAAGCAAAAACATCCTGCTAATGATAGCTCTTTTCTCAAGAATGACAACATGTCATTATTTTACTTACAAAACAACATGATAAAACACCAAGTTATAAGAATGAAGCGCAAATTATATTTCACAAAAAACAGCTAAGGTTTACTTACTTCATTTGGGAACATAATTACAGTATTTCATATCTTCTCAGGTTTCACAGAAATGTCCTAAGTAATTAGCCTATACAAAGAGTTTGAAAGTGTTATTATATTTTACTGTTGCAGTTTTACTTACTAAAAACTATTTACAATTTAATAGCACTGAAACCTTTGTTCAGTATACTTGTTTCATGTAGCTCACCAGTGAGTTGTACATCAGTTAGGTTGTACTAAATGAAACCTAGAGACTATTCTTATGGATTTATTATTTATTTTATAATTGTTTTGTTTCCTAGATTATAGTAAATATCGTATTTTGGCTTCCTATGCTGAACATCTAGAAGCCTGTTTTATAGCGTGTATATTTCACTTATTTCAGCTTTTCCCACCATGCTTGCTATGGTGGAATAACATTCTAATAATTTTCACAATTTTGAAGTTTATATGATTTGTGTTTTGTACATCAGGCTGCAAATAAGCTCTATCCAGCAAGAGTTTTCTTTAAAATAAGGACACAGCATTTTCCCAGGAACAGGGAAAGAACTGTGATTAATAGGCTAAGGATGAAAGTTCTTTAGAGTAAGAATTTTTAAATTGATGAGAAGAAACCAAAACTCATGATGGGCAAAGGGACTGTAAGAAAATATGCGTATGTTCTGCATTAGTTCAGGTCTCTTGACCTGGATGAATTATATTCCTGGGGACTGATCAGTTCAGTTCAGTTCAGTCGCTCCGTCATGTCTAACTCTTTGCGACCCCATGAATCGCAGCACGCCAGGCCTCCCTGTCCATCACCAACTCCTGGAGTTTACTCAAACTCATGCCCATCGAGTTGGTGATGCCATCCAGCCATCTCATCCTCTGTCAGTCCCCTTCTCCTCCTGCCCCCAATCCCTCCCAGCATCAGGGTCTTTTCCAATGAATCAACTCTTCGCATGAGGTGGCCAAAGTACTGGAGTTTCAGCTTCAGCATCAGTCCTTCCAATGAACACCCAGGACTGATCTCCTTTAGGATGGACTGGTTGGATCTCCTTGCAGTCCAAGGGACTCTCAAGAGTCTTCTCCAATACTATAGTTCAAAAGCATCAATTTTTTGGTGCTCAGCTTTCTCCACCATCCAACTGTCACATCCGTACATGACCAGTGGAAAAACCATAGCCTTGACCAGACAGACCTTTGTTGGCAAAGTAATGTCTCTGCTTTTTAATATGCTATCCAGGTTGGTCATAACTTTCCTTTCAAGGAGTAAGCGTCTTTTAATTTCATGGCTGCGGTCACCATCTGCAGTGATTTCAGAGCCCCAAAAAGTAAAGTCTGACACTGTTTCCACTGTTTCCCCATCTATTTCCCATGAAGTGATGGGACCAGATGCCATGATCTTAGTTTTCTGAATGTTCAGCTTTAAGCCAACTTTTTCACTCTCCTCTTTCACTTTCATCAAGAGGCTTTTTAGTTCCTCTTCGCTTTCTGCCATAAGGGTGGTGTCATCTGCATATCTGAGGTTATTGATGTTTCTCCCAGCAATCTTGATTCCAGCTTGTGCTTCATCCAGCCCAGCGTTTCTCATGATGTACTCTGCATATAAGTTAAATAAGCAGGGTGACAATATACAGCCTGATGTACTCCTTTTCCTATTTGGAACCAGTCTGTTGTTCCATATCCATTTCTAACTGTTGCTTCCTGACCTGCATACAGGTTTCTCAAGAGGCAGGTCAGGTGGTCTGGTATTCCCATCTCTTGAAGAATTTTCCACAGTTTATTGTGATCCAAACAGTCGAAGGCTTTTGCGTAGTCAATAAAGCAGAAATAGATGTTTTTCTGGAACTCTCCTGCTTTTTCGATAATCCAGCGGATATTGGCAATTTGATCTCTGGTTCCTCTGCCGTTTCTAAAACCAGCTTGACCATCTGGAAGTTCTCAGTTCACATATTGCTGAAGCCTAACTTGGAGAATTTTGAGCATTACTTTACTAGCATGTGAGATGGGTGCAATTGTGTGGTAGTTTGAGCATTCTTTGGGATTGCCTTTATTAGGGATTGGAATGAAAACTGACTTTTTCCAGTCCTGTGGCCACTGCTGAGTTTTCCAAATTTGCTAGCATATTGAGTGCAGCACTTTCACAGCATCACCTTTCAGGATTTGAAATAGCTCAACAGAAATTCCATCACCTCCACTAGCTTTGTTCGTAGTGATGCTTTCTAAGGCCCACTTGACTTCACATTCCAGGATGTCTGGCTCTAGGTGAGTGATCACATCATCATGATTATCTGGTCATGAAGATCTTTTTTGTACAGTTCTTCTGTGTACTCTTGCCACCTCTTCTTAATATCTTCTGCTTCCTTTAGGTCCATACCATTTCTGTCGTTTTTCATAGTATATTTCAATAGGATTACAGAGCCACTCTTAGTGATCTTTGAGAACATGTAGAGAATAAGAGGATAACATACAAATACCATTCCATGTATAGAATGACCATAAATTACTACTAGTGAACTCCCAGACAAGATTCTGGACTATATTAAAGGGCATTTGTGAGCATATGTTAGAGAAGACAATAACCATTGAGCCAATTTTATGTTCTTGAACAGAACCAGCATGTAGGCTTTGCCATTCCATTTTGTGCAGAGTCACTAAATTTAGGAACTATAGTTGACATAGAATATATGGAATTTATGAAGGCATTTGACAAAGTTTGTCTTAATATTCCTAAAGGCCATATGAATAAATATAGACAGGTTACACAAGTCATTGGGTTGTTTAGTAATCAGTTGAATCATTGTATCTGTAATGTGCTGAGTAATGGATTAGTACTAACCAAGCAGATATGAGAAGGAAATGGCAACCCATTCCAATATTCTTGCCTGGAGAATCTCATGTCAGAGGAGCCTCGTGGGCTACAGTCCATGGTATTGCAAGATTTGGACATGACTTACCAACTAAACCAGCCCCAGACCAAACCAAGCAGATATGACATGCTATAGAGTCCTCCCCTTAACTTTATATTGAGGGTAGAACTCATATTCAACATTCTTTATCAATAAATTAGATGGATAAAACAACAGAATCAGTTTTGCAGAAGATACAAAGCTTAGAATTTTCTGGATACAAAGTCACTTAAGTAAAGTTTGAGTCTAAAACATACATACATATGTATATGTATATACATTAAAGTTTTATTTATTTATTTATACTTACAATTATATTTGTTTTTCTGCACTTGCATCTGAAAAGCTAAATGCTCACAAAAGAGAATGAGGGTTATTTGTTGTAAGGAATAGGTAGCTTTAGGGGGAAAAGTGAGAATAGTGGAAGAATATTGGGTATGGATTCCAAAAGGTAAGTCAGGTAAGTAAGGTAAAAGCAGGGACTGAAGTAAGGAAGTGGAAGGTCACTGGGTATGAGACAGTGTCTGGTTCCAATTTCTTTCTCTCTTACACTGGATCTGCAATGTCTTTTTCTCATCTTCTCTCTGTGTGTTTGCTCATTCTTCTGTCTCATCCCAGTAATGTGGCTTACTCTGTACCTTGCATGTGATCCTTATATATTCTGGCTGTGCTAAAGATGTCCTAATTGCCTGGTCTTTAACACTTATAGTCTCAACTGGCTCATCCCAGCTCAGGACTTGGTTCTTCTATGACAGATGTCCAACCTTCATTCATCATTCAGCCATGCTAGGGTGGATTGTTGGAGGGGGTTTTAGTCATATTACCAGAGTAGCCAGGACTATGGAAGGTGGATTCTCTATAAAAGGGGACATAAGTGGGAAGGAATGGCTTGGTATATTCAGCATAATGGGACATGGTTTTACACTGCAGTGTGTTTTTTGGGTAGGGGTTTTATTTAACATAAAAGCCAGTTATAGTATATAATAGCAACATATAATTGGTAAAAATACAGAAGACCATTGTGATCTGATTGTATTAAATGATGTTACTAATGGTATTATTAAAGAGATGTTATAATGAGGGAAATACGGGTTCACTCTTATTCTGCTTTAGTGAGACCAACAGTAGTATTCAATTCTGGACTCATACTTTGAAATAGATAGAACACTGGAACATATTTAGAGAAAATTACCTAGACTGAGAAAGAAATTCAAAACCATGTCATTATGCGAAATAACTGAAGGAATTGGAAGTGTTGACCTAAAGAATTAAAAGATGCATCGTGCTCCTAAGAGCCGTCTTTAAATATTAGAAAAAGATCTGGTTATTCCTTATGGTTGCTAGGTGGTCTCAGACTGGTGGATGCTCCAGGGAAGCAGATTTGGGATCAGCATGAGAAAGAACTCCCTGTAGACAAAACCATCAGAAGAAGAAACAGGCTGTTTTACAAAGTAGTTTCCTGTCATTTTTGAGTGCTGAGATAGACTCTGGATAACATCTTATGTGTCTCAGTGAATACATCCATGCTTGAGCCAGGTTATCTTTATGATTTCTTTCAAACTTGTTTCAAAAATCTATAAATTTGGTCTCAGTCGCAGTTAGATTACTGATGTAGTCATTCATCTGTATCCCATAGTATTATATCATAGTTTTTAATTTGAAATTTTTATTGTTTAAATGAAAATAACTATAAAAGTTATTATTAGTTTGTTTCAAGTAACTCTTTTATAATGGCATGGATAGGCGCATATGGTAGATGGCATTGATAGGCATGTATGGTGGCATTACTCTTAGTTATAGGAACAGTTTCTATAGTCTTAACAAAGTTGCATTAAGAGTAAGCATTCTTTGTATAGTCCAAGAGTTGCTTTCGTTTTAGTGCCCTGAAGCAAATATTTAATGAATCTCTCTTATCTTTATGAAAAGCAAGACAGGTAGAGGCTGCTTGAGGAATATTTGTATACTTAATACAGAAAAAAGAATTACGTCTCTCTTGACTTCACTAAAATTCTACTTTTCACTCCCTTCATCTGGCCAAAGATATATAAGCATTTCATCTGAGGGAAGTAAGAGAATTTAGCAGACATTCACATGGTAGATAAATATGATACAAATGATTACAGGCATAAGTGCTGGTTTTAAAATAGACTTGGGTTTAATGTCAGCTTCCCCACTATCAGTTGGTTATTTAACTTCAGTAGTCCCTATGATCTTATCTGTAAAATAGGTATAACTGTACCTACCTGAGGGGGAAAAGAACTGATCTAGGGAGAAGAGATTAAGTTCAAAGTGTTTCTTCTATTTGTGGTTTTATGACAGAATGTTAAATTCTGTGCAAATCATAAAATGTTAAAACAGAACAGGAACTAGAACTCATTCGCCCCATGCCTAATTGTATAAATGAGGAAAATGAAGTCTGAGTAAGCTAAGAGCCATCTCCAGGATCACAGTGCAGTTGGCAGTGAAAGGCCAGTGATTTCTTCCCACACCAGGGAAAACTCATCTTAAAGCAAGAATTGTAAAGATATTTTCATCAAAAAGTTTTATTTTATGGCAGATGTTTCAAGATATATAAAGATATAAATCTTTCTTAGAGATACTATGGAGAAATTATTACTCTGAAAGATTCTACTCTAATTCCAAGATTTTTTCAGAGTCAATATCATGCCACTTTTAAAAATTTTATGAAGTGTTGTAATTATTACTCCACGGCAGAGCACAATATACGTTTACTTCATTTGACCACGATGGTTGCAATAACATCTTCAGTTGAACTTTATTTTTTAGAAATAAAAAAATATCATTTCAGTAAATGTATGTTCTATTTTATAGATGTCTCCTGAAGAAAAAGTTTGTAAGTACTGTGGAGTCAGCTATCTAATTCTACATGAGTTTAAGGCTATGGAAGAAAAAGTAAAAGCGATGGAAAAAGAGATGAAATTTTATCAAGGAAGTATAGAACGTGAAAAGAGACTTCAAGAAAAACTACAGTCTCTTAGCCAAGATTTTGAACGGTACAAAATTGACAATGAATCCAAAACAGAAAGGTTAGAGTATGTTATTCTTTTCTATCATTTATTTAGTTTGGAAGAAAAGTACAGAAAATGGATTTGACTTTTGTTTTTCTAGAATTTCTCTATATCAAGTATGATTTATACCTTGACACATTTGAATTTGTTCATTAATTATTACTGATTACTAAGTATAATTCCTAGATATAATCTGAACATTCCTTTGAGGCTTATGTTTCTATCTGAATAATTGGTGGTTTAATCACTAAGTCATGACTAACTCTTGTGACCCTGTGGACTGTAGCCTGCCAGCTTTTTCTATCCATCTGAATAACTAGAAACCAATTAATTCAGTAACTATAAGTTGAGATGGGTTGATTTTTACTTTTCTCCAGATTTATAGCTTAATTTTATCATTAGAAAGTTTTATTTATAAAAAATTAGGTGAATTTTGGTAGTTTTTATATCTAATTTTTTTTAGATGTCCTTGACTATTTAGATTTATAGAATAAGGTTTTCATGTTATGAAAAGGTTGCCAAAATGTTAAAACTGGCGCATGAGTCTAAATCAATAAAGTTGGAGTAAAATCAGAAATTGGGTTCCTAATGCTGGTCAAGTCCAATCAGCAATTTATTGTGCCTGAAGACACCTCATTGAGCTTATATAGACACTCATACAAAGGGATTTTTGCTGTTGTTTCATGACTTTTCCTTCTAATGAATATTTTTGCACTTTAAAATATCAACAGTTGATGTAGTAAACAGTGAACAAATGAATATATTGAACATTGTGTCCTTGTAAAGTGAAAGTTTTCTTAAATCTCTTAGGATTAAGTACTTATCTTAAATTTTATTACAAACTTAAATAATTATATTAAATATCAGTTCTTAGTCTTTTGCTAGGAAAGTTTTGTTTTCTTGAATTTCAGGTCTGAAAAAGTATGTAATCATATTTGAGTGGAAAAATTAAAGCATTTAGTTTAAAATTTTAAATACGGAGGGTTTTTACTTGTCAGATTCTTTTGTTTATTGTTAAAGTTTGCTTTCTTTAATAATTATATGCTTAATACATAAGCATACAAAACAAAAGAAATATATAGAAGAAAATGCAAGAAAGGCCTTTTTTATTCTTCTGATTACTTTCTTTCACTGGAAATAAAAAATACTACTTTTAATGGTTTGGTGTATGTTTCTAGATCCTTCATTTTTCCTTAAGCTTTATTAAAGATATTATTTTTAAATATATGTAATGTATTTAAGCTATGTAGTTTTAAAACTACTTTTTAATAGACTAGTTTTTAATATAAGTAACATATTAAAAGTATGTGTGACTTTTACCACTTAATTTTATATTCTGGAAATAACTCCATGTTAATACATATAGATCTATCTTTTTATTAACTGCTACAATGTCTTCCTTAATAAGAATATGCCATAATTTACTGAACCATTTCTCTTTTCAACATTTAGATTATTTCCAGTATTTATGACTACAGATAGTATTTATATTTATATTCTTGTGTACATATGTTTTTCCATAGGATAAATTCCTAGAAGTGAAATTGCTGAAAAAAAAGTAAATGCCAATTTAAGATTTTGATGGACATTATACCAAAGTGTCCTTTGAGAAGACAGGGTTAATTTATATTTGGCCAATAGTTTATAAAGTGGCCATTTTCTTAGATCTTATTAGTATTGGAATCTTCCTAAGTTTTCTCAAATTTTCACTGTTTTTCTTGGTAAAGAAAATTGTTACTTCATGATTATTTAATTTGTGTTTCTTTATTGCTAGTGAGGTTGAATTTTCTTTCATATGTTTATTAGATATGTATATTTCTTCTTTTATGAATTACTTGTTCATATATATTGTCCAAATTTCTATGGTGCTATTTCTACATTTTTGTTTATGTATAGGAGTTTTTAATATAATATGGACTTATATTTTATTTACACATTGCTAATATTTTCTCATGGTTGTTTATCTTATTGTTTATTGTATTTTTGTTGGTATCCGGTTTTTAAAAATATCTTACACCAAATTCTGGAAAGGGTTCTGTGTCAAGTTAGTTTGGTTGCAAACAACAGAAACTTGTTCTGGCTTTTGCTAACCTAGATTCAGGCAAGTTGAAAAACAACATATATTTAAAACTTTTGTGGTATTGTTGTTTTGGTAAGTCTTCTAATCTATTAGTTATATTTATGATCTCATGTTTTTCGTTCTTTTAAAGTATTTGTTTATGTTTGTCCCTGCACGCCTGTAAGAGCTCCCCTGGCGGCTCAGCGGTAAAGGACCCGCCTGCCGTGCCGGACGTGCAGGTGTGATCCCTGGGTCGGAAGGGCCCCTAGTAAAAGAAATGGCTACCCACTCCAGTATTCTGCCACGGAGAATTCCACGGACAGAGGAACCTGGGGACTACGGTCCATAGGGTCACAAAAGAGTTGAAAATGACTTAGCAACTAAACAACAGCACACCTGTAACTTCTCTCATTATATACATCCCTTGTCACAGAGGTAATGAGCTTGTCTTGGTACATCATTATCACCCCAAATACATGGTTTTACATTAGGGTTAACTCTTTTTTTTGCCACTTTATTCATTTTTAAAGTTGAAGGATAATTGCTTTACAGAATTTTGTGCTTTTCTGGCGTACATCAACAAGAATCAGTCATAGGTACATCCATGTCCCCCTCCCGGATCTCCCTCCCACCTCCCTCCCCATCCCACCCTTCTAGATTGTCGCAGAGCCCCTTTGACGTTGTACATTCCATGGGTTTTGACAAATGTTTAATACCATGTATCTACCATTATAGTATCATACAGAATAGGTAGTACTGCCCTAGAGATCCTGTGTTCTGCCTGTTTGTCGCCCCCCCCCTCCTCAGGATGGACAATCAGTGTTTCATTGCTGTCTCCATAGTTTTGCCTTTTTCAATATGCCACATTGTTGAAAATGTTCATTGACAGAAGAATGGATAAAGAAGATATGGTACATACATACAGCAGAGTATTACTCAATCTTTAAAAAGAATGAGATAATGCCATTTACAACAACATGGATGGACCTGGAGAGTGTAATACTGAGTGAAATAAGTCAGAGAAGGAGAAATACTATATGACATCTCTTATATGTGGAATCTAAAAATAAATGATACCAATGAACTTACCTACAAAATAGAAACAGACTCACAGACTTAGAGAATGAACTTTTTGCTGGGCAGAAGGAGGTGGGGAAGGAACAGTTAGGAAGTTTGGGATGATTGACATGTACACACAGCTACATTTAAAATGGATAACAACAAAAGACCTACTATATAGCATATGAAACTCTGCTTAATGTTATGTGGCAGTCCGTATGGGAGGGGTGTTTGGGGAAGAATGAATATATGTATATGTGCAGCTGAGTCCCTTTGCTGTCCACCTGAAACTATCACATTGTTAATTGGCTACACCCTAGAACAAAATGAGCTTCCCAGGTGACACTAGTGGTAAAGAACCCGCCTGCCAATGCAGAAGATGCAAGTTTGATCCCTGGGCTGGAAAGATCCTCTGGGGGAGAGTATGGCAGCCCACTCCAGCAGTCTTGCCTGGAGAATCCCGTGGACGAGAATCCTGGTGGGCTATATAGTCCATGGGGTTGTAAAGAGTCAGACATGACTGAAGAAGAAAGAGAATGTCTTATGGTTAGAGTAATATAGTGTGTAACTTTCTAAAAATTAGCATCTTTCAGTTAATAATATACATTTAAATTTACTCCATGTCTTCTCACGGCTTGACAACTTATTTCTTTTTTTAGGACTGAATGATGTTCCATTCTCTGGATGAACCACAGTTTATCCATTCACCAAACTGAAGGACACCTAGGTTGTTTCCAAATTTTGGCAGTTATAAATAAAGCTGCTGGAAATATCTATGTATAGGTTTCTGTGTGGACATGTATTTTCAGCTCCTTTGGGTAAATACCAAAGAGTGTGATTACTGAATCATATAGTAAAAGTATGTGTAATTTTGTGAGAAGCTACCAAATTGTCTTCCAGGGTGGCTCTCTGATTCTGCATTCCCAGCAGCAATGAGAGTTCCTGTTACCAAATCCTCACCAACCTTTGGTGTCGTTGGTTTTAACCATTCTAATAGGTATGTAATAGTATCTTGTGTTTTAATTTACATTTCCTTGAAGACATATGAGATTGAATATATTTTATTATGTCTACTATTGGTATGTCTCCTTTTCTGAGGTGTTCATTCAGGTCTTTTGCCTACTTTAAATCAGATTACTTGTTTTCTTATTGTTGAGTGTTATGAGTTCTTTGTATATTTTAGATAATAGTTCTTTATCAGATGTCTTTTGCAAATATTTTCTCCCAGTATGTGGCTCATCTTCCACTACTTGATACTCTCTTTTGTAGACCAAAAGTTTTACAATTTAATGAAGTCCTGCTTATTGTTTATTTCATGAATCTTGCATTTGGTGTTATATTTAAAAAGTCACTACTGTACCCAAGGTCATCTAGGTTTTCTTCTATGTTACCTTATAGGAGTTTTGCAGTTTGTATGTTATATTAGGTCTATAATTCATTTGAGTTGATGTTTGTGAAGTGTGTATGACCTGTGTCTAGAATCCTTTTTTTGAGGATGGAGGAGGGGGCATGAGGATGTTGTCTAGTTTCCAGTTTAAAAAAAAAATCTTTGCTCCATTACATTGCCTTTGCTCCTTTGTCAAAGATCAGTTGACCATATATTTATTTGGTTCCATTTCTGGACTCTATTCTGTTCCATTAATCTATTTGTCTATTCTTCCACCAAACCCACACTATCTTTAATATTGTGTAGCTTTATACTAAGTCTTAAAGGCAGATTTTGTCAGTCTTTCAACTTTGCTCTTTTCCTTCAATATTGAGTTGTCTATTTGAGATCTTTTTCCTCTCTATGTAAATTTCAGAATTTGTCCATATCCACAAAATAACTTATTGGGATTTTGCTTGAAATTGAATTAAATCTGTAGATCAAGTTGAGAATTGATGTCTTGACAATGTTGAATCTTAATAATCCACAGACATGGAATAGCTCTTTTATTTAGTTCTTCTTTGTTTTTGTGCATATGAGTTTTATAGTCTTCCTCATATAGTTCTTATATATATTTCATCAGTTTGTACTTCATACCTACATTTTTGGAAGGCACTAATGTAAATGGTAATGATTTTTAACTCCATGTGTTCATGGTATTGGTACTTTCTAAAAGTACTTGTTAGTTCCAGGAGTTTCTTTGTTGATTTTTTCAGTTTGTTTGTGTAGGTGATCATGTCATCTGTGAACAAAGTTGAATTTCTTCCTTCCTAATCTGTATACCTATATTTTCTTGTCTTACTGAACAAGTTGGGACTTCATATACAATGCTAAGTAGCAGTGGTTAGAGGAGACATCTTGTTCTTGCTCTCAGCAGGAAGCCTTCAAGTTTTTCACTGTTAAATATGACATGAAGTGTAGATTTTTTGTAATTTTTCTTTTTTTTTTTTTTTTGGTGTGTGCTGCGCAGCATTTGGGATCTTAGTTCCCTGACCAGGGAACAACCCTGTGCCCCCTACAGTGGAAGCACAGAGTCCTAACCACTGAACCTTCAGGGAACTCCCTAAATTTTTTTTTTAAATAAAAGTGAGGAATTTTTTCTTTCTCCTAGTTTGCTGAGAGTTTTATCTTGAGTGGATGTTGGATTTTGTCAAATGTTTTTTCTGCACCTGTAGAAATGCTTGTGTGATTTTTCTTTAGCCTGTTAATGTGATAGACTAATTGGTTTTTGACTGTTGAACCAGCTTTGATGCCTGGAATAAATTCCATTTGGTTGTGGTATATAATTGATTTTACATATTTTAATATTTTGTTGAGGACTTTTACTTCCATGTTCATGAGAGATATTTATCTATAGTTTTCTTGTAATTCCTTTGTATGGTTTAGTATTAGGGTAATGCTGGCCTTATTAAATGAGTTGTGCAATATTTTCAATCTTTTGGAAGAAAGTGAAAGAAAAGAAAGTGAAGTCACTCAGTCATGTCCAATTCTTTGCGACCCCGTGGACTGTAGCCCACCAGGCTCCTCCGTCCATGGGATTCTCCAGGCAAGAATACTGGAGTGGGTTGCCATTTCCTTCTCCAGGGGATCTTCCAGACCCAGAGATTGAACCCGGGTCTCCCGCATTGCAGGCAGATGCTTTACCCTCTAGAGAGAATTGATACAATTTTTTCCTTAAATTTTGGTAGAATTTACCAGTGACTCCATCTGGGCCTGGTGCTTCCTGTTTTGGAAGTTTATTAATTATTGATGAAAGTTTTTTGAAATTTTTTTTATGGTTAAGCTATGTTTAGATTGTCTGTTCTTATGTGAGTTTTAGCATTTCTTCAGGGAATTGATTTATTTTATCTTGGTGATCAAATTTGTGGGCATAGAGTTATTCATAGTATCCCTTTTAAAAATTTTTTATACTTTTTTTCTTTTTCTGTTGAGGTATAGTTGATGTATAAGATTATATGTTACAGTTGTACAGCATAGTGATTTATACTTTTTAGAGGCTACAACTCCACTTACAGTTATTATAAAATATTGGCTGTATTCCATGTTGTACAGTATGTCCTTTTAATTTATTTTATGCATATCAGTTTATGTCTCTGCATCCCCCACCTTTGTTTGGTCTCCTTTTCTCTCCCTGCTGGTAACAACTAGTGTGTTCTCTGTGATTCTGTTTTCATCTTGTTATATTCATTAGCTTGTTTTATGTTTCAGTTTCACACATAAGTGGTATGTTATTGGTGTTTTCTCTGTCTGACTTATCCTCCAAGTCCATCCGCATAGAGTTGGCCATAAAGCTTGTTCGCCTCTCTCCACGCATCTTATGGGGGTTCTGAAGGGGCTTTTGTGTCAGTCCAACATTTTGATGCTGTTGTTAGGCTCTTTTGTTAAGGATTGTTATCTCTTCTTAGAACACTGACCCCTTTATAATTATACAATACCCCTCTTTATTTCTGATAATATTCCTTGTTTTGGAGACTTCTCTGTCTGAAATTAATGTAGATACTCTCATTTTCTTCTGTTTAGTGTTAGCATGATGTATCTTTTTATACCCCCTTATTTTTAGTCAGTGTGTGTCTTTATATTTAAAATGTGTTTCTTGAAGACAATGTGATAGTTGACCTACTCTGACAGTCTGTCTTTAAATTGGTGTATTTAAATCATTGATAATCGAAGTAATGACTGATATAGTTGGATTAATATCTATCATTGTTTGGTTATTGTTTTCTATTTGCTGCCCTTTTTCTTCTTATTTTTGTCTTCCACACTTTTTTTCTGTCTTTTGTGGATTTAATCAGGCATTTAATATAGTTCCATTTTATCTTTTTCAGAATATCAGTTATACTTCTTCTTCTCACTTTTTACGGTGTTGCTTTAGAGGCTTCCCTGGTGGCTCAGATGGTGAAGAGTCTGCCTGCAATGCGGGAGACTCAGGTTCAATCCCCAGGTCAGGAAGATCCCCTGGAGAAGGAAATGGCAACCCACTCCAGTATTCTTGACTGGAAAATTTCATGAATGGAGGAGCCTGGCAGGCTGCAGTCCATGGGGTCCCGAAGAGTCAGACATGACTAGTGACTAACACACAGAATTTGTGATTTATTTTTATAACTAATCCAAGTCAACTTTTTTTTTTTTCCAAGTCAACTTTTAAATAACACTTCACTGCTTCATTGGTAGTGCAAGTGCCTTATAATTGCTAAATATTCCTAATTTTCCCCTCCCATCCCTTGTATCATTGCTGCCATTTATTTTACTTATAAATAAGTATACATAAATATGTATGTATGTATAAATATATGTGTGCATGTGTGCTCAGTTGCTCCAATCATGTCGAACCCTTTGTGACCCCGTGGACTGCAGCCTGCCAGGCTCCTCTGTCCATGGGATTCTCCAGGCAAGGATACTGGACTGGGTGCCATGCCCTCCTCCAGGGGACCTTCCTGACCCAGAACTCGAACCTGCGTCTCCTGTCTCCTGTGATTCCTTGCATTGCAGGTGGATTCTTTACCACTGAGGCACCAGGAAAGCCCCATGCTAAGCCTTAGTTGGCATCTATCCTGCTTGGTATTCTCTGAAGTTCCTGGATCTGTGGTTGGTGTCTGATATTATTATAATTTAGAGGAAATTATCAATCATTGTTTCAAATATTTCTTCTTTTCCTTTCTCTGTATCTTCTACTTCTGGTATTCCTATTAGGCAAATGTTATATCTTTTATAGTTGTCCCAGAGTTCTTGGATATTCTATTATGTTTTTAATTTTTTCCTTGCTTTTCAGTTTTAGAAGCTTTTCAATTATATTGTCATATCCTCCGGCACAGAGATTCTTTCCTCAGTAACGTCTATTCTAATGAGCCAGTCAAAGACATTCTTCATTTCTGTTAAACAGTGTTTTTTTTTAAATCTCTAATTTCTTTTTAATTCTTTCTTCAAAATTCAATGTCTCTGCTTATATTATCCATCTGTTCTTTATATGTTGTCTCCTTTTTGTATTACATCCCCTTTCATATTAATCATAATTTTAAACCATTTCTGATCTGATAATTCTAACATTCCTGCCGTATCTCACTCTACTTTTGATGCTTGTTCAGTCTCTTCAGACTCCTTTTTTTGCCTTTTAGCATACGCTGTAAGTTTTTCTTGATAGGTCGACAAGACATAAAGGTATAAAAGGAATTGCAATAGAGGCCTTTAGTAATGTGGTGGTAATGTAAGGGAGGAGAAGTGGTCTGCAGTCCTGTGATTATGTCTCAGTCTTGCAGTGAGCCTTTGCCTGTGGACTGTGACCTTTACAGATATTTCTCAGTTGCCGTGTCTTGCACCCCCCACCCCTGCCCTTAGGTGAAACAGTATTTCTAGAATGAGCTGAGCTGGGTTTTTCCCTTTGTCAGGTCAGTTAGGCTCAGATAATATCCCAGCAGGTCAAGATCTGCTAAAATAGGTTCTCCTGAGGGAAGGCCGTGTTGAACGTAATAAAAAGCCCAGGCATATTTAAAATATTTTCTTTTTCCCTCCCCCTGACAGAAGCTCAATCAGGTTTTTCTTTGGATGTTAGAGAGTGTCACTTAGAGATTTACTCTCTTCACTGCTTCAGTTGTGCTGCACACACTCTGATATGTTGTATTTTCATTTTCATTCAGTTCTGTGTGTTTTTGTATAATTCTTAAAATTATCCTTTGAGAGTTTTTCTTTGACATGTGGATTATTTCAGTTCAGTTCAGTCGTTCAGTCGTATCCGACTCTTTGCGACCCCATGAATCACAGCACACCAGGCCTCCCTGTCCATCATGGATTATTTAGAAGTATGCTATTTAGTTTCCAAGTGTTTATAGATTTTCTTGTCAGATTTCTATTAATGATTTCTAGTTTGATTCCGTTACGGTCAGAGAACATACTCTGTATGATTTCAACTTTTAAAATTTTGTTAAAATTGTTTTATTGTGAAAGATATGCATCTGCCTTGATGACTGTTCCATGGGTACTTGGGGAAAAAGTGTATATAATGCTATTGTTGGGGGGAGTTTTCTAAAAGTGGCCATTAAAACCTAGTGATTGATGGTTTTCAGTTCTTTCATTTCCTTGCTGATTTTCTGTCTAATGAGTCTATCAGTTGCTAAGAATAGAATACTGGAAATTCCCAACTCTGATTGTGGGTTTGTCTGTTTCTCTTTGAGTTTTATAATTTTTGCTTCATGTATTTTGTAGCTCTTTTGTTTGGTATGAACATATCTAAAATTTTTGTTTTCCTGGATTGATTGTTGTATCATTATGTAGTATTCTTTGTCTCTAGTAATTTTCTTTGCTCTGAAGTCTACTTTATCTGATATTAATATAGCAACTGCTGCTTTTAAAAACTGTTTATTACATGGTATACTTTTTCCATTATTTTACTCTCAATCTACTTATGTCATTGAATTTGAAGTCAGTCTTATGGACAACATATTTTTGAAGAATGTTTCTTTTTTAATCCACTCTGCCTATCTCTTTTAATTGGTGTATTTATATTTATATTTAGGTAATTTTTTGTATGTTAGGGTTTATGTATGCCATTTTATTTGTGTCCAGTTTATTTCCTCTGGTTCTCTTACTTCTGTTTCTCTTTTTACTTTCAGATTGGTTTGCTGAACATTTTTTAGGATTATATCTTGACTTGCTTATAGTGTTTTAAATATATTGCTTTGTATAGGTTTCTTAGAGGTTGCTCTAGTTTTTGCAGTATATACACATAACTGATCATAGTCTGTGGTTTAATTATGATGGTATTAACATGGATTTCTTTGGGTTTATTCTATTTGAATAGAAAAGAATATTTCCTACAGCTTGTTGAGTCTGTACAACCATTCTTGAATATTATTTAATTATACTTCCTCTCTCTTCTCTCCTTCTCTGACTTTAATCATATGAATGTTAGCTTTTTGTTGTTGTTGTTTTGTCACACAGTTCTGAGGCTCTGTTAATTATTTTTTCTATTTTCATTCTTGTCCAGATTGGGTGAGTTCTGTTGATCTGTCCTAACATTCTCTTGATTTTATTTTCTGTCATTATACTCTGCTGTTGAGCCTGTCCTATGAGGTTTGTTTCTTTTTTTCTTTCACTTATTTTATCTTTCAGTTCTATCGTTTCTATTTAGTTTTTTTAACTTCTATTTCTTTGCTGAGATTTTCTATTTCTTTCTTTTGTTTCAAGAAAATTTTTAATTGCTTTTAAAAGAATTTTTATGATGGCTGCTTTATAATCCTTATCAAATAATTCCAACATCTGATTCATCTCAGTGCTGGGTTTGTTGATTATCTTACTGATTAATGTTATGATTTTCTTGGTTCTGGCATGATGAGTGATTTTCTTTTGAGTCCTAATTATTTTGTAAGTTATACTATGAGACTCTGGATCTTATTCTATATATATATATATGTGTGTGTGTGTGTGTGTGTGTGTATATTTTAAACACACACTCCCCTTTTTGTGGTAAAGCATGAAAGCCAAATGGGTGTGTTTGTTCAGCTTCCTGCTGTGTCCATAAATACTACTTTGCAAAAGTAAGGTTCCCCCTGCCTTGTCAGACTGGTGAAGTTGAAGTTAACATATCACGCTTGGCCCCACTCACCTTTCTGGAAAAAGTGAGTCACCAACTTGCAGGTTCTTGTGTCTCTGTATGGGAATATAAGATCAGTTCCCCACTGAACTCGCTGTCACCAGAGGGGAGAACGAAAGAGCTGTCTCACACTTTTTTATAGTAGGGTAGGGACAGAAGTTTGACTTCTTTCTGTGCCCCATTGATACCAAAGGATGGGAGAAGTTAGGTGCCAGCCGGCCCTGAGTCTGTCTTACTGATGCCATCTGGGAGTAGAGGCTGAGCTCCCTACACATCCCACTGGCACCAGAGGATGGGAAGCAAAGTGACTGCTCGTCTCACATCACCTTCTTCCTCACTGATGCTGGGTGGGGTTAGAAACTTCTAACCGAAACCCCCTGACACAGGATATGTGTAGGGAAAATAAGAGTGCCACTAGTCTTGTTTTTCACTGCTTCCTTTGGTCTCTTTGCTGCCAATTGGGTTTGACTCCCCACTGGGCCTCACTGACACCAAGAATATACGAAAAGTGGACTGTGTGCTCAGTCACTCAATTGCGTCAACTCTTTATGACCTCATAAACTAGAGCCCGACAGGCTCCTCTATCATTGGAATTTTCCAGGCAAGAATACTGGAGCAATACTGAATCATTGCCTACTCCAGGGGATATTCCTGACCCAGGAGTTAGCATCTCTTGCGTTTGCAGGCAAATTCTTTACCACTGCGCCACCTGGGAAGCTCAAAATGGACTCTTGACTACTAACAACTTGTACCGCTTTGTTCGGGTCCCTTGGTGCAGGGCGCGGGTGGAGGCTCAGCTCATTATTGACCCCACTGACACTACCCTGGGGGGAGGTGTTGGGGCCTGTTTCGCTTCTACAGAGGGGAATGAAAGGTCAGCTCCTAGCTTACCCCACTGATACTACACCAGCCAGGAGACTTGGAGTGCACCCCCCGCATCAGCAGGGCAGGGCTGTGGCGGTGTGGAATATCAGCTCTGCTCCGTTGTGTCTGTCTTGAAACTGTGAGCTGGGGAGGTACAGTTTTACAGTTGGTATTTGGCTTGAGAAGGTGAATATTACCAAGATTGTTTTCAAGTGTTTAGGCACACTTTTCCTGATCAGCTAAGTTGATTAGATTTTTTTTGCCCCCCCCCTCCCCTTTTTTTTTGGTCTCTGGCTGTTGGTGGTTCTGGGTTGGAAATTTCTGTAACACTCATCTGGGATATATGGGAGATAATAATAAAACTCAGGAATCTCATTGCCTGGGTGTTTCTCAAATCTTGAAGTCAGTAGGCCATCTGCCATCTTCGTTCCACCTTTCATGGTTGTGCTGTGCTTGTGTTATGTGATGACCAGGGTTTTTTAGTTAAGAGATGGACTTGGTTGTAGAAGAGCTACTCCATCTTGGTTGTGACCTTGGGCTGATTTTTTAGTCAAATTAAATATTATTCTGAGTAAGAACATTTTTTTTTAAAGTAGTGACTTAAAATTTCACAATGTTAATAGCTAGCTCACAAAAGTCAGTAGTTAGGTATATGCATCACTACATGCCTGCTAAATAATTCCTTTTCAATTTCTCTTGCTTATGCCAAATTGAGATGGTCCATGGAAATTTGAGCAACAAAAAGGATAGGCCTGTCTATGAGGAATTAGACTTAGGAGTTCTGTTGATAGTTGGCCATTCTCACAAATGAGGTGAGCTGTAGAAGTCAAGTCTAGACTAGTCAGCTCAAGGAAAGGTAGGTGCCAAGGGTTCAGAGCCCACAGTTTGGGATAAAATTAATAGAGTGTAGAGACTCTGAGTTTGTAAATGAAGACAATTGGAGGAATAGATGTACTTGGCTGGAGTAGAGGATAATAGGGCAAACATGGCAGATTTTGTGAGTCATCATCTTCCTCTGCCAAAACTGTCTCCCTCATAGACAAGTTATGTCAGTTAGCAACACCTTCTGCAGCAAATGGCTTACATGAACAAAGATTTATTTGTTTCTTGAATTAAGAAGGGGTGTAGGCAACTCATAATGTCACCAGGGATCTAGCCTTTTCCATCTCTCATTACATCTTTCTCATTGAGTAGGCCTTCAGTCTCACACTCATCTCCTCATGATCTCAAGATGGCTTTTGCACTGCCAAAAGTATACTTCTAGGCAGAAATATGAAGAGAGAAGCTGTCAAGGGAAGTGCCTGTGATAGAAAGTCAGAAGCTTTCCCACAGCTGCAGGGTAGTCTAGGGAACCTCCTTCAGGAAGTTGGCTTGTTGCTTTCTGAAATAATAGGTTCTGTTGTAAGAAAGGGGCTTCCCAGGGGGCTCAGCGGTAAAGAACCCTTCTGCCAAGCAGGAGACGCAGGAGACCCAGGTTTGATCCCTGAGTCAGAAAGCTCCCCTGGAGAAGGACATGGCAACCTACTCCAGTATTCTTGCCTGGGAAAACCCATGGACAGAGATAATTTGGTGGTCTACAGCCCACGGGCTCGCAAAGAGTCGGCCACGACTTAGTGACTGAACAGCCGCAGAAGTTGTCAGAAAGAAGACACTAGCAGGGCCTCCCTCTCTGCATTACATTTCCCTCCAGAAAATCACACATTCATGCTTACTTTAATTCCTGAAGAAGCAAAAAGTTAGTATCTCAAGAAACTTATCCAGGGCTCCATTTTTTTTTTTTTTTAAGATCATGTCTTTAAGATATCTAGGCTCAGCTTTTTCTACTTGTACCATATTCTCTGTTTTTTATGGAAATAATATAAGATGCATACATGTTAAAAATGTTTGGGACAATTGATTTTGAGTAATCATGATTTTATAGAAAAAAGAACTGATGGAGAACTATAGCTCTCATTGCGCATACTTCTTAGACAGAGAGTTGGACATGACTGAGCGACAGCACCTAGACAATTATTTCAAATACCTAGGGGCCTTCTCAAACGTTCATTTCTCTCCTAGGATTCTGATTTACCTTTTGGGGCCAAGTGGGAATCTCTGCAGTGAAACAAAAGCTGTTACTGATGAGACTGTATTTGGGCATGTGAGCGTGGGGAGCACTGGAAAGAAAGGGTTGAGTACCATTTGGAAGAGCATTGGTTCTTTTCAGATCACTGAAAAGTGACTCCAATAGACACAGTGTTATTAGCAAGTAATTTAAACCTGGATGTCTGTATCACGTCTCTCTTAGTCTCGATGAATGGGTATGAATTTATTATACTGATATTTGTATTATGGATTTCTTAAACATTGAGAAACCTGAACAAGTTTTATTCATACCATATAGTTCTAAGACCAGCTAATCTTTTTATTATCTTTTCATTTTTCTCCTCTACCAGCACTAGATTGTGTTCCAGACTAAAGTACTTAGGTATGGAGCACTCTTTTCCATTCTTCTTTGTTCTCTGTGGACACATACACATAGTAAATACTAGAATTTGACAACTCTTTTTTACTATTGGTATAAATAATGTTTACATGGGTTTCTCATTACTAGCTCTGGCAAGGTTATAGAGACTGCTATTTATTCAACAACATTAATAGACCTATGTATTCATGTGTATCTTTTATTACCAGTGTAACTTTGAAAGCTCTTCTGTGTATCATCATGTTGTTACTATAGCAACATGGTTACCAAAATAAGGTACACTTCTTCCTGCTTTGTGTTTTTAAAGGAGATCTTTTTTCCCCTCAAGCTTTTTAATTAACTCTGTAGAGTTTCTGTCCCAGACATTCAGTATCCCTTCTATTTATCTTTTCCCCTTTAATTTCCCTTACTTAAAATTAGTTATTATTATAATACAAAATATAGCTTTTATTGGACTAAATCCTAGTGAGACAAGAATAAATGAAGGGAAGCAGTGTATGATATTGTATAAACAGTAGAGGCTCAGCTATCACTTAATCCCCGACCTTACCTGCCTCATAATCTTTTTGTACTTTTAGCATATAGCTTTTTCCTGGCCACACTGTGTGGCTTGTGGGATCTTTGTTCCCCAACTAGGTATTGAACCTGGGCCCTCAGAAGTAAAAGTGCCGAGTCCTAGCCACTGGAGTGCCAGAGGACTCCCTCTTTTTGTGCTTTTGATTCTTCATTTATAACATGGTCAGAGAAATAGCTACTTCACAGGCATGATAGACACATTACTCTGTGCCCGGCATCAATTCGGTTCTGTTTCACTTCCCTCACCTTCCTTTCTTCCCTTTCTGTGTTTGTTAACCGAGGCTAATAGTGTACGGTCATTCGTCCCCCTCCTCGCCACCATAGATGTCATCACATTCCCATCGACTTGTTTTTTTCACTTAGTTTTCCCTGGGGGATAATTGTTTTACAGTGGCGTGCTGGTTCCCGCCGCACAGCAGTGTGGCTCATCCACGAGTGCACATACACCCCCTGCCTCCCTCCCGAGCCTCCCTCTCACCCCGCCCTCGTCGCGCCGGGTGTCACAGAGCCCGGCTGAGCTCCCTGTGCTGCACGGCAGCTTCCCTCTGGCCGTCTGTCTCACACGTGGTCGTGTGCACGTGTCATACGTAAGTGCTGCTCACTCAGTCTGCCCCTCCTCTTCTTCCCCTGCTTCGCTCATAAGTCCATTCTCTTCATCTGCGTCTCTGTTCTTGCCCTGAAAGTAGGTTCATCACTGCCATTTTTCTAGATTCCATATATGTGCATTAGTGATGCTGGTTTTTCTCTTTCTGACTTACTACACTCTCTATGATGAGGCTCTAATTTATCCACATCACTACAACTGACTCAACTTCATTCCTTTTTATGGCCGAGAAATATTCCATTGCATATATGTACCACATCTTTATTCATTCATGCATGACCTGGCTCTTGTAAAGAGTGCTGTGATGACCACTGGGGTACATGTATCTCTCTGAGTTAATGTTTTCTCAGGGTATATGCCCAGCAGTAGGGCTTCCCTGGTGGCTGAGATGCTAAAGTCTGCCTGCAGCGCATGAGATCCAGGTTCAATCCATGGCTTGGGAAGATCCTCGGGAGAAGGAAATGGCTACCCCCTCCAGTATTCTTGCCTGGAGAATTCTGTGGACAGAGGAGCTTAGTGGACTATAGTCCATGGGGTTGCAAAGTCAGACCCGACGAAGTGGCTAATAGTTTCACATGCCCAGCAGTGGAATTGCTGGGTCATATGGTAGTTCTTTGTTTAGTTTTTTAAGGAATCTCCATACTGTTCTCTACAATGGCTGTACCAGTTTACATTCCCACCAACAGTGCAGGAGGGTTCCCTTTTCTCACACCCTCTCCAGCATTTATTGTTTGTAGACTTTTTGATGATGGCCTTCCTGACTGATGTAAGATGATACTTCATTGTAGTATTTCTTTGCATTTCTCTAGTAATGAGTGATCAGCATCTTTTCATGTGCCTCTTGGTCATCTGTATGTCTTCTTTGGAGAGATGTCTATTTAACTCTTCTGCCCATTTTTTTGATCAGGTTTTTTTTTTTATATTGAGCTCCATGTGCTGTTTATATATTTTGGAGATTAATCCTTTGTCTATTACCTCATTTGCAAATATTTTCTCTTATTCTGAAGATTGTCATTTGTCTTATTTATGGTTTCCTTTGTTGTGCAGAAGCCTATAATATAGCACTTATATTTACAAAAAATCATTTAACAGTAGAGTAGGTACTGTCTTATTTTGTGTTTTTGTTGATGGTTGTCCTTAAGTCTTGCCTTTTAATATGTCAAAACCCTTGAGGGCAGTAACTAGCTTTATCTCCCTCTGAATAATCCATTGGACCTAGTTCCTAGTGGTGGGTACATGGGCCTGTGTGCTTAGTCACTCATGTCTGACTCCTTGTGACAGAGGAATCTGGCAGGCTGCAGTCCATGGGATTGTCCAGGCAACAGTACTGGATGGGTTGCCATTTCCTACTCCAGAGTATCTTCTCGACCCAGGCATTGAACCCACATCTCGTGTCTCCTGCATTGGCAGGTGGATTCTTTACCACTATGCCACCTGAGTGTGTGGGAGGTATTTGCTAATTTGCTGAGTGATTGAGATGTATGATATTAATCATGAAGCCATGGTTTTCATAATGCAGTTCATTTTTATTTTACCACTGTACATAACATAGAAATGTTTATATACCTTCTGGAAGGTACTCAGGCATATGTGTTGTTCTGTATTATAAATGATATTCATGTCAAGAATGGAGAAATGGAACTGTATATCTCTTGCTGCCACTTCTGCTTTCTGTTAACAGTAAATGCATGTAGGCTTCTAAATGGCTGTCTGCCATGAATTGCATCATTTACAATGGCTCTTAATATGCCTCCTGGCATTTCAGTTTCTGTCTCAGCAGGCAGCCTCACTCATGCTGAATCCTTTAATATTTGTACCCAGATAAATGCTTAGATTGCTGTGAAGATACTCTCACTTTGCTTCTACATGTTTCAGATGAATGTCAATGACACATTGGAAAGCACATCATTCAAACATAATTTAAAATATTGAATCATAACAATTTCGTAGAATTTATATTCCATTTTTCTGTTAATGGACATGAGTTTTATATTGAGTTTGGGCGCCTGTGTATGATTACTGCTGGGTTTTATCATCCCCTTCTCTCAGAAGAGGAGAGGTGTGTTTACCTGCCGCCAACCAGAGCCGTGTGAATGCCTGTGCTTGGGTTCAGCATGGGGAGCAGAGGAGCAGAGAGAGGAAGGAGGAAAATGCATTTTTAAATGTGGTATTAGCTTTTACTTTATTAAAGCTAAAGAGAACAAGAAAAAGTTTTACTTTGTGATAATTATACATTTTTAATGTATCGGTAATTATGCAGAACTTAACAAACATCTTTTTAAAGCTTTTTTTTCCCTTCAGGATCCTTTGTGTTCAGACTCATATTGTACGTGAGATAAAGGTAAAAGAAAATAACACTTATTTTCATGGAAAACATTCTTTTTCAAATTATCTATTAGTAAAATAGTAGATTGGTTTTCTTTTCAGGGAGCAAGATTTCATATTTAAAATCAGTATTCATAAATATTATGCATTATTTTTTAGATGTTTTGTGTGGTCATCAGAATGGTACCTGTGAATTCTGAATTCTCTATTGAAAACTACTTGGAAAAAAGGAAAAACCTGAATGATTATATATTCTGCTTTATTGGTATATTAACAGAAATCTCCTGGTTATTAGTCAGGGGAGATTACTCAAACAGCAACTCATATAATTATATGCACTTTAATCCTAATGTTGGTCTAATTTAGAATCATTTTTCTCTACTAGAAATTTTTTTAAAATCTTAAATGGAATATAATTATTGTGGTAAGGTGCTGGGATCAGGGTAATCCTTCTGCCTCTCCCCCTGCCGTTTGAATAAAAATCTATAGATAAAGATTTAGGTTAACTCATTCACTCATTTATTCATGAATGGCTCATCATTTTCTAATTTTTTCCTAGTGGTATATCTTAAGAAAAGTATTTGAATATTCATTTGTATTTATTTTATATCATTCTGTAATTATTTTGACAAACTTAAGAGAGTTGTTCAGTCCATGTTCTGTCATTAACAGGCAAATAGAGTTGTGATAACAGTGAACATAATGATTCAATGAGGGAATAGAAAGAATGTCTTCATTTTCAGTATGTTATTATGTCTAATAATATTCAGGATTATGAGGATGAGATGGTTGGATGGCATCACCAACTTGATGGACATGAGTTTGAATAAGCTCCGGGAATTGGTGATGGACAGGGAAGCCTGGTGTGCTGCCATCCATGGGGTTGCAAAGAGTCAGACACGACCAAGCAACTGAACTGAACTGAACTGATTCTGTCTAATATGTGATCTAAATTTATGTAGCTTTTCTCTCCATCTAATGCAACTATCCAACTGAACCCTGTTGATTTAGAGATGGTCAAAGGAGGTAGGAGAGTTTGGAATAGGAGAGAAGGGACAAAAGAGTTGGTCAACAGTTAGTTAAGAAGCAAGTGTACAATTGGGAGGCAAGGCCAACCTTAACAGCAGAATGTATCCCAGACTTAGGCTGGGACTGAAAATACAACATAGCTCAGGAAAACTAGTGCCAAATTCACCACACTTTCACTAAGTCATGTGTAGATCTGTGCTTTATGTTTTGTTTATCCTTTTGTTAATAACCTTGGTTTTATAAAATAAGTAAATTTGTGAAATGAAATTAATAGCTTTCTTTTGATAGTAAGTCAGAAGATTTTGGAGAGGCACAGAGAGAGTAGCAAAAATAAAATGATTAAAAATGCCTATTTATTGATAGAATATTCAGTCATCTTGGGGGCTGCTAATCTGAGAAAAGAGATAACTAGCTCAATATGCTATGTTCTTTGCTCCTTTCCTTTTGCTTAGATTTATTTGTTTTCTCTTTCTCTAATCTTTGTTTTTAACCTGTCATTTTTTTCTCTTAAGTTGTGTCTGTTAAAGGCAGACTTTTCTTGGAATATTTGTCATCATTGTTCTTCTGTGTCAGACTTTATCCAGTGTTTTCAGGTCTTTCTTACCAGCGTCATATTCCAAACACAAACCTGTTTCTTCTTCTTTTTCTTTTTTTAATGTCATGAAAAACTAATTAGAATATGAGCTGAAAAACATATTATGTTCATGCCTCTGTGAAAAGAAACATTATTGTAACCTGTTTTATTTTATTTTATTATTATTATTTTTTTGTAACCTGTTTTAGAACTCTTATTTTCTGAAATAGAAAGTTTATTTTCTTGTGAATGTTGAATCCTAGGTTTCTTTATTAATATTGTTTTCTTTGGCTAGATATTTTATTTACTCATATCTTTATATATAGATGAACAGGCTATAATTTTCTCTGTTTCCTATCACCTGTAGAGGAAAAACAGCTATGGAAGTAAAACTTAAAATTGTCAACAAGTTAGAAGCCAACCATTTAGTACCTCATTTACACTATAATATTAGCCTGGGGTTTTACACTGTTGTGAGAGGGAAGTCATAGCTCTAGAGCTTTCTAGCATTGATAGCAAGGCTTATACTAAACAAAAATATGTTACACATAATTATGAGCATGTTTTGTTTGTCACAATAGAAAAAGAGAGCAACGCCAGTAACCCGCTCTTGCCTCCTTCCCCCAGTACCTTTCTTTTGCCCAAATCCGAAGCCAGTTTGGAGGGAGTTAGAAGGAGATGAAAGAGATTTGCTGTGGAAGCTAGAATATTAAGTGCTTTGGCAAGCATTTGTATTTTCTCTCAGGAGGAAAGGAACGGAGCAGTATGCCAAATTCTTACGGTGCTGAAAGACAGAGACTAACTGGGGTTGATTGTGAAAACATTTTATACCCGTGAAAATAAAGTTTCATGAGAATTACCACAGACCTCTTTCCCTCTGTGAAGTCCTGGGTTTTCTAAGGGGATTAAAAAAAAAAAGTATGTTTGGGAATATGTGTAAAATTAATCTTCTGCTTAACTTTCCTTCAAGTGCACAACATTTTTAGCTGCAGCTCACTTCCCTTTCTAGATAAGGCCATTTCCCACTCCTCAATTCCTGTCAATCTCTAGTAAGTATCAATTTAATCAAGACAGGAGTCAAAGTACAATATGCAAATAAAAATCCATCTTCCAAAGTGATACGCAAATAAATAATCAAAGGCACAAAATCAGAGTAAAGTATGGTCAACTCCATGTCAGTAGCAGGATGGGTTCAAATCCTGGCTTGATCTTTGCTGGTTGTGTGGCCTAATTCAGCTTGCTTACCTCTCTGCCTCTTCATTCCTTTATCTGTCAAATGGGGCTGGTAATGAATTAACCTCATAGGAATATTGTGATGTTTCATGTAAATATTTAAGCACAGTGACTGGCCCTTGGTAAATGCTCAGTGGAGTTCCTTATTACTTTTGTTGTTATCATTGTCATTGTCATAAAAGTTTTCTGAACTGTAGGAAAATATGATTTTGAAAAATAAACATTTTAATATCAATACAAGAGCAACTGTATTGTATATAAATTGTATATAAAGCAATATGAAGTAGCATACTGAACTAACTCATTTATTTAAATGCCAAAATGAAGAGAAGTGAAATCTCACCATTTGTAATCGACCTCAAAATTCAGCATTATTTGCCAAGAGCAATCTAATTTTAATACATATTCAGTTTTAATTCATTGAGTATATATAAATAATAAAACCAGGATGACAAAGCATTATGTGCTTTAATACTTCACCACTTTGATTTAATAACCCTTAACCTAATGTTGGGTTTTCTAGGTGGCGCAGTGGTAAAGAATCAACCTGCCAGTTTAGGAGATGCAAAAGACGTGGGTTCTATCCCGGGGTCAGGAAGATCCCCTGGAATAGAAAATGAAAACCCACTCTAGTATTCTTGCCTGGAAAATTCCATGTACAGAGGAGTCCATGGGGTCGCAAAGAGTCAGATATGACTGAGCACACACACATAGCACAAACCTAATGATACTTTTTAATTATTTCTAAATGTGAATAGTTCGTACTTATTCTGAAGTAAGTCATTGTTAAATTAATATTTTTATCATAAATAATGCAGACAAACTAAGTGCATTCTTTTGTTCCAACTGTCAGAAATTCCTTGTTAGTATATTTGGAGTCAGTTAAGTTGTAATATTGCATTATATTTATCAGGCAACTCTGAGGTGTCTCTAAGCTATTAATTGAGATCAGCATTATCAGTTCACCCCTGATGTCAAAGAGCATTTCTTGGGTAAGAAAAGAGGCAGCAACCTTGGATATGGGCAATTATTTTCTAAAAGCATGTTTCTATTTTACCAAAGCAAACTGCAGTATTTATGGGAAACTAGATAAGCATCTTTATATTTGTTTATACTGTGACACTCCAGAAGAACCTTTTTTAAATTATACAAGTTTCAGGTAAACAGAATTATGATTTGACATGTCTATACACTACAAAGTGATCATCACTACAAATCTAGTAACCATCCATCACCATACAATTGACCCCCTTTACTCATTTTGCTCACCCCCCAACATCTTTCCCCTCTGATAACCACTAATCTGTTCTCTGTATCTGTGAGTTTTTGTTTTGTTTGTTTGTTTTATATTCCACATGTGAGTGGAATCATAAGCATTTGTCTTTGACTTATTTCACTTAGGGCTTCCCTTGTGGCTCAGCTGGTAAAGAGTTCGCTTGCAATGTGGGAGACCCGGGTTCGATCCCTGGGTTGGGAATATATCCCCTGGAGAAGGGAAAGGCTACCCACTCCAGTATCCTGGCCTGGAGAATTCCAGGGACTGTATAGTCCATGGGGTCGACTTTCACTTCACTTGGCATAATGCCCTCAAGGTCCATCCATGTTGTCACAGATGGTAGGGTTTCATTCTTTTAGTTGTTGAGTAGTATTCCCTTGTATGTACATACCCCAGCTTCTTTATCTGTTTACCCTTCAGTGGACATGTAGGTTTCCGTATCTTAGTAATTGTAAATAATACTGTAGTAAGCACAGGGCTGCATTTATCTTTTTGAATTAGTGTTATTGTGTCCTTTGGATAAATACCCAGAAGTGGAATAGCTGGGTCATGTGGTAGTTGTATTCTTAATTTTTTGAGGAGTGCCCTTTCTGTTTTCCATAGTGGCTGTACCAGTTTATAGTCCCACCAAAAGAATATGAAAGTTCCCCTTTCTCCACATCCTCTCCAGTATTTGTTATTCCTTGTCTTTTTGATAATAGCCATTCTAACAGATATAAAGTGTCACCTACAAATTGATGCTTGCCATCTACCTTAACAAGAATCAAATTATGAGCCCCTGCAGCTGTTGACCTTCAATACTCCTGAAAGGAGTTCAGTTTGGAGATCAGGAATGATGCACTCTGTGCTTTGGGAAAAACTGGTGGAACAGGACTTCAGAGAGATAGATACTTTTAGGAGACAATTTTATGAACCCAATTCTTGCATCTCCAAATATCTAGAAAAGCAGTCAAATCCTTCATGGTGACATCTGCTCCTCATGACTAGCAGTGACATTCACAAGACTAGCAGAAATCTTCCACAAAATAATATGAGGATGATTGCATGTACCAAAATCATGTATATACTGACCTTCCCCGCTACCTCTTTGGAGCAGTTTCTCAAAGCTGAAATGCTGTCTCCTGGGCTATAGTCCTCAAACAAAACTTAACTCACAACTCTCATGTTGTGCATTTTTTTTTCAGTCAACAGAGGTGATATCTTATTGTAGTTTTGATTTGCATTTCCCCGATGATTAGTGATACTGAGCTCCTTTTCATATACCTATTGACTATTTGTGTGTCTTCTTTGGAAAAGTGTCTATTCAAGTCCTTTGTCCATTTATAAATCAGGTTATTTGCTTTTTGAGATTGAGTTGTATGGATTTCTTATATAGTTTGGAAATTAACCCCTTATTGGATATATGATGTGCAAGTATTTTTTCTTCATTCATAGGTGTGCTTTTTTCAGTTTGATGATAGTGTCCTTCACTGTGCAGAAGCTTTTTAGTTTAACGTAGTCCCCATTTGTTTATGTTTGTTTTGTTTCCCTTGCTTTTGGAGACAGATGCACAAAAACATGGCTAAGACCAATGCAATGAGGTTACCACTATGTTTTCTTTTAGGAGTTTTATGTTTTCACATTTTGCATTCAAGTCTTTAATTCTATTGAACTCATGCCTGGAGTCAGAATCGGTGTCCTAACACGCAGGAGAGAGAGGAGGAAGGAGAAAGGCTTGAGGGCAGGAGTTTGAGTCTCTAAGTGGGGGGATCACATGGCAATAGTTGTGAAGTAGCGCAAGCACTGATTGATGCTCTCAGTCAATGAAAGGATCTATAAGTCGAACTATATCGGAGAAACAAGATTCTAGAGGAGAGGACTGATAGGACGAGAGGGTTCTCTTCAAATGTTCCTGAATTTAAGTCTCGTGGAAGTTTCTTAGTGACTTCTGACAGCAGTCTTTCTAAAAGGCAAATCTGATTCCTGCCGCAAATCCTCCAGTGTGCCCTAGCACTGAGGGAAAAGTGCACGTTCCGTGACATGGCTCACATGATCTTCAGTTTGCTCTTGATTGTTTTCACTCCACAGGAACCACCAAGAATTAACTGGAATTTGCTCTTCTCTCAAGCTTCTCTGGTTTGGCTAATGCCCTTCTGAAATTCCTCGCTTGTCAAGCCCTCCTCTGCCCTATACTAACCCTAACTCATCCTTTACCAATATAACTTCCTTGACTGAAAGCTTCTCTGTGCTCACATAAAATTCTATGCATGCTTGCTGTTACAGTACTTACCCTTTAGTGCCGGTTAACCAACCACCAAAGGTTTCCAGTGGCCATGCATGGATGTGAGAGTTGGACTGTGAAGAAAGGTGAGCACCAAAGAATTGATGCTTTTGAACTGTGGTGTTGGAGAAGACTCTTGAGAGTCCCTCGGACTGCAAGGAGATCCAACCAGTCCATCCTAAAGGAGATCAGTCCTTAATATTCATTGGAAGGACTGATGCTGAAGCTGAAACTCCAATACCTTGGCCACCTCATGCGAAGAGTTGACTCATTGGAAAAGACCCTGATGCTGGGAGGGATCAGGGGCAGGAGGAGAAGGGAACAACAGAGGATGAGATGGCTGGATGGCATCACCGACTCGATGGACATGAGTTTGAGTAAACTCCAGGAGTTGGTGATGGACAGGGAGGCCTGGCCTGCTGCAATTCATGGGGTCGCAAAGCATCAGACACGACATACCGACTGAACTGAACTGAACTGAACCAACCAACGACTCTTCTCAATTAACTGAAGTTCTTTGATAAATGAATAAATGAATAGATGAGACTGAGCAGAGAGAATTATTGCTAAGATTTAGCCTGCTTTGATGGTCAGGTTGTTTGAAGTGCCTCAGGTCTGCTAATGATAGCTTCCTGTTTGCAGTAAAGTAGCTATTCAAAAACTTTCAAGAGGTCTTCCTTAGTCAGCTTCTGTTTTTCAGTAGAGCCCTTTGTGGGATATTGGAGCCTTGTAAGGTCAAGATATATAGGAGAATCTCTGTTACAGAAGGGCTTTGGACTTCTAACTATGCCTTTGCTGTCAGGGGAGGTTTCAGGTTCTAAATTTTAGAGAGTAGAGAAGTCTAAAATAATATAGTTTCTGTCTTCAAGATCATGGTGAGGAGCTAGCATTGGATAAACCTTCTTTGGCTATAATTTTTATTCATAAATCTTGAAGTCCATGGCATGGGCTTCTTGGGAAATAATCTGAAAATCAGATAGATCAGACTTTGTGGATTTAACTATGGGATAAGCTGTGGGTATGAGAATATACTCTTCACTAGACCCCTTCACGTGTCTTTTGGATTGGCCTTACTGATCTTTAATAATCAAAATATTAACATTCAACTTCACCAAGATTATAGGAACAGCATCTTTAAGTGCAGTACTGTCACTTTTCTTTCAAAATCAAATGTCTAGGTTTGGGGTAGAAAATTGGTTTTGGGGTAGTGAATGTGCCCCAGTTGTTTCCTGCAGGTTGGGAACAGGATTGGCCTCATTGGCCTGCCCAAGGAGTCTAAGTTGAAAGCAGTGGATCAAGGGTGAACTTAGAGATGAAACAAAGGGTCTGGAATTGGAAACCACTTTGATTATCAAGAAAGCTTGTAAAGCTGAGGCTGAGACAATCCCTGAAATATTGTGTAGGAGAAGGAAGTCTTTAATGAAGCAGAATACCTCCTGGGCAGGGGTCCCTCTGAAGGGGACTGCTTATGTGGCCAGATGTGAGTCCTTTTCAGGGCTCAGTAAGGAAAGAAGAATCTTTGTTCTTCTTTGGAGTACCCATTGATCTGGTCGACTTTCTGCCTTCTGTGGATATGTTCTGACACTCTATTGAAATGAACATTACTTTAAAAAGTTATCACATAGAATGGTTATTAAATTAATACTGAAAATAGACACACTCAAAGTATGTTCAAAGGGATTCCTGAGAAATGTTACTTAAGAAGTATACTGTGGTCAGATTTTAAGTTTGAGACATACTCTACATCTGTCTTCTTTTGGTGATTTCTTTACATATTAGCATAGTAAAAGCTGTGAGAAGTCTTACAATAAAGAACTCTGTTTTTTGCAATCATAGTTTCCTATGAAACCATTAATTGTGGTGGAGGCTTACTGTAGAGCACACCTTGACAACAATAAAACAAGGGTTAATGAAACATTTGATATAGTGAGGAAACTGCTAAATATCAGGCAAAAATCCCTTGATTGGTACTAAAAGGAGATTGAGAAGCTGGAGCTAAACCCTAAAAGCTTTAAATCAGAACATCTGTAAAGCATGTTGCATTGGGCCATTTGCATAGTTGGTGCTTGGTCATTTCTTTCTGCAGTTATTACTGTGTTTGTTGTTCGATGGGAAAGGAAATGAAAATGCCTATTCTTGCCAGCTGTATGACAGCCAAATTGCTGTCAGTAGTGTAGATATCAACTAAATTTTCAACTAAGGAACCACTGCAGTTCTGAAGCAGTCATGGTTTCTCCTTGCCTTCAAGTTTTAATATCTTGGTAACTGTCAGTATAAATTTAGATTTTTCTATATAGTTGCTAATGTTCTTTCTGGTAGGTAGATAGACAGATAGATGGATAGATAGATAGAGATAGGTATATACATTTTTATTTTTCAAAGTATAAATAGAATTATTCTACATAATTCCTCGAGTGACTGATGGACAACCATCTTTTGTAATTTTGAAAGAAGAAAATATTTGAAGTAACCAAAGCCTCATTCAGCTGGGCTCATTTTAGAAGTAGGTAGAAAGGCAAATCAAATTCCTGTGGAGTAAAACAGATATCCAGAATATGTGAATTAAACAGGCTGGGTGGGAACTACAGTGCTCAGAAAAGAACACACTCATTGCATGAGGCAGCTGCTCTAGGAGACAGGATTGTGAGCTGTTGTTTCTGAATTGCTTGATTTTTACGGAAAAGCAGAGAGTATGCATCTTTATGTAAAATCCATCAAAATTTTAAGTAGTGCTCATTTAAAAAAAACACTCTGCAAGTCAAATAAAACATGTTCAGGAACTGATTTGCAGCTTCTAAATTAGGCAAACATAAACTTGTTCACAATGAAGCAGGCCAAAGGCTAACAGAGCTTTGCCAAGAGAATGCACTGGTCATAGCAAATACCCTCTTCCAACAACACAAGAGAAGACTCTACACATGGACATCATCAGATGGCCAATACTGAAATCAGATTGATTATATTCTTTGCAGTCAAAAATGGAGAAGTGCTATACAGTCAGCAGAAACAACACTGAAAGCTGACTGGCTCAGATCATGAACTCCTTATTGCCAAATTCAGACTTAAGTTGAAGAAAGTAGGGAACACCACTAGACCATTTAGGTATGACCTAAATCAAATCCCTTAAGATTATACAGTGGCAGTGAGAAATAGATTCAAGGGATTAGATTTGATAGAGTGCCTGAAGAACTATGGACAGAGGTTCATGACATTGTACAGGAGCCAGTGATCAAGACCATCTCCAAGAAAAAGAAATGCAAAAAGGCAAAATGGTTGTCTGATGACACATTACAAACAGCTGAGAAAGAAGAGAAGCTAAAGGCAAAGGAAAAAAGGAAAGATATATCCATCTGAATGCAGAGTTCCAAAGAATAGCAAGGAGAGATCAGAAAGCCTTCCTCAGTGATCAGTGCAAAGAAATAGAGGGAAACAATAGAAAGGGAAAAACTAGAGATCTCTTCAAGAAAATTAGAGATATCAAGGGAACATTTCATGCAAAGATGAGCACGCTAAAGGACAGAAGCAGTATGAACCTAACAGAAGCATAAGATATTAAGACGAGGTGGCAAGAATACAGAGAAGGACTGTACAAAAAAGATCTTCATGACCCAGATCATCATGATGGTGTGATCACTCACCTAGAGCCAGACATCCTGGAATGTGAAGTCAAGTGGGCCTTAGGAAGCATCACTACGAACAAAGCTAGTGGAAGTGGTGGAATTCCAATTGAGCTATTTCAAATCTGAAAAGATGATGCTATGAAAGTGGTGCACTCAATATGCCAGCAAATCTGGAAAACTCAGCAGTGGCCAAAGGACTCGACAAGGTCAGTTTTCATTCCAATTCCAAAGAAAGGCATGGCCAAAGAATGTTCAAACTACCACACAATTGCACTCATCTCACACACTAGCAAAGTAATGCTCAAAATTCTCCAAGCTAGGCTTCAACAGTACATGAACCAAGAAATTTCAGATGTTCTGGATGGTTTAGAAAAGGCAGAGGAACCAGAGATCAAATTGCCAACATGCACTGGATCATCAAAAAAGCAAGAGAATTCCAGAAAAACATTTATTTTTGCTTTATTGACTATGCCAAAGCCTTTGACTGTGTGGACAGAATAAACTGTGGAAAATTCTGAAAGAGATGGGAATACCAGACCACCTCACCTACCTCCTGAGAAATCTTTATGAAGCAATGGTCAAGAAGTAACAGTTAGAACTGGACATGGAACAACAACCGACTGGTTCCAAATTGGGAAAGGAGTATGTCAAGGCTGTACATTGTCACCCTGTTTATTTAACTTATATGTAGAGTACATCATGCAAAATGCCAGGCTGGATAAAGCACAAGCTGGAATCAAGATTGCTGGGAGAAATATCAACAACCTCAGTTATGCAGATGACACCACCCTTATGGCAGAAAGTGAAGAGAACTGAAGAGCCTCTTGATGAAAGTGAAAAAGGAGAGTGAAAAAAACTGGCTTAAAACTCAACATTCAAAAAACTAAGATAGTGGTACCCAGTCCCATCACTTCATGGCAAATAGATGGGGAAACAGTGGAAAATTCACTTTTTGGCAGCTCCAAAATCACTGCAGATGGTGACTGCAGCCATGTAATTAAAAGATGCTTGCTCCTTGGAAGAAAAGCTATGACCAACCTAGACAGCATATTAAAAAGCAGAGACATTACTTTGCTGACAAAGGTCCATCTAGTCAAAGCTATGGTATTTCCAGTAGTCATGAATGGATTTTAGATTTGGACCATAAAGAAAGCTGAGTGCTGAAGAATTGATGCTTTTGAACTGTGATATTGGAGAAGACTCTTGAGAGTCCCTTGGACTGCAAGGAGATCCAAACAGTCAATCCTAAAGGAGATCAGTCGTGTATATTCATTGGAAGGACTGATGCTGAAGCTGAAACTCCAATACTTTGGCCACCTGATGCGAAGAACTGACTCATCGGAAAAGACGGCGATGCTGTGAAAGATGAAGGCAAGAGGAGAAATGGACGACAGAGGATGAGATGGTTGGATAGCATCACGAGCACGATGAACATGAGTTTGAGTGAGCTCCGGGAGTTGGTGATGGACAGGGGAGTCTGGCATGCTGCAGTCCATGAGGTCGCAGAGTTGAACACGGCTGAGTGACTGAATTGAAGATTGTTCACAGCAGAACTCAGGCATGTTATCACATCAGCTCCCTTCTAGGTTCTGTCTTATGGTTCAACTCTTTATAAAGAAACTAGTGAAAAATGTTCCTAGCCAACCCCATAACTGAGGTGTCTTTTATGAACCTTATAAACATCTGCTTAAAATTAATTTGAGGCCACAGTACCATTATTTGATGATCAGAAAAAAGTCACATACATTGTCTTTGCCCATTAGGAAACTTTCAGTTTAAGATGATAGGATTTGACCTATACAATATTCAGTGAAACACTGATGGCAGAAAAACTGGTCAAAAGTAAAATAGTCTTATTAACTGTAAGAATATTTTGGCTGTTACATTTTTATGTGATTCAATTATTTTTAATTGGAGAATATTTTATAATTTTATTTCCTCAAAATATGGCTGGCAATAAGTTAAATTTTGAATAAATACTGCTTAGTTTTTATTTTTCTTATTCTCTTTGAATGATGAAATGAAGATCATATAATATCTTGTTAAAAAATTTGGGGAGGGGGTTAAAATGTCACTGCAGTATTAATGAAGTTCTTTGTGTGACCTTTTTGGTTTGGGAGTAACCACAATGATTTATTTTTTCTCCTGATTATTAAATATTATGACAAGGAAATTAAAACTTTCTAACAAATCTTCATTTATTCCCTCCTTTACTCTTGGCCAACCACCTCCCTCTTTTCCTCTCCCTTCCCTCCTTGCCTGTTTACAACACCGTTTAAGATGCAATTAAAGAGACTTCTTTAATCAGGAGATTCTTCATGCTTTCCAGGACACACAAATAGCAGCTGGTACTTGCCTCTTTCTGCCTCCTCTCATCTGCCTTCTTCCTTTATCACTTTTATAGCACTAGATGTGACTATATGATTTTTTACTTTCTTCCACATCTATTCATTAATCACTCGACAGGTACCATACCTTTCAGTTCAGTTCAGTTGCTCAGTCGTGTCCGACTCTTTGCGACGCCATGAATCGCAGCAGGCCAGGCCTCCCTGTCCCATCACCAACTCCTGGAGTTTACTTAAACTCATGTCCATCGAGTTGGTGATGCCATCCAGCCATCTCATCCTCTGTTGTTCCCTTCTCCTCCTGCCCCCAATCCCTCCCAGCATCAGGGTCTTTAACAATGAGTTAACTCTTCACATGAGGTGGATGGCCAAAGTATTGGAGTTTCAGCTTCAGCATCAGTCCTTCCAATGAACACCCAGGACTGATCTCCTTTAGGATGGACTGGGTGCATCTCCTTGCAGTCCAAGGGACTCTCAAGAGTCTTCTCCAACACCACAGTTCAAATGCATCAATTTTTCGCGCTCAGCTTTCTTCACAGTCCAACTCTCACATCCATACATGACCACTGGAAAAACCATAGCCTTGACTAGACGGACCTTTGTTGGCAAAGTAATGTCTCTGCTTTTTAATATGCTGTCTAGGTTGGTCATAACTTTCCTTCCAAGGAGTAAGCGTCTTTTAATTTCATGTCTGTGGTCACCATCTGCAGTGATTTTGGAGCCCAAAAAGATAAAGTCTGACACTGTTTCCACTGTTTCCCCATATATTTGCCATGAAGTGATGGGACCAGATGCCATGATCTCAGTTTTCTGAATGTTGAGCTTTAAGCCAACTTTTTCAGTCTCCTCTTTCACTTTCATCATGAAGCTCTTTAGTTCTTCTTCACTTTCTGCCATAAGGGTGGTGTCATCTGCATATCTGAGGTTATTGATATTTCTCCCAGCAATCTTGATTCCAGCTTGTGCTTCATCCAGCCCAGCGTTTCTCATGATGTGCTCTGCATATAAGTTAAATAAGCAGGGTGACAATATACAGCCTTGACATACTCCATTTCCTATTTGGAACCAGTCTGTTGTTCCATGTCCAGTTCTAACTGTTGCTTCCTGACCTGCATACAGGTTTCTCCACAGGCATGTCAGGTGGTCTGGTATTCCCATCTCTTTGAGAATTTTCTACAGTTTATTGTGATCCACACAGTCAAAGGCTTTGGCATAGTCAACAAAGTAGAAATAGATGTTTTTCTGGAACTCTTTTGCTTTTTCGATGATCCAGTGCATGTTGGCAATTTGAGCTCTGGTTCCTCTGCCTTTTCTAAAACCAGCTTGAACATCTGGAAGTTCACGGTTCACATATTGATTGGTTCACGTTTTGCTGCCGCACAGAAGTGCAGCGGTTGCGACGGACTGTGCAAAAAGCGCGGCGGCAGCGATGGACGCGCAAACGCACGGCAGAGAGGAGCTACCCCTCGCCCAAGGTCAGGGGCGGCGGCCGAGAGGAGCTACCCTGTCCAAGGAACGGCGGCTGTGCTGCGCAGGAGGGTGAGAGGAGCTACTCCACGTTCAAGGTCAGGAGGGGTGGCAGTGAGAAGATAGCCCTCGTCCAAGGTAAGGAGCAGCGGCTGCGCTTTGCTGGAGCAGCCGTGAAGATATACCCCATGTCCAACGTAAGAGAAACCCAAGTAAGACGGTAGGTTTTGCGAGAGGGCATCAGAGGGCAGACAGACTGAAACCACAATCACAGACAACTAGCCAATCTGATCACAGGACCACAGCCCTGTCTAACTCAGTGAAACTAAGCCATGCCGTGTGGGGCCACCCAAGATGGCCGGGTCATGGTGGAGAGGTCTGACAGAATGTGGTCCACCGGAGAAGGGAATGGCAAACCACTTCAGTATTCTTGCCTTGAGAACCCCATGAACAGTATGAGAAGGCAAAATGATAGGACACTGAAAGAGGAATTCCCTAGGTTGGTAGGTGCCCAATATGCTACTGGAGGTCAATGGAGAAAGAACTCCAGAAAGAATGGATGGAGCCAAAGCAAAAACAATACCCAGCTGTGGATGTGACTGGTGATAGAAGCAAGGTCTGATGCTGTAAAGAGCAATATTGCATAGGAACCTGGAATGTTAGGTCCATGAATCAAGGCAAATTGGAAGTGGTCAAACAGGAGATGGCAAGAGTGAATGTCAACATTCTAGGAATCACCAAACTAAAATGGACTGTAATGGGTGAATTTAACTCAGATGACCATTATATCTACTACTGTGGGCAGCAATCCCTTAGAAGAAATGGAGTAGCCTTCATGGTCAACAAAAGAGTCCAAAATGCAGTACTTGGATGCAATCTCAAAAACGACAGAATGATCTCTGTTCGTTTCCAAGGCAAACCATTCACTATCACGGTACTCCAAGCCTATGCCCCAGCCAGTAATGCTGAAGAAGCTGAAGTTGAATGGTTCTGTGAAGACCCACAAGACCTTTTAGAACTAACACCCAAAAAAGATGTCCTTTCCATTATAGGGGACTGGAATGCAAAAGTAGGAAGTCAAGAAACACCTGGAGTAACAGGCAAATTTGGCCTTGAAGTACGGAATGAAGCAGGGCAAAGGCTAATAGAGTTTTACCAAGAGAACACACTGGTCATAGCAAACAGCCTCTTCCAACAACACAGGAGAAGACTCTACACATGGACATCATCAGATGGTCAAGACCGAAATCAGATTTATTATATTCTTTGCAGCCAAAGATGGAGAAGCTCTATACAGTCAGCAAAAACAAGACCGGGAACTAACTGTGGCTCAGATCATGGACTCCTTATAGCCAAATTCAGACTTAAATTGAAGAAAGTAGGGAAACCACTAGACCATTCAGGTATGACCTAAATTAAATCCCTATGACTATACAGTGGAAGTGAGAAATAGGTTTAAGGAACTAGATCTGACAGAGTGCCTGAGGAACTGTGGACAGAGGTTCATGACATTGTACAGGAGACAGGGATCAAGACCATCCCCATGGAATAGAAATGCAAAAAGGCAAAGTGGTTGTCTGAGGAGGCCTTACAAATAGCTGTGAAATGAAGAGAAGTGAAAAGCAAAGGAGAAAAGGAAAGAGATTCCCATTGGAATGCAGTGTTCCAAAGAATAGCAAGGAGAGATAAGAAAGCCTTCCTCAGCAATCAATGCAAAGAAATAGAGGAAAACAATAGAATGGGAAAGACTAGAAATCTCTTCAAGAAAATTAGAAATACCAAGGGAACATTTCATGCAAAGATGAGCACAATAAAGGACAGAAATGGTATGGACCTAACAGAAGCAGAAGATATTAAGAAGAGGTGGCAAGAATACACAGAAAAACTGTACAAAAAAGATATCGATGACCCAGGTCATCACGATGGTGTGATCACTCACCTAGAGCCAGACATCCTGGAATGTGAAGTCAAGTGGGCCTTAGAAAGCATCACTACAAACAAAGCTAGTGGATGTGATGGAATTCCAGTTGAGCTATTTCAAATCCTGAAAGATGATGCTGTGAAAGTGCTGCACTCAATATGCCAGCAAATCTGGAAACCTCAGCAGTGACCACAAGACTGGAAAAGGTTAGTTTTCATTCCAATCCCTAAGAAAGGCAATGCCAGAGAATGCTCAAACCATACCTTTACATCTAAATAAATAAATGGGTCTGGTGTGGTATAATGCATATAGCATATAGTAGACGTGTAGTACATACTTTGCTTCCCTGATAGCTCGGTTGGTAAAGAATCTGCCTGCAATGCAGAGACCCTGGTTCGATTCCTGGGTCACAAAGATCCCCTGGAGAAGGGGAAGGCTACCCACTCCAGTATTCTGGCCTGGAGATTTCCATCGACTACAGTCCGTGGGGTCACAAAGAGTAGGACACGACTGAGTGATTTTCACTAATACATACTTTAAACTGAATTACTTTTATCCTTCTGTTTTCTCCCTAGTGTAATTACAGTTTTATCAGAAGATACAAATAGTGAGATTCTGTCAGATATTCTCTTTTCCTTTTATTGAAACAAGATTACTATTTCAAACCTAGAGTGGGAAGAAAAGGAAGCCTTAAATTTTAGTGATTCTTTGAACATCTTATAGTTGTATGTGCTATTTCTGGAAGCTCACCTATAGCTCTCTTGAACCTCTTCAAAGAAAAGTAGATGTTAGACTAGTGTTAAAACAACTAAAGTAATCTAATGATATTTTGGGGCAGATTAATAAATGGGTTATCTTGTTGTGTTTCAGTTGCATTCATTTTTCATTGTTCCAAATGTTAATATGTAGATAATTTGTTGCTCTATTACCTATTCTTTAACAAAAATTAACTCTCTTATTTTTTCTATACACATTATGGAATATTTGGAAAGTAAAAAGTAGGAAATTCCCTGGCAGCCCAGTGGTTTGGACTCTGCACTTCCACCACAAGGGACACAGATTCGCTCCCTGATCAGGAGAATAAGAACCTGACAAGCCACACAGCAAGGCCAAAAAAAAGAAAAGAAAAGAAAAAATAGATGAAAAAGATTGCTGTTTATTTTACTTCCTGTGATAGCTGATATTAACTTTTGAAGTCAGTTTCCTCTTTTAAAATATATTCATTATATTACTCCCCAAAACTTTAAAACTCACATTTAAAAAAGTATGTTTTAATGAGAAAAGAGATTTAGAAGCTCTTTGTTGTTTTCTATAAGAATTCTAATAAAAGTTTTAAAATAATCTTTTACAGATATTTTGCTATTACAGGATAAAATTAATAAATGTAGTTTAGCTAAGGGACAAACATATAATTAAATGTTACCGAGAACATCCTGAACAGCACGTTGAGACTTATTGAAATTGAATTTCTAAGAATTGTTATATATGTTCGAACCACCAACAGTAAAGAAAGAAAACAACCAATTGAGCAACCATCCCCTTACCAGAGTAGCTGTATGTTCCTATGTTTGGAGAACAACAGCTTTTTTTTTTTTTTCCATTTATTTTTATTAGTTGAAGGCTAATTACTTCACAACATTGCAGTGGGTTTTGTCATACATTGACATGAATCACCCATGGAGTTACATGTAGTCCCCATCCCGATCCCCCCCCTCCACCTCCCTCTCCCCCCGATCCCTCTGGGTCTTCCCAGTGCACCAGACCCCAGCACTTGGCTTTTATCCCTTCTCTCAAAGTGCTAATAGAGATCAACTTTTCACTAATACCAGCATTAAGAATGCAAATTATATTCCCTGTTAACCTATTGAATGATGTATAGCTTATATTGTAAAAATTTTCCTAGTCAAAGACATATTCAATTATTTTTATTGTTTATATAGTTTTTAAAACATTTAATTTTGCAATCTGATATCTTGATTTTTTAAAATCCAGCACCAAAATTTAAGCATATTTCTGTGTTATTACACACACCTGCTATAAAATTATTTCTAATGACTAATACTCCATTGAATAAATTAATAAATCACTTTCCTACCAAACATTTGTGTTACTCTCAAAATTTTGCTACTGAAAATTATCGTGGTGATTGGCTTTCTTCAAAGCCAAAGAAAACAAAAACGTTTTCTGTTTTAAGACCTTTTTTTGAAATTAATTTATGACTGTACTTGCTGTGCAGGGGCTTTCTCTAGTTACGGCGAGCAAGGGCTGCTCTTCATTGCAGTGCACCAGCTTCCCATCTGGGGACTTCTTTTGTTGCGGAGCACAGAATCTAGGTGCATGGGCCTCAGTAATTGTAGCATGCAGGTTCTGTAGTTGCCGTATGCAGCTCTAGGGCACATGGGCTTCAGTTGTGGCACACAGGCTCCATAGTTGTGGCTCATGGGCTCAGTGGTTATGGAACATGGGCTTAGTTGCTTTCTAGCACGTGGAATCTTCCTGGACCAGGGATTGAACCTGTGACCCCAGCATTGGCAGGCAGATTCCTATCCACTATAGCACCAGGGAAGTTCTAAGAATTATTTCTTACTGCTGAATCCCAGCAGTGGAATTCCTGGGTCAAAGAATATGAATATTTTAAGCTACTAATCCATAGTTTCAAAATGTGTTACAAAAACATATAAAATTTTACACTTCCAGAAATGGTGTAAGAGAATGCTGTTTCATTATAACTTGCCAATATTAGATATACTCACTTTTGTTAAATCTTTGTTAATTTATTAGATTAAAATATTTGTTCCATTTTTATTTCTCTGACTTCTAGTGATGTACATTAAAAAAATTTTTTTTTTACTCAATATTTATTTTCTCTGGTTTGCTTATTTATTGTCATTTGCTTATGTATATGTTTTTTATTCTTGAGGATTGGTATAAACCATTTGGTCCTCAAACACTATTAGTTAAGACTCTTGGTTGTAAGAGATTAAAATCTAGCTTGAACTAACATAGGCAGAAAGTGTTTAATAGATCATAGATTTTAAGGAAAATTTGAACAGTGAAAGGATCTATGAAGCTAGGCTTCAGGAATAACCTGAACAAAGACATGACCACCCCTAAGATTTTCCTTTTTTTGATCTTTCATTTCTACTTTTCTTTGTATTTTGCCTTTATTCTCTTAACCTGCAGATTGTATTTTTTTACTTAAAGGAAAAGTTGTTGCCCACAGTGCCTAAGTTTTCATTCTTAAGAGGGACTGCCTGCTGTTACACAGCCATAGGACACAGCCCAAGAAAACAATGCTGGATAAGAGTTCCGACCCGGTTTGAGGCAGAGATTTCTTCCCCTAAGCCGATGGGGCTGGGTCAGAGAGCAGGGAAACGTCTGGGGCAGTCCTATGAATGGCTGAGACTGTAAGAGCGGAGTGGAAGGAAGCAGTTTATTGCATAAAAAGCACTGGTGACTCTCAAAAGGAAAGAATCACATTAGGTGGGCAAAATAGCAGGTAACTACTGTTAGTAAACGAAAAAAGAGGATATCCAAGGATTTTATATTCTTGTTCATCCTTTAGCGTTGGTTAATCAATAGAAGAATATTTATCAATGCCTACTATGCTACTAAAACTTCTTGGAGAGAACAGTTAGGGAAGTGAGAAACATAAGTTCTTACATTAAAGAATAAATAGATAATTTTTATTTAGAGTAATTTTAAGTGATGATGAAAGTGAAAGTGTTAGTCACTCATTTGTGTCTGACTCTTTATGAGTCCCTGGACTGTAGCCCATCAGGTTCCTCTCTCCATGGAATTCTCCAGGAAAGAATACTTGGAATGGGTTGCCATGCCCTCCTCCAGGGGATCTTCCCAACCTAGGGAGTGAACCCAGGTCTCCTGCATTGCAGGCAGAGTCTTTACCGTCTGAGCCAGCAGAGAGGCCCATCATGTAAAACTGAGTTTTACATGAGTAATGTGATTTTATTAAGAACACTTTAAAAACAAAGGAGATTTCAGTTTTTCTCTAAATTGTCTTTTATTTCTTTACTTTCAAGAAAAATACAGTAAAACATTTTCCCTTCCCTTCAATCTCGTGAAGTGTATACATCAACTCTAAAATACGAGTCCTGGCTTTTTATTAAGTCAGGGTTAAGAGTGACTTCCCTGGTGGCTCAGATGGTAAAGCATCTGTCTACAATGCAGGAGACCTGAGTTTGATCCCTGAGTGGGGACGATCTCCTGGAGAAGGAAATGGCAACCCACTCCAGTATTCTTGCCTGGAAAATTCCATGGACGGAGGAGCCTGGTAGGCTACAGTCCATGGGGTCTCAAGGAGTCAGACATGACTGAGTGACTTCACTTTCACTTTCACGAGTTTTAACGTGTTTCTTCACTAGTGTCTTCCCTGATAGCTCAGTTGGTAATGAATCCACCTGCAATGCAGTAGACCCCCATTCAATTCCTGTGCTGGGAAGATTCACTGGAAAAGGGGTAGGCAACCCACTCCAGTATTCTTGGGCTTCCCTTGTGGCTCAGCTGATAAAGAATCCACCTGCAATGTGGGAGACCTGGGTTCAATCCCTGGGTTGGGAAGATCCCCTGGATAAGGGAAAGGCTACCTACGCCAGTAATCTGGCCTGGAGACTTCCATGGACTGTATATAGTCCATGGGGTTGCAAAGACATGACTGAGCCACTTTCACTTTCTGTACTAGTGAAACATCATATTTAGTCAAGCAAATTGTTTTAATAGACTCTCTGCATATTAAAGAGGCCAGGGGGAAAATAAATGAAAAAGACTGAATAAAACTCACATGAGGTTAATTTAGCAAGCAATGTTGATTCAGTACAATGCAAGATACCTTTCTCTCACCATGTTGGGAGAGGGTGGGGAGAGACAGAGACAGAGAGGAAAGGAAAGAGGAGGGAATGAATATGAATGTGTTTTAGATTTTAGACATTAGACTTTTAATATTAGACTTAATATTAAACTTTTGAGAGCCTTCCCTATTAGCAAAGCTAGATATTCCTGATCCTTAACTCAATAAGGCAAGGATGTTTCAGGAGTCAAACTATTAAGGAGCGCATTGTACAGGGTCAACGTGCAACACACTGGTCATAGCAAACACCTTCTTCCAACAACACAAGAGAAGACTCTACACATGGACATCATCAAATGTTCAATACTGAAATCAGATTGATTATATTCTTTGCAGCCAAAGATGGAGAAACTCTATACAGTTAGCAAAAATAAGACCAGGAGCTGACTGTGGCTCAGATCATGAACTTCTTATTGCCAAATTCAGACTTAAATTGAAGAAAGTAGGGAAAAGCACTAGAACATTTAGGTATGACCTAAATCAAATCCCTTATGATTGTACAATGGAAGTGAGAAATAGATTCAAGGGATTAGGTCTGAGAGACAGAGTGCCTGAAGAACTATGGACAGAGGTTTGTGACATTGTACAGGAGGCAGTGATCAAGACCATCTCCAAGAAAAAGAAATGTAAAAAGGCAAAACAAAATGGTTGTCTGATGACACATTACAAATAACTGATAAAGAAGAGAAGCTAAAGGCAAAGGAGAAAAGGAAAGATATATCCATCTGAATGCAGAGTTCCAAAGAATAGCAAGGAGAGAGAAGAAAACCTAGGAAAGACTAGAGATCTATTCAATAAAATTAGAGATACCAAGGGAACATTTCATGCAAAGATGGGCTCAATAAAGGACAGAAATGGTATGGACCTAGCAGAAGCAGAAGATATTAAGAAGAGGTGGCAAGAACACAGAAGAGCTGTACCAAAAAGATCTTCATGACCCAGATGACCATGATGGTGTGATCACTCACCTAGAGCCAGACATCCTGGAATGTGAAGTCAAGTGGGCCTTAGAAAGCATCATTACGAGCAAAGCTAGTGGAGGTGATGGAATTCCAATTGAGCTATTTCAAATCCTAAAGATGATGCTGTGAAAGTGCTGCACTCAATATGCCAGCAAATCTGGAAACCTCAGCAGTGACCACAGGACTGGAAAAGGTCAGTTTTCATTCCAATCCCAAAGAAAGGCAATGCCAAAGAATGCTCAAACTACTGCACAATTGCACTCATCTCACACACTAGCAAAGTAATGCTCAAAATTCTCCAAGCCAGCCTTCAGCAGTACGTGAACCAAGAACTTCCAGGTATTCAAACTGGTTTTAGAAAAGGCAGAGGAACCAGAGATCAAATTGCCAACATGCACTGGATCATCGAAAAAGCAAGAGAGTTCAAAAGAAACTTATACTTTTGCTTTACTGACTATGCCAAAGCCTTTGACTATATGGATTGCAAAAAACTGTGGACAATTCTTAAAGAGATGGGAGTACCAGACCACCTGACCTGCCTCCTGAGAAATCTGTATGCAGGTCAAAAAGCAACAATTAGGACTGGACATGGAACAACAGACTGGTTCCAAATCAGGAAAGGAGTAGGTCAAGGCTGTATATTGTCATCCTGCTTGTTTAACTTATATGCAGAGTACATCATGGGAAATGCTGGGTTGGATAAAGCACAAGCGGGAATCGAGATTGCTGGGAGAAATATCAATAACCTCAGCTATGCAAATGACACCACCCTTATGGCAGAAAGCAAAGAGGAACTGAAGAGCCTCTTGATCAAAGTGAAAGAGGAGAGTGAAAGAACTATCTTAAAACTCGATGTTCACAAAACTAAGATCATGGCACTTGGTACCATCACTTCATGGCAAATAGATGGGGAAACAGTGACAGAATTCATTTTCTTGGGCTCCAAAATCACTGCAGATGGTGACTGCAGCCATGTAATTAAAAGACGCTTGCCCCTTGGAAGAAAAGCTGTGACCAACCTAGACAGCATATTAAAAAGCAGAGACATTACTTTGCCAACAAAGGTTCATCTAGTCAAAGCTCTGGTTTTTCCAGTAGTCACGTGTGGATGTGAGACTTGGACTATAAAGAAAGCTGAGTGCCAAAGAATTGTTGCTTTGAACTGTCGTGTTGGAGAAGACTCTTGAGAGTCCCTTGGACTGCAAGGAGATCCAACCAGTCCATCCTAAAGGAGATCAGTCCTTAATATTCATTGGAAGGACTGATGCTGAAGCTGAAGCTCCAATACTTTGGCCACATGATGTGAAGAACTGACTCACTGGAAAACTCCTTGATGCTGGGAAAGATTGCAGTGGGAGGAGAAGGGGCTGAAAGAGGATGAGATTGTTGGCTGGCATCACCAGCATGATGGACATGAGTCTGAATAGGCTCCAGGATTTGGTATGGACAGGGAAGCCTGGTGTGCTGCAGTCCATGGGGTCACAAAGAGTCTTACATGACTGAGCAACTGAACTGAACCGAACCAGGGTAATGACTCTTCAGGATAAAAGTAAAACTACTTTAGCAGAAGATATATTTTGATAATCAAGTTAGAACTTTTGTAGTAAGATATAAATATCACACTAATTTTTTAAAATAAAAGCAACAGAATGCCACGCAAGAGGAAATTGTGTTCACAAATAATTTTGTCTTAAATATTGCTACTTTTCTATACAGTAGAACTTATATGTTAGTTACATTTCTGATCTTGTGTAATCTCTTGTTGACATTTTTGAAGTTGCCATAGGTCCTGATAATAGGTAAAGGAGCTTGGGTTCTGCCTCTGGGGTTTTACAGAGTGCTTATGACTTTTCTCTGCAAAATAAGAATTCTTTATAGTTTAATTGAATCCTACGTGATTTACCTACCTACGTACGTGGGCTTCCCACTCTCATTGTCTGTTTTCTGGAAAGGTAATGTAATTTTCTGGATGCATTTAGATAGTGATTGATTCCAATAGAGTGGTTACAGCAGCCACTTCTTGGTAGTCATATGTCAATGTCTAAAATCCATTTCCCAAGAACTCTTGAAGTACTATCTTGTTTTGATTGATTTCTCTGTTGCAATTCTAATTTTTCCCTTGATAGTTAAATGCCTTTGCCTGTCAGATCTTGGTAGGACACAATCCTGAAAATCCTCCGCTCTATTTTGTTCTTACCTTGAATTTCCATCTGTCATCTCAGATTGCTGCAAAACCAGTTTGATGGAAAGACTAAAAATAAGTGAATCCTTAGAGCCAAGAGCTTGACAAAAAGGAGTTTAGCTTTCAGGTGGTAAATTATCCGATGATGTGATTGGCTTTCTTGTTGTCTTTTCTAAAGCGTTTGACTATGTAATGGAGGGAAGTTAAAGGACATTTAAAAGTATTTTCCTTTAGAATATTTTCATTATGAATAATGCTGATAATGATCCAAATGAAAATATGTAAGAAGAGACAATAATACCTTTCCCAAATTTGTTTTACAACTCTGTGATTCTTACCACAATCCATTTTAATCAAGTTGGTTAAGGGAAAAACTGGAAAATAGATAAGGATAATAACTATGTTGTTCTCATAGTTGCATTGGCAAGAGGGTTATAATGCAAGTCATCTAACTCCCAGTACAGGACTCTGTCCACTACAACATGCTGTTAGTCTTACTGTTTTCAGGAACACCCTCTGACTAGACAACAGCATGTCCTCACATCAGTCAATATAGTGTTCAAGTTCCATGCAGAATTATGACTCTTAGAGAAATCCATGTGCTTGCAATACTACATATTGGATTACAATATTTTATGAATTATTTATTTCATAAACTTAATATAATGTATACAATAAAAGTGAACATTAATACATTTCATGCATGTCATTTTTAGCCATATCAGTTTGAAAAAAGTAAAGTAGCGTTAGCAAAGACAAAACAAAGTGAACTAATGTGACCTAACTTCTCAGGGAGTATTGTCAGAGGGCTTGAGATGTGATTTACAAGTAATATTCATTTGGGGAATATGACGTTATAAAGTTTTAATGTGTATTTTTTTTTCCTAATTACAAATAGGAAAATGTAAAAAAAAAGTCTTCAAGTTCTTTTTAAAAAGTATTTATTTATTTATTTTTGGCTGGGCTGGGTGTTTGTTGCTTTCTTTCTTTCTTTGTGTGTATCAGCTTTCTCTCGTTGCGGTGAGCTGCTCTTCACTGTGGCGTGCGGGCTTCTCGTGATGCTGGCTTCTCTTGTTGGGAGCACAGTCTCTAGGCACACAGTCTTCAGTAGTCGCAGCACACAGGCTCAGTAGTTGTGAGCTGACTCGTGGGCTGAGTTGCTCTGCGGCATATGGACTCTTCCTGGACCAGTGATCAAACCTGTGTCTCCGGCATTGGCAGGGGGCCTCCCATCCCTTGAACCACTAGGGAAGTCCTAGAATTCTTTTCTGGGTAAATCTTAATAGCTGCAATGGGCTTTTTAAAAGAATTTAATTTTTTACACAATTTTAAAGGTTGTACTCTATTTACAGTTATTATAAAATATTGGCTATATTCCCCATGTTTTATTAAGGAATGTTTATACAAATTGCATTTAATCCCAAAATATACTAATGAGGTTAAATTTTTTTCAAATATTTCTGGACTTTTTAACCTATTTATCAACCTCAGATAAATACATATAATGAGATTAGGTGCTTTTTAAATTCTAATTTTATTTTCTTTTTATAAACTTTTATTGAAGCGTAGCATAGATAAGAGAAAAATACACAAATAAAATACAAGTACAGCTAAAGCTAAATTTCACAAAGTGAGTTTCTCATGTAATCAGCACCCAGATCATGAAACTGAACATTGACATCCCCCTAGAAGCCCTCTTGTACTCAGTCACCCACTTAGAGGAAACTAGCCTTGACTTATAACACCATGGATTAATTTTGCCTATATTTGAACTTTATGTAAATGGAACCATAGGGTGTGTATTCTTTTGTCTAATTTTCCTTACTTAGCTTTATGTTTGCAAGACGTGTCCCATCTTGTTATGGGTAACTGCTGTTCGTTCATTCTTATTGCTGTTCAGTTTTCCATGGTATAAATATGCCATGATGGATTTATCCATTCTGCTGTGAATAAGCATTTGACTATTCACACTTTGGGGCTATTAAAATCAATGCTGCCATGAACATTTTTATGCATGTCTTTGGTAAACATTTGAGCACATTTTTCTATTGGATATGTACCAGGTGTGGAAATTCTGGGTCATGGCATTACATTTATGGCCAGGCTTCATAGATCCTACTATTTAGTCAAAGTAGTTGTGTAATGTACATTCACACAAGGAGTGTTTGGAAACTCTTGTTGATCTATACATTACAACTTGCTTTTTGTTTTTTTGTTGTTACGTCTTGGCATTCTTTCCATGACAGGACATAAAGATCTACTTAATTCTTTTCTTTAAATATAGTATTCCATAGGAACATAGGTTACTTAATGTTTCTCTAATGCTGACCATGAAGGTGTTTCATTTTTGCTATATAAAAATAGCATAACTTCTAAAATTTAACATATATCCACCTTTTTACAACATAGTTTGTAACACAGATACATTCACATGTACAAATTATTCATTAAATATATACACATGATTTTATAACTTTTTATTTTGAAATAATTTTAGACTTATAGAAAGTTGCAAAAATAGTACAGCACTTTCTCATATACCAAGCCTCTCCAATGTTAACACCTTCCATAAATGTGATACAATTATAAAAACTAAGAAGTTAGCATTGGTATAATACTATTAACTAACCTACAGATTTTGTTTGATTTTATCAGTTTTTCCACTGACATCTTTTTGTCCAGTCCATGATTCAATTTGGGTTCACTGTTTGCATTTAGACCTCATATCTTTTTAATCTTCTTTGATCTGTGACAGTTCCTAAGTCTTTCTTTGTCTTTTGTGACTGGAGGTTTTTGAAGAGAACTGATCAGTTGTTTTGTAGAATCCCCTCAATTTGGGTTTGTCTGATGTTTACCCATAATTTTATAGAGATTATTAATTTTTTAGCAAGAATACTACAGAAATGATGTGCCCTTTCCAGTGTATCAAGTTATAGTGTATATAACCTCAATATGTTTTTTTACAGATGATGTTAAAACTTGATCACTTGGCTGAGGTGGTGTTTCCAGCTTCCTCCACTGAAAAATTATTTTTCCCTTTATAATTAATAAATATTTGGGGGTAGAAAATTTGAGAATATTCAAATATTCTATTTCTCCTTAAACTTTCACCTACTTTTTACCATAGATTTTGCTTACAACAGCTATTATTGTTCTCTTCTAATGCTTTTTCTTTTTCTCATTCCTTCTATATTTTTTAATGAGTTTTTCTGTAAGGAACAACTGTTTCTTCTCTCCCTATTTAACTATTAAATTATTTGTTAATGTCATTATGGGTTTATTTACTTTTATTTTGTTATTTTGTTATTTTGTTATTGGGTTATAATCCAATATTACGGTTATATGTTTTGTTGCTCAGTCATTCCAGTTCAGTCATTAGGAGCTCTTTCACATGTCACCTGTGTCCTTTCAACATGCCTCTGTCTGCCCTTGAACTCTTCCTTACTTTCTGGCATCATAAAATGTACTAGGCTCATCTTAAATTTTTCCTGCTCCACCCCTGCCAATGCAGGAGATGTAATGGACATGGGTTATATATGTTTGTCCTGTATTTTCCAAGTCTCCTGTAAATATGTTATCATACTTTCATAATTTAAAAAAAGTTTTAAAATACCAGATTATATAAAAATAAACATGTAGAGAAAAAAATGTGATCATGGCATAACATGTAGCACACTAGTGAAGAATAATATTAACACTAGATAGAAAGATTATTTTAACTATATTGGGAGGATGAGAGGAGGAAGGCTCTGTGTGTGTGTGGTGTGTGTGTGTGTATGTATGTCTCTGTAGGTGTGTAGGTATGTATAGGAGGGTTAATTCTTTTTAGGATTGTGTTAGAGACTGCAAGCTACCCATCCCAATATACATTCTTCCTTCTTCCTTTGTAATAGAACTGTGGATATATGTGGGGGTTAATCTTTCCAGTTAAATGATTACATTTTTCAGATTTACTTTCAGCTAGGTACAGTCAGATGTCTAGGTTCAGCAGAAGTATACAGAGGTACTTCCAGGAAATCTCCTTGAAAGGGACAGAGGAGCCTTCTACTGCTGGTGGTCTGGAATAGGAAAGTAATGGTCAGTGTTTTTGTCATTATCATAGACCATGAGAATAATGAACACACACCAATTGTAGTAGACCAGAGAGATGAAAGGATCCTGGGGCTGTAATGATACACTCAAGCTATCATATATCAGCATTGGACTGGCTACCAATATGTTCATCTTATGTAAGATAATATACTTCTGTATATTTAAGTCATCATATTCAGGTCTCAGTTAAGTAGCAGAACCAGATCTTAACTGATTTGTAATTCACTAGGTAATATCTAAAATGAAATTTAAGAAATAACAGTGTAAGTATGTTATTTAATAATGTAGAGGTAAATACAAGAAGAAAAAAGTTGAAAGTTGTTATTTTTGGCAGTAAAAATTGGGGTAAAAGCAAATGATTAATATTTTTTCTAACTCAGTAATATTTGACACTTATGTACATGTATTACTTTGATAAAAGTTAAACTATTTGTTTAGGTACATTTTAATTAGTATTTCAAGTAAAAATATGTCTTCATTGCAAAAATTCAAACAATACAAAAGATAAAGAGTACAGGTTATGCTTCCCTTCAAGATTTGTTGCATTTCTCCTGCCTGTCAATTCTACTCTCTCCCCAGGGATATTGGCTATTTAGCATGTTTCTCTCTATACTTTTTCTATACACTCACTTTGCCTATATAAGAGGCATAGTTTTCTCCTTTTATTTATTTTTATTAAAAGTGGATTTAAGGTTTTAAAATTTTTATTGGAGTATAGTTGATTTATGATCTTGTGTTAGTTTCATGTGTACAGAAAATGAATCAGTTGCACATATACATATATCCACTCACTTCTAAATATTATTTTCCAGTATAACCATTAAGAATATTGAGTAGAAGTCCTTGTGCTGTGCACAGATTTGTATTAGGTTCTTATTAGTTATTTACTGAGATGGCCAAAATGTTCACTCAGGTTTTTCCATAAGATGATATGGAAAAACCTAAATTAATGTTTTAGCCAACCCAATATTCTTTATACAGTACTGTGTATATGTCAATCCCAATCTCCCAGTTTATTTCTTCCCCTCCTCATTCCCTGGTAACCATATGTTTGTCTTCTATATCTATGACTCTGCTTCTGTTCTGTAACTAAGTTCATTTATACCCTTTTTTTACATTCCACGTATAAGTGATAGCATATTTGTCTTTCTGTGTCTGACTTCACTCAGAATGACAATTTCTAGGTCCATCCATGTTGGTGCAAATGGCATTATTTTGTTCTTTTTTATGACTGAGTAATATTCCATGTATATTGTACCACATCTTCATCCATTCCTCTGCTGATGGACATTTAGGTTGCTTCCATGTCCTGGCTATTGTAAATAGTGCTGCAATGAAAAAAACTGGTTATAAATTTGTATAAAGTACTGATGAGGAAATATTTAGATTTATAATAGTTGTTATTTATTTATATTTTTAGGATTCAAGATACAAGCATGAAGTTAAAAAGTTACCAAGATGAATTTCAGAGGGTACAGAAAGAATTGAGTCAGTTGCAAGATGAGTTAAAAACTAAACAAAAACAATCACAAATCTTCAGGTAAGATTATCTTCAAAAAATTGGAAGTTATAGTATTGAAAAGATGCACTCATTTAATAGTTTAGAGACATTCAAACACATTTTAATAATATAGTTTCTGTTTTTATATAGCTTAATATTATAGTGTTGTTAAAAAATGTAAACACTGTTTTTAAGCTATCATCTCCACTGAATATTTTCGCCAGTGACCTTTCTGGGGGGCTGAGGGGTGCGTGCTGAGCCCTTGCTGCCGTGTGGGAGCAGCTCATTGCAGCGGCTTCTGTCCTTGTGGGGCGAGGGCTCTAGAGCGCGCGTGGGCTTCAGTAGCTACGGCTTGTGAGCTCAGTAGTGTGTGGGGCACAGGCTTTGTTGCTCAGAAGAATGTGGGGTCTTCCCAGATCAGAAATTGAAGAACCATGCCCTCTGCGTTGGTAGGTGGATTCTTAACCACTGGACCACCAGGGAAATCCTGCCAATAACTTTTAAATCAGGCAAGCGCCTTGTTCTTATTTTGCAGGGACATTTAGAATGAAAGCACAGTAACAAATTCATTTTCCTCTTGACCAGTATTTCTTGGTGTATGTGATCTCCTAATAGTTCAATGACACGAGAAGAATAGATTGGAGAAATTTTCTAACTGGATAGTAATAGACTTCTAAATTTACAAGTGTCCAACATAGAAGGTGTTAAATCTGTTTTTATATAATCTTTGGAGGGTTTACAATAACTAAAGGTAAAACCCAACATTCTAAAGAAAGTAGGAAGTATTTTTAAAAAATAAATATATTGCAAATATAAGAAAGAATGATTAATTTTCAAATTGAGTAGCTTTTAACTCTTAGAAAAGTGGAATAAGTTAAATGAATATTACAAATAGACACAAGTTCAGGTTGACTAAAATAATATGTCGGGTGAATATTTTTAATATTCTTATTTTTTCCAAGCTACTAGTTATTATTAAGAATACTGTTCTGTTAAAAAAATGATCTGGCTAATAATTTATATGCAGTGTCTGGTGAAAACCTGTTAACCACCTATATTTCATTAATATCTTACACAAAACTGATGTTTGAATGAATGAATGAGTCTACTCACAAAACAGATGGCAACTTTCGTCATCAGAAATCTCTGCTTTTTCCTAGAAATCTATATTGAAACAGCAGGATACCACCCGGTGACCTCAACTCTCCATTTTAGTCAGGACCATCAGTATTCAATCTTGGCTCCAACAATAGCTTTGGCCCAAGTCTGCTAGGGAAACCCATTTTTTTAATCCACAAATGCCATTATGGATTGCAGGATTGACTACATTTCAAAGGTTAGACTAGGACTAGATTAGATAATTAATGCTTCTTCAGAATATTATGGACATTATGGACTGATACACTCAGTCTTTATTATTTATATTTTACATGTAATTTGAAGTATTTTAAATTCCTAAAGAAACTTATACATCTTTAAATGATATTTTTATTCTGTGTTCTAATTTTGTCATCATTTTACTGCTTATTTTTTCAAATGTTTTCAAAAGATCTATGATTTTTATATGAAAGTGAAAGTTAGTCACTTAGTTGTGTCCGACTTTTTGTGACCCCATGGACTGTAGCACACCAGGTTCGTCCATGGAATTCTCCAGGCAAGAATACTGGAGTGGGTTGCCATTTCCTTATATTTCTAGCTAAAAGATCACAAACTGGGAGTATGGGATCTGATTTATTTAAAAAGCAGCATACTAAAAATTTTGAAAGTAACCATATAACTAGACACAATGTAAATAAGTTTGTGACTGATGAATAAAGGTAATTACTGGTTTTATTAATGCTCTCAGTAGTAGGTACATTGCATGGGAAAAAGCAGTTAGGTGGAAATAAAGTCAAACCCAAAGTTGTAGAGTTCAGTTATTTTTCTGCCTTACTAAAGGCTCATTTTAAACTAGTTTACTGATTATTTAAAAAGTATCTACTAGAACATAAAACTTTGAGTTTGCTGTGGATAAAGAAAAGGAGCTTATAATCTTCTCTCTTAAAGTGGTAAGAAAAAGAAGCTTGAGCTTTAGCTACTCAGATGTAATCGTCTTTAGCTGTGGAACCCAAAAGGAACTTTCAAGAGATTAGTGAACTATGTCTTTGAGTCACTTTGCTCTTTTTAAATTACCCTCTCATTTGTTTAATCGCGATCGGGTTTAATCACCTAGCCTGCAGCCACGTGTCCTTCATGCTTTGCATTTCCCCTGGCATCATTTCCACCCTGTCTCTTGCAAAGGGGTGATGAGCAGGAGTAGCTGTGGTTCGCCTCAGTTGGCTCAGCACATCTGCTGTTCAGAGGAAAGTGTCTTTTGAGAATCGAAATTAACTTTTGAAAACCTGTAAAATAGATACTAAAAACCAGTATGAAATATAGGTATATTTCACTTTATGTAAAGAGGGAATGGCAACCCACTTCAGTATTCTTGCTTGGAGAACCCCATGGATAGAGGAACCTAGCAGGCTGTGGTCCACAGGGTTGCAGGGAGTTGGACACGACTGAAGCAACGCAGCATGCATGCATGTGTATAACTCCAATATTCCAAATCAATCTATATTTGAAATATTTTAGACTAATGCTTACTTTTAAAGGATTCTTATTGTGAATCTTCTGTAAATTGTTAGAAATACACTTATCCTTTAATTTTTCTTATTTGTAAATAAATTCAGAGTCTGTTATTTCTGAAATTTTCAAGCCAACTCCCCAAATCTCTCACTTTCATAACAACTCTTCAGCCACATGAAGACTTCTAGTATTTACTTTTTTTCTGATTCTCCCAACCATTTCTGACTTCTCTTTGTTTTCTACCCTTGATCCTGTAGTTAATAACCTAATATCTTTAAATAGCTTTTTAAGATATAAATTACATACTATAAAATCCACCAACTTTTAAGTGGATAATGTAATGATTTTTAGTAAACCTACTGAGTTGTGCAACCATTACCACTTCCAATATTAGAGTATTTGAGTCATCCTGAGGAGACCCATATGCCATTTGCAGTCAATCTCTGTGTTTACCACCAATCCTAGGCAATTACTTATCTTCTTCCTGTTTTTATAGATTTGTATTTTTCTGAACAATTCAGTTACATGGAATCCTACAATATGTGTTCTTTTATATCTGATATCTTTCACTGATATCTTTGATGTTCATCTATGCTGTATTTTTTCCTTTTCGTTGCTAAATAGTATTCCATTGTATGAATTTGCCACATTTTATTTTTATAAGTTGAGAGACATTTGTTAGCATTTATAGTTGAGAGACATTTGTATTGTTTCTGCTTGTTGGCAGAATACTGCTACTATAAACATGCACATACTTTGTGTGGATGTATGTTTCATTTCTTTTGCATAAATACCTAAGTTTCAATAATTCAGAATTATTGAGTTGTAAAGAACGCACTGGTCATAGCAAACAGCCTCTTCCAACAACACAAGAGAAGACTCTACACATGGACATCACCAGATGGTCAAGACCAAAATCAGATTGATTATATTCTTTGCAGCCAAAGATGGAGAAGCTCTATATAGTCAGCAAAAACAAGACCGGGAGCTGACTGTGGCTCAGATCATGAACTCCTTATTGCCAAATTCAGACTTAAATTGAGTAAAATAGGGAAACCACTAGACCATTCAGGTATAACCTAAATCAAATCCCTTATGATTATACAGTGTAAGTGAGAAATAGATTCAAGGGGCTAGATCTGATAGACAGAGTCCCTGATGAACTATGAATGGAGATTCATGACACTGTAGAGGAGACAGGGATCAAGACCATCACCAAGAAAAAGAAATGCAAAAAGCAAAACGGCTGTCTGAGGAGGCCTTACAAATAGCTGTGAAAAGAAGAGAAGTGAAAAGCAAAGGAGAAAAGGAAATATATGCCCATTTGAATGCAGAGTTCCAAAAAATAGCAAGGAGAGATAAGAAAGCCTTCCTCAGCGATCAATGCAAAGAAATAGAGGAAAACAACAGAATGTGAAAGACTAGAGATCTCTTCAAGAAATGTTCAAGGGAACATTTCATGTAAAGACGGGCTCAATAAAGGACAGAAATGGTAGGGACCTAACAGAAGCAGAAGATATTAAGAAGAGGTGGCAAGAATACACAGAAGAACTATACAAAAAAGATCTTCATGACCCAGATAATCACAGTGGTGTGATCACTCACCTAGAGTCAGACATCCTGGAATGTGAAGTCAAGTGGGCCTTAGGAAGTATCACTACAAACAAAGCTAGTGGAGGTGATGGAATTCCAGTTGAGCTATTTCAAGTGCTGAAAGATGATGCTATGAAAGTGCTGCACTCAATATGTCAGCAAATTTGGAAAACTCAGCAGTGGCCACAGGACTGGAAAAGGTCAGTTTTCATTCCAACCCCAAAGAAAGGCAATGCCGAAGAACACTCGAACTACCTGCCACACAATTGCACTCAGCTCACATGCTAGTAAAATAATGCTCAAAATTCTCCAAGCCAGGCTTCAGCAATACCTGAACTATGAACTTCCAGGTATTCAAGCTGGTTTTAGAAAAGGCAGAGGAACCAGAGATCAAATTGCCAACATTTGCTGTATCATCAAAAAAGCAAGAGAGTTCCGGAAAAACATATATTTCTGCTTTTTTGACTATGCCAACGCCTTTGAGTGTGTGGATCACAATAAACTGTGGAAAATTCTGAAAGAAATGGGAATACCAGACCACCCGACCTGGCTCTCGAGAGACCTGTATGCAGGTCAGGAAGCAACAGTTAGAACTGGACATGGAACAATAGACTGGTTCCAAATAGGGAAAGGAGTATGTCAAGGCTGTATATTGTCAACCTGCTTATTTAATCTATATGCAGAGTACATCATGAGAAATGCTGGGCTGAATGAAGCACAAGCTGGAATCAAGATTGCCAGGTGAAATATCAATAACCTCAGATATGCAGGTGACACCACCCTTAAAGCAGAAAGTGAAGAAGAACCAAAGAGCCTCTTGATGAAAGTGAAAGAGGAGAGTGAAAAAGTTGGCTTAAAGCTCAACATTCTTAAAACTAAGATCATGGAATCCAGTCCCATCACTTCATGGCAAATAGATGGGGAAACAGTGGAAACCGTGGCTGACTTTATTTTTCTGGGCTCCAAAATCACTGCAGATGGTGATTGCAACCATGAAATTAAGAGACGCTTACTCCTTGGAAGGAACGTTATGACCAACCTAGACAGAATATTAAAAAGCAGAGACATTACTTTGTCAACAAACGTCCATCTAGTCAAGGCTATGGTTTTTCCAGTGGTCATATATGGATGTGAGAGTTGGACTATAAAGAAAGCTGAGCACTGAAGAATTGATGCTTTGAACTGTGGTGTTGGAGAAGACTCTTGAGAGTCCCTTGGACTGCAAGGAGATCTCACCAGTCCATCCTAAAGGAGATCAGTCCTGGGTGTTCATTGGAAGGACTGATGTTGAAGCTGAAACTCCAATACTTTGGCCACCTGATGCGAAGGGCTGACTCATTGGGAAAGACCCTGATGTTGGGAAAGATTGAGGGCAGGAGGAGAAGGGGATGACAGAGGATGAGATGGTTGGATGGCATCACTGACTCAATGGACATGGGTTTGGGTGGACTCGGTGTTGGTGGTGGACAGGGAGGCCTGGCGTACTGTGGTTCATGGGGTTGCAAAGAGTCAGACACAACTGAGTGACTGAACTGAACTGAACTGATGGTAAATTGTTATTTAACTTTTAAGAAACTACCAAAATATTTTGCCTAGTGGCTGTACCTATTTTCCTACCAGGAGTGAAGATTCTACTTTCACTTTTCTTGCCAACTTTTCTTCTTGTCTTTTTTTATAATAGCCATCTGGAAGCTGTGAAATGGTACTTCATTGTGCTTTGATATGTGTTTCCAAATGAGTAATGGTGTTGGACATCTTTTCATGTTTTGTATGGTTATTTGCTGAAATATCTATTAAAATATTTTGTCTATTTTTTCATTGGCTTGTTTTCTTGTTATCAGATTGTAAGAGTTCTTTGTATGTTCTAGGTACAAGTCTTTTATTTGAAATATGATTTGCAAATATTTTCTCCCAGCCTGTGGCATATCTTTTCATTTTCATAATTGTGTCTTTTTGAAGAATGAAAGTTGTTATTTTCAGTGGAATACAATTTAATCAATGTTCTCTTTTATGGTTTGTGCTTTTGGTAATGTATCTAAGAACTCTGCTTAACCAAAGGTCACAAAGATTTTTTCCAGTAGTTTGTTCTAAAGGTTTTAGAGTTTTAGCTCTTAAATTTAAGTCAGTGATCCATTTTAACTTTTGTGAATGATGTAAAGTAAGGATCTAAATTCATCTTGTTTTCATGTTCAACTGTTCTTTATAAAGGACTTTACCAATATTCCAGCTACTTTTACCACTGCTTATTTACCCTTAAAATCCTCATCTTTATACCTACATATATGTTGTTAAACACCAGGTCCTCAATTTCCCCAATACTATTCTAAATCCTCAATATTCTGCTTAAAATTCTTTGTGCTACTTGTCTCTCAACATCTATGTGTCTTGACATATATATATACTTATATATACTCATGAAGAGAATTAAAAGTTATCAATATAGGCATATTTCCTGTGACTCAAATGATACTTAAGTTTCAGAGCCCCCTCTTCCAAGCTTCTGGTAGTGCCCCTGGCAAAAGTAGGATGGTTTTAAATTGTAGGATTAATTTAAATTATAAAAAACTCTGTCTCTGCGTTATGATTTCCCTTATCTTACTTTAGGATAGTCACTGGCATTTGGGGGATCTGAAAGGGAAAGTCAAGTTGGGAATATACATTGTAATTGCCATTTAGAAAGACATTTTAGACTGCTTTAATTACATAAGCAAGACATTGAAGATTAAAAATTAGGATGTATATGAGTTTTTTTAATTAATTAAATAAAAGCAATGCAGATGAACAATTTAAACAATAGAAATTATTCTGTCATGAAGAAACAATTTTAACTTCTTTTTAGATTACATAATAAGAGGTACATTTTCAATAAAATTTCTTGGATTATTTTGTAATACATTCAATGAAGAGGAGTTCAAAATGTGAATACATTGAGGGGAAAGATTTGTTTCTTGCTGATTTGACAAAAGCTGTTAACATTACTGAATATAGCATAGAATCATGGTATACTATTTCAGGACATCTGAGATAAACTGGTTCATGAGTTTCATCATTTCAAAGATAATTTAAGATGTCATTTTCTGATAAAACTTGAATTCCAAAAATTTATCATATATGAAAGATTTTAATAAGGATTTTTCCAAATTTGACAATACTTAATATTTAAATGATATTACAAATAATGGACTATAAAGCTAAAAGAATCTTTCTAAATTACCACTGATAATAAAACTAATGGCCATGCTAGATGAAAAGCTGTATAATTTTTATATTCTCCCTGCATAAAGTATTATTATACAGTAGTTCTCATATGAAAAGGTGCTTGTGAAGCATGTAGCCAAAAATTGTAGGCAAAAAGTATTGTAGAGCTGTTACTTAAAAGTTATATCATTTTTCAGTATTTTGTGATTTTGATAGGATTTATTAACTTTTAACAGTTATTTTTGTAACGATTTTTCTCAACCTACAAATACATGCACACTTTTTTTTTCCCCATTTATTTTTATTAGTTGGAGGCTAGTTACTTTACATCATTACAGTAGTTTTTGTCATACATTGAAATAAATTAGCCATGGATTTACATGTATTCCCCATCCCAGTCCCCCCTCCCACCTCCCTCTCCACCCGATCCCTCTGGGTCTTCCCAGTGCACCAGGCCCGAGCACTTGTCTCATGCACCCAACCTGGGCTGGTGATCTGTTTCACCCTAGATAATATACATGTTTCAATGTTGTTCTCTTGAAACATCCTACCCTCACCTTCTCCCAGAGTCCACAAGTCTGTTCTATACATCTGAGTCTCTTTTTCTGTTTTGCATATAGGGTTATCGTTACCATCTTTCTAAAGTCCATATATATGTGTTAGTATACTGTAATGGTCTTTATCTTTCTGGCTTACTTCGCTCTGTATAATGGGCTCCAGTTTCATCCATCTCATTAGAACTGATTCAAATGAATTCTTTTTAATGGCTGAGTAATATTCCATGGTGTATATGTACCACAGCTTCCTCATCCATTCGTCTGCTGATGGGCATCTGGGTTGCTTCCATGTCCTGGCTATTATAAACAGTGCTGCGATGAACATTGGGGTGCACGTGTCTCTTTCAGATCTGGTTTCCTTGGTGTGTATGCCCAGAAGTGGGATTGCTGGGTCATATGGCAGTTCTATCTCCAGCTTTTTAAGAAATCTCCACACTGTTTTCCATGGTGGCTGTACTAATTTGCATTCCCACCAACAGTGTAAGAGGGTTCCCTTTTCTCCACACCCTCTCCAGCATTTATTGCTTGTAGACTTTTGGATAGCAGCCATCCTGACTGGCGTATAATGATACCTCATTGTGGTTTTGATTTGCATTTCTCTGATAATGAGTGATGTTGAGCATCTTTTCATGTGTTTGTTAGCCATCTGTTACATGCACACTTTTAAACCTAATCTTTGTAGTCATCTTTTAGAAGAAAGCCATCCTTCTGTCCACACCAATCATATAAGATCTGGATTCTACAAAATGTGATGGAAATGCTCTTATTTAAGAAGCTTGAATTTTCTGTTTCCTGCCTTTTCCCCTGCAGAAGCACATGCATCCACATCCAGTCTTTCTTTTATTAAATATCCCTCTAGCCTTGACCCCCAGGTATATTGCTTGCTCCCAGCACCTTGCATTGGGCCCATTAGTCCCTTTATCTTTACTTAGTTCATAGTTCTTGTCTCTTTTTCTTGCCACTTACTGGCTTTGTGTTCAAAACCCCATTCTCACTATTGGGTCCCTTGATTTAGTGATCTATGTGGACTCTGATTTTTTTTTTTTTAAACTGAGGTTTGAGTGATTTACAGTGTTGTGTTAATTCCTGCTATATAGGAAAGTGACTCAATTATATATGTATATATACATTCTTTTTTTGTATTCTTTTCCATTGTGGTTTATCTCAGGATATTGAATATAGTTCCCTGTGCTGTATGGGACTTTATTGTTTATCTATTCTATACGTAACAGCTTGCATCTGCTAACTCAACCTCCCAATCCATCCCTCCCTTACCCCACCCCTTTCTTTGATTTTTTTTTTTTTTTTAAATCAGCGTCCCTCTTAGCTCCGAGGTCTGCATGCTGATTGAGGATCCCCAGTGGCATTTGGTCACTCACATGGACCTTAGTAATTGACCACACAAAATGACACTACCCTTCTTCCTAACAAAGGTTAATCGTTTAGCCTTTGTTTTACATCTGTCCTTTCCATCACTTCATGGCAAATAGATAGGGAAACAGTGGAAACTGTGGCTGACTTTATTTTTCTGGGCTCCAAAATCACTGCAGATAGTGATTGCAGCCATGAAATTAAGAGGCGCTTACTCCTTGGAAGGAAAGTTACAACCAACCTAGGCAGCATATTAAAAAGCAGAGACATTACTTTGTCAACAAAGGTCCATCTAGTCAAGGCTATGGTTTTTCCAGTGGTCATATATGGATGTGAGAGTTGGACTATAAAGAAAACTGAGCACTGAAGAATTGATGCTTTGAACTGTGGTATTGGAGAAGACTCTTGAGAGTCCCTTGGACTGCAAGGAAATCCAATCAGTCCGTCCTAAAGGAGTTCAGTCCTGGGTTCATTGGAAGGACCGATGTTGAAGCTGAAACTCCAATATTTTGGCCACCTAATGCGAAGAGCTGACTCATTGGAAAAGACCCTGATGTTGGGAAAGATTGAGGGCAGGAGGAGAAGGGGATGACAGAGGACGAGATGGTTGGATGGCATCACTGACTCAATGGACATGGGTTTGGGTGGACTCTGGGTGTTGGTGATAGACAGGGAGGCCTGGCATGCTGTGGTTCATGGGGTTGCAAAGAGTTGGACACTACTGAGCGACTGAACAGAACTGAATTTCTAGCTCTTTGCACAAGAGATGATCACATCTCTTGCATGTGTTTTAGTGTCTGTGACTGCACTCTCACTCAGCTATGTACACACTCAGGTCTCTCCCATCCTAACAAACTATTCTACTGTGGATCTTCTTCTTTTTCTCCTTGTTGCTTCAGTCAAGGTTCTTGATTGCTGGCACCACGTAACTGTTTCCTCATTTCTGCTTTACTGCTCAGTCTTTTCCTACCTGATACCTCTGAAATCAGCAACGGCCTCCTCAATACGAGGCATGATGGACTGTTTAGCCTTTATCTGAGGACTTAAACACTGACCACTACTCTTTCTTTTCCCGTGGCCTTTCAGATGTTGTCCTTTTGTTTTTTTTCCGACACACTGATTGCTCCTACCTCGTCTCCTTTGAGAGATAACTTTTCTGTTTTACTCCCATAAATATTGGTGTTGTCCAGTCTTTTATCCTCAGTACTTCTTACTTCTTTATCCCTCAACGGAGTGATTTTTTTTTCAATCATTCATTCATTCATCAGCATGTGTTGAGTATATATATGTGGTAGGTACTGTGCTAAGTGCTAGGGAGACTGTGATGAACGAGATAGATACACTGTCTGCATAATAGGTCTTAGTCTACTTAGGGAAATATTAACAAAATAATTACTTGCCATGGCTTCAGTCCTCTTCTTTTTCTGATAATACTCAGATCTGTGTCTGCATTTTGATTGTTAGGTAAATGTTAGCCAGGACACCTGAAGTAATAAAAATCATTGGGATGGCAAAACACATGTGGTTACTTTGAGTTGTGGCATTTGATGAAGCAGAGTACTGGATCAGTCACTTAAAAAATTTCATTTATTATTACCCCATGTTTTATACTGCCTATAGGGCCATAGCACAGGAAGAATGCTGTCTACAAATTTGAGATTCTCTTTTAGGCTCAGTGGCTAAGTCACTTTTGACTTAATTTTCTTCCAATGTTTGCTGTCAATTTTTAAAGAATATAGGAAAAAATGTATATGGGGATAGTTAGCTATCTTTATTTATAGTTAAAAATAGTAACACAATGGAAATGAATTGGGGTGACCATATTACCTCAGTCTTTCTGGAACATCCCGTTTATATGTTGTCTCGGCATAATATAGATAGCACCTCCTTTCACTTTCAAAATTGTCTCCATTTGAGTGGTAGATTATATGGTTACTATAAAACCATTTTTCAAAGAAAATTTTTTTAATATTTGTTATTATGCCTGCTATTTTTTTAAATCCTAATTTTTCTTTACTACTTTACAGTCAGAGATTGATGGAATACAAATATTTCTGGACTAAGACTCTTTCATTACTTACTTTTACTAAAAGAGAGCTAAACAGTATTAAAAATGAAGTATATGATCATTTTAAAAACTGGACTTCACTGAAGAGAGAAATTTTTCTACAAATTAAATCAATAAGTGAAACAGCCTTGACAGGTTTGTTAAGTATATTTAAAATATAACCGTCCTTTTTTGGTAAATTGTACATCTAAGTAATGGAATAATGATATTTCATTTTATGTGATGGGAATTATGATTAATTTTAAACCTATTATTTCTTTCGATGACCATTTAAATCTATTCCAACCTTGAAATTCAATAATTATAGGCCTGATCTAAGATAAACTCTGATATGTCAGTCTTGAACAGTGGCTGGAAGTCTGGTTATTCCTGTTAAATGTACAAATTGTATTTAAAAATTTTTTTTTCTGTTAATGACTGATCAGATTAGATCTAATTAGATCAGATTTCCCATAGATAACAACTCTAAATTCTGGACAAAATAGCTACTTGAGAACACTGAAGAGTGACCAAGCCTAAACACATGGAGGGAACATTAAAAAAATTGAAAGAAGGTCTGTTACTGTTTGAAAAAAGCCCATCTAAAAAAACCATACACTGGGTGATTCCAACTGTATGACATTCTGGAAAAGGCAAGACTGTGGAGATAATAAAGAGATCAGGGGTTGCCAGGCTAAGAGGGAAGGATGAATGGGTAGAGCATGGAGGGTTTTAGGGCGGTGAAACTATTTTGTATGGTGCTATAATGGTGGATATGTGTCTTTATAAATTTTGTCAAAACCCATAGAACTACATCACTGAGAGTGTACCCTTAATGTAAATTATAGATTTATGATAATGATGTGCCAGTGCAGGTTCATTAATTGTAAAAAAAAAATGTACCACTCTGGGGCAGGATGTTGATGGTGGAGAAGCCATGCATATGTCAGGGGCAGAGAGTATATGGGAATTCTCTGTACTTTCTGCTTAATTTTGCTATGAACTTAAAACTGATCTAAAAAATATATTATTTTTTTAACTAAAAGAAGAGAATAGCACTGGTTGAATTCCTTGTTTGTTGTTGTTGTTTGTTTTGGTGTTTATTAAATGACTGTTAGATTGAGGGCAGTGTACAATCTAATCCATGCAGGGAAGCTAAAACTTTGATAAAATCTATTGTCTTTTTGGTTTGAAGACTTGTGGACAGCTATCAAGGCAGCCCTAGCTTTGAGAAGTGAGAGGATACCCTCAAAAAGAGATAGAAAGAGAGCTCAATTATTGCTTATAAATTCTTCCCAGATCTCTGGCTTATCCCTGAAATACATGTGCACAAAGAAGACTTTAAACAGCTCATCTAAGGTTAAACTGACATTACTGTGACCTACCCTAAGGGGAAACAGTCTTAAGTATTTGAGTGCAGCCAAGTTAACTACTTGTCAAGGCAAGACTTCTAGAGTGGGTTGTCATGCCTTCCTCCAGGGACTCTTCCTGACCCAAGGATCGAACCTACGTCTTCTGCATTGCAGGCAGATTCTTTACCTGCTGAGCCACTGGGGAAGCCCACTAAAACAAAGCAATACCAAAAACAAATAAAAATCACCTGTTGATGTGACCACTTCACTTTTGACAAGGCACCCAAACAATTCAATGGGAAGAGAAAGTCTTTCAACAAATTGTGCTGGAATAACTAAATACTGATGTGGGAAAATATGCTTTGACTCCTACATCACACTGTACATAAAAATTAATTCAGGATATATCAGAGCTAAAAATAAAAGCTAAAACATGGAACACCAAAATATCTTCATGAATTGATAGTAAATTAAGGTTTCTCAGAGAGGATAGAAGTAAGAACTACCAAAAAAATTGATTAATTAGACTTCATCAAAATTAAAAACTTCCACTCATCAATAGATGCCATTAGGAAAATGAATAGGTAAGTCTCAGACAGAAAATATTCAAAAAATCTGTGACAAAGGACTGCTATCCAGATTACATAAAGAACACTTACAAGTCAATAGAAAAAGGACATACAATCTAATCAAATATGCCTAAAAGATTTGAATAGAACCCTTTACAAGAAACGATATACCAATGTCCAATAAGGACATGAAATGGCACTTAGCATTATGAGTCATAAGGGAAATGCAAATTGAAACCAGTGAGATACCCGTACAAACCCACTAGGTTTAAGTGAAAAAGGCTTGACAGCAGCAAATTTTGGTGACTAGGGCAACGGAAACTTTCATACAAATTGGTCAAAGTATAAAATGCTATAGTCACTTTGAAAAAAGGTCTGATAATTTTTTAATAAAACTAAAGATACATCTGTCTGATGACTCTGAAATTCTTCTCTTTGGAATTTATCGTGTCCTGCAAATGAAAGCATATGTTCATAAAAATATTCAGCAATTTTATTCAAGCTTTATTCAAAATAGCCTTAAATTGGTAAAAGCCTGAAAGTACATCACTAGAATGGATTATGTAAAAATAAACAACTGAACAAACAATGGAACATAGAATGAACTATAGTAATGCTGTAAACTGGATAAGCATCAGAAATATTACGCTGCCTGAAAGTAACCTTATACAAATAATTGCATATTGTAAGATTCCATTTATATGATGTTTTAGAATAGGCAAAACTAATCTACAGTGGGGAAAAAAGACAGAAGTAACACTAGTTATCTCAGAGGGGAAGATTGACTCAGAAGGGGTGTGAAGGCACTTTTTGTGGTGACAGTAATACTTTCTATTTTGACAGAGGTTTGAGTTACATGATGGATGCATTCTTCAAAACTAATCTAATGATGCATTTGAGGTTTGTGCATTTCTTTGTAGGTAAAATTTGATTCAAAAATTACAAATCTATATTGAATGCTAATTAATAATGTGTTTAGGGAATCAAACATATTGACTTACCTTGAAATGCATAAAAATGTAAGGTGAATAGATGAGTAGTTATGTGATAAAGCAAATATAGTAAAATGTTAATTGAAGAATCTAGATATTGTGTATATTTGGTTCAATTCTTCCAACTTTTCTGTGTATTTTAATTTTTTTTTTAGTTAATATTAGAGAAAAGAAAGCATCCTAACTGTATAACAACTTCAGCTAAATTTTATTATATGATATGTGCCTTTAGAGGTGAGTTGTGTATGACAATATAGTACTCCTAAATTTTTTACTTAATTTTGAGGATTAAATTTAGACAAATACAGGTAAATATTATAACAACCATGTTTTCAGCTAACAATTTTTAACATTTTACTTTTTTAAAAATATAATTGTTTATACTTTAATATGTATGAATAAAGAAAAGTGAAAGTCACTCAGCTGTGTCCCACTCTTTGCCACCCCATGGAATATACAGTCCATGGATTCTCCAGGCCAGAATACTGGAGTGAGCAGCCTTTCCCTTCTCCAGGGGATCTTCCCAACCCAGGAATGGAACCAGGGTCTCCTGCATTGCAGGCAGATTCTTTATCAACTGAGCTGTCAGGGAAACCCAAATATTTAAAGATAAATGGAGAATCTCATGGACAGAGGAGCCTAGTGGGCTACAGTCCATGGGGTTGCAAAGAGTTGGACACGACTGAAGCAACTTAGCACGCGCGCAGAAATCCTACCAGCAGGGCTCTTGAGTCAGAGATTCAAAGTTCACATACTGACCCTACCACTTACAAAATCTCTGGACCTCAGTGTCATCATCTGTAAAATACATATGCACACATACACCACAATATGCCTATGACAGTAAAAATCAAGATATGTCAGCTTCTATTATTTTATTCTTTTTATTCTAAAGTCTGCATTCCTTCTGTTGTATTAGATTTTCACTTATCCTACAGAAATGTTCATTTGGTTGTCTTGTAGGTTTTCTCCTAAATAATGAAACAAAATTAATGCTCTTCACCTATAGTTTAAATATATGTACATATATGTGGTGTACTGTGTTTAGTCATGCAGTCATGTCCAATTCTTTGTGACCTCATGGACTGTAGCCCACCAGACTCCTGTCCATGGGGATTCTCCAGGCAAGAATACTGGAATGGGTTGTCATGCCCTCCTCCAGGGGATCTTCCCAACCCAGGTCTCCTGCATTGCAAGTGGATGCTTTACTTCTAAGCCACCAGGGAAGCCCATGTATATATATATTATATATATATATATATATATATACCTATCTCCAAAGAAAATGAAAACACTAGCTCCAAAATACATCTGTACACCCTTGTTCATACAATACATGCAAACATGTTCAATACGTACAAACAACCTACGTTTCTGTTAATAGGTGAATGGATAAAGAAATTGTGAGATATATATAACACAATACTATATATCATATAATATTATATATTATGATATTATAAATTATATATATATATATAATTGGATATTATTCAGCCATAAAAACTGAAATCCTGCCATTTAGAACAACATGAGTTGACCTTAAAGAGGTTATGGTAAGTTAAATAAGTCAGAGAAAGATAAAAACTGTATGATCTTCTTATATGTAGAATCTCAAAAAACAAAAAATAAACAAGAAAAGCTACTAACCAGACTCATAGAAAAGAGATTAGATTTGTGGTTATCAGAGGTGGAAGCGAGGGGAGGGAAAAGAGAAGTTGAAGACTGTTAAAATTTAACACTGCTCTATGATATGTAGGAAAGTTGTTAAGAGAGTAAATCCTGAGTTCTTATCACAAGGAAAAAAATTGTTGTTGTTTTTATAAAAATTGTATCTATATGAAATTATGGATGTTATCAAATCTATTTTGGTAATAATTTCACAATAAGTGTAGATTAGACCATCACAGTGTACACCTGAGACTTACCCAGTGATGTATGTCAGTTATTTCATAATTAAATTTTAAAACTAAATATATATGTGTTTATTTAGATCCATACAAATATGCTCAACAAGGTATTTTTTTTTTGAGATATAGTTGATGTACAATATAATATATAGTTTCAGGTATATAACATGGTGATTCACAATATTTAAAGGTTATATTCCATTTATAGTTATTATAAAAAATTCATTATATTCCCTGTGTTTTTCAGCATATCCTTGTAATTTACTTGTTTTGTACAGCCCAACTGGTTCTTGATAAGAGCGACAAGGTTTTTGACAAGGGTGCACAGCAGAGGAAGGATAGCCTAGCCTTTTCAACAAAGGCTGGATGGCGCTAGATACCAAAGACATTGATCCAAACCTCATACCTTATACAAAAATTAACTCAAAATGAATCATAATTTTAACTGTAAAAGATAAAGCTATTAAACTTTTAGGGAAAAAAGAGAATCTTTGTAACCTCGCAATCTTAGACTTAAAAGCATATACATAAAAGGAAAAACTGATAAAGTGGACCCCAGCAAAATTAAGAACTTTTCCTCTGTGAAAGACCTTGTTAAAAGGATTGAAAAGCAAGTTACAGACTGAAGAAAATACATATCTGGCAAAGGGCTTATATCTGGAATTTATATTTTTTTAAACTTTCAAAGCTCTACATCAGGAAAATAGTTCAGTTAGAAAATGGGCAAAATACATGAGGAGAAATTTCATTGAAGAAGATATACAGGTGGCAAATAAGCACAGAAAAATTGTTTAGCATCATTAGCCATTAAGGAAATGCAAATTAAAACCATGATGAGATACTGTGAAATATCTCTTACAATGTCTAAAATTTTAATTGAGTATAGAAGTGTTGGCAAGGATAAAAGAAACCAAATCACTCAATATTGTTGGTGAGAATGTGACATGGAATAGCTGTTCTAGAAAATAACTTTACAGTTTCCTCTAAAGCTAAAAACACACTTAACACATGACTCAGCAGTTGCGCTTGTAGGCATTTTATCTGAAAGAAATAAAAATCTAAATTCATGAAAATACCTGTACATACATTTTCATAGCAGCTTTATTCATTATAGCCCAAACTGGAAACAGCCCAAATGTCCTTCAATGAATGAACAAACTGTCCTTTATCCATAACATGGAATACTACTCAATAATAAAAAATAAATAGATTATTAATACATGCTCAAGGGAATAGTCTGAGTGAAAAAAATCTAGCCTCAAAAAGGTTACATATTATAAGTCTATTTATATAGCATTCTTGAAATAAAATTCTAGAGAAAGAGAACAAACTAGTTGTTGCCAGCGATTACAGCTGGTGGGGATAGGAGTAGGTCTGGCTATGAAGTGATAGCAGGGTAGTAACTTTATGGTGATAGAATAATCCTGTATTTTGATTGTATTGGTATTAATAGTTATATAAAGCTACATATGTGATAAAATTGCACAGAGCTATGCACACGTGAGTATGTGTGTGCACATGCACCCACAAATAAAGGTGTGTATAGCTGGTTAAATCTGAATTAATTCTGTGGATTATACCAAGATCAGTTTCTTAGTTTTGATGGAGTACTGCAGTTATACAAAACGTGAACATGGGAAGAGGAGGAATAAAAGTGACACAGGACCTTCCCACACAGTTCTTTATAGCTTCCTGTGAATCTCTATTTCAAAATAGAGGTTTTTTTTTTTTTTTTTTTTTTTTTAGCCTATATAGTATTTTATGATCCCTTCATTAAATAGTAAATCTAGCATTTCAGAGTTTTGAAATATTATTTCATATCAGTATGCCTTGGTGATAATGTTATATATAGAGGCTTCCTAAAAACTTATTGACTTAACATATTTTTATGTTAATTTGACTAAGCTAACAGGACTAAGAACAACAAAAAGTCTTATCAAGGTAAGTAAGTTGATTGTATGAGATTAATTTTGATACTAATAATTATACTTGCATCAGGTAGCAAATTATATCACACTTACTTTAAAGCTTTAAAGTAACTTTAAAGCTAAAAATATCCATTGGCTATAAAATTTGGAGAATATTACATTTTATTTTATTTTTTCTTAATTATTTATTTTTGGCTGTGCTGGGTTGCTGCACGCAGGCTTTCTCCAGTTGTTGGTGAGCTGGGTGTTTGAGCTTCTAATTGCAGTGGCTTTTCTTACTGCATAGCACAAGCTGTGGGTGCGTGGGCTTCAGTTGTTGAGGCTCACAGGCTCTAGACTGCTGGCTGAGCAGTTGTGGTGCACGGGCCTAATTGTCCCATGGTGTGTGGAATCTTCCTGGACCAGGGATCAAACTCGGTCTCCTCCATTGACAGGCAGATTCTTTACAACCGAGCCACGAGGGGAGCCCCACAAACATTTTAAATAATATACTTCTTTTTTTCAATAGTAACTTTTGTGATCCACACTTTTCATAAAATTGATGAAATTAGGGATAGAATAGGCCTATTTGCTTATCCTATTTAAAATGTTTCCTTTTTTTAGATGTGTATATTTACTGCCTTACCAAGTCTGACATTAAATAATGTAGGGCTCAAAATGCTTGCCTCTGAAGTGAAGGGAGAGGTAAACACATATTTAGGATCTTCAACTAGTGGTATATTAAAAACTATTAGAAGCTTTGCTCAGTAATGCCTTTACTCATTTAGTAGATATTTATTGAGCTTCTGTTAATTCTAGGATATTGTAGTAGAAATTATAGGAGGAATAAAAAATGAATAAGATATTGTTGTTCAGTTGCCAAGACTTGTCCGACTCTTCGTGACCTCATGGATTGTAACACACCAGGCTCATCTGTCCTCCGCTAACTCCAGGAGTTTGCTCAGATTCATGTCCATTGAGTCTGTTACCTCTGGCCTAAGATAACTTGCAGTCTAATAGGAGGCCACATGTTTACATATGATCAGTGCCATAGAAATGGTGTAACTGGTGTGAGTAACAGGTCTGGTCAGGAATCATTTCCAGGCAGAGATAGAATAACAGCTGTGGTAGATCTAACGTATGAGGCTAGGAGGAGCTTCTTCATGGGGTAGTGCAAAGATAGGAAAAGCATAAAGTGGGTACAACGACCAGAATAAGTAAATCACAATTTCTGAATCCCAAATTGGGACACAAAACTGACAATGATGAAGTTGTATTAATGACGAAAGTAGGACTGAGGAGTTGACACCAGGATTGCCATAGGCATAGGGGATGTACAGTTTGCCAAGAGTGAGTTAATTGACCCCATTGTGTTTGCTCTCCTAATTCCATGTTAGAGACGTTGTGACTCCTGTTAGTTTTTAAATCTTGCTGTACTTTTCCATGTGTTAAAATATATTTCACAAATGAATTTTTATTGCAGATTCTTATTCTTTTAATGTCAAATAGAAAGTCACATTGACACAAGTAGTTATTTTGGAGACAGACAGTAGTGTCCACTGAGAGAGTCAGCCTGCAAACCTAGCCAGTATCGTTCTGGCGAACAATAAATAGGTCACAGCATGCGTGTGCTCCTCTGCATGTCATTCTGACTCCATCTTCGACACGGTTAGGGCACGGCACAGTTTAGTCAGCCGTAAGACGCCACCTTTATGGCTACAGAAATACCCAGGAAGATATTTTTAGGCCTGCCTCCTCGTTTTCTTCAATATATACTTTTAAAAACTCTATGTACTGTTAGTAGTTTTCCTCACACAAATGGTAACATACCCATAAATTTTCAGAAGCATATAGCTATTCTTAGGGGGAAAAGATTCCCATGTAAAGGAACCCCTGGAATATAATAGACCCCCACTTATTTGGTCTCTGCCAAGTTATTTCTCTAGGTTTTCCATTCTGAGTAGGAATAAAAGGTGAAGAAGGTGCCAGACTCCTTGTGTTCATGCCCTAGGTCTACCTTAAGTGCCACTTTTTCTTCCAGATGTACTTTCTTCCCACAGGAAAACATTTTGCTTTTCTCTGCTTAGACTACATTCCTGATGCTACTCATCCCCATCCCTTAGGGCATGCTCTCTTCTCTCTGCTCCGTTCAGCATCCTGCTTAATTCCTCTTGTAACCTTTCACTGGCCATGTTGCCTCTGTAGCCACGTGTATCCCATAGAAGTCTACTGCTCGTCTTCACTGGCCTGTGTGACTACTGTTTCTGCTCCAGACCAGTAAACCAAGCCGCCTTTCTTTGACACCCTATCACACCCTGAACCAATCACCTAGTCCAGGATGAGCTAAACAAGGAAGGGAATGCCACGTGAACTCTCTAGAAAAGCAGACTGTCCAGATTTTTATTTAGATCACATCTTCTTCAATTCAGTTAATTGTGGTTGTACAAATTTTATAGTATTTTTTATTATTATTGCATGTGTGTTTGTATCTTTTAATGGTGGTTTAAGGCAGCAGTGCTGAAAAGACTGATGGAGAGCTTGATAATTATCATTCTGAAAGATAAAATGTTCTATGCATTTATCACAAAATTATATAAAATTAGCACATTAAAATCTACATAATGCTGTGAAGGCATATTTTTATTAAACTTAATCTAAGTAGATAGAGTGATGAGAAATGATTGCTATGATGAAATTCTAGTCTCATTTTGAGGGGACAGAGTGTTATTAGAATCATTAAGATATACTAACTAATACTTTCTGCCCACAAATTTATTAGTTTAAATCACTGTTTCCTTTTATTTCTCTCCAACCCACCACCTTTCTTCATAATTTGTGTAGAATATAGTCTAGTTATCTCCCAGAAATTCCTCCCAACCAGCTCATGCTAGCACATTTAAATTTACTTCTCTGAATCATGTTGCCAAGAAAACAACTTAATTTCAATAAAACCCAGAACATTGCAGAGATATTATGCTATTTATTCATGTGAGTATTTAAAAAGCGGCAGGATTGTCATTTAACACAATTTAAAGGCTTAAAAAAATCTACTGAAAGGTTTCATGTACCATTTGCAATACAGTCTTTTTCATTTCTTTTTCAGAATAACTGCTAAATTAAAACTCAACTTTTTGGTTATACTCTCTATACTCTCAGAGAAGTCATCTTGGCTTTCAACTATCAGTTTTCTAAAATAAAATAATCATTTTTTGAAAGAAATGTTTTATGATCCAATGTTGTCTATTTGTAAACTTTGAATTTTCTTTACAGAAATAAAGATGCTAAATAAAAGTTTGACAGTGTCCCAGAGAAACAATGTATGCCTTGAAGAGGAAATGAAAAATCTGAAGTTGTTGTCAGATGCAGCCATATTGAGATCTCAGCAGATTCAGACATCCAAACAACAGGAAGTAAACTTGCAAACCAGATGCCATGACTTGCAAAAGGAAGTACTAGGTAAAAGAGAATAATTTTTTGCTGTTGTTAGCAACTAGCTATAATAAGGAAATGTATAAATTTTTATTTCTCTTATAATCACAACAAAAATCTTGTTTTAACTAGTTTGTGTTATAAATATACCTAATTATTACCACGCCAATAACTGATTCTGTTATAAGTGTTTGCTATCACCCTTTCCTAATCTGCCATTTAGAGTGGCAAGTATTAAGTGAATATAATAAAGATTTTTCAATTACAGTGAGATTTCAGGAAAACAAAGTAGGAGTTATTTTTGTATATCATCATCCCCAGTGGATAGTGGTTTAGAATACTGAAAGAATATACAGCATATGCTGTTATATAAGGTAAGTCCAAGTTAGGTGTTCCTTCATTTTTCCTAATGAAAAGATTAAAAATTATGTTTTGAGAGCCTTGGACAAGGTTTTAAAATTTTACCTTAGAACATTGAGTATATCAGCAGTAAGACTGTGGGGATTTGTACTTTTTCCTAAAGGCAGTGAGAAATCACTGACAACTAGTAATCAGGAGAATGATATAACGTAAGAAGTGTTTTAGCAAAATTAAGCTGTTAGCACTATATGGAGGTGTTCTGAACATCAAAGAATTGGAGTCAGATAGCCATTTAGAAAACATGTTTGCTGGTAACCTAGTCCCTAGGTTACCATAAGACACTGAAATAGGGTAGAACATAGAACACTAACATTTTTTAGGTGGTAATATGTACTAGGGGCTTTCCAGGTGGCTCAGTGGTAAAGAAGCCACCTGCAGTGCAGCTGATGCCAGTTTGATCCCTGGGTCGGGAAGATCTCCTGGGGAAGGGATAGGCTACCCACTAGTATTCTTGCCTGGAAAATCCCGTAGACAGAGGAGCCTGGCTGGCTCTATGTTGTTGTTTTTGTTTAGTCACTAAGTCTTATTTTGCGACTCCATGGACTGTGTAGCCTGCCAGGCTCCTCTGTCCATAGGATTTCCCAGGCAAGAATAGTGGAGTGGGTAGTCATTTCCTTCTCCAGGGGATCTTCTCAACCCAGGGATTGAACTCGCATCTTTGGCATTACAGGCGAATTCTTTACCGCTGAGCCACCAGGGAAGCCTATGTTAGCACTGTATATAAATTACTTCTGTTAGTCCTCACAATGACTATGAGTAGCAGGTATAATTATCCCATCTTAAAGAGGAGAGAATGAAGGCCCAGAGAGGTGACATACCTGTTCCCACATAACTGGTAAATGGCAGGAAATCAAAGCAAACCTAGCTGGACTCCAAGACTCATGCTTGTTACACTGTGTCTCCTTGGCCCTATCCATGGCCGCACTAGGGAGGCTCAAATAAAACCAGAGTTGAGAGGACTACCCAGGTCTAGAGAAGTAAGCGCCTGGCTGAATAGACAAGGGAATGTAGAAGATCACAGAGGGCTCTCAACCTCCTTGCTGGGGAGTATTTAATGACGGAGTTCTCCAGAGAGAGAACCTAGTTTTGAAAGGTAAGTTGTCACATGAATGTGGAAGCAATATGGAACTGAATACAAATTTTAAAATCAGGTATTTTAATTTGTCTCTTATCAATTAGTCTGTCAATTAGATTTTCCCAACTTTCTATTGAATTATTAGAATTTTGCAACAATTTTAAGGGCAGTTTATATAGTAAAGTAATTATTTATCTTCTATATTCATTTTTTTCTAATGTATAATTTGTCTATTGATTTTTCACAGTAAATTGCACTATATCAACATTTTTGTTTTGGCTATTATAAAATTATTGTCTTTTATTGTTTCTAGTTAGTTCAGAAAGTCCATTTCATTTCTAGATTATACATATAGTCTCTTGGATTTTCTTTCATTTAAGCCATTAATACATATGCAGTTTACCTTTTATATGGTATGAGATTTGGGGTCCAGTTTTATTCTTTCCATATGCATAGCCATTTGTGTCAGCATTGTGTATTACAATAAGTAATCTATCCTTTACCTACTAAATAAAACTACTATCTGTCATATGGCAAAATTTCAAAATGCTGACATCTATTACTGTATTCTCTTTTCTGTTCCACTAATTTATTGGATGTACCATTAATATCATATTCATTAGACTTAACAGCATATTCTCATAACTGGTAAGTCTTTCTTCTTTGTTCTTACTTTTTAAATACTTTAAAAATATATATTTTTTAAAATATTTGGAAGTTTTCTTCAATTTGAACTTTAAGATCATTTATTCACCTCTAATCCAAAAACTCTGATAGAGATCTAGTAAAGTTTTTCTCTTCCAGTCTGTATACTTTTCTTACATATTCACAGGTAGATATTCTTCCACATAAAATTTAAAGTAATTTTATTCAACTCTAATCCCAACAAGAATTCTAATTGGAATTGTATTATATTTATACTGATTTTTAGAGAGTTAATATTTTTAGTGATATTAAGTCTTTTTAATATTAATATTATAAAAGTTTTCTCATTCAAGAATATGACATGTCCATTAGCTTCTTTAACTGTTGTTTTTAATGTAGTGAGCATCCTTGTATCTTTTACAATTTTACAAAAACACACTGCTGAAAAACTTTGAGGTTTAAGCAGAAATTAAAGTGAATATAAAATATCTGAACTTGTATGGTGTTAAAAAACACTACGTATGAAGAATTTGTGGGATGCAGCCAAAGTGATGCTTTGAGGGAGATGTGTAGCTTTAAATATTTACATAAGAAGGGGGTAATAAACTCAACATAAAAGAAAAAATACAATAAAAATAAGAGCAGCAGTCAGTGAAATAGAAAACAAAAATATGATAGAGAAGATAAACAAAAAAGCCTTGATTTTTAAAAAAATAATAAAATAGACAAACCTCTAGCAATTCAATCACAAGAAGAGAAAAGAAACAAATGAAAAATATAGGGAATGAAACAGGAACAGTAACTGCAGATAAAGAGTAAAAAGAAAAGTGAATGCTGCCAATAACTTTGAAATCTTACATGAGCTGGACATATTAGAAAAATATATCTCACCATGACTTACTCAAAAAATTAAATGTTCCTATAACTATTAAAGAAATCAAAGCAATATTTTCTCAGCAGAAAAAGACTAGATTATATTTTACAAGTAATTTCTACCAACTTTCAAGGAAGAGAGGATCCTAATTTTATACAATATTTTCTAAACAACTGAAAAATTAGAATTATTTCCCAACTCATCCTATAAGGCCAAGGTAACCCTGTTACCAAAATCAAGACAAAAATATTAGAAGTAATATTATAGATGCATTTATGTTACAAACATCAGTGTAACATTTTCAACTGTATATTTGATACTTTCAAAATATTTTGAACCACTTGAATATATTCCTCATTGATAAAATTAAATAAAATTATGTAAAATAAAACTCTTAATATGCCATTCTATTATTTCAGACTTCATAGAGGAGGACAAATTTAGGACAGATTTGCTAAAACATACAATTCATAGTTATAAATAACTTTTTAAAAAATGCAGTCCCCCTCAAATCAAAGGTTATTATTCTTATCTCTCTTTTATTTCATCATTTTAATCTGATTTCTAAGATAAGTCACTTCCTTGAATGTTTTTGTTTCTTAAAAGAACAGTAGAACACTAGAGAATGTGTCTTATATTGCATGTAACAGACAGTTAAGGGTTAAGTCAAGTATAAGCCTTTCTATATTTGAAGGAAAGAAGTAATTTACTGACATAAGACAAGAGAAGAAAAGAAAAACATTTTCACTAACTAGGAACCCTCTCTGTGCCAGTCATTTGGCTAGCACTAAACATCTTTCATCTAATCCTCATAGTATTCTAATGTGTGCATGCAGTCCTGTCCAATTCTTTGTGACCCTGTGGACTGTAGCCTGCCAGCCTCCTCTTGTCCGTGGGATTCTCCAGGGAAAAATACTGGAGTGGGTTGCCATTTCCTTCTCCAGGGGATCTTCCTGACCCAGGGATCAAACCTGGGTATTTTCGGTCTCCTACATTGGCAGGCGGGATCTTTGCCACCTGGGGAGCCCCAATCTAATGTGTAAGCTTTTAATATTCTTATCAGACACAGAGAAGTAGGCCATGGTCACACTGCTAAGATTCAAACTCAGGTCTCTGTTGGGCCAGAGCTTGTTAGCTCTTTAATCATTTCACTCAGTTTCAAAAAGGCATATGAAAACACTGAACTCCTTTTCTGTGTTAAAAAAAAAAAAAGAACGGGATGAATTTCCACCCTCCACTTTACTCTTACAAAAATGGACCATTAACTTAAGAAGTTTTCTCAGAATTAAAGCTAAGGAAGTGTTTTCCAAAATTGTCTGGCCACAAGAATATCCAGTACTGTGGAAATCTGTGTGGAAGATAATAAAGGGACCTATTGAAAGTGTATATTCTTACACATCAGTTCAAACACATTCAGTATCTCCAAGATTCTTAGATGCTGTACTCTTAATAAGTGCTCAAGGTGATTCCTGTGATGAGGCAAATTTTGTACTAGTTTAAAAATAAGAATAAGGAAAATAGGAAAAAGCATGTTCACATTCTAGCATAGTAAAAAAACAGAAATGGCTTAATTTAAAAGAAGTGTTTTGTCACTGGTTCCACTTATCATTTGGCTTTTTAAGATTCTAATGTCTGGTCTCTTCACTCTTTACTCAGATTTTAGCCTTACAATGGGAGAGTCTCTGCTCTTAACATTTTGATGAAGGCTGGTAACTGAAGCTGATGTGCTGAAGAAGTTATTAGGAATGAAAATTGTATAGCAGTAGTAAAAAAGATGAAGAGCCGGGATGCTTAAATTTAGTTTTAGGAGCCAGAGTAGGCCTGTCCCCTCAACCATCAAGGATACTGGGGTGCCAGGTCCTGGGGCTTTCCACCCTCTGCCACTTGAGAGTTGGTACTTTTTAAAACAGGAAAATGTATATTATTTTTATCTACTTTTTTTGTAAGTGACTTTCCATCTTCTTTTGAGGTTTGGGGTTATTCTTTGTCTGCACTGTTTACAATAATCGTTTCACTCTGATTCATCACTTGCAGCTCAGTGGGCTATATGTTGAGGATCCAGCAGTTCCTGGGAGGCATTGCCATAACAATGTTAATAAAATGTCTTTTTGTTTGTAAAAAACATATATATATAAAATAAACAGAATAGAATAAAATAAGCATTAGTGAGATTTCTTAGTTGCAATTACTAAAAATTAATTGTACTAAAATCAAAGGATTTTATTGAAAAGATATTATGTAGATATTCAGAATCTTTGAGAAGGTGGTTAGAAGATGGTTAGAAAACCATGAAACTAGAACTGCCAGAAACATAGCCCAAATCATGCCCCCCCAGAACCATCTGTAGAGGTGCAGCTGCTATGTCCTCAAAACACTGGACACCCTACATGATCACCCACCTCCTCTGGTCCCAAATACTGGTTGATCTTGGAATAAATTCTCTACTGCTCCTGCTACTTTGTATTGGTTGCTCTTATTTCAGATCTTGGGAAAATATATTTTTAAATAGTCTGGAAAGCAAGAACGCTGTTTAGCTCCCTAGCTCTAGCATATTTGGAATAGGTTGTTATAGGAGTGTGCAGCAGCTGTAAAAATAACAATGTATATTTTTAGAACAGAATAGAAAATCCAGAAGTAGAATCAATTTTAATGTAAGTGTTATTAGCAAGTGGGGAAAACAAAATTATGTAATAAGTGGTATGGGGTACTGAAGCAAAATAACCCAAAGACACCAAAATAACCTCAAATTAAATAGGAAAAAAATAACAGGAAAAGCTAGCACCAAAAAAAGATATAGACCTTACCCTAATTATAGAGGATAAAGCAGAAGTTTAGAAATTGCAAAGAGTAAAACTGATAGGTTTTGCCTATAAAAATGTAGAATATATGAATTAAAAAACCTGCCAAACAATATAAAAATAAATTGAAAAAAATATTTATATTATATATGGTATGCAAAGGGTTACTATCCAATCCATATAAATAATTTATTCAAATATGTGAGAAGACTCCAAGAAGGCAACTGCTAAAAAACAGAAACAGAAAATTAACACCAGAAATATGGTAAACAAGCAAGAAACATTTAATTACTAATAACTAAACAAAATTAAAAACATTCACCTCTTTTTATTTTAGTACAAAGACTTTAGTGGTAAAGCTTCTCCCTTTCTTTGGTCATAGAAAAATATTATATTTTTCTAACCCATAAAACATTATACAAAATGCCAGCCTGGATAAATCACAAGCTGGAATCGAGATTGCATGGAAAAAGTAATAACCTCAGATATGCAGATGATACCACTCTAATGGCAGAAAGTCAAGTGGAACTAAAGAGCCTCTTGATGAGGGTGAAAGCTGGCTTAAAACTCAACATTCAGAAAACTAAGATCATGGCATCTGGTCCCATCATTTCATGGCAAATAGAAAGGGGAAAAGTGGAAGCAGTAACAGATTTTGTTTTCTTGGGCTCCAAAATCACTGAGAACGGTGACTGCAGCCGTGAAATTAAAAAATACTTGCTCTTTGAAAGGAAAGCTATGACAAACCTCTAGACAGTGTATTAAAGACATCACTTTGCCGACAAAGGTTTCTTATAGTCAGAGCTATGGTTTTTCCAGTAGTCATGTATGGATGTGAGAGCTGGACAATAAAAAAGCCTGAGTGCCAAAGAATCAATGCTTTTGAATTGTGTTGCTGGAGAAGACTCTTGAGAGTCCTTTGGACTGCAAGGAGATCAAACCAGTCAATCCTAAATGAAATAAACTTTGAATGTTCACTGGAAGTTCTGCTGCTGAAGCTGAAGCTTCAATATTTTGTCCACCTGATGCAAAGAACCGACTTGGAAAAGACCCTGATGCTGGGAAAGAATGAAGACAAAAGGAGAAGAGGGTGGCAGAGGATGAGATGGTTAGATAGCATCATCACCTCAATAGACATGAATTTGAGCAAACTTCAGGAGATGGTGAAGAAAAGGAAAGCCTCTCATGCTGCAGTCCATGGAGTTGCAAAGAGTTGGATATGACTCAGCGACTGATCAACAAACCCATAAAGATGTTTGTGATCAAATAATCTTCTTTAAATTTATGTTTAGAAAACTGCAGAAGTTTATTCGCTTGCAAAGATCATATTTTTAATGGTGAGTGGTTAGGAATAACTTATCCCTAACTCTAATGAAATGGGTAATAAATTATCATATGCCATTACTTGGAACATTATTTAGACTTTTAAAATAACAATATGAACACTGGGTATCAGCATGGGAAAGGCTGTAATTATAATATTACATAGTAAAAAAAAATCACAAAATTGTGTATACCTTAGAATTATGTCAAAATAGGTATGTTTATGAATAGAAACCAGAAGAGAACAATAAAGATATGAGAATAAGTTTTAATGTGATGGAAATATGGGTGATTTTTCCCTTATTTAATTTTTTCTGATTATAAAGAATAAACTTCTTACCAAAAAGTAGAAAAATCTACAAATATTTCAAGACTCAGCTCACATCACATTCCATCTCCTACAATTAAAAAAAACAACGAAAAAAAAAACACCTCACCAAAATAATTCAATGCTGGTTGGCCATAGTTGTTATATTCATTAACTCCTCACTTTCATTAAGTGCAGTCCATATACAAACCAAAGCTGCAGCTGATCTGTTCAGTTCTTCATGTAGAAGTTGTGTAGTTATAGATGTAATACAGGTTTGTCTAAAGGACAGTGTAACTGCAGGGTAAAATAGCACAAAATTTCAAGACGAAATTAGGTTTCTGCTGCTCGTATAGAATAGATTCACTCCATGGGTAACAGCATTCAAACTGTGTTAAGAAAGAAAGAAACCATCTTAAATTAAGGCTATCTGTTAGCGCTCTCTTGGTTGAAACCATTGGAAATTGATAGGTTGTAGTGGACAGGATCATTAAAGCTTTTCTTAACTCAAGATGACAAGTACCACTTCCTATGAACCTACCCATGAAGGGAACTAGGTTTGTTGTTGTTGTTTTGTTTTTTGGATTTTTTTTTTACCCCACAGCAAACTTATTTCATATCAAGTTCTCTGTTAAAATTGTCAGAACATTTAGAATGTTTTTTAATGTCCCTCTTACTTTATCCACAAGTACCCTTCGGTGAACTGATTGCACCAACATATTGTTTCTCTTCAATTCATTTTACAAAAGTGGATACAGTGGCTTAGGAAAGCTATAGAACTACAAGTGCAGGAAAGACAGCAAAATTTCCATCTCAGGTCTTGGCAGTATTGTATTCCCATACTTGGTACACTTTTTTCTCCCATCTAGGGTCCATGGGGGAATTTTACAGGTGTTACCATTTCCAGTGGTCCAAGACAGCCCCTCTGCTGCTCTCCTCTCAGTAGCTGTTTTCTGTTTGCTGTAATCTGCTTTTGTCTGTGCTCTCTATCCATTGACCTATACGCCAGGCTCTTGCCACAACTCATCTTTTTCCATCTGTTGGTGCTGGGCTAACCATATCCTGGGAATAAGTTCATTTTTTCAGCAAATATTTATTTGGCATTAACCACACACCAGCCAACTGGCCTCATCTTCACTTTGACTTATGGTGTGCAGATGCTGCCCACCTCTTCACAGGTCTTCATGGGACGTCTGACTCCTCACCCCACACTGGTTATATGTGCCAACACACTTAATTTTAGCCTTTCTTAACAGCCCTTTTTTGTCCTTTATATTAAGAACATGCTATAAATTTCTCTAGCTCCAATTTTGTAGCCATTCAAATTACTTTTACTTTATCTACTATTTTACATTTACTTTCATAATTTTCATAAACTTTAACAATCTTACTTCTTAGTCTGCTTTCTTTTAAATACCTGCCTAATTTTTCAATTACTAATGAATTAATGTGCTTAAGATTTTCCAGTATCTCAATAATTATCATTGATAGCTTTTCCAGCTTATTAATATCTTTTCAGAAATAATGTCAATTATTTGAGAAGAGGAAAAACCATGCATCAGAGTGAATATCTTCTCCCCAGACAAATCACTGGATTAACATAATGAACATAGCATTTTAGAGTTTCTTTGGGCAGATGAAAATAAGGGCAGACTGATACTGTTCATCTCTTGACTCTCCTTGTGTCTTGTTTTAAAGAAGCATAATTATTTGTTCAAAGAATACACTAGAAAGTATTTAAATTCATTTTTTGATATGAGCTTTGTAAATGACTTTTTGTAATTAATAATCTTAAATCCAGTTTTTAAGTATTTGCATTGTTTATATTCCTTCTTATAAGTCCTATTCCTGGCTTCTCCACAGTTGCAGAACCAGCTTTTAAGTGAGTGATAAGCATCACTCATTCCTTTCTAGTACTAGTTAAACTTCTCCCCTTCTGTTTTCTAGCCTAATTTATCTGCCCTATCTTCTGTCCCCTGTTTTTTCCTTCAGAGCATTCAAAGGTTTTACTATTAATTTCCCCTGTATCTTGCAATCTCTAATTTCGTCTCACTTGCACTTTCATACTGTGGCTTCTTATTATTTATGCTTTTAGTTGTTCCTACATCTCTCTTAGGTTCTCTCTCTTGATAAATGAATTAGCATGTTATACTTTTAACTAGCATGAAATATTTTTTATATTCTGAATTTTTTAAACCTGTGCTGTATCCTGTGTCATTATTCTGTGTACTTATAAATAGAATTCAAAAGTCCTAATATTTCATGTAAATATTTTTATTTTTACACTGATACTTTTTCTTTTAAATCACCATTGAACAATTTCAACTTTCATCCAAGTATATAGTCTTTATGATCTTTACTTTACTACATAAAAACTTTTCTTTGTTTGGCCCACATTTTCCCTTTGTCTTTTGAAACATAAATGCTTGAAAATGTAAGTTCATATGATAATTCTAGTCCATATATTTGATAGTGGTGTAAGAGTAAATCATAAGCACTAATTAGCAGCTTAACTCTTAATGCCAAACTTTCATCTTTTTCATAGGAAAGCTTATAATATGAAATTTTAGAAGCTAAATTCTCAGTTCCCTTTTAGAGATTTATTTACACAACTTTTGTAATTTTATGTTTAGCTCACACTAATATAGCTTCCAAATGCATAATTTATCTCAATTGATAACACTCCTCTTAGAGGTCATTGTGACCCACAAACCCATCCATTTAAATGATTTTCCTTCCACCTAGTAGAATAGAGTGTCCTTTACTTTTTGTCAGCAGTCACAAATATTGGAAGACAGAGTTCAGATAAATCACTTTAGCATTAATGTTCTTCCTAAAATTTATTTGACCAACTTTAAAATTTATTCCTAGTGAAAACACTTTTAGGTATTTTTTCTCTCAGGAAACTTTTTGGTGTAATAAATAATACATAAGTATTTTACTTAAATTGTTTTGCACGTATGTTTTAACATCCTAGCTGAACTTTTAAAGAATAGCATTGTTAAGAAATATCTTAAATATCATAAAATTTATGCATTTTAAGTGTACAAATTCAGTGATTTTTAGGATATTTACAGAATTTATGACCATCACCATGATCTAATTTTAGAACACTTCTATAACCAAAAGTAACTTCTTGGTCATTTATTTCCCTTGCCCTCCTGCCCCTCCCCCATGAGTCATTCATTTACTTTCTTTCTGTGTAGATTTCCCTATTCTAGACATTTCATATAAATAGAATCACATAACGTGATCACTTAACGTGATCTTTCTTGTCTAGCTTATTTGACTTAGCATAATGTTTTTGAGTTTCATGCATGTTGTGTAATGTATAAATACTACATCCCTTAATTAGTAGCTCCTGAGTTAAATTGGGAAAAAAAACAGTGACATGGTTCAGTTTAAAAAAGTACTGGTTCAGGAATCAAACACTTCTGCTTTCTGGCAAGTTTATGCCTTTTACAGGACTCCTGAATAAGTTATCAATTTCTTTGACTCAGTTACTTCATCTATAAAATGGGACTATGATCAATTCAATTCAGTCGTGTCTGACTCTTTGCAGCACACCAGGCTTCTCTGTCCACCACCAACTCCTGGACCTTTCCCAAACTCGTGTTCATCAAGTCTGTGATGCCATTCAACCATCTTGTCCTCCATCATCCCCTTCTCCTCCTGCCTTCAATCTTTCCCAGCATCAGGGGTCTTTTCTAATAAGTTGGCTCTTTGCAACACGTGGCCAAAGTATTGGAGCTTCAGCTTCAGCATCAGTCCTTCCAGTGACTATTCAGGATTGATTCCCTTCAGGATGGACTGGTTGGATCTCCTTGCAGTCCAAGGGACTCTCAAGAGTCTTCTCCAACACCACAGTCCAAAAGCATCAATTCTTTGGCACTCAGCTTTCTTTATTGTCCAACTCTCACTTCCATACATGACTACTGAATAAATCATAGTTTTGACTATGCGGACCTTTGTCAGCAAAGTAGTATCTCTGCTTTTTAATATAATCTCTGGGTTTGGTTCAGCTGGTAAAGAGTCCACCTGCAATGCAGGAGACCTGAGTTCAGTCCCTGGGTTGGGAAGATTCCCTGGAAAAGGGAGGGGCTACCTACTCCAGTATTCTGGCCTGAAGAATTCCATGGACTGTATAGTCCATGGGGTTGCAAAGAGTCAGACACAACTGAGAGACTTCAGTTTCTCTTTCACTAGGTTTATCATAGTTTTTCTTCCAAGGAGCGAGTGTCTTTTAATTTCATGGCTGCAGTCACCATCTGCAGTGATTTTGGAGCCCAGAAAATAAAGTTTCTCACTGTTTCCATTGTTTCCTCATCTGTTTGCCATGAAGTGATGGGACTGGATGCCATGATCTTAGTTTTTTGAATGCTGCGTTTTAAACCAGCTTTTTCACTCTTCTCTTTCACTTTCATCAAGAGGCTCTTTAGTTCCTCTTCGCTTTCCTGCCATAGGGGTGGTGTCATCTGCATGTTTGAGGTTATTGATACTTCTCCCAGTAATCTTGATTCCAGCTTGTAGCTTTCCTTAACTACCTTGTAGTGTTAAGAGAGTCAACAAGACAAAACGTAGGAACACAAAAGAACTGCACAAATAGAGACTGTTAAACCACCGTTTTAAAGTGGTTTTTCCTTGTGTGAGAGCAAACCAAATGGTTATATTTAGGATAAAAGTATTAGAATTTCTTCAAATACTCCTTTAATAACCAATGAAAACTATGAATTTTAATTTACTCAAAAAATCTGCCTCCACTAATTTGTTTTCAGTCAGCATTGGCTAGTTGTGACAGCAGTTTGCCTGCTCTTAGAACACATTGCTCAAGAAGGGAGTGGCTGTGATTAATTCAGGAGTCATCTCATGCATGGCAGATGGAAGACTCTCTGAACAGAGTTCCACTGTGACCTTACCTGCAAGGCACGATTTTCAAAGGGAGTTCACTGTAGTGAATTGACCAGCCCTATGATTGCTTTTGAAGCCTTGAGCTCCAGAAGGAATAACATAACCTTGGCTTCCAAAACAGGAGAAATGCTGATTTTACAAACAGAAAACTAGGGAGGTTTAAAGTAATCCTTAGTTTTGCTAAATCCAACAGCTGTTTTTTCTTTAATGGAAAAAAAAAAAATTCTTTGTTTCAAAACAGATTTTCTCAAAGAGAAGGAAGTAGGAGTAGAGGTAGGGAAGGAGGTAACACTTAAATTCTTTTCTTTTTTTTAATTCTTTTCCATTTTGGCTTATCATAGAATATTCCAACAGATCTTAAAAGAGGCTAGCTTGACATTGGGATACTGTTTGGGATGCTTCTATACCCAAAAGCAGGGATTTCACACACACACACCTTCACCCCCGCAAAAAAATACATGGATAACCTACAGACTCTAGACAAGTTGCAAACCAGTTAGAACCCAGAGAGTTCTTGTATAAAAACAGGTCACAATTGGAATATGGAGACTAATAAAAGGACCTATTGTAGAAGTCATTTCATTTTTGATCACTGGAGTCTTATAAGATTATCTTTGTTTCCTTTGTCATCTGTTCCTGACTTCGAGCTTTCCTAGAAATATTATCTCTATTTTGCATATTTTCTTCATTTTACAAATGTTCAAATCTTAGAATTTTCTTCACTGCTCTTAGGCATCCACTCCTTAGGATGGTTATCTCTTCTCTGAGATTCCTTTCTCACCCTTGGGATAGCTGTTATTCTGGTTCATTCTCTAGTCATATTTCACCTGTGCCAAGGCAACCTTTTTACTCTCCCTCCTTCCCCTCCAGCATGATTTTTCTCTTCTAAGGCTAGATCTTAGCCTTGCCACTTTATCTGAGTTTTTTTTTTGACTGCACCATCACCCTCAGGTCCTTGAGTTAAATCTGGACATTTTTTAAAAAAATTTAATCCTGTGGACTCTGCCCTTTGCCTTAATTCCTAAATCTACCTCTCTCAGAAAGATTAGCACCATTCATTCTTTTTTCATTATTGAAATATAATTGATGTATATAACATTGTGTTAGTTTCAGGTGTATGAAATAATGACAACTGCATACATTATGAAATGATCACCACAATGTGTAGGAACCATCTGTCCCCATTTTTAAAGTTAATACAATATTTTGTACCATCTTCCTTATGATGTATATTATAGCCCATGACTTATTTATTATATAGCTCGAGATCTGTACTTCTTAATCCACTTCATCTATTTTCCTCTGGCAACCACCCATTTATTGTCTATGAATCTATTTTCATTTTATTCTCAACATTCCACATATCTGTGAAATAATGTGTATTTGTCTTTGTCTCATTTATTTTAGTTAGCATGTTTGGTTCACTTGTATATGACTCCTGGCGATCCCATGGACTGGAGCCTGCCAGGATCCTCTGTCCATGGAATTCTCCATGCAAGAATACTGGAGTGGGTTGCCATTCCTTTCTCCAGGGGATCTTCCTGACCCAGGGATTGAACTGGGATCGCCTGCATTGCAGGCAGATTCTTTACCATCTGAGCCACCAGGGAAGCCCCCCTAAAACCATCTTTATTGTTGCAGATGGCAAAATTTCATATTTTTATGGCTGAGGAATGTATATATGTATGTGTGTGTGTGTATTTATACAACATACCTTTTTTATCCATTTTTCTGTTGATTTAATGTGGTGTAGAGTATTGATTGATTTGCAGATATTGAACCATACTTGCACCTCTGGAATAAATCTGAATTGATTATAGTGTATGATCCTCTTAATATATTGTTGAATTTGGTTTGCTATATTTGTTGAGGGTTTTTTTCTATGCTTATCTGTAATATTGGCCTTAATTTTCATCTTTTTAATTTTTATTTTACTGTATTGATACTGTCTTTCTCTGGTTTTGGTATCAGGGTGATGCTGAGCTCCTAGAAAGAGTTTTGAAGCATTTCTTCTGCAATTTTTGGCATTGTTTGAGAAGGATAAGTGTTATATATATATATATTTTTTAATGGTGTGTAGAATTTGCCTGTGAAGTAATTAGGTCCTGGAATTTTGGCAGTATTTCTGGCAGTATTTTTAATCACTGATTCAGTTTGATTACTGGTGATCAGTCTGTTCATATTTTCTGTTTCTTCCTGATTCAGTCTTGGGATATTGTATGTTTCTGGGAACTTACTCATTTCAAACATATACACATACATATGTAAACATATATATGTATATTTTAATGAGTAATTCAAGTTAATTATCTCTTAACTTCAGTTCAGTTCATTCAGTCACTCAATCGTGTCCGACTCTTTGTGACCCCATGGACGGCAGCACTCCAGGCTTCCCTATCCATCACCAATTCCCAGAGTTTACTCAAACTCATGTCCTTTGGGTCAGTGATGCCATCCAATGATCTCATCCTCTGTCATCCCCTTTTTCTCCTGCCCTCAATCTTTCCCAGCATCAGGGTCTTTTCAAATGAGTCAATACTTTGCATCAGGTGGCCAAAGTATTGAAGTTTTACCTTCAGCATCATTCCTTCCAATGAATGTTCAGGATTGATTTCCTTTATGATGTACTGGTTGGATCTCCTTGCTGTCCAAGGGACTCTCAGAGTCTTCTCAAACACCACAGTTCAAAAGCATCAATTCTTTGGCACTCAGCTTTCTTTATAGTCCAACTCTCACATCCCTACATGACTACTGGAAAAACCATAGCTTTGACTAGATGGACCTTTGTTGGCTAAGTAATGTCCCTGCTTTTTAATATGCTGTCTAGGTTGGTCATAACTTTTCTTCCAAGGAGCAAGTGTCTTTTAATTTCATTACAGTCACCATCCGCAGTGATTTTGGAGCCCCCCCAAAATAAAGTCTCTGTTTCCATTGTTTCCCCATCTATTTGCCACATAGTGATGGGACCGGATGCCATGATCTTAGTTTTCTGAATGTCGTTTTTAAGCCAACTTTTTCACTCTCCTCTTTCACTTTCATCAAGAGGCTCTTTAGTTCATCTTTGCTTTCTGCCATAAGTGTGGTATTATCTGCATGTCTGAAGTTATTGATATTTCTCCCAGAACTCTTGATTCCAGCTTGTACTTCATCCAGCCCAGCATTTTGCATGATGTACTCTGCTTCTAAGTTAAATAAGCAGGGTGACAATATACAGCCATTGAGCATTACTTTGCCAGCATGTGGTGACAGAGTGATCTCTCTTCATTTCCAAGGCAAGCCATTCATTATCACGGTAATCCAAGTCTATGCCCTGACCAGTAATGCTGAAAAAGCTGAAGTTGAATGGTTCTATGAAGACCTACGAGACCTTCTAGAAATAACATCCAAAAAAGATGTCCTTTTCATTATAGGGGACTGGAATGCAAAAGTAGGAAGTCCAGCAATACTTGTTACTCCAGGTATTTGCCAAAGCAATTTTAGCCTTGGTGTACAGAATGAAGTAGACTAAAAGCTAGTAGAATTTTGCCAAGAGAATGCACTGGTCATAGCAAACACCCTCTTCCAGCAACACAAGAGAAGACTCTACACATGGACATCAGCAGAGGGGCAATACTGAAATCAGATTGATTCTATTCTTGCCACCAAAAATGGAGAAACTCTATACAGTCAACAAAAACAAGACTGGGAGCTGACTGTGGCTCAGACCATGAACTCCTTATTGCCAAATTCAGACTTAAATTGAAGAAAGTTAGGGAAAACCACTAAACCATTCAGGTATGACCTGAAGCAAATCCCTTACGATTATACAGTGGAAGTGAGAAATAGATTCAAGGGATTAGATCTGATAAACAGCGTGCCTGAAGAACTATGGACAGAGGTTCATGACATTGTACAGGAGGCAGTGATCAAGACCATCCCCAAGAAAAAGAAATGCAAAAAGGGTAAATGGTTATCTGAAGAGGTCTTACAAATATCTGTGAAAAGAACAGAAATGAAAGGCAAAGGAGAGAAGGAAAGATATACCCATTTGAATGCAGAGTTCCAAAGAATAGGAAGGAGAGATAAGAAAGCCTTCCTTATTGATCAGTGCAAAGAAATAGAGGGAAACAGTAGAAAGGGAAAGACTATAGATCTATTCAATAAAATTAGAGATACCAAGGGAACATTTCAGGCAAAGATGGGCACAATAAATGAAAGAAATAGTATGGACCTAACAGAAGCAGAAGGTATTAAGAAGAGGCCGCAAGAATACACAGAAGAACTGTACAAAAAAGATCTTCATGACCCAGATAATCACAATGGTGTGATCACTCACCTAGAGCCAGACATCCTGGAATGTGAAGTCAAGTGGGCCTTAGGAAGTATCACTATGAACAAAGCTAGTGGAGGTGATGGATTTCCAGTTGAGCTATTTCAAGTCATAAAAGATGATGGTTCCAAATAGGAAAAGGAGTACATCAAGGCTGTATATTGTCATCCTGCTTATTTAACTTATATGCAGAGTACATCATGAGAAATGCTGGGCTGAATGAAGCACAAGCTGGAATCAAGATTGCCGGGAGAAATATCAATAACCTCAGATACGCAGATGACACCACCCTTCTGGCAGAAAGTGAAGAAGAACTAAAGAGCCTCTTGATGAAAGTGAAAGAGGAGAGTGAAAAAGTTGGCTTAAAGCTCAACATTCTTAAAACTAAGATCATGGCATCCGGTCCCGTCACTTTATGGCGAATAGATGGGGAAACAGTAGAAACCGTGGCTGACTTTATTTTTCTGGGCTCCAAAGTCACTGCACATGGTGATTGCAGCCATGAAATTAAAAGACACTTGCTCCTTGGAAGGAAAGTTATGACTAACCTAGACAGCATATTAAAAAGCTGAAACATAACTTTGCCAACAAAGGTCCATCTAGTCAAGGCTATGGCTTTTTCAGTCATCATGTACGGATGTGAGAGTTGGACTATAAAGAAGGCAGAGTGCCAAAGAATTGATGCTTTTGAACTGTGGTGTTGGAGAAGACTCTGAGAGTCCCTTGGACTGCAAGGAGATCTAACTAGTCCATCCTAAAGGAGATCAGTCCTGGGTGTTCATTGGAAGGACTGATGTTGAAGCTGAAACTCCAATACTTTGGCCACCTGATACAAAGAATTGACTCATTTGAAAAGACCCTGATGCTGGGAAAGATTGAGGGCAGGAGAAGAAGGGGACGACAGAGGATGAGATGGTTGGATGGCATCACCGACTTGATGGACATGGGTTTGGATGGACTCCTGGAGTTGGTGATGGACAGGGAGGCCTGGCGTGCTGCAGTTCATGGGTTCGCAAAGAGTTGGACATGACTGAGCGACTGAACTGAACTGAAAAGATGATGCTTTCAAAGTGTTGCACTCAGTGGAAACCAGATCTGAAAGAGACATGTGCACCCCAATGTTCATCGCAGCACTGTTTATAATAGCCAGGACATGGAAGCAACCTAGATGCCCATCAGCAGACGAATGAATAAGGAAGCTGTGGTACATATACACCATGGAATATTACTCAGCCGTTAAAAAGAATTCATTTGAATCAGTTCTAATGAGATGGATGAAACTGGAGCCCATTATACAGAGTGAAGTAAGCCAGAAAGATAAAGAACATTACAGCATACTAACACATATATATGGAATTTAGAAAGATGGTAATGATAACCCTATATGCAAAACAGAAAAAGAGACACAGATGTACAGAACAGACTTTTGGACTCTGTGGGAGAAGGCAAGGGTGGGATGTTTCGAGAGAACAGCATGTATATTATCTATAGTGAAACAGATCACCAGCCCAGGTGGGATGCATGAGACAAGTGCTTGGGCCTGGTGCACTGGGAAGACCCAGAGGGATCGGGTGGAGAGGGAGGTGGCGGGGGGGGGGGGGGGGGGGGGATCGGGATGGGGAATACATGTAACTCCATGGCTGATTCATGTCAATGTATGACAAAACCCACTGCAATGTTGTGAAGTAATTAGCCTCCAACTAATAAAAATAAATGAAAAAAAAAAAAAGTGTTGTGCTCAATATGCCAGGAAATTTGGAAAACTCAGCAGTGGCCACAGGCTGGACAAGGTCAGTGTTCATTCCAATCCTAAAGAAAGGCAACGCCAAGAACACTCCAACCACTGCACAGTTGCACTCATGTCTTAAGTTCAGATGCATTCTAGCAAGTCTGCATTTTCACCCCCACCATGGTTAATGTTTCTGACGTTGAATGTTTACATCTTTTTGATTTGTGTATCCTTAGTTGTTTTTATTGTAGATACAGGTGATTTTGCTACTTTTTTCTTTTAATCTTTCTATTTGTTTTGTAAATGTTGGACCTACTGCTTTTATTATATGCTTGACTTTACCAATGAGATTTTTAAAATTTCTTTTACAATTTTATTACTTCTAGTTGCAATCTTTTCTTTTCCATCAGAAAAGTCCCTTTACTATTTCTTGAAGAGCTGGTTTAGTTGTGCTGAGCTCATTCATCTTTTGCTTATCTATAAAATTATATCGCCTTTAAATCTGAATTATACCCTTGCTGGGTAAAATATTGTTTCTGAGTTTTTTTCTTTCAGCACTTTGAATATATTATACCACTCCTTTCTGGCCTACGAAGTTTATGCTAAAAAGTTAGCTGATTGTCTTATGGGCGTTCCCTTGTATGTAACTAGTAGTTTTTCTCTTGCTGTTTTTAATGTCTTTCTTTATCTTTAGTTTTTGACATTTTAATTGTAATGTGCTTTGGTATGGACTTCTTTGGGTTGATCTTACTTGGCCTTCTCTGTACTTGTTGGATCTAGATGTCTTTTTCATTTCCCAAGTTATGAAAAATTTTACCTATTATTTCTTCAAATAATTTTCTGCCCCCTTTTCTCTCTTCTCCTTTTGGGATCCCTATAATGCAAATGCTCATGCACTTGCTATTATCACAGAGGTCTCTTAAACTACCCTCATTGAAACAGATGGATTTTTGTTTTGGTTTCTGTTTAGCTTGGGTGACTTCTATTTCTTTGACTTTCAGATTAATGACCTGTTCCTCTGTATCATCTAATATGTTGTTGCTTACTTCTAATATATTTTTGTCAGTTATATTATTCTTTGGCTCTGTTTGGGTCTTCTTTTATATTTTCTAACTCTTTGGTAAACTTGTCTCATGTTCATCCATCCTTCTCCCAAGTTCCTTAAGCATCTTTGTAATTGTTTCCTTGAACTGTTTAGTGGGTAAATTTCTTATCTCCATTTTGTTTAGTTCTTTTTCCTCAGTTTTTTTTCTTGTTCCTCTGTTTGGAGAATATTCCCCTGTCTCCTAATTTGACCTAATTCTCCATTAGGTAGGCTGATTATATCTTCTGATCTAGGAGAAGTGGCCTTATGCAGAAGATGTCCTATGGGGCCCAACAAGCTCATTCTCCTCTGATCATGAAAGCTCCATTCTGTATGGATACTCTTATGTGGACTGTGTGGGGCTTCTGTTGTGGCAGGGCTGACTACTGCGGGTGCGCTGGTAGTTGGGGCTGGCCACTGGCATGGTGGTAGACAGGACTGGGTCCCAGGGCAGCTGACCGCCAGGCATGAGGAGCCCATGACACCAGGGCTGGTGTCAGTTTGCTGGTATGTGGTTAAGCCCCCAGAACTAACAGTCCAGAGGGAGGACTCCAAAATGGTGCTTGCCAGTGTCCTTCTGGTAGAATAAACTCCCCAAAATGACTGATTCTGATGTCTCTATCTCCATGGGAAGCCCCACTTGCCTCCTGTATCTCCAGGAGGCTCTTTACAATAAACAAATAGGTCTGACACAGGCTCCTTTCAAATTCCTGGCTCTATACTCAGACTCATGGCGTGTGTGATTTTGCATGCACCATTTAAGAGCGGAGTCTCAGTTTCCTACAGCCATCCAGCATTTCCACATGCAAGCCCTGCCAGCCTCCATTGTCAGATGTTCTGGGGACTTGTCTTCCTGGTGTAGCACTCCCATGCTGGGGAGCCTCATTTGTGTCTTAGACCTCTTGTTCCTTGGGGAAAAATTCTGCAATTGTTTTTATCCCCTTATTTATGGATCACCTACCTAAGGGTGTGGCTCTTGACTATTTTGTGTCTCTGCCCCTCCTATTTGTCTTATCATAGTTCCTGTATGTCTTTAGTTATGGAAAATCTTTTGTTAGTCTTTAAGTCATTTTTACAGATAGTTTTGCTGCAAACAGTGGTAATTTTGATGTGCCCATGGGTGGGAGGTGAGCTCAGGGTCCTTCTCTGCTATCTTAGCCACTCCTTGCCCCCATTTATTCTTTCTTCAATTCTGTACTTGTGGCATAAGGTGATGCAATCCTCTTTCCTCTCCTCCCTAACCTAAGTAATCTTCTGCCCATTCAGTCACTAATCATCTATTAATTTGGTCGTTCAGCATTATTAATTAACACCTGTATCATTAAGTCTAGGCTTGATTAGGAACAGATCTTCTGTGTTATACATGGCTTCTATGCTAAGCATGATGCATTTTCAAGGAAGCTCCATCTGAGCAGTGAGAGGAGGGAACTATCCTCCGCCCTGTCCCTAATACCCACATGGACATACTCATGACAACACTTACAGCCAGTCACTCTTTCACACACAGTACTCTTTTACCCAGGTATACAGCATACCTGCTGCTCATAGACATTTACAAATCATCCACATTATGGGCCAGTAGCATGAGTATTACTGACACTATCTGAGTGAAAAATAAACGATCCACCCCCCTTCCCAACCCATATTCAATGTCTCATGTCTTACCAGCATCTCCTTCCTACTAACTAAGCATTAACTACATGTCAAACACAATGAAGCCCCTGTGTACCCTCTTATTATCATCCTCCTGGGTGAAGCACTTTTTTTTATCCTCTCCAGTGTACAAATGAGATTACTAGGGTGTAAAGTGACTAAGTCATTCACCCAAGACAACACAGCCACTAATCAGCAGAATTGGGACCCAAGTCCAGAACTACGCTGCCAAAATTTGGACTCTTAACCTTTGAATTCCGCCACACATTCTTATCATTAATTTATACTTCAGAGAAAGCTACTTTATCAGGCTACTTCCAGTACTCGTAGTAAAAACAAGTTTCTGTAAGGGGAAGGCAGAAGAGGTCCCAAGAATAGTAGACACCTGTGGTGGAGTACACAGATGATCAATAGCTTGTGAAATAGGTTATAAGATGGGCATAGGTATTATGTGGTTCAGTGCTAGGCTACTTTAATAGGATTCTTTTTTCTCTTTTACCAAAATAATCCATATTCACTATTGATCAGGAAATTCCAATATTTGCATAGTATCATAAGCATTTGATGTATAGCTTCCTAGATTAAATGTTTTAAATATGTAAATTTTTATGAATGGAATAATAGAGTTTTATAACCTTCAATAGCTCTCAATTTCTTCTATTATGAAATCTTTCCATGTCAAAAATATTCTGACATGGGATGAATCATAATTTTTAATCATATCTTATTTTTGGACAGTTGTTTCACTTTTTTCTGTTAAAATGTATTGTGATAAATAGCACCATACCTAAGTCTTTTCACATGTACGTTAGTGTTGCCTTCCCTTGCTTCATTTTTGAAATTATAAAATGTTTTGGTTTTGTGTTTCTTACCTTTAAGTTACATAATTGTGGGGTAGAATTTTTAAATGCAGTTAGTACCAATTAGTTTTGTAGCATGAAAGACTCTTTTGAAGAAGTTCTTGCCCTGTGCCTATTTTACTGCCATCCCGGCAGGATGAGGAAAAATTGCACAGCAAAGAGAATCAGTGCCCTGTGAGCCTGAGGACGCGCTCCATCTCCTTCCTGGAGGATGTGCTCCATCTGCTTCCCGGAGGATGTGCTCCATCTCCTTCCCAGTTTGCACAGAACCAGTGCTGCACAGAGGACTCTCTCCAAGCATTCTGATCGGAAAACGCACCAACTGATGAAAGAAGGTTGATGTTTATATTGTTATGTGACTTTATTTGAAAATTTCTTAAATATTTTTAGATTTAAACTTCTCTAGATTCCATTTAGGAGAAAGAAATGGCAACCCACTCCAGTACTCTTGCCTGGAAAGTTCCATGAATGGAAGAGCCTGGTAGGCTACAGTCCATGGGGTTGCAAAGAGTCGGACATGACTGAGTGACTTCACTTTCTTTCGTTCTATAGTTTCTTTTGGAGAAGGAAATGGCAACCCACTCCAGTGTTCCTGCCTGGAGAATCCCATGGACGGAGGGGCCTGGTGGGCTGCAGTCTGTGGGGCTGCAAAGAGTCGGATACGACTAAGCAACTAACACACACACACACAGATTCCATTTACTTTATTAACAACCCTGTCTTCTTGTTTTTTATCCTGTAAATGTTTTCGGCTAATATTCTGTTCAATATAAGTCCCTGTCCTTCTGCTTACTTCACTCTAGTCTATCCATATCTGTTACTAATATATTTGCCTTGAAAAATCTCATTGTCTCATATACAAAATAATATATAAATATGTATATATTCATGTCAACACCGAAATCAGATTGATTATATTCTTTACAGCCAAAGATGGAAAAGCTGTATACAGTCAGCAAAAACAAGACCGGGAGCTGACTGTGGCTCAGATCATGAACTCCTTATTGCCAAATTCAGACTTAAACTGAAGAAAGTAGGGAAAACCACTAGACAGTTCCTCTTCACTTTCTGCCACAAGGCTGGTATCATCTGCATATCTGAGGTTATTGATATTTCTCCTGGCAGTCTTGATTCCAGCTTGTGCTTCATCTAGTCCAGTGTTTCACATGATGCACTTCCTGTCCTGCACCCTGTATAATTTTTTGAATCTCCCTTTCAGCTTATTACTTTGTTTTTTAACTGTGTTCATTCCAATCCCAAAGAAAGGTAATGGCAAGGAATGCTCAAACTACCACACAATTGCACTCATCTTACACGCTAGTAAAGTAATGCTCAAAATTCTCCAAGCCAGGCTTCAGCAATACCTGAACTGAGAACTTCCAGATGTTCAGGCTGGTTTTAGAAAAGGTAGAGGAACCAGAGATCAAATTGCCAATATCCCCTGGATCATTGAAAAAGCAAGAGAGTTCCAGAAAAACATCTATTTCTGCTTTAGTGACTATGCCAAAGCTTTGACTGTGTGGATCACAATAAACTGTGGAAAATTCTGAAAGAGATGGGAATACCAGACCACCTGACCTGGCTCTTGAGAAACCTGTATGCAGGTCAGGAAGCAACAGTTAGAACTGGATGTGGAACAACAGACTGGTTGCAAATAGGAAAAGGAGTACATCAAGGCTGTATATTGTCACCCTGCTTATTTAACTTCAATGCAGAGTACATCATGAGAAACACTGGGCTGGAAGAAGCTCAAGCTGGAATCAAGATTGCTGGGAGAAATATCAATAACCTCAGATATGCAGATGACACCACCCTTATGGCAGAAAGTGAAGAGGAACTAAAAAGCCTCTTGATGAAAGTGAAAGAGGAGAGTGAAAAAGTTGGCTTAAAGCTCAACATTCTTAAAACTAAGATCATGGCATCTGGTCCCTTCACCTCATGGGAAATAGATGGGGAGACAGTGGAAACAGTGGCTGACTTTATTTTGGGGGGCTCCAAAATCACTGCAGATGGTGACTGCAGCCATGAAATTAAAAGATGCTTACTCCTTGGAAGGAAAGTTATGACCAACCTAGATAGCATATAAAAAGCAGAGACATTACTTTGCCAACAAAGGTCCGTCTAGTCAAGGCTATGGTTTTTCCAGTAGTCATGTATGAATGTGACAGTTGGACTGTGAAGAAAGCTGAGTGCCGAAGAATTGATGCTTTTGAACTGTGGTGTTGGAGAAGACTCTTGAGTCCCTTGGACTGCAAGGAGATCTAACTAGTCCATCCTAAAGGAGATCAGTCCTGGGTGTTCATTGGAAGGACTGATGTTGAAGCTGAAACTCCAATACGTTGGCCACCTGATACAAAGAATTGACTCATTTGAAAAGACCCTGATGCTGGGAAAGATTGAGGGCAGGAGAAGAAGGGGACGACAGAGGATGAGATGACTGGATGGCATCACCGACTCGATGGACATGAGTTTGAGTAAACTCCGGGAGTTGGTGATGGACAGGGAGGCCTGGCATACTGCAATTCACAGGGTTGCAAAGAGTCGGACACGACTGAGTGACTGAACTGAACTGGACTGACATATATAAAATGTATAATACATAAAATAATGAGATATAATTTTGTCGATTTATTTATACAAATTTATCAGAAAACCTAATAGTGTCCTGTTGTATTCACAAGTTCCTATCATGAGGATTGCCAGTTGATAAAGAGTGGTTAAATGATTTAACCAGGGTAAAAAATAGAATTAAAGACTCCTTCCATGATTTGTTATATTTTATAAGCCCCTACTAATGACAGTTATCTTTATATTTGACTAGTCTTCAGAATAAAAGTATAGTGGAGGTTTATAAGCTATTTTTTTTTTTCATTCTGAAGCAAATTCTTGATCCTTAGTATTAGAGTAAAATTATTTCCAAATTTTAAATATTTGATTATCTCCCAAACTTGATTTCATCTACTCTCTCCCACACACACCCAGATAAATAGTTTTCTGATTTTAATATAACTGCTTCTGGACCAAATTATAACTTTTTAGCTGAAAAGCCACACCTGTTCTATCATCTGATTTATAAAAATCTCCAAATGTTATTTCAGTCCCTTCTGGAATTATGCAGAAAATGTTAATGTACTTCAAGTATACTGTTTCAAAATAGATGTGAAACAAACCTCTGAAATACAGCCTCTAAAATGAACTTTCCAAGTGGCTGTATTCACCATCTGAGCTTTATAAAATATTTGCTTAAATTAAAAGATGTTAATGTGCAATTGATATAGTTGAATACTCATTAAAGAACTTTCTTTTATTATTGGTATACATTCTTACATCTGTAAAGGTTTTCTTTGTTAATGCTCATTAAAAAAAAATTAAGTGAAATACTACTTTTGTGACACTCTATGCTCAAACTGTGGTACAATTATATATATATATGATATCTAAATGCAGCATACTGATTGTGTTCATTCATATCAGTTACATCTGATCAGAAATCCCACAATTTCAGCCACATAATTAACTGAAAATCTAACTCAATAAAGTCACTTAAAATGGTAGGAAAATAAAACAGTTTCAAGTTTAAAGGAGTTACTGATTTGTCATTTAAAACATAATTTATCATTCATGAAGGAAAATGAGGCATTTGATTATGATTTCTCTAAGGACAAGGAAATATATCTTATTGATAGGTAGTCAGAAAGAGTCTATTGAAATAAAATAACATATTTATAAGGAAATTACACTTTAGTGCCAAGATACATATTAGGTATTACTGGTGAAAACTGATGACTCTTTCAGTTCCATCCACTTTAATCTTAGATACATAATTTTAAAGTCTTATTTGCTGGAATTCTTATTTCTAATATCTCCAAAATTTCATTCTTTCAACAGTAATTTTTTGAGCACCTTCTTTGTTTCTGGCACTGTGAGTATAAAAGATAAGGTTCCTGCCCTCATGGAACTTATGTTCTAGTTAGTTTACATTGGGAAGATTAAATGAGGTGTAATACACTTAGAATGTAGTGTCTGGCACATGGATTCATCTTGTTCCGGTTCTCTGTGCTCTTTGTACTTGGATATCTATTTCCTTCTTCGGGTTAGAGATGTTTTCAACTGTAATTTCAATAAATACATTGTCTCTCTTTCTCTCTCTCTTCTCCTTCTGTGACCCCCCATAATGCAAATGTTAGTACACTTGATATTGTCCAAGGTCTCTTAAACTATTCTCGTTTTTTAAAATGTCTTTTTCTTTCTGCTGTTCTGAATGGGTGATTTCCACTGTTCTATCTTTCAGACTACTTATGCAGTCTATATCCCATAATTTTGCTGTAATTTCCTTCTAGTATTTTTTCATTTTAGTTATCATATTCTTCAGCTCTGACAGGTTGTCATATTTTCTAGTTCTTTGTTGAAGTTCTCACTATGTTCGTCTATTTTTTTCTGAAGTTCAGTTAGCACTCTAATTACTATTGCTTTGAACCTTTATCGGGTAATTATCTCTGTTTTATTAGGGTTTTTTAGGGGTTTTTATCTTGTTCTTTCATTTGAAACATATTCCTCTGTCTTCTCGTCCTGTTTAAATTGCTCCGTTTTCCTTTATGAAATTAGGTGAACCACTTACCTCTCCTGATCTTGAAGGCATGTTGTCATGTGCGAGTGTCCCTATGCAGTTGCATGTGCCCAGTGGCTTTGCTAGGAGGGCCAGGTCTGAAATGAGCACAGTCCAGATCTTGCCCCAGGGTGTATTGGCAGCTTCCACCATGGTGGGAGATCATGCTGGATTTGGAGGGGATAGGACTGGAACCAGGTTGAGCCAGGGCTCTTCCTAGGCCCCATGGAAGTCAGCATCCTATGGGGGCAGGGCCAGGGCCTAATGGACTAGAACACAAGCCCCAAGGGTATTCAGCTTCTCCCTCCTCGGATGGCAGTCTCCAGTTTAGTTGAGGGCACAGCTGAGGGGTTCAGCCTGAACTTCTGAGCTGGTTCCACTTTTCCCCTGGTATGCACGCCTTGGTTAGAGGCTTGGTTGGGCGTAGCAGGGTCAAGTCACACTACTGAACTAGTCCTACTCCTTCCCAAGTGTGTGTTCTCAAAGGCATGCTGTGATTGTAGTTGCCACTGTGGAACTGGTTCTGCTCCTGCCCGAGCATCAGGGTCCTTGTGCTCTGCCATCTCATTCCCATCTCCAGTAAGAAGCTTTTGTTGCAGGATTATTTGTTGTGACATACTGGTCTTCCCTTGTGGCTCAGCTGGTAAAGAATCCACCTGCAATGTGGGAGACCTGGGCTTGACCCCTGGGTTGGGAAGATCCCTTGGGGAAGGGAAAGGCTACCGACTCCAGGATTCTGGCCCAGAGAATTCCATGGACTGTATAGTCCATGGGGTCACAAAGAGTCAGACATGACTGAGCAACTTTCAGTACTGGGCAAGCAACTTAGATTTCATCACTATTGGACTAGATCAGTAAAATTTGGTACATGCACACAATTAAATGTTATATATCAGTCAAAAATGAATTAATCTTATCTGTGTATAGCTACCTCAATAGGTCTGAAAATGTAGCAAAACCGATAAGAATTAAGATGAAATTTATAGCTTCACATCATTAGTGTAGTTTTTTAAAATACCTGCAAAAAGTACTATTTTTCACACATTAAGTACAGATTAGAAGGCAAATGTTAAATTCATAAGCGTAGGTACCCTCTAATTAAATGCAAATAAATGTCCCAATATCTTAAAAGCAAAATAAAAAATATTTTCTTGTTACCATATCCCCTTCAACTGCAATTGAATTTCTCTCCTCCCTATTCACCAAACCAGTGAACCAAACCTCCCTATCCACAAAACCAGTTGCTTTTGGTTTCAACCTCATCCCACACCCCCACTAAGTTCTAGCCATCTTGTGTTCTTTTGTACCTTGGACACACAGAACTGAGTTAATTAGACTCCTTAGTACAGAACATGCTATGCTTGACCTGTACAAGTAAGACCTCTCCCTAAACAATAAATCTACAAAATATGTCAAACACCAACAAATACAGTGAATAATATAACAAGTGTGAATTCATCACCTGTATTTTACAAGTTTTAACAATTTGTCAGAGTTAACTCTGTAGATTATTTTTTAAGTATATAGTTAAAACCTTCATATTTACCCTTCCCTGTAGAAAGATAACCATTGATGACACCAGGTCCAACTGTAGGACAAGGTTCACAGGTTAAGAAGTGATGAGATTCAGAGCAGAAGTAGAGGGCAGTGTGTGGCCTTACCACCACTCCCCGTGATGATAATCAGTAGTTATGTGGTGCCCACTATGTGCCTGGCACTCATCTCCTCTTTACCTATATGAAGTCACATAGTTCCCAGAACAATCATATGCTGTAATAACCATTTTATAGATCAGGAAACTAAAATACCTGAAGTCATTTAGCTTACAAGGAGCAGAGCCAGGATTTGAAGTTAGGCAGGTGGCCTTAGCATTCATGCACTCCACCTCTCTGTTATTCTGTCTTAGGAGTATATTCAGAGTGGTGAGTTTTTATATTTCCTTTTTTTCAATTGTCTCTACCACTTAAACAAACAAACTATATATATAGCTTTCACATTTTCATTTTAAAAAATTCTCCTAGATCTGGATCTGTGGGTGCCAGCTCTCCTGTCTGTTCTTCCATTCTGAAGAACCTGGTTCTGCTTGAACCTGGAATCATTTTCCTTCATATTGTACTTTGAATCAGATTTTAAATTTCTTTTGTGTATATTTTCTTTATCCAGAAAGTTTTAAGCTTGAAATATCTCTCCACTATAAAGGTTTTGTTTATTGTTTTCTCAAACATTATACTTACTTAATATACTCTCCAAATGACTATAAAGTTTTATATCCTGCTATAAAATAGCTAACTATGAGTGCCTTTTGTATTTGTAGATTCTAGAAACCTTTTTGAATAACAGGATTCTCTTAAATAACTAATTACCCCAGATCTGATGCCTGTGTAATGCTATCTAGCAAGCTACTGTCTTTGTATGAAGAGTGGCTAAAAGCTCCTTTTTGTCCTGTTCATTTTAAATCATTTGCTTCTTATTTAATATTTGCAAAGAACACAGTCACCTTAGAGTAGAATTTGCTGTTGTAAATTTTGGATTGTTTCCATGGGTTCTGCCTTACATCTGCATGGTGTTTAAAGCCAATGCTTCCTTTCTTTTTGTAAGCATTCAGGGCCTTTTGCCTCATAATCCAACGTCATGCTGAATGACAGAAAATTGAAGTTGAGTTTATTTGACTATAGAGAAGAACTACACAGAACAATACACCTATTTAAGAACTCCTTATCTCAAGGACTAAAGGAGCTGTCTTATGCAGGTGGCTTAATCTCTCTGCTGCTAAGCCTAACTGGGTGCCTTTATTTATTAAGGACAGGACTGGGCACTCTGCTTCCAGAAACAAAAAGACCCCACTGATCTATCAGAACCAACAATAAACCAATAGGATGCATACACCTCATTCAGAACAGTAAAGATATGTTCTTTGTATTTTTGAAATAATTCTTATTGCTTGTTTATTATAAAAAATTTAACCAAGTTTTTAAAAAAGCTATGAAAATGTATTAACCAACTCCTAAGTATATACTGGTGGCTGCTTACATTATAGATTATTCATAATGAATCTTTTTTTCTTGATTATATGTGGTATCTTCTCTCCTTAAGTAAAATGATTTATTCGTTGACATTACTTATATTTCTACCTGACAGCCTCTAGTGGTTTCTGTGTTTTAAAGTAATAAAACATTTATTTGCTTTCTCTGTTTTAACTCAGAGGTGCTGTAAATACCTAGTGAATAATCTGAAGGAACTAGCCTCCCTGCTCTTTGGGTACTGTGATTTAAAGACTGAGATAATCTATGTTTATCTTGAAATAGGGAGAAAGGGAAATGTAGGTGGATGTGTAGAGAGAAGAATATTGGAAAGCATAATAGCTTTTCCTTTCTTGATTTGAGTCATGATTGTGTCACTTATTTTCCTTTAAATCTAGTAAGTTCTAGAACTTTGATGCACAAGTGTATTTAAATGTGATCCTAAGAATACTTTTTAATACTATAAAAATGGGTGTTGAATTAGCTATCATTTTAACCGTCTGCTAAATTATCTACCAATTATCAAGTAATTGAGAATTAACTGCATAAAATTCATATATCAGGTACCAATTCTTTGGAGTTTATTTTTAAGATAATCAGTTCTTCCTCTTAACAACAGCTGCATTTAGAAGTAATAATACAGAATTTATCATGTGGACTCAGATCCATGCTTCATCTCATTTAGGATTATATCCTGACAAAAGCATCAAGGGATGTTTAATGGACTTCCCTGGTGTCTCAGATGGTAAAGAATTTGCCTGAAATGCAGGAGACCTGTGTTCATTCTCTGGGTCAGGAAGATCTCCTGGAGAAGGGAATGGCAACCCACTCCAGTATTCTTGCCTGGAGAATTCCATGGACAGAGAAGCCTGACAGGCTATAGTCCATGGGGTCACAAAGAGTCAGACACGTCAGTACTGTAGGCAGTCACAATGATACTGTATTTGTCTTAATGACTTTCATTAATTATATTAACTTTTAAACTTATTAAAATCTAAATCACCTCTTGGAATTGGACATTACACTAATTTAGTACCTCTTTTATGTAGTAATAGATAATATTTTTCATTTACCTTAGATATACCTCTTTAAAGATTCTAGGATATGCTAAACAAATATATGGCCATACTGACCACATTTTCATGGACAAATGTCGTATCACCTTGAAGTTTTATATTTTTGACAGTTCATGTAAGAGAGAAAGATTAAGACTTTGGGATGAAGCCAACCTCGGTTGAATCACAGGATCACTTCTAAATAGCTCTGTGACTTTTTATAAGTTAGTTAATTACTCTGATTCTTAGAAATTTCTGGTAAAAATAAAATGTATATCTGCTTTTCATGATAGTTGTGACTATAAATTAAATGATGTAGGAGAGAGCATCCTGCACAGCACCTGGAACAGTATACCGTCAACAAATGTCAGCTTCCCTCCTTATTCTTCAGAGGATGGGCAGAAATGTTTTAGCTGTGTCTGTATGAATAGAACCCTCTGTAAGCCCACATGTTTTTAATAATAAAGTAACACATTATGCATATTCATTAGAGATTGTCTTGTTTCAAAAGATAACACTCAAAACTAAACTCTCTATGTGTATGTTATTTTATCTTTTCCCTCATATAATGATATCACTTGGTAAGTGGAAAAGATATACCACACAGAATACTATCTATCAAGTCCATGTTGAATTATTTATTTAAAGGAGCTGTACTCAAATAGATCCCCATACCCAAGTTTAAAATCCTGTCAGTTTGACTGCTGGCTAAAGCATTTACTCACTGTAAGATACTAGGCAAGATAATCAGAGATCTCATTTTTCATTACCTGAAAAATGGGGCTATTTGCATTTATGTGGCAGTTTGAGGGATAATATTAATATATGTGAACATGCTGAATAAATATAAAAATTTACACCAATATGTAGTGAATTCTAATTAAAACATTTGTTTAGAGTGAATTTATTTTCTGATTTAAGGAACTGGCTTATCTTCATAAAACAAAGTTAAGAAGGCAGATTAAAGATACATATAGAATGTTATATATTTGTATAGATGCATAAGCTAGATTCAAGATAAGCAGGAGAAACATCAACAGCCTCAGATATGTGGATGATACCACTCTAATGGGAAAGTGAAGAGGAACTAAAGAGCCTCTTGATGAGGGTGAAGGAGGAGAGTGAAAGAACCAGCTTAAAACTAAATATTAAAACAACTCAGATCATGGTATCTGGTCCCATTACTCCGTGGCAAACATAAGGGAAAAGGAGGAAGTAGTGACATTTCTTCTTGGGCTCTAAAATCAGTGCGGATAGTGACTGCAGCCATGAAATCAGAAGACAACTGCATCTCAGCAGGAAAGCTATGACAAGCCTAGACAGTGTGCTGAAAAGCAGAGACATTACCCTGCCGACAAAGGTCCATATAGTCAAGACTATAGTCTTCCCAGTGGTCACATATGGTTGTGAGAGTTGAACCGTAAAGAAGGCAGAGCACCATAGAATTGATGCCTTCAAGCTGGAGAAGACTCCTGAGAGTCCCTTGGACAGCAAGGAGATCAAACCAGTCAATCTGAAGGGGGGGAAAAAAAAACCTAAATACTCATGGGAAGGATTGATGCTGAAGCTGAAGCTCTAGTATTTTGGTCACTTGATATGAACAGCTGACTCACTGGAAAAGTCCCTGATGCTGGGAAAGACTGAAAGCAGAAGAAGAAGAGGATGTCAGAGGATGAGATGGCTGGATGGCATCACCGATGCAATGGACATGAACTTGGGCAAACTTCGGAAGATGGTGAGGGACAGGGAGGTCTGGTGTGCTGTAGTCCATGGGGTCTCAAAGAGTTGGACATGACTGGGTGACTGAACAACTTTAAAGATTTTAAAGTTTACTATTAAAATACGTGATTAAAACACCTGAATAGATGCAACAGAAATTTTATAAATTCCAGTGTTTTAAATTATTTTCTTCATAGAAATCTTTTAGTCCACCCATGTAAATTTGTTTCCACCTCATATCCAAAAAGAATACCAATGAGGGCTGTTACTGAGTGTAGGGTTCAGGCCTTAGTCCACACACAGGCTATTGGTGGGACTCAGATCATTCAAGCCATATGTTCTTTCTGCTCTAATTTCAGTTCTGTATCCATACATGTGAGATGTGGCTCCCTGAATAATCTTCTTCAAACATTACTTGAATTCCCCAGTTCAAGACTCTATGAAAGCCAATTTCCTGCTTGTATTTTCTTGGCTTTGAAAGTCATTAAAATGCCTATTAGATGCTACCCAGAGTTATCAGATTCTTTACCAGAAGCCTTGCACATGGTTTATCTATTTCGGTTCTTACTGAGAGGCCTCAGCAATACTTCTCAGTTGCAGATCGCATGAGTGAGCTCAGGCAGTCAAGTGTTTCAGAAGTGAGTCACATGATCAAAAATTCGTATGTGTGCTGCAGCATAAATTGCCTTTGAAAACATTAGCAAAATTTAGCCAATTAGCTGTTTGAAAATTAGCATGATGTTAGGGGAAGAAAGAGGCTAATAAATGGAGTCTATCAAAACCCAGTAATTCTGCTGGGTATCAGAGTACAGATGAGCTACATATGGTGATCCAAGTGAAATGGAATAAACAACTGCATCATTCTTCAGGAGCTGAGTGGAAACTCTTGAAGAATGTGTTTTTTTCCTATAAAAATATATGGATACTTAAAATGTACTAATCAGAAGAATACATTATGTCATTCCAGATTTACAGTGTCAAGTAGAAGCACTTGGGCTAAAACTTCAGAAGGCAGTGACTGAGATGGACAACTACAAAGAAAAGCTCATGTAAGATGGTGAATATTGAACAACCTACAAGAATTTAGAAAGACCCTCATGTATTCTCTGTGGCTCAGGACAGTAATTTGGTTGTGTGGGTATGGTCTACTGCTATTTTTCTCACTTTTCTGTCTTATATTGAAGGACCTATACATGTTTTTAAATACATGAAATGTTTCTTTACCTATCCAGGGAAAAGTATTAAAGGTTTCCCTGTTTATTCAAATGTAGTAACTTAATATTCTCTAAATTTTTCTCTTTTCATCTATTTATTATCTGTCCGGAAGAAACAACATTAAAGTTGTTTCTTGAAACTATCAATGTTAGATTCAAAAAGACAGTTGCTGTTGCTGCTGTCGCTTCAGTTGTGTCTGACTCTGTGCAACCCCATAGACGGCAGCCCACCAGTCTCCCTCGTCCCTGGGATTCTCCAGGCAAAAACACTGGAGCGGGTTGCCATTTCCTTCTCCAATGCATGAAAGTGAAAAGGGAAAGTGAAGTCGCTCAGTCGTGTCCGACTCTTCGCGACCCCATGGACTGCAGCCCACCAGGCTCCTCCGTCCATGGGATTCTCCAGGCGAGAGCACTGGAGTGGGGTGCCATTGAGTATCTGAAATTCTGGAGTGCTTGTGCATTACATAAGTGAGAAAGAAAATATTGGAAAACAAATGATAAGACAATGCCTTTGTAAAATATCCAGAACAATATTTCTTTTTAAAATGATTTTATTTCAGAAATTTCAAATATTATAGTGTAAATATTTGTGTTCGGTTGCTCAGTCATGTCCAACTCTTTCCAACTCTTTGGACTGTAGCCTGCTAGGCTCCTTTGTCCATGGGATTTTCAGGCAAAACTGGAGTGAGTTGCAATTTCCTCCTCCAGGGAATCTTCCCAACCTAGGGATTGAGCCTGCATCTCCTACATCTCCTGCATTGCAGGCAGATTCTTTCCAGCTGAGCCATCGGGGAAGCCCATAGTATAAATATAGTACATCTATAATTACAAAAAGGATTTATATAATCTTTGAAACATAAGTAAATTTTTTACCAGTTCATAAGTATATGAACTGGTAGCTTTGATTTTCAGTTCCTATATTTTAGAAGGATGAGCCTCATAAGAAATATAAATATTTAGAATGCTTAGCAACTGAATGTTGTGTTGACCTTGAACTACTCCTAAGAAAAATGTGTTCAACAAAATTCTTAACAAGGAAGAACAAATTTTAAAAATACTGTGTCAAATTAATGTATACTTTGACTATTTGCAGCAAAATAATTTATTTTCAAAAGTTAAAACCAAATATTCATGATTTACGACACGTGGTCAATATTGCAGTAAATAATAGTTCAGTTCTCTGTGTATGATGGCTGGGGTTGAAAGAATGAGAGGACAAGTGGTACTAGCATGACTCACCGGGCCCCGCGAGGAACTTTCTGATGAAAGAAACAAGAAAAAGAGAAGCAAGATGGGAATTGCCAGTAAAGAATCATTAGTTTCCACCCTCTAGTAACATCAGGGAAGAGGATTCTGACCACTTGGAAGGCTGCCAAGTTTGGCCACAGCCCATTTAATATTAATATGTGCCTTGTGATATTTTTGTTAGTTATATTTTTAATATAATTTATAATATGAGTGCTGAGAAAGGATAAGAGTCAAAGGAGACTGAAGCTGGAGGGAGAAAATACTACATCACGAAAGTCCACCAAATGAATTACCTGGAGGAAATCCCTGCAAAAATGCTGATGCTGTTGCTTCAGTTTATAATAAACCTGGTTCTTCCTATATGAGAACTTCTTAAAATTAGAAAATGAGCAAAGTAATCACTTTTAGAAAACTTGAGTTACAAAAGATAGGGCCACTTAAATGGTCCCAACTGCTAGAGACCTTTCTCTGTGCTGCCCATACCTACCCCTTCCCTCTCTACTCCGTCCATGCTCCTTCACTACCAGGATGAAGTTGAGTAGGTTGGGTGTTTGGAATCAGAGTCTGGGACAGCTTAAGGCACTCAGAGCTCAGTAAGTCTCCAGTAGTATTTAAAAACTATTTTATTAAAAGGTTAAAACCAAGTTTGCAACTTGGCCATTGTTTTATGATAAATTCAGTTTGAATTCAAAATAATACACTCAAAAATTCAGCCATACAATTTCTTAATAAATTTGAGATTTGCTCTACATACTCAAATCTGTTTAAACTTCCAAAAATTGGAAGGCTCTATGAAATCATATTTTTTAAAAAATTAAATTCCTACTCTTTATGTGTGGGGTAGTGGGTGGGTACAGGAATGAGTTTCACCTCTCCAACTTAATATAATTTTTTTGTTTAAAGATTTTTAAATGTTTGGATATAAATTTTGTAGATTTTTATTTATGGGAATGGCAGTTTTCAAAAGGATGAGTTGAGGTTCTTTTCTCCCTAAGATGTATAAGGAAATATTTTCCAAGGTTTAGAAGAACTTGTTACATATTTGAAAGCGGAGATTTTATCACTTAGGATGCTTTGAGCTACAGGTGACAGAGGTAGAGTGGTTTCAGGTTTAGGCACCGACTCAGCAGCATAACTGGGGATCTGGACGTTCTTCCTGTCTCCATTCTGCTGCCCTCGGCACTGGCTTCACCTCACGGCTAGGTCTCCTAGCATCACGGAATGACTGCAGGTCCAGGTACCACATCCAAGAATGACCACCGCAGGGGCCGGAAGGGCCTGTTTTTCTAAAGTCTCCTTAGAAGTGAGATGAGAATTTCCCAGAAGCTGCCAAATAGCCCTCTCATTACATCTCTTGGCTAGAACCATTTACAACCCTCTCCTAAATGAATCGCTGGCAGGGGCAGCAGGACTACCTGAGTTAGGTCAAGCAGAGTTTGTCCTGAGAACAGATGATAATGGGGCTCTGATGGCTGTGAAGAAAGCTATAGTACATGTCCAGAAGGTAACCAGTAATGTTTACTAAAGAAGTAGAGTGTCAGTGATGCTCTGAAAAGTAATGACATTTTCTACAAATTTCGTGTCACATCTAGATTAATTTAGGGAAGACCTCCCTAAAGTAATAAAAAATATGGATGCTGTCAAATGCAACTTTATTAGTTTTAACTATATATGTATATATAAAGAGAACGAGGAAATACACTTTTGTTTTATATATATGTATGTAGGATAAGATAGGTAAATAAGACTAACAAGAAACACTGTTATAAAAGGTGAGAAATTTTTAGGAATTCCTAAAAGGAAAGACATAGGAAGGACAATAAAAAGGGTCAACTCTACAGAGGAATAAACTAGATGAAAAGCGATTGTGTGGTGGGCATGTGACAGGCAGGACTCACTTGGAATCAGTTAACACAAACAGAAGAGAGTGGGATCTCGCAAATCATCATAACAGTGGTTCTCCAACTCCAGTCTACAGAAGAATCCTGGGGAGTTTATTGAAACTGTGTGTTACAGTATGACCTCCCCCACAGACCCAGTCCCAGGATCAGTGTCTGGGCTCCATTCCCACAGATAATCTGGTTTTACTTTGCGGTTTGGGATGTCTCTGAGCAATCTGCATTTAAAACACCCCCTCCACCACACACACACACACACACACACACACACACACACACAATTCTGATTCAAGTGATCCAATGAAACCTACTCTGAGGAATCATATTTGGAACATTTAAGCCATTGGCCCCTCACCAAGACACCTCTCCCCCAATCAACAGTTCCTGTGTGAAGCAGCTTTTGCAAGGCATCTGCACCCAGAATAAAGCAATGAGTGTGAGGATTGGAGCTGGGGAGCCTGGCAGCTACTGAACCCCAGGAAAGCCCAGGGTTCCCACATCCTAAGACAAATTTCCAGTGCCCCCAGCACACTCTGCCCCTTCATCACAACTTTTAAAAACAGTCTAGGCAACAGTAAATAGCAAAGCAGATGAGAAAACATAGAAATTTAGGCTTAGGGTAAACACCCAACCGAAGATTATCAGGTATGTGAGAAAAACCTCCCCTCAGCCTGTTCCAGATGGCTCTGAACTCACACAAGAAAATTTTAACACAAAGAGAAATTGTTAAATAGCAAACAGAAGATATTAAGACAAATTTTTAAAGTTAGAATATCCTTCAAAGTACATCCAGGATTGTAACCATGAAAGAATAACAGCCTGTTAAAAAAAAAAGAAGCTATTAGGAATTTTAGAAATCAAAAATATGATTAGAAAAATGACTCCACTCATGTTAAAAAATATATATGAAGGTACATAAAAATATATATGGATTCAAATTCATTGAATAAATGATTGGTAGAACTGCAATAGTTCCTTCTGGAAGTGAGACTCAGGGGTATGCAGAGACTCTTGTTTTACTCTCTATATATGTTTTACTCTATATACTTATATATTGCTTAAATAGGTTGCAGTGTGAATGTATTCGTTTTCACATATGTAATGAAAAGAACAAAATTCACCTAAAACGATTTTATTGGTTACTGGTGAATATGTCTAAAATGGTTATATAAAATATGCTTCTACTTTGAGGACCTTTGTAACCTACTCATACCTTAATTTTATTAGCAGCCACCTCCTCCTCATTTAACTAATGATTGTAAGCAACAATCAGCCATGACCAGCATGAATTTCTAATTTATAAAGCTCTTACTTGACCAAATAAGAGCAACATTTCATACAGTTGAGGTGATCTAGGAACATTATTATTGCCTTCTGAGATATAATGTTCTCCTGATTTTCCTAAATGGAACTAAAATGGACTGGAATGGGTGAATTTAACTTAGATGACCATTATATCTACTACTGTGGGCAGGAATCCCTTAGAAGAAATGGAGTAGCCATCATAGTCAACAAAAGGGTCCTAAATGCAGTACTTGGATGCAACCTAAAAACAAGAGAATGATCTCTGTTCGTTTCCAAGGCAAACCATTCAATATCACAGTAATCCAAGTCTATGCCCCAACCAGTAATGCTGAAGAAGTTGAAGTTAAATGGTTCTATGAAGACCTACAAGACCTTTTAGAACTAACACCCAAAAAAGATGTGCTTTTCATTCTAGGGGACTGGAATGCAAAAGTAGGAAGTCAAGAAACACCTGGAGTAACAGGCAAAAATGGTCTCGGAATACAGAATGAAGCAGGGCAAAGGCTAATAGAGTTTTGCCAAGAAAAATGCACTGGTCACAGCAAACACCCTCTTCTAACAACATAAGAGAAGACTCTACACATGGACACCAGCGGATGGCCAACACTGAAATTAGACTGATTATATTCTTTGCAGCCAAAGATGGAGAAGCTCTATACAGTCAGCAAAAATAAGACCGGGAGCTGACTGTGGCTCAGATCATGAACTCCTTATTGCCAGATTCAGACTTGAATTGAAGAAAGTTAGGGAAAACCACTAGACCATTCAGGTATGACCTAAATCAAATCCCTTATGATTATATTGTGGAAGTTAGAAATAGATTTAAGGGACTAGATCTGATAGACAAAGTGCCTGATGAGCTATGGACAGAGGTTCGTGACACTGTAGAGGAGACAGGGAGCAAGACCATCCCCAAGGAAAAGAAAGGCAAAAAAGCAAAATGGCTGTCTGAGGAGGTCGGAGGTCTTACAAATAGCTGTGAAAAGCAAAGGAAAGATATTGCCATTTGAATGCAGAGTTCCAAAGAATAGCAAGGAGAGATAAGAAAGCCTTCCTCAGTGATCAGTGCAAAGAAATAGAGGACAATAATAGAATGGGAAAGACTATAGATCTCTTCAAAAAAATTAGAGATACCAAGGGAACATTTCATGCAAAGATGGGCTCAATAAAGGACAGAAATGGTATGGACCTAACAGAAGCAGAAGATATTAAGAAGAGGTGGCAAGAATCATGAAGGTGTGATCACTCATACTCACCTAGAGCCAGACATCCTGGAATGTGAAGTCAGGTGGGGCTTAGGAAGCATCACTATGAACAAAGCTAGTGGAGGTGATGGAATTCCAGTTGAGCTAATTCATATCCTAAAAGATGATGCTATGAAAGTGCTGCACTCAATATGTCAGCAAATTTGAAAAACTCAGCAATGGCCGCAGAACTGGAAAAGGTCAGTTTTCATCCCAGTCCCAAAGAAAGGCAATGCCAAAGAATGCTCAAACTACTGCACAATTGCACTCATCTCACACGCTAGTAAAGTAATGCTCAAAATTCTCCAAGCCAGGCTTCAGCAATACCTGAACCGTGAACTTCCGGATCTTCAAGCTGGATTTAGAAAAGGCAGAAGAACCAGAGATCAAATTGCCAACATCCGCTGGATCATCAAAAAGCAAGAGAGTTCCAGAAAAACATCTATTTCTACTTTATTGATTATGCCAAAGCCTTTGACTGCTTGGATCACAATAAACTGTGGGAAATTCTGAAAGAGATGGGAATACCAGACCACCTGACCTGGCTCTTGAGAAACCTGTATGGTCAAGAAGCAACAGTTAGAACTGGACATGGAACAACAGGCTGGTTCCAAATAGGAAAAGGAGTACATCAAGACTGTATATTGTCACCCTGCTTGTTTAACTTATATGCAGAGTACATCATGAGAAATGCTGGGCTGGAGGAAGTACAAGCTGCAATCAAGATTGCTGGGAGAAATATCAATAACCTCAGAAATGCAGATGACACCACCCTTATGGCAGAAAATGAATAAGAACTAAAGAGCCTCTTAATGAAAGTGAAAGAGGAGAGTGAAAAAGTTGGCTTAAAGCTCAACATTCAGAAAACTAAGATCATGGCATCTGGTCCCATCACTCATGGCAAATAGATCGGGAAACAGTGGAAACCATGGCTGACTTTATTTTTCTGGGCTCCAGAATCACAGCAGATGGTGATTGCAGCCATGAAATTAAAAGGCACTTGCTCCTTGGAAAGAAAGTTATGACCAACCTAGACAGCATATTAAAAAGCAGAGACATTACTTTGCCAACAAAGGTCCATCTAGTCAAGTCTGTGATTTTTCCAGTGGTCATGTTTGGATATAAGAGTTGGACTGTGAAGAAAGCTGAGTGCTAAAGAATTGATGCTTTTGAACTGTGGTGTTGGAGAAGACTCTTGAGAGTCCCTTGGACTGCAAGGAGATCCAACCAGTCCATCCTAAAGGAGATCAGTCCTGAATATTCATTGGAAGGACTGATGCTGAAGCTGAAACTCCAATACTTTGGTCACCTGATGCAAAGAACTGACTCATTTGAAAAGACCCTGATGTTGGGAAAGATTGAAGACAGGAGGAGAAGGAGACAACAGAGGATGAGATGGTTGGATGGCATCACCGACTCAATGGACATGAGTTTGGGTGGACTCCGGGAGCTGGTGATGGACAGGGAGGCCTGGTGTGCTGCAGTTCATGGGGTCGCAAAGAGTCGGACACAACTGAGCATCTGAATGGAACCGAAACCCCTACATTTATAATAATTTGTTACAGCAGCGATAAGAAATGAATATACCATTGTGTCCAAAGTCTATTTTGGATTTTGGATTTTTGCAGAGGGAAACTATTGGGGGGGGGGTGGTTGGCAAGAGAGTGAATTGATCTGATTTGTTTTATAAGGTTGATGGCTATTACATGGAAAATGGATGGAAATGAATATACAAGAATGATCAGGGAGATGAGGTGGGAGGCTGTGCATTCATGCCAGTAAGAAGTGGCTGGATTAGTGTCAGGCTAGCATGGAATTGGAAAGAAATAGAGGCCAGGAATCAATCTAACAGGATTTACTGATGGAGTGGATATGGTTGGGGAGCAAGAGGACTGGAAAAGAAAGGAAATAATAAAGAATGAGGTTTGGGGCTTTTCAGCATCTGGGTAGACAGTTGAGAGGCAATAGAGTACAGTGACTAACAGCCTAGAAGCCAGATGGAGACTGCTGGGGTTCATGTCCTAGCAGTACTGCTTAGTGGTTGTCACCTTCGGCACATTACTTACCTCTGTTCTCAGTTTCCTCTACTCTAACAAGGGCTGAACAAGGGCTGGTTTGAGGGTAGTGTGAGATATGTAAGGTGTTACTATTAGTATCATTATGTGTTGGTGCCATTTATTGAAATGGGGGAATCTGTAAAAGAAATAGATATGGGGGTGAGGGAAATAGAAAACAATGCTTTTGATCCGTTAGATTTGAGATGCCTTTTGGACACAGAGTGGAAATATCAAGAAAGCAGTTTAAGGATAGCTATTTCACATAAACGAGTGGAATGTAAGACCCTTGCCTTTCAAATTAGAGAAAAATATCCAATTATTCTATCTTATTTCCTTTGCTTTGATTGGCAGGCGCAGCAGGGGCCTTTCCTTAGGCTTATTCAAAGCAGTTGAAGAGAAAGGATTAACATTATTTGTTGAGAGTAAAAGAAGGAATGTGTGTTTAAAGAGATGTAGGCATCCTTTCTATTCCTTCCAATTCCTTCCATTCTAATGAAGGTGAAGATAACAATTGGGCAGTGAAGGGCAGACCATACAAAGAGTGGCATGGGGGTGGGAGGTGACCACAGTGAAGGGAGCTCTTGGGATGGTAGACTCCCCAGGGAGCTTTTTTCCAAATTGCAGCCAAAATTAATTGTCCACATAGTAAAAATAACCATTTAAAATAGTTCTGCTGTCCCTGCCTCTAGTTTCAGAAAAGTGTACGGGTCTGAACGAAGAGTGAAAGCTGCAGTTAGGGCTGCCGAGTCTCAGAGCGTCTCCAAAAGGAACATTTTTGTTTGATTTCAAAGTAAATGCAGAAAACTTGGGAGATACAGAAATACAAAAAAAATCATCTTTATATTTTGATATATCCTTGTAGTCCATTTTTCAAAGTAATGCATATTTTAAACATATTTTCACTTAGTAATATATCCTGGATATTTTCCCATGTCATTGCATAATACACTTAGTTTTCAAATGGCTATATCTTTTTATGACATGGACAATTTTGAAGAATGTAGAACCCTTCATACTTTTTTTAAATAAAATTTTTCCATTTTGTATTTTCCTCTTGATTGGATTAAGGATATGTACTCTCAGCCTGCAAGCCTCCTAGGTAAGCACAAGCACTTCTCAGGGCATCACAGCTGGAGGCACATGAGCATCTGCTTCTCACTGGTGATGTTAATTTTGATCACCTGGTCAAAGTAGAACTTAGTTCTTTCACTGAAGGTTATTGCTGAGGGTTTTTGTTCTGTTTCAGCCAGTAAACAGTCTATAAGGGACACTTTAAATACATACACATGCTCTGATTTTCATCAGCATTTATCCATAAATGATTTTTGCCTCATCCAGTCCTTATCCAGTTGTTATTAGATGATTTTTCCAACTCCAGATCTCCCTCCTCATTTATTAGTGATCCCTCTTCATTCTACTTTAAATAAGAACCTCCCTCTTCCCATTATTTATCAATTATTGGTATGGATTCCTGAACTTTATTTTGTTCAATGGTTCACCAATCATTACTGTACTTAATTACTTTGGCACACAAGTTAGCTAGTGGGGGCCCCTTCAAGCTGATTCTTACAATGCTGGAACACATTCCCATCATCTTTTATAAGTACTTCCTTACTTTCATTGCTTCCCTGGAGGCTCAGACGGTAAAGCGTCTGCCTGCAGTGCGGGAGACCCGGGTTCAATCCCTGCCCCGGGTTCGATCCCTGGGTTGGGAAGATCCCCTGCAGAAGGAAATGGCACCCCACTCCAGTACTCGTGCCTGGAAAATCCCATGGATGGAGGAGCCTGTAGGCTACAGCCCATGGGGTCGCACGGAGTCAGACATGACTGACTTCACTTCACTTTCATTATAACAAACGGTTTCAGGAATACCTACTGTGCCCCAGCCTTGGAATCAGCCGTTTGTCTGAGCAGTCCTGGTTCCTTTGAGTGGGAATGGTATTAGAGACCAGTATCTAAGCTCTAAGTACGCTCAAGTGCTACTTGATTCTAGTGATAGTTTTTATACATATGTCAAATCTTTCAAATTGTGTGAGTTTATTGTATATTAGGGGCTTCCCTGGTAGCTCAGCTGTTAAAGAATCCACCTGTGATGCAGGAGACCCGATTCAATTCCTGGGTCGGGAAGGTCCCCTGGAGAAGGGATAGGCTACCCACTCCAGTATTCTGGGGCTTCCCTGGTGGCTCAGCTGGGAAAGAATCCACCCGCAATGCAGTTGACTTGAGTGATCCTTGGGTTGGGAAGAGTCCCTGGAGGAGGGCATGGCAACCAACTCCAGTATTCTTGCCTGAAGAATCCCATGGCCAGAGGAGGCTGGTGGGCTACAATCCATGGGGTCACAGAGAGTTGGACACGACTGAGCAGCTAAGCACAGCATCGTGTGTTATGTTACTGAGTGTTCTGTGATCACTCGGCTACAGTCAGACATCCTGGAGTGTGAAGTCAAGCCGACCTTAGGAAGCATCACTACGAACAAAGCTAGTGGAGCTGATGGGATTCCAGCTGAGCTATTTCAAATCCTAAAAGATGATGCTGTGAAAGTGCGGCACTCAATTTGCCAGCAAATTTGAAAAACTCAGCAGTGGCCACAGGGCTGGAAAAAGTCAGTTTTCATTCCAATCCCAAAGAAAGGCAATGCCAAAGAATGTTCAAACTACTGCACAATTGTACTCATTTCACATGTTAGAAAAGTAATGCTCAAAATTCTCCAAGGTAGGCTTCAACAGTATGTGAACCAAGAGCTTCCAGATGATCAAGCGGGATTTAGAAAAGGCAGAGGAACCAGGGATCAAATTGCCAACATCAGTTGGATCACAGAAAAGGCAAGAGAATTCCAGGAAAACATCTGCTTCATGGACTACACTAAAGCCTTTGACTGTGTAGATCACAACAAACTGGGGAAAATTCTTAAAGAGTTGAGAACACCAGACCACCTTACTGTCTCCTGAGAAATATGTATGCAGGTCAGGAAGCAACAGTTAGAACTGGAATGGAACAATGGACTGGCTCCAAATTAGGGAAGGAGTACATCAAGGCTGTATAAAGAACCTGTTGATGAAAGTGAAAGAGGAGAGTGAAAAAGCTGGCTTAAAATTCAACATTAAAAAACTAAGATCATGGCATCCAGTCCCATCACTCCATGGCAAATAGACAAGGAAACAGTGGAAACAGTGAGAGACTTTATTTTCTTGGGCTCCAAAATCACTGCAGATGGTGACTGTAGCCATGAAATTAAAAGACGTTTGCTCCTTGGAAGAAAAGCTATGACAAACCTGGATAGCATATTAAAAAGCAGAGACATTACTTAGCCAACAAAAGTCTGTCTAGTCAAAGCTGTAATTTTTCCAGTAGTCGTGTATGGATGTGAGAGTTGGACCATAAAGAAGGCTGAGTGCCAAAGAATTGATGCTTTTTTGAACTGTGGAGTTGGAGAAGACTCTTGAGAGTCCCTTGGATTGCAAGGAGATCAAACCAGTCAATTCTAAAGGAAATCAATCCTGAATATTCATTGGAAGGACTGATTGCTGAAGCTCTAGTACTTTGACCGCCTGATCCTAAGAGCCAACTCATTGGAAGAGACCCTGATTCTGGGAGAGACTGAAGGCAGGAGGAGCAGAGGATGACAGAGAATGATGATTGGATGGCATCACCAACTCAATGGACATGAGTTTGAGCAAGCTCTGGAAGATGGTGAAGGACAGGGAAGACTTGGCGTGCTATAGTTCATGGGGTCAAAATGAGTCCGACATGGCTGAGTGACTGAACAGCAACAATTGTATGTTAATATAATACTTAAATAAGCTATTTTACAAAAAGTAGATAATAAAAGAAACATTCTAAAAAGATTTTTTTATAAAAAGAAAAAGAATTAAAGTATAGTATTTAGGGATAAAACTTGGGCAGTACAACTCCAAAGAAAATCAAAGTGATTACCATAAAATTCTCAAGAATGATCAATTTAGGAGCGAGGGAGTTGACTATGATTGGGTTGAGGGTATGTGGCTTCTAAGCTAGATGATGAGGTTTTATTTTTTTACCTGGATGGTAGTAATTAGTTTCTTCCTAATAATTCATTATATAAATTGTTCACATAATTTTCTGCAGGTTACAATTTTATCATATTTTACAGTAAAAAAAAAAATGAATAAAAATAAATGAATGCTGTTCATGTTCATTGTATATTAGGAATTAAAGTTACTCTGCAAGTAGGGCAAACCCATTAATAATCTAACATATTTCTTTGTACATTCATAAACTTATTAAAATAGCTTATAAAGCTATTTTAAAGTATATTCATATAAGTTATTAATGAGAAGCATATACAAACTAGAATATTAATCTTTCTTAATATGTTAACTTTTTGAATATTGTTACAAACCCAATCGTATAAGATCAAGACAAATATTTATTTTTTTTTTAGAATTTCCATTTCATTCTTTTAAAATTTTTTTTCATTTCTTTTAACTTTTTGTTGTATATTGAAGTATAGTCAATTAACAATGTTATGATTGTTTAAAGTCCACAGCAGAGCAACTCAGCCAAACATATACATGTATCTATTCTCCCCTAAACTCCCCTCTCATCCAGGCTACCATATCATAGAGAACAGAGTTCCCTGTGCTACTCAGTAGGCTCTTGTTGGTTATTCATTTAAATATAGCAGTGTGTACATGTCCATCTCAGACTCCTTAACTCATTTTGCTGTTTTTAATGGTTTTTTCCTCTGCTGAGATTTTTTTATCTTTTCAAGAACTAGATTTTCCTTTATGTCTTCAAGGAGAATTATAACAGTGCCTTCAAAAGTCCTTGTCTGCTAATTTCAATATCTGGGTCATCTCAGAGTCAGTCCCTTTTAACAGTCTTTTCTCTTTAGAATAGGTCCTGCTTTTCTGTTTCTTCCTATGTTGAGTAATTTTTTTTTTTTTAATATTCTGAACTTCATGAATGTTATGTTACAGAATTTTTAGGTTCTATTTCTCCAAATACTGTTGATGTAGTGGTTGGGAAGGGGCTGCGTAGCTTTAAATAGGCAATTAATTTGGTTGGCCTAAAACCACAACTCTGTTTCTATGGCAACAGCTCAACTCTCAGTTCGTTCTTTCATCTTTAATTAGACTGCTTGGAGTCTTCACCAGGTCACCTGTAGTTCAGGGCTCAGCCAGACATAGGCAGAGTTTATATGCAGCATCTGGGATTCCCTCTCTCCGGGTCGCTCCCATTCAGGGTTCACTCTTTACCTCCCAGCTGCTGTGGTTGTCCTCAAACACTGTCCTGTAGTTCTTCAAGCCAGAGTGACTGTGAGTTTTCTATTTGGATTTTGGTTCTCTGGTATGGTGCAGTTTGGGGCCTGCCCTCAGGCTTAACATCATTTAAAAACAAAAAACAAAAAACAAAAACCTGACCCCATGTCTGTCACCTCATTGGAAGTATCAGTTTTCCTCCAGAATCATCCTGCTTTTGGTCACTTGCACATAGGGGTTTTTCTTTTCTTACCTCTTTTAATGTTCTCTGAAGTTTAGACATTTTATTTAAATGCAGATCTGCCTGATAGGATATTACTTGGCCAGTACAGAAATGGACTGAATATTTATTTCTTTAAAGAAATGGTAATATAAAGAAGCTAAGAAATTTTTAATGGATAAATAAAATAATGATATAGAAAAACACATATAGTTGGACTAACAGATTAAGGTATTTTTGGCAAACAGAAACCCTTTGAGTATGTATTCTAATTTTAAGGAAATCTGTGTATGTAACAAGTAGAATATAAAGATAAGAAAAGTAATAAAGGAAAAATATATCTTAACAAAAGGGAAAACATTTTCACTTTAACTATTTTGAAATAAAATATTTAAACCTATTTTGTATTATTTTAGGAATAAATCTAATGAAGCTGATGAGTGTCAAAGAGAACTTAGAAAACTGAAGTTTGAATCCATTATCTCTGACTCACGGTACACATTGCAAATTTTTTATTTAATATTTTTAGTAATTGAATTTGAAACCATATTTTAGATAATATTTAAAATTCACTTAACTTTTTTTTATAGTATTGCTTATGTAAACAATATCTAACCCTAGTTTATAATGTATTGAAGCTGTTCAATGATTTTTGCCTCTGCCTAGATAAGAAAATTTTTAAATCACAGAACTATCTATTTATGTAGCATTCTTATTTTAAAAAGTAAAGTTATACTCTTTATTTTTAAATGAGATGTTTATACATTTTTGATAAACATAAAAATATAGTATTAAATGCATATTGGTTGGGTTTTTTTCCTTATTCCATTTTAGGCATACCAGATTGCTTAAAGAAAAAGAAGAATCTTTAATGACTTGTCAACAAATATATAAAACTTTACAGGAAGAACTGACTGCAAAAGAAAGACAAGAAGATGACTTAAAAAGAAGAATTAATATTGCAGAAAATGAACTGGAAATAACCAAAACTCTTCTGATTCAGACAAAGGAAGAAGTTGTAACACTGAAAAGTGAAAGGTACAGTCAAGAATAATTTCCAAATATATTTTATGTTTAAGTCAGTAATCCATATATATTTAAAACATCAAGGTCCTATATATTTTGATAACAGTGAAATCCAAGATTAAAGATACATTTCACGTGAAAGGTCATCCCATCCTACCACCCCATTTTACAGGTGATCAAACTGAAGCCCATACTGCTTAAAGGACTTGCTTAACTTCACTGAGTTAGTGCAAGTAGGATGGAACTCACATGGCATTTGGTGTTAGATTTTTGTTGAATCAAAAAGATCATGTGTGGTACTTATACTACTGAATTTCACTTTGGCCAGTAATTGTTGGATTCTATCATCTTCCAACAGAAAAACATCTCTTTATCACTTTTCCCTTTATAAGTTCCTACTTTTCTTCTCTGTTATTTGTCAACACCTCATATTGAAAACTCTCCAAAAGCAAAGCAGAGATACCTCTGTTATTGAGTTAATATCAAAGATACTAAGAAGCATATTCCTCCAACCATCCTAGATATTTTTGCTCAGTTACTTTGTCTTTACTTATCTGCACTTAATATCTCAACCGTGCTTTCTTTCAATTTTCATTTGCCTGATAATATCTTTTATTATTTGAATCCTTTTGTTTTAAATCCATATTGTTATATAGCATAATGTTAGGGGTTTTCCTTTTGTTTTGAATTCATATTGGTATATAGTATAATGCTAGGGGTTTTGTTTGCTTTTATTAAATCTAGGAGTCTTTAATGAGAGGTATTATGCCATTTACATATTCCATAAGAATACAAGTTTCATGAGGATAAGAATTTTTGTCTTGTATTATTCTCTGTATACAGAAGACATAATTAGATATTTGCTTTTCATTTTTTTTTAATCATTTTTCATTTTATTCATTTTATTTTATGAGTATTTGACTGCTTTCTATTTAGAAGATTTATAATCTTGTTTTCATTCTTTCTGAGGGCAGCTGTTTGCTCCCAGAGGTGGAGTTTGGGAGTGAGGCCATGGAAATGGATAGCAGGCACCTTAGAATTAGGTTCATTGGCTCTGAACTTTCTCACCAACACTATGCCCTGGATTGTATCTGTGTCTACTCCAGGCTAGTCAGAGGTCTGTCTAGGTCACAGATAAACAAGGATTATCTCTTGTCTCCCCTGAGATAATTTTCATTTACTTCTCTTTCGTTGAGTCAGATGAACAATTGCAGAGCTTATTGCCACCCACCACTTCTTCCTCCACCCTGCTACACCAGTAACATGCCTCTTGCTAAAGTGTTGTATCTTGTAGTTCTGTGAGTCTTCATCCCACCCCCACTTCTGCCATTTCACAATTTTGTCATTGCTAGTCCCAGTACATATTAGAAGCAGCAATTTTATAAGCAGGAAATTTGCAAGAGCCAGACTTACTAATAGTAACAAGAAGTGATGGCAGCTGAAAGACTGACCATGCATAAGAAGAAAGAAAAACTAAGTGCAAACGAAAAACTTTAAAAGCATTGCAGTTTGGCCCAATATGCGACAGAGACGAGCACCCCTACCCATACCAGTAATCTCGAGTGCCCTTTGTTCATAGCTGTGTGTGCTGTGTGCCTGGTCGCTTCAGTCATCTCCAGCGCTTTGCAATCCTATGGCCTGTAGCCCGCCAGGCACCTCTGGCCAGGGGGATTCTCCAGGCAAGAACACTGGAGCGGCTTGCCACGCCCTTCTCCAGGGGATCTTCCCACCCCAGGGATTGAACACACGTCTCCTCCATTGCAAGCGGATTCTTTTCTGCTGAGCCACTGCGGAAGCCCATGTTTATAGTATGGGTTAATAATTGATGGCCATAAGGATGACTGTATCAGAAAGATTAAAATCAGCTATATACTCTATGTATGTGAAAGATACAGAATACCCCATTTCTAGTGATGTCAGATTAGTTAGATTTAGCTGTTTATCCAGATGAATTCTGTCTCTTTCATAGTGGTCATTGAGAAGATTCTATCTTTGTTCAAACATTCCTGGAACTCTTTTCTGAGGATTGGCTTAAGTGTGCATGTTTTAGAATATCCTCAGTATGATGAATCTTTGACCTTTAGGAATGAATTTGATTTTTAAAGCACTCTCAATAGGTCCAGTGAAAGCAAGTTCAAGGAGACTGATGGGAAATCAATCTGGGAAATATCATTGGGGATTAAAAATAAAGTAAAATGTTTTTTTCTTTTTTTGTATGCTTAATAAACTATCTCTGGCAGCAATTTGAAGATGGCAGTTTCATGAATGTTTTCAGGATTAACAACATTATTAGAATAAATATAGAGCTTTCTTAGGGGATTGTTTGCTTTGAAATAGCATACCAAATTTTCTGTTTTCTTTCTTTTTTTTAAATTTAGTATGACTCTAACCTTATCTTCTATTTTAAGTGTTAAAGATAATTTCTTTAAGTTTTCTGAGAATAGAGACATCACTGGACTATTTTCTCCTCTTCTTCTCCTCTCTGCCCCTCCCCTCTTTTTTCCCTCTTGCTGTTTTTCTTTCTTTATTCTATATACTTTAGTCTATCAAAAAGCAGGCATGATATCCCTTAGTTTTTTAGTGGCACCAAATGTACTGACATAATGTCTGTCACATAATAAAAATTAATATGTGCTTGCAGCCCAGTAAGTTATTGTATTAGCATAGGATTACTCTTAGATATAAGCACTGTCTTTTTTTCCCTTATCCAGGGTTTGCTTCACATTTTGTCCACCTTGTCTTTTATTATATCCTCAGAATCTGGTACATGTATCCACTCAATAATTATCTGTGGAGTGGATAAATGACTTGCTTTGGGTAATTCAGTTAGCTAACAATTATTTGTTGAGCATTTACTATATGCCAGGTACTACGTACCCTGGGGATACAGTGGTGAATCTGAAACATTCCTTTCCCTGTGAAGCTTACATTCTGATGAGAGAGACAAACAGTAACAAAATAAATAAAGTAGAGAACTAACCAGAATAATTATACATTGTGATAACAGATAGAAAGCAAGTAAAGGGGTATTGTGGTAGAGACTGCAAGAAGGGATATCTGCTTTGGAAAGGGTGGTTGCAAAAGTAACTTCCAAAAGGATGCATAAAGGAAGACAGGTAGAGGTTCCCATGCCAAGGGCCAGGGAAGAGTTTTACAAGCGATAAATGAGCTTAGTGAGTTCTCAGAAGTGGCGTGACTTGAAGCCTAGCAGATGTGAGGGACACGGGGGAAGGCCAGGTCTGCAGGGCCTCACAAGCCTGTTGGAGTACAGGTATTAGTTTCAGTGCGATGAAAAGAAACCACTGGAGGGATTTAAGCAGAGGAATGACACTGTGGAAGGATCACTCTGACTACTGGGTGGAGAAGGGATTGGCAATGGGCAATAGGAGGAAGTCAGGCCATTTACTGTTTTGATTCTAATCAAAGCATTTTGTGCATATCCTCATGCGAAGAGTTGACTCATTGGAAAAGACCCTGAGCTGGGAGGGATCGAGGACAGGAGGAGAAGGGGACAACAAAGGATGAGATGGCTAGATGGCATCACCGACTCGATGTGTTATGAGTTTGAGTAAACTCCGGGAGTTGATGATGGACAGGGAGGCCTGGTGTACTGCGATTCATGGGGTCAAGAGTCGGACATGACTGAGCAACTGAACTGAACTGAACTGAAGCCTAAGAGACATTCGAAAAGTGAAAATCTTTAACCCCCTGCCAGTTTCCGTTGGATTGTTTGAATGTCTGTACCAAGTGGATGAGAGCAAATAGCCAGGGCTTACTCCATGTTGAGCCAGAGGAAGATGGGAGAGCCAGGGTAAAAAGACATCCTTAAGAACAAGTGACCTTTCAGAGGCTTTGACATTACTGTCTAAACCTGCCTCAAAATTTTGACTTCAGAGGCAAGCTGTTATCCTGCCCCTTTCCTGTCTCTGTTTTGGTTCTTTGTCTTCCCCTCCTATGATCATGTGACAGCAGATATTCCTTAAGGTTCATAGATGAACTTGGCTTTCCTCTCCACTTTCTTCCCCCAGTAAACTGTCTCTCAACTGAGAAAATTTGCTCTTGGAGCTCTGGTTTGAAGCACCAGTGGAATTTCTAAATAGAGGTATCCCTAAGCACTTGGAGATGTGAAAGTCCTTCCAGAAAAAGAATCTGGGCTCAGGAAAAAAAAAAAAACTTAAAATAGAGACATTTGATGAGACCTGTAGAGATTCTAATTGAGTAGGGCTAGGCGGTGCCTGGGAATCCGCAACACAGCAGGGTCCCAAACCTCTGCCTTGGAAAGACAGCAACCAACAGGCTACAAGATGTGCTCTCCAGAGGCCAGAGCCCAGCTCGCTCAGCGTGCCAGGGTGGGCTTTGCAAATTCAGGCACTCTCCCCACACTGCCCCTCCTCCCCCTCCCCTCCCCACAACAAAGCCGTTTGCCATGGTTGCACTGGGACCATTATGGAAAGTGTGAGACTTATAAGCTATGTAGCTTCAGAAGAGGAGGAAAAAAGATATGAAAAGCCAGAACTGGCTCTAGAAAAAAATTGGCAGAATTTCTGAATTTGGAGCAGGAAAGGAGTTAGTGACTAGGAAATAATTCATCCTTAGTACAAATCTATTTAATTATGTACTGCTTTGTCCTCCACACTCATCTGAGGAAGCTCCCTTAGGAGAAGAGGCTCCACTGGAAGGAAGAGAAGTAGGTCCTCAAGATCCTAGATGCTCGGGGTAGAAAAGGTCTGGCCAGCTTGGTCACAGGCACACTGGGGCTGCAGAGAGGGGTCTCCTCGGGGCATGGCACAGGAACAGTGCCAGAGAAAAGTGTGGCTGTTTTTAAAATTCTGTGTAAAGAGAGCCCTCAATTCTCATGCTTCCAGGCTATAACGTCTCTTAGGCCAAGGCCAGAACTCGACCGGGAAACATGAATTTGTGACACCACTTCAAAAGTATTACGGATTAAATAGGGTTTTGTGGGCTGGCCTGCAGACCGAATTCCTTCTTTTTGGAAAACTACTGCTATAGTAAAATGTGTTGGGAATTTCCTGTAACCAACTTACAAATACATTTTAGAAGAACATATGTGTTTAAACTTGAAGACTGCCCACGTATAACACTGAGAAATTCATTTACAAGTAATGTGTGGCCTACAGTGGTACCACTGAGACATGCAGCTGTTTGTAACAGCTTACACCATACACCTTCATGCCCAGGAGCTTTGTAGGCCCTATCTTGGTAAATTCCAAGAAAAAAATATAGAATTATTGTGATTTACTTGGCAATAACATGACAGGATTAGTGAAGAATGTTGTTGGAGGAAAAGCTTCATTGTGACCAAAGTTAGGTGCAACTGACTGGCATGTGAATGATTTTGTGAAATAAATAATACCTGTCTGTATCTCAAGCTATCTCGCTCTTTACCTACCTTAACTGAAATTTACCTAATTGCTCCTTGTCCCCACAAAGCATATGTTTGAGGCTATAGGGAAGAATTTTATTCCCCCTCTCACACACACATTAACTTCTTTCGCAATTTCTTCATCCTCTTCTCTTTCTCTTTTATAATTGAGAGCTATAGACCCTCACCTCAGAAAAATAGACATAAAACCTGACAAATTATTTCAGGCGATTCATGGAGCTTCCTGTTCTCCTGTATATGACATGACCCCTTGATTAAACCTATCTGCTTCTTCGGGCTCCCTCTTCCCCTACTCCTTCTTTTCTTTCTTCTCTCCTCCCCCGTTTCTCCCTCTCAAGCTCTCTCACCAGCCCCAGGTTTCACAGTCGTGGGGAGCCCTCTGAATGCTTCTGTGGACATGATTTTGTTTTCACACAGCCCCAGGCAAGATGCATCATTGTGTGGTACTCATTAGAAGCAATCAGGAATCAGAAAACCAGCCTGAACTCTGCCCTCCTTACTACTTGCCATAGAGGAAAGAGCTTATTTTTCTTGTATAACAGTGCCATCCCCTCCTCACCAAACCCTGTGTCCCTATGTCTGGTCTCACTCAGAAGGAGCTTTTCTTCTAATTCACCAACCCAGAGGGAAAGCCATTTTCAAATTTGCACAAAGACTCTGGCCAGCAGAGTTGCGGCCCTCTCTTTTGAAGCAGGTGTTATTTTCCACATTTTCTTCTTGAGGAAACGGAGGCTAAGCAAGGCTAAGTGTCTTGCTCAGGTTAACGTAATTAGCAAAGACAGAAGTCAAACTCTGTTGTACCTAGCTTTTAACCCGTGTTCCCCCCCACTACAGTTTGTACAGTTCTCTTAGCATTTGTCCTGAAGGGATCCATTCTGTCAGCTTCTCTTTCTCAATCATGTTGTAACACTGAATCTTCAGAGAACTTCCAGCCCTGCAGAAAGCAGAAAATCCCAGAGTACCCCCCTCTCACCTTCCCCTTGCTTTCTTACCCCACCTCTTCACTCTTCCAGGATTCTTTCATTCATTTAATAAATATAATGTGACTTTTGTCATCCTTTCTGTAGTGCCTTGGCAAAATCAGACGTAGAATTATACCTTCAAAACAAAAGTAGAATAAAAACATTTCACAACACAGTCTATAAGGAGATAAACTTGGTGTTTAGTTACTTTTTTGAGGCTTGTCGTACTTTCATGAAGGCTAGAAGCAATAACAATATAAAAAAGGATGTGGAAGCAAGGTTTCAAGGGTTCTGTTACCTCGTGGTAGTGTGACTTAGTATTGAATATAAAAAGAATGGACTTTTAAGTTAAGCAAACATAAATTTAAATCCCAACTTGGCCAGTGTCAAGTTTGAACAACTAGCTTAATCATTTTAAGGGTCATTTTCATTTTCTGTAAAATGGGCATATTAATAATAGCTACCTTCTTGTAAAAATTAAAGCATCTAGTATCATGCCTAGTAGGTTGTAGGTGCCCAGAAAGTATTGATTCCTTCTCTTTTATCTTCCCTGAGGTTGTTAACCTCTTAAAGCATCATATCCTATTAATTTTTATACCCTGCACTAGTGATTTAGATATTCAGTAAATATCTGTTGAGTTCAGTATTATCTGCTTTACTCTTAAAGTTGTAAAGATTAGTCCATGGAGTGGTTTGTTTTGTATGCAATTCTGTTAGTTTAAAGCATTATGAAATGAAGTGTTCTAGTAATATCATTCTAAAATAACAAATCTTATCTGATATTTTCCCCCAGACTTACCTCTTTCTCTGATTTCCTGTCTATCAATAGCTTTCAGAACAAGAGACTTGCCAAACTTCTTATGATATCACAGACACTACTTTTAACAGAGGCAGGATTTGTGCAAAATCAAAATTATCTCTTTGATTGACAATGTGAAGACATCTCTAAAAGAACAACTTGTGAAACAGAATTTAAAGCTGTCATTTGGCATTATGGTTTGACATTTGTTTGCAGTTATGTTTTTAACTACAATTAAGGGAATCTAGCTTTTTGCATATATGTATGAAATTAGATTCTCATTTTCTTTTTAATCTAAAAATTTTAAAGTTAAAAGTTTTTTAAAATAAATACTCAATTGTGAGTAGATCCTAATTTTCCTATTAGGCGAACTCCAAATGTTGTTTTTGAAATGTATTGATAAAATTACAGGGAAGAGAGCCCTAAGCTGGCATAAGCTTGAACCAGCTCTGCCTCTTGTGAATCATGTCACTTTAGATAGTCATTTACCACTCAGAATCTTCTAAAAATTAGGGAATTGCATTAATGTATCAGCAAGTGGCAAGAAAGAATGACTATATCCCTAGAGCCTGAAACAGTGCCCGACACACAGTGGGTACTCAATAAATATTTGCTGGTTGGATATATGGATGAATGGGAATAAATTTAATCCCAGTCAAACCACTGATCACAAAATTTAAAACTTGGAAGCTCTCATTGTGTGCTAGCGAGTCACCTTCTGACTTGCCAAATATGAATTCAAACTCCTGGATTCTAGGGATGATCTTCTTTATTGGATTCTTAGTAAAATCCAAATATAGGACCTGAATCTATATTGTTTCTTATTATTCTAAAGCATCAATATCTCTAGAACTGGTTCTAAAGAGGAAATTGGATATCTGTATGATATTCAAAAATAGTTACACATTTTCAGCTTTTTAATATATGAATATGCCTCTAACAATGTTTTATTTCTAGAAATCCTCTAGGTTTCTCCCAGAAAGTCTCACTAGAGTAAAAGTCAAAACTTCATAGTTTCTTTCAAGATAAGAGTGGTTTTTCTTTTTCAGTGTCTTAAGATGGTTTTATATTCCTGAATAATGTGCAAGCTCTTTCTTGAGTGTACTATATAAGTGTGCTTTTATTTTTAGTATCAAGATTATCTTTTTCATACATATAATCATCTCTGTATACATTACTCAGTGCCCAGCCCTTGGTAATCAAAGACAGCGTGTTTGCAACATCACATATAATCATTCTTTCTGTCTTGTCTCATTAGAGAATTGCGCTGAAGAGTCGAGAACAGAGACTCAGCAGGAATCAAAGAGACATGAAAGTCCTAGTTTCTGTAGCTATAATATCAAGCAAAATTATCATCCCACACAAGTTCATAAATTTTCTAACAGTTCTCAAAACACCTTATATTTTGTGGAAACATCGTAAAAAAATCACAACTCTCTGTCAATTTCATGAATGATTATCACTTCATTAACATTGTTTGAACCTTGGCTTACTGTATTTTAACTTCTATAATCTATTAGCCTTTCACAGTTTTTATTCTAAACAGATACATACACATATAACCCATTGTACTGGGTCCATTAGAGGAATGTATGTGAAATGGATTCTACTTTTGTTGATATCAAAATTATAGCTGTCTCCAAGAGATTAAAATTCAAGCACCTCAAATAGTCAATACCATCCATTTGATAGTAAAGATAACTTCTAATGTACTCATAGGCACCCATCTGAAAATGTTCACTGAAATTTTCTAATCAATAAAATCTCTTTTCCAATAGGAAACCTGGCTTAAGTAAAAAGTTGTTTTGCTCAATATTAATCAGTATAATTTACATTTTAATGTTTAATTTGTCTTTTAATCTTTAATAAAGAATCTGAATTAGAAAAAAAGAAAGAAAATGAATAAAATTGCCAGGATTCTCCTGCCTCTCTACTTCTAACAAGCACATAGCCAGTCATATCCATCCTATAGTACTGGTATTTTGAAAGCCAAGTGAAGTACTACTTTATTTCCATTGACTACTTCTCCTTATTTTGTCAAGTTTACTATTATAAGATTCTATTCTTATACCTGAAAGTTGTATAATAACACTTGAAAATAAACCAGCATAGTTTTCTATTGCTGCTGTAGCAATTACCACAAACTTCAAACAACACAAATGTATACAGTTCTGGGGGTCAGAAGTCCAAATGAATGTTAAGGGGCTAAAATCAAGATGTCAGCAGGTCTGGCTCTTTCTGGAGGCTTCAAAGGGAGAACCCATTCCTTTCTTCTTCCAGCTTGTAGAAGCTGCTGGCATTCCTTGGATCCTGGTCTCATGAATCTAATCTGTTTCCATTGTCATATCACCACCTTCCCTCACCCACCACATTAACCTTCTTGCCTCTTTCTCATAAAGACCTTGATAATTATACTTAGGGTACACCCAAATAAACTAGGATAATCTCCTCATCTGAAGATCCTTAATGTAATCACATCTGCAAAGTACCTTATGCTATATTTACAGACTCTGTGGATTAGAATATGAATATCTTTGAAGGCAATTATTTAGCCTACCACAACTGTGACAAGTTAAAGATAGCTATTATCAACCCTAGAGCAACCATTAAATAAAGCTAAACAGAGAGTTATAACTAATATGGCAACAAAGCAGATGCAAGTGAATCATAAGCCATATGTTGTTGTTCAGTCTCTAAAACTCTTTGCAACCCATGGACTGCAGCACACCAGTCTTCCTTGTCTTTCACTGTCTCCCAGAGTTTGCTCAGATTCATGTCCATTGAGTCAGTGATGCTATCCAAAGAAGGCAAAGCAAACAACAGATGGGACAAATAGGCAAGATAATGGATTTAAGTCCTACTCTATCACAATTCAATTAAATGTAAATTGTCTAAGCTTTAAAAGACAGAGATTTTAAAATTGTATAAGAAAGTAAGATTTAGCCATATAATGCCTACAGGAAATATATTTTAAAAGTAAAGACAAAAAAAGCAAAAAATAAAAGAGTAGGGACTTCCCTCGTGGCCCAGTGGTTGAGAATCCTCCTTGCAACATGAGGGATGTGGGTTCAATCCCTGGTCAGGGAACTAAGATCCCACATGCCATGAAGCAACTAAGCCCATGCACCCCAACTGCTGAGCCCATGCGCCACCGCTGGAGAGTCTGGGCATCACAACAAAAGATTCCCCGTGATGCAGCTAGGACCTGACACAGCCAAATAAATCAAAAGTAGATTACATAAGATAAAAGAATGGAGAAAGCTACACCATGCTGACACTAATCAGGAGCATCTAGAATGTGTTTATTAATATTAAGCAAGGTAGATTTTAGAACAAAGACTATTACCAGGAATAAATAAATTCATTTCATAATGATAAATGAACCAGTTCATCAGAAGGACACGACAGTCCTAAATGTTTGTGCATCTAATATGAGAGCTTCAAAGTACATTAAGTAAATACTCATAAAACTACAAGGAGAAGTAGACAAATTCAGTTATTTTTTGAAAGGCCAATAGCTCTCAACAATAGATAAAACATACACAGCACAATTAGTCAGGCTATAGAAAATGAACTTTACAGTCGATCAAATTCACCTATTCTGTCCAACAACAGCAGAGTACACCTTTTTTCTCCAAGAGCATACAAAATATTCACCAAGACAGACCATATAATTTAACTACAAAGCAAAACCAAAGAAATTTTAGAAGACTCAAACCATACAAAGTGCATTCCCTGGTATCAATTTAATTAACTTAGAAATAAATTACAGAAAAGTATCTGGAAAATCCCCCAAATATTTATGAATTATAAAACAATTCTAAATAAGATATGGGTCAAGGAGAATATCAAAAGAGAAATTATGAAGATTTTTTTAACCAAATGGAAATGAAGACATCAAATGTGTTGAACATCACTGAAGCACAACTTCAGGAGGCAAATTTGTGGCAATAGGCAATATATGTCTATGTGAAAAAAGAACAAAAGTCAGCTTCCACCTTAAGAAGTTAGAAAAAGAAGAGCAAACAGAACCCAAGATAAACATAAGAAAGTAAATAATAAAGATCGGAGCAGAAGTCGGTGACATAGGAAACAAAAACAATATAGGATATCAATTTAAAAATCAGTTTCTTTAAGGAGATCAATAACATTAATAAACTTCATGTCAGACTCACCAGGACAAAAGAGAGAAGACAAAAATTTACCAATATCAGAAATGAGAGCAGTGACATTATGTTCTTCAGATTTGAATACATTCATAGAGGAATATATTTTAAACAACCTTATGCCATTATTTTTTTAATTCAAAAATATTGCTAAAAAATTCTACCCATCACCTGAACCTTCAGTGAGTCTTGGTAGTAGCATCAAAAATCACTGATCATGGATCATCATAAATATAATAAACACTGAAGTGAAGTGAGGTGAAGTTGCTCAGAGGGTCCAACTCTTTGCAACCCCATGAGCTGTAGCCCACCAGGCTCCCCGGTCCATGGGATTTTCCAGGCATGAATACTGGAGTGGGTTGCCATTTCCTTCTCCAGGGGATCTTCCCGACCCAGGGATTGAACCCAGGTCTCCCGCATTGTAGGCAGACGCTTTACCATCTGAGCTACCAAGGAAGCCCATAATAAACATTAAAAATTTGAAATATTGGCAAGAATTACCAAAATGTGACACAAAGTGAGCAAATGCTATTGGAAAAAAAATGGCACCACAAAGCCATTTGCTTGACTATGCCATTAACTTTGACTGCTCTGAAAAAATGGACACATTTTTTTGAAATACAAACTTCCAAAGCTCACTAAAATGAAAGAGATAACCTAAATTTATAGTTTAAATTTTTCCCACAAAGCAAACTTTAGGCCCAGAAGTTTTTTCACTGTTTTTTCAGGCATTTAAGGAAGAAATAGTACTAATTCTGCTTAAACCCTTCTACACAAAGAAGAAGGAATAGTTAACTTATTTCATGAGACCAGTATTACCTTGATACCAAAATCTGACAAAAACATTACAAGCAAATTAACATGACATGCCATGAGCATAGATGCAAAAATTCTAAACAAAAATTTAGCAAGTTGAATCTAGCAACTTGAAAAGTGAAAGAAATCATGAATGTGTGGGGTTTATCTCAAGGAGGCAAGATCGGTCTAACATTCAAAAATCAATTATTGTTATTCAAAGATTTAAAAAGAAAAACTATGAATATGTCAATAGAAACAAAACAAGTTGGCAAAATGCAATGTTTATTCCTCAGTTTTTTTAAAACCTCAGAGGAGTAGGAATAGAGGAGAACTTCTTCAGGTTGATACATGGCATCTACAAAAACTTACAGATCACATCATCCTTAATAATGATAGACTGTATACTCTCTTCCTGAGATTAAGATCAAGGAAAAAGCATCCACTGTCATCAGTTCTGTTCATTGTGCTGAAAGTGCTAGTCAGTACAGTCAGGCAAGAAAAAGTAATAAAAGGCATCAGACTGGAAAGGAAGAAATAAAATTTTGTATTCACAGATGATATGCCCACTAACATGAAAACTATAGAATCTACAAAAGAAGTTATTAGAACTAATAGATGAGTCTGACAAAAGTTGCAAGGAAAAAAGTCAACAACCAAAACTCAAATTAATTTCTCTATATTTGCACAGAGCAATTGAAATTAAAAAGCTGTATGTATAAAAAATACTTCAAAACACTTGAAATACTTAGTGATGAATCTGACAAATAATGTGCCAGACCTGTATATTAAAAACTACAAAACATTGCTGAGATAAATTAAGAGGATCTAAATAAATGGAGAAAACAGAAGTCTCAATATTGTTAACATTTATGGATTTATAGATTCAATGCAATCACAATCAAACTTACAGCAAACTTCAGGTAGAAATTAACAAGCTAATTCTGAAATTCATATAGAAATGCAAAGGACCTAGAAAAACAAAAACAACATTGAAAAAACTTTGAGCCAAAAGATTAAAGTCACTACCTGACTTCAAGATTTATTGTAAAGCTATGAATAATCAAGACAATGTGGAATTAGTCTCAAGATAGACAAATATTAATAGGTCAATGGAGCAGAATTAAGAATACAGAAATAGGCACACATATATAGTTAACTGATTTTCTACATGAGTGCCAAAGCAGGTCATTAGAGAACATACAGTTTTTGTGACCATTGGTGGAACAAATGTATACCCATATGCAAAAAAAAAATGAACTTTGATTCATACTGTGAAATATATATAGAGAGATTAATTCAAAATAGATCATAGATCTAAATACAGAACATAAAATTATAAAACTTCTAGGAGAAGACAGGAGACATATCTTTGTGACCTTGAATTAGGCAAAAATTTCTTAAGATTCAAACCCAAAAGCAAAAAAAAAAAAACAAAAAAAACCCAAAAGCACAATCCATAAAGAAAAAAAACTTGATAAGCTGGACTTCATCAAAGTTAAAACTTCTGTTCTTTAAAAGGCATTGTTTAGAAAATGAAGACAAGCCATCATCATAGATTTGTACAATATATTGATACATGCCATAAAGTACTTGTTTTCAGAATATGTAGACTTATTTTCAGAATATGTAAAGAACTTTAGAAACTCAGATGACCATAAACAACCAATAAAAAAGGAACAGAAGATTTGAACTTCACCAAAATATACAGATGGCCCATAAGCACATTAAAAAAAGATACTCTACATCTTTAGTCATTAGGGAAATACAGAATAAAACCATAGTGAGATACAACCACACACTTCTGTTTTTAAATATTTTTTATTTTTCCTTTTTGGCCACACCTCTTGGCATGTGAGATCTTAGCTCCCAGACCAGGGGTTGAACCCATGCCTCCTGCTGTGGAAACATGGGGGCTTAATCCTGGACCTATAGGGAAGTCCCATGATGACACACTTTTGGAATAGCTAAAATTAAAAGTATTAGTATTAGTCACTCAGTCGTGTCCAACTCTTTGCGATCCCATGGACTGTACCCCACCAGGCTCCTCTGTCTATGGGATTCTCTAGGCAAAAATACTGGAGTGGGTTGCCATTTCCTCCTCCAGGGGACCTTCCCAACTGTAAATAAAGGAGACTTCATTAATGTGCATTACAGGATAACCCCAGGTTAACCTGTTATAGAAAACTGCCTCTTGAGTCTTTGTATTCTATACCTATTCTACACCTCTGGTTGGCCCATTGCTTGTCTTTTTCTTTATTTAGGTTTTAAGGTGAATGACCTGGGGATATTTGTTTCCATCAACCCGATTGCAAATCTAAAGGCACCGTTGAAATGTCTATTTTTCTTGCTATCCTCAGAAGAGACTGCTGCACATCTACTCTATGGTTCTCATTCTTTTCAGCTTACAATACAAATAGCTTATTATTTTTTGCAACCTATGTCTTATAATAAAGCAGTGCTGAAAAATTAAATAGAAGAAAGTTCAGCTGCCATATAGGCTATGCAAATGATTTGCTGGTGGTGATTTTTAAGCTTGATTCTAAATAGATTTATGAAGCATGGCACTTGGAAGACATTCAAATTTTGCTATTTAAGGTATCTTGAAATTATAGGCTCACTCTCCCTAAAATTTCAAAAAGCATAGAGCTTAGGCTCTTAAGAGTATAGCAGTGATAAAAGCTTTCATAGTCATTTCTAAAAAGCAACACTTCATAGTTTTCTCTCTCCAATGGTTCTCTAATATACTTGTAGAAGGAAGGCAACAGAAAACCAAGAATAAAAATAGCTGAGCTCTCCACAATTGGGCTTCCTGCTTACTTTCCCTGTTCAAAGAAAAGAGAAGACACCATCTTTCAATAGAGGCTTCATAGACAACTGGGCTTCTCCAGTGACAGTCGGCATTTGATGCCCAATATCTCTTGGTTCTTCTTGTTGCCAATGGTCAGCCTGGTGATGGTGGTGAAATGGGAGCAATTAATCTGTAGATGAGGGAGGGCTTCTTTTAACAGTTGAAGGGGTACCATTACCAGCTGCTAGCAAACTGTGGAAAGACTGGACCTCTCATATTCTGCTGGCTGGAATATAAAACAGTACAACTCTTTGGAAAACATTATGAAAGTTTCTTAAAAAGTTTAATATACACTTACTTACCTTGCTACTTAGCCATTTCACACCTAGATATTTACCCAAGAGAAGTAAAGGGAAATATCCATACAAATACTTGTACACAGATATTAATAGCTATGTTTGTAAGAGCCAAAACCTGTGAAATGACCTAAATGTCCATCAACAGATGAATGGATAAACAAATTGTGGTCTATCCATTTGATGAAATATTACTCAGCAAAAAAAGATAATGAACAATTACTTAATGGTACAACATGGATAGATTGAAAAGGAATTATGCCAAGTAAAAGATACCAAACAAAAATGAATATACTGTATGATATATGGAGAATTTTTATAGAGTTCTGAAAATACAAACCAATGTATAGACAGAATGCAAACTCTTGATTTCTGAGGGTAAGAAGGCAGTAATGAAGGATTTTAAAAGGGCATGGTGATTCAAAAAAATAATAAAAAAAAAAATAAAAGGGCATGGTGAAACTTTGGGGGATAATAGAAATGTCATTTTTATTTCACACACATTATTTTGGTTTTGCTCACCTATGTTTATATATACCTTTAAAACTCATCCCTCTAGTATATGCTTTTAAAATGTATTTTATTGTTTTCAATTATATCAAAACAAATCTTTTTTTTTATTCTCTCAAAACCATTTCTCCTCCAAATCTATGGGTAGGAAATAAGTGGGGGGAAAAGCTATCTCTCAATGGGGCAAAATCTCTAATGCCCCCTTCTGATGTGATAAGACTGTATAATGAAAAAAAAAGGTACATCTCAGGTGGGAAAGTCAGGAGCTGTGGTGAAAAATGGACTGAGAAATTACTCCCAGGTGAAAGAACCACAGTCTAAGCAAGGATTGTTCTTCATCTTCAGGGTAGAAATCCTCACAGTTGCTTCCAGTAGGATTTCAGAGTTGTGATGGAGTCCACAGGGTGCCTGTCGGTTTACTGTGCACCTCCCAATGAGAGGACTATACTGTCCACACCTGATTCACATCAAACGTGTCCATTTGATTTGTTCTTGCCACTGAAATATGAGAGAAGTGACATGCACTGATTTCTGAGCAGAAGCTTTATCAGATCCTATGTTTTGGCAATTTTTCTTTTCTGTCTGCCACAAAAACATCATTCCCAGGTAGGAGTTGCTCCTTGAGCTAAATCCGAGAACAAAACATGTGGAGCAGAGCAGCAGATGACATATGAGCAAAAAAATAAACTTTGACATTGTAAGCCTCTGAGATTATAGACATGTTGAGTTTTGGATGATTCTGAAATTAAAAGAGCAGTCAGGTGGAGAATTGGAAACATGAGTCAGATACTAACAGAACAGATGTGCAGTGGAGATAAAATCTGGGAGTTGTCAGCAACTATATTGCATTTTAACCATAGGTGTGGATAAGATCAGTTAGAGAAATGGGAGAGAGAGAGAAAAAGAGGCCCCAGAATGAAGTGCTGAGGAACATGGACATGTAACTGACAGGCAGAGAAAGATGAGTCTGCAAAGGAGACAGGAATGGCCAAATATTTGGAAGAAAGCCACAAATGAGGTTTTAGTGTAAGCCTACTTTTGCTGTCCTCATTCTTTTGTTCCTTCTGCTTCACTTCCTCTTCTCTAGCCTAGAGACTGCTGAGCAAGCATCAGAACCTGCTAGATCTGCCTCACATTTTAAAAGATAAATCTTCCTTTTATACTGCTGGATTTTGAGCACCGTCTGGACAGGGACCCTGTCCTCATGCACCTCTTTCACTCCAGGGCTTGATGACACTGTCCTGTCCATAGGGTGCCTACTGGGCAGTAAAGTCCACCCTGCTGCTCACTTGCCAATTTCTTCTCCTTGGTCTTTCACTTGAATATTCTTTTCTCCAAATACCCATACTACTCTTGCTCAGGCTTTATCACTAGTTATTTTTATAAATATTGAGTAGATACATAAAAGATTTAGATAGGTTTAAAGTGCGAAGAACTACAATACAATGAACACTCAGTTTAGGAAAAAGAAGCTTACCATTAGCATTGAGGTCCCTTGGTGCTTTCCCCTAATTCCACCACATGGCATCCTTGAAGAGAAGGGTAATTCCTCACATTGATTAAAGGCATCCACAAACAACTACAGAAAATGCCTGTTGATGCTTTGCTTCACTCTATAATTTCACTGAGGCTTCCCAGGTGGCAATAGCGGTAAAGAATCAGCCTACAAATTTGGGGATGCAGGAGACACGGGTTCAATCCCTGGGTCAGGAAGATCCCCTGGAAATCAAAAGGGCAACCCACTCCAGTATTCTTGCCTAGAAAACTCCATGAACAAGAGCCCTGGTGGGCTATAATCCATGGAGTTACAAAGTCGAACATAGCTGAGCATGTGTGCACATAATTTTACTGAGTAGGTTTGTATTCCAAAGAAAAAGATTTTGCATATATTTTGTCTTCATGGAAATAAAATTATACTATATGCATTACTCAGTGATTTACTCTTTGTGCTCAAGATTATGTCCCTGGGATTTTTGTCCATGATGTTACATGTAGCTGAAAATCATTCGTTTCTTTATCTGCATTATGTTCTAAAATATACCACAATTTACTTATCTTTTCTGCTTTAGCTATATTTCATAACTTTTGACATGTAGAAATTTCATTATTATTCAATTCTAAGGATTTTAAATGTCAGTTATGATTTTTCATTTGACCCAAGAGTTAATCAGAAACACATTTTTTTAAATTTCCAAATACATAGAGTTATTTATCTTTTCTTACTGATATTTCTTTGTATTCAGAGAATATAGATTATCACAGTGCTGTTCAGTAGAGGTATAATGTGAGCCATATGTGTAATTTTTACAAATTTAATTGCCACATTAAGAGGGTAAAAATAAACAGATAAAATTTGTCTTAACATATTTTAGTTATCCCAATATACCCAAACTATTATTTAAATATCTAATCATCTTATTGATGCTTTTGAACTCTGGTGTTGGAGAAGACTCTTGAGAGTCCCTTGGACTGCAAGGAGATCCAACCAGTCCATCCTAAAGGAGATCAGTCCTGGGTATTCATTGGAAGGACTGATGCTGAAGCTGAAACTCCAATACTTTGGCCACCTCATGCGAAGAGTTGACTCATTGGAAAAGACCCTGATGCTAGGAGGGATTGGGGGCAGGAAGAGAAGGGAACGACAGAGGATGAGATGGCTGGATGGCATCACCAACTCGATGGACATGAGTTTGAGTAAGCTCCGGGAGTTGGTGATGGACAGGGAGGTCTGGCGTGCTGCAATTCATGGGGTTGCAAAGAGTCGGACACGACTGAGCGACTGAACTGAACTGAACTGAATCATCTTATTAAAATTATCAGACATTTTAGATATTTTTGAGTTTTCAAATCTGGTGTGTATTTTACATTCATAAGTAAGTAGTAAAGTCACTCAGTTGTGTCCGACTCTTTGCGACCCCATGGACTGTAGCCTACCAGGTTCCTCTGTCCATGAGATTTTCCAGGCAAGAGTACTGGAGTGGGTTGCCATTTCCTTCTCCAGGGGATCTTCCCAACCCAGGGATCGAACCTGGGTCTCCAGCATTGCAGACAGACGCTTTACCATCTGAGCCACCAGGAAAGCTCATTTTACATTTATAGCATATTCTAATTTGGACAAGTTATACTTTAATTGCTTGGAAGCTATACATGACTAGTGGCTACCATTTTGGACTATACAGGTTTACAGTATCTAACAGTCATTTAAAATTTGTTGAAATTTATGTTCTGGCCTAGTATATGGTCAATTCCATGAAAACTGAAAAATAATTATATATTTTCCCACTAATTGGGTACCTTAAATCAATGTCCCTGAAATTAATCTTATTTGCATTAAGTCCTCTATATTTTTTACTGAATTATTTGTCTGGTTGACCATAGGTTGCTACAATACATATTACAGGAGGACCATTCACATAACAGCCTAGAGCTGTGCAGTATACACTTTTATGCCTTATACAGTGGTCCCAGGTCGACTTACTATAACTAAGGAAGCTGTGTTTAATTCTACCACTATGGTGTGGATTCGACAGTGTTTCAAGTTCCAAAAAGTTTTGCTTTATATATTTTGAAGGTATTTTAATAGGTGCTATAAGTTTAGAATATTCAGTGAATTATCCTGTTAGTATTATCAGCCCAGAGTAATAAACTTTTGCCTGAAAGTCTATTTTGTCTGATATTAATATAGTTACATATTTCCTTTTCTTTAATATTTCCCTGTTAGAAATCTTTTCATGTCTTTATGTTTTAGGAATGTCTTTTACAAAGAGCCTATTGCTAGAGTTTGTATTTCTCAAGCCTGTTTCTTTTAACTCATGAGTTTAGTTTATTTGCCATTATTATGATTGTTACTCTAAGCTTTCTATTTTATCCTCTTTTTCTGCACTCTTTTCTCCTTTTGGGCCTTGGACAGGGCAGTATTGTTAGAGTTTCTTTTATATTCTTAGTGCATCTTCTTTTAGTGGCATATTCTATTCTTTTAGTCGTTATTTTTGAGATTTTTAACATGCGTACTAATGAAGTCCAAAATTAATATATCCTGAATAATGCAAACTTCTCTTGAATATCTCAAACTTCTCTTGAATAACACTTGAGCTCTGATAGTTGCCATCCTGACATACATTCTACATTTTTGTCTAGTGTTCTAGTTCTGATCTTTTTGATAGCCCTACTAAGTATATGCAGTGAAAACTAATTTTTTATACAGATATTTATTTAGAAGGACCTACATACAGAGTCTCTGCATAATCTTCAAGGTCCAGCACAATATGAAAATGTGGAGCCTCTTCAAAAAAAGACAAAGAAGCTTTTCCTTTCCTTCACCATCTCTCAACTGGTTGTGGTCTTTTTTTTTTTGTTTATTTGCTATTGAATCTTGTGCTCCCTTGGGCACAGAGAAATCCCAGCATGGATGCAGGCTCTCACAGGCACCCAGGGACCTGCCCCAGACTCAGCAAATGACCCAACCCTCCCCTGGCTGTACTCAGACCTGCATTCTCACTAGAAGCAGAGGATGGCAGGAGGTGGGGCTATATGTGAGCCAAGGTTCTAAGCCCCTAGTACGTGCCTGACTGTCCTATCAGACCTCACTTACAAAGCACAGGTTCAAAGATGAAGTTGTTAAGAACTTCCCAGTGGTGACCACAGAGCATTAAACCTGAGCGCAGTCTCCTTCCGAGCACGGGCCCTGTACGCAGAGCATTAAACCTGAGCGCAGTCTCCTTCCTAGCACAGGCCCTGTACGCCTGTCCTGATCACACACCCAAGGAGCCCTCCCTGCGTGTGTGTTTGCCAGCTCCTTTGCACACCATTGTTTCTTGATCATCTGACTTTCCTTCTGAGGTCATATTCCTTCCTGCAAAGCATATTTTTTTAGCAGTCCTTTAGTTGTCAGTAAACACAAGATTTTATTTTTCTGAGCTTATCTTATTTCAGCCTCTTTCTGAAAGATAGTTTTGCTGGGTACCCAACTTCAAATTGATGGTTATTTTCTCATGGGATTTTTAATGTTGTTGCCTTTGGCCTTCCTTGTTTTAACTGGAGAGTAAGCTTTCAATATGTTTGAGTTCCTTTGAAGATACTGTTTTGTTTCCTCTCCATCTTCTGTTGAGGTCTCTTTAACGTCAGTATTCTTCATTTTCACTACCAGGTCCCAGATATGAGATTTATTTTTATTTATCTTTCTTGGAATCCTTTGGGCTCCCTAGATTTGTTGTAATGTCCTTCGTCTCTCTCTCTTTCTTTTGCTTCTGAAATAAAAGATAGATAAATATTAGATCTTTTCACTCTGTCCTCCATATATCAAGCTCTTTTTTATTTTCCATATTTTTTACTTCCTGTACTCAGTTGAGTTCAATCACTCAGTCGTGTCTAACTCTTTGTGATCCCATGGACTGCAGCATGCCAGACTTCCCTGTCCATCACCAGCTCCTGGAGCTTGCTCAGACTTACGTCCATTGAGTTGGTGATGTCATCCAACCATCTTGTCCTCTGTCATCCCCTTCTCCTCCTGCCCTCAATCTTTCCCAGCATCAGGGTCTTTTCTAATGACCCAGTTCTTCACATCAGGTGGCCAAAGTATTGGAGTTTCAGTTTCAGCATCAGTCCTTCCAATGAATATTCAGGACTGATTTCCTCTAGGATGGACTGGTTGGATCTCCTTGCAGTCCAAGGGACTCTCAAGAGTCTTCTCCAACACCACAGTTCTAAAGCATCAATTCTTTGCCACTCAGCTTTCTTTATAGTCCAACTCTCACATCCATACATGACTTATGGATAAACCATAGCTTTGACTAGACAGACCTTTGTTGGCAAAGTAATGTCTCAGCTTTTTAATATGCTGTCTAGGTTGGTCATAGCTTTTCTTCCAAGGAGAAAGTGTACTTTTAATTTCATGTCTTCAGTCACCATCTGTAGTGATTTTGGAGCCCCGAAAATTAGCCTGTCACTGTTTCCATTGTTTCCACATCTATTTACCATGAAGTGATAGGACCAGATGCCATAATCTTAGTTTTATGAATGTTGAGTTATAAGTCAGCTTTTTCACTCTCCTCTTTTCACTTTCATCAAGACATTTTTCAGTTCCTCTTCACTTTCTGCCACAAGGGTTGTGTCATCTGCATATCTGAGGTTATTGATATTTCTCCTGACAATCTTGATTCCAGCTTGTGCTTCATCCAGCCCAGCATTTCTCATGAGGTACTTCCTGTACTGCATCCTGTATAATTTTTTGAATCTCCCTTTCAGCTTATTACTTCATTTTTTAACTGTGTTCATTCCAATCCCAAAGAAAGGTAATGCCAAAGAATGCTCAAACTACTGCACAATTGCACTCATCTCACATGCTAGTAAAGTTATGCTCAAAATTCTCCAAGCCAGGCTTCAGCAATATGTGAACCATGAACTTCCAGATGTTCAAGCTGGATTTAGCAAAGGCAGAGGAATCAGAGATCAAATTGCCAACATCCACTGGATCATCAAAAAAGCAAGAGAGTTCCAGAAAAACATCTATTTCTACTTTATTGACTATGCCAAAGCCTTTGACTGTGTGGATCACAATAAACTGTGGACAATTCTTAAAGAGATGGGAATACCAGACCACCTCACCTGCCTCTTGAGAAACCTGTATACAGGTCAGGAAGCAACAGTTAGAACTGAACATAGAACAACAGACTGGTTCCAAATAGGAAAAGGAGTACATCAAGGCTATATATTGTCACCCTGCTTATTTAACTTATATGCAGAGTACATCATGAGAAACGCTGGGCTAGAAGAAGCACAAGCTGGAATCAAGATTGCCAGGAGAAATATCAATAACCTCAGATATGCAGATGACACCACTCTTATGGCAGAAAGTGAAGAAGAACTGAAGAGCCTCTTAATGAAAGTGAAAGAGGAGAGTGAAAAAGTTGGCTCCAACATTCAGAAAACTAAGATCATGGCATCTGGTCCCATCACTTCATGGCAAATAGATGGGGAAACAGTGGAAATAATGGCTGACTTTATTTTGGGGGGCTCCAGAATCATTGCAGATGGTGACTGCAGCCATGAAATTAAAAGACGCTTACTCCTTGGAAGGACAGTTTTGACCAACCTAGACAGCATATTAAAAAGCTGAGACATTACTTTGTCAACAAAGGCCCGTCTAGTCAAGGCTATGGTTTTTCCAGTAGTCGTGTATGGATGTGAGAGTTGGACTGTAAAGAAAGCTTAGCGCTGAAGAATTGATGCTTTTGAACTGTGGTGTTGGAGAAGACTTGAGAGTCCCTTGGACTGCAAGGAGATTCAACCAGTCCATCCTAAAAGAGATCAGTCCTGGCTGTTCTTTGGAGGGACTAATGTTGAAGCTGAAACTCCAATACTTTGGCCACCTTATGTGGAGAGCTGACTCATTTGAAAGACCCTGATGCTGGGAAAGATTGAGGGAAGGAGGAGAAGGGGACAACAGAGGATGGGATGGTTGGATGGCATCACTGACACAATGGATGTGGGTTTGGGTGGACTCCGGGAGTTGGTGATGGACAGGGAGGCCTGGCGTACTGAGATTCATGGGGTCGCAAAGAGCTGAACATGACTGAGCAAGTTGAACATGACTGAACTGAATCTGCTATAGGATCATCTATTGTGTTTTTCATCTCAATTATTATGTTTTATTTCTACAAATTCAATTGGTTCTTTTCATATTTGATTAGTCATTTAAGTTAATCTTTCATTTCTTCTAGCATACTAAATATCCTTATTTTACATTCTATATCTGAAAATACTTTAGAATTTGTGACTTTTATTATGCTATCATTTGTGTCTGCTCATTCTTCCTCTTACTGGCTTTTTAAAAAGTAAATTTGTGAGTTTTAAAATTATGATCTCATGGGTCTTGAATTTTAATCTGTAGGAATTCTGTGAGTTTCAGATTTAAGTTGGTTTCTCCCCAAAATGTTGATGTTTTTCCTACCAGGCATCTGGAGGCAAGGTTATCCTAGCACCATTTTATGATATCTCCTCAATTTGTAGCTTTTTGGGACACTCAGGTAGTGTGAGTTCAGAATAAAAATCTGTATTAGTATTGGCTTGAGTTTACAAATTCTTGTGAGAGGTTTGTATTTTCCCCTCCACCTAGCACCAAAATCAAGCTAGAAATTTGGGTTTTGTTCCTTGGCAGGAGATGTTTTTGTATTTGGAACATACTGGGTGTGAATTTCATATTCTGACAGACAGTATGACAGAAATGACATACTGCATGTGTTGCTCTTTGAGATACAAGTTTATGCAGATAAGTTTCCTCTCAAGCTCTTCCTTTCTCTCCTGACCCCAGTGCCTTTCATGGCTGTGAAATTTAATGCTCAAGTGCATCATATTTGGAAAGTACCTTCAAGGTGAGAGTTGGCTTTAATTTTCAATTTATTGTTGGAGTTATTCCTTTCCTTTCATTTTTTTTTAAATGAAGTTTGGAGTAATTTTGTATTTACAGAAAAGTTAACAAAGACAGTAAAAGGATTTGTTTCCTTTGGCCCATTTTTTATAACTATGGCACATCTGTAAAAACTAAGACGTTAATATGGGTATAATACAATTAACTAACCTACAGACTTTATTCACATTTCACTGGTTTTCCACCGATAACCTTTTCCTGTTCTTTTTCTTGATTTGTGTGTCCTTCATCTTCCTAACTTTTTGTCCAGGTCACTAATGAATTTTAAGACTTTTTTTTTTAATAAGTGAAAAAACCACTTATTTTCAGTAGAAAAGTTGTCAAGGTACCTAGTCTGACACATTTCTAAAAAGAAGTCTAAGGGGTTTTACCTTTTTCAATCATCGTTACTCAAATAATATTCATAATCCTGGTTACCAAGTCCAGCTGTCTTTGTGACCTCAAAATTTTCTAGCCTAGAAATGTAGGCACTATTTTTATTAAAAAATGTTTAATAATATTCTAAAACTGAGGCAAGAATAGAGATCAAGCAGTAGATTGACAATCTATCACAACTCTAGGTGGGAAATGAAGTCAGCAACCTTAACTGTTGGTAGTCCTAAGGGAAGGGAGGAAAGAGTCTGAGGGACACCACGGAGCAGGATACCTAGAACTTGTTACTGAGTGGAAGGGCCTCCCTGGTGCTCCGGCGGTGAAGAGTCTGCCTGCAGGGCACGAGACTGGGGTTCAGTCCCAGGGTCAGGAAGGCCCCTGGAGAGGACATGGCTACCCACTCCAGTGTTCTTGCCCGGAGAATCCCATGGACAGGGTAGCCTGGTGGGCTATAGTCCATGGGCTTGCAAAGAGTCAGATGTGACTGAGCAGTTAACACACACACACACACACACACACACACACACACACACTCAATGGATGCGGTAGAACAAGAAGAAGGAAGAGTCAGCGATGACTCAGGGATTTCATGCTAAAGATTTTGATTGTTGAAGCTTTCAGAAGTCCAAAGGAAAGGCAACATTGTGGGAGATGATGATTAATTTCTTTTTTGACATGTGGAATCTTTAGTGTTGATGGTTCATCACAGTGGAGATGTTTAACAGAAAGTTATAATTGAAAATCACAAATTTGAGAAAGAGGATGATGATGAAAAACAAAGGGATTAGAAAGAGGAATAAGCAATGGAGAAGAATCACTTACTTACATAGAAAATAAGAAGGGTTATGGTGATTATAGAAGGGAGTGGGGGCTCCCTGACCAAAAGGCATGCTTTTGCCACAACTTGTGGTATAATATTAAATACTGGACTGAGTAGCCTTTCCCTTCTCCAGGGGATCTTCCCAACTCAGGAATTGAACCCAGGTCTCCTGCATTGCAGGCGGATTCTTTACCAACTGAGCCACAGGCGGATTGGGTCATCAAAAAAAACAAGTGAGTTCCACAAAAACATCTAATTTTGCTTTATTGACTATGCCAAAGCCTTTGCGTGGATCACAAAAAACTGTGGAAAATTCTTAAAGAGATGGGAATACCAGACCACCTGACTTGCCTCCTGAGAAATCTGTATGCAGGTCAAGAAGCAACAGTTAGAACTGGACATGGAACAACAGACTGGTTCGAAATCGGGAAAGGAGTACGTCAAGGCTGCATATTGTCACTTATTGACAATTGAACTTATTGCTTATTGAACTTATATGCAGAGCACATCATGCGAAACTCTGGGCTGGGTGAAGCACAAGCTGGAATCAAAATTGCCAGGAGAAATATCAATAACCTCAGATATGCAGATGACACCACCCTTATGGCAGAAAGCAAAGAAGTACTAAAGAGCCCCTTGATGAAAGTGAAAGAGGAAAGTGAAAAAACCGGCTTAAAACTCAATGTTCAAAAAACTAAGATCATGGCATCTGGTCCTGTCACTTCATGGCAAATAGATGTGGAAACAATGGAAACAGTGAGAGACTTTATTTTTGGGGGCTCCAAAATCACTGCAGATGGTGACTGCAGCCATGAAATTAAAAGTACGCTTTCTCCTTGGAAGAAAAGCTATGACCAACCTAGACAGCATATTAAAAAGCAGGGACATTACTTTGCCAACAAAGGTCCATCTAGTCAAAGCTATGGTTTATCCAGTAATCATGTATGGATGTGAGAGTTGGACTATAAAGAAAGCTGAGTGGCAAAGAATTGATGCTTTAGAACTGTGGTGTTGGAGAAGACTCTTGAGAGTCCCTTGGACTGCAAGGAGATCCAACCAGTCCATCCTAAAGGAAATCAGTCCTGAATATTCATTGGAGGGACTGATGTTAAAGCTGAAACTTCAATACTTTAGCCACCTTGATGCGAAGAACTGGGTCATTAGAAAAGACCCTGATGCTGGGAAAGATTGAAGGCAGGAGGAGAAGGGGACGACAGAGGATGATATAGTTAGATGGCATCACTGAAGCAATGGACATGAGTTTGAGCAAGCTCCAGGAGCTGGTGATGGACAGGGAAGCCTGGTGTGCTGCAAATCCATGGGGTCGCAAAGAGTCAGACACTACTGAGCGACTGAACTGAAGTATAATATTTAAAGGCTTAATTTCAGTGCCCCTGTGAATGTTCTCATAAATCTCTCACACTTGCTTCCACTCAGAGGGTCACAAACTTAGCTTTAAGATCCAATTACCTGGATTAAAAGATTAAAGTGTTCTTTGTGTTTTCTCTCCTATTTTCTATGATGTTTTATACTATGCTACATCTCAGACATTACCCTTTACTTAATTCAGTTTGTTCCTGTTAGCACTTGATATAAATGAAAAGAAAATAAACCTACCCGAAACCACAAATGTGCTGATTTTGTGGCATATCCCAGCATATTTTCCTTTTTTAAAGAAACAAAATATTATCTATTGTCTAGTGTCAAAATTTAGTCAGAAACTTTGGAACCACAATGTATAGTATTTTATTATATTTGTGACTCTACATATGTGGTTGCTGTTTCATATAAAAATAATAATAATACTTATTAAGCAAAAATTAACCCTGACCTTGTTGCCAGTGTTTTAAAATTGCTGTTAACAGTTAAAGTGGTATGAAATATCATATGTTTTTTTCTAAGGGGAAGAATAAACAGGTTGAGTTGTGAAATAATCTCCAGAGCCAGGAATTGTAATTCAGGAAGAGTGTTATGGGTGTGTCTCAACTCATTTGTCGTGTTTATGGTTTTCAGGGAGTTGATGCTGATTTCACATCAGAAAAGTATCGAGCAGCTGCAGGAAACCCTTAGACAGAAGCTGCTGAATGATGATAACTGGAGGGAGAAGGTAACGAAAATGTGACTTTCAGCAGTTTGTGTCTTATTTGCTTTTTAAAAATTCTGTCCATTTGCCAGACTGTTTCAAATAGGTTTATTTGCTTCTATGCACACCTTTGATTACTGGAACTTCCTAGACCAAACATGCTTATGATATATGTTTTTTTCCAAAATATTAGACAAGTAGGAAATTAAAAGGTAAAATTAGAATTTGAAACCTTGTAAGTTTAAGATAGCTTTTCGTTCTCACGTAAAAGCATAATTTTTACTTTTAACTATTTACTGTTTTTTCCCCATAAAATGACAGAATCTGTATTTGACCATATCCTTAAAAACAGGGGAATATTAATTCATCCTTACAGTTTCTCTGCCTTTAAGAAGATAATAAAAGAGAATGAAAAGTGACTTAAAATTATTCAGTTATGAACTTTTGGCAGTAAAATAAGTATTAAGCTCACTATTTACAAAGAAAATGTTTGCTTTTAGAGTGTAAAAAACTTTTTCTTTGATTTTTGTCTTCAGAGTTTTCTATATTTTCAAATTTTCAGCAGTGAGTATATATTTCTTTCATAACTTTAAAGAATACAAATTATACTTTAAAAATTATTAGCCTCTGCTTTCTCAGGCCTTATACAGCTCTAGTCATTAAGGCTAAACATCATCTCCCTGTTATAAACTACTGATATTTTTTGACTGATCCCTTGGCTTTATCATGCATACTGTGCTGAAACCTCTGCAACCACCTGTGTCTCTTCCCCTACCAGTACCTAATTCTAGCTGTAGCCTTCCGTCTCGGTTTTCCGATAATGTCTCACATATACATCAGAACTAGAGCTGGCTACTGAAATTCAGATAACTTGACTGAAGTCCCAACAGACTGGTTATCATTAGATTCTTCTCCTCGGTGACTAGACCTTGTAACTTGTAACCCTAAGCAACAAGCAGTGGCCACTTTCAAACTAACATCTCCACCTGGAATCCCCCACTCTGCCATCCACAAATGAAATCCTCTAGGTGTTGTTGCTGGCTCAGGTCAATTCTAAATTTGTCACTTTCGTTTCCAACCTTCACACAGTTGGTCACATCCAGTCTGGCCCTCTATAAATCAATCTCCCTTCCCTTGTTGTTTGGGAATGTGTTGTAGCACATTTGGGCTACAACAAAAATGATCACTATGACAGCAGTTCCATATGGGCAACAATGAAAATTTGAGAATATGGACTATATATCTCATTCTTATTTTGTGGCATAGGCTTTACTTCTCCTCATTCTCTAAAAACCATACCCCTTTAATTCTTTAAATATATTTTTTAGCCTCAGTGTACTAGCCTCAGTATTAGCCTCATTTGGCTAATCTGTTCTTATTCACTTCCCATATCCTTACCAATCCATGTTCATAATTGTGAAAAGATGATCTGCCTACCTGTTAATAAAAATCAAAAAAATTCAAGTTAAAGCAATGAGAGATTTTTTTTATGGCTTCTGTTTTGTTGTGTGATGAAAGTCATTAGACAGTCTTTCATTCGTACTCTTTAAGGGACTAGAAATTACAACTCTTTGAAGAGTAGTTTCACTATATGTATGCGTGCACGCTCAGTCACTGAGTCATGTCTGACTCTTTGCAACCCCATGGACTGTAACCCGCCAGACTCCTCTGTCCATGGGATTCTCCAGGCAATAATACTGGAGTGGGTTGTCATTTCCTCCTCCAGGGGATCTTCCCAACCCAGGAATCGAACCTGTGTCTCCTGCATTGGCAGGCGGATTCTTTACCATTGAGCTACCTGGAATGCCCTGAGTATATGTATAAAGAGATATTATAAACATTTCATCCTTTTCTTTTTGGTCCCATCTTGTGAGTCAGAAATTTCACTGGTAGAGACTTCCCCGGTAGTCCAATGACTAGGATTTCACACTCCCAATGAGGGGCCCGGGTTCGATCCCTGGTTAGGGAACTAGATCCCACATGCTGCAACTAAGAGTTTGCATGCCACAACTGACACTCCACACAGCCAAGTAAATAAATAGATAGACATTAAAAAAGAAAGAAAGAAAGAAATTTCACTGATGGAAGTAATGTTTGTAGAGATTCACAGATCTTCCCCTCAAACTCCTTAGTTCCTCTTCGACTGAGAGAGTGAACTTTCCTGCCTTTGCTTATGTAGAAGTTCCTCGTCTCCATGCTCACACATCACCAACATCCTTCAGATGTTCATCCAGTGGAGAAGAGGTCTCAGCACTTATGATCCAGTCTAGTACTGCTGCTCAGCGGCCCTGCGCCTGAAGTGCTAACACAGCTTGTAGACTGAGTTAGTGTTAGCATCTGACCACAGAAGTGCATGCTCTTGCTTTATGCTGAGTTCATTTGTTGATGAAAATAAATCTATATAAGGTTCTTATTCTTATTAAGATCATGGATATCTTTCTAATAAATTAATTACATCATAGATGTATTTGGCTCATATAATTTTCTATAATATAAATGGATATTTCGTTTTTTGAGAGGACACGACTTTTTGTTAATAAATTTTATCATTTAGTTTAGCAGTAAATCAGGATCCAGGCCAGTAAAGCCGATGAATGATAATTACCCTTGGCTGTGTTAGTTATCGAGACTATGAATAAAAAGTTCCCTGAAAGTCCTCTCATGAGAAAGAAGAATCACTAATATGACATTGTCATCTCTTTCTTGGGTCACTGTGCCTTTGCGTAGGAATGAAATGTTCCCTTTACAAATATATAATACACATATTAGAATAAACTTCATAACTTAAATGCTTTTAACATTCAAAAACAAGTAGATAGCAATTTATTCCTGTGCTTAATTATTTTAGAGTATGTAAAAAGCACATAATAGAATCAATAGTTGCTACGCAACAAGGATGGCACATTTTAAAATAACTGAGTATTTACTAATTGTCATGGATTTTTGTTTATTTCAAGTATTGCTTTGATGTCAAGAAAGCAAATTAATGTGCAGGCTGAACATTTTAAATTGGTTCCAAATGCAGTGTTGGTACTTCTCAGTTAAAATGTTGTAATTAAAAAACTTCCTACAGCCAAACTGCTTACAATAAGTGATAGTCACTTACTGCCTATCACTTTGTAGTGCCCTAAACAAATTCCAATCAAATATTTTCTTGGATTATTACTAAAACATCACATTATGGGACATTTTCAATTATACTATTGACCTCATTTTAAACAATACATAGAGCTTGTAGAAACCAATAATTAAAACAAACAAAACCAAAACAAAACAAAACAAAACAAAACCTTACTTCCTCAATAAGTGAATGGGAGAAAAAGTTCACTTCAAGAAATAATCAAGTCCAGCATTAAAGGGAGAGGCAAAGAAAATCTCAAATTCTTCTTTAAAATAGAAGAGACAAATGACCTAGTAATTCCTAATGTATTTCAGTGTACTGTTAATCAAATTTATAAAAAACAACTTATAAAATAAAATTTTACAGGAATAAAGTTGTTGTTTTAAAAAGTATCAATTTTCCCTTATGTATAATAAATGTATGGCTAAAATGAATATTGAGGGTACACTTTAATTCTTTAAATTGTGCTATGTATTAATAATTTCCAAAATTTAATTAATAAAGTCATAAAATTTTAGATCAGAATAGCCTGCAAAGATCATCTGATTTAAACCCTTAATCTAGATAATAAAAATAGTCTCCATTATTAACATGTTTACTATATGTCAAGCCTTGTGCTGAATGCTTTTCATCAACGTAATCTTAATCACTCTAACATTATTATTCCCATTTGCACATAGAAAAAAATAAGACTCGGAGAAGTCAGATAATTTGTCAAGTTCATATAGCCAGGAATTGAGAACTGATACAACCCCTCCACCTTCAAGAACTGAGAGCTAAACACAAAGTCCAACATGTCTGTATTTGACTTAGGTGGACTACTAGGAACCAGATTCACCCTCCTTTCTGAAACAACTAAAACACTGGAGAAAAGAGAGAAAACAATGGTTTCTGGACATCAGGCAGAGAAGGACAGTGATTTCCTAGAGATAAGAGACAAACAAGGTAACCCCTATCATTACTCTAACTTAGTACCTTGAAATAGATTTAAGGCTATGGTGGAGTGGGAGTCCAGGTGGAGTTTGGCAGATTCTGAGTTGAGGAGACCTTGCTAAGAGTCCAGAGAGATCTATGTAGCTAGAATTCACAGTTGAGTGTTCTCAGGAGAGAGCTGCCCAGAGAAAGAATGTTGGATATCTGCAAAGAATCCCCACTGAAGTATATGTGACCCATGCATATATGTGGGGAAACTACCTAGAGCCAGGGAGATGGATCTGAAAGGATTAGAGATAAGAGTACCAAATACTTACATGAGGTCAATAATAATGTCTGTTCTCACCAGCCAGACTGGAAAGCCAACAATTCACAGGGGACTGGGTAAAGTTCTCAAAAGGGTCTTGCATGAATTGTAGGGAATAATTAGCCCTAGACTAAATGCTGAGCTGGTCTGCCTAACAAATTTTAAAAGGGAGACCTTAAAAAATATCAGGCCGATTCCAAAAAACTTAACTGCTCCCAGAAAAGAATTCAAGATTATTTATAAGAATACAAAAATATCCAGCATTTAACAAAGTAAAATTCACAATGCATCCAGTCAAAAAATTGCCATGCATGGGAATAGGAGAATAGAATTCATAGTGAAAAGAAAAATCAACAAATAAAAATTGACTCAGAAAGGCACAGATGTTAGAATTATCAGACAAGGACATTAAAACAGTTATAATAACTGTATTCTTTATGTCCAAAAACTAGAGGAAAAATTGACCATGTTAAAAAGAGGTGTAGAAGATATAAAAAGGATCTAAACTGAATTTATAGAGATGAAAATTATAATACCTGAAATGAAAAATACACTGGATGGGATTAATGGAAAATTAAACATTCCAGAAGAAAAGTTTAGTGAACCTGAAGACACAGCAATAGAAGCTATACAAGGAGATAAAAGAGACTCAGAACAAACAAACAGAGAGCATCAGTGAGCTGTGAAACAAATTCAAGTGGCCTAATATATGCATAATCGGACTCCCCATGGGACAGGAAAGAGAGGACAGAAGAAATATTTGAAGCAATAATGGCTAAAACTTTAAGTTTAATGAGAACTATAAACCCAGATTCAAGGAGCTCAATAAAGCTCAAGCACACCAAGGGACATTATAATCCAGTCGCTCAAAAATATCGACCAAAAATCTTAAAGCAACTAGAGAATAAAAGACATATAGAGGAACAAAGATAAGGATGAGAGCAGATTTTTTAAAAATCATAAACAATGTAAGCAAGAAGATAGTGAGACTGAAAGTACTGAAAGAAGGGTTGGGCAGGGTGAGGAGGTGGCAGTGGGAGCTGCTAACTTAGAAATTCTATACAAAGTGAAAACATTTTTCAAAACATGAGGGTAAAAGAAAGGTCTTTCAGAATGAAAAAGCTGAAAAAAATGTATCACCAGTACACCCACACTATAAGAAATGTTAAAAGTCCTCTATTCAGAAGAAAAATTATACCAGATGGAAATAGGGATCTATACAAAAGAATGCAGAACACCAGAAATGGTAGCAATGTGAATAAGTATGATATTTTTATCATTTACATTTCTTTATAATTGACTATTTTTAAAAATTAATAATCTAATATGATATCTATAACATGTAGAAGCAAAATATATGACAATACCACCACAATAGCTTGGAAGGGAGAGATGAAGTATGCTGTTGTAAGATTCTTTGTTTTAAGTGAAAATATAATTTACTGGCTGTCTTAACTGCAGGGTTCAGTGGTGCGCTACCTTCAGGCACAGCTGGATTCAGGGCTCTCAAGCTGGTTTTCTACCAGATTGGCTTCTTTTTCAGACTCAGGGTTGTCCCTCCTGATGGCAATAAGATAGCAGCAATGCTTCCCATCACTCTAATACATTCTTAGCAAGAAACTGACTGTGGCTGTCAGATTCTAACTGAACCATGCGCTCAGTCTTGGACCAACCATGACAGCTGGCAAGACTGTGTATATTGGTTCACTCAGGCCTGGGTCACATGATCATTCTTGCAGAACAGAATCCCACTCAATCATATTTACTGAAAGTAGGAGAAGAATGAATCACTACAAAAAAGGAAAATAACAAATATCCCCTGAAGTTCCCAGATAAGAGATGGGCCAAGAGATAGGGCAACAGGTGAGCAAACTGACAATGAGCTGAGAAGTACAGTGGACCCTTCTGGGGTATCTTCCTGGCGGATTACCCTTCTCTCTGAGAATTTCTCCACCTGCCACATGGGTTGAGTCAGATTCCTTTCATTTTGCCCCCCTAGGGCCACTCTGCACCCTTGAAACCCTGCTTTCTATCCCCAAAGCCTGAATTGAATGGATGAGAGTAATAGTTCCTCTAACTCTTGATTGGGATTGGTGAGGAGGGAACAATGGCAAAAGACCTAAGGAAAGGAGGAAGGGATCCTTTAATTCCAGTTAAATCCACTAGCCAACCACCACAGCCCCCCTTTCCCCCCAGCTTTATAGAGATATAACTGACATGTGACACTGTGTAAGTTCATGATGTACAACATGATGATCTCTGTCTCACACACACATACACACATATATATAGCAAAGTAATTACCACAATAAGATTAGTTAACACATTCTTCACACAATTATCTTTGTTGTTTTGGTAGTGAGAATATTTAGGTTCTTATACAATATATAAAGTGATATTTCACTAGAAGATAGACTGCATAAAGTTAAAAATATATTCTGTAAACTCTAAACCAACTACAAAAATAGAAGAACAGAGTTACAGCTAATAAACCAGCAAAGGATTAGAAATTGAATTTTAAAATAATGCAAAAGACAGAAAAAGAGGGGAAAACAATGAGATGGGTCAAATAGAAAGCACATAGCAAGACAGATTTAAAACTAGCCATATCAATAATCAAATTAAATATAAATGGTCTAAACCAGAGAGCAGCAAACTTTGTCTATAAAGGTCCAATTAGTAAATATTTTTGGTTTCTGGACCATACAGTCTCTGTTGCAATCACTCCACTCCGCCCTGTAGCTTAAAAGCAGCCACAGATGATATGCAAATGAATGGGCATGGCTGAAGTTTAGTCTGTGGGCGATAGTTTGCCAAGCCCTTATCTAAATATCCCCATTAAAAGACAGAGATTGTCATGTTGGATGAAAATGCAAGATTCTACTATATGTTGCCTATAAGAAATGTATTTTTATATAAAGAAATATTTTAACAAAGAGGCTAAAAGTAATGGATTGAAAAAGAAGCTAGAGTTGCTACATTATAATCAAAATAGAGTTCAGAGAAAGAAATTAGAGTATTTAGAATATTACCAAAGATAAAGAAAGTCATTTAATAATGATAAAGGGGTTGGTTCACCAAGAAGACATTTAACCCTAAACGTTTTTTCACCTAGAAACAGAACTTTAAAAACTAAGCAAAAAGTGATAGAACTGCAAGGAGAAATAGACAAATCCTTAGAGTCAGAGATGTCAATAGCTCTCTCTCAATAATTGATAGGAAAAATACCCAGAAAAACCATTAAGGATATATACAATGGAAAATAGTAAAAATAGCTTATTCTTAAGAAATATTAACAAATACAACTTAATTGATACTTATAGAATTCTTCATTTAACAGCAGAATATGCATTCTCCTCACGTGTGCATGGGACATTTATTAAAGTAGATCATATACTGGGAGTAAATGTCTTAACAAATTTAAAAGAATTCACTGTACATGACTTTGAACAAACTCCGAGAGACAGTGAAGGACAGGGAAGCCTGGCATGCTGCAGTCCATGGGGTCGCAAAGAGTCAGACATAACTGAACGACTGAACAACAACAACAACAAAGAATTCAAGCCATACGAAGTATTTTCTCTAACCACAATGGAATTAAATTAGAAATTCATTAACAGAAAGTTATCTGGGAAAAAAAATGCCCCAATATTTTGAAATTAAATAAATACCAACTCCATTCCCTTAACCACTGTGCCACGTAGATGTGTGGGGAAACAAGGTGCGTGGGAAAACTCACCACACCGAGCTATGGAGTCCTCCAGAGACATCTGAGTGCACAGCCTGCCCCACCTCGCGGTAGCTCTAAGATCTTGGTGAAGGTACTAAATTTCTCTGAGCCTATTTCTTACTCTATACTGTGGGAACAATAATTACTATACGTTCTTTCAGAATTGTTGTAAGAATTAAATGAGTTAGTAGGGAAAAGAGCCCTGTACCATACAAACTAGCTCGTATGAGTTTCCTTAGTTCTTGACAGGACTTCAATACTTAGTCTGATTCCTTAGCATTTGCATTTTTAATTACAAAGTCTAGTGTTTGAATAGCCATCTACTTTTATCACATAGTTATTCAGTGGTTAATTTAGAAATAATCTGAAATACTAGTTCCCAATTACAATTTGTTTCTAACTTTTAGAAAATAGTATAATCATTTTTGGGCTTCCCCGGTGGCTCAGTAAAGAATCTGTCTGCAATACCAGAAACCTGGGTTCCATCCCTGGGTCAGGAAGATCCCCTGGAGAAGGGGATGGCAATGCACTCCAGTATTCTTGCCTGGAAAATTCCATGGACAGAGGAGCCTGGCGGGCTATAGTCCATGGGGTTGCAAAGAGTCCAACATGACTGAGCAATTTTCACTCACTCATAATCGTTTTAGGAGGTATATTAATATTTTGTTTAATGATAAGTGCACATCAAATATAAACAAGTGGTCTGATTTCTACTTGACATCTGAAATTTCCTTGGTTTTAAGGGATCATCAAGTAATAAGTGATTATGTTGTAACATGGTGTCTGCCTCCATGAACAGCGTCTCACTGTATTTCACTGTGTGCGACGTTCACTGAACCCATGCTAGGCAAGGCAGAAGCAGAGAAGCCGGAAGAAAACTCAGAGTCGTAGGAATTGCAGACACAGTTATTTTCCCCTGACTGGCACCGCAGCACTAGCAGCAGCTATGCTGTATTCTCTCCTCTTGTGGTGGACTCAGCCGTCACAGCCGGAACACAGCCTCACCGCCATAGCGCAGCCAAAACGTACCTGCAAGGGCTTTTTCAGGTGCAGCTTATACATGCTTACAGACCAAAGGTAGCCAGCGTCCAAGTGAGTACCTTGGGACGTGCATGTGCAGTGCTGCAAGTGAGCTCAACTGTTATATAATCATTATTTACAAAACATGGGGCAAGAGTGAAAGGACATGGTGAGAGCCTGACCACCACCATCTTGGCTAATTTCCTCTTTCCCTACAAACAGAAAGTGATATCAGAATCAACCAGAAAGATCTCACTTGGAAAACAGTGAAAAGACAGCATTTTGCACATTAGTATTAGAAACAAATATTATAAAACACTAATTATGCATTTCAACACAAATACAAAAAGGATTTAAAAAAACAACATACTCAGAATGCTTTGAAGTCTTCAGAAGGCCTTCAGGAATGAGACAGTTGAACTAGAGGAAGATACAGATGAACTACAATCTGGAATGTGTACACAGACAGCTCTTGATTTTACTTTCTCTAACCTTGAGCTCATATTTTTATTCATGCTTTTTTTTAATTAGAATTTCCTCAGATTATCAGAATTACTACTATATAAAGCAGTTCATATTTTATGTATGCACCATCACCTAATTTATTTATTTTTCATAAACATAAGTCCTGCCATCTAAGATATTGTAAACAAATAGCTGTTATTAGCATGTAGAAAATATAAACATGACAATTTTGCATGAATTCATCTTCTCAATGACAATATACCAGCTTAAGCAAGTCATTGTTGGTGGGCTCATCGTTCTGTTCAGACTCATCAGGTCATGAAGGAACCGGTAGTGTCATCTCTCTTTGCTACAGAGTCAACACATTCAGATGACTTTTGACTCGCCATTGCAGCTTTCCTTAAACACTTAGAAGTCCCACCTGAAGTCCATCCCTTTGCTGCTCTTTCTCAGGTTGTACAAATTAAAAATCAAATCAGTGCATCACTCCTCCCCTTTCTATCTGTAGTCCTTTTTCTTTCCCACCCTCTGTCTGTTCCTTCCTTTTTCCCTCTCTCCTTACCTGTATTAGCTTATTCCAAGGAACAGTTCATGGGCAAAGAGCCCTTTCTTCCTGGATCAGGTAGAACAGACCATTCTACTCATTCAACCAGTCAGCCAACCCCTTTCCTTCCCTGAATGCATCCTTTGTTTCATCTTCAAGGGACTCTGCTGATTTGCTAAATGACCTTTTCCTCATAATTTAAAGAACTTCTTTAAAAGTTCTTCTCAAGTCCTTCTGTCACCTAATTTACAATTTGTCCTGTCCCACCTCGTTTGTGCATGTTCTTCTTCTCTTAATTTGAATCCTTATTTTGAAAGATGTCTTTCTATCCTGAAATAACTATTTGGCTCTACCAATTAACTACACAAGCAAAATTTTTTGAACACTTGACATTTTAGTACCTCAGCACAAATTTTTTTTTTAGCTTCTCAAAAAATGTTTATTTACTCTCTTAAAATAGTGTCAAGGTATCTTGTGGACTATTAACTCAAAGTTTTCTGAATGTTTTGTATTTGACTTCCTCCTTGCATGTGTTCTTAACTTATCTATTCCAGCATGGCTAGAGCACAGTAATCAAGTGGGAAATACAGTTTGAAAGTCAGGTTGGAGACGTCCAGGGCTGCCTTAATGGTATCCTGCTTGTGCCATGAATAACAGCACAGGCCAGGGGAGAGAAGGGAGCCGAAACCAGGCCTGGGCTCTGCTCACCTTGTCCTGTGCCCTGCCCAAGGCTGTATTTATCTAAGGAAGGTGTGCTTGGCTGATTCTTGCAAAGGTGTCATAGGGGCTGGTGGTGGTCTAGTAGAAGATAATGTATGGGAGTTTGGATTTTATAATGCAGTGAGAAGCCATCAAGAGGGAATAAAAGAATTCAATGTACAGTTTGTGAAGAACACTCTGCTGTGTATCAGGGGTTGCAGAGAGGCAAGAGTAGAAGCAAGGAGGCCAGTCATGAGGTGGTGGTGACCACAACTAGGGTGGTGATAGTAAGAAGTGCAGAGAAAGCAATAGATTCCATGTATCTTTTGGAGGCAAAATGAGCAGGGCTTGATGGTGGATTAGGTGTGGAGGGTAAAGGAGAGAGAAGTGTGAAAGGCAATTGCTCCAGGTACTGACTTGAATAACTCCATGCGTGGTGGTGCACATCCTGAGATAGGGAGCATTGAGGAAGGAACAGGTGGGAGGGGACTGTATCAAGATCTCTGGTACAGTTTATTTGAGCACCTATGATGTATCTATATGGCTACCAGGAGGCAAGAACAAAAGTAGCTGAAATTCAGAAGAACATCTGCTTTTTTCTCTAGGTGCCCTGAGGCTTTCCATGCTTTTCACAATCTGATAACAACCTATCTGAACAATTCTGTCACATGCCGAAATGATTATCGGTATTCTTTCCTCCAAACAATCTAGGAAAGAGCCAAAACAACTCCGGTGCAGTGAGTATAAGCATAAGTGCTTTGCCTTGAGGCAAATGACCAGGGCAGTAAGCCCCACTGACCCCATACTGAGGCTGGTCTTCTATCTGCTTTTTATGTCATTTAAAGGGCTCCCTGCAAAGTTCCTTAGCAAACTCTCTGTTTCCCAGCTTTAGTGTTCCCTTGAGAAATTCAAGCTGACCTCTCTCCTTCTCTTACTGACTTGAGAATCACAGTCACAGTAAGTCAAGTTTGACAGTTTTTCTCCCAAGTTATCTCTGCATTTACTTGGTCTTAGAATTTATAATCTAAATAATTTATAATGGCACAATGTAAATCTAGAGCCAGCCTGTCACTGGGATCAGTTCTCTAATCCGCTAGATAAACTCCCAGGCGTGAATGACTCCAGTATTCATGGATTTGTTCTCTCTTGCTCAAGTAGGCAGAGCCAAAACCAATGACTAAAAACCACAGGGAGAGAGATGTTGGCTCAACTAAAGGAAAAGCTTCCTAATGCTTAGCGCTGTCTGAAAATGGAAGTGCCTGCTGGGGAAGGAGTGAGTTATGGTTTCTGGTGGTGTCAAGGCATAGAGCAGATAATCATTTGGTGCAGATTCCATGGTAGAGATTGAAGTCAGGGTGTAGAAGTAATCTCCACTGACTATTGAATTCCTGCTCCTGCAAGAGCTTTACACAGATGTTTCGTCTCATTTAATCCTCATAACAACCCCCAAGGGAATCAGTTATAACCCCACCAAGAGAGGTTACAGTCACAATTTAAGATCACACAGCTAGAGTGGCAGAGCCAGGATTTAGAGCCAGGATTTAAACTCGGAGTCCAAAGCCTTTGTTTATCCTTCCACAATTCATGGAAGCTTGAGAAAATGAACTAGGGGATTTTTAAGTTCCCTTCATCACTGTGGTTCTGAGTCAAAATCTGGATACAGGCATCACTGACTATGTTTTCTTTCAGTCACCCTTCTGGCCTCAATCTCATTAAAATGATAATCTATGACTCCAAAACTGTCTGTGGTCTCCTCAAGAAAGGCCCATTTTTTAAAAATCAGCATGTATACCTTGTATCCACTCTGAGTTTTCAACAGAACTTAGTGTGAGAGCCTCAAAATCTTTTCTTCTTTTTTTTTCCTTATAGGGTTGCTGGCAAAGGACAGAGTTTACACTATAAATGTACAGAAGACTAAGCTTTTAGTATTTCTGAAAACTTATAATATATTGTCCTAACTTCTCTACTCATTTTACAGGTCTTAAAAGTCTTAGAAGATCTGGAGATATTTGACCCAAGGTCAACTTCTCTGGTCCAAGTTCTGAGTCAGATTTTTTTTAACATTAGAATTTAAAAATTCATGTTAGAATTAGAATTTTTAAATGATTAGACCCTAAGAGTTCTCATCACAAGGAAAAGTTCTATTTCTTTAATTTTATCTCTATATGAGATGATGGATTTTCTGTAAACTTTTGTGATAATAACTTCAGGATATATGTAAGTGAAATCTTTATAGTGTACACCTTAAACTTATATAGTACTGTATATCAATTATATCAACAAAACTGGGAGAAAAAATGAGTCTGAAAATAGGCTTAATTTACTTATGATAATAGGGCATTAAATTTACTTATGATAATATGTGTGTTAAATGCTGTTTTCTAGATTGAAGCTGAACTCGCCAAGGAAAGAGCCCAACATTTGGTTGAATTTCAAGAGCAAGCTCTTCTCTTTAAGGAAGAAGCTAAACTGGAACTTGATATTGAAAAGGAAAAACACCAAGAAATAATCCAAAAGTATAAGAAAGAACAAGAAGAACTACAAATGAAGGTCTGTCATTATGGTTTTCATCATCATTTAATGGATTTGAAATTGTAGATGCTGGTTATTTCCTCCTAAGGACAACACTATATTTCTAACTCCTATGGATTTCCTCATGGCCATCACAGCTTATTTTTAGATAGAATGATTTGGCTATTCTCCATAATGAATGACTGAAATAAATTATATAAGAATATAATCCAGCTAGGTATGGAATTTTTCCTACTAAATAAATGTATTTTTAAAACAGCATAAATTATGTAACTAATAATTAACATGGTTAGATATGCTAATACCTCAAATGTCCAGCAAAAGATAATGATGTGTTTTACATAATTAAAATTTTACCAACAACTAAAGTCTATCCCCTTTAGTTGCAAATATGTTCAATTCTAGTTTTGAATGAAGGGGAAATATTTTTTAAATATCAGACTTCCATAATTTCTTAAACAATGTACACTAAACAAAATATAAGGTTTTGACAAAGTTCCCTTGTTTTCATAAGACGTGAAAGTAGAGTGTGTGTCTTTTGTGTGAGTATATTAACCAAGGCCTAGTGGTAAAGTTATATTTTGAATAAACTCATTAAGAGCTTATGTAGATTAGCACTGAATGAGACTTATGGCCTCCACTTCGTTGTACAGGGGATATGGTACAGTTTTTTCAGTAGCTCACTATGAATAGGCAGGGCCAGCCACGTGAATGTGGTGTCACAGGTCCCCATACAAACCTTGCAGGTTTAATGCCCTGCAAATGCTGTCTTGAAATTCTTAATAATAATTTAATCTCTGAATTTGTGTTTATAAGTGCAGTCCTGTTTGGGACAATGGGACAATGGAGCATGCCCTGGGAGCTTGTAGCCTCGGCTCACCTAAGGCCCCCTCCTCGTCTTCTGGACAGTCCTGTCCTAGACATGCCCTTACTTCCCGGCTCCTGCCCCCACTCCCCTTTTCCCCTCACCCCGTGACTGCTGTTACTCTCCCAGGCGGCCCAGGACCATCAGCAGGGGAATGCTGAAAGGCAGGCCCCAACTTGCCAGGGCTACAGTCTTTCAAGAGAAGTCCTAAGTCCAGATTTTGTGAGTGAATTCTCTTGATTTTTTTTTTTTTCTTTTACTGTTGACTCCCTTATTACAAAATCAAAGCCTGTTTATGGCTCTGTGAGCCTCCTCTTCCCAAGATAACATGCTCTGTTCAGTGGCAGCTCTCCTCTGGATGAAGGAAACTACTGCTCAGACCCAGAAGTGACCCTCTTCTTCCCTGGGTTAATTGAAGAAAATGTAATATTAATTTATAAAAACTGTGGTGAATAGGTTTCTTGTAAAAGTTATTAATGTAAATTTAACATTTGAAACAAATTTTGGGTACATAACTCTTAAGTAATGGTTCACAAAATCCTTGGAACTTTAGTCTGTAAATGCTTTCCAGATTCTTCATGGGCTGATTTCTTGTTGTACTAATATTTATAATATGACAATATCCGTAGCATAAATAATGATATGTTTTGTCAGAAGCAGCTTTGCTCTTCCTGGTCTGTTTCATGTTATTTGTTTTGCTTTTTTTAAGGAGAAAAATAAGCAGTCTTTTCCTTTCTAAAGATGCTGTGACACTGAGAAGTTTCTCAAGTTATTCTTTCCTCTTTGTCTGGAGGTACCACCTTCAGAAGCAGTGTATTTTCAAAGTATTCTGGTATCCTCTAGAATTGCATTGTCTAATATAGTAACTTACGCGTCTACTTAAGTTTCAATTAATTAAAATTAAATAAAATTGAAAATTGAGTTCCTCACTCATGTTCACCACATTTCAATGGTGCAACAGGCCATACTAGCAAGTGAGAGCCTACTGTTAACATTTCTTTTCAGTTCAGTGATCAGTGATTTCACCTTCATAGCTTGGAATTGGTCATAGTGAGAGTGTTTACACCATGGAAAATGAATACAAATTTGACTTCTGTGTGTGTGTGTGTGTGTGTGTGTGTGTGTGTGTGTGAATCCATTGTTAAATATTTACCAGTGCAGTTGTGTCTGACTCTTTGCAGCCCCCATGGACTTTATAGTCCATGGAATTCTCCAGGCCAGAATACTGAAGTGGGTAGCCTTTCCCTTCTCCAGGGGATCTTCTCAACCCAGGGACTGAACCCAAGTCTCCCGCATTGCAGGTGGATTCTTTACCAGCTGAGCCACAAGTGACGCCCAAGAGTACTGCAGTGGGTAGCCTATCCCTATCAGCGGATCTTCCTGACCCAGGAATCAAACCAGGGTCTCCTGCATTGCAGGCTGATTCTTTGCCAACTGAATTATCAGGGAAGTATTTACCAGCACACCACTATCAACAGTCACATACGGGTAGTGGCTACCACATAAGACAGTGCAGGATATTTCTTCTTCTTGTTCAGTCAGTAAGTTGTGTCTGACTCTTTGCAACCCCATGGACTGCAGCACACCAGGATTCCCAGTCCTTCATTGTTTCCTGGAGTCTATTCAAATTCATGTCCATTGAGTTGGTGACTCTGTCTAATCATCTCATTCTCTGCCGCCCCCTTCTCCTTTTGCCTTCAGTCTTTCCCAGCATCCAGGTCTTTTCCAATGAGTCAGCTCTTCTCATCAAGTAGCCAAAGTATTGGAGCTTCAGCTTCAACATCAGTCCACCAATGAATATTCAGGGTTGATTTCCTTTAGGATTGACTGGTTTCATCTCCTTGCTGTCCGAGGGGTTCTCAAGAGTCTTCTCTAACACAACAATTCGAAAGCATAGGTTCTTCAGTGCTTAGCCTTCTTTATTACAGCTCTCACATCTATACATGACTACTGGAAAAACCATAGCTTTGACTACATGGACCTTTGTCAGCAAAGTGATGTCTCTGCTTTTTAATATGCTGCCTAGGTTTGTCATAGCTTTTCTTCCAAGGAGCAAGCATCTTTTAATTTCATGGCTGCAGTCACCATCTGCAGTGATTTTTGGAGCCCAAGAAAATAAACTCTGTCATTGTTTCCATTTTTACCCCAGCTATTTACTGTGAAGTGATGGGACCAGATGCCATGATCTTATTGTTTTTTTAATATTGAGTTTCAAGCCAGCTTTTCCCTCTCCTCTTTCACCTTCATCAAGAAACACTTCAGTTCCTCTTCACTTTCTGCCACTGGAGTGGTATCATCTGCATATCTGGGGTTGTTGATATTTCTCCAGCAGTCTTGATTCCAGCTTGTATTTCATCTGGCCACCTTTTACATGATGTACTCTGTATATAAGTTAAATAAGCAGGGTGATGATATATAACCTTGAGGTACTCCTTTCCCTATTTTGAACCAGTCCATTGTTCCATATCTGGTTCTACATGTTGTTTATTGACTCCACATACAGGTTTCTCAGGAGGCAGGTAAGGTGGTCTGGTATTCCTATCTCTTTTAAGAATTTTCCACAGTTTGTTGTGACCCACATAGTCAAAGGCTTTAGCATAGTTAATGAAGCAGAAGTAGATACTTTTCTGGGATTTCCTTTCTTTTTCTATGATCCAACAAATGTTGGCAATTTGATCTCTACTTCCTCTGCCTTTTCTAAATCCAGCTTGTACATCTGGAAGTTCTCAGTTCACATACTGCTGACAGCTACCTTGAAGGATTTTGAACATAACCTTACTAGCATGTGAAACGAGGGTGCAATTGTATGGTAGTTTGAACATTCTTTGGCACTGCCCTTCTTTGAGACTGGAATGAAAACTGACATTTTCCAGTCCTATGGCCACTGCTGAGTTTTCCAAATTTGCTCATGTATTCTGTCACTGAAGAAAGTTCTACTGGGCAGGGATACTATAGAAGGTGTGGTATCTAGGGTATCCTAGATCATATACAAGATCATATACAAGGATGAAAAAAAATACATCAAAGGAAACCTTACTAGTATGATTTGAGTAGACTGTAGCACCGAAGAATTGATGCTTTTGAACTGTGGTGTTGGAGAAAACTCTTGAGAGCCGCTTGGACTGCAAGAAGATCCAACCAGTCTATCCTAAAGGAAATCAGTCCTGAATATTCATTGGAAGGATTGATTCTGAAGCTGAACCTCCAATACTTTGGCCACCTTATGTGAAGAACTAACTTGTTTGAAAAGATCCTGATGCTGGGAAAGATTGAAGGTGGGAGGAGAAGGGGATGACAGAGGTTAAGATGGTTGGATGGCATCACCAACACAATGGACATGGGTTTGGGTGGACTCCAGGATTTGGTGATGGACAGGGAGGCCTGGTGTGCTGCGGTTCATGGGGTCGCAAAGAGTCAGACACAACTGAGCGACTGAACTGACTGACTGACTGTAGCTATGATGCTCTCCTACATGCGTCCCCAAACATCAGGTATTTCTAGGTCCCAAAGTCACCCTAAAATGAGTCCAGACAGGCACTTGATCAAGACTTGAGTTGTCCTTGGTAGTTCAGTTCAGTTACAAAGATTTAGGTATTTCAAAGTATGTTCAAGTGATTAATACAATTCCATTTTGGGTAATAAAAATAAAATCTTAGTCTTAACTCTTAAAATCGTGAAGGCCTATATATGTCTTAAGATTTGTTTTCATCAGATCAGACGAAAACACCAATTATTTAGAATAAACCTCTTAAAACCAAGAGAATTCTGTGGCTACTTAGAGACTATTACCTACAAACTAATGCAAGGCTTATCTTACAGATATCTGACTTAATCGAAGGTGCTACTAAAGATCTAAGACTGAAACTTGCTGCTCTTGAAGAAAAACTCCATGAATCCCATGTTCAATATACTGAAGAATCTGCGTTAAAGGAGAAAGAAATTGAAAACCTTAAAAATTTGGTTGTAGAATTTGAATCACGTTTGAAGAAGGAAATTGATGGTAATGGTTCAGTTTCAGAGGACCTGAGGAAGGAAATGAAAAAGAAGTCAGATGAACTAGAAAGAGTAATGCTGGCACAAACACAACTGATGGAGCAATTCAACCAGTCCCAGAAAGAGGTAGGAAGCAGGTGATGCTACCAATGCAGTTGGTGAAAGAGTGCTGGTCTTTCAACAAATAAACAAACAGACAAAGACATGAAATGTATCTTGGTGTCATGCAGAAAGTTCTGGACTATTAGTCAGAGACCTGGGGTCATATCCTGGCTCTGTCCTTAACTAGGCAGGCATTTAACCTCTCTGGACCTGGCTTCCTTTTCTGTAAAATAAATAATACATTTATCTATGTAATCTCTAAGGTTTCCTTGGCAAGTTCTACTGTGTTGCAAATGACCATTTAAAACCTCTAAGATTAGAAATCTTTATATATTTATGTCTTATTTGTTGAAACATTACATTTTTGCCAAAGAAACCTTTAGACTACTTGCTGTTTAATATTTTAGACTGTATATTTTAAATACAGGTGTTCTTTAGGGTTTTATTGTTCTGTCATTCTAAAGTTGTAAGATAATCTACATGTATTGGTCTTCTTTCCTGTGTATGCATGATTATTTCAGCAGTATTTTATTTAAACTGGAGTAGACAAGTTCATGTCCATGGCATCAGCAAACTTTGGGAGATGGTGAGGGGCAGGGAGGCCTGGCATGCTGCAGTCCATGGAGTTGCAAAGAGTCAGACACAACTGGGCAACTGAACAACATACTTATCCCTGGTGGCTTAGTGGTAAAGAATCCACCTGCAATGCAGGAGACACAGGTCCAGTCCCTAGGTCAGGAAGATCCCCTGAAGAAGGAAATGGGCAGAGGAGCCTGACAGGATACAGTCCATGGGGTTGCAAAGAGTTGGACACAATTTAGCGACTAAACAACAACAGAGTTATTTTGATTTGAATTTTTTTTTCCTAACAAAATCTTATTTCTGAACTGTTGACCATTTTAGAAATGGTGGATGCTACGGACTGAATGTCTTCCCAAATTCATATGTTAAATATAATCACTAGTATGATGTATGGAGATGGGTCTGTCAGAGGTGATTATGTCTTGAGAGATGAGCTAATCTCCTGAATGGAATTAGTGCACTTATGAAAGAAAGCTTCCTCGCCCCTTTCACCACATGAGGACATAGTAAGAAGATGGCCATTTTGAATCAGGGTCCTTACCAGACACCAAGTCTGTTGGCATTTTCATCTTGAACTTCGCAGTCTCCAAAACTTTGAGAAATAATATTTGTTGTTTGAACTGTGCAGCCTCTGGTATTTTGTTTTAGTAACCCAAATTTATTAAAACAGTGGGGCAATTTTCCAATAGCCAAGAATTAGAATATTATCATATTAGAATATTTGATCCTATTTATGACAGTATAGCAGATAAAGGCAAATGGAGGAAGATTCTGAATGTTAGTGATAATTTTTTTTGTTTTATTGGTGTCTTAAAGATGAATAAAAGGAAAGTGCCAGTAGTAATATTGATTATTAACAAATATACCATGTTTTCTTGCTATTTGTAAATTGTCAACCAAAATTCAAAGTGTATACCATCATTATAATTATGACCTATTGCAAAGAAATTTTAAGTTAAAATGTGGAATGAATGGAATATTGGATCATGAATAATACCTAAAAACCCTATTAAAGTAGAAATTACTTCCATGTTACAGGTGAGAAACTGACTCAAGATGTTTGAATAATTTCTAAGATGACCCAGCATGGTGGAGCCAAGATTCAAATTTGAATTTCTAAGATTTGGATCACTAAATTTCATCTCCATGAATCTCTATATTTCCTCTTTTAGGATACCTGGATTTTAGTGATTCTGCTTCTAAATTTCAAAGTGACTTATGGCTTGGCACTCAAATCTCCAGGACACTCACACATACACACACACACACACACACACACACTCTCTCTCTCTCTCTCTCTCTCTCTTACTTTTAGAATAATAATAAACACACTAATGCTTACTCCACCAGATGGCTAGGGTGTTGTGTGATTGAATGTCTCCTGTTGGAACACAGCACCACAACCTCCCTTGGAACAGGGGCTGCTCCTGCAGTCCAGGCAGGAGTGGGAAGAGCCCGCACACACGTGGACTCAGCTCCGCTGGAGCAGGAGAGCGGTGATGCTTCCACCAGGACAGCAGCGTTGAAGTTCTAGAGGGGGGACAGCAGGCTGAAGGAGAGAAGGTCCAAAGCAACTAGGCCAGCAGGTTTTCTAACTCAACTCTCCCAAAGAAATGGCAATGTGGAAAGTGATGAGCTATTTATAAACTAGGACATTTATTTATTCTAGGAATTTATAAACTAGAACAAGACTATAAAGGGTCAAATACAGGAAATATATAATAGGCCAGTGCCTGTATTCAAGTGCCAGGCACTGTGCTAGTCATCAATATGCAATTATGAACATGACTGACAACTGCCATTCCCTGCTTTCAAAGAGGAATTTAGAGAAAATATTATGTTGAGCAGTTAAAGTGACATCCAGAGGCAAGAATGATCTAAAAAGAAACTTCCCATGTAAAAAACACAGACTAAAAGTTAACAATCTGGCCATAGGACTTGCATTAGTTATGTATTGTTATATAACAAACTGTCATCAAAATCAGTGGCTTCAAACAGCGAACACTTATTTCTGAGTGTCAGAGATCTGAATGTGCAGCTTAGCTGGATGCCTCTTGCTCAGTACCTCTCATGAGGTTGGTGTTAGGGTGTCAGCTGCTACAGTCTCATTAAAAGGCTCAACTCGGGGCGGGTTGACCTCCAAGCTCATTTATGTAGTTGTCAACAGGATTTACTTCCTCATGGTTGTTGGGCTGAAAGCCTCAGTTCAATGTTGGCTGAAGAAGGGGAAGAGAAGACCCCCTCACTTCCTTCCAACATGAACTTTTCCATAGAAGAGCCTGGCAACATGGTAGCTAGTCTCTCTCAAAACAAGCAAGTAAGAAAGAGAGAGTGCAAGAGACGGTGCCCAAGATAGAAGCCACAGTCTCTCTAACTTAATCTCAGAAGTGGCATCTCACTGCTTTTGCTGCATTCTATTCATTAGAGATGAAACAACAATTCCAGGCCACACTCAACTCAAAGGGGTTGCAGAAGGCTGTGAATAGCAAGAGGGCGGGGATAAGTGGGGGCCAGTTTATAGGTTGCCAACTCAGGGCCTCTGAAGGTAACTTTGGCGAGAGAAGCTAGACTACAAGTGAAGAATGAATATCTTTTTCACACAAAAGCAGCTACATTTGGAATTCTTCCTGCTTGTTGGTTGTAACAGGAAGCCACCCAGAGATGAAATTTTTTTACATGCAGACTTTGGAAAGATACAAGATAATGAGTTGGTATATAAATGATCATAGATCATTACTGGAAAATAGAAAGGGATTGTAGCAAAAGTAAAGTTATCTTGGGACATGGCTGAGGGCAGACTTCCCATTAGAAGTTAGACAATTACAACTGAACTGTAAGAGTAAATAATTAAGACTGCTTCTCTGTTTAAGAATGCTGAAGTCCAGAACATTCTTATTAAATTGGAAATTTAATTAATACAAGTGATAGGAATTATGAGCCAGAATGAACTGAGGTTGTTAGCATGTAAAGTAAAAAGCACTACTTTTTGTGACCATGCATTCCAGACACTTGAAATTTCTCAGGTTCTGGAGGAAAAAAAACATCATTTAAGTGGAGAACAAATTCCCATTAGAAAGAAGATAAATTAATGGTCTAATAAGAAAGCTAATTAAGGAGAGGAAAACCGCACTCTCATTCAGGAGGCCAGAAAATAGGTAGGACTTTGTTTTTAATTGTATAAAGAAAGTTCTCAAGGATATGAGGAAAGCCATAGCCTCCAAAGGACAAAATGGATATTCCTCCATGGAGCAGGGGTGAGTGGAGTGCTGCCACAGAAACGAGGGTCAAGAAGGTGAGGCAACAAAAGGTTCAGGTCAATAAGAAGAGAAAAAACAGGAAGTAAAAGTATATGGGAAATGTAAATGTAAAAAAGGGGGCTCCTGAAATTCTTTACAGGGAAAAGACACAGACATCAAAAATTGGAACAGTTTAAAAAAAATAAGAAGCCAGAAAAGAAACATAATATGTTAGAGAACAGGACATTATATTAGCTTAAAATAGATCTCATGCTTTTTGCTGCCAGTTTTCCTTCCTTACTAGCTCCGTATGAGCTCTACCAAGACAGTGTGACTCCACTGTTTGGGGCCATGGATCCAAAAGGAGAATGTGAAAAACAGATCAAAGTAAAGCCAGTACAGAGAGTTCAATATTTTTGTTGACTTTAAACTATATATAAGGAAAACATAAGGGGCAGAAGTTTTAAATTCTCCCACTTCCTGTGGCTATCTAATGAGGATGAAAGATATTCAAAAATAGAAGGTAATGCTCTTGGTTAAACATAAATGATTAAATGCATATTTTTATCTCTGTGTCCATCCCCAAATACCACTAAAATGGCAGTAACTTAATAAAATGTGAATAAATACATAGGGAAAAAAGAACAGGAAAGGAGATGACATTTGATGAAAAAAATGTTGACCAAAATTTGGAAAATGGAAAGTAAGGTTATGGATGAGAGGTAATCAGCAGGCTATGGATATTGAAACCTAATGCTTGTGGAGAGTGTGAGAGTGCATGGAATCCTAAAAAGGAGCAAACCCAATCACATTAGAAAGGCTCACCAGATATCTCTCAAAGAGGGAGAGAAGAGTAGATCTGAAAACAGGGCTGTTTGAATGTTTTTTAACGGTGCAAACAGGTGCTTAGATGCCCTCTGCAACCCCAGGCAGCCCCCACCTACCATCCTGGCAGGATACTAAAGTTTTACACTCTAAAAAACCTGAATGCAAGAGACTTTGGACTTGAGGATACACAAAAGCAGGATATGATATAAGGCAAGAGCTAGAGTGAAGGTCTGTATATTTCAGGGTGAGACCTCCCAGTCCCTGTCACCCACTCACTTCCCAGAACACAGACAACCAAGCTTGTATATCAATACCCAGGAAATTGGAGGAGCCCTCTGTGGTAAAATGAGCTAGCTCAAAAGAAGATACCTCTGGCTTAGGAATAAACTTAACAAATGAATTGAAAGACATACACTAAAAACTATAAGACACTGATTAATTGATTAAAGAAAGTTGTAAAAAATAAAATACCTCTGGGTACCAACAACTATTAGCACCTCTTGGCACTAACTAACTTTTAATTAAAAGTCATATGCATGTCCAATGAAACCTATACCAGTAAACAAGCCCTTACCTGGTAGACACACAGAGTTTCCAGTGACATTTTGAAGACTCATTTTTTAAACACAAAAAGCAAAGAATAACCAATCATTTGAGGAACACTTCTAATATGAAAGATAGAATCAGGATCAAACAAATAAGCAAAAAAAGAACAAAAGTGTCAAAAAAGAATATAATTCATATCCTTAGAGACAAAAGAGAAGATATTATATCCATGAAACATGAACAGAGGGCTATAAAAAGAGAACAGGAATGAGTATTAAAGTATAAGAATTGAAATAAAAAATTTAATATTTGGCTTAAATGATAAAGATGAAGAAATAACACAGAAAGTAGAAGAAAAAGGTCAAAAGATGGAGAGAAGAAAAGAATATTAGAGGATCAAGCCAGGATATCTAATACTTCATTAATAGGAGTTCCAAAAAGAGAGAACAGAGAAAATGGAAGGGAGAAAACTATCCAGGAATTAATCCAATAAATATTCTAAGTACTAAAGGGGATTTCTATATTGAACAAGTCCACTCAGCATGATGGATGGCAAAGCAAACACACCAAAGCACTTCATCATGAAATGTCACTACCTTAAGGATAAACATAAGGAATTAAAAACATTAAGGAAAATTATTTCCAATCTAGGATTCTATATCCTGCCAAATGATCAATTAAATGCAGGTGTCAGAGATATTTTCAGACATTAGGATTCTCAAAACTGGTACTTCCCTTGCAGCCTTTCTCAGGAAGCTCCACAATGAGGGCATAAACTAAGAAAGGAGGGGACACAGGAATCAGGAAATGAGCATTCCAACACAGGAGAGAGGCAGTGGGAATCCCCAGGACCAGGACGATGGTGGGAAGAAATCCAAGGATGACAGCAGTGCAACAGACTTAGAGAATAGCCAGGCTGAGTTCAGCAAAAGAATGGCAGATTTTTAGACGTATGTCTCTGAGGAAAAAAAGAGAATGGATGATTACATGGAGTGCTTAAACATGTTGAGAGGATATTTACACTTCTGTAAGTAGGTTTGGTGAAAAATTGGTTATCAACACCTAGAAAACTAAGCAGATAAATAATGGGATAATAATAAACTCCAGAAGGGAGCTGGGAAAGAAAGGAAATGTAATCACAGTACACTGCATGGCTAAGGTGTACATATACTTATATACTATAATCATATAAGGTGGAATATAGATTTGACTAAAAATTGTGCTAGAAGTTGGGAAGGTTTTCCAATAAAATTGTGATAGAAGCCTCTCCTAGGGGAGCAGAAACATCTCCTAATGGAAGGTGAAACAACTGTTAAGAGTTGAAATAGGAAGCTAAATCCTCACCTTTGATTCTATGAAATCTGTAGATAATGACTTCAAAATAGAAAACCATGAGGTAGCTGTATAATAACATTATCTAGGACCATGGATATAAATATCATTAGAAACAGCTTAAAAACCTGAAAATGGTTGTTCCTGGGAGGCAGAACCTGAAAGTGTGAAGAAGTGCTTTATTTCATTATAATGTTATAGTATTGTTTTCATCTTTAACTATGTGTAATAAACTAATTTTAAAAAATAATTTAAAATAATAGAAAAGAGTAAATGATATAGAGGACCCAACAGAGAGGGAAGCAGATGAAAGGATAAGGGACAAAGTTATAGAAGAAAAAACAGGAAAGTTTTAAGTACAGCAAATAAACAACAGAATATGAATATCTTAGTGAGATATTTTTTAAGATTAGAGAAATTTTTAAAATAAAGACAAAGCAGATTCTAGCTTAAATTTTAATAACAGGTACCTGAAACATTTCTGTTTATTCTTCAAGTCCAAACAAAAGGAGTACTCTTCAGTGAACCCACAGAATCTACATCTGTATGCCTAATACAGCTGGTCGTTTTTGCTTTTAAATCTTTTCTACTGAAGTAGAATATATATATATATATATATATATATACACACACACACACACATACATATATATGAAGTGTTATATTCGATGGGATGGTCAGAGGTCTCTCTGAGAAGATAATATTCAAGCAGACCTGAAGTAAGAAAAGGAACATTCCAGAGTGGATAGGAAGTATAAAGGCCCTGTGGCAAGAAGCGTCCTGGGAACCTTTGAGAAACCACAAGGAAGTCAGCAATGCTTAGTGAGGAAGGAGGATGTGGTAGGAAGCAAGGTTGGAGGGGCCAATTCATGTGGAGTCTTCGAAGGCTGTAAAGACTTTGGACACCTTCCAACTTTGGCTCCTCTTCTGAGAGTCCCTTGGACTGCAAGATCAAACCAGTAAAACCTAAAGGAAATCAACTCTGAATATTCACTGGAGAGACTGATGTTGAAACTGAAGCTCCAATACTTTGGCCACCTGATGCAAAGAGCCGACTTATTAGAAAAGACCTTGATGCTGGGAAAGACTTAAGGCAAAAGGAGAAGGGGGTGACAGAGGCAAGATGGTTAGATAGCATCACGAACTCAATGGACATGAATTTGAGCAAGCTCCAGGAGACAGTGGAAGACAGAGGAGCCTGATGTGCTGCAGTCCATGGAGTTGCAAAGAGTCGGACAAGATTTAGCGACTGAAAAACAACAAAGACATTGGATTGTTGGACTTCCCTGGTGGCACAGTGGTTAAGAATCCACCTGCCATTGCAGACGACACAGGTTCAACCCATGATCCAGTAAGATTCCACATGCTGTGGGGTGACTAAGCCCACAGTCTGTGACTAAGCCCACAACTACTGAGTCTGTGTGCGCAACTACTAAAGCCCAGGCACCCTAGAGCCTGCGGTCCACAAGAGGAGGCACCACAATGAGAGGCCCTCACTGCACAACTAGAGAGTAGCCCTTGCTCACTACAACTAGAGAGAGCCCATGCACATCAGTGACGAACCAGTACAACCAAAAATGAATAAATACTTTTTTTAAAGACTTTGGATTGTTTTCTAAGTGTGGTGAAAAGCTACCTGGCAATGTTGAACAAGGGAGTGACATGATTTGACTTATTTTTAGAGAATCACTCTGACTACTGCGTGGAAAATAGGTTGAAAGGGGCAGGGCAAAATGAAAGCAGAAAAACCTATTACAAGGTCCTTGAAAAGGTCTAGAACAGCATTGTTGGTCACCATCATAAAGGAGGTGACAACTGGCCAGATTTGGTATATATTTGGCATGTATTCCCTAGGTGGAGGTAATGGAAGTTGCTAATGGGTGGGATGATGAAGGGTAAGAGGGGTCAAAGATAATGCCAAAGTTTGGTGTCTCAACAACTGAGTGAATGAAAGTGCCATTATTAAGATGGAAAGCACTAGTTAAGGAATACAATTGGGAGAAATATCAAGAATTTGATTTGGGATGTGTTAACCTTAATATAAGCACAAGTTAGAATCAAGATTGCTGGGAGAAATATCAATAACCTCAGATATGCAGATGACACCACCCTTATGGCAGAAAGTGAAGAGGAACTAAAAGGAATCTTGATGAAAGTGAAAGAGGAGAGTTAAAAAGTTGGCTTAAAGCTCAACATTCAGAAAACTAAGATGATGGCATCTGGTCCCATCACTTCATGGGAAATAGATAGGGAAACAGTGGAAACAGTGTCAGACTTTATTTTTTGGGGCTCTGAAATCACTGCAGATGGTGACTGCAGCCATAAAATTAAAAGACGCTTACTGCTTGGAAGGAAAGTTATGACCAACCTGGATAGCATATTAAAAAGCAGAGACATTACTTTGCCAACAAAGGTCTGTCTAGTCAAGGCTGTGGTTTTTCCAGTGGTCATGTATGGATATGAGAGTTGGACTGTGAAGAAAGCTGAGCGCCAAAAAATTTATGCTTTTGAACTGTGATGTTGGAGAAGACTCTTGAGAGTCCCTTGGACTGCAAGGAGATCCAGCCAGTCCATCCTAAAGGAGATCAGTCCTGGGGGTTCATTGGAAGGACTGATGCTGAAGCTGAAACTCCAATACTTTGGCCACCTCATGCAAAGAGTTGACTCATTGGAAAAGACCCTGATTCTGGGAGGGACTGGGGGCAGGAGGAGAAGGGGACGACAGAGGATGAGATGGTTGGATAGCATCACCGACTCAATGGACATGAGTTTGAGTAACCTCCAGGAGTTGGTGATGGACAGGGAGGCCTGGCGTGCTGCGATTCATGGGGTTGCAAAGAGTCAGGCACGACTGAGCAACTGAACTGAACTGAACCTTAATATATCTGTTAGATATACAAATGGAGGTGTTGAATGGACAATATGTTCATGGAAAACTGAGGAGAGATACTGATTTCAGAAACATCCACATATCCTAAGCCTTGGAACTAAATGAGGTCACCCAGAGCATGGGGCAATAGAGGAGGGTTGAGAATGTGCCAACTCTGAGAGGCCGGGAGGAGGAGGAGACTGGGGCAAAGGTGATGTAGAGGGAACATCTAGTGAGGTGGGAGGAAAACAGAAAGAATCTAGCCAAGGACTCTAAGGAATGAAAGTATCTAAAGAAGGGAGCCTGTAGACTCACAATCTCCTGTACAAGAATTTTTATTTCAGATAGGTTTTGAAATTCAGTTTTGAATTATTGAACATTAATAAAATGCATATGCTCCTGGAGATCTAGGGTAGCCTCTTCCATTTGTTGTTGCTGTTGTTTAGTTGCTAAGTCATGTCCGACTCTTTTGAGATCCCATGGACTGTAGCCTGCCAGGCTCCTCTGTCCATGAAATTCTCCAGGCAAGAATACTGGAATGGGTTGCCATGCCTTCCTCCAGGGGATCTTCCCAACCCAGGTCTCCTGCATTGCAGGCAGATTCTTTACCATCTGAGCCACCAGGGAAGCTCCAAATGTAAAGCCTATTTTTAAAAAAAGAAGGCCTATTTATTTAGGAAATGTTACTAATACATCTGGTAAGGATGGATTTATATAAACTCTTAAGATTAAATTTTAGGAATACATACATTTGAAAACATAAATAGCTTTTATGCAAGAAGAATATGCCTAGTTTTAGGATATGCATTTGTTTGTATATTTATTTGATGTAGAGAAAATGGGACACATTTCTCTGGTAACTCCATTTATGAGAAACCAAAGTGAGTCAATTAAAAAGTTAGTAGTTCTCATTTTGAGAACTACTCAATTTGAACCTAATAAAGAGAACACTGGAGTGTCTTCCAGAGAGTAAAGTGGTAAATGGAGGCTCTCTGCCTTCCAGCTTCACAGGGAACAGAGGCAGATGGGGTGGTGGGTGAAGAGGGGCTATTATGGGGTGTAGGGGGCTCAGACCAAGGGTCTCCAGTCATGGAGAGGGAGATCCAGGCAAAACTGTCTTTCACGTGTTGGAGAGTCAGCCCTGGTATGGAGTATGGATGCCAAAAATTTGACAGAGTGAGAAAAATATGGAGAAACTGTTTTTGTTGTATCTAATTAATGTTAATTAAGTCTCAACTAAAATTAGCTTCCTGACTTAGAAAGTAAACCCTGAACACTATATCTTCATGGGTTCTTCTTCTCCATTCTAAACTCTGCTCTTGAAGGCTATCAGTTCAAGGGACTATCGCCCTCCGTCCCTCCTTCTGTTTTGGTATGTCTGCCATGGTTATTTCACAGTGTCCATTATGTTTGCAAGCATAGAAAACAATTTTAAGAACAACCTGCTTAACATCCATTTTGCTTCTTTCCTGGAAATTTATCCAGATTCTCCTCCCTGCCTTACCAAAGGGCCATTTCCACAGTTTTCCTGCAGTGTTTTGGCTGACCAGATTAGTTGAACAGAAATCTTAAATGGAAGGTTGGGCACATCCTTTGCTAACACCCACTCATCTTTCTGGTTTCCACACCTTTTCCACAGAGTCTCCTTCCACCTCAGCTCCCCACCCAGTTGGCCAGTCACTCACTCACCCTGGGAGAGATCTAGTTTGGGTTGGTGGAAACTGTAATCTGATCACTGCATGACTGGTTCAGACCTCACTGGGTATAAAGCATGAACAAAGACACCCATCTGTGCTGCTTCTTCACTGAGAACTTGCTTTCCTGGCATGTTCCCCCCAAATTATGCCAAATACAGTGGATTGCCATCACAAATGGAATTCTCACCTTCAGAATAATCAAGTTATCCAGCAAAGCCTTGTCTTGCTCCTTCCACTGTTTTTGGAATTGAAAGCAATCCAGCTGTCTCTAAGGACAAAAAAGAAAACAAACATAAAAATAAACCATTCTTACATTACAAAGAGTGGGGGAAATTGACCATTTTTTTAATACTAGAAATTTCATACAGATGGTGAGCTAATTTATATTTTCATTTTGACATTTATTTTCCCAGTAGGAGTGCAATTAAGTCATATTTTAAGTCTGTTCAAAGTGGCCATCATCTGAAAATGTTGTAGGCATATCTGTAGATAATGTTCTCACCCAATTGGCTGGGTTAAGGACTCAGGAATGCTAGCTCCCCTTCTCCTAGACCACCTCAACCAAGGGGCACTTGGAATATGAATCTGCTGCATGAAACTTGACTTCCTATCCTTCCTGCTTCCCATCCCTCCCCACTCAGGGCTACTTTCTACAGAACTGGCAAAGGGATCTTCCTTTATTGTAAACTTGGCCATGCCAGCCCCTGCTTAAATAAATCTTTTGGGACTGCATATAGCCCTTAGAATTGAGTTAAAACTCTACTATTAGCAGGTTGTCAAAGTCGTCCTTGACCTGATCCTGCTTACTCTCCCTGCCTCAGTCCTGGTCTCTCCCGTTCTCTGCACTCTGCCCTGGAGTCATACTAAGCCATGTATCTTCCGAAGATGTGACTCTCCCTCTCACTGCCGGGCGTTTGCATCACTGCCCACTCTGCCTGGAAAACCCACTGCCCCTCTTCATCTGACTCATGCCTTCTTTTCCATTTTGACTTACAGTTTAGTTGCAGTCCAGTGATAACACTATTTTGCCATATTAAAATATGGCCAAAGATGCTTTTACCTAAAACTTTTAGAAAGCTGTAGCTTCACTGATTGTTCTCCTGTTTGCCCATGATTTTCAGTCTTACCGAACATGTTCCTTCTTAGATATTTTCCCATGTTGTCCAATGAAAACACATATTAAAATTCTACAACTACCTAACCTTACAAAAAGATCAGCAGTCCCAAAAGACAAATACTTAGCTCAAATTGCTGAAAGCAATCTACCCACGAGAACTGATTCTTTTTCACATATGACGGAACTTTTCACTGAAGTGTCTCACTAACTCTGGCCACATCCATATGTGCTCCTGTCATGCCCTGTCACATACACTCCAGCTCTGAAACACCAATCTCCAAAACTCGATGTGTTCTATTTATTTATTCCACAATTGAATAAATTCTAACACCTGAACTACAAAATTGAGTTATTATCCAAATGTTAAAGAAGGTGGTAATATTAAGCGTCAGAGGAGATACAGATATTGTGAGATTCATCTGAGATTTCTTAGTGTTTACAACAAAGACAAAATAGAAGACCTATCTTTGAATGCTCTTCTCAGTTTAGAGGTTGTCCCGGTTTGGGGAATAATAAAAGAAAGAGAATTTGTCCTTTGTTCTGGAAGCAAATAGCCTTGAAGAAGAATGAGTTTCAGAGCAGTGGGCCCCAGACCAAGGTGGTCAGCAGCCCTTCCAAAATTCAGTCTGGAGTTGGCAGGTACTTTGCTCCCACTGTACTTGCTACCAGGATATCTTTTCGTTTCCTCCTCCAGTGAGTGTCACTTGCCTGAAACAGTTTTTGAGTAACTTGCTTTAAGGATGTTTTCCACAGAGTACTACTCCTATCCGTTGAGATTTGAATTTAATTTTGTAAATGGATTGAGTTTTCTTTTTAATGAGAGCCCTTGTTGTGATATCATCCATCACTTTATCCTTCCATATTTGTGCACCTTTTATTCACGTCACCCATTTATTGACCTGGAGAAGGAAATGGCAACCCACTCCAGTATTCTTGCCTGGAGAATCCTGTGGACAGAGGAGACTGGAGGGCTGCTGTCCATGGGTCACATGGAGTCGGACATGACTGAAGTGACTTAGTATGCATTTATTGACCACATTGTTAACTTTTATAATTTTTTTCTTTTATATATTTAAACAAAATTAACTCTTTCCCATAGCTTTCTTAATCAAGGAAATTTCTATACTAATTTATTTAAAGCCTCATAAATCTAACCACTTCAATACATTTTGCCTGCTTACTCTACTAGTAGACAAAGAACAAAATGCATTGATGGTTTTTCCTTTTAAAAGAAAGTTTAAATTTAGAAAAGTTGGGCAAAACCAAATGCAATGTCTTACTGTTTTTTATTGCTTCATTGTTCTGAAGCAAAATGGCCCCTGCATGCTTGATATAATTAATTAGACCCTTAATTTAGGCATAAGCAGCTTGGAGCTGGCTCTAGCAGTAAGCAGGGGCCCCACCATTTCAAAGCTGGGTTACTCTCAGCAAGTTACAAAGCAAGTATGGGCTTCAGTGTCTTTCTTGGTCAAATATAATTGTTGGGAGCAGAAAATGAGAAGACACCTAACAAGGCACTTTATTACCTTCTTCTCTAGCCCTCCTTCTCCTGCCTTTTCAACAAGTATTTCAGGAAGAGTTAATGAGAACCAGATGATAAAGCCACAAATATCATCCTTGGTCTCCTGTTCCTAAAAAAAAAAAAAAATTAACTGGAATTGAGTACTTAACCCCCATTATTTTTAAAAAAAAAATGTGGATATGTGGATCATGTATGTCTACTGCTAATATACATAAATGGTGAGAGTTTGTTTGACCCAGACATGCCACTGGTTTTATAGAATATTAGTGTGCAACTGTTAATCTGGAATTGTTCCATAGTCTTCAATTTTGATTACCAAATTTGGAGTCGAATGGAGTTCTGACTGTAATCACAAGAAACTCAAATACAGGAAGATGCTTTGTTTTTAGTTCTACTAACAGCAGATTAGTCAGTAAGTACTTAGGAGGACGCTTTCCACCTAGCGTCAGACTTGGGAATGCCTAGGCTGTTTTTCACAAACAAGCTAACCAGGCAGAGAGTCATTTTCAGCTGAAGAATCCTATAGCATGATCACTTTAACTGTAGTTACCTATTTGGATATCATTTTCTTTCTTTTCTAAAAATACTTATTTGTTTCTTACGGCACACCGACTCTCTAGTTTTGGCCCCTGGGCGCCAGAGTGTGCAGGCTCGGTCGTTGCTGCCCGTAGACTTAGTTGCTTTACAGCATGTGGGATCTTCATTCCCTGACCAGGGATGGAACCTGCATCCCCTACATTGCAAGGCAGATTCTTAACTACTGGACCAGCAGAGAAATTCCTGGATACCATTTTCAGTTGTTTACTTTTCAATCTCTTTTCTGACATCCTGCAGACATGAATGTCAGGACATTAGGAAGATCCAAGACCTAATTTTTACCACGGAGCTTGAAGTAATTTTGATGAATTCCATAGATGAAAGATGGCTATCAGTCTTCAGCTAGAAATGTAGAGTCTCGGTATCTGAGGAAGTTGTAATAATCTCTAGTCTAGTAACACATTTGAAGCTTAAATTTGCTCCAGTACTTCCCATCAAGTGAGATTCAACTCTTCAGAGTATCCTTAGACAGCTCTGGCTACTAAAAAATTCTTCCTTCTCTTTAACCCCCATTGCTTCTACCCTTGGCTCCAGCCTCTGTTGGGGATGTAAGAAGCAGCTCTACTCAAACTTACAATGGTGCAAACTTCTTGAGAGCGGGAACTACATCCACTGTAGCTTCTAGTAACTTGATATGTGATTGCTGAATGACGTTCAAAACAGATTTTGTTCTTCATTTTGATATATATCTCACAAAAGAGCAAATCATCAGTATATTTAAGTTCTGAGAACGGATCACGTAAAATCACTGATTTTATTATATAAATGCTACAGCTGATATATTTTATTCTCTCAATTTTCTAATTCAAGCAATTTTTATCTATCTTATGCACTGCAGTTTCCCTTCATTATAAAATAACATAATGACACTACAGATATTTATTAGACATCACATGTGCAGGACAGACTGTCTCAGGCACAGAGGAGTTGAAACCCTACTGAAGTAGGCATTCTGGGTTCCAGCACCACTAACATCTGAGTGACCCTGACTCCTGATTCCTCTTCTGCAAACTGCAAGGGTTGAACCAAATGTTCTCTTAAAGTTATTTCTATCTTCACAAACCATTTGCATTTTTGACTCATTTGTCCCTGTCAGAGAACACAGACCTCTGATTTCCAGTTCAGTTATCAATTTGTATTGCCAATAACTGTCCATATGTACACTATTAAAAGCTATGGCTGCTTTTCCTTTCCTTTTTGTCATTTCAGAACACTTTTCTTCAGGAAACAGTGCGTAGGGAATGTGAAGAACGCTTTGAACTGACGGAGGCGTTGAGTCAAGCCAGAGAACAACTCCTGGGGCTCCAGAAGCTGAGCGGACAGTGGCCGCCGTCGCCACGCTCCCTCCAGGGCAGCCTAACCTCTGCTGCGGCCGGGGGTGGCCAGGGAGAGAGAAGGCTTGCCAGACTGCACTCTGAGAAAGTAATCAAAACCCCTGGCCTGCCCGGAGTGTCGCAGCCCACCACTTCTCCAGCCTTTCCTCAGCCCAAGAGGGTCAGCAGCTCAGGTTTGCCCACAGTCCCCCAGCCACGTCCTCCCCGGGGTCGACCGTCTTCAGTCAGTGAGACCAGGCAAAGACTGGCTGCTATTCTGAGGAGGAGACTGAGCCAGCAGTGATGGAGCCGAAGTCAAGAGCAGCTCCACACACAGTGTCTATCTTTCCCGGAGTCCAGAGCCCCACTGTAATTAAGAATGACAAACTTCAAATTATTACCGCAGATGGAGAATGCATACTTAAAGATAGTTTTAATAATTGGACAAGCTAACGAATTTTGAAGCCACATTTTCTAAGAGGCCTTTGAAACTGCAACAGATAATGAAGTTGTTGGTATTCCAGAGAGCCAGTCTCTGTATTTATGTATTGTGTGTTTCGATGTGCTCTATGAATATGCTCTTTTAGAGATCATAGGTAAAAATTTTCACCCATTGCATCTTTTCTACTTTTTTGCACTATTACAAGAAGATCTATTTCTACACACACACACACACACACACACACACACACACACAAAATAGATTGTATTGGTTTTGTTGGTATTTGTTCATTTGTTTGTTGAGTTCAATAGGTTAAATAGATGTAATTAGCATTCTAAATAGCAAATGAAAGGACTTTAGTCTTTAATTTGATCATTTTTAAACTGCTTATTAGTTCAAATATTCGCAAACTTCATCATCACCAAATTTTCTCTTTCACCTCATAATCGGTTAATCTAATTTCTTTTTAAGTAAGGTCAGATGGAATGATAGGTAATCTTCAGGAAGACAAAGGGCCAGCCACTCCTATTCAAGAAAAAGGGGGGTTATTTCTAAAACTATGGAGATGATTTTAGATGACAAGGAGCCTAGCCATGAAAGTATTACTTGGGAGAGATTTTCTCCATTAAATGGTCTCTGGTACTCCAGGTCAAGTTTTGGCTTTAACTGGTATTCTGTAGCTATTGTGTAGAGAACTAATTCAAGACAGTTTAGTAGAGGCACATAGTGCTAATTTAGCATGTTTTCTATTTTCAGAGTGAAAAATTAAAACCAGAAACCAGACCAACTATTTCACATAGTCATAAAGCTCTAGGCTCCTCCTGTTTTGTAAAAGGCAACTCTTTACCTTATGCTAGTATTTGTCTATCCTTTTCTCCATGTAATAAACATGTATTTTTCTTCTATGGCTGATTTTATTCAAATCTTTCATCTGACTGCATCATGGATTCCCAGGCTTCTTACTCTCAGATTAGGATGATACTAACACATGTGAAATATGGCACATAAAACTCTCTGTTGTTTGGCCACCATGTAGATGAGAGAATCTAAAGATATCTGGAATCCCTCCCATGTACAAAAAAAAAAAAAAAGTGTTACTAAGCCAAATCAAGTCTATCTCCAGTCTTTCAAAGGATTGTTCTAATCAGTCCTTTCAAAGGATTGATCTAATCTAGGGTGCTTTAACCTCAAAAACATCTACATCAAGTCCATGAATTTCCCTGACTAGTTTAAGTGAGCACATCTTGTGTAAAGGCTTACAATGCTTACTTTTGTTTCACAAGGATTAGCGTACTTACAGTGCGTTAGAGAACATATCATCTAACGGTGGTGGATCTTAGAGAGGATCTTAGAGGTCACCCCAACAATCTTCAGTTTTGCTAGTTTATTCGTGTCTTATTGACGATCGTGCGCTCAGGCCTTGGCTGTGTCCTTTCACGGTGGGCACGGCTGTTCCTTCCGGCGCCGCTTCTTGGTCTTCAGGTTCTCTTACTGCTTGTGCATGGCACAGACCCAGGGATTTATACTTCTTGCCCTTAGAGAATTTCCTGAGGTTCTCTTTCTGGGTCTGGTTAATGACAGTGGGGACACGGGCCGTGGGTTTGGCCGCTCGGCTCTTGGAGCGTTCGGAAGCCTCACCGCCTATCGCTTCGGCGACGTGCAGCCGAGACAGCGCCACCTCGAGGCGCTCCGTTGTTTCAGCTGCTTCTCCTTGCGGCCAGGGTCTCAGGACCTTAATCTTGGCCGTGGTTTACAGGCGGCTGCAGATGACTTCTTGCAGCGAAAGAACAACAGTCTCTTTACAAATAAGAAACAGATGCTTAAAGAAGTATGGGTACTTGGGTACGGTGATTCAGCTAGTTAGTGACTGAGCTTCCCACATCACTGTTCCACTTACCAGAGAATCCCAAATCTCCATCTGACTTTTGTCAGAAGCTAATGAACTCAATTTTTAAGCTTAAATTTGTATGAAAAGGAAGCTTGACCCAAGGAGGAATAATTATAAAGTAATAAGCGGAATACACTTTAAGATAAGTGTGTATCAAGTAAAATACAAAGTGTTGTTAATATGCTACGCTAAATCGCTTCAGTCGTGTGCGACTCTACGACACCATAGACGGCAGCCCACCAGGCTCCGCCGTCCCCGGGATTCTCCTGGCAAGAACACTGGAACGGGTTGCCATTTCCATCTCCAGTGCATGGAAGTGAAAAGTGAAAGTGAAGAAGCTCAGTTGTGTCCGACTCTTAGTGACCCCATGGACTGCAGCCTACCAGGCTTCTCGGTCCATGGGACCCTCCAGGCAAGAATACTGGAGTGGGGTGCCATTGCCTTCTCCAGTTGTGAGTATACCCCCTGATATTTTCTTGTATGATGCCAGCGGTACTCATGCCATACTCTGGAGAGCACTCCGCCAGACCTCAGTGTTTCTGATCTGGTGTTCGCATGTTCATGTTACAAATACTCATGATATACGGTGGATGGCAAAAGCTAGTGGAATCTTTGGTAAAAGCACAAGAGAATATTTGGACATCAGTCTTTGCTATCATATTTTACATGCTTTTCCACAGTCTTGCAACTTCAGCTCTCTCTTCAGGAACCATGTGTGTGTGCATGCATGCTAAGTCACTTCAGTCATGTTCAGCTCTTTGTGACCCCGTGAACTGCAGCCTGCCAGGCTCCTCTGTCCATGGGATTCTCCACGCAAGAATATCGGAGTGGGTGGCCATGATCTCCTCCAGGGATTCTTCCCAGGGTTCAAACCCAAGTCTCTTATGTCTCCTGCATTGACAGGTGGGTTCTTTATCACTAATGCCACCTAGAAAGCCCATGGAGATACCTTTGGGGAGGGGGGTTGCTACCTTGGGTCTTAGTTGCAGCAGGGAGGATCTTTGAGTGCAGGCTCTAGAGCACTTGGGCTTGGTTGCTCCGCAGATTGTGGGATCTTAGTTCCCCAAACAGGGATCAGACCTGCATCCCCTGCATTGCAGGGTAGATTCTTAACCACTGGACCACTGGGGAAGTCCTCCCATAAGCTTTTCTAAAGTGATATAAAGACCATGCATGAAAAACCTGGTTTCTTGGTTTGTTTTTAACACTCTTGTTTTACGATGAGTAACTGGGTAAATAGCACTCTGAGAATAGAATCATGATCTTGCAGTCAGGCTGTATTATATTCCACAAGTATGTCAGAGAGGTAATTCCATGGATAAATAGAGACAATATTTGCATTTATTTCAACCTAGACCTAAGCAGTCTAAGTTGTGTGCTTATATCTTTTGAAGAAAGACACTTAGAGAAGAGAATAGCATTAAAGTCTGTAACCTAAGGGTTAAGAATGCATTCAAACCTTCCTTGATTTTCACACTGATTAACTCCTGGCATGAAAAAAATATCAGGAATATTAAGAAATAGTGAATATTATGACAAAATAGGGGTCTCATATGCATATAGTGGATATTAAGTCTAACAGTTTTAATTTCTCTATAAACATACATTTTCCATAACCTCAATGGAAGAATTTATAGGTATCTAGAGAAAAGAATATAATAGAAAATATTCCTTAGAAAATTATAATACTGTTTGTTTTTTTCTTAAACTAGGATTGGTAGACAAAGATGGGAGAATTCTCCTATAGTTAACAGATTTCTCAAGCAATTTTTTAAAAATTTATTGATTTAAATGACTATATTTATAGTTAGAACTACTTAAAAGTTATACGTTCTGGTTGACTGGAAGAGATATTAATATTGAAAATTATGTTAGACTAAGATCTTTTAATTTTATATTAATCTAAAGTTTTATAGTATTATATATTAGTTATAGCTCATTGCTTTTGATTATGCAACAAATTTTCTTGTTTTATTTTTTAAAGTTCTTACAGTTATTATAATATTGTACTAGTAGACCAAACTAGTATCCTAAAAGGGTTAATTCTCTGCAGCTGAAAATTCCTAACCATCATGTTGACTTTTATTGAGCACAGAAAATCAATTTGGTATGTGCCCAAAGTTCACAAATCCTATAATAATTATGGATTTTTTGCCTTCATGTTTTAAGAAAATAATTAAGGTACACTGTACCTTACATGGGACAGTTTTAATGATCTTAAACCATGATAGACGATAATGGGAGCATTCCTAAGGCAGTGCTTGTGGTACCTTAAGGAAGAAATTCTACTTATTCTTTAGAAAATATTAACCCTTTGATTTCTGGTTCCTCTGCCTTTTCTAAATCCAGCTTGAACATCTGAAAGTTCTCAGTTCACATACTGTTGAAGCCTGGCTTGGAGTATTTTGAGCATTACCTCGCTAGCATGTGAAATGAGTATAACTGTGCAGTAGTTTGAACATTCTTTGGCATTGCCCTTCTTTGGGATTGGAATGAGAACTGACCTTTTCCAGTCCTGTGGCCACTGCTGAGTTTAATAATAAACTGTAAAGTCAGTATAATTGTGTTACATCTGAAGAATATGAAATAAAAATTATTCACCTTTGTATATTCTGAATTAACAGATAGAAATTTTTAGCAACACGTTAGTTCAATCTGAAACATACTAATCCTATGACAATATTTCATGATCCAGAAAGTTGAAAGTTCTCTCTCTTCTCTAGCATATTTTATAGTGCTTTATATCCATCAAGTGAGCAAAAAATGTACTAAAAATCCTTTACCTTCATATATACATATATATGAATACTAGATCACAGAGATTATGTAATTTGTCCAAAATAAACACTACATAAGACTAATGACTAATTTTAAACTGCTGCAGTTTCTGGATATCTTGACCCATAGATGAATATTTAGGCCATATTATATATACACTCTTTTTTTCAACAGATATGGAGAATTAAAAAAGCATTGTGAAAGTTACAAAGATAATTAAGATGTACTACAGAAGCCCAAGAATTGTATAATGGAGGGCAGTGAGGAACCGTATGTAGAGGTTATAATATAGAGAGGCAGGTGTAAGGAAGAGTGTGCTATATGAGTTCAACTTCTTGGTGGAAGAATCGGGGGACACTTTAGGCAAGAATTGCAACTTTCAGTAGGTCTTAAAGAATGGAGTAGGGTTTTATAAAAGAAAGAATACCAGGTGGAGGAGACATGTAAACAGAGCTGTAGATATGTAGAAAATACTTGGTTAAGGGAAGCAATGGGAACCTGAAAAAGGTAGGTTGACCCCAAAGCATCGTTGAATAAGAACTCATCACAGAATTTTGACTAGAAGTGGCATGCACTTTGTTGAAATTTGGGAACATTGCTCTGGCAGGGCTGAATTGCAATAATTATAAAGTGAAAAGGCTGGAAGTGGAACACGAGTTGGTAGATTAGTAAAGTAACCCGGACAAGAGTTAATGTTAAGTTCTGAATACAGATGTTGATAGTGGGAATAAACAGGAAGCAGCTGACTCAAATTCTATTCAGAAAGGGAAAGAATTTGTTCACTGTTAAATGTACTTTGAAATCATACCAGCCGTTGCTGCTTAGCAGTGGTGCAGTGTATGAAATTGGTTCTAATTAAAGGAACACCCTTTATTTACAAATATTACAGCTTCTCTGAAAAATGTGAACTAATAGGAACTACATTTTTATTTGGGCAACAGAAATCTAAGCCACAGACAGATTCAGTAGTCATAAGAATTCTTAAAGCAAAATAGAAATCTGAATAGTGTTCTAAGAATTATGAGAGAAGAATGTAGAAAGTGACATGAAAAATAGATATCATTTTGGCTCAAAGAATGCACAGCACAACTCAGTGATGACCTTTGGGAGTGCTACAATGCAATAAAACAATTTTCCAATTTTTGCTAACCATTTATGAGGGGAAATACAGAAAATAGCAGCCAAAATAAAAATAAGAATTATCTTAAATCCCTAAGTTTTATAGTTCTGAAGGGACCTGACCCATCACCTGGTCCAGATCTGTAATTTTACAGAAGGAGATAATAGGTCCCTTAGAAGTTGAATAATTTTCCATCCTTTTAGCTGCTTGACAGCCAACCTGATGAGAGAGGCTGAGCCTCCAACTCTCGGCCACCCTAGACGGAAAGAACAGTATCAGTGCTCTAAGTTTTTGCTGCTTACAGTAGTCCAGCAGGATCAGTGTCTCCTAGGAGCTTATTAGAAATGCAGAACATCGGCCTCGCACACAAATTTTCTCAATGAAATCTGATTTTAATGAGATCCGATGGCTCAAACAGTAAAGAATCTACCTGCAGGAGAACTGGGTTTGACCCCTGAGTCAGGAAGATCCCCTGGAGAAGAAAATGGCAACCCACTCCAATATTCTTGCCTGGATAATCCCATGGACAAAGGAGCCTGGCGGGCCACATTCCATGAGGTTGCAGAGTTGGATACAACTGAGCAGCTAACACTTTCAGGTGATTCATATACACGTTAAAGTATGAGAATCACTGCTCACAGTGGTGCCGTTGCCCAGGCGTATTTCACCTCTGCAAGCTACGGGTTAGTGTTGGATAGAAATTGCCTCGTCATATGCAGCTCCCGTATACCTAACCTAAGACCACCACCACCCACACCATGTGGTCCCATTCAGCACCTCAGCTTCCAATGCACTCAAATTCTACTTCTTTGCCTCTTGACTGTGAATCTGTAACTGTCCAGGAAAATTAGTGAATTAAAGGAAATCAATATTCAGCCAATATTCATAAATATGTCACCACCCAAATTTCTGAGCCTGCAAAGAACTAGAAATTTGTTATTTTAAAAAACCCAATAGAAATATTTTGATCATTGGCTGCTGCTGCTGCTGCTGCTAAGTCGCTTCAGTCGTGTCCGACTCTGGGCGACCCCATAGACGGCAGCCCACTGACTTCTCTGTCCCTGGGATTCTCCAGGCAAGAATATTGGAGTGGGTTGCCATTTCCTTCCCCAATGCATGAAAGTGAAAAGTGAAAGTGAAGTCGCTCAGTCGAGCCCGACTCTTAGCGACCCCATGGACTGCAGCCTACCAGGCTCCTCTGTCCATGGGGTTTCCCAGGCAAGAACACTGGAGTGGGGTGCCATTGCCTTCTTGATCATTGGCAAGTCACTGAATAACCTTACATCTTAATCTCATAATAATATATATTTGGATATATGATTCCCTAAAGAAAATTTGACAATGCTATTTGTCTTTTGAGGCTTATGAAACATAGAATACTTAGATAACGTCTTAGAATTATGAAGGAACTTAATGTTAATTAATTAATATTAGAATATCATTATTCCCCCCAAAGTAGTTCCAATCACTTAAATATAAAACAGTAATTTGCAGTATTACATCTAGATCCATTTATTTTAAAGGTAGAACTAATAGCAACTGAATTAGAATTTGATTCAGATTTCAAGGTATAAATCTGTATTTAATACAATAAGGCCCTATGTTCACTTGCTTGTGAGCATAGTCAGCCCATCTCATTATACAGCAGGGTGGCCACATTCTTTAACCTTTTTGAATTCAGAAAATAATGAAAGGAATTGACTTCATTTGCCAGTAAAAAGTTTTGAATACTTTTTATTAACATACTTATTGCTGATATTTAACTTGTATGGTTATTTGTTATTAATATTAACTCTCATAAATAATAATAGTTCAAACCCAAGAATTAGACATATAATTTAGAACATTGAAGCATTTTTAAGGAGAGGTTTTCATATGACTTAACACTGGAAATATTTTTGTTTTCTGAAAAGATACGAACATCTGACTTTGGGCATCATGGAGAAAAAAAAAAAATCCACCTTTATCCCCCAAGTGAGTTTGATGTGGTCTAACACATTAAAGAGATACCTCTGCCTTCTTAAAGTGAATAAATTCTACATTTGTCATTTTCCATCTGAAATCTTAAATTTCTAGGGAGTAACGTTTACTGCCAAGATTAATTATAATTTATCTGTCTATTTTTGTCTGCATCGGGTCTTTGTTGCTCCACTGGGGCTTCCTAACTGGCGGCAAATGAGGGCTACTCTAGTTGTGGTGTGCAGGCTTCCCTTGTTGCAGAGGCTGAGCTCTAGGCGCTTGAGCTTCAGTGGTTGCAGCACGTGGACTTGGTAGTGTGGCTTTCAGGCTTAGCTGCCTCGTGGCGGTGGGATCTTTCCAGACAAGGGACTGAACCCATATTCCTTGGATTGGCAGGCAGATTCTTAACCACTAGACCACTAGGAAGCCCTACTTCTTTTATTTAAAGTGGAATTTCTAAAACCCAGGGCAGCCAGCTTTCCATTCTCTATTGTTGCTTAGTCACTCAGTTGTGTCTGACTCTTTTCAACCCCATGGACTGCATTCTCTATTGCTAGACTTTTGAATGGTGAAGTCTAAGCTGGATCCCATGGCATCTCAAAATTAGAATCCTTTTGTTCTTACAAGGGGCACATGGTAATCAGTATAGAACTGAGGTTAGTGAGAGGAGATGAAGTTAGAGGGAAAGAATCTACTACCTTACTTTATAGAAGTGGTTAGGTAAGGACTTATTACACATTCTTTCCAGAATTGTTATTCAGTATTTTTGCCAGTGTACCCTGAAAAAGAATTTTTAAAACTATGTACTTCTTGAACATTTTTAGGTTGACATCTAAAACAATTCATTATAAATTTAAATAGTTGCAAAGGACATTGTAATGATAACCAGTAAATTGTAAATATGGACATTTAAAAATAAAACTGTTACTTTATTTTTATAATTGTAAACCTTTTATTGCTCTCCTATCCTATTATTTTTGTTCGGTCACAAAGTCATGTCCTGTCCTATTAAATTACTACAAAAACACATGTGTAACTTTCCAAAGTTCTTGTGGATTGAGTTGTTACTACAGTTATTTTTTTTTATGTGGAAGATTTTTAAATTCTTTATTGAATTTGTTACAGTATTTTTTCTGCTTTATGTTTTGGTTTTTTGGCCTCACAATAAGTGGGATCTTAGCTCCCCAGCCAGGGACCCCATGAACCCCATGCCCTGAAAGGTGAACTCTTGACTACTAGACCACCAGGGAATTCCTACAGTTATTATTAATATGCTACTGTTAAAAAACATAAATATATACTAAATTTTTATAAATAATTATGAAGCATCAAAGTTCAGTTTTGTTGACAATGCATTTCTTGATAAGAAGAATCAATACCTAATGTTTCCCTTTGCACAGTAATGAAAAAGCAGGTAGATGCTGTCAAACATAATTAGTCTATACATAGGATCTTACCTGGGCCTTCCCCAGTGGCTCAGCAGTAAAGAATCCATGTGCAATGCAGGAGACACAAGAGACGCAGGTTCAATCCCTGGGTCGGGAAGATCCCTTGGAGAGAAGGGAATGGCAACCCACTCCAGTATTCTTGCCTGGAGAATCCCATGGACAGAGGGGTCTGGTGGGCTATAGTCCATAATGTCGCAAAGAGTCAGACACAGCTAAAGTGACCGAGTACACACACACACACACAGGAATCTTATTTACTTTATATTAGTTCAGTTCAGTTCACTTCAGTTGCTCAGTCGTGTCCATCTCTTTGTGACCCCATGCTGCAGCACACCAGGCCTCCCTGTCCATCACCAACTCCCAGAGCTTGCTCAAACTCATGTCCATTGAGTCAGTGATGCCATCCAACCATTTCATCCTCTGTCGTCCCCTTCTCCTCCCACCTTCAATCTTTCCCAGGATCAGGGTCTTTTCAAATGAGTCAGCTCTCCACATCAGCTGGCCAAAGTACTGGAGTTTCAACTTCAACATCAGTCCTTCCAATGAATATTCAGGACTGATTTCCTTTAGGATGGACTGGTTGGGTCTCCTTGCAGTCCAAAGGACTCTCAAGAGTTTTCTCCAACACCACAGTTCAAAATCAATTCTTCTGTGCTCAACTTTATTTATAGTCCAACTCTCACATACATACATGACTACTGGAAAAACCATAGCCTTGACTAGACAGACCTTTGTTGGCAAAGTAATGTCTCTGCTTTTTAATATGTTGTCTAGGTTGGTCATAGTTTTTCTTCCAAGGAGTAAGCGTCTTTTAATTTCATGGCTGCGGGCACCATCTGCAGTGATTTTGGAGCCGAAAAAATAAAGTCTGCCGCTGTTTCCACTGTTTCCCCATCTATTTGCCATGAAGTGATGGGACCAGATGCCATGATCTTAGTTTTCTGAATGTTGAGCTTTAAGCAAACTTTTTATTAGTAGGAGGAAGAAAATATTAAACATTTTATGGTGAAATAAGATGAGGATGTTACTGTATTATAATAAACATTTCAAACAGTAGCTAATAAAAAATTGCTTTAAATACTTCATTAAATAATAATGACCAACTGGAAAGATTTCCTAGAAATTTTATCTAGCATATCTCAAAAATTTCGATAGTCTAAGAAAACATTCTAACTACATTTAAAATAATTAGTGATGCTATGCTAACCTATACTGCATTGCTGTTTAGTCTCTTTTCTTTCCAGCTAGGGATGTATCCTGGAAACAAATATCAAGAAGACCTGAAAAGGCTACTTATATTTAAATGCATTGCAGGAAGGGGCATTTTTAACACTCAGCCTTTCCTACTAATGTTCATTTTGCCTTGCTTTCCTGGAATTATCCTCTAAAGGCATACTTTGACGAAACTAAGACATAAAAAAAGAGACTCATTAGTCCAAAATTGTCTGACTCCCATTGCTGCAGTTTACCTTGTATGTGAACTCAGAAAACCCCAGCATGGACTAAAATATTGCTCCTAACATGACACTTTATTTCAAAGGAAGTCCGGGAAACATAGGAATGTCTGAACTTAAGATCATCAATTCCTTCAAGTGTCCCTGGGGTACACACGCCTCATGTTACAGGCCACTGTTCTAACTTAGCAAGTCAAGTCAACCAGAATCTTGTTTGCCTCGAAGCATTAGAACTTCTGGGCAGAACTGAGCAGAGTACCTCTGGGCAGAAGGTTGGACGCTCAGACCTCAGATCCAAGACAAGAGTCTGTGTTCCCCTCCTGCCACGAGTCAGAATGTCAAGAAGAGGACCTGACAGCCACTTCCCGCTTCTTCTGGTCGTGAGCTGTGATCACAGAAAAGGACATTTCTGCGGGCAGCATCACCAGGGACCTGATGGTTCTGGGACCATATCCCCGCGAACTCTTCATATACTCTCTTGTTTCTTATTTTTTTTCTCAATATACTCTTAACCAGAGAGACCTCAGAACCGACCAGTATAAGGCAGATCTGCAATCACCAAGAAGCAAGTTCCTCAAAATCCAGCTGGCAGCGGTAGGAGAAGCAGTGAAAAGAAATATGAGCCACAAAGATCAAGTTCGGGGTCAGGGAGGGCTTAAATTCTTTGTAACTACATGGTTGGAACGCTGAGCCAATACATATTACGGTCACCAAATTATTGATATCTACATTATAGTAACTTGGGGAAAAGAGATTATACTTGTTTTTTTTACCATTTGTGCCCTAGACATAGTATGTTGGTAGAGAAAGATGGAAAAAGATTTTTTTCCATGTTGCGATTTAATTATTTATGACTCAAATATAGTCATACAACCAATATGAGAGTTTGTTTTGTTTATGTATTAAGGGCCCTTGAAAATGTTTGTCAAATCATCTGTAATTTGATGCTTTAAGTTGGTAATGATGCATTTCAGCAGCATATGTAGATAGAATCTATATTGCTGTTTCTACTTTAGTTACTGTTATCCAAAATGTTTCTAATACTAACTTCATAGGTGCACTCTTTAATTATCAGTGGCCCCCAGATCCCCAGAGTTTCTGCAACCATCCCCACCCCTCCGGGATCAGGACATCAGTTGGAAAGATTCCAGGAAGGATGAGCATCTGGCTGGGTCTGAGGATGTGATCTGACTGTGTGATCCTGACTGTATTTCAACCTATAACATCTTTATGAACTATTTATTTTTGCTGTTTGTGCCTCTTCTGACCAGTGTAAAAGCAGCTGAACTTTTAGTGAAGAAATTGTATATTCATATAATATTGAATACACATTTTTATATTCAATTTTGTATTCAAAATGTGTATTCATAGAAAGCTTCCCAGGTGGCTGGGTGGGTAAAGAATCCGCCTGCAAATGCATGAGACACAGGTTCAATCCCTGGGTTGGGGAGAGTCCCTGGAGAAAGAAATGGCAACCCACTCCAGTATTCGCCTGGAGAATCACATGGACAGAGGACCCTCGTGGGGTCACAAAGAGTCAGACATGACTGAGCACACATGTACAGCACAGTATTAAAATTCAGTCACTGAAAGTTTAATACAAACCGTAGTCTAAATGTATTACCATGAGTTTCAATACAGCTCTTCTCATAAAGGTTCTGAACTTTCCTAGAAATATGATAAGAATATTGTCTCAGCAGTTTCCCTTGGCTGCCTTTGGATTTAGTCCTAGTACTCCCGAGGGGATAATTTACCTCAGATCTTCTAACTTACTGAAATGTGTGTAAAAATGAGACTATTATACTCCTTTAGTGAACTCGGGTTTTTGTTCATTACCAAACGCGTGATTTTAAAAGGCACGGAGCCCTCCTTGACCAGTGAAAGCGGAGGTCTCCACAGGCGTCAGGCTTACGCCCTCACTTTGCGTCCCTGGTTTAAAAGCAGAAAGCAGACTTCCAGTGTAAAATGGCATGGCATCTGACTAACAGGCCAGGGGGTAGCCCCTTCCAACAGCCCATTAAAAAACCCTGGGATGGAAGAGGAAAGGTCACGTGCACGGCACGCAGTCAGCCAATCACGGCAAGAGCCTGGCCCCCGCTGCTGTGCCCCATGGGCGCTACGCTCCGGGTCCCTGGGCCACCTTGCTGGGGACACTCCGAGACGGCCATTCCTAAAGGAGGAATCTGTGTGAGTGGCAGAGGGAGTTGGTAAAGAATCCGCCTGCAATGCGGGAGACCTGGGTTCGATCCCTGGGTTGGGAAGATCCCCCTGGAGTAGGGAAAGGCTACCCACTCCAGTATTCTGGCCTGGAGAATTCTGGAGTCACAAAGAGTCGGACACGACTGAGCGACTTCCACTTGGAAGGGGCTGCACCAAGGAGGGAGAGATGGGTAGAGATGCACCGTACCCTGGGAAGTGGGATTCTCTCAAACAGCAGCGGGCCAGCATAACAGACTGAGCAGCCGGGAAGGGAGATGTACCCAGTGGTGCCTGAAGGAGTGGTGGGAGGAGGGGAAACAGCAAGAAATCAGTAGCAGCAGCAGCAATAATAAAGAAAATGGCAGTGGCTGGTGTTTATTGTGTATGAGGAGCAGTGCGCAGTACCAAGAGCTTTAAAAGTATTTCATTTAATCCTCCCAGGAACCCAGTGAGGTTGATATATTTCCTAGCTTCCTCTTACCGATGATAAAACTGAGGCATAGAGAGGTTAACCACCCAAAGTCACAGAGCTAGGAAGTGGCAAAGCCTGGACCGCGGAATAGGCCCTGTAAGCTGAATGCTGGACCAGGAACCAGGAGTATCACCTCACCGCTCTCCCCAGTTGTGTCTCTACTAAGGGATATGACCCTCACCCCAGGGCAAATTTGAGAGACAGCCCTGTACCCTGTTCATCTCAATAAAGATCTAGCTTCATCTGAGAATGAGAAATTAAGAAGGGAGGAAAGAAGGAAGGAAGAAACCGTTTAGAAGCTATGAAAAAAAGCATTACAGAACAATGGAAAGGAAGTAGCATATGGGAAATAACCAAACAGACCTACAGAACAGATCTACTACACAATCCAATGAGGCCTCTCCAGGAAATGATCTAGCATCCTACAGAAGCAGAATATTATAGGCCTCACACTCTTTTTTTAAAAACTGTGTCATTTTCTAGCTCAACTCCAGAAAAATAAATGACCCAATCAAAAAATGGGCCAAAGAACTAAACAGACATTTCTCCAAGGAAGACATAAAGATGGCAAAAAAACACATGAAAAGATGCTCAACATCACTCATTATCAGAGAAATGCAAATCAAAACCACAATGAGGTACCATTACTTGCCAGTCAGGATGGCTGCTATCCAAAAGTCTACAAGCAATAAATGCTGGAGAGGGTGTGGAGAAAAGGGAACCCTCTTACACTGTTGGTGGGAATGCAAATTAGTACAGCCACTATGGAAAACAGTGTGGAGATTTCTTAAAAAGCTGGAAATAGAACTGCCATATGACCCAGCAATCCCACTTCTGGGCATACACACCAAGGAAACCAGATCTGAAAGAGACACGTGCACCCCAGTGTTCATCGCAGCACTGTTTATCATAGCCAGGACATGGAAGCAACCTAGATGCCCATCAGCAGACAAATGGATGAGGAAGCTGTGGTACATATACACCATGGAATATTACTCAGCCATTAAAAAGAACTCATTTGAATCAGTTCTAATGAGATGGATGAAACTGGAGCCCATTATACAGAGCGAAGTAAGCCAGAAAGATAAAGACCATTACAGTATACTAACACAGATATATGGAATTTAGAAAGATGGTAACATAACCCTATATGCAAAACAGAAAAAGAGACTCAGATGTATAGAACAGACTTGTGGACTCTGGGAGGAGGCTAGGGTGGGATGTTTCAAGAGAACAGCATCGAAACATGTATATTATCTAGGGTGAAACAGATCACTAGCCCAGGTTGGATGCATGAGACAAGTGCTCGGACTTGGTGCACTGGGAAGACACAGAGGGATGGGGCGGAGAGGGAGGTGGGAGTGGGGACTAGGATAGGGAATACATGTAAATCCATGGCTAATTCATTTCAATGTATGACAAAAACCACTGCAATGATGTAAAGTAATTAGCCTCCAACTAATAAAAATAAATGGAAAAATAAATAAATAAATAAAAACTGTGTCATTTTCTATATTAAGTCTTTAGGTCCTGTGCTTTTTTATTTATTTCCAGAATATAAAGCCCTAGCTGTAGCCTTAGAAAAGCAGTTTCTTCTTAAATACAGACAAAATAGAAAAAGTATATTAAGACTGGTACCAAAGGAGAGGGAAATAACAAATGATACAGCTGCTCATAAGATAAAGCTCTCCAGATAAAGTCAAAGGCCAAAATTTATAAGGGTAAAAACACATTCTAAATTTAGTATTCATAAAAGTGCTCCTAAAAATTGTCTACAGAAGTCCATTTTTAAGAGAGAGATCTTCAAAAGTTAAAGCTTCTTTTAAGTGTAAATAATGTTAACATAAAACAGGAGGCCTTGGTGCAGCCCCTTCCATGTGAAAGTTGCTCTGTCATGTCCAACTCTTTGGGACTCCATGGACTATACAGTCCATGGAATTCTCCAGGCCGGAATACTGGAGTGGATAGCCTCTCCCTTCTCCAGGGGATCTTCCCAACTCAGGGATTGAACCCAGGTCTCCCACATTGCAGGTGGATTCTTTACCAACTGAGCTATTAGTGAAGCCCTCTTGACCCCTTCCAATACCCCATTAAAAGACCTCAGATGCAAATCACTGGTCATAAGCTGAATGGTCTCTGATAGGCTGAACCACTATGTACTTGAAATAAAGTCTTTGTTCTCAAAAGTCATTTATGCTCTCTTTTCATTGTTAACAATATGAAATCATAGACAGTATGAACATTTTAGAGGGTGTATGAGCTCCCATTGGTTTTTTTCGGGGACAAAGGATCTTCAGGCTTTGTCTTTGCTCTTCCTCCTTTGATGTATTTCTACTGTCTCATTATGTGCTTTCCATCCTCTCTCTCTCTCTTTTTTTTCCTTTTGTGGCTATCTTCTGAATAGAATTTCTTTTTTCTTTTCTTCTTTTCCTTATTCCCACTGCCACTTCCTACTGCTCATTTGGAAATAACCCTCTCTACAACTATTTTTAGGAATTACCCAAAGAACCTGCCTGCAATGCAGGAGATCCAGGTTTGATCCCTGGGTTGGGAAGATCCCCTGGAGAAGGGAATGACAACCCACTTCAGTATTCTTGCCTAGAGAATTCCATGGACAGAGGAGCCTGGTAGGCTACAGTCCACGTGGTCCCTAAGAGTCGGACACAACTGAGCAACTATCACACCCACACATTAACATGCTCACGTAGTCTCTTGAGCTTCACCCAAACAATACAAGTACCTTAGAATTTTACAACTACAGTTTTCACCCCATTCCAATTTATATTGTATTTTGACCATATCTGAATTCTATCTTATTTGCTTAACCTCACAAGTTAGATATTACTATTATTGTTATGTGTGATCAATGCTTTCAATTTCCTTGCTCACCACTTCTCCTTCCATCTCAGATCTGCCTCCATTTGTCCTCATAATCTTTTGCATAAAGCACTTTTTCATTTCTAAAAGTTTCATTAATTTTTCTTCACTCTGCTAGATTTGTCTTAAAAATTCTCTTATCCCTTTTTCACCAACGTTTCATTTTCTTAAACATACCAAACATGATTATTTTATATTGTATATGATCGTCTTTATAGATCTGATTTTTCTGTCTGTTGTTTCTGCTGATTCTCACTCACAGTGCTTTATTTCTGTGTGCATGTGTGGTGGAGGGAAGGGCAGAACATGCCTAAGTATGTTTTTATGTGAGCTTATGTTCCTTGGGACTTTATCTCTAGGGCTTCGTTGAGACCTGGGTTGAGATTGTGTTCTTTCATAAAAGATTTGCTTTGCTCTTCCCAGTTGATTACACAGACATTCTTGGAGCCCTTTCATTAAAATTCTGTTCTTTCAATTTTCAATTACAGGTGATATAAATTCAAACAAGAAGTCACATGAGGGCCAGGTTGCAGGTACAGATTCTCAAGTGAGACTTCCTTCTACTTTCCTCCAGCATAAAGATCAAATCAGATGTGTGGCTGTGCTGCATGGCCTGTTTTTTTTTTTGTTTTTTTTTTTTACTCACTCTTCAAACTGAAGATAAAACCCTTTGAAATTCCAGCTTTATCTCCTATAAGACTTCCAATTCTGTGTGGGCCTGAGGCTTTATCTCCCAATGTCTCCTATTGAACATTTTCCAAAAGGCTCACGATTTCCTTCCAGGTTTTGGTAGAAGTACTGAAAGAACTCACTTTGGTTCTCTTCTCCCAAAGTCACTACTTCTGTCTTGCTTTTTTATTTCTTCATATTCCTTACTTCGGTGCTGTTGATACCTTTAAAAAGTACTTCCTTTGTTATTTTGTCTGGCATTCTGGTTGTTTTCATTGGCTAAATCTTTTAGCATATCTAGTTTAGCAAACTAAAGGCAATAAATACTCTGTGGAGATGGAGAGACATCATCCATGATGCAGCATATGTGCTGAACTGAAGACTTCTATAAAGCATTGTGTCAGAAGAGTACAGAGGTCTGGGAACCAAAGGACGGAAACAGAAGTGGCCTTATTACGTTATTCCAATGACCACCATTCTCTTTTTTTGTAATATAAGAATTCAAATATAGAAATTTCCTCTAGTCACCCGCTTCTGGAAAAAGCAAATCCATCCAGTGGTTAATGATGTAGAATATATCTTTCTGTATGGAAAAACCCCAGGATATAGTTTATTTATTTTGATTTTTTGGTTATTTTCAGTCTGTAGGATATTAGAACAAACATTGCTCTTTAAAATTATCCTGGAAAGAAATGCTGACTTTTAAGGAAAATTGTCCATACTCTTAAACTTTATATTCTCTTCATTCATTTATTCATTTGACATACATTAAGTTTTTTTGTGCCAATCAGTATGTTGATGTGATAAGTTAAAAGCGTCTGTACCAGATGGTTAATTTCTTGCATTAAATACTACAAAAACTTTTAGAGAAGATGAAAATCCTGCTTTTCTGGAGATAACAGCTGTGTTTGACCCTAAAGCATTTCAATTCTCCAGCACATTTTGAATGAACCCCAGGAGCTCCAGTGACTATGTCATTAATAAACTGTTTAACTCATAATTATTTATGAAGAAATGGATCAAAGAAATTTAAGAGATGAAGAACGTAAGTTACGTATTGCCTGTTGAATCAGTTCCCCACTAATTCATTCAGTATATATTCATGGCTTCAGGAAAAGAAGAATATAAAAAATAATTTTAATCAAAAAAGCCTAGATTAAAATGATGAAAACTCGGTTCAGCATCCCTCACTTTTTAGGCATTTCCAAACTCTGTTTCATTTTCTGTTACCATCGGCTGTGGGCAAGCACCATCTCACTTCCTTTTGCCCCATAGCACACATACAGAAGGCCTGCAAATGCTGTGTGTATTTTGGGCTGGTTAGCAGAGCTCTTCTGCATGTCCCCAAATAATCTGTGACTGTGTTGCATGTATTTCTCATTCAAAGTAAATTTCAAGTTAGTCTTGTACACAAACACCCTTTGAAGTCATGAAAAAGTTAAAGAGTTGAAAGAGGTGGCGTTTAATTGGTCTCATTATGCATTGAGATCAAACACTACATTTGTTATCAGAAGAATAAGAAATACTTTGACCTTTCTCTCTTTATATGGCAGTTAGGCAAGAAATGGACTGTGTAAAGATTTTTTTAAGATCATACTCTGCTCTTTCCTGAGCTGGATAGTTTTTATGTTGTGGCATCAGTTTTTCTTAGTTAGAATTATCCCTTAATCTCTTATCTCAATAACGTATTCACACATATTGAATCTCCTTCTGTAACTGGCATTGACTGGGCTCCATGCCTCATACCTCAGTAACTACCTGGGGTATAGTTTAAGAAGACAACTCTAAACTGTCTGAATCTGCTGCTTCATCATGCCTGGGAGAAACTGACTCACCTTTATTAATCTATGAACAGTTTTAAAAGAATTAAAATCAGAGTGTATCAAGTTCATGTTACTATCTTTATGTACTGGCATTTGGGAAAGTCTCCAGTCATTGTTTTTCATTATCACTATGGCTTTTAAAGCCTCCAATACAGTCATTTTGGCAAGTGAGTGAACACCAGCAACTGCATGAAAACAATGGCTTCACTTTGTAATGTAATGTGGGGAAAATATTTTCTAATTTTCTAACAGGTGCTGGGCTATGAGTCTGACTCATAAAGATAGTAATTATACCTCCCTTCTAAAGTGAAGCAGCAGAGAGAGAACATAGTAAAATTAATGAAGAGAGCAAGACTTGGGTTCATTTTCTCTATCTGGTGAATTCATGACCCTGAGAGGTTTTGAAAATGAATCATTGCTTTGTGAAGTATAGCTCAGGAGCAGATATTTGTCTTTGTGTCAAAAACAAGGACTCTTAGCAAATTGAATCTCTTCCTACCTTTAGGTAATTCAAAAAAGATAAAATCTTGAGGGCTTTATAGTGTTGAGCAGGGATAAAGCCTTCTTACAGATTGTAACAAAATTCTTACCAGTTTCAACTGGCAGATAAAAATGTATTTCAGTGCTGATTTTCCCATAAAGAGTGTTGTGATATTGCAGCAGCATGCAGTCAGGGTGGTTGGTAATTGTGTAAACACGCTACATTATGTGAAAATGAAAGCCGATTGATTCTTGAGGTGCATGCGTTAGCGACAGCATGAATCAGAATGAGAAATGTTTTCTCATTTCTTAAGTGGTGAAAGTAAGGTGGGAGGAGGGGTGGGCAGAGGCTTGGTTGACAGTAGTACTAGTTGGTTGACAGAGCTAGTATGACAGACCAGCTGAAAACATGGGGCGAAAAATGCAAGGTAGGTACACTTTCATTTGAATTCCAAAGGGCAAGTGTCTGACCTTGAATATTTGCTCCATGCCTTATTCAGCACCTATAGCTCACGGATGCAGGCATAAGATAGTTCCAAATCCAATTCATTTCAGTAGAAGATTGTGTTTTCTCTCTCTCTCTCTCATTTTTGGAATATGATATAAAACAATAAAAACAGATTGACGGAAAAGGACGCCACTAGGAATTACTTTCTGAAGTTCTGAAGACTCCCTGCTAGTCACCCTACCTCCTGGCATTCCATCGTGTCCTTTATCATCCTCAGCTCCCCACCAAAGCCCCTTTCTGAATGCTGTTTATCTGGCTGCCGTAAACTGACCAGGTTGCGAGAGAAGAGCGCCCGCTTGTACACAGTGACATGCTGTACATCGCTTTGCAGTCAGCCCCGTCTTGTGTCTGGTACTGAAGGTTTGTTTTGAGGTTTCCTTGGGCACCAAATGGAAAACAAGCAAACAAACAAAAGCTACATGAAATGAGATCTTTCCATTGGTTGTGGAGAAGGGCATGTTATCCCAGATGTCTATCACCTAAGCAGGCTATCATTTAAAGGGATAGAGGAGCAAGAACAGCATAAGCCTGAACTAACAGCCAAGAAACTATCTGTGGGTAGAATGTGGATCAGTGAGTTCATTCCCTTCTTTTCACTGACATCTACAACTTCAGGGAGTATAAACAATAACTTACTATGTTATGGACCACACTGTGTTCCCCCCACCCCTAGATTCCTATGTAGAAGCCCCAGTTTCTATTATGACAGGATTTGGAGATAGGGTCTCTAAAGAGGTAAAGATAAGTGGGGTCATTAGGGTGGGACCCTAATTCAATAAGACTGTATTCATATAAGAATAGGCAAGGAAGTGATTATCCTCCAATTAGAAAATAATTTAAAAAAGAAAAGAAAAGATAGGGACTTCCCTGATGGTCCAGTGGCTAAGAATCCACCTTCTGACGCAGGGCACACAGGTTCAAACCTGTTTGGGAAATTAAGAACCCACATGCAGTGGGCCAAGTCCATGTGCTACAACCAGAGGGAAGACCCTGCATGGCACCAAAGAAGCTGCCTGCCACAACTAAGGCTCGACACAACCAAAATAAATAAATACAATATTTTTTTAAAAAAGAGGCAGAGACACCAGGAATATGCATGCACAGGGGAAAGACCACTCAAGGACGCAACAGAAAGACTTGGCATCTGTAAGCCAAGGAGGGCGGCCTCAGGAGAGGCCAAACCTGCCAGCACCTCGACCTGGGATTTCAGCCTCCAGAACTCTGAGAAGAGAAGTTTCTCTGGTTGAAGCCACCCATTTGTTATGGCAGCCAGAGCAGACTAAGATTTGAGAGGGTGTGCAGGTGTAATGCCATCCCATTGCCATGCTAGGTTGCAGCCAAGAAGCATGCAGACAGCCAGGACTCCGTGAGAGCCCGACACACACACACCAAATCTGGCTTCTCTGTGAATCCCCGTCTCCCTTGTGCATTACACTAATAGAAGAAGGAACAGAAGGACGATCAGCTAGATCCCAGGTGCTGGACACTGTGCTCTGAGGATGCAAAAGTGACTCACAGAGTTGCTTCCCCTAAGGAAGTCATCACCTGGAGAAAGGCAAGATGAGTCAGTCCTCTGACACAGGTATAGAGAAGGGCTTTGGGAGACAAGACTGGCTCATTTTAATTTAGGACTTGGGATTACGCAAAGGGCAGAAAGGATTGTAAAGGCTTCACAAAGATAGAGTCTGAGCAGAACTGTTTTGGTATCTACTGTGCTCTAACCACTTAACCTAGTGGCATAAGATACTCACCATCTCCTCATGCTCACGGAGTCCGTGGGTCAGGAGTTTGGATGAGACACAATGTGGACAGCCTGTCTCTGCTCCATAGTATCTGGACCCTGTTGGCTCAAAGCGACTCAGGTGACGGGGGGGTCGGGGGGGCGGTGGCGGGCTGGAAGCATTCACTTTCAAGGTGGCTTTTCACTCATGTGCCTGGCATCTGGGATGAAGGATGGACTTAGCTGGAATGCTGGCCGGAGTGCCCCTAGATGTCCTCCAACACAGCAGCCTCAGGGTAGTTGAGCCCTTACACTGTGCTTTCAGGGTATCAATAAATCAAGTACCCTTAGCGAATGAGGCAGAAACTAGTTGGCTTTTTATGACCTAGCTTCAGAAGTTACAGAGCATCATTGCCATTATAGCATTGGTTGAAGCAGTCCTATTTAAAGGGAAGGAACACAGACCCCCACCTCTCTCTAAAGAAGAAGCGATCAAATATTTGTCACCATGTTTCAAAACAGCCACATGGACCCTGAAGCATGAATAGGATTTCAGGGCTTCTCTGGTGGCTCAAGGTAAAGAATCTGCATGTGCTGCGGAAGACCCGGGTTCCATCCCTGGGTCAGGAAGATCCCCTGGAGAAGGAAATGACAACCCACTCCAGTATTCTTGCCTGGATGATCTCATGAACAGAGGAGCCTGGTGGGCTACAGTCCATGGGGTCGCAAAGAGTCTGACATGACTAAGTGACTAACACTTTCACTTTCAAACATCATGCACTGATGCTCTATTGCCTACAAAAATTTTTTTCTGATTTTACATGAAATGCTCATTCATTATTTACAAGAAATAAAAATCATAGAAAAATAGAAACTTCCTCATTACTTCTCTAGGCAAGTTATATGACTGGATCTGAGCTAGGAATTAGAGCTATAACTTTAAATAAAACACAGTTCTCACCTCAGATGGTTTCCTACTAAAGCACAAAGGGATAACCACTGCTAATATGTTGATGTAATCTTTCCCAATTTGAATAAAACAAATTGAGATTATTCTGTACATACAGTTTTGTGTCCTGGTTTTTTTTTGTATTTTGTTTTTCACATCTGGTACACAAGATAGTGTGAGAATTTTCCTCATAATATGAAATATTGCACAAGACTGTGATTTTGAATGGCTGTGCCACATATTGTCCCATGAACAGACCATTTTTTATTTCCTTGCTACTAGACATTGAAATTATCGAGTTTTGGCTACTACAAAATAATAATGTAATAAATATTCTTACTCATCTTTCTGCTTCTCTGACAAATTTCTTAGGATAAAGGCCTCAATTAGTTGACTTACTATTTCAGAAAGAAACAATGTTTTAAAAGCCCTTGCTTATGGTTGTGCAATTTGCTTTACAAAATACTGTCCTAGTTTGCATTTCCCCAGGGGGTGTTTGAGGAGCATCAAGCCACAGAACACATGGGAAGCAAGTCTGTTCCCCAGGTATGGCGGGGGGAGATCTGGTCCAGTCTGAATCAGACAGAAGAACGCTGAAAGAACCAAATGGGGAGTCAGAAACCACAGGCAACTAACAACCAGCGTGGGCTTGGCAGCTAAAGAGATGGACCCTGGGAGATGACTACTGCAGAGCCAAGGTACATAAAGACTCCCCTGACTTCGGCTTTGGGGCAACACTCTGAAACCCAGTGTTACCTAAGGGATGCTCAGAAACCCAGATTTATTGGGGTGTGAATTAGGGCTCCTCGGGTGGTAAGCAGCAGAAACTAACCCTAGCTAATCTATGCCAAAAGGGAAGTTACTGGAAGAAAAAAACCCAGCTAATTTCTGAATGGCAAGGAAACCAGGACAAAATGGACAGGAACTGAGGCGCTTCATGGGCAGGAAGCAGCACAGAGTCAAGGGTCTAAGATCGAGGATCCCCTCAGTGTGTCCTGGGTCCACTGCTGCGGATGAGGAATGAGCTCAAATTGGATTCTGTGTTTCAATGACTTTGCTCCAATTTGGGGTTCCAGGGAAGGCAGATCTGACTGACCCCAAAAGATCTGAATGTCTGAACTTGGGCTCAGAACAGGCAGGCATCTCGACTAACAGCTTCCTGTAGGTGGGAGAAGTGATTCCCACTGGTGAATCAAGGCACAGCCGGCCCAAACCAAACACTATCCACCAAACCATGGTACCCGGCAGGGGAAGTACACTAATGCTTTACCACCATGAATCTCTGCGCCCCGCCTCCCCATCCTGCCACGGCCCACCAAAGCAGGAGTCTGTGGAAATGAAAAGAGGCCCAGGGACGGTCAGGCTTTGACGAGAGATGAGCGAGAAATGCTAAATATGAGCCACAACATATGAGGCACTGTGCTGGAAGTCAGTGTAAAATAAATCCTGATTCAACTTGAACGGGGTTTTAACCTCTTCAGCTCCCCACCTCCTCTTCATCGGGACCTCTAGGCTTTAATTAAGAGCAACAGGGAAGGGTGAGCGATGTGAGCGAGGCTCGAGAGGAAGGGGACATACGTGTAACTGTGGCTGATCCATGCTGATGTATGGCTGGCAACTAACACCATATTGTGATTATCCTTCAATCAAAAATAAATAAATGAAAAAAAAAAGCAACGAGGGAGCAACTGGACTGGAAGGAGTCTTGACAGGGGGCCAAGGCCAGGCCCCACACGCCACCACCTTCTGCTTGGCTGAAGTCCCCTCCTCCGTCTGGTGAGCCAGTGCAGAAGAGAGGAGTCAAAAGATACCGTGGCCTGGCTTTGTTGGGGGATAGTGAACATGGATCAGGACGTGGAGTAATTTAGAAGGCTGCTTCTCCCCAGGAGCTCTCCCCCAAGAACAAGATCTCCCAGCCTTGCCTTTCCCTGCCAGCTGAAGAGAGTCACTCCTCACCCCGGGGATGAACAAGGTCATCAGCCCTGAAGGAGCATCTCGTTCTTGGGAACACAAAGAAAAGACCAGATCCCTCCCCGCTCAGATACCTCATCATTCAGCCAGGCGGAAAAGAGGGCGGGTAAGTCTCAGGGACAGAAACAAGGCGACAAAGATTCATTGTACTTGGGTGGGGGACATGAAAAGTCACGGGGTCGGGGAGGTGTTCCTAGGATGGGACAGTGTCATAAAGGGTGCCCGCGGGACAGGAGGGCAGGCAGCAGACAGCAGCTCCACTCTCTAGACCAAGGGCAGCAGCCCTGGGCTCAGATCCCTGTTGCTGATCTCGTCAGGAGAATCTGTCTGCTGAGGAAGACATTCCCTCTGGCGAGCGGGGCTGTAACTGCTCCCTTGGGAAGTGGGTGTTGGGGCCCAAGGAGAGGAGAAGGGCCCTGCATTTTTTACCAGGGTCAACTTCTGCCTTCAAGAGCACGTTCTAGAAAAAACTACAGGATCTTCACATCAGCAAGGCTGCTGGGAAGCCCTTCACCAACACCTCCCTGGTAAGCCCTCCCAGCACCTCCGAGGGTGGGGAGGTGGCTGCTTGCTCCCGTCCCCCTGCTGAGCTGGGGTGGGTGGATTTTCCATCAGGGAGCAGGGTCAGAGCAGGACGAGGGGACCAGAGGGGTTACAGTGGCCCTGGCACACACAGAACATAGAGACTGCCTGGCCGTAGAGTGTGTAAGGACATGAACAACATTCTGATTTTCCCCATGAGGAAAGCTTCAAGCTTTTTTTCTGAAATTATATCCATTTTTTCCCTCCCATTTTCCAGGGCTTTGTCTGGTTAGTGTGTGTTGGGGTAACTACGTGCTGGGTGTGTTCCCACGAGGCCCAACCAGAGGGACTTTGCTAACTGTGCAGAGGCAGCCTGGATGCATCACAGCAAGAATTAAGTCTAGACGTGCCGTGCTCCCTGCCTGGAACACGTGAGTCACCGTTCCCAAGGAAGAGAGTGTCTATCCTGGCCGGCTCTGCCCTCCCCGGGCTGCTCCCGGGGAACCCCTCAACCCCTTCTAGAGGGCAAGGCTGGGGGGCTGAGAGCGGGCCAGGTGTCTGCAGGGCCATCCAGGGCAGACTGTCACCCCCGAACTGACCTCCTTCTCCTCTGGGCCCCCTCAGTCCTGGTCAGAGGGTCCTTACATCCGGGTGTGGCCCCCTCAACCTCACCCAAATCCCACATCCACTTCGATATCTGTTTTGCAAATTTGTCCTTGGAAATGCAAAATTGTCCGTCAGCACCTGTGTATCAAAGCAGAAGCGATAGCCTGTATCATTCTTGCCCTTGTTCCCACGTTGTTTCTAATGCAACAGGGCCTTGCTAAGTCCAACTGCATCTCTTGCCAGGATGTCAGGGTTTCTCTCGTGGTGTCAGAGAGGATGTGATGAGAGGAGGAGGGAAGGGCAGCGAGCCAACACTCTGTACGACAGCTCCGGCTTCCACTGTCATCTCGAGACGTGTGGAGTGAAAGTCCCAGAATAGTCAGGAACGGGTAATGCCTCAGTCACAGCCCCGCAACCTTCGGGGCCTCGGCTGGGGAAGAGGAATCCCACAGCCCCTTCGTGGCCACCGGGGCCTCACTCAGACTCAGCTGCTCAACGCGACGAAGGGTCGCAGTTTCAAAAACAAGCCAGGATGGCGGTTTGTTTCAACACCGTTTGCTGTGTCTGAGCAGATGCACTTGGTCGCAGCTCCGCTGGCCTGGGGGCTGCCTCCTGGCGGATGGACAGCCTCCAGCCCCCGAGGCCAGGGGACGACCTGTGGGGGTCACCTCCCAGTGCACCCAAAATATCCCGACCGTTCCTACCCTCTGCAGTTGGTGCCAAAGCAAGTGCACGCCTTCCCTGAGTTAGTATGTGTTGATTTATTAAGCAGCGAGGCTTCCTCACAACCTGGTAAGATTAAAAAAAAAAAGTCTTTCATTTCAGCTTTTGTTGTAATTTTTTGCCTTTTCAGTCTTCTTGGCCTGAACCCAGGTACCTCTCAGTAGCTGTTGCGTTGTCTCCAAGACGACAACCTCCGCAAAAAAGATAGCCGTATTTCACAGAGGATGGGCCTTACTTACTCTGTTCTCTCTTTCTCCACCCCATTTAAGAAAATTCCAGAGTTTGGCCAGCACTGTGACAGCCTGTCAGAGCGAAATATTTGGCCAGAAGCTATAAATAGCTGCCTTCTGCTGATATATTCTAACAGTGCTGGTTACGTTACAGCAGTGGGGTGCAGGTCTGGGTGAGAGCCTCACTGGGCAAGGTGTCTGATACTTCCTCTCGGCCTCCTTCAGGAATCTCCCACATCAGTGGTTCTAAATTGGGGCCATTTCTGCCCCCAGGAAACACTGACAGTGTCTGCAGATATTTTTTGGTTGTTACAGCTGGGGAGGTGGGAGGATGATCCTGGCATCTAGTGGGTAGAGGCCACTACAATGCATAGGACAGCCCCCACATCAGAAAATGATCCTTGTGCCAAGACTGAGAAACCATGATGGTATCTGCTGAGAGTTGGTGGTGGACGGGGAAGCCTGGTGTGCTGCAGTCCATGGGGCCCCAAAGTTTGGACACGACTGAGCAACTGAACTGAACTGAAGTCGCCCCCACTCTTACATGACATTCCAAGTAATCTGTGGCATATACAGACAAACTTAGAGTGGAGGAAAGGTCACCCTTCTTCAATTCACTTAAACGTCACTAAAATGTATCAAAAGTGTGTCTACCTGTGTAAGGGCAAGCAGTCAGGATTGAGTCTCTGCCCTCCGGAGGTCTGATGCCAGCAGTGAAGCTGCCAGTGGTGGTGAGAGCCCCTCACATGAAGGGCTGGGAAGCTGAGAGGGAGAGACGAACGCCCTGTGACCTGGAGGTCCTCTGAAAGGAGAATTCATACTGTAAATATGGACAAGGAAACCTCTGCCCTCAAAGTGGGAGGAGAAAGCACTGAAGGCTTGGGAAGAACCGAGCAAAGACAGAGGTCTGCCTGGTGTGAGAAGACCTGAAGTCAGTCTGGGGCGCTGGGGCGCTGGGGCGCTGGCATGGACTGTGTGGAACTTCAGGACAGAGAATGAGGCCAACCTTCTTTTTGTTGCATTTACTTTTTTTGGAATACAGGCCACATGTTTCTGTTTCAGATTTTCATAGCTTTCCTTTTGTTTGCTATGGTAACATTACTATGTAGTTGAAAATCTTGCCATTTTATGCAGTATTTAAAGGGGAGAAAGGAGTTTTTCCTAAAATATAAATGATCAAGTTCCTCCTGGGGCCAGAACTAAATAAGATTCTGTACTTGGTTCAGTCGCTACTAATTTTCTGTGAGATCCAGTTTGTTTTTAGAAAAACTCGCTTTGAGTGTGTATATCCAGAAGGATCTCAGAATCATGATGTTCTAGAAAGGAAAGAAACCTCAAGAAGCGCGCAGTTTTGGTTTTGTCCAGATGCAGACAGACTCTGGTCATCCCCACTGCACACGTGAGACCCTAACGTTTCTGTACATTTCAGACAGAGAATCAGCCTACACTAAGTGGCAGGATATTTTTCTTGGAAACATTGGTGAAGGGGTATAGTTCTTCAGCTTTGCAGGAGAAACCATTGTCCAAGTGGTTCTGCCCAGAGTTGATGACCCAGAGATCAAGGAGATAATCTTTGCATATGTGTGTGTGTGTGTGTGTGTGTGTGTGTGTGAATGCAGGCCTAAAGGGCATTAAGAAGCCACCAAGCTCGAGATTTATAGGAGTGAGTTGTCTTCATCTCTACTGGCCAAGAGAGCAGAGCCAATGCAATCTCCTGGAAGCAGATGTGGGAAGAGTTAGGACCGTTAACAGCCAGCAGTCAAAGCCTATCTGCAGACAGTGTCTGTCCGGGGATTCCTTGCACACTGGAGCCATTTTAGGAAATGCAGACTTTGGGCAGAGCAGACAGCCTTCCTTGATAGGGGCAGGGGATGGGTCTCCTCAGGGACCTTGAGTGCCTGTGGTTACCAAGAAGCTTGCTCCAGCCCAGATTCCCTGAATCCAGGCTCCCTGGGGACCCTCCCTGGTTCAGAAGCTCTGACTTGATTACAGCTTCAACTGAGATGACCTTGTATTTTCCTATCAAAAAGGCACCCCTTTTCACGTCAACATCCCCAGTGTGGGGATCGTTGCCATATCATTTGTCTCACTCCAGGCAGGACCCACCCAGGGAGAAGCCCCAGTTTTCTTTCTAAGGGACCTCCCTAGTTTATCATGGCAAGTGGATTATTTCCTCAATACTGGGTCACTCAGCGTGTGACTCAGAGTTGCTTTTTTTCAGGTCATGCGGTGGAGAAGGAAACGGTGTGGGGAAGCACCAGACCCTTGGCTACCCATTTCCTAAAGCAAGCCTGACCCTGGGGTCATTCAATGGCTTTGGCAGCCTCCTACCTGCCACAGAAGAACTAAAAAGAGAGATGTGTAAAAACCAGATCCTTTCTGTGGGACAACATAAATGCTTTACGAGGTCCTTTTATGGCAGCCACTAATCACTTACTCATCTTTTGCTCAACCCAGGGACGGCCCCCTTCAGCTCAGAAGAAATAGAAGAAAGGCAACTCCCTATAAAACAGGCTTTGGTGGAACCCATGACAGGGAGGGGAAAGTGGTGAGATCATTCCTGGGCAGGGCTTCTCGGGATTGGTGGTAACTTCTAAGATAACTAAGTCTTGGAATCAAGGCCATAGGAACGGCTTCCATCCCATGTGGGAGAAGTCCAGGCTGCCCTATGGATGTCAAGGCTCCTGGCCACTGGCTGTCTGCAGGAAGTCACCTGCGCAGTTGCAGAAGTGAGTTCTCGGGACAAAGGCACCGAGCTGTCAGTGGGGAAGTTTTCTTCGGAGTAGAAGCAGGTACGCAGACAACTGCTAGGTGCGGCCCTTCACATCTCCTGAGCTTTCTAACACTCCTGGCCACCCAGGAGTGATTCGCCAAAGGCAAAGGGCACTTGTGTTACACCAAGGGTCTTCTTCCGCCTTGGGTTCCAGGTCTTCTTGTGCAGCTCCGGGGCCCTGCATCCTTGTCCTCAGAAACTGTGGTCAGAGGGTACCTTACTCCTCAGCCTGATCCTCTCAAGGGCTCAGCGGCTGCCTGACTATGGCCATCACTTCTGGAGTCTGAACTGCAGATTACGCAACAGAATCTTTCCAATGCCCTGATGCCTTGCTCAGAGCTACCATTTACCAAGCATGGATTCTTGCCAAGTGTTTCCATATGTCATCTAACTTAATCTTCACAAGGATCCTGTGCTCAGTTTACGAGAAAGGAACTCTGTTCACGCTGGCCACATCCACCCACACCTGGTTTGAGGTTTGAGGAGACCCAGCTAAAGGTAGAAGACCAGTCCATGTTTGAGCATCCTTATAGCACTTGCTATCTCTTTACAGGTCTGATTTTTCAAATCAAGTTGCTATTTGAAACTCTAGGCCTCCTACTGGGAAAGTGATACCAGGAAGATGGGGGTGCCTTGGGTGTGGCTGGCCTGAGATAGTGAACGACTCATGGCAGGAGCTGTAGGTCATGGGGAATCCCAGATAGCCACACTGGCCATTCAGCGTCTGTTTCCCCAAGAGAAGCTGAAATCTAGGTTCTGGTTTCTGTGTATATAAGGAAACTTCTAGTTTTAAATGTTGGCAATTGATTAAAAACCAAACCAAACAAAACTTGTTTAACCCCCTGAAAGCAAAGTAACACATTTGGGAGCTGCTTTGCAACTTCTAGGTTAGGTTTTCCAAGAGATCTGTTGTTGTTGTTCAGTCGCTAAGTCATGTCCAGTTATTTGTGACCCCATGGACTACAGCACACCAGGCTTCCCTGTCCTTCACTATCTCCTGGAGTTTGCTCAAACTCTTGCCCATTGAGTCGATGATGCCATCCAACCATCTCATCCTTTGTCATCCCCTTCTCCTCCTGCCCTCAATCTTTCCCAGCATCAGGGAGTCACTCTTCACATCAGGTGGCCAAAGTATTGGAGTTTCAGCTTCAGCATCAGTCCTTCCAATAAATATTCAGGACTGATTTCCTTTAGGATTGACTAGTTTGATCTCCTTGCTGTCCAAGGGACTCTCAAGAGTCCTCTCCGGCACCACAGTTCAAAAGAATCAATTCTTAGGTGCTCAGCTTTCTTTATGGTCCCACTCTCACACCCGTACATGACTGCTGGGAAAAACCACAGCTTTGACTATGTGGACTTTTGTTGGCAAAGTGATATCTCTGCTTTTTAATACGCTGTCTAGGTTTGTCATAGCTTTTCTTCCAAGGAGCAAGCATCTTTTAATTTCATGGCTATAATCTCTGCCAGCAGTGATTCTGGAACCCAAGAAAATAAACTCACTGCTTCTACTTTTTTCCCCTTCTATTTGCCATAAAGTGATGGAAGCAGATGCCATGATCTTAGTTTTTTTAATGTTGAGTTTTAAGCCAGCTTATTCCACTCTCCTCTTTCACCCTCATCAAGAGGCTTTTTAGTTCCTCTTCACGTTTTGCATTAAAGTGGTATCATATGCATATCTGAGCTTGTTGAAAAGTATAAATATAAGATAGAACAGGACTCATCATTTTTTTTCATGAGATATACTTTTTATTAGAGTGTAAAAAAAGTCTCCAAAATTCTAAAAATACAAAGTTTTTAAAAATATAAATGCCTAGGTATTTTCATCACTAACTTTATTTTCCAGATTAAGACCACCTTCTATTTATATGGCAATTTACACGGTGCATTAAGATTGAGGCTCTCTTCCCATTCATTGCTCACAAGGCAGCTTTGAAGTTGGCACTGTTACCTGCATGGGTGCAGACAGGGCAGCCGAAGCTGGAAGAGTCCCAGCCACTGACCCGAAGCCGCAGGACCACACATACCCACAGCCTGAAACCCAGCCACGGCTTCCCCACTCTACTGGTCTTTTCATTCAGTAAATCTTGATTTTCAGTTTCTGCCACCAGCACTACTATACCAATAAGTATTATTCATTCCAAGCCATGTAATTTTTTTCCCAAGTCAGCTCCAGCATTAAATAGAAAAGAATTAATAAACACCCCTTTAACCTAGCACTTAGCTTTTTTGTTTAAGAGGTCAATGAGGGAGAAGGTGCTAGCTCTTAACCAAGGTTGGGTGTGTGCTAAGAGTGAGTGGAACAGGGAAACCTGAACCCTCTGCAATTATCTGCAACACTGTGTGGAGCCCTGCGCTGGGCTGCTTTGGGGAAGGAGACTGTAGCCTTCTCCGGAGGGGGGTCCAGCTTTCCTGGAGGGGGCATGAGCTGAGCAAGTCTGACTTCAAACCCTGGTCTGTGTAAATGCTGAATCACAAATTAGGCAACCGGCCTAAATCTGCAAACTGATTTCTCCCCAATACCTTCCTCCATCCGGAAGATGTAACTCAGGCCACTTTGCATCTGGAATTAGTCACCACCAACTAATTTAATCCCTCGCTTATTAATGGCTTATAAACATGGACCCATCTATGTTCCTATAGGACAGGCCTCTACAGATGTTACCTTCAGCAGACCTCAGACTGTATAACTGGTTTCTTCTTACAAGGCCCAAGCCCTCTCTCACTGTCAAGAACATTGAAAAACACTTTTGAACAAAATATAATCTTTTTAATGAGGCAATAGCAGTTATATGTTAAAAACTCTCCTACAATGTTGATGGGAATGCAAATTGGTGCACCTACTGTGGAAAACAGTATGGAGGCTTCTTTAAAACTAAAAATAAAACTGCCAGGTGACCCAGTAATTCCACTGCTGGATATATATCCAAAAAAAAAGCAAAATGCTAATTTGAAAAGATACACGCACCCCAATGTTCATAGCAGCATTATTTACAATTGCCAAGATATGGAAGCAACCTAAATGTTCATTAACAGACAAATGGATAAAGAAAATGTGGTACATACATACAATGGAGTACTGTATTGTGCCATGCTTAGTCACTGTGAGACCGCCATGCACCCCCTGCCAGGCTCCTCTGTCCGTGGGGATTCTCCAGGCAAGAATACTGGAATGGGTTGCCATGCCCTCCTCCAGGGGATTTTCCCAATCCAGGGATCAAACCCAGGTCTACCAGGGAAGCCCAATGAAATACTACTCAGCCATAAAAAAGAATAAAATTTTGCCATTTGTAGCAACATGGATAGACTTGGAGGCCATTATGCTAAGTGGAATAAGTCAAAAGACAAATACTGTATATCTCACTTACATGTGAAATCTATAAGGTACAACAAGCTGGTGAATATAACAAAAAAGAAACAGACTCACATAGAACAAGTCGGTGGGGAGAGGGGAGGAGGAAGGGGCAATGAAGGGGTAGAGGATTAAGAGTACAAACTATTGGGTATAAACTAAGCCAAAGGGATATATTGTACAACATGGGGAATATTGGAAATATCTCATAATAACTACAAATGGAGTGTAACCTTTAAAAATTGTGAATCACTATACTGTACACCTGTAACTTATATAGTATTTTAAACTCCACTTAAAAAAATTTCTTAAGGAATATGTAGAAAGAAAACCAAAGCAAACAATAAAGTAGCAAGTATTTCTTCTATTAGAAAAGCTTTCTGGATGGTGCAAGAGCCCATTGCAGGAACTTCTTACTAGATGGTACAGAGCATCCAGGGCCTAAAGTCTCACCTATTTATCACCTTTGCAACTGTCTGTGGGAGACAACGTGCAGAGAATTTTTATCACAAGGGCTGAGGAACCCCCCAGAAACATCAAAGGGAACCATGGCAAAAGTGTGGAGTCAGGAGGCCTGGTCTGATAGCCAGCCTCGCACCAGCTCACAGTGTAACTGGGGACAACATATTACCTCTCAAGGGTTCCTGGGCTCCTGTCTCTCTGACAAAATGACGTCTAGGGAGAGGAACGCCAGAAGGGAGTAAAAACAGCCATCCAGAAAGCGGCTCCACGTTGACCCTAGGAACCGGGACCCCACATCGTTTCGTGTCCACAAGGGATGCTCACAGCAAGGGAGAAAGCCCCTGAGAAGCAGAGACACCTGGAAGGAGGAAAAGGCACATTTAACCCAAACGAGCATAAAGAATATTGACTTAGGGCTGAACAAGAAGTCATGCGAACTAGATACACTGAGAAAATACAGAATATCCCTGTATTTTCAAGATCCCTGACCAACGAGCCAGACCAGCGTGGAAGCAGCAGTTATAGAGAGCCTTGCTGCAACCAACCAGCTTTTTTTCATTCTCCTGTCTTTCCTTTTGAACGAAAATCAGCGTCACACAGCACTGTCCATCCATTTCCCCAGCACAGGGGTTTCTGAAGAACATGCCTTTGAGGTGCAAGTGCCGTGGGTATAAACATGATCGTCGTGGCAGTACCAGGCTTGGTGACACGCTGATCAGATTCATATTTTTCTACTGCAGCAAATATGCTTCAAGTAATGGAACTTAAGTGCAACACTAACCATGGCCACACTGTTCTTTTATTCCCTAAGAAATAACATTTTCTAAAGTGACAAAGGATGCTGACAAAGGCCCAGCCATGGGGGTAAGAATGACTCAAGTGTCTAAAAGGGCTCTCAGCGTGATTTGCTTACTGTCTCCCTTGGTGTGTGACAGAAAAGTGGGTTGACCTGATGCACTTCCACACCCTGAGGCCTCTGCCAGCCCCGTGGAGCTGCACTCCTGCCAGGGCCCAAGCTGGAGACAGCCTCTGATGGACAGGGCTCCAAAGACAGCACCAGATACCCTGATGGCGCAGAAAAACAGGAAACTTTCTGCTTTTCTTGGTTAAACACATGGAAACCACAGCGTTTGTTTCTTTTTTTTCCCTTGCCCCTCTATTAGGAGAAATACGAATTTCACAAAGTCATTCCCTGTCCACTTGGCAGAAATGTCTATCAAAATTAGACCACAGTCAAGGAGAAGATATCCTACAAGGTATAACCAAGCGACAAGCCTGGAGGACACCCCTGACCCAGGGTTACCGCTCAGGGCTGCAGCTCCATTCAGGAGAAGGCCCGCTGAAGCCTGGGCCCCGGAACCTGTGCACAGGATGTCAAAGGTCACTCCTGAGAGACTCGGCGTTAGCAAACACAGCAGTCAGACCCCTGAGTAAAGCAGAGGAGGGCGGCCCTCAAGGGAAGGAGGGTGATGGGGGTCAGAAGAGCCAGGGCCTGCAGGGGTCATCAGCCCCCTTCAGTGAGCAGTCGGCTTCCCCAGGGCAGTGGCGACTGTTCCCATCTCCAGGGAGATGAGCTTTCCCCAGAGGCAGGGCTATTTCATCAGGCTTTCCCACAGCCCAGAGAGAACACTTCATGAGATCTTCCAAGTCCCTCTGTTCTGATTCCACGTCCATCACAACTATCGCAGTTTCCTAGGCATCCTGATGATGGGCATCTACTGGAAAGGTGTCTTCTTGGGAGGGGTAACTGGCACTCAGCCTCAGGACCTGACCTGTAAGTGAAGCAGAAATTGTAAATGATGTCTAAAGACTGTGAACAACTTTCTGCTCTCTGTCCTCCCAGACACCAGCCTCCTCCCTCCCTCCGTCCCTCCCCCACCAGCCCACAAGGGTCATCCCTTGGCAGCTGAGACAGACAGACAGAAGGGGCCAGGCACCCGGCCAGGGCCTGGGGCCCTGCATGCACCCTGGATGGTCCACCACATTCATGCTGCCCACATTCAGAGCTCAAACCCTGGGAGAGCTCTGAGGAGATCAGCGTTTTAGAGCAATATGGTTGCAGCCGGGTTTATAGCCTAGTTTCTGGTGTGTTTGTTTTGTATGAATTATTGCTCTGATGGCCTGTTCACTCCCAGGGAAGAGATAAAAATCTGGTTTTTGCCCAAAGGGGAGGAGCAGATCCCAAGCACAGTGTCCTCACAAGCGCCATGTCCAGGCTGAGGACAACAGGCAGCCCTGCCCAGCACCTCCAGTCAGCTGCCTCCTTGAGTGGCTCATCATGTGCCTCTCAGAGTTTGCTGAAAGCCACTGAGATTCCTAAAACAAGACAGGATCAGGCCACAGAAAGCAGAGCCCAACCCAGTGATAATGATGGGGAGAAAAATGGCCTCTAAGGGGGAAAGGGGGCAAAGAGGTAAAGTACTATATAATTTAAATACATTTTGGGAGACTTTCCCCGAAACTGACTAGACCAAGACACCACGCTGGTTACATTTTTTCTAAAAAGTCAAAAAAAATTCCTGGAGAAAGGAAGTAACTCTGGTTATGGCCACTCTTTCTTTCAGCTTTATCCCTTAAGCAGAAGCCTCTAAGCAGCAGGTTTGCCACCAACTCCTTCCCCAACTAACAGGGACGTACGACAATGTCTGGAGACAGCTTTAATTGCCACATCCAGGGAACGCTACCAGCATCCAGTGAGGGAGAGATGAGGAATGTTGTCAAACATCCTACAACACATACCACAGCACCCCCACCTCCAACAAAGAATTATCCCATAATGTCAAAGAGTCGCTGCTGAGAAACCCTGCCTTCAGAGGATGATGCTCCTGGTCTCTCACCAGCTCACATGCCACTAAACCCAACAGTGTCGATGAGGGATTCATAACGAGAGAGAGCTCGATGGTGACCGAGAGTACACAGCCAATCCTGGGCCATCAAACACTTTGAACAGGACCAGCGGTCAGCCCTGGTGAGCCACTGCTCTCATCACAAGCATCATCTTCTGAACTCTGTTAAGTAGACGGCGTCTCAGTATGTTTCAGTCAAGTGATTGGTGAAAAGAGTCCCATGAAACCTCTGGCCTCCAAGAGTTTACAGAATGAGCTGGAGAGTAAAGACTAGACATAAAAAGATGAGATGAACAAATAAAGAGAAAAATCGGGTCATGCCAACTGTGCAGGCTAGGAGCTGAGTATATTCTGAGAATAGTGAAGGAGGGTAGAGCTAGTTGAGTGAGCAAGGGGGCACTGAAGGAATGAAAGAGAAGGCCTTTGGGGAGCGTCCATCAGCACCTCCATTTATCCACACTTTCATGAAAGCGTGCACTGCATGCTTCCAGACAGGCAAAGATGCAGAAGACACAGTCCCCATGCCCCTAAGATTCGTACACAAATGCGCAAAATTTTAAATGTCACTCTGAGAGGTACAGCCCCAGATGGTATAGTGTTCGGGGAAGGGGGCGATGCCTGCATGTGACCTGGGCCAGAGCCTGGGTACCTCTGGGGGAAGCTGAACTTGCCTGCCAGCCCCAGACCAGGGACACAGGCTGAGGATTAGTTATCAGGCTGACAAGAATTTCTGTAAAGAATTTCTGACTTAAGATATTTGCTCTGGCTTGTCTTTCGGTCACTCAACAAGACTCTGTGCTTCAGTTTCTCTCTCCTTCCCACTTCCAAGCAATTAAGACCATCATGTTTTCTAGTGTTCATTCTCAGTCATGTCTGACTTTTTGCGACCCATAGACTGTAGCCTGCCAGGCTCCTCTGTCCATGGAGTTTTCCAGACAAGAATACTGGAGTGGGTAGCCATTCCCTTCTCCAAGGTATCTTCCCGACCCCAGGACCGAACCTGGGTCTCCTGTGTCTCCTGCATTGACAGGTAGATTCTTTCACCACTGAGCCAGCTGGGAGGCCTCAGTTAAGGCCACAACTGCTCTTATTGGGAAACACAACCCTGTGACGTTCCATGGAGCCTAGCGGCAAGACCCATCAACGTCGGTGAGGTTCAAGGGATATGTCAGCAGCTCTGACTCACAGGCATCTCTTGTTGCTTATGTGCCTCCGATCTCATTCACTAACAGCAACTCAGAAAACTGCCCAGGCGAAAAGTCACATGCTTTGAAGATGTACTGATGTTTCAACGGCCTAAACATTTTCCAGGACCAAATCTTTACCAAAGCTGCAAACAGGCAGGCAGATGGACTGCCCTGGGAGCTTTCTCCTCTACGGTGAACCCAGAGAAAGGTCAGCAGCCGGACACAGAAAGAGGAGAAGGGTCCTGAATAAACACAGACAGTTTAATCAACCATGAAGAAATCCAAGAGGTGACTGAAAGTGCTTTGTCAGGAAGAGAAGAGAGGCCCCTGCCCTCAGAGAAAGGCGAGGAAGGTTGGAGGTGACTTAGCAGCAGAGATGGCCACGGACCACAGAGGCCACCGCAGAGGCAGTGAGCGCCTGGTGGGCACGTCAGGGAGGAGAGGGGAGGGGTGGAAACCAGCATTTGGGTATTTTCCAAAGAATCAGACAAATAAACGTTCCCTCGAGAGAAAAATGAAAATTTAACTCAGTAAGAAAGGAAGATACTGTTTTTAAAACCACCATAATTACTTAAGAGTTGGTTACTCCTTCAAGCTTATGTCCATCAAGTCTGTCATTTCTGATTCCAGACTCCCGAGGGAATTTAAAACACTGGTTTATTCGAATTACACTGATGTCCTTTACTTGCATCTAAAAAAAAATCAAGGTCAAGCTAGGTTGATGTGAGAAAGAGAATTTAGATGAATGAGGGCTGACACCCAGTCTCTGGCCCTGTAATTACTTCCCTTTGTAAACCTGAATACCCAATCAGATGGATGTCTTCTCCACAGTTTTTGTCATATTTACGGAATACCTTTAAACAATGGAATCTGGAACCTCCAGCAACATCTGCGTCCAAATATATCCAAGCCTGTTTGTTTATGTTTTTAATTGAAAGTCAATTTTAGACCAACTACTCTATGGTATCATTGAAAATGCATATTTTTAGAAAATTCTTGAGAATTTTGCAAACCATTAAAGTAACTTGACATCATACTTTATATTTCTCAGCTGTGATTGCTGTTGGAATGAAATCAAGGGTAGCATTCAAAGATGTCTGCAGCCTGAAAAGGTTTGCATAAGAATTCTGATTCCACTAGAAAACGGTTTCTTTTAGGATGACTACCATTTTCCAATGGCTCATGTAATATGGTTGGTTTGTTTTCATTCCGATTAAAGATGCAATTCATTAAAGAGTCTTTAACTTCATTAAAGTTTTCTGTTAATGTTATCAGGCATTGATGGGGTTCTAATCGGACATTCTCAGCATGCAGGAAAACAGCTTTCAAACACTCTGATTTTGTATGAAGCAATGCTCATTTCTACACAAGGACTTTCATTTTTGTGATCTGGCCTGGTAAAATGTTTATTCCTTTATGTTCAATCTAGTTTGTTTGAGTCACAGGTCTATGGGCCGAATAATATGTATAGAAGGATAATTTGTACAAGAGGGCAGTTGTATTTTTTATATTCAATCCTCAAGGATTAGGAAAATTTTTAACTAATTAAGAATTCCCATCACCAGCAGTTTCTTAACAGGAAATTACTTTTCATGGCATGTGGGAATTATCAAGAACATAATTTTCGCTTGAGATGGTATGTTGGTACACAAGAGGAGTGCTGGACAGGATATCTAGAGGAAGTGATAACTTGCACACGAAGAAATGAGTCGCTATCTTCAAGGCTAGATGACAGGAGACCAGGGCATATTTTCCTCATTTATCTTTTCATTTTTAAAAGTCCTGGAATTCAGGTACATCTTGATTTTTCAGGATAATAAAGAATAGGTGAGGCAGGGAGAGAAAAGACACAAACGGTGAGTAAAATTAGAAAACAAAGGGTTCGTTTTTTTCCTGTTTATCTACCTTTCCGCCGAGCTGTGTGCTTTGGTTACCATGGTCTCGTGGTCACTCATGTCGCAGGTCATTCCATATAAAATCACAGAGACAACGACAGGCAGGAAGAGAGGCGGGCCGAGTTTTCTGAGTAACACACACAGCCCAGGGTGTTGCTGGATGTGAGCCTGGGTGCACCGCTGCCTGACGAGCCCAGCCCTGCAGATGGCCGGCTCACCTTTTCTCCTGCCTCCGCCTGCCCCCTAGTGGACGACGGTGGCACAGCGTGGGAGCCCTCCCGAGGGTCTTTGCGGGGGCTGAGGAACGGCTCCCTGCGAGCTGGCCTCCGCCAGGCACTCCGTCAATTTCCGGGAGAATCAGGGCTCTGCGTGGGATGCTATGACGTGTTCCTAGGACGAACACCGTCATTTCCTGTGTCATTTCCCCCGTTTTCCTCCACCTCTGCCCACCTTGATACCCAGCTAGCCAGCACCTTCCCTTGTGCAATCCCCACATGAGGCATGCTTTTTCTACAGAGGACAAATTACCCCTCCTTTGGGTCCTGCAAACCGCAGAGAACTAACACAGAATGGCAGAATGGCGCCACTGAACTCATTCCCACTGTAGGCGCCCCTTATGTCTCCCATATGTCCCTACACCCATTCATTTATTCATCAGATCCTACTAGATGCCAAGCCCAGTGCCGGGCCTCTGAGACATAGGAGAAAGTGGGCCAAGGTTCCTGGCTGGAGGGGCTCTGGGCGAGAGAAGGGACAGTTCATCCATCAGTCGCCATGTGGTGAGGCTCACACCACTGAAAAGACGACTGCCCTGTGCTGCGGGGCGAAGGCAGTCAGGGCAGAAGCTTTTGGATTTGTCATGGATTCTCATCACAGCAAGGTTAGCCCAACAACTGCTTTGTTCAAATGACTCAGAAAAGTAAATGAGGCTGGCACAGGCCGTCCTGACACCACACACCTCTATAATACCCTGGCCGTGCGTGTTTTCATCTCTGCCCAAGTCACAGTGATCTGACTGTCCCAGCCGGTGCGGATGCTGCTGGGAGGAGGCAGACATTACCACGAGTTCTCTTAGATGACGCATTGCTTGATTTTCCCGCTGTGGCAGCCCTCAGCTCTTGCCAACACTCTGCTCTGCTTTGCTCACTTCAAGCCTCCCTTAATTTTTCTGAGGCCTGGGTTTTCCACATCGCTGATTCACAGAAATGGAAGACCTAGAAAGAAAGGGGAAAAAAAAAAGGTAATTATCTCAAATGAGTCAGGAGCCCTCTTGGACCCTGTGATCTGTGTACAGACTTGCACTGTAAAAGCTGAGGGTAATAATATTGTCATCCGTGTAAGAAAAGCTGGAAGAAAAACAGATTAACATTCTTCTGAATTCCTGGCTCCTGGCAAAAACTAGTAAAGCAAGGATGGATTCTCAGCCAGGGTCTGACAGCTGAATACTTCATCCGGAGGTGAAGGTACCTGTAAAGAACTCCGGAAGAAGACAGGTTCCTGGGACAGGGCCCCTATGTGCTCATCCATCTCTCTCTCTCTCTCTCTCTCTCTCTCTCTCTCTCTCTGATGCAGTAAATGTTTGTGGGATGAAACATTTACTGAAACATTCTAGTCTTGTCAGGCCCTGGAAGAAACACAGACTGAGAAATAAAACCGGCAGGCCCTAGACCCCTCCATTTAAGATTCGTGAACAAGTAAGAGGAAATGACTTGCCTGCTACAAAACTGCTGAGAGATGACGGTCGAGGAAGGATGGGAACCAGCTACGGGAGAGGAGGGGGTAGGGGCACAAACCCCCCGCCCCGCTGGGGGCGCCGCAGCACCTGCAGGCGCCGAGCGAGGCGCCATTGCGCCCCCAGCGGAGAAGGATGGAGGTGCATGTCGGCCGCGGGCCGCGCCAGGGTCTGCGCTGGGGTTGCAGGGACACAGACACGTGGAGCTCCTGAGAAAGGGCCCCCGTGATATTGCTGGCCCCAGCACCGCCCTCCCCACCTCCCTGCAAAGGAGAGCTGGCTCGAGCCGCCAGGGAGGCGGAGCTGGTGTGGCTGCCTGAGTGGAAGAGGTAAGAAGGCAGAAGCCAAGACCTCCGGGAACTGACCCCAAATCCTTCCTTTTCCCTGAGGCGGTGGTGGCCTGGGCTAAGGGAAGTGACACAGAGCTATAAATGTTGTGCACTTCTGCAAATTTCGTATTCGTCTAAAGAAACTGGTACATTCAAATTATCCTTCTATGCCCTAGCTTTGGGTTCCATTAAATCCTCATACTTCCTGCATTTCTGTTTTTCTTCCATGTACCCTTAATAGCACCCAAAATTCATTCATTTCAGGTCAACAAATACTGACTGAATGCCCACTCTTTGCTGGGTCATGCTGGGTACCATGAACACAATGTCAGCAACAATAGACACGGTCCCTGCCCTCATGGAACTTACAGGATAGAAAAGGAGATGACCTTGATCAAATAATCACACAAATTAACACAGCATTGCGATGTGTGGTTATTTGATCAATTAACATCGCAATGCTGTGTTAATTTGTGTGATTATTTGGTCAAGGTCATCGCCTTTTCTATTGTATAAGTACTAAGGGGTTTGATTTAATAAGGGATGTCAGGGGAATCTCTGAGGAATTGGTGAGTGACATGAAATCTGAAGGAATGAGATTAACTAGGGCAAGAGGGTCTGTGCCTCTCTGTGGTGGGATGGCACTTGTGCCTTCAAGGTCGTGAAAGAGGTGAGTGTGAACAGAGCACAGAGACGGATGGGTACCGGATGTAGGACAAGGCTGGACTCCAGCCAGGCCATGCAGAGGGAGCCACTGAAGTGTGTAAGTGGACAGGCGATGGGGTCAAATGTGCACTTTAGAAAGATTGCTCTGGCTGCAAGAGCTTGGAAAGAAGAGTTTTCGGAAAGGGTCACAGGTGAATGTCATGAGACCAGTGAAGAAGCTGTTACAGGTAAATTCAAGACTAGGAGGAGCCATGGAGGAGAGAAAGGGGGAAGATCCTAATTAGGAGCACAGCTGTCAGGATGTGGCGATGAAGTAGATAGGCTTACAATGTATTCCACACCTACACCATCTTCCAACAACCTCCCCTGCAGTGAGCCCTCTCTTCATGGGCTAGATTGCCACCTAAGATAAAAATACAACTTGCCCTTCTTCCAGATTTGTCCCTAAAGATGCCTTTGTGGTTTCTTTCTGGCCTCCTCTAAAAATGAAGGGAAGGAAGGTCTGTGATGCCTGGAACATATCAAAGGTCATGGGTTGAAATGACAACAACTCAGATTACAGGACTGTCAACTCCCATGACCTTAACTGAGGGCTGAGGGGTTGATAGCAGACCAAGAGAGCTTTACAACACTGCATGCTGCTACCGCATTGGGTCTGCTGATTGAGTACTTAACATTCATGTACTGTCCAGTTAAAGTATTCTTCTACCGCATGCTTGAGAATGCTGTGTAGGATTTCTGCATTAGCTGGGGGTGGAACTAGCTACCACGTGTCCTCCTCTACCTAAGACCCTTGCTTCTGCAAAACAGCCGTGGATCTGTTCCAGGAATGGCACTTTATCACTGTGCTATGCTAGGTACCAGGAACTGGCAGATGAATAAACGCCTCCTGCCCTCCAGGAGCTGCTGCCTGGCAGGTCTGCCAATCAGGACCACACTGCGTGGGTGCCACAGCACAGGTGGAGGATGGGGACAGGCGCTCTGCCTGGAGGGGTTGGGAAGGTTTTCCAGAAGACATATCTGAGCCAAATGTCAAGGGATGAGCAGGAATTTACATGGACAACAGGTGACAGGTTATTTCAGGCAGAGGAAGCAACTCACATAAAGACACAAAGATACCAAGAGTAAGATGTGGCCGAGAAGCAGGCCCAGAGGTGATGGTAGGGGCTGTAGCTAGAGGTGACACTGGAGACAGACCTCTGGTGGGGTCACTGGAAGCTCCTAACTACCTGCTTAAGGGAATATTAGTATTAATACTAGTGTTTCTCTTTTATAACAAATTACTCCAAAACTTAGGTGCATAAAACAACAAACACATATTATCTCTCGGTTTCTGTGGGTGAGGAACCTTGGCATAGCTTAGTGATCCTCTCACTCAGCAGGCTCACAGGCTGCAGTCAGGGCACCAGCCAGGGCTGCGGTCTTCTCAAAGTTCCACAAGGGAGGCTGGTCCTCCAGGCTCACTCACATGGCTGTTGGTCAGCCTCAGGTCCTCACTGTCTCCTGGCTGAGACATCAGTTCCTTAACACATGGGCCTCTCCACAGGGAAGCTCCCAACATGGGCAGTTGGCAAAGAGATAGAAGGAGAGAGAGAGAGAAGAAGAGAGGGAGAGGGCTGGTGGGGAGGAGAAGGAGAGGCGGGGGAAAGACATCTTTTGTAATCTAATCTCAAAAACTGGCATCTCATCACTTTTGTCATCTTCTGTTTGTTTAGAGGGTCACTAGGTCCAGCCCACATGAGAAGGCAGTTCACACAGGGAGTGAATACTAGTAGGTGGTGATCACTGGGCTGTTTTAGAGGCTGCCCACGACACACACCATAGCTGTTTTGGGCATGATCACAGCATTATCTCATTCTGCATAAATTATAGAGAAAGGCGTATAACTTCACTGCATATTAGTTTGTTTTTGTCGATGGGTACACTCTGGTCCTCAGGAGCCCTGAAGAACAATGTGCTTCATTTCACATCTCTCCGCAAGGATTTATACAACCCACTTGGCATTCACACTGTTATTATTAGATGGATTCAGCCCAAAGCTGCCTGTGTGGGTAGAGATAGGTGGGAAGGTAGGGAGGCAGAGAAAGGAAGTGATCAGGACCCCAAATTGAATACAGAAAAAGGTTACACGCCAACTGGAAATTAGAAATGAATCTGAGTGGAACTAAGCATCGAGGTTGACAGCTCATATGCATGATGCCAACTTGCCACAACTTGGCAGTGCCCTTGGTTTTCCCACACGGCACTGAAAATAGCTAGCATTCATCCTGAGGGAGTGCTCTAAAATAAGTAACTACTGGGAGCTATACCTCACTGCTCATTCAAGCTAGAAGCAGTCTGCAATTATTTTGCTGAAATTAGATACAAATCAAGTTGCCACTTCCGGAACCCTTTCTCCAGTACTATATCACAGGGAAAGGACACTGAATTTTGAACTCGGATATTTTAGATTTCTTAAAAATAAATGTGATAGCTGACAGGATACCCACAAAGGCATATTATTGATACTAATCTCTTGTGAAACCTAATCTTTTCAGGAGCCTGATTTTCTGATTTTTCAGACCTAGGGTAAGCTGCTATGGACACACAGTGACCACCCACTACAGATGACTGAAGGGGAGGATCACACTTGAATAGCCTGTGTGGCACCATCACTAAGTCTATCAAGGACAGAAGAGACAGGACTAGCGTAGAACTGTCTGCTGAAATGGATATGGATGGTTCTGCTCCCACTTTTTTTTGGTGATCTGAAAGCTCTCAGAATCTTCATCCATTTGGATATAGAAAATCTACCATGTTTTTAAAAGCAAACCAGAATAAACACACATGCAAACAAATAATAATAATGATCATTTGGGGGATCTCCTCTTAACCTCGGCTGAAAAGTACCTGGCATACAGATATTGTGGGTGTTTGGGGGGTTTTCTGCTATGAAAGAACTCCTGAACTGTATTATCTCCTTAATAAAAACACCACCTTCTTTTTTAAAGAATTTTTTATGTGGACTATTTTTAAGGTTTTTATTGAGTTTGTTATAATACTGCTTCTGTTTTATGGCCACAAGGCATGTGGGATCTTAGCTCCCCGACCAGGAATTGAACCTGTACCCCCTGCATTGGAAAGTGAAGTCTTAGCCACTGGACCACCAAGGCTAAAACACCATCTTCTTTGAGCTTCCGTTGGACGAAGTGGATGAATGTCTAAGAGCCCAGCTGTGCTGGAACCTAGAAGGCTGTTGTCCTGCAGCGGTGGATGCTTCCCCACAACTTTGACTTCCAACTTCCCTTTGCAGAAGGCAAAGACTACTTTCTTCTTATTGTTGCAGACAGTAGTCACAGCTGAAGCATGATCAGTCTCCTCCCACCCACCCCACATATCCCCACCCTTTATCCTTATCGTGATCTGGTGAATCTTAGAAGTGACCAATGAAAGAAAGAGCTCCAGGTAAACTTTCCTCCCTGGGGAAGGGGTTGTGTTTTGTTTTTGTCTCCATAATTCTTAAACAAAAACTTCTGAAAGGTCCACTAAGCAAACCCTTAAGATGGTGACCCTTTACAATCTGATTTCAATATTAGGGGTTATTTCATGCTTTGGTTAAATTTTGACATTATATTCAACGTCTCTTTCTCCAGATTTCTTAGGGCTTGGGGAGAAAATGAAGCTCAGTGGAATCAAAGTAAACTGAATGGTCTGACATGAACTGCTGTCCGCAGCGGTTCCCCATGCAGCTTGCGGCTGTCTCCCACAGCATGTCTCCTGGGAGTGGTGAGCTCACCACATATTTACTCTGACAGAAGCAGCACAGACAGTCTCTGCCTGCCTCAGGTCAGCCCAACATTCAAAGCAACCACCCTTTGTGGACATCTTTCTGCCTTCCCAGAACTTAGCTCGGCCTAAAAAAATCCCTTTCTGAAGAAGCAGGCCTTTCAGGACAGAGTCATACACCAAAAGTGACGACCTGAACGGACTCCTAGTAGGAGGGCTGCTCCTCTGTCTCCTCCAGACCACTGACCCAACCTCCGAGAGGCCGTCCCGTGATCCCTGAGTGGGGAAAGGAGGCTCAGATCCGTAACCCCGGGCTTGGACATTCAAGAGATGGCCAGCAAGAAGAGAGGGGGCTGAGGGGACCAACAGGGGCAAATTCAGAACGTTGAGATTCTCATCTATTTTCACCATTTAGGAAATTTTTTTATTAGCATCCTTTTTCCTTTTCTGATTTCAAAGTCATAAGTAATGCTTAACCTCTTGGAAGTTAATTCTGGGGAGTTAGAATCTGCAGGGGGAAGAGGAGTAAGATCACAGGATGAGTAGGGAAGAGGCTGCTCCCTGTTCTCTCCCCAAGTCCTCTCCCCTCTGGCTCCCACCTCCCCAACACACACAGACACACACACAGACACAGACACACACACGTGTTCCCTCCGTAAGTCCTCTCCCCTATTGCTCCCACCTCCCCCAACACACACACACACACACACACACACACACGTGTGTACACACACACACGTGTACACACACAGAGGGTCTGTTACACACACACACACACCCTCTCCATCTCCATGTCACACACACACACACGTGTACACACGGGGTCTGTTACACACACAGGGTCTGTTACACACACACACACACACACACACAGCCCTCTCCGTCTCCATGTCTCCTCCAGTATAAAAATAGCTGTCCAGGGTCTGTTACTTACACACACACACCCTCTCCATCTCCATGTCTCTCTCTCTCACACACACACACACCCTCTCCATCTCCACGTCACACACACACACCCTCTCCGTCTCCATGTCTCCTCCAGGGTCTGTTACACACACACACACACACACCCCTCCATCTCCATGTCACACACACACACGTGTACACACACACGTGTACACACACCCCTCTCCCACACGTGTACACACACGTGTACACACACCCCTCTCCGTCACACACACACACACACCCTCTCCGTCACACACACACACACACACACACCCTCTCCGTCTCCACATCTCCTCCCATATATAAACAGCTGTCCAGGGTCTGTTACACACACACACGTGTACACACACATGTGTACACACACACCCTCTCCGTCTCCACGTCTCCTCCCATATATAAACAGCTGTCCAGGGTCTGTTACACACACACACGTGTACACACACACATGTACACACACACCCTCTCCGTCTCCACGTCTCCTCCAGTATATAAGCAGCTGTCCAGGGTCTGTTACACACACACGTGTACACACACACGTGTACACACAGACGTGTACACACACCCCTCTCCATCACACACACACACACACACACCCTCTCCGTCACACACACACACACACCCCCTCTCCGTCTCCATGTCTCCTCCCGTATATAAGCAGCTGTCCAGGGTCTGTTACACACATACACACGTGTACACACACACGTGTACACACACACCCTCTCCGTCTCCATATCTCCTCCAGTATATAAGCAGCTGTCCAGGGTCTGTTAAACACACACACGTGTACACACACACGTGTACACACACACCCTCTCCGTCTCCACGTCTCCTCCCGTATATAAACAGCTGTCCAGGGTCTGTTACACACACACACGTGTACACACACATGTATACACACACACACCCCCTCTCCATCTCCATGTCTCCTCCCGTATATAAACAGCTGTCCAGGGTCTGTTACACACACACGTGTACACACACACACACACACACACACTCTGTCTCCACGTCTCCTCCAGTATATAAGCAGCTGTCCAGGGTCTGTTGCACACACACACGTGTACACACACACCCTCTCCGTCTCCACGTCTCCTCCAGTATATAAGCAGCTGTCCAGGGTCTGTTACACACACGTGTACACACAGACGTGTACACACAGACGTGTACACACACACCCTCTCCGTCTCCACGTCTCCTCCAGTATATAAACAGCTGTCCAGGGTCTGTTACACACACACGTGTACACACACACCCTCTCCGTCTCCACGTCTCCTCCAGTATATAAACAGCTGTCCAGGGTCTGTTACACACACACGTGTACACACACACCCTCTCCGTCTCCACGTCTCCTCCCGTATATAAACAGCTGTCCAGGGTCTGTTACACACACACACGTGTACACACACACCCTCTCCGTCTCCACGTCTCCTCCAGTATATAAACAGCTGTCCAGGGTCTGTTACACACACACGTGTACACACACACCCTCTCCGTCTCCACGTCTCCTCCCGTATATAAACAGCTGTCCAGGGTCTGTTACACACACACGTGTACACACACACACACACCCTCTCCGTCTCCACGTCTCCTCCCGTATATAAACAGCTGTCCAGGCTCTGTTACACACACACGTGTACACACACACACACGCACACTCTGTCTCCATGTCTCCTCCAGTATATAAGCAGCTGTCCAGGGTCTGTTACACACACACACGTGTACACACACACGTGTACACACACCCCCTCTCCGTCTCCACGTCTCCTCCCGTATATAAACAGCTGTCCAGGCTCTGTTACTCATCCCCAAGCAGCAGTGAAGAGTGGGCCTCCCTGCGGCGCCTGCTGCCCTTTCGGAGCGTAGACTATCAGGGGATGCCTCACACCGCCCATTCCCCGCGCCTAGTTGGATAAATGTCCTCGGTGACCTCAGACGGCTTTATTTTAATCAGCAGTACGGGTTTTTGAAAGTCCTCCCCGGCCTTCCCAGCCGGCGGGGCCCTCCCCTCGTCCACGCGCGCACCGCGGCGCCAGGGAGCGCCTCCATCTGTGCCGGAAAGAACCGCCTCTCCGTGCCGCCCGGCACGTCCAGCGCGCGGGCGCGGACGCGGGAACACGCTCTTCCGCAGGGGAACAGCGTTCCAGGGGTCTTGGGGAGGCTATGGCCTTTCCTAACGAGGGCAGGCGCCTCCCCAGTGGGCCCCGGCTCATTCCTGGCAGGATCACCCCATCCCTACCTGGGGCGCTGATTCCCCCGAGCCGGGGAGGGAGTCACCCTGCCCCGGGCGCCGGCGGGCTGGCCACCAAGGCTGGCGCATGCGCAGAGAGGGGCCGAGGCGCTCGCGGGCTCGGCGCCAGGGCGCATGCGTCAGCGGTGGGGCGGCGGGGTCCCTGCAGAGAACCCAGGCCCTTTGGTCCGGCTGTCCGTCTAGGTTCCTGGCAACGTGCTGGGGACACGGCACAATTGGAGAAGACTCACAGAAGGCTCAAGGTCCTTTGAAGGCCGTTTGCCTCGTGCCTCCATTTTACAGATGAGAAAACTGAGGTCCAGGGAAGTGTTGGGAATCGCCTGATGCTGCGATTGTGAATTCTGCAAGCAGGGACCAGATCCAGCTCTCACTGTCGTGGTTTAGGCACGCGTTCACTGAGCGTTTATCTAGCGCCTGAATTTACCGTGTCCTAAATGTATGTATGGTATGGAAGATAACCACAAACACATCAGAAGCAGTGAAACCGTGGCCATCGGAGACTTGGGCATAGAGCGACACAGTCCTGGGTTTAATTTGCCGCTTTGCTTGCTGGATGGTCTGGGGAAGCAGTTAACCTCTCTCAGCCCGTTTTCTTGTCTGCAAAACAGAGATTTTTTTTTAAAAAGGCCCTACCTAAGGTCACAGGGCTTAAGTGAGATGAGGTGCACATTGCTTAGCATGTAGCCTGCACTTGTAAGTCACTCAAACAAATATTCTTGCAATGTTTTGAGAAGTCAAAAGTGCTAGGCTCACAGGTGTTCCTGAGACAATCACCGTTCTCATTTCCAGACAGAAGTTGGCTGCACCAGTGGGAAGGTACTTTCCCAAGCACAGCACTTGGGGAGACTGACACAGGGTTACGTGACCTGGCAAGACAGGGAAAGGAGGAAATGGCCTCTGGTTATCTTTCCTCTCTCTGCCCTGTCCTCCCCCCTCCCTCTTCTCTGCCTCCCCGCCCAACTCTCACTGTGACTCACGGTGGCTGCAGAGATACACGGGGACCTCTTATCAGGGTGAAATCTGTTCTGTGAGGTGGTGCAGTTTGTGTTTTTCTTAGGCGGACAGGGCACGAATAGCAGCAATGGAGTGAAGTGGATAAGAAGGAATAGTGGTTAAGCACCTAAGGTATTAGGTTGGAGTCATCTGAAGTCACAGATGTCCAGAGTTGAAGACCATCTGATACAATGATGGTCCCTCCTATTAAAGAAGAAGCAGTGAAAAACTGTGAAAGGTAACTCGGCATCAAATTTTAGATTCAAGTTAGAGCCCTGGTTTTCTGTGTCCCCAGAGCTCATTCATCCATTCACACGCTGCTTTGAGGACCCGTTGTATTCTGCCAGGTACAGGGGTCTGCCTCCGTGCGGAGGGAAAGGGGAAAGGAAAATGGGAATGCAAGGCTTCCAGGTTCTTTGTGCAGCTTCATGGATGGTGGTACCACTTAAGAAAGATGGTGTGTTTTGAATATATATTTTTAATGTGCCTGTGGAATTTCCATGGAGGACCTCCAGGAGGCAGTTAGAAATATGGGTGCCAAGCAGGAGAGAGAAGCCTGAAGACGCCTACTGGGAAGGGTCGACATCGAGGTGGTGCCTGAGGCCGCGGTGGGGCTGAGATGACCCAGAGCAGGCAGGCTGAGAAGATCACAGGGGGGATGAGACCCTGACACACACCAGCTTCCAAAGACCAAATAGGGATCTTGAGGAGGCAGCAGAGAAGTGGGAAGAAAACTAAAACAAAAAGCGGCATCAAACAGCGCAAATGAGGAGACTGTTCAGGGTGAGGAGGCAGGAGAGAGTGGGAAATGACACGGAGAAGTCCAGGGCACCCGCCCTGGAATGTGCCTGCTGAGCTCAACAATGAGGAAGTTACTACTGACTCGTGTGACTCCAGTTTCAGTGGGAACGTGAGAGCAGAAACCGAGTCCCGGGGCGTAGCAGTCGATGGAGGCAGGCCAGAGGAGCAGCAGGGGGAGTGGGCACAGCCCACTGCTGCAGGAGGGCTGCCTGGCAGGGAAGGGGAAGTTACAGCTGGGTTTTTGTCATTGTCTTTCTATTGCGGGAAGCTGAGACGTGCTTTAAGGGTAAGGAGACGCAGGAAGGGTTAACAGGCAGGACTAGGATGGGATCTCAGCAGAGCCTCCACAGGGGTGAATGAGGGGAGAGGGGATTCTGATCCCAGATAAACCAAAGGAAGGAGTCCTCTCCCTTGGTTCTTTTCTTTCTACCATGTGAGAGGAAGCAATGCATTGGGAACGTTTAGAAACAGACTCGGGAGTTCTGCAAAGCAAGGTTCGTCTGTGTCAGGGTCTAGCCATGGCAGCCATCTGACCATCAAATGCACATAACCAGCCCCGTTTGCACGTGGAGCTGTGCCAAATGCCACACAAATCCTGTGAGATAGATGCTGTTATTCCCACGTCAGTCAGGTCTCCAGGTAGCAAGTGATTGAAACCCAGCTCGAACCAGCTAAACCCAAAATGGAAGCTATTGGTTTGCTAAACTGCATCTACTGGCTTTAGGCATGGTTAGGTTTGGGGGCTTGAAAGATGTCAGAAGGAATATTTTGAAGTTTTCAGTGTACTTTCTCGTTTGCCTTTCAGAGCATATGAATTTAGTCTACTCAAGGCATATATCTGTTGGCGGGGGAGGGGATGGAGAGTCTTTCCAGGAGGTATGCAAAGACAAAGAAAACAGTCAGCTTCTGACATTCAAAACAGAGTTTGTAGCAAGACTATAGCCATGTAATTCAAGCTCTTACCTTGAGAAAAATAACCTCTACATCCTATAACCTTCCTCTTTAGCAGACGAAGGCCTGGATTTGGTAGACTGAACTTTGGGTTTTATGTATGGGAGGTCCAGACAGAGGGAGAAAGGGGGATTGTGGAAGGACAGAAGCAGCAGACCAAGACCAGAGGTGAGGGAAGAGCAAGGGGGTTAGGAAGGTAACAACTAGCCCTGCAAACACCGGAGGACCTTATCCCCTGCCGATTGCAGAATTATGAGAGGGATAGCCTGGGTAGTCTGGTGTTGGTCAGATAAAGGGAGGCCCACAGAAGACTTTTTAAGCTATGCTAGGTACCCACGTAGCTTTGAACCTATCTGGATGTAGCAGCAAGCCTGTGCTTGCCAGGACGATCACTGTGGTAAGGAGACTCAGCGGTCCTGGCTGCAGGTGACCCCTGCAGGTGATAGGGGGTCAGAAGCACCTGGGAGAGCAGAGAAGAGATCGCGTTAGCGGGGAGCACTTCCTCAGACTCGAGTCTGTGCTTATCACTCAATCATGTCCGATTCTTTGCAACCCCTTGGACTGTAGACCACCAGGCTCCTCTGTCCGTGGGATTTCCCAGGCAAGAATACTGGAGTGGGTTGCCATTTCCTACTCCAGGGAATCTTCCCGACTCAGGGATGGAGCCCATGTCTTCTGTGTCTCCTGCGTTGCAGGCTGATTCTTTACCCACTGAGCCACCGTGGAAGCTGAGGGTGGACCACAAACTCGCCATCCATGGACCTCTCATCAGAGGCTGGCAGCACATCCAGTCCAGGCAAAACGTGGACCTTGCCCTGACATGGTGCATCCATGCCCAGCAGTGGGTGCAAGGCCACGGGTTCCTTTTCTCTCCACGGAGGAGAGACACGGAAACACGATCCCTGCTTCTACCACTACCACATACACCCTGCAGGGATGACGACCAAAGCATTTAGAAATCAGGCTCAGGCCCTGACCAGTCTTAATGGAGTGCCCTGCTGCGGCCAAGATTAATGTCTTCATTGATGGGTTGTGGGAAGCCTAGGGAGAAGTCCCAGGAAGGGGGCAAACGGAGGTGCTTAGGGAACTGAAGCTAGCACTTGCTAACCAACCGCTCCAGGTATATTTCAGTATCTTTATCAAAAAGTTCAGTCACTATGTACAGGGGAATATTGGCCAGACACCATCATCTTTATCGGTGGAGAAGGAGATGGGAAAGGCCATCTGATAAACAGAGCATGTTCTCAAAGGGGATATTAAAATTATTGGATTGTACCAAGATTTAAACTCATTTTAATCCTTACTAACCTGTGGAAGGCCAGATTGATTATGAGTAAACTAGAGAAATTACAATGTTAATACATCCAAGTTGCAGTGTGAGCTGAATTTACCTTTGGTCTGCTTTCCTTTGTGTTGGCTTCACTCTCAGGCAGCAGCTCCCGCTAGCAATTCCAAAAGGCAAAGCATGTCTTTCTCAACAGCGCCAGCAACAATCCCAAACCAGGCTCCCACTGGCCCACCTTTACTCGTGTCCCCATCTCTGAATCAATTCCTGATTGGTCAAGCCCAGATCACAGGACTATTCCTAACCTCAGGAACTGAGAACGGGGAGAGACGTGGCTTTTCTCAAAAACAATCTGGATCCCATTAGCAGAAATGCTGTACTGGTTGTTAAGGAGGGAGGCGCAACAGAGGCACACCACGTCTCTTTGGGGAGGTTAACTTTCTAAAACTCTCAGCTTTGCGTGGAGTGTTTCCGCAGCATGAGGTGAACTGGCACTGTATACTTAGCCATAAATTGTTATCAGTGTAGATTGCTGATGTTGAAAAAAAATCACTAACTAGGGACTTCCCTGGTGGTCCAGTGGGTAAGACCCCACACTTCCATTACAGGGGCACAGGTTTGATCCCTGGTCAGGGAACTCGGTCCCACATGCTGCAGCCGAGAGTTCACAAGATCCCACGTGCTGAAACAAAGACCAAAAGTCACGAGTGCCCTGGGTAAGACTCGGTGCAGCCAAATCAATAAATAGAAGCATTAAAAGAAAAAAATCATAAACTAAGGCAGAATTTTTCTCTTCTTAAATTTTCTTATCATAATAACTGATTTCTCATCATTGAATTTGAGGAACATGATCAACAGAATCTCTCAGTTCAGCTCAGTAGCTCAGTCGTGTCCGACTCTTTGCAACCTCATGAATCACAGCACGCCAGGCCTCCCTGTCCATCACCAACTCCTGGAATCTACCCAAACCCATGTCCATCGAGTCGGTGATGCCATCTAGCCATCTCGCTAGTATGGTTTAAAGCTTATACAGTCCATTGTTGTTATTGTTCAGTCACTAAGTCCTGTCGGACTCTGTGACACCATAGACTGTAGCCTGTCAGGCTTCTGTGTCCATGGGATTTCTCAGGCAAGAATACTGGAGTGGGTTGCTATTTCCTTCTCCCATAAAATCCATAAATAGTTTCATTTAGAAATTGTTTGGTCTCTCCTCTTTGGAATGTGACAACTGTCTTACTTCTTCTCTGTGTATTATTTCATCTTTTAAAAGTAAATTACCCATCTCCTAAATCCAAGGGAAACTAGATGATTAGTTGTCGCCTATTTACTAAAAAAAAAAAAAGAAAAAGGCTTTTTGTAATAAATACAAAGTTTAATTATCCCAGGAGAGATAGTATAGACAGTGTCAGCTTTTCTTCACAGACTTTTATTTTCAATATCATAAAACACTCCACATTATTAAAAAAAAAAAAATCAGCCCTCAGTAAAAGGAGATATTTAAGGTCTAGGGAGAGAAAACATAGTCATCAATTTTAGTCTAAAATTTATGCTGTGTCTTTTTTGGAAGGAGTATTAGTCCATAAAGGATATCTAAAAATTTATGACATATAAAACTCAAATCTCAGAATTGAAAAACTCTTCAGGAAAAAAGTGATTAATCACAATAAGGAAAAATAAACTCATCACACCCTGGCATTTGAGTCACATAATTAATTCAAAAGGGGCTGCCTTTCTCGAGTGAAACGCAGGCATTCATTTATTCATCAAATATTTATGTTACCCTTTGTAACTTCTATGCCCCGTGCTGGGCACTGGGATGTGAAGATGAGCAAGGTAGGCTCATGCCTGGGAAGGAGAGGGATGGTGGTGTGGGGGTGTAACAGCTGAGGGCTTGCAGAAGCACTCCTTTTTCAGCCGGGTGGACGGCTCAGAGGCTCTTCAGGATAAGAAGCTGCCTGAAGGCATTGCGTTTCCCACGGTGCCCAGTATAGTGCCGGGAAGCCCTTGTAAGGTGGTTCATTGCCCCGACTAAGATGGAGATGGTGTGGAAATTCTCTTTGGCAGCCCTGAAGCAGCTGGGCGCTGTGACAGCTGAGAAACGAGAGCTCCTGGTCTTCCCAGCACCTCGGGGTGTGTGCTCTGGGGCTGCCTGCCAAGGCCTTGAGTGTTCCAGCCATCCACCCTACAGTGTTATGGGGCACTCACCGTGGGCCCGGCGTTCAAGCAAAGCAGACTCGGAGCCCGGGGAGCTCACTTCTCCGGGAGAGCAGGGGACACGTGGGACATCCAATTGGTGATACGGGCCGTGGCGAAGAAGAAAGAGCAGAGGACAGGGGGTATGGGGAGGGGGCTGTGTGGTATAGAGGAGGGTCTCTGAGAAGTACAGCAGAAGACTCAGTCTCCTCCCCTCATCCTGCCCCCGCATTACCTGAGCACCCAGGAACCACGGCTGCTGGTAAAATAGGAGCCCTCCAAAGAAAGTGACAAGTCACCTGACCCCAGGATGTGGCCAGCTCGGGAAGACAGGCTGTGCATGCCCTCTCCCTCCACCAAAGATCTGATGAGTGGAACTGGTACAGCCCAATGTGGGGACAGTCAAGAGAGCTCATGCCTGGGGAGGAAATGGGGTCATCTTTTCTGGGGTCAGGAGAAGGTGGAGGCAGGTTAAGATGGAGGCAGGTCTCCTGGCAGCATCTTGGGGTAAAGGGCATCCAGCTCCCAAGAAAAGCTTTGGCAAAAGGCTCTGATAGAAAGGCAAGGTCCTGGGCAGAAGGGCCGGGCCAGGACTGGGTGTGGGTCCCTCTTGGGAACTGGAGTGTCAGTGAGGAAGGGGGACAAAGGCCAGGTCACTGGAATATGCGGGGAGGGACAGCTGTGTTGAGGTGACACAGGGGGACACAGGCCCTAACCCTCTGAGAGCTGGGCTACTCTGGGGGCAGAATGAGAAGAACTCAGGGTCAAATGGGCTGGAGCAGGGAGACGGCATGGCCTTCCCAGGTGGCACTAGTGGTAAAGAATCTGCCTGGCAGTGCAGGAGACATAGAGAGACGGGTTGGATCCCTGGGTTGGAAAGATCTCCTGAAGAGGAAATGCAGCCGACACCAGTACTCTTCTTGGAGAATCTCATGGACAGAGGAGCCAGGCAGGCTACAGTGCATGGGGTCACAAAGAGTCAGAACGATTGAAGCAACTTAGCACGCACGGCACAAGGAGGGTTGGTGTAGGGTGGCCACATTGCAGGGGCTGTGGGAACTGAGGGATTTGTGTTTTTCTCAGATCTGCCAACCCTGGCTAAAGTGTCTCTTTGTATAACCAAGACCTGCTTGTTCTCTCATCTGTCTAAGCACTGCGGTGCTTTTAACCATGAGCCAAATAATGCGGAAATAAATCTCAAATCTAATGGGAGGGAACTAAGGAGGGTGAAATGGCAAGGAATCCCCAATTATTTATGCCGAAAGCATAAATCCTAACAGAAGCCAAGCAGGAGACTGGAGCCTCTGGGGAGGAGATAAGTACGTACAGTAAACAGTGGACGGCACATCGTGCCCCGCTGTGCGGACGCCAGGGTCAGAACAGCGTGTCAGGTTGCCACTTTGATCGTGGGATCTGGATCAGAGAGAACATGGGATTTGGACTTCTGCTCTGGGTTTGGCTGCTCGCCCATGCTGGCTGCGTGACCTCGGGTGAGTTCCTTTCCCCTCCAAGCCTTCCTTGCTTCACTGATGCAGCAGGAGCCTGCATGTTGGAGCCTGCACCCCCGGGACTCGGTCCTGTCTGCCCAGTTAGTGGGGAAACCCTGGGGCTTGCAGGGAGCGGCCAGGAGCCCAGTGCGGTGAGCTCATCAAAAGGGCTGAGCATCCAGGTCCAAGAATGGAGTAGGTTTCAGAACATTCTGCTCACAGCAGCTGATCTATTCTGGGCCCTCTCCCCTGCTGGAGCCAAGTCTGATTCCTAGGCAAAGCCATCTCTAAAAGTGAACAAGATTGTCTACAGAGGTAGTAATACAGGCTCATGGTCATAGGAACCCTGGAAAGGCGCATAACGGGGAGAAACTCATCTTCTCCACAGTGCAGGCTTGCCAGAGCAAAACGGCAGAGCAGGCAAAGGGTGGGCCTGGCTCCCAGCCACCGACCTGTTGGTGAGAAAGGGTAGGAAGTCTCCCCTAAAGTATAGGGTGTGGGGCACTTTGCTGGGAGTAAGTTCTATGTAAGAGTTGGTGATAATCAACTAATATCCAGATTATTAGTTTTGATGTGACTTCATGCCCTACATGGTGAGGGCATCTTGGGTAAAACCTACCTCTTGGGGATCCCTCGAACCATCCGCAGGCCCAAGCCTAGACGTGGCTAAAACACAGCAAATGTCAGATTCACCCCAGAAACCTCCTGGGAGCCCATGGGCCCCTTGGAAGACTGTTGAGGACCCCTGGTGTATCAAGAGTGGCACAGCAATCCCAGGGCAAAGATTTGTAATCAGAAAGTAACCTAACGTGTATCTTTGAACACCTACTATGTGCCAGGGAGGTATATATGCTAAGAGGGATTTGAATTCTTTTTTTTCTCAGCACTTTACAAAATGCTTTGATATGCATTTATTCATATTAGTCTTTACAAAAACCTAGCAATGTAGGATCCCTATTTACAGGTGAGAAGACTGAGTTTGAAAGAGGCTAAGTAATTTATCCATAATGACCCAACTAATACAGGGTGCTGCCGCTGCTGCTAAGTCACTTCAGTCGTGTCCGACTCTGTATGACCCCATAGACGGCAGCCCACCAGCTTCTGCCGTCCCTGGGATTCTCCAGGCAAGAACACTGGAGTGGGTTGCCATTGCCTTCTCCAGTGCATGAAAGTGAAAAGTGAAAGTGAAGTCGCTCAGTCATGTCTGACTCTTCACGACCACATGGACGGCAGCCCACCAGGCTCCTCCGTCCATGGGATTTTCCAGGCAAGAGTACTGGAGTGGGGTGCCGACTGCCTTCTCTGAATACAGGGTGCAGTGAGGCTCAAACTCATCCTTTCTTTGGTGTGAAGCTGAGGCCAAAGTGATGAAAAAAGGAGGGGAAAACCAAGCAAATGCTAAAACCTGAGGTTCTGACAGGAAGAGCTAGAGAAATCAGCGGGAGCTGGAGCTGGACTCGACCCGGGCGGACAGCAGCAGGTGGGTGCAAGATGGAAGCCACGTGTGGGGAGGGCTGGGCTCCCGGGGCATTGCCTGGAGCTGCCTTCCGGTTCGTCACACTTCACAGAGAATTTTTACAGACTTTCCAAGAGGAAACTGCAACTCACTCCTGAGTCTCTGCAAGTGAGCATGGACACTTTGCTCCTGATGTTCTGTCTGAGCATCCAAACCACCTCTCCCCACTTCAGCGGCTGCTGGTCTCAGGCTCTGTGTCCTGCTCATTTCTCAATCCTGCTGGAGGATTATTTATGACATTCCAAAAGGAAAGCCACATACTGAAATATGTCCATATTAGGACCTTAGTAAGCCAGAAATGATGCTCATTTCAAATTGGTAGAGGAAAAGGAAGACTCACAGAAAGAAACGCACCCCTATGGGTCAGACTCTGTGCCAGCAACTCTCACACTTGTGATCTCTGTTCATGTACACTACCGTGTTATGTGGACGATCGCATCAGTTCCACCTTCCATCAGGAAACAATCGTTCAGAGAAGTAAAGTAACTTGGCCAAAGTCGCACAGCTAATGAGTGGCGAACCTATTGTTTGAATCCAGGTCTGACTTCCAATAAACCACACTTTACAGCCTGTGGAATTCAGGTGGAATTAAGAGGACCAATAAACACAGTTTAATGGGCAATAAAACTCTTGACCCTGCTTTTTATTAATTCAGTGTATAAACATCGCCGTTTCAAAATTACCAGCTTAGAGAGAGTTTTTAAATAGTGAAGCACACGGGATTCAGGGAATCCCAACAGTTAGAACTTGACGCTGACTGAGGTACCACCAGAGGACCCTAAAAGGAGGTGATGGCTTCCACCTCTGAGCTTTCATTTGTGAGAGCGCCTTTTTGAAAATGGGGCCCCTCTTGCTCTGAGCAGAGGAAGTGGTAGAGATTCTCAGATGAACCTGCCTGATTCCTTCAAACTCTGTTGAATACAAGTGTCAACGTCTGACACATTCTAACCACTTTACCTTCTTTGGTGCCTCCAACCCTGAGGAATAGAGTAGGAAACTCGTTTCTGCTTGACAGGAACAGCGTGAGACGGAAAGGCCTCAGATGCTGAACGGGTTTCTGACAGTGCTTCGGAAGAAAGCGCCTTCTGCCTGTTCGGTTCAACCCGAGTCCAGGTGAGTCACGCGTTTTCAGTCAGGGAAGTATTTTAAGACACGAGGACTCTAAGCCAGAGCTGGCAAAGGAAGGTGAAGGATAGATTATCGCCGTTCACTTGGATGGTGTTCGCAGTGCTGGAAAAACCATTTCCAGCTGGAGTCTGGCTCGCTGTTTTTTTGCTGGTGGCCACCCCGACGCCAGCGAGGGACAGGGCGCGCGTACACGCCTGCAGCAGACACCCACTCTGAGGCTCACGACGTTTGGTCCGTGGTTCACAGGCTGTGCTCGTGGGGATGGTAAACCCACTCCCTGACATCAGCTCGCAGGGAGCCAGCGTGACTCCCCCCGTTACCCGCCCCCAACCCCTGAGACATCACTGATGTTTTGGAACAGAGTCAGCAGCTGCAGGAACCACCTCACCTACTGCTCCTTGATTCAACGTGTGGCTCTGGAAAATACCCCATCACTGTCTCTTAAATATGATTCAAGGCTCAGGTCTCCTGTTATTCCAAGGGCAAAGGAGAGTGTCAAGGTCTCCAGGAGCTGGGGAGAAGGGCAGAGGTGCTGCCCACGGGAAATGACTGGAGCCCATTACAAGGCTCAACTAGGCGCTGCCTGGCGGGTCCAGCCTGCCCTCCTCGCACCTACCTTGCAAAGCTCTGCCTGGCTGCACTGAAGGGGGCCCGGAGGCTCTGAGCAGGAAAGTAGGGTGCCCTACATTGTGGGGGCCGTCAGGATGCACTGTGCTCCCCCCTCCGATGACCCACACGGCTGCTCCTCTCTCTCTGGCTCCTCTTTCGCCCACTCTTTTGGGGGAGGGGCCAGAGGTGGAGAAGGACACTGTAGTGGGGTGGGGGTGGGGATGGGCTAGGAGCCACCATGCTACTTGGGTTTTCCTGAATCACTGTAATTAAGCTAAGCCTTTATATAAATGCGATAAACAAGCAAGCACCATACCTGTACTCAGCAACCCCCTCCCCCAGACTCTCAAAGTCTGGGGAGCAGCCTGTCTTTGATTAAGCCGCCCAAGTGACTGGGCTGCAGGTGATCCTGGATCACATTTGGAGAAACACTGAGGGCAAAAATGAGCCAGCAAGTGGATGGGTTACAGCTAGTGTGAGAGGTAATTCATCCAGTGTCTTAAAACCGTGGCAGGGGCTGGATTGTGATCCACCCTCCAGATTCATGTATTTAAGTCCTAACCCCCCAGACCTTACTCAGAATGCAAATGTACAGAGACTTTAAAGAGGTGATTAAGTGAAGATAAGGTTTTTAAATGAGCCCTAATCCAATGTGACTGCTGAGAAAAGGAGATTAGGACCCAGGCACACACAGAGGTAAAACCATGTGAGGACAGGGGAGGCCGTCAGCCATCCACAAGCCAGAGATGAGCCTCCGAAAAAATCTGCAGACAACCTTGATCTCAGACTTCCAGCCTCCAGAATGGTGGGAAAATAGATCTGTGTTGTTTAAGCTACTCAGTCTGTGGTGCTTTATTATGGCAGCCCCAATAAACCGGTACAAACAGGAGACCTGGTTTCCCTGAATAATCCTCGCAGAAGGTAGAAAGTGCTTCAACTCACTGTATGAACAAGGCTAGCTTAAGGACCTAGGGACAGGAGTCCCAGCCCTGGTACATCAGCGGCGACTCAGGCCACAGAGAAAGCACAGCTTCCAGTGGCAGACGTGCCTGCACTCGAAAGCCAGATGCTTCTCTTCCGGTTACCATCTGAGTTATTTAAACAAGACAGTCATTATTTTTTTTTTTAGAAAAGAATATATGTACTTAATGCTGATTGTTATTTAGTTGCTAAGCTGTGTCTTACTCTTTTGTGACCCCATAGACTGTAGCCCTCTAGACTGGAGCCCCCATAGACCAGGCTCCCCTGTCCATGGGATTTTCCAGGCAAGAATACTGGATGGGGTTACCATTTCCTTCTCAAGGGGATCTTCCCGACCCAATGATGGAGCCTGTGTCTCCTGGATTGCAGGCAGTCTCCTGCATTGTAGGCGGATTCTTTACTGACTGAGCCACCAGTATTTCTATAGTGAGATGTATATGGTGTGTAAATAAAGTAGCTTGTGTCAACTCAAGACAGGGTTTTCTATCAGATGAGTTTATTCCAGATCAGGTTTGCTGCCAAGTGAGTTATAAATATAACTTTTGGTCTTCAGAGCTTTTAAGGTTTTGAAGTTATATTCTTCCTGTTTCTTCAGATGAAGACACTGAGGCACAGGTTGGTGAAATCATGTCCACATTCATTAGCTCGTGGGAGGTGCGACTGGCCTGCCAACAGCTCAGGCTGGCTCCAGAGTCCATGCTCTTCACAACTGCCTGGCTGTGCCCTCGGAGCTCCCCACTTCTCAGGGTCTGACCCATCTGAAGAATACAGATCATCCAGCTTGCAGCCTTGCTCTGAAGACCAGCTGCAATGTAGGTAGAGTTCTGCTGTGGGCTGAATTATGTCCCCCCACCAAATTCTTATGTTGAAATTTTAACCCCAGTACCTCTGAATATAATCTTATATGGAAATAGGGTCATTGCAGATAACAATTAGCTAAATGAAAGTCATTTAAGATGGATCCCTAATTCAATCTGACTGGTGTCTTTATTTAAAGAAAAGCTATTTGGGACTTCCCTGGCAGTCCAGTAGTTGACTTCACCTTCAATGCAGGAAGCACAGGTTCAATCCCTGGTCGGGGAATTAAGATCCCACAATGCCATGCAGCATGGCTAAAAAAATAATAATAATAAAAATAAAAAATAAGCAAAGCAGTTTGGACAGAGACAGATGTGTTCTCAGGGAGAATGCACATGACTATGAAGGCAGAGATCAGGGCAAAGCTTCCGCAAGCCAGGGGAGAGCCCAAGATTGCCAGCAAAGCACTGGAAGCTAGGGAGAGGGGCATGGATTGGCTCCTCTCACTGGCCCTCCGAAGGAACCAACTCTGCCAACACCCTCATCTCGAACTCATAGTCCCCAGGACTGTGAGACAAACTGCTGCTGTTCCAGGCCCCCAGTTTGTGGTACCTTGTTACAGCCAGCCTAGTAAACTAGTGCAAACTTTTTACACAAGTGCTGTCAGTCAAGTTCTGAGTGAGAGACCAAGAGATGCTAGGTAATCCCGCTTATTATCTTTATGATGGAGGCTTCACATTCTTCCTGGAAAAATAATCTGTCAGTTAAGTGATCTCTGAGGCCTCTTCCACTTTTCATGTTTAATTTTCCGTGATTGTAACATGAGGGTAATTCAGGTCCACTTGTCACTTGCACCAGTGGTCCAGCTCCTATAGTGGTTTTGAAAATTTCCTTAGCTGTTTTGAAAATGGGCTAATGGAGAGGTGATCCTGATAATCAAAACAAAACAAAGCAAAGCAAGGAATTTCTTTTCCTGTTTTGTGGGTTACGTCACTGTACGTTAAAGCCGACCCCACGTGGGTCCTCGTTTGCCCTCTGACGTTCCTGCTTGTGTCAGCAGCGCAGTCAGCAGTGGGGGTTTCTGAACCCCTTTGCCTTGTGTCTTTAGGTCTGCTGAGGTTAACCCGCATGGCTGTTGGGCTGCCAGTTCTGCAGAGGAAAGCAGAAATCTCAGCTAGAGGTTGTTTCCTGTGGGCTAAGAGTGTGTCGTTGGAAGCCTGTTTAGACCTGGAGTGTCGGGTTCTTCTTGTGGAAACACGCCCCTGGCGTGCCATGCCGCTGAGCGAGTAAGCGCTGCTCTCAGAGAGTCCGAAAGGCTGTTGAACACTTCTCCTGTTCTCAGGATGAGGCCCGGGGGCCCCAGCGTAGGGGAAACAGGTAAAATGCTGAGCCGTTTTCCTCAGGCTGCAGACATGGGTCTCCCATTGCCAAGCCGAGTCAACTCTGTTGGCCTCTGCCCTTTAGATTCTACACGTCAAGTCAGAAGGTGATTTCCTATAGGTGGGGTGTGGCCCCCAGCTCCCCATCTGTGGCAACAGAACTTTAATGGCTATGTGTGTTCAGAGAAAGGACTCCAGGTTCCTTCACCATTCCTTTGCACCTGTTCTCAGGGCTGCTTCTCTGATGCCCTGTCAGCCCCTCAGACTTGGTCCAATGGGCTGCTCCCCACTGGTTTCTAGAAGAGCTTCCTCCCCATACCAGAGGGCCCCTCTCACCTCCCTGAAACCCAGGCCCTGTCCTCGGCTAAAACCTCTGCTTAAGGCTTTTCTTTTTGCTCCCTGTTTCTGGTTTTCCTCCCAGGAATTTTACAAGTGTGCCTTTTCTTGCGCTTCCCAGGCGGCTCACTGGTAAAGAATCTGCCTGTCATTTCAGGAGACACGGGTTTGGGGAAGATCTCCTGGAGGAGAAAATGGAAACCCACTCCAGTATTCTTGCCTGAGAATCCCATGCACAGAGGAACCTGGTGGGCTACAGTCCATAGGATCTCAAAGAATTGGGCGCGACTAAGTGACTGAGCGTGCACACACACATGTGCCTTTTCTTTTTCAGCTGCAGCCTGCTGAAATTCAGAATGGTTGCACAGTGACAGGTTTTATTTTGAGGCTCTCATGGTTGGTGATTCCATCTAGTACCAACATAGAAGGTTTAATTAAGCAAGAGCAGTGCCTAGTAGATGGAGCTGCTTGGGGGTACAAACCACATCTTGTTCAAGCCCAGAGCTTGGCACATAGTAGATGTGCAATAAAATCATTTGTTGGATGACTGTGTCTTTGTTTTCTTTCTTCTTCAGAAAAGTGTCTAATATGTATTAAATCTAGAATCATGACAGCAGGCAAGGTTGTAGGAAGCTTCTGCTATGTAATAGCTCTCATAGATCATGTCCAAGGAAGAGGTCCTGTGACAAGGAGGCAGAGGTCCAGGCCTGGCTCAGCCATTATCCAAGAAACCCCGGGGTCTTCAGCCTCCCTGGGCCTCAGGGTCCTCCACTGCAGCATGGCGGTTACCCTGTCTTCTCTGCCTGCCTCCCCAGATGGTTATGAGAACACGACACAAGGACGGATGTGACAATTCTCTGAAAACTTCAAAGACCATGCCAAGTTATTATTTTTATTGTTTTTGTTGTAACGGATATTGTAGAGTTGAGCTCCTCATAGTTATTTTTTAAAATTTTATTTATTTACCGATTATTTTTGGTGGCAGAGGGTCGTCATTGCTGTGCCCGGGCTTTCTCTAGTTGCAGCAAGTGGGGGCTACTCTTGTTGCATTGCATGGACTCTAGGTGCGCAGGCTTAGTAGATGTCGTGCATGGGGCTTAGTTGCTCCATGGTATGTGGGATCTTCCCAGACCAGGGATCAAACCCATGTTCCCTGCATTGGTGGGTGGATTTTTAGCCACTGGACCACCAGGGAAGTCCCTCATAATTGTTTTGGACCTTTATCTCTTTTCTTCTACAAGTTCATGCCTGGGGACCAAAACCAGCTTTCCCTCCTTCCCCAGCTAAAGAAATATCCATCCTTTTAATCCAGGCACTGTCAAATGCTGGCCTCCTTGGAGCTCAGTCATCTGTTTGGTCAGCATCACAGGTGGCGGGGGACAAGTTAAGTCACAGCAGACTGGCTGATAAATAGTTGCCAAAGCCATCAAGAACAGAAACAGTACAAACTTTTCCCCAGAGTGTCATGCTTCTCTGTGGCATCCTTGAGCTGTCCAGAGAGCCCTGGGCCTGCTCTAGACAGAGCAGCCCAGGGAGGAGACAGTCCATTAGGAACAGCCAGCCAGGGCCTGGGCGGGACCCCCACCTCCTGTCTTCCAAGCGCTTACTCTACGCCCCACGCCTCGCCTCTCGAGGGATCGATGGATGAGGCCACGGTAGGTGGTGCTTTGCCTCCTCTGTCTCCTGTTGCTAAGGTAACCAAGTGAGATGAAACAGAAACAAGCCCATGATTGCTGCCTCCATCCACGTGTCCAAACAGCCCCCATTTCAGCCAGAGATTCACAGTCAGGCCAATTGATTCCAGCTGAGCATGTGTTTTAGGGTCAGGGACCACCCCCCGAGGAGAAGCACCTGAGCTGGGTGGCAGCCTAGACTCTCTGAATCCTCTTCCTGGGCAGACAAGGTGTTGCAACTGTGGTGGGGTGAGGGGTAGAGGTTGAGGGATCGAAATGTTTCCAGTGTGTGGTTGTCAATATGTGATATGGCTGGAACTGTCCAAGACCTGGGTACCAGCTGCCTGTCCTTGGTTTACTCAGGGAATCTATAGACCAAGAGGGCAGAGGGCACAGCCTCTAACCCTCACCTCTGGAATCTGTGTCTCTAGCTTTCCCATTTGCTCCCTAGATGGACCCCCTACCTCAGGCTTTCAGATGAGAGCCCTTCTCAAGGATCAACATGGTACCGTGGGGAGGAGGGCAAGGTCGGCTAGGAAAGAGGGAGCTACTTGTAGGCCACAGAAGGGGGGAGCTGCTCAGAAGAGGGGAGAAGGGAGGAGAGGAGAGGGGAGGGGAGGGGAGGGGAGGGGAGGGGAGGGGAGGTGCTGGGCTGACCACACGGATGACCACTGCAAGGTCTCCCTCCAGCTCCAAGGTCCAACTCAGTGGTGACCTTCTCCAAACGCCTTTTCAAATCCCCCTGGGCTGGAAATACCGCTTCCCTCCTTTCTACTCACCCAGTGTTTTCATCTGCACCCCCCTGTGCACTTAGCACCTGTTTACCTTATATTCGCCTTTTGAATAAACTTCATTACACAAATACTAATATATGCTCATTGAAGAAAACACAGACACCAACAAAGAAGAGACTGAAAACCATTCAAATCTACCCCGTGGAGGTGATCACTGTCAGCATTTGGGGTGTAGCCCAATTTAGTTTCAGGTCTCTCTTCTCTCCAACATTCAGCTCTTCAACGACCAAGGCCACACCTCCCCTCCCCTCCGTGTACCCTCACAGCGACCACAGAGCTTCCCTTCTGCAAGGAATGGTTCGTGCATTTTAAATGAATGGATGAATAAACAAGTAACAGATGGATAAGTGGACAGAAGGTGGAAGAAAAAGTTCTCTTACCCAGAAGTAGCCCCAGTGAAGGAACCAAGAAGGGAAGAGAGGGTATCAGCCCCTAGAAGACCCCTGAGCCCTCCCCCACCCCCACCCCCCACCCCCGACCTCGCCGGCCCCTCTGCTCCCATCAGAGCAGAGTCAAGGCCAGGAAGTTAACGTGAACAGAGAATGGGCCAGATCCAGACAATACTTATTAGTGGAAAGATAAAGATGAAGCCCAGTCCCTGCCGTGTGGCTTGGAAACGTCAGCCACAGCTTGAGGGAAGAGAGGATTCATGGAAATAGCCAAGTCAAGGTTGCCACATGTGTGCAGTATTTTAGACTCAGCAAGAAATCTGGCAAATTCAAAGCCACTCATAGATGGCTTCCAAGAAATCTGATTTCAGCAGCGCCATGGACACGGGCGTATGTCCCCATGACTTGCCCCTCACTGGGTTGGAGATTATCATTGATTTATCTGGAGCAGAAACAGCAGGATTCCACATTACGTCTTGGAAGGCGGCCGGGGCCAAGGCAGAGAATTAACAGACCTTTATTATTAATTCCAATACCACAACTCCCCATGGGTTCTGCAGCAAATCACAGGCTCTCTTAACAGAAGTTTCTCTGTGTTTAAGTGGAGCTAATGTTTTGTTTTTTTTTCCTAAATGGGGCTTGTCCTCATTCTTAACTATAAAGAGAACTTCAAAGTCACCAATATTCATTAATCACGCACGAGTCTGAGGCACCCTAGGTACTACAGGAGAAGCAAAACAAGTCGGACAGTCCGTATATTTCAGTCCCGTGAGCATCACGCATTTACTCGGCACACTCCTTCCGTGTGCCAAACGGCATGGCGTGGGTCTTATAGCGCATACAGTGGCGATCCTGACTTAAAAGTGGAGAGATGAGCCTTGGGGAGGTTATACAACTTCCGCAAACTCTCTGCAGCCCCAGTTTGCAAGAGACTTGGGGTTAGAATAAAAGGAAAGAATCCGACAGTTTGTTATTTTTAGTATCATTTTAATGCCATTTACGTAGCCTTAGAAATGCTCAGCTGACATTTGTGTGCGCCTCCCTCTCACGGGCCCAGAACAAGCCGCAGGTCATGCCAGGGGAGTGGGAAGGAGGTCGGCCCTCATCCGCTCTCCTGCTGGTATGTGCAGATGTCAACCAGGCCCTGCTCTGCGCTCATCCACAGCGATCTGCTCGTGTCTGCTCTCCCCCTGGTGCCCAGAGATGGCCCCAGTGCAGGGGATGCTCTTGGGTCCAAAATCAGCAGCAAGGAGCAGGAGGAGAGGAAGTCTTGCTCCCAACGTGAATCTTTTTCCCCCTCAACCTCAGAGCAGCATTGGGTGCTGAGGGAAAGGAGCCTGGATTCTGGTTCAAACCCCAGCCCAACCTCTTGCAAGTCTGTGAGCTTGGGCCAATCTCTCAGCCTCTCTGCAGTTTCATCCTCTCCCTGCTAAATGGGGGCAGTACCGACCCTGCTGAGCAGTTCCATGGGGCTATGCCTGCCCGCTGTTGCTCAATCAATAGTAGCCACTTAGTATTGTCCAAACTAAATTCCACTTAAGAAGCAGAGTCATGATTTTTTAAGCCATGAACCATCAAGTATTTATTAAAGATCTATTTTTTAAAGCAGGAAGATGGAGAGAAATCTTGCTCACCCTCCCCAGGCGAGGGACCTGGGCAGGAAATAAATAAAGCCCATAGCAATGTGCAGCTGACTCTAGCATATGAGATACAGAAAGTGAGAGAAAATTCTCCAGAGTGTCTGCAGCTTAGGAGATAAAGACCAGAATGTGGGCAGACGGAGGGCCCCAGGAACCCCAATGCCACATCACATGTACCCCTCACAGGTTTCCTCTTCACTCCCTGTTCCCTTTTCCCTGCTCCCCGGAGTTTGCAGTTCACACCCCTCTCCAGGGCCCAGAGCATCCTCAGGTTATCTGCCCCCGGCCCGCCGGCTCCTCGCCTGGCTCTGACCTCACCTCGGCGTCAGTCTTATCAGGTGTGGACGGAATCGTCTCCCCACTCCTCCAGGAGCTCCGAGCCCAGGATTCTCCACACACCCGGGCGGAGGAGGGCCAGCCACCTCCGGGGCTGAACACCGCTGCCACCTGCCAAATCGGGAGCGACCCCAGGGGTCTTCGAGCAAAGCCGTGAGGCCAGAGTTGGGGAGGCAGGGGGAGCTTTATGGAAGTGTTGACAAGGAGCAGAGCAGATGCTGAGCTCAGCCAAGCAGGAGAGAGGGAGGGGGCAAGGGTGGCAGAGAAAGCCAGCAACTCCCACCGGCTTCCCCCCGGGGGGCCCAGGCGGAGAGCAGTGGGTCAGGGTGGGGATTGAGTCTCCTCTGGGAACTCATTTCTTCCCAGGCAGCCAGGAGATGCTGCCGAGCCCCATGTCTTGAGAAGTGGGTCTTGGGGACTGGAACAGGAAATGAGGACCCCGCTGGGACCTAGGCAGGTGGGGGTGAGGGGAGCCTGTGCTCCTGGGTCCCCGCACCAGTACCCTGCTCACTGTTGACCCCTACGAAATGTGGCAAACCTCCTATCCAAGCCACCCTGGTTTGCTTAGGCTGTGGCTGGAGCACTCCTTGGGGTTCTTGGCCTGGGGGCGAGGTAGGGGCGGGTGTTTAACTAGAATTCACTCCACACAGGCCCCTTTGTCCCCAGCTCCAGCCTCTGTTTGTCCGTACCCGACTCCTGCTTCATTGGCCTTACTGACCGTGTCTCTCAGCACACGATGACTTATTTGAACTGTGCCCAGAGTCACAGTTGTGCACTCTTCAGGAGCTTCTCACGTCAGTGTTTTCACATTCTAGTGCTTGGAAGTGAGGAGGCAGAGGGCAGACCACCCCTCACCATGGTGTCCTGGGTGGTAGGAGGCTGGGTGAGCTGACCAAACTCAAGAGGGCTCGTTCCTGGCCGCTCCACTCTTCTCAGTGGAAGAGATGGGTAGGGACCCAGAGGGGATGAGCAGCCACTTGTACCTCGCGAGCCACAGCCAGGAGTTTGTCCTGCAGGGATGCCCATGTGTGTGCAAATGATGGAGTTCATAACAGAGGACTGGAGACCATCTAAATGCCATCAACAAAGGCCTGATTGAGAAATGCACGGTGTGTGTGTACAGTGGTCCACTGTAGAGTAAGCCCCTTATTCATCGGTAGGAGATGAGCTCCAAAATACACTGCTATGTCCAACCAATACAACTAGGTTAGAACTGTACATTGTTGTTTGTTTAAAAAAAAAGAGGGGAGTGGGAAGGGAGACTATGTGTTTATACGCTTGTTTATGCACAGTCTGTCTTGGAAGACTGCAGGAGCTGCTAATATTGTATCCCCTGGGAAGGAATGTGCCTGGTGGGTGTGGGAGCCAGGAAGGCAGCAGTTGACTTGTGCTATACACCAACCCAGCCCAAACTTAGTAGCTGAAAACCACCACTATTTTACCAGCTCACATTTTTATAAGTTGGCTGGAGCTTCTGCACGTGACAACAGAGTGCCTAGAAGCAAGAGTGCTAGTCAGCGCACAAACACTTTCAAGCCCTTATCTGCATGATGTTTGCTAAAGTCTCCTTGGCCAAAGCAATTCACACAACTAAGCTAAAATTAAAGGTAGAAAAATAGACTCCGTGTTTTGTTTCTGTTGCTGTTGTTTTGGGCGTTTGTTTTTTCTTTTTGTCCACACTGTGTCTTGCAGGATTTTAGTTCCCTGACCAGGGATTGAACCCAGGCCCTCGGCAATGAAAGCACAGAGTTCTAATCACAGGTCCACCAGGGAATTCCTGAACCCTTGTGTTAATGGGAGGAGCTATAAAAATACAGCGGAATCCACCACGAGGAGAGGCAGGGGCAAGGCAGGAGGGAGCAACTCTTTGTAGCGTTTCGTGCTTTATGAATTTGAGTCATGTCAATACACCCTACTCAAAAAAAGCCTGAAAATTTAAATAGATTCCCTGAGATTAGCTTTGAAAGAATCCAGTGGTTTAAGGACACGTGGGAAGGAGAGAAGAGGTGGAGATTCAGGTGAAACCAGATGGGTGGAGAGTTGAGAACGGCTGGAGCCAGGGAATGAATGCATGAGACTCACAGTGCTCTTACACTTTGTGAATGTGAAAATTTCCTGCAACATCAAGTTTTTAAATACAAATTTAAAAAGGACTAACACCAAAACCACGAGCTGATTGAGGCTTACTTCCCTGGTGAGAGCTACATTGCCCCCTCCTGCCTTCCCAGCCACTCTGGGCCCTGGGGCTATTTGGGCCTGACCCAGCCTTCTAGAGGGTGCTGACTGCAGATGTCATCTGCAGCGTGGCCCCCAGGGCAGCCCCCCACGGAGATGCTGGGCCTTGAGGAACTGTTGGAGAGCCGGCAAGAAAGGCGCCTTCAGGGAGCTGCCTTCACAGCGTGGGCAGGACTAGAGGCTGAAAAATCCAAGGGATTGGGGTGGCATTGGTGGTGACAGGCAAGGTGAAAAATATTTAACTGCTTCAGAGCCACAGAGAGAGCTGCTGAGGGTGGGGGACAAGAAGGGAACATTTCCAAGGAGTCCAGACAAAAAGTATAGAGCGTATGGGCACATCTGAAGGAAAGTAGCTCAGTGAGAAAGAAAGGTACGTTTTCTTGCCTCTTCTTCATTACTCAGGATGGCCAGCCCACTGTGTGTGCTGGCGGCGGGCCCAAGGTGAGCCCCGAGCCACCCACGTGGCCTGAGTCTGGCTCCGAGGGGCCCCAGCTTAGAACATCTCTGAGAATGCTGAGCACCCCAGCATTCCCTTCTGTGGGCAGACAAGGAAATCTTTTTTTTTTTTTTCAGACTTTAAACTTTTTATTTTGTATTGAGGTATAGGTGATTAACAAAGTTGTGACAGTTTCAGGTGAATCTTTAAGGGACTCAGCCAAACATGTACAAGTGCCCATTCTCCCCCAAACTCCCCTTCCACCCAGGCTGGCGCATAGCTGAGTAGAATTCCATGTGCTATACAATGGGTCCTTGCTAGGTATCATTTTGAATATAGCAGTGTGTACATGACCTTTCCAAATTCCCTATCTCTTTCCCCCAGCAGCCATAAGTTCATGTTTTAAGTTCTGTGAGTCTCTTTCTGTTTTGTAAGTAAGTTCATTTGTATCATTTCGTTTTAGATTCCACATATAAAGGGATGTCATACAATAATTCTCCTTCTCTGGCTGACTTACTTCACCCAGTGTGACAATCTCTAGATCCATGCATGTGGCTGCAAATGGCATTATTCCCATTATTCCATTCTTTTAATGGATAAGTAATATTCCATTATATATATATGTGTGTGTGTGTGTGTGTATATATATATGTGTGTATATATATATGTATATATAAAGAGAGAGAGTGCACATATTCTTTATTCAGTTTCAGTTTTTTGTTTTTGGATATCTAGGTTGCCTCCATGTCTTGGCTATTGTAAACAGTGCTAAAATGAACACTGGGATGCATGTATCCTTTTGGATCATATTTTTCTCTGGATATATGCCCAGGAGTGGGATTGCAGGGTCACATGTTAGCTCTATCTTTAGTTTTTTAAAGAACCTCCATACTGTTCTCCGTAGTGGCTGTACCAATTTACATTCCCACCAACGGCGCCAAAGGGTTCCCTTCTCTCCATGTCCACTCTCCAGCATTTGTTGTTTGTGGATTTTTTGATGATGGCCATTTTGACGCATGTGAAGTGACACCTTATTGTTTAGTCACTCAGCCGAAGTCGCTCAAGTCGCTTTGATTTGCATTTCTCCAAGAACTAGCAATGTTGTGCCTGTTGGCCATTTGTAAGTCAAAGAAATCTTTCACTCTCTCTACCTAGTCCTGTGGGACCTCTAGCTAACCCTGAAAATTTTCTCCCCTGTTCCAAGTGTCTACCAAGAAGCAGTTACCAGAAGCTTGCTTGCTTCCTTTTGTGTGGGTGCCTGTGAATGCCTGCATGTGCATCTCCTGTGGCCACGACCGCACAGGGAGGTGAGGGACGTAACCATGACACTTTCTACCATCCAACTGAGCCCCCACCCCAGCTCCAGGCCAAGGGAGGTGACCCTCCAGTCATCATGCCCTACGCCTGCCTTTACTGCTGAACTCCCACCTCGCTTAACTTGTTCCTCACCAGTTAGAAACTCAGTATTACAGAATTACTGTTACATTCTGAGGCATGGTAATGGTGCTGTGATTATGTTTTGCTTTACCTTTTATTGAAGTGTAATGCATACACTGAAAGAAAATGTATGTGTACAATTTTTTTAAGGGAAAACATTCATATCACTCCTGGAGAAGAGAATGGCAACCCACTCCAGGGTTCTTGCCTGGAGAATTCCATGGACAGTGGAGCTGGGCAGGCTGCAGTCCATAGGGTCGCAAAGAGTTGGACGTGACTGATCAATAGCTCATATCACCAGCCTGCAGGTCAAGAGCCAGACCTTGGCAAGCATTAGAGAATGTTCTTCAAAGGAGAAACACTGTTTTTAATAAATATTCTTAAATATCTACAGATGAAATGATACATTTGATTTGCTTCAAAATAATCTGGATTTGAGCAAAGGTATATATTAAACAAGGTTTATAATTATTGAAGCTGGGTAATATTTACATGGTGGCTCAGTCAGTAAAGAATCTGCCTGCAGTTCAGGAGAGAGCCTGCAATGCAGGAGACCCAGGTTGGATCCCTGGGTCAGAAAGATCCCCTGGAGAAGGAAATGGCAACCCACTCCGATACTCTTGTCTGGGAAATCCCATGGACACAGGAGCCTGGTAGGCTATAGTCCATGGGATTGCAAGAGTCAGACATGATTTAACGACTAAACCATCACCAACCCTTATTTACCTAACGGTTTTTTCTGTTTCTCATACACATACAAACATACACACACACTTAAAATTTCTGTGACTGAATTTTAAAAACAATCACTGGGGAGCCCTGGCTTCACCTCTATCCAGTGACTCTTAGTCATGATGAAAAAGCTGAGCAGATGGGGTGTAAAATGTCTGTTTGGTATATTATTTGGCAATCAAGAATCTGAGAGTCGAATGGATTTAATGATCCCAGGGAGAAGGGAATAGCTACCCACTCCAGTATTCTGGCATGGAGAATTCCCTGGACTGTATAGTCGATGGGGTCGCAGAGTCGGACATGACTGAGCGACTTTCACATACACACACACACACACACACACACACAATGGATTTAATATGTAAATTATTATCTTAAATGAGTTCCACGTGCCTATCTCCTCTGTGTAACAGAGCCCCTTACCCGTGCTGGGTTTTATTCATGTCTGTATCCCTGATCCTCAGCACAGTGCCTTGCATACCAGAGGTGCTCATAAGTGTTTGTAGCAAGTGAAAGCTTGAATTCATATCCTCCACAAGGCCTAGCATGGTTCCAGGATGGCACAGGTGCACAAACTGCTTCATAACTTGAACCAATGCTACCAACCTCTTTTTCTTTCTTCATAGATGCTTCAGGTGGCTCGACGGTAAAGAATCCGCCTGCCAGTGGAGTAGATGCAGGTTTGAGGCAGATGCAGGTTCGATCCCTGGGTTAGGAAAACCCCCTGCAGAAAGAAATGGCAACCCACTCCAGTATTCTTGCCTGGGAAATTCCATGGACAGAGGAGCCTGGTGGGCTACAGTCCATGGGATCACAAAGAATCAGACACAACTTAGTGACTAAACAACCAAACAATAAATTGTTTAAACCCTAACATTACAGAATTGAGAGGGACTTAAGAGACCACTTGGTACCAACTTTTCATGTGATAGATGAGTAAACCAAAGTGCAAAGAATAAAGTGATCTTTTCAAGTTCACACAGCTGGTAGGGACACTGCCTGAATCGGAGACTGGCCTCTTACTGTTTTATCATCCAGTTCCACCACTGTGAATTCGACGCATACCCACAATTCTATTTTCACAGGTGAAGAAGACCAAGACCATAAAGGAAATGAATATCATTTTCTCATAGTCTTGGGTCATTGTGACTCCATAACTTTCTCCAGAACAGTGTTCTCCACATAGGATTTTCTCTCATACTTCAAGAAAACTTTAAATTCAAAAACCTTAATTTTCAAAGCAAATAGAAGGGTGATTATTCTCATTCAAAAGGACTTTGGTGCACATTTCCTTTTAAAGAGGTGAACTCTCTCAAGTGTCTTTGAAATATGAGTCAGTTTTTAACAATTCCATCTGTATCCAGCTTGTTAGGAATGAAGCAACTGAATAAAACCAGGCACAGCCCAAGCCACAACCCCACAGTCCTGTCCTGTCAAGTGTCACGAGGGTGCTTTCAACATTCCCAAGTCAAAAAATAAACAAATCAATCAGAGATAACACACCAAGAGAGGAAATAAATGGAAAAAAAAAAAAAAAAAAACAATGTACAAGGAAAAATCTCTTCGTAACATATGTTCATAACATACATTGACTTAAAGAACTCTTTAAATTAAAATATTAAGATAATTTTGCCTTATAGTCTAATTTCGTTGGCACCAAAAGCAGCATTAAAAAAAAAAAAGCCCCGTAACTCTATAGTGGTCTTCTGGGCTTTTCTATGCAAAAGTGCCAAAGTATTTTGCAGCTTTGCCCAGTGCCTCTTTCAAGAATCTTGTAACACTTCCATGCCCCAGCCTAACAGGGGTGGCCAGATTTCTTTGCTGTTAAGAGGATTACTGAGATGTTCTCCTTTATAGAACCCAGAAGACTCTAGGAATAATAGGAAAGAGCAAACAAGAGATGTCAAGGAGAAAGGTTACAAGCAAGGGTGATTCTTCAAAGAAGCTCTCTAAGCAAGGAGAAGTCAAAGAATGTTTTAAAGGGCATGGATAAGAGGGGCTTGCTCGTACCGGGAGCCAGTGTCCTAGGCAAGCTGGGGGTCAGCTTACATCCTCCATTAAGGGTTAAGCTCCAAGCCCTTCAAGAACTTTGGGTGAGTCAGGGCCAGAGACAAATGAAGAAAGGAGACACCTTATCTCTAATCAGCCCTCCCTCAAAATAGCTCTCTCTTCCCTGGGGCGGAGACCCGTCATCTCACACTGCAGGGCAGGCTGCGTGGCGGTGTCCCAGCCCACTCAGTCAGAAAGTCAATGAGTGAGCTTGATTCACGTCTTACACAAGTCAGAGCTCTCTGGGCGAAGCAATGCATAATTTAGCAGCCTTCAAAATGGCTTGCCTAAAAGATCAGGATGTTCCTGTCAGGAAGGACCTTCCAACTTACCTGGATCAACGGGTCATTTTACAGATGGATAAACTGAGACCCAGGAAAATAAAATGACTCACACGAGGAGGAAACACAGGGAGCCCGTGACTGAGCTAAAGGCAGAAACCCGGAACTAGGGCAGACATTCTTTTTCTCTTGGCAATGCTGCTGTGCTCATCTGAGAAATGAATGAAACACTCATGCCCCCGGTCAATTTTCCTTCCGTTGTTAAGGAAATCATTTTCAATGCTCCGAGAGCTTCCAAATCAACACTCTCACAGGCAGCTCTTGTTAAACTCTTCCATTGTGAGTCTCTCAAACTTCCTCTTCTATCTTCATAATCCAGACAGCTTTCCTTTTGAGGTTCTATATATGGGCTGCCACAGTCGGTCCCCTCCCCCTCCCCCCGCCACCCCCCCACCCGGCTGCTGGAGGAGAAAGTTACAAATGGGTAATTGAAGCCCTTGGGGAGTTGCTTAGAATGGGGTCAGACAAAGATTCCCCCCAGTCTCATCAACGGCTCAGCCTGCCAAGGGTTGTGACTCACAGCTTGGGACCTGCTCTCCCAGGGGCCATCTGTGAGATGGCAGAGCTCAGACATTCCTGCAGCCCCGCTTCCTACTTGCATAGTGCATCCCTTTGTGTATCCTCGACACACTCTGGGCTCTGTCGAGCGCTGTAGGAGGCACACAAGGTCTCAACAGGAATGGGGCCAAGCCTGGGGCTTGCAAAGTCTGCTGGAAACTGGACAAAGTAATGCAGAATGTGCACAAAGGGTTGGAGTGTGTGGTTAGGAGATGCTCAGCTCCATCTAGCTTTATGCAGTTTTGTTACAGGTTATTACCATCCAGGATTTTGTGTCAGAGACTGAAGAGAAATTGAATTTCAGCTCCCTTCCATTTCTCCATGATCATCATCTCTTAAATGTTCCTAATTATTTCTTGCATGAGTTGTCACTTGGCTGGACTTATCACAGCTCTGAGGTGGAAACTGGTCCCTAACTGTTCCTCATAGGTGGGATATTTTTCTTCTACCTAGACTCCAAGTTACTCCCCATAAGTAATTCTAATTCCTTTAGGGTTTCCCACTCACTATAGTGCTGGGCACATTTGTTGTTGCTCAGTTGCTAAGTCCTGTTTGACTCTTTGCAGCTCGTTGGACTGTAGCCCACCAGGCTCCTCTGTTCATGGGATTTCCCAGACAAGAATACTGGAGTGGGCTGCCACTCCCTATTTCAGGGGATCTTCTCAGATCAGGGATCAAGCCCGTGTCTCCTACTTTAGCAGGTGGATTTTTTACCACCAAGGCATCGGGGAAGCCCTGTTGAGCACACGCAGGAGGTTAATAAGTACTTGATAACTATATCCTACTGGGCCAGCATCACAGTTCTAGACCCACTTTGTGCCAAAGCCAGATCAAACCGTGAAGGCCTGCATTTTACCCATGAGAAGGCAAAGGGCATAGAAAAACAATCGTCCAAGGTTTACACACAGTGAATAGCAGATCCAGGTTTCAGTCTTAGGTCTTTTGAAATGAATTCCAGCCCTTTCTATCATTTATCATAGGATGGAGACAGAAAATATTATGTTAAAGACCTTTAGGCTAAAGTCAGTGAAAAGTGGAATAGTATTAGCTTATAGCTTGAGGGCTCTTACATTTTTCATGTCAACATTTTTTAAAAGGACATTTTAACTAATAGATCCTTAGCTTATTATATGAGTTACATAAACATTCTCATACAATCATGTAATTATTAAAGCATTTTTTCTATCAGTTCAATCATAATCAACTGCATTATCGAAATAAAAATGTTTCCTTTTTAGCCGAAGATCTAAAACTTGGATGCAAATTAATGCCTAGTAAGTGAGATTCATCTCACTGTGTGAGGTAAAGCCTTACTGTTCTAATATCAACCCAACATAGATTTTTAACTTCTCAGTATCATGCATATTCATGTTCAAAGATTATCCTATCAAAGGTGCATCAACAAGTATCAGTGGGTGCTTACTGGTTGCACTGCACGGTTCTGGTTGGTCATTAAATAACTGACTTTGAGAACTTAGGTACGTATTAAAGGACCCACCACTTTTAAATGCCAACTATGGTCCAGGAACCTTGAAATACAATTTACATGTGTTATTTCATTAAGTCTTCATGACAGTCTTATGATTTACAAATGAGGATTCCAAGGAGGATAAAGGTCATTAACCTGCTCATAATCACACAGCTGATGAATGGCAAAGATGAGATCTGACCCAGATTTGAGTGACTAAAATTCGCACTCTAAAACATCTAAAATATCTACCCATGAACATCTAAAACATCTACTCATGGACATCAACTCTAAAACATCTACTTCTGCTTTATTGACTACGTCAAAGCCTTTGACTGTGTGGATCACAACAAACTGGAAAATTCTTAAGGAGATGGGAATACCAGACCACCTGACCTGCCTCCTGAGAAACCTGTATGAAGGTCAAGAAGCAGCAGTTAGAATTGGACATGGAACAACAGACTGGTTCCAAATAGGAAAAGGAGTACATCAAAGCTGTATATTGTCACCCTGCTTATTTAACTTATATGCAGAGTACATCATGAGAAATGCTGGGCTGGAGGAAGCACAAGATGGAATCAAGATTGCTGGGAGAAATATCAATAACCTCAGATATGCAGATGACACCACCCTTATGGCAGAAAGTGAAGAACTAATGAGCTTCTTGATAAAACTGAAAGAGGAGAGTTAAAAAGTTGGCTTAAAACTCAACATTCAGAAAACAAAGATTATGGCATCTGGTCCCATCACTTCATGGCAAATAGATGGGGAAACCACAGAAAGAGTGAGAGACTATTTTCTTGGGCTCCAAAATCACTGCAGATGGTGACTGCAGCCATGAAATTAAAAGACGCTTACTCCGTGGAAGAAAAGTTATGACAAGCCTAGACAGCATATTAAAAAGCAGAGGCATTCCTTTGCCAACAAAGGTCTGTCTAGTCCAAGCTATGGTTTTTCCAGTGGTCAAGTATGGATGTGAGAGTTTGGACTATAAAGAAAGCTGAGTGCCAAAAAATTGATGCTTTTGAACTGTGGTGTTGGAGAAGACTCTTGAGAGTTCCTTGGACTGCAAGGAGATCCAACCAGTCCATCCTAAAGGAGATTCATTGGAAGGACTGTTGTTGAAGCTGAAACTCCTATACTTTGGCCCCCTGATGCAAAGAACTGACTCATTGGAAAAGACCCTGATCCTGGGAAAGATTGAAGGCAGGAGGAGAAGGGGACGACAGAGGATGAGATGTTGGATGGCATCACCGACTCAATGGACATGAGTTTGAGCTAGCTCCGAGAGTTGGTGATAGACAGGGAGGCCTGATGGGCTGCAGTCTATTGGTCGCAAAGAGTCGGACATGACTGAGCAACTGAACTGAACTGAAACCTCACACTGTCCCTGCTATACCAGAGCTTCTCAAACTTGTAGTGGTGGTTGTGGGTTAGTCACTAAGTCATATCCGAGTCTTGCGACCCCATGAACTGTAGTCTACCAGGCTCCTCTGGATTTTCCAAGCAAGAATACCACAGTGTGTTGCCATTTCCTTCTCCAGGGGATCTTCCTGATGGCCCAGGGATCTGACCCATGGATATAACCCAGCTCTCCTGCACTGCAGGGATTCTTTACTGACAAAGCCACCAGGAAAGCCCTTCTCAATCTTAGGGATTATTATTAACAGTATCACCTAAGGAAGTCTTCAATAATATGGATACCTCGGTCCCACCACAGACCAATGGCATGAGAGCATCTGGGAGTAGAATCTGGATTTCTAAAAATCACCAGGTGATTATAATATGAAACTAAGGTTAAGAACCATTGTGCGAGGTATACTGCACTTCAGATTCTTCAACTGCAAAAAGAAGGAGCTTAGATGGACAGCTCTAAGATCATGTCTACTTTTGCAGTCGCCAGAACTGTGGTGAGACTTGTGTGGGGCCCACTGCTCCTTAAGAAGCCAAGGGAACTGGGAATAAGCAGTTATTACCCACCCTGCCAGACACTCTCCCAACTTTCTACTTCAGTGTAGGCTATGAGCAAAGCTGGGTAAACATCCAGGGAAAGACATTAAAGCATATAATTATTTCATGTATTTTTGAAGTTTTATCTGTTTGATTATTTATATTATTCAGAACAAGGGCCTGAAGCTCTAAAAAGATTCCCCATGTGACCTTTCCTTTTCTGTCTTCTTTTGAGGTATCAATCATGGTTCTTCAATGAGATTCATATTGCTCCAAACTATTTCAGTGTTACTTCTGTACATCATTACATCCAAAAGTCTTTTGAAAATGTTCATACATTTTGATCCAGAATTCCTCTTATGGAAATCTATTCTAAGGAGATAAGCAGAAAAATCTTTATGAAGATGTTCATTTCAGTATTATTTTTTATAGCAGAAAATTGGAAACCACTCATATGTCCAATAGCAGGGAAATGAGTAAAATATAGTATAGCTTACTAAATGGACTTTTAAATGATGTGGAGAAATACTAACACAATGCTGAATAAAAAATGTAGGGTATTAATGCATATATATGGAATTTAGAAAGAGTAATGATGATCCTATATGCAAGGCAACAAAAGACACACAAATGTAAAGAACAGACTTTTGGGCTATGTGGGAGAAGGCGAGGTGGGATGATTCGAGAGAATAGCATTGAAACATGTACATTACCATATGTTGACCAGTGCAAGTTCAATGCATTAAGCGGGGCACTCAAAGCCAGTGCTCTGGGCCAACCCAAAGGGGTGGGGTGGGGTGGGGTGGGCAGGGAGGCGGGAGAGGAGTTCAGGGTGGGGGACACATGTGAACCTGTGGCTGATTCATGTTGGTGTTTGGCAAAAACCACCACAATATTGTAAAGTAATTACCCTCCAATTAAAATAAATACATTTTTTAAAAATGTAGGGTATACCAAATTCTATAGCATGGGTCTGTGAGTTAAATTACATGGAGTTGAGTAATTTTAATTATACGTGTTACTGAACCAAACGTGGGTCTGCCTGCCCGTGAGAGGTAAAGCCAGGCTACTGCCCCCAGGTCGTGGTGAAGGACAGTGCGGCGTTTCCTGCAGGGTGCCAAGCAAGGTGTTCAGGGCAGCAAGTGCTCAAAAAGCCCAAATTCCTAGATGGGCTTCAGTGACGCATTTTTAAAGACAAAGTGACGGGGGCAGCCCAGGGTAGGATCAGCTTGTGCACGGTTCTCTGATTGGCCGATGGGGGAGTAAAAGGGCAGAGTCACAGGAGTTAATATTATCAATCCTTAGGTGCCAGTAGGTCTGGGGGCTACACGCCCATGGTCATCAGATAGATGATTTCTTCCATTTAATGGTGGTTTTAGTATCTGTGAAACAAGGTTGGAAAGGTCAGTCAGATACTATTACCTAGGTATTTCAGAGAGGAGCTACAGTAGAGGGTATGGGGGTGGGGGCGGGGGTCTGTCCTGAAAAGGCCCCATAGGCTCCTGCTGACTTCCATGGACTTATTATTATACACAGGAAAAAGAAAAATACTCAGACAAAGGGAAGCCCCCGTGGCTCAGATGATAAAGAATCTGCCTGCAATGCAGGAGACTCGGGTTCAATTCCTGGGTCAGGAAGATCACCTGGAGAAGGAAATGGCAACCTACTCCAGTATTCTTGCCTGGGAAATTCCATGGAGAAAGGGGCCTGGTGGGCTACAGTCCACGGATCGCAAAGGAGTCAGACATGGCTTAGTGACTAAACAACAACAGCAGCTTCTCAGGCAAAGATTGAAGAACCTGAAATTGTTTTCACCGTTCAACCCAATTCTAAATGTTTGGAGAAAAGAATAAAATAGTGGTTCTGAAGCAGCAAAATGTCTTATATTTGGCCCTTGGCCTGTAGGCTGGTGTAGACATAAGATTTATAAACAGCAAGGTAGAAACAGGAAATCACAGGTCAGCTAATTCTTTAGGTGGAGGAAGAAAAGATACAGTTAAAATTTGAGTCAATATGAAGGCAGAGAGACAGAAAACCCATTGGCCAAAATCAGCTCTAATCCGGGAAGGCTGTCAAGAAGGACGTGGGATTCACAGGTGAATTAACTTAGGACAATCAAGGGGCCATTTTCTCACTATTCTCACAGCCCCTGACTCGGGTAGGCCGTGTAGTGCTGAGCTTGGCCCCATTTCACAGAGGCGGGGACTCGGTGGATGTCCCTGCGGCAGCAGGAGCGCGCGGCGAAGCCCCAAGCCACCAACAGCGCGGGCCCACCGGCCAGGAGGACCGCGGAGGCACCGCAGCTTTGTACCAGGTATGCCCCTGCCGGCTGGGGAGGATATTTCAGCTTTATCAGCTGATTTATCGACTTTATCAGCTCGACAGAAGCAAGGTAGGCCCCGAAAACAGGAACCCGCCACGGGCTGGGCCGTCTGGGCGGCGAGCTGGGGCCCGAGCATCACCCACTGAGGCGAGCGGTCATGCCTCCGCCCCGACAGCCCCGGCGGGCCTTGACCTCGGCTACCTCCTCGTGGGCCCCTCGTGTCTCTGCTCCTATGTTTAGGTGTCTGGTTTCTCCTCTCTGACAAACTGAACCTTGTACTTTTTTGCAAATCACCCGTGTTTGCTCAGCAATCAACCAGCAGCGGCAAGACTGCAGGTGGTGGCCAGGCATGCGACCAGTCAGTCCAAGTTCCAAGGGGTCCCTGGGGGGGCCCCGGAGATGCTGTGACTTGGGCTGAACCCCAGGATCTTGCCCTAGACTCTGAAGGTTCCTACAGCTCCCTTAGGCTAAGTTTTGTAAGATGAAAGATGTCCTGGGCCTCAATTCAGCGACCATCTAGGGTATTTTAAGAGGAAAGCCCTCTTTACACTTAAGCTAATACGTTTAATGCTATGATGTATTAATGATAGTAGTAATACTTTTAGGAAGACTATGGTGATTCTTGTTTTTCTGTCTTTTCCTATTCTTTTGAATTCAAAACAGGTCCCCTTTCTGCTGCTTTTCAAACCAAAGCAAGCTTTTGTTCAAAACAGGACTTACTCCACACTTACAGGTTTTCTTTTTCTAGATTTGAAAATCTATTTGGAATTTACGCAAATGCCTTTCACCTCAACACCTCTTGTCCAGATAGAAGCACGAATCTGTACTTCTCTTTCCTTCCACACACTGCATCTTGGATATCTTGCAAACATGTCAGATTTTTCATCATCAAACATATTAAACATACTCTTATTAAAGAGCTATTGTAATGCTCTCAAATAATGTTTATCTTTGCATTTAAAAAGGAAGCTAGATGTTGCCAAGACAGTCAGTAATGGTAATATGTAAGGTGTTTGGCAATTCTCTAAATGTTTCTTTCTCTGGAATCAAAAAGTTCTCTTCCTGGATTAGATTACCTCTAGTCCTCAACAGAGATGTTCTCAGTTTAATATCAGACCCCTAAAATTTTATCCAGTGTCATTTTAACAAATGGTCAGGTGAAGAACAACTTTAAATTCTCTGTGAAGCTGGCATTGTTGTTCAGTGACTGTCGTGTTCAACTCTGTGACTCCGTAGACTGCCGTAGACATTCGTTATATTGCTTAATATATAAAACCCTTGCAAATAATTTCCACCTGAACTTTAGTCCTAAAGAAAGTTTGGTTGTGCTTTCTTTTTTCAATTAATGAAAGCCACAAAATGCATCCTAGAGTTCTTCTTGCCTTCACTGCCAGGAATCTCAGAGCTTCGTTCTCTGTTGAATAATTCTTTCGGATGAGTCACTCACAAGCTTCCCTATTTTTTTATTAGTAACGACTGACACGCAGTGCACCTTGCATGTGTGGGGGCCCCAGGCCACACCGGGACCCTGGGTGCACGCAGCTGTCTGGGCTGTGCTGGGACACCAGAGCTCATGAGTCATTCCTTATTTCCCCTCAAGTGTTAGCACAGATTTCCTTCATTCAAGGGTCCCGAGTGCTGAACTCATTGTTCAAGAAAGCCTGACATCTGTGCTTCCTTCCATTCCGCAGGAAAACTTTCTCATTTCCCTAGAATGTATTTGTCCAGTCCAGAGGCATCTGCCAGTTGTGAGGAGAGCAGTGTTAGCACAGTCACTTCGGAAGCCACAGGGAAAAGCTTGCTCCGGGCTCTAAGGCCCCTCAGAGGAAGGGCCGCTGGAGAAGGGGAAGACAGTAAGGTCTCTTGAAGCGCAGCTGTGTGCCAGGTGCAGTGTATGTGGCGTACTGAGCAGTGTTTCTAACCTTCCCTGCAGGCCTCTGAGGGAGGCACGTTTACACCCATCTTCCGGACGAGAAAGCGGACGCAGAGGGGCGAAAGGACTTGCTCAAGTTACATTGCTATTAAGGGCTGAGTTGTGGAGTCTAACCCAGTTCAACAGATGCTGGGGCTCATTCCACATTCACTCTAAGTTCTGCTCACACAGAACAAGGCTGTGAATAAACATCATGGACTGAGGACACGGGCCTCAGGCAGGGACTCAGACCAGGGTGGCTGGGTTCAAACCCCAGGCGTGTCACCAGGGGCATGACCCTGGACAGAGGACTTAACCCCACCCCCGCCTGTTTCATACATCTACAAACTGGGGAGAGTTGTTGTGAGAAGCGCGTTGACCCTGGCACAGTGTCAGTCTTCCACCGGTGTTAATTATCACTCTCCAGTTATATATACCCCAGTGTTGTTTTATTGCTGCTTTTTTGCCCAAATGACGGTGGTGGTTTTTTGTGTTTTGGCTGCACTGGGTCTGTTCTGCTTTTCATGAGCTTCCTCTAGTTGTGGTGAGCAGGGGCTTCTCATTGCGGTGCCTTCTCTTCTCGTGGGTCACAGGCACGTGGGTTTCAGTAGTTGTGGCTCGTGGGCTCTATAGCACTGGCTTAATAGTTGCACATGGACTCAGCTGCTCTGCAACATGTGGATCTTCTCCAACCAGGCATCAAACCCGTGTCCTCTGCATTGGAAAGTGGATTCCTATCCAACTGTGCCCCTAGGGAAGTCCATGATGGTGTTTTTCTTTCTGTCTCTATTACGAAATCATTCACTTGCAATGGTAGCTATTGATAGTGGGGTCATCTTTGGAACAGCCTAGGGAGGTTTTAAAATATTGATGCCTGTCTCCCACCCCTAGAAATTCTGATTCAGTTGATCTGGGGAGTAACCTGGGTAGGGGGAAGAAGGTTCTTAGAGGTTCTCAAAGTGTGGTTCCTGGACCCCCAGCTCAGTGTAACCTTGGAGCTTGCTTGTTGAAAACACAGATTCCCAGGCCTCCACCCCAGATCTACTGAACCAGATTCTTGGAGACTAGAGCTCAGCAAAACAGGTCCTCTGGGTGATCTGACATCCACGAGAGTCTGAGAGCCATTGCTCCAAGGGAAGGCATTGCTTGAGACCACCTCATTGTCCTAAGTACAAGGCCCGGAGACCTAGGCTGACCTAGAGGATCTATATGCTTGTTTACACTGAACGAACCCCTAGCACACAAGTCTCCTTATAACCCTCCTAAGCTGTGACTCCATTGGCCCATCCTCTCCCAGCCCCAGGGAAAGCCAGGCCCCCACCAGAAGTCTGGTTAAATGTCAAAGGACATCAAGCTAAAATAGCCTGATTTGTACATTTCATGATGTGGGTCATGAAACCATGAACCAAAAATACTAAATTCCTCTAAACCCACATAACCCAAAGTCCTTAGGCTATAGCCCCTCACCTCCTATCAGAGGAGCCCTGCCCTAAGCCTGCGGACACTAAGGCTGCCTCCCCTCTCCTGGGCACTGAGCATGCTCCCATCCTCCTGTTCCCTCTCCCATAATCAGTGCAGTCTGGTATTAACACACTTCTGAAGGCTTCAGGTGGATATGGAAGGACAGAGGCACTCTGTCCCTTCCAGTGACTCTGTATGACTCTGTTCTGATGTCTGACATGATGCTCTGACACTCTCAGAGGCATGGATGGCTATTTCCTTCTTTTCCTTATAGAGCAACTCCCAGAGCACTCATCCCTTGGCACCCACGTCTTGTTCTGCTCCTTCAGTCATTAGTCTTTTTGGAAAATGAGAAATGTTTGCATTAAACATTTGCCTTCAGCGTGTATCCAGCTTCTGTGGAACTTGTGATCAGAAGATGTCTCTCCAGTGTCATACAATGTATCTTTCATCATCTGATTGAAAGAGAAAGGCCATTGTCACTTCTAGAGAAACAAATGCCATCTGTGTGTCTTTGGTGTAATTTCTCATGGGGAGAACACTCATGTTTCTTCGTGCTTCATGGAGCCACCCACTGGGAAAGTTGTAGTAAAACTTTATATTTTTTTTTAAACAACTCATTCGTTCTAGATAACTCTGCCTCAGTTTCACAGGTGAATGAGCAACAGAATCATTAAAGGAAGGGCAAAAGAACCAAGCAGGGAAGCAGAAGAGAGAAGGTGTGAATGAATTAGCAGGGAGGGAGGGGAAGAAGGCAGGGTGATAGATGGGTCCAGGGGTTTCTGAGCTCCAGATCGAGGAGAACTTAGAGCAGGCAGGTGGGAAACGCAGCCTTGGCAATCGAGGTGAAAAGGAAAACATGACGACTTCTGTTGCTCTATAGCAGGATGTTAAGGGGAGCTTCTCCTCTTGCTGCAGAATCTCAGCTGATCCCTTAAAGCTAAGGACGTGGGGTACTACCAGCCACTCCACGGGTATGGAGGGCAGGAGACCATCCACACAGAACGTGCTATGCAGCGACCCAGAAAAGGGAGCCCAGTGACCCTGAGCCCATCACCTCGGGGTGTGGGCAGGAGAGGTGGGGTTGATGAGGAAGACAGAGAGGTGAGTTGTTAGTATGCTGAGAATGTGACTGTCAACCTCAAGCCAAGTGGAGGGAGTTGCCGGAGAACCGCTGTGAGCAGGTGGGGCACCTCCCAGGACGGGAGACGGACACCCTGTCTCCTGGCTGACCCAAGCAGAGCGGTGGAAGCTGTTTGGCCCCACACCGTGACGGGACTGGGACAGAATGAGGGAGAGGCTTCTCAGGGGGGCCTGACCTGTGTCCCCAGGCATTGAGGGCCGGAGCCTGTCACCGTGTCTGTGATATACACTGAAATGCTTCAGCCCAGGTGGGGTGACACTGTGTGTATTAAGATGTACCCTTGCCCACATTCCAGAGGCAGCTACCACAGAATGGACAGTTATCTCTATCTTTGAACAGTATCAGAGGCTCTGCTCATTAGCGTTGTTGTTGTTCGGTCGCTAGGTAATGTCCAACTCCACGACACCACGAACTACAGCATGCCAGGCCTCCCTGTCCTTCACCATCTCCCAGAGTTTGCTCAAACTCATGTCTATCGAGTCAGTGATGCCATCCAACCATCTCATCCTCTGTCATCCCCTTCTCCTCCTGCCTTCAATCTTTTCCAGCATCAGGGTCTTTTCTAATGAGTTGGCCGCATAAGAAGTATGTGAAATGGATTTAATTTTTTGAAGTTAATAGGACTCAAGTTACGTGGGTTGGCCAAATATTTGCAACTCTTCTCACACTAGCATGAACTGAGTGTAGAGCTAGGGGCCTGTAGCCTAATATGCACCAGGGATTTTTTTTTTTTTTAATCATTTGTTAATTCTAGGCTGGGTCTTCATTGCTGCCCTGGGGCTTTCTCTAATCGAGGGGGGCACGGGCTTCTCATTGCACTGGCTTCTCTTGTGGAGCACAGGCTCTAGGCTTGTGGGCCCAGTAGTCTCAGCATGCACGCTCTGTGGTGTGCAGACTTCAGTAGTTGTGGTACTGTATTTGTGATGTGCGGGCTTGGTTGCTCTGAGGCATGTGGGATCTTCCCAGACCAGGAATCGACCTCACAATCCCTGCATTGGCAGGCAGATTCTTAACCACTGGACCACCAGGGAAGTCCCACACCTGAGGCTCGATCCCTCCATGGTCCTGTGGCTAGCAGTTGGCTCAGAGCAATCTGGTTGTCTGATGGCCAAACCTAGAGTTTATTTGAGTCTTACCTCTGCAACACCGTGATGTTTCCCTTAAGTAAGTCCTTTGTGCAGAGATAGAGATTTCATGATGACCTAACAGCAGATTGTGAAGGAATACTCCACTCTCACATACCTGTACACATCACCTGGGCTTCCCTGGTGGCTCAGACGGTAAAGAATCTGCCTGCAATGTGGGAGACCTGGGTTCGATTCCTGGGTCGGGAAGATCCTCTGGAGAAGGAAATGGCAGCCCAGTCCAGTGTTCTTGCCTGGAGAATCCCCATGGACAGAGGAGCCTGGCAGGCTACAGTCCACAGGGCTGCAAAGAGTAGGACGCTACTGAGCTACTGACCACAGCTCACCTTACAGAGCAGCAGCTACTATTACCTTTTATCGTTTTTTATACCCAACTGAATCCAACTTGTTCAAGTATGTAAACTCTCATTATTGAAGAAAGGGGACTTGGTGTTTTTACCATCATCTTCCTAAGTAACTTATGTTTATATCTCATTAAGTAGAAATCAAGGGGTGGCAAATTAGTTTTCAAACACATTCTTTAAAACCACCAACTGAATTGCAGTGGGATGGAGCGGGAAGGAGACATGTGTCAGTTACCCACTGCTGCTGTAACGAGTTACTGCAAGCTTGTTATCACAGCACAGGTTTATTATCTTGGCGTTCTGGAGGTCAGAAGTCTGAAATGGATTTCACTGGGCTAAAATCAAGGAGCAGGCAGACTGATTCCTTCTGGGTGCTCCAAGGAGGAATCTGTTTCCTTCCTTTTCCAGCTCCTAGAACCTGAGCTCCTTGGACCTCAACCCTTCCCTCTGACTCTCTGCCTCTCCTTCCTCCCTCTTTCACTTACAAGGATTCCTGTGCCTGTAGGTTTACCAACCCAGATAATCCAGAATGTGCTTTCACCTCAAGATCCTGAATGTTATCATGTCTGCAAAGTCCCGTTTGCTATATAAGGTGATCTATTAATAGGTTCCAGGGACCGGAGGCTGGACATCCGGGGAGTAGGGGCAGGGGCGTGACTCCCCTGGCCACAGGACAAGCCCGGGCATGCGAGCTGATGCTGTGTTCCTCTCTCAGAGGACCTCTCAGCCTGGCCTACTGGTTAGCCAGGCAAAATGATGGCCTCGAGGAAATAAGCTGTGTGTATTCATGGGTGGAGGAGCCTGGCAGGCTACAGTCCCTGGGGTTGCAAAGAGTTGGACACAACTGAGCCACTTCATTTATTCTGGGGAAAATCACACCATCATTCCACACTTCAGTTTCTTCACCTGTGAGATTATAGAGTTGACTCTTCTCTAAAGCGTCTTCCAAATCTAAACCCTATGTTCCTCTTTTCTTTGGCAAAATAAGCTTTTGAAGAAATCTGGCTGCTTAACTCAGAGGAGCCAAAATGAAGTTGTCTTAGTGCACGGGGTCCTGTGGTACCACACCCCTGCCTGGGGCCCTGGAGACTCTGAGAGCCAGTGGGGTGGGATCCTGGGAGGAAGCCAGCACTCTCTGCTCTCCCAGAGACAGAGGAGGAACCCAGCAGGCCCAGGTGGGAGGTTCCAGCTGACAGGCCGCCCCAGGGGAAGGGGGTGCCTCTGCCTGTCGGTCTCTGCCGAGTCACCGTCAAAGGCCTATCTCAGAAATGGCTGCTGACTCAGAGCTGCCCCAGGGGTCCAGGGATGACTGAGGGATGAGTCACGGCCCTCCTGGGCCTGCTCCTTGCCCGCTGACTACCTCTGATCTCCCTGGAGCCTCAGGCTTCTAGAACAGCTGGTCTCCAAAGACGGGAGATGGGTGGGACCTTAGACACCATTTCACAGACATGCTTCCCTGTCAGGTGACCTCCAACTGGTCATGTTTTGGCTTTCTAGCTACTCTGATCAATCACCCCATTTTGGTGGCTTGCCTCCCTCTCTGGTCTGACCTTAAAATCAAAGTCCACTTTGCATCCTCAGCCCTGGGCTTCAGTCACCCCAGGTCCTCAGGACTCCTCGAGGCCACCTACGTTTTCCATTGTCAAGGTCATCTACCAGCAGGAGCTCTAGACCACGGGTCAGGGAACCAGGGCTTCCCGTTCCTGTCCTCTGAGCAGCTGTGGGGCATTCAGCAAGTCACACTGTCCCTTTGAGCCACACAGGGGTTTAAGGATATTTCCTCCAAAGCCCCTTCCAGCGGCAATTCGCAGGGATCAGACTAGAGCATCCAGACGAACAGCTCCCGGAATAGCACAGGGAGCTCTGCCTAATGTTACGTGGCAGCCTGGGTGTGAGGGGAAGTGGGGGGAGAATGGATAACATGTGTATGTGTGGCCGAGTCCCTTCACGTTCACCTGAAACTGTCACAGCATTGTTTATCGGCTGTACCCTAATACAAAATAAAAAGCTTTAAAAAGAAAAAGAATAGATCTCCTGAAAGTCCCCTTTGGTTGTGGAAGTCTGTCATCCTGTGTCACAGAGTTCCCAAATATGGTGAGTCTGGCTTGGCCTGGGCAAAGCCACAGCTACCCCCAAGTGCAAACCTTCCTTAGATGAGTTTTTCTGTGGCTCTGGACCTCCTGTCTGTCCCCCTACCAGGAAGGACCCGCGCCACAGCCTCTACAACCAGGCGTTCTGCCGATCCTGTTCCTTTCCCGAGCAGGTCGCAGTCCTGCTCTCCCAACCTAGACTAGACTGTCCCCTCGTCCTGCCAATCTCCTAGGGGGTCAGAGGGGCGACACTGGAGACCAGAAACTGAACTATGGCTTATTCTCCATCCATGTGACAGGCCTGTCATTCCTGCTTTCTAGCCGGACCTGTCTAACCAGACGGGTGCTGGGGTCAGTGTGTGTGAGAGATGAGCCTGTGAGGTGATGCTGAGGGCGGGCTGTTCTGTGGCAGATGTCACCTCTGTCCTGCCGAGGGGCACCCAGGGCACCCCCCCCATCCACCCCCCAGGGTCTCTGTGGAAGGCCTTGTCCCCCTGCCTCAGGCCCGGCCACACTTTGCCAAGGTTCCAGAATCTTCTTGGCCCCTTTGAACCAAACAAAGAAAGAAAACAGGGTTGCCCTTTTGCCATATCCATTTGAGTCATCTGGCATCTCATGTTTCCCCTTTAAAAAATGAGCAACTTTTTCTGCTCATCCAGCAAGGCAGAGCAGTTTATTTCTGTCATGGGTTTAGACACCACCCTCACCTCTACAGAAGGAAAGAACATCAATTATGTGTGTTGTAAACTGGCTTCCCCTGGGGTCCAGGCCCTACTCAGGCGGAGCCTCAGGGAGACAGGGTCTCTCTCTCCCCCTCTCCTCCTCCCCAGAGCGCTCAGCTGGGGAGGGGAGAAAGGAAGGCCTATTGTTCCCACCGGCCACGTGCTGGGTATTCCCCCTGGGAGGTAGAAAAGCCTGCCTGGAGATCGGATCATCTCCCGCCTGGCGTTCTGTTTGGTTTTGTTTCTGCTCTTTTTTGCTGTGCCTCCTGGCCCAGGCCCCCCAGCCACCCCCCACCCCCTGCGCTGCACCGGGTTCGTCCTGTCCCCCGCGCGCGCCTTTGATGTCCGGCTCAGTTCTGGGGGAGCAGAGCGAACTTCTCCCAGCGGCCAGACCCTGGGGGAGTGTGGTGTGGGGGGTGGGTAGGCAGAGCGAGTGAACAAAGGCATAGGGGGTTGGGGAGGGAAGGGGCGGCTGCTCCCTGCCCGCCAGTGTTGGGATGGGGGACGCGGCAGGGCTGAGCCGACGTCACCAACTTCTCGGGGCTTCGGAGCATCCTGCCTGCCGAGGCTCCGAGGGAGACTCTGGCAGGAGCCGCCAGGAAATTCTGGTCGGGCTCCGCCTCTGCCATCGTGTGACCCCGCGCGGCCCTGCGCCTCCCAGGGTGAGCCTCTCTGCCCCGAGTGGGGCAGTAACTCCGCTCCGCCCGTCGGCTTCCTGGGCTGAGGGTGAGAAGCGCGAACACAGCCTTCTCCGAGGAGGCGCTAGGAGAAGCAAAAGGCCTTTGTGAGTCAGCGGTGGGAGTCGCTGCTGGGTCCTCACCCACGGTTTACCCGCCAGCCCAGGTCACAGAAGCATCTGGCGAGCTCGTGCTGCCCCCTAGAGGCCAAACCGCTCCTTGCAATTCGCCTATTTCCAATTCTATTTTGGTTTTCTCCAAACCATCAGAGAAATTAAGGATGAGTATGTAATAACCCGGCAGTGGATCTGAACTACTTTTATACCAGTGCAGTCATAAAATATATTTTAAAATATTGTTTTAATGGAGGCAGTGGCCCATGAGGGCAAACGAGTACAAGGCAGCCCTGGACCCAAGGTCTCAGGTGGCCTGTCCGAGCTCACCCTTCCTTGGGCAGCTACCCGCTAGCTGGCTGCCCCTCCAAGCCGGTGGGAAGGGCTGGCTGCCCCTCCAAGCCGGTGGGAAGGCCTGCCTGGGGGCCTGACGGAGGCCACCTGCCAAGGCCTTCCCCCAAAGGGCCCATGTTTTCCCCCAAGATGATGGAGATAAATGGAGGAACAGATGCAGAAACTGAAGCAATTTGGCTGCTTTTCTTCAGTCTTTAAAAAGCCTTATAAAATCCCCAAAGATTACAAAATGGCTTGATAAATAGCTACCTTTCTCTTTGCTGATATTGAGACAGCACTAGTTGGCTTGGAGAGAAATTAGGGCTCCTGCATATTAATAACAATGGCTGGGTTCCCTCTTTATGAGAAATGTTCTCACAGAATGTGCAGTGCAGCCCCAGGTGGCAACTGCCCCTGATTCAGATGAGGAATTTGGGGCCTAAAGGGTCACATGCTGGTGAGAGGGGAACCATAGCTTAAGCTGGAGGATTCTGGCTTCAATCTCTCCAACTCCCCCACCCCCTGACACCCGCCACCTTTGAGTGCTGGGCCCCACCCTTGCATGGTGGGGAGGAAAACACGGCAAAAAAGCCAACAAGCCTTTTCCCTCCATACCTGTGGGATTAGTAATCTAGTCAACGGTCATCCTCTAGTTGTGATGAATAATCATATGAAAACTCGTGCCCTTTAACCTAGTTACCACTTTCTTTTTCCCTTCTCAAGGAAAGGAATCTGACAGATTCCTTGAGAGCCTTGGACATTCCAGAGAGCTCTGCACGCCCCTCCCTGGCCCCTTCCCAGGCCTCTCTGAGGAGCTTCTCTTTAGACTCGGCCTCCCGGCCTTGGGACAGGAATAAAAGGCCATGGGCCTTCTGGAGGCTTCTCTCCATGGTCCCCTCTGGCCCCATGTTCTCTCCCCTGTCCTAAACAGGCAGGATGGTGGGCAGAACTGAGATGAATGTTGTCAGTGTGGTGAGCACAACGCTGAAAAGCGTGGAGGGGCAGGTGGGCAGATTCATCACAGAGGCCTTGGGGACCCAGGAGGGCAGTGGACACCCCATCGTAGGTGTCTGCTTTGCTGAGAAGGGCTTGTGATACCCGCAGTGCAGTGGAGTGACACAAAGACATGAACATTCCAGCAGGTGTGCAGAAAGCCTTCTTCCAGGTCTTTCATCTCGGGGGTGAAACTCAGATTGTATGTGGGTTCTCACAGGCTGGGAAAACACATTTCATAAACATCTCTTGCATGCCAGCTCCTAGCCTTTTTTGCATATGTCAAATCACATAACCATCGGAAATCCCTGTAAGATAGGGATTACATGGCAGGCTTTATGCATTAATAAACTGAGGTTCAGAGAGGCTGAGAGATTTGGCAAGGATCACAAAACTAATTGGGAGAGTATTGACTCAGAGCATGAGACAAGCTCCTGAAAAATGCTGCTCACCCTTGAGACCACAGTGTGCCCGACCCCAGACACCTCTGGATGCCTTTCTGCTCTGGGGCTGAAGGGAGCCCCCTGTAGCATGTTAGGTGAGTGCGGACCATCTCCTGGTTGGCTGATTTATAAACTGAGCAATTAGATAACTTAGCTGTGCATCCATGTGCCCCCAGCCCTGGCCTCCATCCCAGTTTCCTGTTCCCTCCCTCCACGGCACATGTGGAGGCCACGTCGCCCCCGTGTCAACCCCTGTGGCCTCGTTTGTCTGCACAGACGTCCGGGCCGCTGTGGGCAACTGACCAAGAAAAGAATGGAGAGACTGGGCGGGCTTGGGTTTAAATTCCACCTCTGCCATATTTTCAGGGAAAATAACTCAGATTTTAGGATAGCGGTGGAGCTGAGGTGGTTAGAGTCATAATTCTGTCCAAGAAGAAGAAAAGGAGCATCTGGGGCCAGCCCCTCGACAGCAGGCGGGGCCTTCATGCCCCGAGAAGGGGATGCGCCCTGGCTGTCCATGTTCTCCTCCACACACGCTGGTCGGGCTCAGTGTAACCATCCCTGGGAGGGGACCACAACTCACAATGTTTAAAAGAAACCGCATGAAATTAGGGGGAGCATCTGCATGGAGCCCACCATAATCCGCACTTGATACCTGCTCCCTGGGCTCTGGGTCCCCGTCCTTAAGGTGTGGAGCTAATAATACATAATGCTAATGCTCTCAGCACTTCACAGAAGTTCGCTCCTCCCCTGCTCACAACGGCCCAATTCCCGCTTCCCGGTGAGGCGGCCCAGAGGTTACATCACCGCCCAGGGGCACGGCAGAGCTGGACTTTGAGCACAGGTGGCGGCCGCCCTGCTCTCAGCCGCTTCTTATGGGAACGACGCGGCCTTCCACTGAGGTGAGAGGCCGGGACTGAAATCCTGTGTCCTAAGCTGCCGGCATAAAGCACAAACTTGGTTAATCCTCTCTTCCTTCCTGGCCTTCTGGGTGTGTGAGGAGGGGGCCACAGCTCACCTCTCTCAGCCCAGGTCTGCTTTGCACGGTGTCTGCAGGGATGAATGAAAGGGAGGCTTTTGACAAGGTGGGTGGAGATAGGGAGGGGAGAGGAGTGCTGGAAACAGCTGTGTCTGCAAGGCAGGGGTCAGAGGGCTGCAAGCGTGGCGGTGCCTTGGTTCTCGGCCCGGCCTGCACACCGAGACGCCGCTATGTTGGCTGCGGGCTTGAGTCCATGAGAGAGGCTTCGGCTCCTACTGTCCCTCCCGTCATGGCTTTAGCCTCAGACCCCACTGCCACCCACAGCCCCATTAGAAAAGACCCTGATGCTGGGAAAGATTGAAGGCAGGAGGAGCAGGGGAAGACAGAGGATGAGATGGTTGGATGACTCAGTGGACGTGAGTTTGAGTATACTCCGGGAGATAGTGGAGGACAGGGAAGCCTGGCGTGTTGCAGTCCATGGGGTCACAAAGAGCCAGACACAACTGAGCAACTGAACAACCACCACCCCGCTCCACCCAGTGCCAAGGAGCCTGGACCAACTGGAAAGCCTCAGGGGGCAGGGAGGAGGGCACTCCCGGCCACCCCGTCCCCCTCGAGGGCCGGTGTGAGGAAATAGGGCTGCTTTGGTGCAGGCCTAAGATAGCCCAGGCCCACGCCCAAGCTGCGGCTGCCCCACCCCGGCTCTGGCCTGAGTCAGCTGCCGGCAGATGGAGAGTGATCCTCAGACGCCAGAAAGAGGTCTGTGTAGGGGCCGCTTTCTGGTGGAAGGGCTCCAAGCCCTATAGCCACAGTCCTGCCAGAGCCCAGCTTCTCCATCCCAGGCAGTCCAGGCGATGGTTACTGAAGTGTCGTCCCCTCTGTTTATGGAGATCACAGAGGCCGGGGCCAGGTGTTCCCCGGGCCAAAACAAACAGACCTTGACGGGATGACATACCAATGTGATGGTTTCAGCCTGTTCTCTCTGAGTGGCCCTCAGTTCAGCTGATGCAGCGTGATCAGGACAGTGTAAAGTGATAGACGCACCATCATGACCTGCACCGACCTCAGCTGTGTGCCCACAGGCGCTGGCTGCATGCTTGTTCTGGGAGGGGGGATGCCGGGTGGTTTTTTCCCACAAAGTGGATTCACTGAATCCTAGGGACTTGGATGTTTTGGGAGTGGTTGTTTAAAAAAATCCCACCCAGGACTTCAGTTCGCTCTGCTGTCTGTAAGGACAGTCACAACCCCAGACTTTGGGAGGGAGCTTCATCCACTGTCCTTATTCGGTTTCTTCCCATGGGACCAGCTGAACTGGGCTCTTCTTGTTCAAGGTTTGCCAAGGATAGTGGAGATCTTGCTTCAATTGCTGGCATTTCAGAAGGGTTCTCGAAATGACAAAAATGGTTCCTTTGCACTCTCTCGACATTTTCATCATTGATGAATATTTATGAACTGCCCACAATGAGGTTGCTTGCCAGTTCTGAACCCAGATAGAGGGAAGTTTCTTTATTCACTTGTGGGGGAGGGGAGTGTTATTTGGTCAACTGTGTTTCTTTTAACTTCTGAAAGCCTTCCTTTTCCTGGAAGGAAAAAAAAATGCCATTTTGCAAAGGGAAGAGTAAAGCGTTTGCTAATACGTAGTATTTCTTCAGTTATCATTTCGGCTCCTGGACGGCGCTTGTCTCAAATTACCTTACCCTCAAATTACCTTATTTCTTTGCACTAAAAATACTTGGTCAGTTGAACACTGGTTGAACTCATGACGGTGGCAACTTGCGAATTCACCAGTTGGTTTCATTTTTTCCAACCCATTCTCCCTTTTTTTCCACTCCACCCAAGAACAAATCATGCATTGCTGGAGTGAGTCACCAGAGAACGCATCTCTGACCGAGGTCTTTGCTGTCCGCGGTCCAACACTGCCCCCTTGTGGTGAGGAGAGCACGACGCTCTCTGATTTTACCATCTCTCAACCCTCTGTGAGAGCAGGCGCTGCTGGCTGGTTTTAAGGAAACTCTCGTGAGGCCCAGAGTGGCCCCAAGGTCCTGGGGCACAAAAGGCCTTGCTGTGTGTTCTCCAGGGTGAAAGGCTCTGGGCTGTAGATGTGACTTTTACCTCTGTTTGAGACGCAGTGAACCAGACTGCCTTGACCAAGAAAGTCCTTCCCTGGGAGCTGGATGCTTGGAAACGTATATAAGGTGCTCCAGGCCTTTGCAGAAGTTTAGCCATAGCAGGAGTTACTTTAGTGCATGGGCTGGGTTTTTTAATTTATTTTTTTATTGTTTATTTTTTTAGGGGGATGTTCTCTTTTATTTTTAATGGAAGGATAATTGCTTTACGATATTGTGTTGGTTTCTGCCACATCAACATGAATCCGCCATAGGTATACGTGCGTCCCCTTCCTCTTGGACCTCCCCCCCGCCTCCCTTCCCATCCCACCCCTCCCGGTTGTTACAGAACCCCGGTTTTAGTCCCCTGAGTTACGCAGCGAATTCCCATTGGTTATCTCGTTGACATATGGTAATGTATATGTTTCCATGCTACTCTCTCTGTTCATCTCACTCTATCCTTCTCTCCTGCTCCAGTGTCCATAAGTCTATTCTCTCTGTCTGCGTCTCCATTGCTGCCCTGCAAATAGGTTCATCAGTACCATCTTTCCAGATTCCATATATATGTGTTAATATATGCTATTTGTTTTTCTCTTTCTGACTTACTTCACTCTGTATAATAGGCTCTAGGTTCATCCACCTCATTAGCACTGACTCAGATGTCTTCCTTTTTATGGCTGAGTAATATTCGATTGTATATATGTACCACATTCATCTGTCAGTGGACATCTAGGTTGCTTCCATGTCCTAGCTATTGTAAATAGTGCTGCAATGAACATTGGAGTACATGTGTCTCTTTCAGTTACGGTTTCCTCAGGATGTATGTCCAGTAGAGGGTTGTTGGGTGATATGGTAGTCATTCCTAGTTTTTTAAGGAATCTTCATACTATCTTCCATAGTGGCTGTATCAATTTACAGTTGAGGGGCTGGGTTTTAATCCCCTCTCTGGGGCTTCCCTGGTGGTTCAGCTGGTAAAGAATCCGCCTGCAATGTGGGAGACCTGGGTTCGGTCCCTGGGTTGGGAAGATTCCCTGGAGAAGGGAATGGCTACCCACCCCAGTATTCTGCCCTGGAGATTTCCATGGACAAAGGAAGCCTGGCAGGCTGCAGTCCATGGGGTCACAAAGAGTCAGACATGACTGAGTGACTTTAACTTTCTGTTCCCAGGGTCTGGAACATTGCTTGACACTTGGTAAATGGTCCATAAATACTTACAAACTGACTTCAGTTTCTGTCATCAACAGGCGTGTGCTGACACTGTTCTGAGACCCTGGTAAGACGAGGCATCTACAGCGTATATAAAGGACAGTCCTAACTCTGACTGGAGTCGAGTTGGAGGACTAGGCCAGGCACAAGAAGTGACACTTGCCAGTGTTTTCGTTGCTCAACAACTAATACAGAGAATAAGAGGCACCGGTGTTTGGGGATAAAGGAGAGCTCGACTGAGGCCACGACATCAGGGTCAGCTTTCCTGATGGGTGGGAAGTGGGCTGTGCGTTTAAGGAAATGATAGTAGTCAAATCTGTCAGGCGCGCCCTATCCCATACCAGTGCCCTTTATCGTTAGCGCTTACATCATCCAAGGAAACGTTGTCTACCCACAGATGAGGAAACTCACAGCTCAGAGGAGTTAAGCAATGCTATCCAAGGCCACTCAGCCCAGAGCAAGACCAACAGGCTTCAAATGCAGAACCCACGCCCTTCCCACCACGCACTGCAAAAAAGGAAAAGTGGATCGCAGACCTTTACAGGTTCCTTTTGGGGGGGCTTAGTCTGAAGCAGCTTCCAAAGCAAGCAGCTACTGCTTCTGGGAAGCGAGGGCCCAGTGGGAGGAAGCTGGCGGCCTCGGGTCCTCCGGGCATGACGCTGACAGGCTGGCAGTGGGGCCGGAGGGTCGTGGGGAGCCCGTCCCAGGACTGGCCGGCTTGCAGCCGCCAGGGCGGGCTGCGCGGGGGTGTGGGCTTCAGCGCGGCTGTTGGATGCATTCCCAGGGCACAGCGGGTGAGCTGCGTCCTCTGCTGAAAGACTGGACAGTTTCAAACTTCATTGTGTGAGTACTTATAAAGAGGCCAGCGATTCCAGGCTTGATGTGGGAAGATGTGATGAAAATGGGACTCGAGCAAAGCTGGGCAGGTGGATGCTGGTTCAGTATATGGACAAACTGTTTCGATTTGAATCCTGGCCCAACCACTTAGTAGCTGGGTGACACCACCTCCGCATGGGTTCCCACCCACCACCACCATAGGGTTTTCTAAAAGATGTTAAATGAATTAATATACGTGAAACAGAGCAGCACCTGGAGCGTAGTGCTGATGTAAATTAGGATTACTGTCTTTATTCTGCGGGCAGAATTTAGCAGAGGCATATATGCTCTGAGAGTTGTCAAGGCTTCAAGTCTGAAGAAGGGCCCAGAGGAGGCTTAAGTGGACCCGTCTAAAGATACCGACGCTGCTGCCTGGGAAAACAGGCGTCCTTACCGTGTTTACAATAAGGCTTGCGAGTCCGCTGAGCAGAGTGAGATCTCCTATTGCGCCCAGCCAAACAGTGACCTCTAGTGGCGGCTCTAGTTGTTACTACTTCGTGCTGCAAACTTAAGGGCGCCGGCCAGGAAAGAAGAGCTTGTTCAGAGCACGGGAATCATGAGGAAGAGAGGTTGTCCTGGCCTGGAGATGACAGCCATGAAGAGCCCTAGGAACTGGCCGTGTAGTTATTTGGACCTTAAAAAGTCACTCGGTTGTTCAGTCGCTCAGTGCTGACTGCGACCCCACGGACACCAGACTCCTCTTTCACTGTCTCCTGCAGTTTGTTAAAATTCGTGTCCATTGAGTCAGTGATGCCATCCAACCATCTCACTCTCTGTCGCTCCCTTTTCCTCCTGCCTTCAGTCTTTCCCAGAATCAGACTTTTTTTTCCAATGAGTAAACTTTTCACATCGGTAGCCCACGTATTGGAGCTACAGCTTCAGCATCAGTCCTTCCAATGAATATTCAGGGTTGATTTTCTTCAGGAATTGACTGGTTTGACCTCCTTGCTGTCCAAGGGACTCTCAAGAGTCTTGTCCAACACCACAGTTCAAAAGCATCAATTCTTCAGAGTTCATCTTTCTTTATGGTCTAATTCTCACATCCATACATGGCTACTAGTCAAAAAACCATAGCTTTGACCAGACAGACCTTTGTCAGCAAAGTGATGTCTTTGCTTTTTAAGATGCTGTCTAGGTTTTTCATAGCTTCTCTTCCAAGGAGCAGGCACCTTTTAATTTCATGACTGTCCACAATGACTTTGGAGCCCAAGAAAATAAAGTATCTCACTGTTTCCATTGTTTCCCCATCTATTTGCCATGAAGTGATGGGACTGTATGCTATTATCTTAGTGTTTTTGGAATGTCGAAAATTAAGCCAGCTTTTTCACTCTCACCTTCATCAAGTGGCTCTTTAGTTCCTCCTCACTTTCTGTCATTAGGGTGGTGTCATCTGCATATCTGAGGTTATTGATATTTCTCCTGGAAGTCTTGATTCCAGCTTGTGCTTCATGCAGCCTAGCATTTTGCATGATGTACTCTGCATATAAATTGAATGAGCAGGGTGACGATATACAGCTTTGATGTACTCCTTTACCAATTTGGAACCAGTCCATTGTTCCATGTCCAGTTCTAACTTGCTTCTTGACCTGCATACAGGTTTCTCAGAAGACAAGGTGGTCTGGTATTCTCATCTGTAAGAATTTTCCCCAGTTTGTTGTGATCCACACAAAAGATTTAGCAGTCAGTGAAGCAGAAGTAGATGTTTTAGTGGAATTCCCTTGCTTTTTCTATGATCCAGTGGATGTCGGCATTCGATCTCTGGATCCTCTGCCTTTTCTAAATCCAGCTTGAACATCTGAAGTTCTCAGTTCATGTACTGCTAAAGCCCAGTTTGAAGGATTTTGAGCATTACCTTCCTAGCAGGTGAAATGAGTGCAATTGTGTGGTAGTTTGAACATTGTCATTGCCCTTCTTTGGGACTGGAGTGAAAACTGACCTTTTCCAGTCCTGTGGCCACTGCTGAGTTTTCCATATATTCTGGCATATTGAGTGCAGCATTTTCACAGAATCATCTTTTAGGATTTGAAATAGCTCAGCTGGAATTCCATCACCTCCCCTAGGTTTGTTCATAGTAATGCTTCCTAAGGTCCATTTGGCTTCACACTCCATCATGTCTGACTCAAGGTGAGTGATCATACCATCATGTTTATCCAGGTCATTGAAACCTTTTTTGTACAGTTCTGTGTATTCTTGCCACCTCCTCTTAATATCTTCTGCTTCTGTTAGGTCCATACCATTTCTGTCCTTTATTGTATTTAACAGTTCTTTGCATGAACTGTTACTTTGGTATCTCTAAATTTTCTAGAAGTGATCTTGTCTTTCCCATTCTATTGTTTTCCTTTATTTCTTTGCATTGTTCACTTAGGAAGACTTTTTTTAAAATCTCTCCTTGCTATTCTTTGGAATTCTGCATTCAGATGGGTATATCTTTTTCTCCTTTGCCTCTCACTTCTCTTCTTTTCTCAGTTATTTGTAAGGCCTCCTCAGACAACCATTTTACCTTTTTGTATTTCTTTTTCTTGGGGATGGCTTTGGTCACTGCCTCCTGTACAGTGTTACAAACCTCTGTCCATAGTTCTTCAGGCATTCTGTCAGATCTAATCCTCTGAATATCTTTGTCACTTCCACTGTATAAACCTAAAGATTTTATTTAGGTCATACTTGAATGGCTTAGTGGTTTTCCCTACTTTCTTCAATTTTAGTCTGATTTTTGCAATAAGGAGTTCATGATCTGAGCCATAGTCAGCTCCTGGTCTTGTTTTTGTTGACTGTATAAAACTTCTCCATCTTTGGCTGCAAGATTATAATCAGTCTGATTTTTGTATTGACTATTTGGTGATGTCTATATGTAGAGTCATCTCTTGTGTTGTTGGAAAAGGGTATTGCTATGACCAGTGTGTTCTCTTGGCAAAACTCTGTTAGCCTTTGTCCTGCTTCATTTTGTACTCCAAGGCCAAATTTCCCTGTTACTCCAGATATCTCTTTGCTTCCTACTTTTGCATTCCAGTCTCCTGTGATGGAAAGGACATCTCTTTTGGGGTGTTAGTTCTAGAAGATGTTGTAAGTCTTCATAGAACCATTCAGTTTCATCATCTTCAGCATTACTGGTTGGGACACAAACTTGGGTTACTGTGATGTTGAATGGTTTGCCTTGGAAATGAACAGAGATCATTCTGTCATTTTTGAGATTGCATCTAAGTACTACATTTCAGACTCTTGTTGACTGTGATGGCCACTCCATTTCTTCTAAAGGATTCTTGCCCACAGTATTAGATATAATGGTCATCTGAGTTAAATTCACCCTTCTTGTCCATTTTAGTTCACTGATTCTTAAAATGTCAGTGTTCACTCTTGCCTTCTCCTGTTTGATCACTTCCAATTTACCTTAATTCGTGGACCTAACATTCCAGGTTCCCATGCAATATTGTTCTGTACAGCATCGGACTTGATTTTCACCACCAGACACATCCACAGCTGGGCATCATTTCAGCTTTGGCACAGCCCTTTCATTTCTTCTGGAGCTTTTTCTCTGCTCTTCTTCAGTAGAATAATGGACAGCTACCAACCTGGGAGGGGGGATTCATTTTCAGTGTCCTATCTTTTTGCCTTTTCATACTGATTCTGGGGTTCTCAAAGCCAAGAATACTGAAGTGGTTTGCCATTCCCTTCTCCAGTGGACCATGTCTTGTGAGAACTTTCCATCATGACCCATCTGTCTGGGTGGCCCCACACTGCATGCCTTATAGTTTGTTACACAAAACTCTGATCCATGTGATCATTTTGGTTAGTTTTCTGCGACTGGTTTTCATTCTGTCTGCCTTCTGGTAGATGAGGATAAGAGGCTTGTGCAGGCTTCCTGAAGGGAGGGACTGGCTGTGGGGAAGACTAGGTCTTTCTCTGATGGGCAAGGCCAGGCTCAGTAAATCTTTAATTTTCTGCTGATGAGTGGGGCTGTGTTCCCCACCTGTAGTTTGGCCTTAAGCCGAACTATGGTAGGAGTAATGGAGACCTCCTTCCTAAGGATTTATGGCAGCATGCTATGCCTCCTAGGACTGCTTCTGTCAGTGTCCCTGACCCTGCAGCAGGCCACTGTCGACCCACAGCTCCATCAGACCCCCAGATACTCAGAGGCCATTTGGCTGGCTCTCTTGTGGGGTCACTGCTCCCCTCTCCTGGGTCCTGGTGGGCACAAGTTTCTGTTTGTGCCCTCCAAGAGTCTCCTTTTCCCCAGTCCTGTGGAAGTTCTATAATCGAATTCTGCTGACCTTTAAAGTCAGATTCCCTGGGGATTCTCAGTCCCTTTTACTGGATTCCCAGCGTGGGGAAGTCTGTTGCGAGCCCTAGAATTTTCGCAACAGTGCTAGAATTTCTTTGGTGTAACTGTTCCCCAGTTTGCATATCCCCCACCTGGCAGGTCAGTGGTGGTGCTGACGGCGACCTCCTCCAAGGGGGACCTGAGCCACCCACCCCGCCTGCAGGACTGCCGCCGCCCTGGCCCCGCAGCGGGCCACTGCTGACCCGTGCCGCCTCCGGAGACGCTCGCACACTCACAGGCAGGCCTGGCTCAGTCCCTTGTGGGGTCACTGCGCCTTTCACGGCGTCCTGGTGCACGCAGAGTTCTGTCTGTGCCCTCAAGTGCCGCTGGTGGGCGTGGGTTTGATTTTAAACATGCCTGCACCCCGCCTGCTGTCTGGCTGCAGCTGCCTCTTGGCCCTTGGGTGTGGGCTGTCTTTTCCGATGGGTTCCAACCTTCTCCTGTCAGTGGTTGTTCTGCAACAAGTTGCAACTTCTCAGAAGACGAGGGCCCATCTTTCTACTCTACCTTCTTCACTGCTGTATTATTGTATACGTATACAGACAGTGAAATACTGATGGGTAAAAGGACACAGTGACCGCAACAACTTCATCTCAGACATACGAGAGAATCCATTACATACACACGGACAGGGAGAGAGTGATAGAACAAGTGTGGTAAGATGTTACTATTTGGAAACACTGGGTGAAGGATATACAGGAATTCTTTGTAGTATTTTTGCCTACTCTTTTATATCTAACTTAAAAATGTTTTTTAAAATGTTTTCAACTTCAGTGTTATTTTTCTTATGTCCCCATACTGAATAGTGTCCCCCCAAAATTCACATCCATGTAGACGCTTAGAATGTGACCTTATTTGGACATAGTCTTTGTGGATGTAATTAGTTACAATGAGGTCATGCTGAATTAGGCTGGGCCCTAAATCCAATGACTCGTGTCCTTATAAGAGAAAAGGGGGACTTCCCTGGCAGTCCAGTAGTTAAAACTCTGCCCTTCTACTGCAGGGGGCACAGGTTCAATCCCTCATTAGGGAACTAAGACCCTGCATGCCTTGTGTCATGGCCAAAAAAAAAAAAGTTAATTAAAAATAAAACAGCTAAATTATTTAACAAAAGAGGAGGAGGAAGAGAGGACACATACAGAGAAAAAGGCCACATGAAGAGGGAGGCAGGAAATGCAGGTAGGATTAGAATGCCAAGGACTGCAGGGAGCAGCTACAAATAATCAAGAAAGGATTCTTCCTTAGAACCTTCAGAGGGATCATGGTCCTGTCAACACCTTGATTCCAGACTTCTAACCCCCAGAACTGTGAGGGAAGACATTTAAGTCATCAAGTTTGTGGTAATTTGTTAGTCTGCCCTAGGGAAATAATAGTCACCCACATGCTTAAAATGGCTGTCTGGTCTATCTCAGTCGGCATCCACAAGCCTCTGATGATATTAATAATGATAATCGCATCATTTATGTAACATTTACCACAAGATTATATGCATTATTTCCTTTAATCCTCCTAACACCTGAATAGAGCAGGTTCATGACTCATTTCTGTGGCTGGGAAATGACAGCTTAGAGTGGTTAAGTAGTGTACAAAAGTAGACAGCTAGTAACTAGAAAGGCTAAGCCTTGAGCCCAGGCAATCTGACTCACCATTTCTGCTCCAACATTAGTTCACACTTTCCTGCGCAAGCCCTTCCTGTCGGAGCAAGCCAGCCTCATGTCTGCCCTGGGGTGCACTCCCAGCTATCCGAGTCCGGACATCGAGCCTTGCCTTGAGATTATACCACCTCTTTCTCCTTGTCCTTTTAAATCCTTCCCATCCTAGGCCCAGCCACACCCCCTCTCCCCTGAAATTTCCAAGCTGCGAGGCCACAGCAATCCCAGTCCCTCTTCCTGCCTTAGCTCAGCTCTCAGTGTTCTGCTTGCTTGACCTGAAAATATACTCGGGATTATTTTGGATGTTATTTACCTTTAAAAAAAGAAAAATTGTCTCCACCCGGATAGCAAGAACCCTGCAAGTAGGTATTAATTTTTTATGTATCTGCCACATATCTAGACATCAACTTTCCTTGCCCTTCTGTTTTACTGTTTTGGTTCGTGTTGATCTCGCTGCATGGGCTTTTCTTTGGCTGCAGCGAGCAGGGGCTGCTCTCTAGTTGGGCTGCCCAGGCTTTTCATCGCGGTGGTGTCTCTTGCTGCGGACCGTGGGCTCTAGGGAGCTCAGGCTTCCGCAGTTGTGATTCCCCAGCTCTAGAGCACAGGCTTGGCAGTTGTGGTGCACGAGCTTAGCTGCCCCACAGCAGGTGGGATATTCTGAAACCAGGGATCAAACCTCCGTCTCCTGTGTTGGCAGGCAGGTTCTTTATCACTGAGCTACCAGGGAAGCCCCTCTCTCCCAGCCCTTCTTTCTGTAGTTGGGAACCTCTCAGAAAAGCTTTCATCAGGCATATTATGTAATCACAGTAGAAACCTGACATTTGCAATTTGACTGTTTTGAAGCTTGGCTGACTCAATTTCAATTGTGTATAAGGTATACACACAAAAAGACCATCAAAAAGATGGTCTGCTCCATCAAAAAGACCATAAACAATTAACCAATGGTGAAGAGGATGGGGAGAAAAGGGAACCCTTGTACATTATTGATAGGAATATAAATTGGTACAGCCACTGTAGAAAACATTATAAAAGTTCCTCAGAACCTGAAAATAGAACTATCACATGATCTGAAAAAAAAGAAGACACTAATTGGAAAAGATAAATATACCCCAATGTTCACAGCAGCATTATTTACAATAGCCAAGATATGGAAACAACCTACGTGTTCATCAACACCTGAATGGATAAAGATGTGGGATATATATACATAATAGAATACTACTTAGCCATAAAAAGAATGAAATCTTGCCATTTGCAACAACATGCGTGAACCTGGAAGGCATTATATTTAGTGAAATAAGTCAGAGAAAAAGATGCTGTATATCATTTCTATGTGGAATATAAAAAACAAAACTAGTGAGCATAACAAAAAGGCTCACAGACAGTAGAGAACAAGTGGTTGCCAGTAGGAAGAGGGAAGGAGACAGCAGCAGGACAGAGGTAGAGGTGTAAGAAGTACAGACTTTCATGTGTAAAACGAATAAGCTACAAGGATATACTGTACTGCATGGGGAATATAGCCAATATTTTATAACAACTATAAATGGGAGCATAACCTTTAAAAATGGTGGATTACCCTTATACACCTGAAACTAACATTGTAAATCAACCATACCACACCCCCAAATATGCATGTATATTTTTAAGATATTGGCAACACAGCTCAAAAACCATATGGTCTGCTAGTGGCTGAGAGCATGACTAAACAATTTCAACACTAGTCTAGGTTGCAGTTAATTGTCAAATGAATGAAACTTGGGTCTGTTTGAAAAAGCCCAAGAAAGAATATATGTTGAGTAGAAAATCAGTTTCCTAATTAAGGGTGGATTAATTTCACTTCATGGTGGCTTAGATTTATGACATGCCTTGTGCTCTGTACAAAGACCTGATGTGTCACATGTTCTGTGTAAAAACAGAAGGATCCATTTGTGGAATTCTTCTGCAACCGCTCCAGCAATGCAAGAACTGCTTGAGTGAGGAATTCCAGTTTGAAAGGGTAAACACATTGCACTGCAGTTAACTAGAAGAGATGTTGGGCACTATAAATAATCTGATTTTCAACTGACCCAGGAGCCTAGGTGCACACTGCCATGTTCACAGATGTGGGGGCTTATAGGCCTCGGGTTATCTTTTGAGATGCCAGGTTCGGGCAGGTAACATCTGTGAACAAAAGGAGCAGGATCCCAGAAAGACACCCCCATCAACAGTGATGGATTTAAGTTGACACCTGCTTCGCTGTTGCAATGAAGAGGGAGCTGGCAGAAATATACCACACTGTGGTATCCACACCCCACCCAGAGGGCTGCTGGGCTCAGGTCAGGTGTTGCCTTGAGGGGTTGTAGATCTCATGTATTCTGAGTTTTAGGAAAGTTGGAGGCTTAGGTTTTTATGTATTTCCAATTTAAAAATGTTAGCATCTAGTTGACCTGAAACAAACATTGTACAAACCAAATACCTGTGTGAGCGAAGATTTGGCCCAGCACCCGCCAGTTCGCTACCCACGGGCTGCTGTTTCTCTACCTGCCCCCGGCAGTCTGCGAGCTCTGGGGCCCTAGAACCTTGGAAAGGAATAGACATGTTCATAGAAGGGCAGCTGGAAAAAAGAACACATGCTCAAAACTTGAAAGATGAGGGCTGAAAAGTGCTACTCAGTGAATTAGTATCTGTGAAATCCTTTCCTCATTATTTTTATCGCATATCCTAATACAAGTCATACCTAGATAGCATATTAAAAAGCAGAGACATACATGTTTCAATGCTGTTCTCTTGAAACATCCCATCTTCGCCTTCTCCCAGAGTCCACAAGTCTGTTCTATACATCTGAGTCTCTTTTTGTTTTGCATATAGGGTTATCATTAGCATCTTTCTAAAGTCCATATATATGTGTTAGTATACTGTAATGGTCTTTATCTTTCTGGCTTACTTCGCTCTGTATAATGGGCTCCAGTTTCATCCATCTCATTAGAACTGATTCAAATGAGTTCTTTTTAATGGCTGAGTAATAATCCATGGTGTATATGTACCACAGCTTCCTCATCCATTCGTCTGCTGATGGGCATCTGGGTTGCTTCCATGTCCTGGCTATTATATAACCAGCCCAGGTTGGGTACATGAGACAAGTGCTCGGGCCTGGTGCACTGGGAAGACCCAGAGGGATCGGGTGGAGAGGGAGGTGGGAGGGGGGACTGGGATGGGGAATACATGTGAATCCGTGGCTAATTCATTTCAATGTATAACAAAAACTACTGTAATGATGTAAAGTAATTAGCCTCCAACTAATAAAAATAAATGGGAAAAAAAAAAAAAAAAAAGGCAGAGACATTACTTTGCCAACAAAGGTCCGTCTAGTCAAGGCTATGGGTTTTCCAGTGGTCATGTATGGATGTGAGAGTTGGACTGTGAAGAAAGCTGAGCATCTTAAGAATTGATGCTTTTGAACTGTGGTGTTGGAGAAGACTCTTGAGAGTCCCTTGGACTGCAAGGAGATCCAACCAGTCCATCCTAAAGGAGATCGGTCCTGGGTGTTCATTGGAAGGACTGTTGTTGAAGCTGTAACTCCAATATTTTGGCCACTTGATGCGGAGAGCTGACTCATTGGAAAAGACCCTGATGCTGGGAGGGATTGAGGGCAGGGGGAGAAGGGGACGACAGAGGATGAGATGGCTGGATGGCCTCACCGACTCAATGGACATGGGTTTGTGTAAACTCCGGGAGTTGTTGATGGACAGGGAGGCCTGGCATGCTGCAATTCATGGTGTCGCAGAGTCGGACACGACTGAGCAACTGAACTGAACTGAATACAAGTCAGGCATTGCTGTAGGATTAGATAAGGGGCATTACAATAGTGAATGAACCACAGTTCTGCTGCTCTCTTGAAGCTTATCTTGAAGCTTATATTCTATTAATAAAAGAAAGTCAGTGACAAGATAAGGGAAGTTCAGATAGTGGCAGGCATTATGAGAAAGTTAGGGCTACCTAAGAAACAGAACATGATGGGGTGGGTGAGGGGGAGTGTCAGAGTGGCTTGTTTTTAGATAGGGTGTGAAAAGAAGGCCCTTCTGGAGAGACGACTCTGGAGGGGGGACCTGAACGATGATCTGGAGGAAAGGCATCCCAGGCAGGGAGGACAAGTGGGAAGACTTTGGAATAGAGGTGCACACTTGAGGAAGAGGAAACGCCTTGATGGATGGAAGAAGCTGGCAAGGGTCAGGTCTTACACAGCCCAAGTCAAGGGTTTGTGGAGCAAAATGAGAAACCCTTGGAAACTTTATGTATTAGAGCAACATGTGATTAATGTTTTAAATAGATCATTAAGCTACAGCTTGAAGGGCTGTGGCAAAGACCTACAGATACTACAGAGATGATAGTTGATACAGAGGAAAGGAATTTGATTACATAAGCAGGCAAGGGAAGAACTTCCTCTGTTCTTTGAACTGGATTGGAATTATTCTGAGCAGCGGTGGCAAAAAACAGACGGGTGAAAAGGACAGCTGTTGATTTCATGCTTTAATTATGAAAAGCTTGTACTGTTAATCTCAGTGAGGTAGTATTCGGAAACAGCTATGTTTTTTGAATTGTGTTCACAGGAAATGTAGAATTCAAACTTTTCTAAGTAGTTCGGTGCTTTCTAACATGAATTGTTTGGATTGCAGAGGTAAAAACTAGAACCCCATTATATCTAACACATATACTACACACAATGCTATGAGGGCCAGTTTGCAGACAAGAGTTTAAATGACTTGCCGGGTCACCTTAGTAATGACTTGAATGCAGAACTGACATGAAAGCCCTCATTCACTTTGTTCCAGAAATGGGCCAAGTTTCCATGGCTACAGACAGTGAGCTGTGACTTCCAGCTACAGGAGTGACTAATTCTAGGGGATACAGGGAATTGAGACCCATGGTGAAAGCTGCTCCCCTTCCAGTGTTCCCAGGAGATGAGTTTCCTTATCAAGTCACCTGACATTCTCTCTCAGCACTAAACCAAAGCTCCCAATGTGTGCATTCTTTTAACGTGATTTCTTAAAAATCTAATCTTAACCTTCATGTTTACTTATTACAGTCCATGGTGCCAGGGGGCTCCCCTGGTGGCTCAGAGGGTGAAGAATCTGCCTGCAATGCAGGAGACCCAGGTTCAATCCCTGAGTTGGGAAGATCCCCTGGAGGACATGGCAACCCACTCCAGTAGTCTCACCTGGAGAATTCCACAGACAGAGGAGCCTGGCAGACCCCAGAGTCCATGGAGTCTCAAAGGGTTGGACACTTCCCCATGGTGAGCTAGGAGTTGGCTCTTGGGACAAATGAGTATTATTTGTTACTATGAAATTATCTTGTTTTTGGACATTTTCATGAAAAAAAAAAAAAAAACTTCAAATTTTTAAAGGAGGCTTTTTATGCAGATAGCATGCATTAATATGGGTTTAACAACTGATGTTAACAGTGACAATATTTAAAGCTATAAAGCAATTTAAATTCAGGAGAGAGGTCATTACTTTTATGATAATTTTAAAATGGAAAGATTAAGAATTCCACTGGTCTTTCTTTAGGATTAAGATGTCAATTGTAAATGACAAATGTAAAATTCTATAACACAATAGGACTTGTATTAAGAATTATTAAGACAAATAACATCTTATTTGCAGATGTGCAGCTAGAGTGGGAAATAAAGGTTAAAAGAACAGATACAAATGGGGCACATATGTTCATACAAGCAGTAATGTTTCAGGATCAGGAACTTAGGTGAGATACCTGGTTTATGAGGCAGCAATTCAGTATGTTTCAAAATAAACCACCTTGGGATCTATGAGAAACAAAAAAATGTGTTTAGGGATACCACAGGGTTACAATCAGCCAACCCAGAATATGAAAATTACAAGACAAATGACCCAATTTTTCAGGGGAAAAAAAGATGGACAACTTGTGATTAAAACCAAATACAGACCTTGTTTGAACAAACCAACTATAAAACAAACAGGAAACTTGAATACTAAGTTAGATGTTAAAGTAAAAAGGTTGCCTGACCTAGAATTGATCATTGTTTTTGGAGCTGATCGGTACTCATCCCTGTAATTAAATGTGGGTTCAGCAGCATGATTATTAAACTCTTGACAAGAACCTAAACTCTCAACAACCTAGAAAACGGATTCAGTAACAGCACAAGACACTGAAACTCTCACAATACTGTTAATCTACTGTACTCTAACATAAAAAAACTTCACTCACTCCCAGAAAAAAAATAGCACAAAAATTAGGGCAGAAGGAACAAAGTAATCATTCCAAAGCAACCTGTAACATACAGTTCTTACCTCACATGCAGGTGTATCTTTTACCTTCATAAACGCCTTCACCCACATGCTATTTCCAAACAAGGATACAATAAGAATTGCTACACTATTAAGAACTCAGGATTTGTTCAACAGGGTCTTTGTTTAACAGGTCATTTGCCTTTCTTCAATGTTGGTCTTGGAAAGAAATGTCACTATTTAGAGGCAGTTTAAGCTTTTTAGAAATATTGTTACAGATCAGCAACATGTATCATAAAAGCACATATAGAAACAACAATGAACTATTACCTTTCCGGAAGTTGCTCATTCACACTAGGTCATGTTAGTTTTTAGTTAGGAATGTAACTGACTTAAGTACCATACCGACACTTTTATTTCCAAGTGAGCCTCATCTCTCTGAGGCTTTCTACTTTTTCCAGCCCCACTACCCACCATTGCAGAACGTGTTTGGAAATCTTTGGAGTCCTCTTCAGAAGTTGTAACTACTTTAAACATCCTTATGGCAGTAAATCTTCATCTCTTTGTGGGTGTGTTTGAGTTTTTGAAACAGCAACAAATCATTTGGAGCCAAGTCTAGTGGACAAGGTAAGTAATCAAGATGGGTAAAAATTCGAATGGAAAACTTAACTATAAAGTAATATTTTATTACGGCTTTTTAAGGTCTCTAAATTGACTTCCAAAATATTAGGGAACTCGCAAGTAAATAATTTTAAAAATACTCTTGGCTATAGACTTCTGGATTTTTTTGTGATCAGATATTCCTTTGCACAGCCAGGCAGGATGGGGACCGCAGGGGCAGGAGTTGGGGGATGGGCTCACCTCCTAGCCTAAATACCTAAAGAAAAACTTAAAAGCTGAATAGCTGGTGCTAATTTGCTGTCCTATTGAAAATTCTGGTTTGTTCACCTTCAAAATAGTACTTAAACCTGATTTAAATAACCTTATGGTACCATTTATGTGCAAATCAAATCTTGACAAGTTTCATGCCACAATAAAACATGTAATGTACACTGTTGGGCCAAACCCATTTGCTTTTTCCACCTATACAGGGGAGATTTCTAAGAATTACATTTTAATCTCACATATAACAAGGAAAGAAACAGGTCTGTCAGAAAATCAGTACAGGCATTTTACTATCAAAATTTTTTTTTAATAATTTATTTAAATAAGATTGAAGCAGTTTAGAAAAACAAGATTTGTATTTTATTTTCTTGTAAAAATCTTTACACATGCAGACAAACCAGTGTTAAGAAAGTATTCACCATCATTTAAACAAATAACCACTTAAATAGAACAGTGTCTGCAAGTTTATCTGTATAAAAATAAGATACATTTTTTACAGAATTCACGCTCCAGTTCTTATAGCAATAAACAATACACAACTATAATAATTACAATTGAACCTGACCATGGTTTTCAATTAGATACTGCTAGGGCATTTTATGTGCAAAAAAAAAAAAAAAAAAAAACACCAAAAAACATAGTCTTTTTAAAAGAAAATGTCCTCAGTGTTTCTAGAGACCTAGAGGGTTTAAGAAATCAAATCCTAATCAGTTTGCTTTTAATATTTTGATTATGAGTCCATACATCACACTGTAGATAGGCAAAATCAGGAGCTGATGCAGGCTCAAAGGAAGAAAGTCAGCGTCTGTGCCTGCCATGTCCTGAGCGACTGCCACCATGGTGCTTGCCTTTGTGGGATCTCTCAAAGGAGCGAGATCTTTCACGCCTGTCCCTATGATGTCCCCTTTCATGCCTGTGTTTCTTGACAGCATCTGAGTGATCCCGAGACTTGCTCTGAGATCGAGAACGAGACTTTTTCCTTTTATGACCATGTCTATTTGAACTTTTTAAATCATCTCTGGTATGCTTGGCTTTAAGGTGAGGAGAGCCATGATTATGATGTCTTCTTGGGCTTTCACTGTGACTGCGGGACCTGCTTCTTGATCTCGAGCTGTATGTTCCCGATCGACTCCGCCTATTATTATAACTTAGATAATAAAAATTTGAGGTTGAGAGTCAGTTTCTACTGGGAGCAAATTATTTTTGGTGGTGGGTTCATAGCAGGTTCAAAACAAAACCACTGTATAGTGACAGACCAGACTGAAGATGTTTAATAAACTTCCCCACCCCTCACTACCTCTCCTTCAGCCTGTTAACATATTAAACAAATCTTAAATATACTACATCTATATTCCAAGGAAGGGAGTAATTCGAGTATCTTAGCTATTTACTGAATTATCTCCCATGTGCCCCAAAGAACCACTGAAGAGCCACAAGGAGCCGGCCATCTAATTGTAAAGTTAACTAGGGAAAGTCTTTGGCTATAGCTGACCTGATTCTTCATTAGTAGTAAGTGGCTGGCCAGGCTGTACACCTCTCCAGAAAACAAAAGCGAAAACCAGAACAGAATGCCGTATACTACCATGAAACAAAAAAGCCACATGCCACACAGCGTATCTCCAAACTCGTTTCTGACAATTTACCCTGTATTAAATCTAGCCTAACTTTGAAAATAGTCCATGTCCAATTTTTTTTAAAAGCCATAACCTTTTAAGACTCCAAATAAGGCTGCTTTCCCCAACAGAGTATTTACTTACTGTCTTCTTGGAGTATGTGATCTAGAACGCGATCGTGTTCTTGACCTTGATCGACTTGCACTTCTGCTATTTCTACTTCTCTTGCTGTCTTTTCTTACACTTAAAAAAAAACACAATCTTTTAGTTATGTATATAGTATTAGAAATTAAATACATAAAAAGATTCCACAGGCCATTTTTCTAACTCAACTATACTCACCCATTGTAAGGGCTTTTAGAAGCCTGTTGTCTATCCTCGGGTTCTTTTTTTACTGTCTTCACATTAACGGAAATAGGTGACTTCTCTTCAGCTTTTACTTCTCTTGGTGATGCTTTTAAAAGAACATTAAGGCATGTTAACTATTAGATTTTACAGAAGGCCAAATAGGTTTCTAAATGTAACCAAGTACCATTCAATTTTATCAGTCCTTAGTTGGCTGTCGAGAGAAAATAGGAATATCTTAACATCACTGTTTCTATGCAACTTTGAAATGCTAAAACTTACTAATAACCACACATTGGCAGTGCTTATTATTAACCTTACATGGTTTAGAGGCTGGAGAAAATCCACCAAGAGTTGAAAGGGCTGGAGTTCCATCAGGATTCAATCCCTTTGCTTTTAATTTGGCTTCTTGTAAGGCAACTTTTCTTTTCTCTACTTCTTTTTCCAGCAATTCATAGTTTGGCTGTTGGAAGAAAGAGAAGTTAGTATTTCTCTTTTACAGAAATTTACGTTCTTAGCACTGACAAAATATTAACACAAATACTGGTAAACAGAATTACCTTTTTTCTGGTATAAAGCCTAAGCGTTTCTATGCAGATCTCTTGGATCTCCTCTTCCGTCGTACCAAAAAGAAGAAACCAATGGGGACGAGTTGGCAATGGAATCTAAACCATAAAAACAAGATTCGATGAAATTTTCAGTTTTTATTAAAACTGCTAATTCCTGTGATTTCCTATTGGACTATACAAGATTCACATGTCTATATATATATTATGCACCTACCTGAAGAGCTCTAGCTGCAAGGTAGATGCAAGCACATGCAATAGTCTCTGGTTGAAATCGAACAAATACATTGGTTCGAAGACTGTCATTCATATAATTCCTGAAAAATATTTCAACCATAAGCTTTGTATGTATACAAATCAGTTCCTCTGAAGCTTACATAAAATTGGAGACTCAATCTACTTTATTCTTTTTTCTTCTCATATTTGTGTTTTCAGTATTCTAGCATATAACAATTCTTAACTCAAAAAGCAGTGAGAGATAAGAATTTAACACTAGAATCATTCATGTCTCCCAAATAGGACCGAAGTCCTTTAAAATAATTCCATATTAAAAAAATAATAATTCCATATTATTACTCCACATAGAACAGTTTTTTAAAAAAACATGAAAAGCAATGCTCCGAAAGTTCCGACATGATTAGTTTCAGAAATGACAAACCACTCCAACAATACTTCAAGCCATTAGTTATTGACCATCTCTCTCCTTTATCCACAATGAAAAGCAGTGTCAAAAATTCAATACTGTGATAGGGATAAAAAAGCATTTTCAGTAAGCACGCACCAAATTAAGAAAACTAAGCTAGTTCAGAAAACCTAGGTTGGGAAGTGAAGAGCAAATAATATATATAACAGCCTTGTTTATATACAAGTGTGACTAAATATAAATAAAAGCAGTAACTACTTCAGTTAATAAATTACTGGACTTTTATAATAGTGAACCCTCCCCACAATATTCCTGAAGTATTGAATAAATTTTACAAATTGTTCAAAAAGTTAAACTAAGACTGTTTCTTAAAAGTCCTTAACCCGTGAAAACTGATAAGAATCTGTTTTATAGAACATATATCAAAGTCATGCATTTTATAAAAGCAATGAGACTTTTCTAATATTACTAATAAAGAAGCATGGCAGTCGTTAAGTCCAGAACATAAGAATTACATCACTTAAGTACTGCACATCAACAGTCTTAAGACAGTAGTTGTGGCTGAACCACAAACTCCTTTTTTTAACTTTTAAGTCAGCACTACAAATCACACATCTTTAGCTCTAAAATCTAAGTTTTCGAGTTCTATGTTAAAATTAACAGCTCTTTAAAATGAAGTACTTCTTACTTCTAATACCATTGCCTCCAATAGCCCAACAGCTATACATTCATCAAGAACGGGAATGGTGCCCATTTTAAGCTGCTGTTTCCACTGGTAGAATTCATGCTATACAAACTAAAAATAGAAATCTAGTCAAACTCCTAGCAAAAATCATTTAAGTAATGGCTGGACAACAAATCTATCAAAAATGAACTATTCATTTTGATAGTTACAGGTATACATTAAATACATAGGCATGTTGAATAGTTACTTCTAGAAGCAAATATACAAATCCTTTTGACAACCCGACAGAACTAGAAGATGCTGCCAGATGGATATGGACCACTTCAGTGAATCTCGGATGAGAGCTTGCACTGGATTGGCTGGAGAGCAGGGCAGCCAATCAGGCCATCCTGAGGTCATGGGCTGAAGTGCAGAGGGCAGAGTTCTATGACTTACCATCATGGACTACCCTTTAATTAAAGAGTAGAAAAAAGAACAAAGTTAAATTGAGTTCTCCATTAAAAGTAATTAGTCAAGCCAAGAAAACAGGAAGCAGAAATAAGCATTATTTACCTTTTGATTAAAACACAAAAAAACAAAAAGCACCAAAACAAACTTCTCTCATCATTTTGGAAAAAGGGAAAATGAAACTTACTTTATTTCTGCTTCTGTTTTCCTGGCTAGGAAAGCAACGTAAAAAGCAACTTACCAGGCAGTTTGAACCAGGGTTTGATTACGTTCACATTCTAAGACTTGTAAATACATAACAATGATCTGAAGGACAAGGGAAAAAAACTTAGTTTAGCATATCGTAAGTTCTTTCAAAGCACAGAGTTCAATGAACATTAAGTAACTGAAAATGTTAGGAGCAAGTTTTAATTCATAAAAATAATGAATAATTGGTCTGCATGAATAATACAGACCAACCTAAATTTACCTGATATACCTAATATGTATCAACCTAAATGTACCCGATAGTCAATGTAGGTTTCTATGTTACTAAAGTTCACATGGACATGAAATGTTCCAAAATTGTACAGGAAAAAAGAAGATAAGTCATCTAAGAATAGTATCTAATTTTTCATGTGATAGGAACTGATTATTTCACTTAATTTCCAAAGGTACAAAAACCCTAGAGACTGTTTTAAAGTTACACAATGTGTATGATGCATACTATGCACAACTCAGAGTGGGTATTATAGTAAGTAACCAAACATTTCTACAGTGAAGCTTACCATACTAAAGTGTGATAAATTTTAAAAACTCAAATGAGTTTACCTCAGCTCAGATCTTTCTGGACCATTATCATCGTTCTCATTTCACAATTTTAGAGATGTGGAATCTGAGGCACAGACTTTTCTGCCAAGGTCACACAGCTAAGGGCAGAAACGCATTTCTATGTGCAGATGGTCCTGTCCCCAGAGAACCTGCTCTCATTATCATTGTGCTATGGCTTATGCTGAGCATATGGGAGCCAAGAGACGCTGGAGCAACCTAAGAACACCCAATGATGCCAGAAGTGAGCAGCCACACACTCTAAGCCGTTTCACTGTGCAGAAGGTAACACAGCAGCAGGCACTTCTGCAGACACGCGTGTTTATTCATTTCATGGCTGGTATGTAACATTTCCATTCTCTAGTGTGAACACTGGGTTACCTCAGAAGCAAAAAGGACTTATCTACGCCCACATAATAAAAAGATCTGAATCCAAGACTTTCTCATTTTACAGATCATTTAAATTCCAAAGAGTTGCTTTTTAAAACCAATGGTTAGTGCTCAAAGACAAATTTGCAGGAAATAAAATTTTAAAAGAACAAAATCCTAATACTTACGACTGTAATTTCTGTATTCTACAACTCACCTTATGGGGATGCTTGACATGAACACAAAATCCCAATTCCTTTAGCACCCTCCTCTCTGCCTTGATAACTTGATTTTTGGTGTTAATGTAGTTCTGATCAAGGATCAGGGGGCTTGGAGTCCTATAGTTTGTAAGAAATAAAATCAAAACTGTTTTGCACATCCCAAAAATTTTATTTGTGGTATCTCCATTTTCCCTTCCAACCAACTATTGGCAACAGAAACCAGCTTTTTAAACTCCTGCAAACAAGTTAAAAGCATTAATCTTGTGCTGTCCAAGTTATGCTAATTAAATATATACTTTCTAGACTCACTTCCTAGTTTACTAACAAAACCCTGAAATGAAAAAAATTTCGGTCTAATGCTCTTAGATTTATCCTTGGTTTTTTTCATCCAGATGTATTTATATTACATAACAGCCTGATTTATTTTCACAGTCTCATTAGTCTCCACAGACTAGAAACAAAATTAATGTGCTCTTGCACATATGTATTACAAAGACTTCACAGCTCTTGAAAATATGTATTACAAAGACTTCATTAAGAATAGAGTGATTTTACAAAATATCCACTCATGATTAGTTTAAGACCAAAGCTAAAATTAAGGGAAAATAGGGTGCGTAGCTAATTCAGATTCCCCTAAATGAGCAGTTGATTTGAATAAACTGATCTGAGTCTCTGTTAATAATCTGGAAACTAAAGATTCAGCTCAATTACCAAAGAAATGTTTTTAAGAATCAGATTTAACACTCAAAGTGATCAATATAACCAGGCCAAAATTTGTTCAGTTATTAGCCAGCATCGTTAGTACACAATGCAGGAGAAGGGAAGACCAACTATAATGAAGAAACTGAAACAGCACGTAAGGTCTGTGTACCAGACCAAAATTGACAGCTTTAAAAGTTATGAGAGAGGCGATATATCTGTGGTTCAGTGCTTTGGGGGAAAAATGCTTTCAATTAAAAAACTCTTAAATTTAAGTCTTAAAATAATAAACTAGTTTCTTAATGAGAAGTCAGTCAGGACTTGGAATTTTTCTTCTTAAAGTTTATGAAAGGTACCAATGTCCTTCGTTTGTTACATTCTTAGATCCAACCAACAAAAAACACTTTTATTTAGAAGCTGATTTTAACATGGGTAGAATATGTAAATATTTTCCCCCATACTCATTTTCAGCCAAAAAATCCAAGAGATTTTGCTCTGGGAAGAACACAACATTTTAAAGATAGTCCTCTGAATACTGCCCCCACTTTTCCTTTCACTATGGACACCAAATCCAAAAAAACTTAATCTTATAATTTTATACTACAATCCACTTGAAGATCAGAAAAGAATCTGAAATCAGCTATATTACCCTGTAATGTATGTTTCCAGAGTAAAAAAAAATCAACTCATTTATTTTCCTCTTTCTCCTGTTTCAAACTATAAAACCGCAACGCTTAACTAAACTATTTCTAGCTTTTCTATACTATCAAGTTGGATATAAGACAAAAATTGGCAAAGCTGACAAGATGGAAAACAGCCTGTTAAGGCTGAAAGTGGCCTTCACTCAATTCAGTTCTTACAGCTTTGAAAGGTGAGAAATGAAGCCACATTTTTCAGGTGGGGAGGAGACTGATTGCTAACATAAAAATATAAATAATGAACCCATTTTATCAGGACAAACAGGCTACGAGTTCACTGTTCTTTGGAAAAAATAAATGAGGACAGGGAAGCCTGGTGTGCTACAGTTCATGGAGTCACAGTGATTTGGACACGACTTAGCGGCAGAGAAACTAATGTGTACACAAAAACGTGTTCAGAGATCTTAAGGTTTATCATTTCTCAATGTTATAACAGGAAATCTGGGGAAAAGTGAAATCTACTTAAAGAACCAACTCTTTAACCAATGGACTGGTTATCTGATGATAACCAGGTATTCATTAGGAGACAGAATACCTCTGGTGGTATAGTTACACACCACCTTCTTAACACTTAAGGTGCAACTCAAATAGTAAACTACACCATTAGAATCTTTATAAAATTATTATGAAAAGTTTTGTCTCTTTTTTTCCTGTTTGTGTTGAACAAATTTATTTTATCTCTTACCAAACTTGCTTTAAGAGTTATTCCAAATTCTATTAGAAATTCATTTTCTTACAACCAACTCAACATTTGAATTATGGTTATCATCTGGTCCCTAATCAGGTTTAATCACTAATTCTGCTTAATTAGTTATTTTCTATCTATTCTGTATAATCTTTACTTTCTCATTTTTTGGTGTCAAAATCCCAATATTAAACCAATTAGGGAAACCAAACCCACTCCCTCCTCAACTTCTTGCTTAGGCAATAGTAACCACTTGCAATCTTCAGTCCATTTTGTGGATGTATATAATCTGATACCTTCACTGTTCAGAAGAGGTTTTACCTCACAATGAAAGGAGACTCAATGAACATGTAACTTATCCTACTTACAAAGACTACTTTGTATCACAATTGTATCCTCAAATAGCAGCAGTAAGAAAATGTTCAAACTGCCTAAGCAAATTGTTTCTTTGTATTAACAAAGTATCTACTCAATTCTTTACCTGGCAACAAGCACATCAAATTTAATTAAGGTTTGCTAGAATTTGTTCCTCATCAATTAGGTAAACTTTCTTTCCAATAAAAGTTTGAAGAGGTTAACATTTTAAAATCTTTTTAAAAAACCTGCTTAAAAGAAACTTTCATCTGTTCAGAAGAAAGTAATTTTCATGATAAAAAACACCCAAACCTAACTCCTACTCTTCTGCTTTTGTCAAGACTTTTTCAGATTAATTTGTATGAAAAGAACAACTCTCAAATTTTAATCTTAGTGCAAAGTTTTGGGTTTTGATCATTTGAAGTTTATTATGGGGTCTCAGATTAGCTATCTTTCCTTTAGCATGATCTCAAAAATACAACCACAACACAAATTTAGGAGATTCAAACATGGTTTGTCTTACTCATGTGGCACAAAGGACCAAGAAAACGTGGAACAAATTCTTTGAGACTATACTTCAAGGAGATCAGTTGTTTCTTCCTCAACATACAGAAATTTGTAATTCCTACTTCAAAGGAACATTCTTTGGCAGTGTTTAAACAAACTAAAGGCCATCTTTTAGAGCCACCAAAATAAACTGTGGATGAAGACTGGACTAAATGACAAGATCACTTAAGACCCTTCCAATTCTAATCTATGATCTATATGCACGTTGAAAATACCACACCACATTCACCAATAAGTGGGCTGCTGCAGTCTTTGAATATCTGCCTTCTTTTAGACAAGGCTTATAGCATGAAGCTAGGTGCCTTAAAACTACAGAAAACCCTTAATTTGCTGGAAATATGCTGCATCTCAAAAGCAAACTATAATTGGAAACTATTGAAATGAAAAAGCTCTTTCTGAGCTTAAAAAAAATTCTTAAACTACAAAAAATGACGAGAAAAAAAAATCACATAATTCAGAATGGAGCTTGGGCATCAGTTCTTCCTAAAAGCTCCTCTAGTAATTCTTATAGTCAGCACTGAAATACAGCAACTTTTTTTAAAAGTCTACAAAATTGATGCTTGTTATTAGCAAGGTCACACTACAATTTAAAGCTATGCATAAACTAAAATAAATAATACCATTAAGACAAACTTATACACTTTACCTAAAGTGATATTAATAGTACTCTTTTAATGACATTAATCTAAAAAATTACTAAGCTATCGTTCTAATAACTTGGACAGCAAAGACAAACGCTTATAACAAGAAACAGGAGTTTTTCTAAATGGTTCACCAGTGGCCAACCTGTTAGTCCCCGATTCCAGTGACCTATTCTCAGAGCACTGGCTTCTCCTTGGGGATTTTCGATACTTCACTCACTGTTGCCATGACGACAGCTTCATCGCTATGTACCACTCCACATCACCCAGGCTTTGGTAAATGTAGCTGGTCGCTGTATAGTCGGTTGCAAGGGAAAAAAGAGTTGAAGTTAATAACATATACAAGCTACCTGTCTGAGTAAACTTGTAATATGCATAGAAACACTTTTACATCCTGCTTTTTTAAAAAAGGCTTCCATGCAATTAACAACTCCCTTTAAATTTCATGCTGTAATCAGACTTCTAAGACTGAGACACAATCAATTTGTGATAATGACTAAAGGGGGGGGGGACCCGACACAACAGTCAAATCAGGTGAGATGTTTTAAATTCCAAGGTTTTCACAGTTAAGAGAACCTACTCAGACATCAAGGAAGAATACTCCATCTCAAAGAAAAATTTCAAAGTAGATAATAAATGATAATAGCAAAATGGTTCAAAGAATACTAACAGAAAACTATTTCCTTTAAGCAAACAGAATCCTTTGACTAAAGAATCGTGTCATTGTTTAAAACACCCTTAACAATCAACTAGATCTAAATATAACTTTTAGCTCAGACCATACTAAATTATCAATTTGAAAACTCCGAAGTTTCAGGGATTCCTCACTAAAAAGCTAGAAGACATTTTTAGATGCAATTAAAAAGTTAGTCTATCCCTGAAAATAAGGTGAATGAGAAAAGAACAGGAAAAAGAATGTAAGAAAACTGAAAACTGCTGTGAAAACTACCTGGGTAACAACATTTCAGTCTAAGTAGGCTAACTAATCATTTCAAGGCTACTATTCGCTTGTCTCTAAATAGTTCCATTACCAACAATTTACAGATTCAACTCATAAGGACCACTCATGGGAGCTATTAATTTGGTACTAACCAATGCCTAACCCCAGAATGACTTAAAATCTTTTTATAACTGACTTCCTTTCAAACTCAGTACAAGTTTATCTAGTATCACAACTTCTCAAAAAGTGAACAGAACTACTAATCTACACTATGTATGTACTAGAAGCATCTAGTACTAGAAGTCATCTGCAGACACAAGCAGCACTGTAACTAAAACTTTTTGGTACTGTCTCACAGGAACACATAAAATGCTAGCAGGTGTCCACCTATAAAACAACACTATTTTGGTTTCTACTTTCTTACTAGATCAGATAAACGGGCCCTATCTAAATGCAGCCCACTCAGTGAGACTGTTATCTGACCAAAACAAAATACCTGTTTAATCCCTTTGACTCCAAACTTTATCATCCTGCAGTCCTTTCAGATCCGGTATTATGGGGGGATATCGTAGTTCAATGTTGAGAAGTATTCTAACAAAAGCCAGCCTCAATTGGTAAAGAATTAACTGGAACTTCCAGTGGTAAGACAATCTACACAAAACTTCACCACAATATTAACTTGAACTGCAGTGTTTAAACTTCCAGCCTTTAGCCTTACAGAGAAGGGAGGGGAGAAATAACTTACAGAACACACTCACACTTGAGACAAACATATTCCCTTTCTTGATTAATCTTAAAACCACAGGACTGGCTTCACAGCACTGTTAGGATTGTCCATAAATGCAACTGCCTCTACAAACTTCAGGTAACTGGTTAACTGCGGTTTTTCAAATTATAAGTATCAGTGTGTTCCTACGTGAATTTTAACACCTAAATTAAAGTCAGTTTTCCCTTGCGTCGGTTTTAACTTGAGAGAAAAGAATGTTTTGATATGATTGGTGCACAGTTCAGCAGTAGCAAGAGATGCTGCATTCAATAATGCCAATCTTACCTTTTTCCTCTTAACTGGCGGAGGTGGTGAAATACATTAATCACATCTCTTATTCTTCTAGGTGCTTCTTCGATTTTTGATGCAAGATTTATACACGCCATGGCAACAATCTGGGGGGAAAAAAAGCCAATAAAAAGCTGTTAGATTATGGCCGGGCAGCAGCAAAGCAGAAAGAAGCGCCCCTCTCAAAGTCTACGGAACTCATTCTAATGAAAAACTTTCAGACACAGCTGGGGCATTTGGTGAAATGAAAGTGCAGTTGACATTTCTAGGACATAGACTATGCTAATGTGACGTTTCTTCTTATTGCCTGAAAGTTTAGTCGCTCAGTCGTGTCCGACTCTTTGCGACCCCAAGGACTGTAGCCTACCAGGCTCCAATGTCCATGGGATTTTCCAGGCAAGAGTATGGGGGTGGAGGCTGCCATTTCCTTCTCCAGAGGACCTTCCCGACCCAGGGATGGAACCCGGGCCTACCACACTGTAGGCTTTACCATCTGAGCCACCGGGTAAGTCCTTATTCCCCTTAATTTTCAATCCGGAGCCAAACTCAATCTCACAGGAACTCTCCATCTGATTGAAAATGCAAATTCTTGGTAATAAGGCACCTGGGCTCAGGCTCCATCTTCTGGTTCTCAAACTCTCTCCGCAAGTCCCTACTCCCCTATGGGTGAGAACTAGGTACAAAGGCCTAAAACTAACCACTCCCTTTCTGTAAAGGCTGGCCGCTGACACTACCCCCTCCTTACTTCCCATTTCCGGATGGAGAAATTCCCGCGTCGCCCGCCCCCGCCCTGCTTACCTCGAAACTGTGTTTGACGAAAGACTTGGAGTAGAAAAACCGATGAAACAACACCTGACCCGTTGCCATCGCCACCTGCAGACAAGAGAAGAGAACGGAAGCGCAGGGGTCAGGCGGGCCCGCACCAGGCGCCGCCGCCATTTTGTGCCTCTGCTCACTCCCCTCCCCCTCCCCACCGCGAACAGCTCCCGGGCGGTCCTCCCACCGCAAGGGCCCTCCCGCGCTCTGGCTGCGACCGCGGCTGAAGAGGCCCAGGGGGTGACCCCCACGCGGCGGGCCCTGGTGGTACCGGGAGGCAGCGGAGGGGAAGGTGGGGAGGGGAGGCGCGCCTGCCGGCCCGGGGCTGGAGCACTGACCTGCGGAAGCCGGAGGAGAATGCCGGCGGCCTGGATGAGCTCGCAGCCCAGGATGCGCAAGTCCGTCTCGCTGGGCAGGTCGAGCCCGTCCTGCATGGACGGGGTGGGCGATAGCCGCTCCTCCGGAATCAGCGAGTGGTCGATGGTGAGCGAAACTTCTGAATAGAGACGGTCGCCGATCAGGATTCCCCCCGTCGTGGTCGTCGTCGTGGTCGTCGTGCCGGAGCTTGAGCCGCCCGCGCTCGGGGCAGCAGACGAGACGGCGGTGGCAGCGGTCGCGGTCGGGTGAGGCCCGGACGCCATAGTCTCAGCGAGCTGCACGCACGCCCAACGCAGCCGGAACCCGGAGTGAGACTAACCAGCGTTCTCGGCGCGACGGATATTCCCGTGACCGCCGGGTTCTGGCCGCTTCACGCAGGGTGCGCTTCCGCCCTGACGTCACCACGCCCAGCCGGCGTGCCAACTAGTCCCTTCAGGCGGCGTCTCCGCCCGCGGAGCCTACGCCCGCGCCGGCCGCGGAGCGCAGGCCTCTGGGTGGGACCGTCGGGTGACCCGGATGACCTCTTCGTTGGTTCCGCAGAGTGGCTGGGGACGTGGTCTACTTACTAACACAACCTCAAACCGCCTCGCCTCGTTTGTAGTATTTTTAATCAAAAGAGTAATCAGGGAGCTTTACGAGATACCTTATCTCCAAGTTCGAGTCCGCAAATTTACTGTAACCCCTGCACAGTTTTGCTAATTCCTCTAGAACGTGCGTCCGTGTGCTCCCGTCTCTCTTCCTCTCCGAACTCTCCGCATTTGGGCGGCGCAGGTTCAGCGAGTACAAAGAGAGGCGGCGGATCGACCTTCGCCCGCATTGGCGGGTGTAAGTGGTTACTCCGGTGTCGTGTAGGGCCGAACTTGTAATTTAAAGTGACCCGCGAGGAATCTGGAGTGGGTTGCTTTACGGTATTTTTAGAAAACAGGAATGTGAACGACTTCGGTTCCAAGTGGGGGAAGAAAGCTCACCGTGAGCCTGTGATTCCCAGAGGTATCAAGTAGGGCGCAGGCTTCGTATTGACTGCGAGGGCGGCTGCTTTAGCGGCTTAGATTATGAAACAGGCCTGAGCCAGTGACCACGCCACGGCTTTCGCTAATCTGGAAAATCCCTAGTTTCCAAAAATAGTTTTAGGGCGAGCCCTTACAGAGGTAATTTGATTATGCCCAGAAAGGAGTCTGTGTGTTCCTGCGTGATTGATGCAATTAGTAGTATGGAGAAATCGACCTCCGGTGTATATATGGGATCGATTTCTCCCATATATATATATTTCCTCTGTGATATTAGTAGCTCTCCAAATTTCCTGAAGTTTGAAGTAAAAACAGTGATACCGATCCAAACTACTAGAAGCTAGAGCTAGACAAAAAGTATGTCTGGGTTTACTCCATTTTTATCCTACGCCTGAACCTAGGAGACATGGTCTGGAGATGAGACGCCCCATCGCCCATTATATAGCTCAGTTTTAAGGCTTACTTGGATTAATTATAGAAAGCGAATTGAAACTTCTACAAATAGAGCAAAGAGAGTTTGAATACATTGAAATATTTGTCAGTGACATCGAAAAAGCAAAACAACTCAAAAATCCTCATTTTAGAAAAAGCATTAAATCAACCTTACACCAGTATTTCTGAACTCTGGCTGCACTTAAGGATCTTCAGAGGAGCTTTTATTTATTTTTGGTCACATCGCAGCAGCTTGTGGGGATCTTGGTTCCCTGACCAGGGATTGAATCTAGGCCCTTAGCAGTGGAAAAAACTGAATCCTAACCACTGAACCACTAGAGAATTACCCAGAGGAGCTTTTAGAACATACTGATGCCTGAGTCTTACTTGTAGCAGTTAATATGATTGATTTGCAATAGGCCTAGGCAGTGGTTGAATTTTACCCATAGTCCAGGCAACTAGAATGTTCACCAGGATTGAGAAACATTGCTCAAATCAAGACACCTGACTTCTCTGCTCCTCACCTTCACCTTTGTGACTAGGCTGTTTCCAGGGAAACGTCCCTCTTCAATATTCAGCAGGGATCTAAAATTCTGTAACAAAGTTTGACATCTCTAAAAACTAATTGATGGTATGCAATTTTGCTGGTTCCGACCATCTAGTATGCAATTGTGTAGATACTATCAAGTGGGGAGTGCTTCAATTATTTAAAAGTAAAAAGGGAAAAAAATAAAACCTAATTGGTAATATGCTTCATCAAAACACTGAGCTTCAGTGAACTCATCACCTGTATTTGTAATGACTTGAGAGTAATGTAAGACTATTTCTTGATGTAACATTTTTCTAATATTAAGAGAATCTCCCACCATGCTTCTCCAGTAAGCTGATTTGGTGATGTCTTGATGTATTGGGTTGGCCAAAAATTTTGTACAGAAAAACCCTAACGAACTTTTTGGCCAACCCATTGTTTTATAATACATTTTTAACCTCCAGGTCCATGATTCATCTAAAAAAGTTCACAAGCATAGGAATGAGGAGTTCTGGGAGAAGGAGGTGTGGCTTGCTCTACTTCTGGTATCTTTTCCCAGAGGACTTCCCTGCTGCCCTCCTCCTGCATCTGGCAATAACTTCCAGAAGTGCATAACCACTCAAACTATTCGACAACTTTGTGCCCACTTCCCACTCTTTTCTGACTATACTTCAAATTGCATCCAGTTGAAGTTTGAGGTGTTAGTCGCTCAGTCATGTCAGACTCTGTGATCCTAGGCACTGTAGCCTGCCAGGCTCCTCTGTCCATGGGATTCTCCAGGCAAGAATACTGGACTGGATTGCCATTCCCTTCTCCAAATATTTTGTATATTCTTTCTTAACAGCAGTCCTAGTAGACCCTGAGTTTACCCACGTCTAAAAGGAAATCATTGATAATTAAAGTTGCATTTTAACTTACCAAGACCTGCAGGCTTCAGATGATGACTGAAAAGACAAATGGAATTATCTGTGACCTCTCTGAGGCTATTGAAGAATCATATTCCTGATGCTTAAATCCGTTCTCATGCCATTAGTCTCTGCAGTCTCTCAGGGGAGTGTATTTTTCATTATTATTTAAACTTTCAGTTTCTTTAATCCTAAAAATTTCATTAGTTTCTTCAGCAATTGGCTAACCATAAGTGGACTAGCAGAGTTTCAAAACACAACACTGTAATTTAGGCTAAGAGCAAATGAAGTATAAGTCCCCTACCAAGAAGGACGTACACTCTTAATAAAGGGCATGGTACACTCAGAGACAAATATCAAGGTGCCCAGTAAGTGCAAAAAGCAGTCAGAGAAGGGATAAGTCATTATGGTTCATGTCACCAGGGAGCACTTAAAACCTTAAGAAATTGCTAGTCAAGTTTCTATTCACAGCAGAAATCAGAAAGAATCTGACCTCACAAAGGAACGATTCGTATAGTTACATGACTTTTTCATTTAGTCCTGTGGCAGTTATATGGCAACACATTCTGATCAGCTTGCTCTCACCATTAGGAAGAGTCATTCTAGGGAATTCCCTGGCGGTCCAGTGGTTGGGACTGAACATGATTTATATGTAATTAACACTTAGACTTGTGCTGTTTGCTAAATCTTGTAACACTGGCCTGAGCTCTGTTGGCTCTGTGGAGAACTGGTTCTGGCACTTAAACAACCACCCATTGTCTCATAAAGGGATCCAACTGGCCCCCTTGATGGTCTAAAATTCTTTGACTGTTTATTCAGACATCTTGAACTGCAGACTACCCCTTGGTTATTTCTTCGTTATTGTATTTTAGTCACCAAGCCTTGTTCCTTCCTTGGATCTGCCTGTCCTGTTCTACTATATCTGCTGCCTTTCATGCCTGGACCACCACACTAGCTTTCTAAATGGTCTTCTTGCCTCCAGTCTCTCCCATCCTTAACTCATCCTGGGACATCTTAAATTGCTCTTGAAATATCAGCTTACTTCTTCCATTTTCTCAAAAAAAAAAAAAAAAAAAGTTGGAGATAATAGAAATCAATACTTTTTGGCAATTGAGGCTTTCCACAACCTAAATTTGCCCTGTCACTCATTTCCTCATCGAATTACCACCGCACCTTATTCCCGTTTCAACCCGAACCAAGATCAGCTGGACCTGTCTCACCAATATGTGTTTACCTTCCCGATTTCACTTAACCCTGCTTCCATTTCTCAAGTCTACAATATTCTAACTCCTACTTTATGATAAACAATTTTTTTTTTTTTTTTTTTGAGATACAGATGAAATTTCCTACCCTTTGCCAGGGGCCTCCTCCACCTGATCTACCTTTTATTAATTTTCTCCTTCTTTGGATTCTCTCCTAGTATGCATTCTGACACATGATTCCGTACGATCATGCAGTTACCTGATTACTTCATGGGTGAGCTTACTGACTCCTTAAAAACAGGACCATTTTTGCATTTATTGACATTCTCCACAGAAACCTATAAGACACTGTGTATATGGTAGGTACTTAATCAGAGCTTGCGGGCTGACCTACATGCTTTTCTCCTAGGGCCTTCCATAGGCTGCCTGGTCCTGCCTTCTCCGTTCCATCCGGAGGTCAGTCCTATCCTCGGGTGTCTGTCCCACACGACCCTCTCTCCCTAGTAGAAGCTACAGGTGCCGATTTATCCTGTTATTTTTGCAACACTTGGTAGATCAGTCACGTTTCCACTTCTGCTCTATGCTGTGTCTCACAGGGCGCTTAATAGCCCGCGACCTCTGTTCTACGTAGGCCTGGGCTGGGGAACTGGAGGCTTGTTGGAACTGCTGCACGCAGAGAGTTGCAGCAAGGGGCCAGGAACCCAAAGAAACTACACAGCGATGTTATCTGGTGACTGAGTGTGGACAGAGGCTCGGAGACAGTATTTGGAGGTGTGTCCAGAAACTGGGCATGTGTGGCTGAAAGTTAAAAGGCCGGTGCCAATTTGATGAACTGCAAAGCTAACAAAACCACAGGTTTGCTTTTGAAGTTAGTATCTAGTCTCATCTCTTTTATTCAAAAAGGAAACTAAGGTCCAAAGATGAGGCTGCAAATAGCTACTCAGTAAATATCTACTGATTGCAAATAATCCAATCAAGCCGGTCTTTGGATGGATTTATTCATAATATTTAGTGTCAGAAACTGGTCAGCCAGTCTTAAAGAGCTTATTAGCATGATTTCCAAACAGATCACATCAAGGAAGTGTGACTCCATCAACCCCTGGATTTTGGCCTACTGAAACTGATTTAGGATTTCTAACTTGAAAAACTGTAAAATAATATAAATTTTTGTTTCTTTATGCCCCTAAACCTGTTGTAATTTTAAATAGCAGTTATAGAAAACTAATGCAGTGAGATCTGCCATTTCCTGGTATTCTTTAAGAAATGCTTCTCAAACTTTAAGATGTATACAGATTACCTGGGTAGAGCCCGAAAGCCCCATTTCTTAAAAAAGTCTCCCAAGTGATGCTGATACTGCCAGTCTAAGCTATTCTGAGCAGCAAGGCTTTAGAGCACATTGGGTGATTTTACATCTTTTGCTAATCTCAGTATGGAGGAAGTGGAACCCAACAGCAGAAAGTACTGGAGGCTCTGGAGTTGACCCCAGAGCCCTGGGGAAAAAAAATTCCCTTCACTCAATAGCCATGCAACTTGAGGCAAATGACTAAATTTGCTTAAATTAGTTAAACAATTATTTAAGCTGTTTTCTCACTACTAATGGCTTCCCAGGTAGCTCAAGTGATAAAGAATCTTCCTGCCAGTGCAGGAGCTGAGGGAGACACAAGTTCAATCCCTGGGTTGGTAAGATCCCCTGGAGAAGGAAAGGGCAACCCACTCCAGTATTCTTGCCTGGAAAATCCCATGGACAGAGGAGCCTGGTGGGCTACAGTCCATGGGGAGACAGAGTCAGACACGACTGAAGCAACTTAGCACATGCACATTAACCACATATAAATGATGAATTACCAGTAAAATGAAATTAAAATGCAAGACTGAATTGTTTATTATTAGATTCAACACACACACAGTTCTGTCAAACTGCCATAACACGTTTTAGACACTTTCTGTCAATTTCTGTACTGACTGATGCCTGTAACAAACAGTTCAGTTTGGTTCCTGCCCATGGGCCACTCTTTGACTGCTATTACTGTTTAAATTTTTTGATAGTGAATAGATATTACTTATATAATTGCAATTAATTGTTTTGAAAACAAATCCAATTCAATCTAATAATAGAAATAGGGACACAGGACAGAAATGGTTCTGAGATAAGAGTAATCTTATGGACAAAGAAGGTGGTAACAAGAAGGTGATGTGAGATCTAGGTTTTAAAAGTTAGATAGGTATTTGTCTGCAGGGTGAGTGTGGAAGAGCATTTTAGGCAGAGAGAGACAGGTCCAGGACAGAGACAGGACAGGACAGGTCCAGGACAGTGGACATCTGTGTTCTAGCCTGCCTGTCATCGTCTCCAGTCTTTCCTTTTCCCTAGGGACCCACAGCTTCTCCCTTCTCTGCACAGGTGGTCTGGGCGGGTCTGACCTCTTCCCCAGCACCTCCCAGCCCACTTCCTCCTGGTGATTGGTTCAGGACAAAAGCCAGTCCAAGACTCTGTAATCCTGGCCAGGGGAAGACAGAAAGGTGCTTGTTCCTGTTAAGATTGCTGAGAGGAGGATGTAAGCCTGGCACTACAGAAGAGAACCAGTGACTGGACTGTCTCAAAAGAATCAAGAGCTATAAATCAGAGTACTACTAAGAACATTTATTTCTTCAAACCTTTCCAGTAGTTTCATTGTACTGTTTCCCTCTAACTGGGCCTAGGCAATATTCTATTTCTAAATATTCTGCTTCTAAAAATAGAAAGGGGCCAGCAAGTCCCTGAAAAATGACGTTTAAAAAATGATTCCATTTTCCTCTTAAGGACTGAGAGTTACAATTTTGAACAATTTAGTAGCTGACTTCATTTAGTAGTGTTTTCTATTTCCAATAAGCATTCAACATGCTTCTTTCAGTGCAAGAGCAGTCTTTCACTGAAGAAACTATTAGGAATAAGAAATCAGCTTCTCTGAAGCACCCTACATATTTGTCTTCTTAGTGGGAATAGGAGGTAACTTCTGGAAATCTGAGGACCACATCAGACATTTAGAACATTGTAAAATAAAAATAAGTGAGCCTCATATCGTTGCCATCCTTGTCACAACTCTTTTAGAAAAATTTCCTATGATTTTTGTCTTTTATGGTATTTTTTTCATGACTCCAGGTCAACTGTTTCGCAGCATATTCCTTCATTTGGAGTTGTCAGTGATTTATTATTAGATTCCTATTTTCCCAGGAATAATCCATAGTTGTTGTTGAATCTTCTTCCTCTAAGCTTCATAGCAAAGGGCACGTGATGCCCAAATCTTGGTTAATTTTGATTTAGTTAAGGTAGTGTCCACAAGATATATTCTCTGTAAAGGTACCCCAACATCTCTGAAATAGGTCATCTATGGGATGATTCTTTGATAGTAAATAACATACACAGTTTAATAACATCTTACATATATAGTTTCAAGAAAGAAAAATGCCTCAATATGAAACTTTGTAGATTTGGAAACAGTTATTTCAACAAATCTCTAGTGAGTACCCACTGAACTATGTTATGCTAAGTGCTCACCAAAGAGTGGAAGACAGACCAGCCAAAAGGAGAATTCAAGAGTGACAAGGACCACACTAAGCATGAGGAAACGGGAATCCAGAGAAACGAAAGATTTTAGGTGAAGAATTTCTATTGAGTGGTAGGGTTAGATTAGAACTCTGGCTCTTCTGATGACCAATCCAGTGTTCTTTCCAAGACAACATTCAAAGGCTCTATCATAATACTGCTTCTCCCTGGTTCAGTGTAACACCGGTTGTTACAATGAAAATAAATCACTTAACTATGTAACTAAAACTGGCTGCTGCAGTCCATGGGGTCCCAAAGAGTCAGACAGGTCTGAGCGACTGGACTGAACTGAACTGAACTGAAAACAAGCTTTCTCCGGGCCCACCATAGGATGCTTTAGAGAAACTATCATTAAACTAACTGGAGACCTAGTCTAGTTTTGTCTTAGGAAAATGTTTCCTCAGTGACATAGTGACAGAACCGGATATTGCTCATCCGCCACACCTTGAAACTCCCAGATTTTTCTATTCACAAATCAGGAAACAATTTAGAGGTTATCTAAAAGCCTCCCTACATCTTGAAAGCAATACTTACAGTTGACTCACAATTGCTTTATAGTGTATTGCTTTCATACAAATCACCAGTATCTCAATAGCAATCCAGGTAGTGCTTTAGGTAGGAAGTATGAATCAGTGGGAGATGGCTGCTGAGTTATCAACTGTTTTGCTTGTAGGTTTAATAATATCTAGTGTCTACCTAATTTTCAGGATAGAAAAATAAGAGAAATAGACGCTGTTGTTCAGTTGCTCAGTCGTGTCCGTGTCCGACTCTTTGTGACCCCATGGACTGCAGCACGCCAGGCTTCCGTGCCCTTCATTTAACCACTAGTTTATATTTATTCATTCAATCTAGAGGTGGGCTGTTTAGGTATTGTTCTGATGTGATTCCTTTTAGGCTGCTTTGGATCTGTAGACCCGGAAATCCCAACCCGGTCTCTCTTCCCTGGGAGAAACAGGTGGCTGCAGGGAAGACACAATCGGGAAAAGCTCCATTTTTACCCCTTCATAGTTACAGGACCTATTTTAAAACGTGAAGGCCAAGAATCACTTCACTCTGCTTGTCCTTGTCAAAAAGGAACCTCGTAATGTTCTGCCAGCTTCGGGGAAGTGAATCTAATTAGACAGACAATCATTACAGCATTTGCAATTTTCACAGGACTCTGGCGGTAACTCCCTCCTCCAACAGCTAAAGGGCCATTTCCGATCCAGAGGCGGGTTTCTCCGAGGGCTCTACCGTGGCGGAACTGAACGATGGGGGTGGTCAGTTGGAAAGACCTTCAACCAACCCGCTGTCAGCCTGGTGCCCACAGTCCGTGAGACAAGTGCCCGGAGTTTACTCCCCCAACCCCGCCCCAGGTCCCGCAGCGCCCGCGAAGCCTGGTCGCTCTCGGCCTGGGGTCAGTGGACACGTGCAAGACCTGGTTGGGCTTGCCTCGGACTCCGGGGGCAGAAAGATTTCACAATGGTCGAGAGGGAGGGGCGCCCCAACCTCGTCAATTCTAGGAAGGCCCAAGCCAGCCAGGGTCGCGAGGGGAAGCGGGAAACGACGCCTATAAGCCGGAAAGACGGAAGGCTTAGGGCCACGCCCCGCGCACGCGCGGCACGCTCTTCCCTTGCGTGGCTGTGGTCGAGCGGCTTCCTCCGCCAGCTGCCGGATCTAGCTCGCCGGTCTTTTCCGTCAGCCCGCCTTCCGCCCCTGCGCAGTCGCGTTGTCGCCCGCCACTCCCTTCGCCCCTCCCTCCGCCCTCCGCGGCGCCGGCCCCTTGTGACGTCAGCGGCAGGCCCCTCCCTCCTGGTCCTAATCTCATGCCAAGTGCGGGGCGGGCTGGGTATAGAGGTCGCCAGCTTCTGCTCTGGCCCGAACCTTTCTTGGAAAGGAAACCTCTTTAGTAATTTCCTAAAACTTCGAATTGAGCCTGTAAACTGTGCTCGTTTCCTAATAAGGGTGAAAACGGCCCTTGAAACTGCAAAATGTGTTGTAATTTAGGTTTATTTGAAGACTTGCTTGTCGTTTTAATGTGTTCCCTTAGTGTGTAAAGTGGGAGAGTGACATTCATAAAATGACAACTTTGCATATGGAAGTTGGGATAAGCAGTACCTAGTCTGGCTTGATCGGATTAATATGATTTTAATTTAGTTTCCATTTGAATTATCGGGGTGGCATGTTGAAAGGATGGGTATAAAAAGCTGTTGAAGAGCTTAACGCCGTGGTTAATCGTTGTAAGCAATTTAAGTCAACGCGAGAAGGTGTATCAGAAATAAAATGAGAATTTAAACTTATAAGGGGCAAAGGTTTCATCTGCCTTTTACAGGCAATGAAAGAGACTCAAAAATTTATATGATTTGCCCGAGATTCTGTAATTTCTGTGATTTGTCTGGAATTCAGGCCACTGCTTTCACCATGCCAATACTCTGGCCAGCGTGACTAAGGCTTGCTTTGGAACCCGCTGAGCCTGACCTATTATAGCCTCTTTTCTTGTCTTCCTGCTTCACTTGTCTTTTTCCACTTGCCGTGATTTTGGTTTTCTTCTTGTGTTCTCGTCTCTCTCCCACTCCCCTTTTGCTTTCACGATTTCTTTAACTTCCTTTTTTTGTTTTTTTTTTTTTGATAGTTAAACCAGCCTTTCCTTCCTCTTCTAAATGCCTCTACCTTAAACGACCATAAAAGGAAATAGAAGAATTTTTCTTAAGGGTTTTTTTTGGGGGGAGGGGCGGGGAGGGAGATGGTTAAATACATAGTATGCATATAGTTCGATGTGAAATTTCCTCTTCTAAAAGCTGCCTCCTACTTCTAGTCATAGATGTTCAGTGAAAGGAGGTGTGTGTCTGAGAAAGAATAGTTAAGGAGAGAGAGCAAGAGATAGATTGGAGGGAATGTGTGGTGAGCTGTTTAGAATCAGAAACAGAAGAAAAAATAATCAAGCTGTATATGATACAAAACTCAACCCTAGATAACAACATAGCTGTAAATTCTATACAACTAAAAAACACATCACTTTCAATCCATCCTTGCCTATGCCTCTGAGATGTATTTCCTCAGATGAGTTGTCTTTTCCAGAATAAACCTGTAGCTTTCGCTGCCCCGGGAGAAATAATCGCAGGGCTTCTGCCTGTGACGTAATAATATACAGTGATTCCAGGCCGCATGCCACTATGTAGGCTTCTCGACACGTTGGCGCCTGTGCCCGGTTCTGCACTGGTGTTTGTGATCCTTGTTCTACACTCTCGGAACCTACAGCCTGGAGAATCCCTCGCCTAGTGTTACAGAAGGAAGAGCCTCTGCTATTTCCAATTCCATAGTCTCTGAGCATGTCTGGTAGTAAGGAATTAATATCTAAGTGAAGATGATTAATAGAATTCACTAGGATACAGTGTTGCCAATTGACTGAATCATGCTCTCAAGTTACAGATTTCTCTGGTGTCTGTCTTATTCTGCTTGGTTAACAATAACTTGTAGAAATTGGTTGGAAACGTATTTTGCATTTCGTGAAAACAGTCGATGTTACTCCTGAAGTTTGGTTTATGTTTTAGTTCCCTATATGAAAGAAAATGCACACCTCTGTATTCCATGATTTAAAAATAACTGGAATCATGAAAGCATTATGCTAAGTGAAATAGACACAAATCTAGTATGATCTCACTTACATGTGGGATGTTAAGAAAGATTCAGAAACAGACAGTAGAATGGTGGTCACCAGGGGTTGGGGGGTAGAGGAAATGAGATATTAGCCATAGGGGACAAACTACAGTGATGTGAGGAATAAATTCTGGGAATGTAATGTACAGAATGGTGACTATAGTTGACAGTACTGCATTGTATACTTGAAAGTTGCTTAGAGAGTAATCTTTTTATTCCCCTGGCTTTACTGAGATGTAATTGACAACACTGTATGAGTTTCAGGTGTACAATGTGCTAATTTGATACATTCATTTATTTCAAAATTATTACCACCATAGTTAGCTAACACCTCCATCCTGTTACATAATTACCATTTCTCTTTTGTGGTGAGATCTACTCTCTTAGCAACATTCAAATATAATAAAATACTGGGACTTCCCTGGTGGTTCAGTGGTTGAGAATCCACTTGCCAGTGCAGGGGATACCAGTTCCACCCTCTGTCCGGGAAGACTCCACACACTGCACAGCAACTAAGCCTGTGAGCTGCAACTACTGACCCCACACTCTAGAGCCCAAGAACCATAAGGACCAAGCCCACATGCTGCAACAACTGAAGCCCACGCAGCTAGAACATGTGCTGTGCCACAACAGAAGCCAAAACAGTGAGAAGCCCATGCCCTGCAGTGAACTGTACCCCCAGGTCACTGCAACTCGAGAAAGTCGGTGCAGCAATGAAGACCCAGCACAGCACTAAATAAGTAAACAAGAAAATATAATACAGTATTATTAGTTATAATCACCATGCTGTACATGTGATCCTCAGAACTTGTTAATCTTATAACTGGAAGTTTGTCCAATACTTTGACCAGTACTTTCTCATCTCCTCCATTCCCTATATCCTGGTGACTCCACTGTATGACTTTGGGTTTTTATGTTCCACATATGAGTGATAATACAATATTTGTTTTCCCCTGTCTGACTTATTTCACTTAGCACAATGCCCTCAAGTTTCATCTAAGTTGTCTCAAACAGCAAAATTTCCTTCTTTTTCTCATGTATGAATAGTATTCCATTACATATACACCACATTTTCTTTAACCATTCATCAATTCATGGATCTTAGGTTGGCTAGTGTGAATACTACAGCACTGAACAAGGGAGTGTGGATATCTTGATGAGATCTTGATTTAAATTCCTTTGGATATAGATTCAGTAGTGGGGTTGTTAGATCATGGATCAGTTCAGTTCATGTCGCTTAGTTGTGTCCAGCTCTTTGCAACTCCATTGACTGCAGCACGCAAGGCCTCCCTGTTCGTCACCAACTCTCAGAGCTTACTCAAACTCATGTCCATCGAGTTAGTGATGCCATCCAACCATCTCATCCTCTGTCGTCCCCTTCTCCTCCTGCCCTCAATCCTTCCCAGCATCAGGGTCTTTTCAAATGAGTTAGTTATTCACATCAAGTAGCCAAAGTATTAGAGTTTCAGCTTCAGCATCAGTCCTTCCAATGAATACTCAGGACTGATTTCCTTTAGGATTGACTGGTTGGATCTCCTTGCAGTCCAAGGGACTCTCAAGAGTCTTTTCCAACACCACAGTTCAAAAGCATCAATTCTTCAGCGCTCAGCTTTCTTTATAGTCCAACTCTCATACCCACCCATGACCACTGGAAAAATCATAGCCTTGACTAGACGGACCTTTGTTGATAAAGTGATGTCTCTGCTTTTTAATATGCTGTCTAGGTTGGTCATAACGTTCCCTCCAAGGAGTAAGCGTCTTTTAATTTCATGGCTGCAATCACCATCTGCAGTGATTTTGGAGCCCAGAAAAATACAGTCAGCCACTGTTTCCACTGTTTCCCCATCTATTTGCCATGAAGTGATGGGACTGGATGCCATGATCTTAGTTTTCTGAATGTTGAGCTTTAAGCCAAGTTTTACACTGTCCTCTCACTTTCATCAGGAGGCCCTTTAGTTCTTCTTCACTTTCTGCCATAAGGGTAGTGTCATCTGCATATCTGAGGTTATTGATATTTCTCCCAGCAATCTTGATTCCAGCTTGTGCTTCCTCCAGTCCAGCATTTCTCATGATGTAGTCTGCATATAAGTTAAATAAGCAGGGTGACAATATACAGCCTTGACGTACTCCTTTTCCTGTTTGGAAACAGTCTGTTGTTCCATGTCCAGTTCTAACTGTTGCTTCCTGATCTGCATACAGGTTTCTTAAGAGGCAGGTCAGGTGGTCTGGTATTCCCACCTCTTTCAGAATTTTCCACAGTTTATTGTGAGCCACACAGTCAAAGGCTTTGGCATAGTCAATAAAGCAGAAGTAGATGTTTTTCTGGGACTCTCTTGCTTTTTCGACGATCCAGTGGATGTTGGCAATTTGACCTCTAGTTCCTCTGCCTTTTCTAAAACCAGCTTGATCATCTGGAAGTTTGTGGTTCACATATTGCTGAAGCCTGGCTTGGAGAATTTTGAGCATTACTTTACTAGTGTGCGAGATGAGTGCAATTGTGTGGTAGTTTGAGCATTCTTTGGCATTGCCTTTCTTTGGGATTGGAATGAAAACTGATCTTTTCCAGTCCTGTGGCCACTGCTGAGTTTTCCAAATTTGCTGGCATATTGAGTGCAGCACTTTCACAGCATCATCTTTCAGGATTTGAAATAGCTCAACTGGAATTCCATCAACTCCACTAGCTTTGCTTGTAGTGATGCTTCCTAATGCCCCCCTGACTTCACATTCCAGGATGTCTGGCTCTAGGTGAGTGATCACACCATCGTGATTATCTGGGTCATGAAGATCTTTTTTGTATAGTTCTTCTGTGTATTCTTGCCACCTCTTCTTAATATCTTCTGCTTCTGTTAGTTCCATACCATTTCTGTCCTTTGTAGAACCCATCTTTGCCTGAAATGTTCCCTTGGTGTCTCTAATTTTCTTGAAGAGATCTCTAGTCTTTCCCATTCTATTGTTTTCCTCTATTTCTTTGCATTGATCACTGAGAAAGGCTGTCTTCTCTCTCCTTGCTATTCTTTGGAACTCTGCATTCAAATGGGTATATTTTTCCTTTTCTCCTTTGCTTTTTGCTTCTCTTCTTTTCTCAGCTATTTGTAAGGCCTCCTCAGACAGCCATTTTGCTTTTTGCATTTCTTTTTCTTGGGGATGGTCTTGCTCCCTGTCTCCTATACAGTGTCATGAACTTCCGTCCATAGTTCATCAGGGACTCTGTCTATCAGATCTAGTCCCTTAACTCTTTTTCTCACTTCCACTGTATAGTCATAAGGGATTTGATTTAGGTCATACGTGAATGGTCTAGTGGTTTTCCCCACTTTCTTCCAAGGTCAGGGGTGGCGGCTGAGAGGAGCTACCCCACGTCCAAGGTAAGAGAAACCCAAGTAAGATGGTAGGCACTGAGAGAGGGCATCAGAGGGCAGACAGACTGAAACCACAATCACAGACAACTAGCCAATCTGATCACAGGACCACAGTCATGTCTAACTCAATGAAACTAAGCCATGCCATGTGGGGCCACCCAAGATGGACGGGTCACAGTGGAGAGGTCTGACAGAATGTGGTCCACTGGAGAAGGGAATGGCAAACCACTTCAGTATTCTTGCCTTGAGAACCCCATGAACAGCATGAAAAGGCAAAGACAGGATACTGACGGATGAACTCCCCAGGTCAGTAGGTGCCCAGCATGGTACTGGAGATCAGTGGAGAAATAACTCCAGAAAGAATGAAGAGATGGAGCCAAAGCAAAAACAACACCCAGTTGTGAATGTGACTGGTGATGGAAGCAAGGTCTGATGCTATAAAGAGCAATATTGCATAGGAACCTGGAATGTTAGGTCCATGAATCAAGGTAAATTGGAAGTGGTCAAACAGGAGATGGCAAGAGTGAACATTGACATTCTAGGAATCAGTGAACTAAGATGGACTGGAATAGGTGAATTTAACTCAGATGACCATTATATCTACTACTGTGGACAGGAATCCCTTAGAAGAAATACAGTAGCCATCATAGTCAACAAAAGAATCTGAAATGCCGTACTTGGATGCAATCTCAAAAATGACAGAATGATCTCTGCTCGTTTCCAAGGCAAACCATTCAATATCATGGTAATCCAAGTCTATGCCCTGACCAGTAATGCTGAACGAGCTGAAGTTGAACAGTACTGTGAAGACCTACAAGACCTTCTAGAACTAACACCCAAAAAAGATGTCCTTTTCATTATAGGAGACTGGAATGCAAAGGTAGGAAGTCAAGAAACATCTGGAGTAACAGGCAAATTTGGCCTTGGAGTACAGAATGAAACAGGGCAAAGGCTAATAGAGTTCTGCCAAGAGAATGCACTGGTCATAGCAAACACCCTCTTCCAACAACACAGGAGAAGATTCTACACATGGACATCACCAGATGGTCAACACTGAAATCAGATTGATTATATTTTTGCAGCTAAAGATGGAGAAGCTCTATAGAGTCAGCAAAAACAAGACCGGGAGCTGACTGTGGCTCAGATCATGAACTCCTTATTGCCAAATTCAGACTGAAACTGAAGAAAGTGGGGAAAGCCACTAGACCATTCAGGTGTGACCTAAATCAAATTGCTTATGACTATACAATGGAAGTTCATGGGTATGCTAGTTTTAAGTTTTTGGGACCCTCCATACTGTTTTCTATAGTGGCTGCGCCAGTTTGCATTCCCATCAGTGCAAAAGGATTCCCTTACTTCACACCCTTGGATAACACTTGTTGCTTATCTTTTTGAAAGGGTTCCCTCGTAGCTCAGTGGGTAAAGAATCTGCCTACAATGCAGTTGATCCTGGGTTTGATCCCTAGGTTGGGAAGATTCATGGGGAAGGAAATGACCACCAACTCCAGTATTCTTGCCTGGAGAATCCCATGGACAGAGGAGCCAGGTGGGCTACAGTTGGTGGGGTCATGAGAGTTGGACACAACTTAGTGACTAAACCACCACCATTTAAACAGGAACGAGGTGATATCTTGTGGTTTTGCTTTGCATTTTGCTGATGATTAGTGGTGTGGAGCATGTTTTTTATCTGCCTGGTGACCATTTGTGTGTTGTCTTTGGAAAATTATTCAATTCTTCTGCCTACTTTTTAGAAGGGTTTTTTGTTGTTTTTGTTAAGTTTATGAGTTCTTTCTATATTTTGGAAATAGACCCCTTATCAGACATATGATTTGCAAATATTTTCTTCCATCCTCTAGGCTGCTTTCTCATTTTCTTGGTTGCTTCTTTGTTGTGAAAGTTTCTTAATCTGCGGTAGCCCCACCAATAGGTTTTTGTTTTTCTTGCTTGTGCTTTTGCTGTTAGGTCTGGGAAACTGCTGCCAGGACCAGTGTCAAGGAGCTTTTCAGCTGTGTTTTCTTCTAGGAGTTTTATGGTTTCAGGTCTTATGTTTATGTTTTAATCCATGTTGAGTTCATTTTTTTGAGTGGTGTAAGAGGAGGGTCAAATTGCATTTTCCTGCATGTACTTATCCAGTTTTCTCAGTAAGAGAATGGATCTCAAATGTTCTTAGCATAACAACAAATGGTAACTATGTGAGGTGAAGGATGTGTTAGCTACCTTCTTATGGTAAACATTTAGCCGTATAGCCATGTATCAAATCATCACAGTGTGCACCTTAAACTTACATAATATTATATGCCAATTATATCTCAATAAAGCTAGAGGAAAAATATAGATAATTGTTCATTTTAGTGACAATTGGTAACTGTGTAGTGAAAACAGAAAAAATGATAAATTCTATTATTCTCATATCTGTGTAATATAATACTATATGTCTACTGTGAAGTCTACAATTTACAGAAACACAGTCCTACATCCCCCCTCCCCGTCCCCCACCCCAATTCTACATTCCAAGGTGGTGACTCTTTAACTTGTATATCTTATCATAAAGTAGAACCGGATCCCAGGATGATAGCAACATAAAGCTTGCTTATTCTAACTAGCATGTTATATATTTATAGAACTTTATTATTTTTCTTACCAGATATTGTGTTTTAAGGATGAAATAAAAAAGCAGGAGCACTGTTGACAGTTAATATTGTGTGTGTATGTGTGGTGTGTGGCTTTAAAATATAAACAAGGGACTTCCCTGGTGGTCCAGTGGCTAAGATCCTAAGCTCCCAATGCAGGGGGCATGGGTTCCATCCTTGGTCAGGGGACTACATCCAACATGCTGCAACTAAAGCAAAAAACAAAAACAATCTCCCTCGTGCCACAACAGAAGCTGCCTCATGAAGCAATGAAGCTCCAAGACCCTGCCAAACCTCAGACACAGAGCAGCTAAATAAATAGATAAGTATAAAACATTGTTATAAATAAATAAAATACAAACAAAAGTAACGATGATATTAGTTTTTAAAATGTCAGCAATGGTATTGACATTTTTACTGCTAGAACTGTGAAACATACAGACATGAGATAACATCCTCACCTGAGAGGTTGTGCCAATTGACTGTCTTATTGGGAAGGGTGAGGATGCACTGACATTTGCATGTACTCGTATTTGCATTCGTGGGTTGAAATTTGAGATTGAGGCTCGAACAGTAAGGTTACTAACTTTAATCCTTCTGTCTTCTAAGATGGGGTGCTGACCGCATGGTAGGTTTTTGCTGCACTTGCCTGAGCTGAGAAGTTTGGCATGTCTTTTTTTTTTTTCTTTTTCATGGATGGTGTGGGTGTGTGCATGCTCACTGTGTCTGATTCTTTTAAGACTTCATAGACTGTAGCCCGCCAGGCTCCTCTGTCCATGGGATTCTCCAGGCAAGCATATAGGAGTGGGTTGCCATTCCCTTCTCCAGGGGATCTTTGCAACCCGGGGGTCAAACCTGGATCTCCTGCATTGCAGGCAGATGCTTTACCGTCTGAGCCACCTTAGGAAGCACCTCTAAGATAGAGGCTTTCACAGATAACAGGGAATTTGAACAGAAAAGCGTGAGCAAGAGATGGGCTTTACATGTTTCATTGCTCTGAAACTAGAGCAGAAAACAAGTTCAAAGATCACTCCAGATGATTCTGGGAAAACTTTTACTCCAAAGTTTTGTAAACTTCCGCTCTGCTGATGATTGGGATATTTTTGGATAATAAATTTATCCATTCATGTCGATATGTCTTTGACCCTCATATTCTGTTGCAGTTACTTTTGCTGCATAGTAAACAGACCCAATTTTAGCATCTTGAAATAACCACTTGACTAGGGTCACAGGTTTTGTGGGTCAGGAGTCAGACTGGGCACTGCAGGGGTGGTGGACCTCTCCTCCTTGAGATTTCAGGTCTCATCCCTTGGGCTGGGCTGCCTCAGGGCCTACGGCTGTCAGCTGGAGTAACTACACTTGCCTTCTTTCTGCGGCTTGGCTTCCTTACAGCTACTGTCCTCAGGGTAGTTAGACTTGTACAAGGCAGCTCAGGACTTCAAGATCAAGTGTTCCAGTGTTGAATGCCTGCGCTGCGTTGCCTTTTAAGACCCAACCTCACAGCTGAGCCCACAGGAGTCTCTTGGTTGAAGGAGTCATAAGCCTGCCCAGATTCAAGAAGTGTGCCCAGGGCTGTCTTTGGCAGCACATACACTAAAATCGGAACGATTCAGAGAAGATTAACATGGCCCCCACACAAGGAAGACAAGCAAATTGGTCAAGTATTATGTATTTTTTTTGCAACTGGAGATTATCATACTAAGTGAAATAAGTCAGAAAGAGAAAGACAAATATCATATGATATCATATATATGTGGAATCTAAAATATGACACAAATGAACCTATCTATGGGGCTTCCCTGGCAGCTCTGACGGTAAAGAATCCACCTGTAATGCCGGAGATGTGGGTTCAATCTCCGGATCGGGAAGAGCCCCTGGAGAAGGAAATGGCAACCCACTCCAATATTCTTGTCTGAGAGATCTCATGGACAGAGGAGTTTGGTGGCTATAGTCCATGGGGCCACGAAAGAGTCGATGTGACTTAGGGACTAAACACATGAAACAGAAACAGAATTATAGACATAAAAAACAGGCTTGTGATTGCCAAGGGGGATGGGGATACGAAGGGATGGACTTGGAGTCTGGAGTTAGTAGATGCAAACTATTACAATGCTTTATTATGCAATCTATTGGAATGGATAGACAATACTATATAGGACAGGGAACTATTAATATATTCACTCTCCTAGGATAAACCATAATGGAAAAGAATAAAAACAAATGCATATATATGTATAACTGAGTCATTTTGCTATGCAGCAGAAATTAACATAACACTGTAAATCAACTATGAAACTGAAAATGAAAGTTTCTCAGTTCATGTCCCACTCTGGGATCTCATGAGCCATACAGTCCATGGAATTCTGCAGGCCAGAATATTAGAGTGGGTAACTGTTCCCTTTTCCAGGAGGTCTTCCCAATCCAGGGATTAAACCCAGGTCTCCCATACTGCAGGTGGATTCTTTGCCAGCTGAGCCACAAGGGAAGCCCAAGAATACTGGAGAGGGCAGCCTGTCCCTTCTCCAGGGGATCTTCCTGACCCAGGAATTGAACTGGGGTCTCCTGCATTGCAGGCAGATTCTTTACCAACTGAGCTTTCAGGGAAGCCCATAAATCAACTATATTTCAATTAAAAGGAAAAAAAAAGGAAGAGAAAGTGGGCCCATAGGAAACCTGCACACCACCACTGCTCCATGAAAGGAGTGTCAAAAGACTTGGGGCCATGTTCTAAGACTGCCACTTAACTCTATACCCAACTCTCTCATACTCACATTCAACTTGAAAGAATTTCCCTTAAGTATTTTCTCAGAGTGAATACAATGTGTTAATAAAATTCACTATGTGGGATTCAAGGCTACTGAAATTGCCATGTAATGATTTTCCTTTCCTAGAGGGAGCACATGGAATGATCAGAAGGTGCCTACTGCTTTTAAACAAGGCTGTCAATGTCTATGTCCCTCCCAAGAGATGGGCTGCATTTCTGCAACGAGGGGGAGAACATGTAATTGTCTTTGTTGAAGAAATCAACTATTTCATTTGGAAATCATGCTTGCTTGCTTTTACTCTTTGTTCTTTGGATATACAGAATATGTCTCTGCAAACGGACGGACTGAGAAGGTTGGTTGTTAGTAATTCAATAAAAGTAGTTAAAACATGCCCTAGGGCTTGGATTAATTGCTTCTGGGGCAAAATTTAAGGAGATGCTAAAAACTCATTAGTCAAGATATTCTAATGTAGTATTTTGAAAAATCAAAATTTATGCCAAGCAATCCATAACAAAATGTCAAAAATTTAAATAAAGCCATACCAGTTTCCTAGGGTTGCTGTAACAATAGACCATAAACTGGACTGCTTAACAGAAATGTATTGTCTCCCAGTTCCAGCGGTTAGACACATCAGGAGAAACCTCAGGCCTCTCCCCTGGCTTCTGGTGGTTGCCGAAATCTTATTCCGTGGTTCGTAGCTGCACCACTCCAAACTGTGCCTCCATCTCCCATGACCTCCTTCCTATTGTGTCCTTGTCTTTTCTCTTCTCATAAGGACACCAGCCACTGGATTTAGGGCCCACTCTAATCCAGTATGATCTCCTCTTAATCGGATTATATTTACAAAGACCCTATTTCCAAATAAGGTCATGCTCTGTGGCTCTAGTGGATGTATATTTTTGGGAGACATTCTTCAATACTGTAGACAGGATTAATATTACTGATTTTCCCTTCTGCCTTAGGATTCAATATGGCTTGGTGTGGCCTCCCTTATTTTAGCGGCGAGCGTAGGCTGGCCACTGCCTGGTGAGCTGCTATCAAGTCAGCTTTGGGGCCGAAGACTTTTGAGGCCACTGTGCATGTTCCTCCTGGGAACTTTCACCCACTGACCTGCCTTTGCTTCCACATTCCTGTATGATGACTCCGAAATCTATCTCTCCAGCCTTACTACTCTCCAGATTTCTGATCTCCAATATGTTCTGATTACCTGTTCTATGCATATAACTATACTGGCCCCCCCTCACCCTCCACCTCACGCTTTTTGGATCATTTCTTCATTCCAAATGTTCTCAAATTGTACAGTGAGGTAACTTAGTTTTTTTTTTTTTAATTCAATAAGCTGGGTATTAAGTAAGAAATAAAGAAAGTGAAGTCGCTCAGTCGTGTCCAACTCTTTGCGACCCCATGGGCTATAGCCTACCAGGCTCCTCCATCCATGGGATTTTCCAGACAAGGGTACTGGAGTGGGGTGCCGTTTCCTTCTCCAGGGGATCTTCTCAACCCAGGGTTGGAACCCCAGTCTCCAGCACTGGAGGCAGACGCTTTACCGTCTGGGCCACTAGGGAAGCCCCAGGTATTAAGTGGATGCTTTCAGTTTGGAAACTCGTTTCTTTAAGTTTGAGGGACTATTCTTTTATTATTTATTCAATAATTGTCTCCCTTTGCTTTATTCTCATTTCTTTGTAGAACTTCTGTTAGTCTAACATTGGGGAGCCTGTATTTGCCTCCTAATGTTACTATCATTTTTGCCTTCTTTCCTTTTATTTCATGGGGCATTGCCTTAAAATTCTCTTCTGATGATTCTTTTGAAATAGTTTTCATTCTGGTTTTATACTGTTAGTTTTCAAAAGCCCTTCCTTTTTTTCTGATTACTTCTTTCTTTTTGAAAAACTTTAAAATAACACCTTATTCCTGTGTCATGGGTCCAACAGGTTTCCTTCATTTTCAGAGATACTAGTTTATTTCTTTGAAATTTTCTTCTGTTGTCTGCATTGTCTCTGCCTCTTCAATTTTATTATTATTATTTTTTTTCTTTTTGTCTTGTTCTGTGTCTCTTATGTTGGAGATTTTCCTAGATTGTTTGGTGAGCCTTGGCTATCTGTCATAAGAGTGAGGATGGAGAAGGCTGATTTTCCTGGGAAGGTGGGAGCCTGATGTGTGGAGGACTAACAAGGTGGAGTGAGCCGATCTCTGGAGGGCTTGCCCAATGTTAGAGCACAGAAGAATCTACCCGCTCTCTAGTGTTGGAGGGGGCCCATCGGCCTGGTCCTCCAGCTTTCTGGGAAATGAGTGGGCAAATGGGCTGGGAGGTCTTGCAGACTAGAATGTAGACTTTCCCTAAAGTGATTCTACTTTCAGTTCATTTCCAGCCCCTCCCTTTCCTCTGGGAAGGGGTAGGGGCGCTTTTGATCTCTGAGTCCCCAAAGTCCGGGGATGGGATGAGCTTACTAATCACTGTTCCCCTCTCTGTGGGTGCTTGGTTTCAGCTTTTTCTTAGGTTAGTCCCACTTATGTTGATCTCTCTTATTCTTTATTTCCTTGTGGATTTGTAACTTTTACTTTCCCTTCCTGTCTTTTGGTGGGGAGGGCATTGAGAGAGGAGATAAAAAGCTTATGTTCAATTCTCTATTTTTTCAGGTAATTAATAAATTCATTATTAAACCCTGTAGATGATCACTGCATGATTTTCCCTTAGAAGATGACTTCTTCAATCACAAATAAAATTAAATATGCCAGTACTTTACTTTAACAGGGGATTTAATGCTCCACCAGTTAAAGGAATTCAGATGTATTAGGGCCATCTACTGGACAGTTTGAATTAAGCACCATGGGCTTTAAAGAGCACCTTCTGAAAACTAGGAGAACTAGAAAGCTTCACTACTCATCTCTGTCTCTGTGCAAAATCTCCCCAGATAGAAGGGTTTCCTCTTCGTTTATTTCATAGTTTATTTTAGTACTTATTTCATTTCATCTTTATGGCTATTTTAAAGTCTTGTTGTTGAAATTTAAAATGTTTCTCTACTAATATTCTTGTGGAAGATGAAAAAATAACTGAATTGACTCTTCTTTTTTCTTTATAACAGCCTTTTTATTTCACGAGGATTCGCTTCTATTTCTCTCTCCTCTGGGGTATTTCACTAGTCTACGGCTGGCCTTTCCTAGGAATTAATTGAGGAGGAAACGGCAGATAGGATTAGGCTGTTGGACCTGGGTAGAGGCCAGGCTTGGCGGTACCTGTGGTCAGCTGGGACACACTGTCAGTGAATTATACTGCTCTGTGGTTATTAAGACTTCACGTTACACGTGAATTGAAAAGACATAAGTTATCCAGTGTCTCAATCTTGCCCTCAATAGTTTACTTTAAAAAAATTGTTCTGGAGATTTCAGGCTGTAATTTAAAATTACCTCTCTCTTTTCATAACTCCAAAAGGATTTTATTACTTTACACCCATAGCTATAGGATCTATTGTAGATATTCCTAAGCCTCCATTCAGCCAAATAATGAGAGTCCCCTCAGGAGTTCCCACAGGGTCAAAATATGTGAATCACAGCGCTTGAGCCAAGTGCAAACCAGCTGGGATCTTAAACAGATCAAGCGTGAAGCTGAAACCTACGACATCATTTAAATGCCATCTAGTGGCCATGTGTCACTTTTAGTTCTCAATCAAAATAGCTTCAGTGCCTTCTAGGCTTCCCTGGCTCAGTGGGAAAGAATCCTCCTGCCAATGCAGGAGATGCAGGTTCAACCCCTGGGTCAGGAAGACCCCTTGGAGGAGGAAATGGCAACCCACTCCAGTATTCTTGCCTGGAGAGTTCCAGGGACAAAGAAGCCTGATGGCTAGAGTCCATGGGGTCGCAAAAGAGTCAGATGTGACTTAGCAACTAAACAACAAAAACAACACCAAGTATTTTTCTCAGAGTGATCTACCAGATAGTTTTGAATTAGGGTTATTATTAGCTGCTTCTACTCTTGGAGTGAAATGGAACTGGAATACTTCCTGATCATAAAAAGTGTGCAAGAGCTTGAAATGTGCCTAAACCGTAGCTCTTATTCCAGGTGCATCTGCTAATATGGCGACAAAATAAAGAGGTGCTGTTTGGTTTGCCTACTAGGTCACATAAAGAGCACCAGTAGTTTTAACTTATTACTTTGTAATTAAAAAGTAAAAAGAAGTATTATATGTAATGTGAGGTAACTAGTATAGGAACAAAATTCAAAATATTGATGGCCAGCGGGTTTAAAGGATCAACAATCTTCAGTGTCAGGAAACTGAAGAGCTGTGAGAGAGACATTTTCATTCGTCCATAAATGAATTCCATGGGCAAGCAGATTAGTGTGATAAAATAATGGTGGTGATAGTAGTAGCAGCTAACATATACTGAATGCTTGAATGCCAGATGCTATTCTGAATGCTCTGCTTGTACTAATGCACAGCAATCTACTTAAGTAGGTACTATTGTTACACCCACTTTTTTTTGCTACAGTCATTTTATAGACAAAATTGACAAAATATAAACAAAATAGCCACTAGTCAAAGGCTGAGTAGGGACCAGAAAACTTGGAGTGTCCTTTGGCCTCTTGGTTGGTTTGGATTTTGGTTTGTACTACTCTCGCTGAAGGATTTTTGGAGAATCATAAAATTCCCTTCAACAGAACCAGGGCACAGTCCACCTTGAGCACCCTGGCTGGGCCCCAGGTAGGCTTGGAGATGTTGGCTCGGGGATGTGGTAGAGCAAACAAGTTTTGCTCTCGGTCTCTGACCTACCTTGGTTAGACCTCCCTACTCTCTGGGTTCTGTGGGGATAAACTGCCCCCGGGAGAACTGAGAGTAGATTTGACTTTTGTATAATTGTGGTCTGAGGTTATTTATAACCTCTTCTCCGGCTTTTTACTTCAGATAGTAGAGACTTGATTTATTTGAGTATAGCCAAACTAGTTGTCTGTGGTTATGCAATAAAGCATTTTAAGCATTTATGCCATGAAGCATCATTAAGCATTTTTCTTCTTGTTGGTCACAGATCTGGTTCTGTTCTTTCACTTCAGGACTGTGACCAGTTGAAACCTTAAAGATAATAAATAATACCTCACACAGTGCTTTGTTGATTTCAGTGAGCCTCATAAAGTATTTTTTGAGGTCAATAACAATGGTGTTATTATCCTCAGTGTACAGATAAGGAAACTGCGACCCAGAGAGATTAAGTGGCTTGCCAAAATACACATGACTGCTGGCACAGAATTAAGACTAGAACACCTAGGCATTTCATTGCATTTTTTAAAAACACACATACACAATTTTCTAGGTATGCAGATGAATCTGTGTGCATGCATACATGATAATGCCAACTGAATGTTAAGTAAGGTAGCCTCACATGAAAGTGAAACCATGCTAATTTCAATTTTATCTGATATTTCAGTTACTGTTAAAGACCTTTGAAAGGAGGACAATCAAATCAGTGCCATAGGTTAGATAGATTCTTTGCATGCTCAAAGGCAGAATCTAGATAATCTTTCAAAGCTTACTCTAGTCCTGTAATTTTTTTTTAATGAAAAAAGTAGGATTATAAAAATGTATTACTCATAAAATAATATACCTCTATAGCAGTTTTACAAGCTTATCATGCCTAAAACAATTTATCCAGAAGGAGGCAGCATTTTACTATTAAATTGATGCTCCTGCAATGATTCTAAGGAGTTTTTTCTTTTTTTTTTCCTTTAAAGTTGTAGAATACCTAATCACACAGATCCAAAAATCTTTCAGGGCAAAGATTCTTGGATATCACCAGAGTTTTGTATATTGAACAGTTAAAAAATCCAAACCCTGCTCAGATTAAACACAACTAAAATTACAAACAGCAAATATATTTGTAGGAACTGTTTTTCAGTAAAGATACCAATCAAAATATAGAATTGAACAGAAAATAGAGTAGAAGAATGGGAAAAATGAATGACTTAATTATTGTAGAAACTTGCAGCAAATATGTATTGCATCAATGAGATAAACTTTAGAGGAAAAAACCCCTTCAACTCATTCAGAAATAATAAGGATAATGAATTAGTTTTAACCATCTACCTAACTTCATACATGTAACTTGCTTTCTTTCCCCACTTTGTTTTCATAGAATAACAGGATCTTTAGAAGGGATCTTGAAATTTCATGTGACACATTTCAGTGTTTGCTGGTGAGAACTCATTTCATCCATCTGGGGAAATGAGTGTTTTCAAAGAATTAGGAAGAAAGCAATTCCAACATGATAGGGTAAGTTCAGATGTAAGTATGACAGAATGGCAAAGGGGGACTTTTCCTATTGTCCTGTGTTGACAAAAAGGATCCAGAGCTAAAAACAGTAACTGGGATCTGCCACTTTTTCCAAAGTCTTACTAAGTGGCTGAACAACTGAATATCAGTCCCCACCTACACCCCCTGTCCCCTAATACGGAGTCCGTGGTCTATAAAAGAGCCTGGGAAGGTGGGGATTCTCCCCTTCCTTTGGGGGAGGGATTTCTCCTGACTCCCATTGCCAAGTGAAGAAAGAGGTTCCAAGACAATGGCTTTTAGGATCTACTGCTGGTGACCTCTGCTTGGATAGCAGAGTTGCTGGGCTACCCATCCCTACCAGAGAAGATGGAAGCCAGGGAGGGCTGACTGGCCATGTGGAACAGGAATGGCAGTGGGACTATGACCTTGTACACCCTTATGCGGCATGGCCAGGGTGTGAGAAATCCCCTGATAAGAAGGCATATATTCTTCGGCCACTTCACCGTACAAGCTGTGCGCCCCAGGACTAGGCACCATGACCTGGGTTCTGTTACTGAGAAAGTTGAGGGGAGGTGGACTTAGAAAGCTGGCTGCACACTCAGGGCTCCCTGGAGATGCAGAGCAGCCAATAGAGAGAGGACCCCGGCCCCTCTTTCCTTCCCTTCTTCCTGATTCCAACACTTGAGAGAAAGAGCCACGTCTGGGAGAGGGAGGAAGGGTGTTTCACATCCGGGACTCCCTCCAACCCCACGTCACTCCAAGCAGTCAAGATTCCAACTCAAGCCTTCTCTGGAGGAGACAGGGAGGAGGTGGAATTTATAAACAGTTTGAAATTAAAGTTTTAAACATTTTTTGAATAACCAAAATTGACAGAAATGATGCAATATGTCCAGGATGTCATGGAATGATAGGAAAGGGGAATGTGGAGTATAGATAAAGACAGGTACAATTCTCATCAGCAGTTTCGGTGGGTCTAGTTTTCCCTAGATACAGATGGGGAAAACTTCAAGCTGTCTAAGAGAACCACAATAATATGGAGCTACCCAAGCAGCAAAGTAGAAATGTCTGAAGGCAGTATTTAAGAATTGTTATCATTTAGTCACTCAGTTGTATCCGACTCTTTGTGACACTATGGACTGTAGCCCACCAGGCTCCTCTGTTCATGGGAATTTCCAGGCAAGAATATTGGAGTGGGCTGCCATTTACTTCACCAGAGGAGAATCTGCAAGGTGGACTCAACCACTGAACCACCAGGGAAGCCAGCATTTAAGCACAGACAGGGTCAAATACAGAGTCCCAAGAATCCCTTGGCTTCTGTGTGATGTGGAAGGGTCCAGAGCTTCTTACTTGTCTTGATGAAAGGATTGAAACCAGAAGCCTGCAGCTGCGCTGTGGTAGCAATGGGAGGGAACCCAGAGCAGGCTTCTCTCAGGCACTCCTGGAAGATAAAGTGGAGATAGACTCAGGATTTACAGGGCTAGCCTGGGCTGAGGTGGAGCCAGGTAACAGAGGAAAAAGTCTGAGAGACCTCCAGCTTTGCCAGAAGAACTGACCATGGATGTCTCCATCAGAGTGTGATCAGGTGGTGTAGGGGACATCTCCGAGGAGGTCAGTTCTGGAGTCAACCCCCTCCCCCCCCTTCAGCTGCTCCCAAGGATATGCAATTCCTGCCCTATCTGCAAGTCCCCATCTTGGGAGGAGGGAAGAGCAAGAGAGGAGAGAAAAGTCTTAAAGGGAGTTTGAACTTCAACTGACTACATATTTATCTGTGACTGTTTAAGTCAAAGCAACTGATTCCTTCCTTCTTTCTTTCTCTATTTTTTTGGCTGCATCATGCAGCACATGGGATCTTAGTTCCCTGACCAGGGATTGAACCCATGCCCCCTACAATGCAAATGTGGAGTCTTAACAACTGGATCACCCAGGGAAGTCCCCAAAGTACCTGATTCATTTTAACTGGTAAGTTTGCATCTCCTGCTATCCCATCCCATCACCTCAAAAAGTGGGAATGGGGATACATTAGATTTTGGGTCTGCCATAACAAAACATTACAGATTGAGAAGCTTAAACAACACAAGTCTGGAGGCTGGAAATCCAAGATCGGGGTGCTAGAAGATCTGGTTCCTGGTGAGAATCCTCTTCCTGGCTTTCAGATGGCCACCTTCTCACTGTCCTCATGTGGCAGAGAAAGCAGGCTCTCGTGTCTTTCCCTCTTCTTACAAGCGCACTAATCCCATCATGAGAGCCCCACTCTCACAACCTCAGCTAAACTCAACCATTTCCCAAAGGCTCCATCTCCAGACACCATCTCACTGGGAGTTAGGGTTCAACATCTGATTGTGTGGGGAGAGACACAATTCAGTCCACAACAGCGGGCTTGCGAGGAAGTTTATGTCATTTATAGAAAAAGCATGACACCATCATCTTTTGGTGTGCCTAAGTTATAGTATGTCACTAAAAAACAAGTTCTCTGTGAACCTCATGAGGGCAGAGACTTGATTTAACTCACTGCTGTATTCCTGGAGCTTCCTGCCACCATGCCTGCCAGAGAATAGCAGTCAATAGCTATTCATTAAAGAAGTAAATAAATAATAGTTCTCCTTGCATTTAACTATTGAAGAAATTCAATAAAGCTAGAGATTTCTGATTAAAAGTGAAAAAAAGAAAAATCATACCACGAGTCCTTTCAGTTCCCCACCTCCCACTGTGGGTAGAGAAAGAGACAGAGGGATGGAGGGAAGTGGGGAGAGGAAGTACAGAGGGGCTGGGAAGGAGAAATAGAGAAAGTTAGACGGAGACCAAGAGGCAGTGACCCGAGGAAGTGGGGCAGAGAGAGTGGGAAGGAGGAGGAGAGACAGAGGTGGGTAGGGACTCAGTGAAGATGGGAGTAGTGGAGATCACCAGACGGACTGGGATCTGGGGGGAAAGAGGATTCTCAGGCAGTCCTGCTTTGTAATGTGCGGTGTGACACCCTCCTGATCGCCCCAAAACCTTCCGTCAGGAAACACGCTCCCCTTCCCCTCTTTTCCGGTTGCCTTCCTGTTTCCCTTCTGACACTTCCGGTATGTTGGAGGATTCAGCGTCACACACTTTTCACACAGTGGTGACCTGGGCCAAAACTTAGCAGGCCCCCTTCTGATGAAGTCTGTCTTGTGTCCACTTCCCTTGTGTTGACATTCATGACATCCCTTCCTGTTTCGTCCTATTGGAGGACAGTCTGTCCCTGACTTAACTGACATTTTAAACTAGTCTGATCGGAAATCAGCCTCCCAGCTTTCCTTTCCTCACTGGAATAAACTCCATTCCTTTATTCTTTCCTCAGAGGCTGCTGTAGGGTTTCCTTCTAAGTCTTTTAATCATCTTTAGCCTTCTCTGGATTTGCTGTGGGCTTCTTCAGCGAATTAGCCTGGAGTAGGATTAGCAAACACCACAAACAGTGCTTGGTTTGTGTATTTTCTGAGCCTTGCTCTGTCAGTGACTTCATAATTATTTTTTCAGATTATTTGCCTAATTAAATAAAAGGTCAAATATTAGTTATAATGGTCCCAGTGATTTCAACTACCTGCTGAGTTATTCTCTCTCTTTCAGATTTAGATCTCACTGCCTTTTGCAATAGCATTGGCTGGAAGACACTGGTATTATATGATTCCCCCCCCCCCCCCCCCCCCCCCCCGTAGTCTATTTTCAATGGAAAACTTAGTGGATATTTCGAAGAATGATTTATTAAAGCATTTAGAGAACATGTTTACCTAAAATGAGATAATTTTAAGTCTATCATAAATGTCTGTTGTGGTTGATTACTTGTCTAATGAGGCACAGTACTTAAAAAATGCTGAACATTCCATTCAGCCATGTGGGACAAACTGGGAATTCTGCAGGATTAAATTTCAGCCCCAGAAAATGGGAAAATTCCATACAATTAAGAGGAGACAGGAAGAAGGAAATGGTAAGATTATAATTTTCTGGGAAACAAATAATTTTTTTCTGTGCAGAAAAGTAGGGGAAAGGGTTACAGGATTTTAAAATATACTGCCTTTATGGCTTAAAGTAGCTTTTGTGGTTCACTTTGAGGCTTGAAAATAGTGTTTACAATAACTGGATTAGTTACAAATAAGAGCATCTTTCACAGTCAAAGACTATCTGGAGATAAGTCCTGTGATGTTCAAGAATATTATCAAATACTTCAGTACACATGATCCTGGGCATGAAGTAACAGATGTGGTTTTAAAGGCTTTCTGTAGGCAATGTTGACATTTTTTGGATAAGGTCAAGGTATTTTGAAATATCAAGTACTTTATTTTGTTTTTGACCAAATGGATAGAAAAATACAGCCATGCTTAAGAAAGTGTTATAGGTACAAAGTGAAAATTTGAGTTTACTTTCTAGGTAATTCAAATAAGAAAGTCTGAAATATTCATTTAAAGGCAAAAATGTGTTCAAATTGAATCCTTTATTGAATTAACTTTGTTCTCTTTATGGAGTTCACTTCAATCTCTCAGTCGTGTCCGACTCCCTGAGACCCCATGAACCGCAGCACACCAGGCCTCCCTGTCTGTCACTAACTCCCGGAGTCCACCCAAACCCATGTCCATTGAGTCAGTGATGCCATCTAACCATCTCATTCTCTGTTGTTCCCTTCTCCTCCTGCCTTCAATCTTTCCCAACATTAGGGTCTTTTCAAATGAGTTAGCTCTTAGCATCAGGTGGCCAAAATATTGGAGTTTCAGCTTTAACATCAGTCCTTCCAATGAACACCCAGGACTGATCTCCTTTAGGATGGACTGGTTGGATCTCCTTGCAGTCCAAGGGACTCTCAAGAGTCTTCTCCAACACCACAGTTCAAAAGCATCAATCCTTCTGTGCTCAGCTTTCTTTATAGTCCAAATCTCTCATCCATACATGACCACTGGAGAAACCATAGCCTTGACTAGACGGACCTTTGTTGACAAAGTAATTGTCTCTGCTTTTTAATATGCTGTCGAGGTTGGTTGTAACTTTCTTTCCAAGGAGTAAGCGTCTTTTAATTTCAGGGCTGCAATCACCATATGCAGTGATTTTGGAGCCCCCCCCCCCAATAAAGTCAGCCACTGTTTCCACTGTTTTGCCATCTATTTGCCATGAAGTGATGGGACCCAGATGCCATGATCTTAGTTTTCTGAATGTTGAGCTTTAAGCCAACTTTTTCACTCTCCTCTTTCACTTTCATTAAGAAGTTCTTTAGTTCTTCTTCACTTTCTGCCAAAAGGGTGGTGTCATCTGCATATCTGAGGTTACTGATATTTCTCCCGGCAACCTTGATTCCAGCTTGTGCTTCCTCCAGCCCAGCGTTTCTCATGATGTACTCTGCATATAAGTTAAATAAGCAGGGTGACAATATACAGCCTTGATGTACTCCTTTTTCTGTTGTTCCATGTCCAGTTCTAACTGTTGCTTCCTGACCTGCATACAGGTTTCTCAAGAGGCAGGTCAGGTGGTCTGGTATTCCCATCTCTTTCAGAATTTTCCACAGTTTATTGTGATCCACACAGTCAAAGGCTTTGTCATAGTCAATAAAGCAGAAATAGATGTTATTCTGGAAATGGAGAATCAGCATCAAAACTAGGAAGAGATAAGATTAGACATGTTTTTGTTTGTTTTTTGTTTTCATCATTTTGAAGGTAGATTATTTGAGTCTTAGTTGAAGGGTACCCAGCCTTGAGGGCATATTTTTTCTAAGTACCCATTTTGCTTATTTTAATTTCTTTGACTCTTTCTTTATTTGTTTCCATTATTCTTTTTTCAAAATGGAAAGAGAATGGTTAGGGATATGCTTTAGTTCTCAAGTCTGCCTATTTATTTTCTTGGTGTCAGTGAACTCATTAATCATAATGCAGTCCTTGGTGAGAGAGGACCAGAGATGCATTGTGAAAGAAAAGAAAAAGGTGAGGGCATGGAGGGAAGATGAGGCAGACTCAGTTTCCAGTGTCCTGTGGTTATGTTAGACTCAGAAAGTAAAATTAACGGGTCTGCGTCCTGATCACACATAGCTAGTGGCATCCACTTATGAACACCCAACCCCTCAAAAATCACTAAATCACATGAAGGATGCATTATGTCTTCAAAAGTGTGACACAGGGACTTTCCTTTTGTTCCAGTGGCTAAGACTATGAGTTTCCAGTGCAAGGGGGTCCAGGTTTGATCCCTGGTCAGGGAACTAGATGTTATATGCTGCAACTAAAGATTCTGCTTGCTGCAACTAAGACCCATGGCAGCCAAACAAATAAATACAAATAAGTAATTTTGTTTAAAAAGAAAAGTGTGACACAGGTGCAGTTCACCTACCCTGAGTCCTCCTGTCTATTCTGTGTGTTTTCTATCACTGTAGCAGATCAGAGGGGACATCACATTTGAGGTATAAACGTGATTGTTTATCAACAAGGCAGGTCACTGTTCCGGAGAGTTGGACCTGAGGTCAGAGGAGGGCAATCTTGTAAGCTCAGAAGAAAGGACTATCAAACAGTGCATATATTTTCAGGACCTTGATTTTCTAGTAAATCACATCATAGCACACCCACCACTACAATATTTTACATTTGTATAACAATTTTGGTCTAAATATCTTGGAGATTTTTTAAGAAAGCATTGCTAGAGGGCTTCTCTGGTGGCTCAATGTTAAAGAATCTGCTTGCCAATGCAGGAGACACTGGTTTGATTCCTGATCCAGGGTGATTCTGCATGCCACAAAGCAGCTAAGCCTGGACACCACAACTTTTTTGAGTCTGTGCTGTAGGGCCCGGGAGCCACAACTATTGAACCTACATGCCACAGCTACTGAAGCCCTTGTGCCCGAAAGCACGTGCTCCGTGACAAGAGAAGCCACCACAATGAGCAGCTGATGCACAGTAACTAGAGAGTAGCTCTTGCTTGCTGCAATTAGAGAAAAGCCCACACAGCAATGAAGACTCAGCACAGGCAAAGATAAACAAATAATACATAAAAGTTTAAAGAAAGAAAGCAGTGATAACACAGTTCTGTTTTTATGTGTGGGAATAGTGGATTGCGGGAATTAAAGTAACTTTTAAAGGTATTGTTTAGTACTAGGTGAGCCCAGGAGTGGGTGAGAAGTATAAAAGTAAAGGAGAAATGTATATAACAATATTAGCCAAAGAATATGGAAATGTAATTCCAACAAGTCTTTACCTTATTTCATTTTTTGCCTCCTTCCTTTTCAATAGCTCAAAATTCTGATATTTAATTAAACCTGCTCTTAAGAATGTATTCGGAGAAGGCAATGGTGCCCCACTCCAGTGCTCTTGCCTGGAAAATCCCATGGACGGAGGAGCCTGGTAGGCTGCAGTCCATGGGGTCGCTAAGAGTCGGACACGACTGAGCGACTTCACTTTCACTTTTCACTTTCCTGCATCGGAAAAGGAAATGGCAACCCACTCCAGTGTTCTTGCCTGGAGAATCCCAGGGATGGGGGAGCCTGGTGGGTTGCCGTCTATGGGGTTGCACAGAGTCAGACACGACTGGAGTGACTTAGCAGTAGCAGCAGCAGTAATAATGTATTAGAATCCAGTTTGTGAATTTCAGCCAGTATATTACCTCTTTTAGAGATACATTATGTATTTATATTTTAAGTCTTTTCTTTCTTTCTGAAAGATGAGTTTTGTCCTCAGTAAAAGGAATTTCAAAATCAACAGAAAGTGGCAAAAAATATGTTTTTGGAAGTAAAGAGTCCTTTCTAGTACAGCTCTGCTTGCCTCACCTATAAGTACTAATGGCTTTCGTAAATATTTATTCTTATAATTAATGTTCAAAAGTCAGAGTTCCACTTGATCAAGTGGAAACTTATCAATTAACTTTAAGATGGTCATACTATTAATGGAATTTTCTGGTCATTCCCTGACATAAGCCAAGAAGGATTCATTGGTTTGTTTTCTGGTAATATTGCAATAGCACATGTTACCAAGTTAGCAACATTTATTCTCCAATGTATCTGCCCCAAGAGTATAGGGAGAGGTTGTTTTTTTTTTTTTTTGAGACTCTTAATTAAAGAAAAAATAGCAAATCAGTACAGTAGTCATGTACGGATGTGAGAGTTGGACCATAAAATAGGCTGAGCACTGAAGAATTGATGCTTTCGAACTGTGGTGTTGGATAAGACTCTTGAGAGTTCCTTGGACAGCAGTCCTAAAGGAAATCAATCCTGAATATTCATTGGAAGGACCGATGTTCAAGCTGAAACTTCAGCACTTTGGCCACCTGATGACAAGAACTGACTCATTGGAAAAGATCCTGATGCTGGGAAAGATTGAGGGCAGGAAGAGAAAGGGGTGACAGAGGATGAGATGGCTGGATGGCATCATCGACTCAATGGAAGCGAGTTTGAACAAGTTCCAGGAAATAATGAAGGAAAGCCTGGAGCACTGCAGTCCATGGGGTCACAGAATTGGACATGACTGAATGACTGAACAACAACAAAATAGAATATACTAAAGATGTGGACTCTTTAAACTCATTATTTTAAAAGGATGACTCCATTATATCTGTGAGGCATCACCCATATTCTGTTTAGAAAAATAAAAAAGAAAATATTGGGTTGAAGACAATAGATGAGTTCACAAATTCATTAAGTTCATTCCAAGGATCTGTCAGTTTTCATATGATTTATTCTTGTTAACAAGGGAACATACGCTGAATTAAAGTTTTCTATCAAACTTCTGTCCTAGAGGACTTGAAGTAATCCTGTCTGAATGACACATGGGTATGATGCAGAAAATCACTAATGAAAATGAGGCAGGATTCCAAGGGTATCAGATGTCTGTGTTTGTGTACATTATACATTAAGTAATGGATTTGTGATCTCGTAAATCTAAGGCCTTGACTTAGTTTTAAGATTTTGGTATTTTGATGACTCATCTGGACCCTTTCACCATCATTCTTTGACTACCCCTAAGCCTCTACTTCTCCACCTCTGCCAACCTTGGAACATTCACGCCTAGACCTTGTCATCACCTGGAAGAACTTACTTCTGAATTTCTTCCCCTTTGGCCACGACCTTCAACTCGCCCCATTTCTTGTTCCCTTTGCAATGGTTCTTCTCTCTATCCCAGCGCTGGCACTCCTCCAGGAGCCTGCGACAGGCCCATTCCGACCTCTTTTCTCTCTCTGTCCACTTGGGTCGTCAAATCTCATCTGGCCAGACATGGTTCCTGAGAATGTATATTTAGGGAAGAGAACAGCCTCGGTTTCATAGTGATGTCCTTCCTCTTGACATTTCCCTCCTCCTTCTAGTCTGTAGACCCACCATACCCTTTGTTCCCAGCTGTATGTCTGAGAAAGAGAGAGTGTGGGGAAGGCACGTCATACGTGTAACCACCTCTGCTCAGAGGTGACCACACTGAGTGCTTCTCTAATTCTATTGTCCAGTAGAACTGCAAGGAAGCAGGGAAATGTAGATGTACACAGGGGTATCCACAAGAAGTAATAGTTTCTCTGACATCTACCTTGTAAGACTGTTTTGAGGATTACATGCAATAACATTTGTAAAGTATTTCACTCAATGTTTGGTAGGTAGTTTTCTCAATAACTATCTGGTATTTTTCAGTTCAATGAAAGTTGTTTTTCTCATCATAAGTGGATGAATTAGCATTCCACTCTTTATTTATATATTTCTGTGAGGTTGGTTAATGCAAGCTAAAGTCAGAGAGGTTGCTTCATACTCGGAGTGTTGATAAAACCATATTTCTGGGGCTGCAAATACAAAGACTACCTAGAAACCACCTAGAAACACCTCCATATGAAGTCACATCTTGGGGGCAGTCAGCTCTGAGGTCAGATTGCTCAGGCACATATTTCCTTCTGATCTTAGCTGGGCTTTCAATATTATGAGGCACAGGACAGAGTATATATGTATCTATCTATCTGAATTTTAGGGTTTGCCCTTAGTTATCACTAGCAGGCTACCTTGTCCTATTCCTCACAGCAGGTCCTGAGGGGTTTGTAGTATGTCTGCTATGGAGTATCCTGGCATTGCCTGGTGTGGGGTTTGCCTGGAGGTCTTGTCACTCACTCCATAACCACCAATACCCTGGCTGACTTACCCTCTAATCCTTACCTCTCATATGCCATCCTAGTAATTCTATACCTTTGTATCCTCTAATGCTTCTGCCACTTGCTGCCCAGATGAGGTCACATCTACCCCAAGGGCAGGCATGGATCATCTGCCCCAATATCAATTTTACTCAATGGTGAGAAATAAAAACTATTTTTCTTATTTTGGAATAAACATAAATATATTAGGGAATAGAATGTAAATTATCCTGAATTTTGAATCTAGAACTCAAGAAAATGTCCCTAGAAATTGGGCAGCATTCTGGCTCTGCTTCTAGTTTGATTCCCTTTGCTGTGCGGATACACTGGGGGAGGAGGTAAGAAGCACAGCTTCTCTCAACTGCCCACCTGGTAAACTTGGACTTGTTCTGGCTGAGTCTCCCGCGGACCCTGTTCCAGCATGGTATCTCTGAGAGGTGATTCCTGATGTTCTCTGGCTGGTAGAGATACCTCTTTTTCATTCTCAGAGTTGTGCAAGGTTCTCTTAAGGATCTTGTTTATAATGTTATTATTAGGTTGGCGAAAAAGTAATTGTGAAAAAAAAGAAATAATTGTGGTTTTGGACCATGAAATTTAAATCATTATAACTAGGCTCAAACACATCTTTATTAATCAAAATAGGAACCATTTACAATCAACATAGTTTTGCCAATGAGAAATAAGTTTATTTCTGTAACATAAAAATCTGTGCTCCGGGATTCAACAAATCCTTGGAAAGTATTTTCTGCATCCTGTTGGTTGTGGAAGCATTGTCTCTGCTAAAAGTTGTTGAAATGCTTGAAGAAGTGGTAGTCAGCTAGTGAGAGATCAGGTGAATTTGGTGGGTGAGGCAAAAGTTCGTCGCCCAATTTGTCCAACTTTTGAAGTGTTGGTGGTGTGACATACGGTTGGGCATTGTTGCAGAGAAGAACTGGGCCCTTTCTGTTGACCAACGCCAGCTGCAGGCACTGAAGTTTTCAGTGCCCTTCATTGATTTGATGAGCAGACTTCTCAGATGTAATAGTTTTGCCTGGATTCACAAAACTAGTGGATCAGATGGTCAGCAGACCACCAAACAGTGACTCTGATCTTTGGGTGCAAGTTTAGCTTTAGGAAGTGATTCAGAGCTTCTTCTTGGTCCAACTACTGAGTCGATCATTGCCAGTTGTTGAATAAAATCCACTTTTTGTCGCACGTCACAATCCAATTGGGAAATGGTTTGCTGTTATTGCACAGAATAAGAGAAGATGACACTTCAAAATGACAATTTTCTGATTTGCAGTCAGCTCATGAAGCACCCACTTATTGAGCTTTTTCACCTTTCCAATTTGCTTCAGATGCCAAAGGACTGAAGAATGGTCGATGCTCTGAGTTCTTGGACAACTTCTAAATGTAGCTATAAGAGGACCAGCTTCGATGATCCTTTCAGTTGTTTGTTGTCACTTCCGATGATCAGCCTTTGTGCTCATCTTCAAGGCTCTCATCTCCTTTGCAAAACTTCTTGAACCACCACTGTACTGTACATTCATTAGCCGTTCCTGAGCCAAATGCATCGCTGACGTTGCAAGTGGTCTCCACTGCTTTACGACCCATTTTGAACTTGGATAAGAAAATTGCTTGAATTTGTTTTTTTGTCTAACATCATTTCCCTGGTCTAAAATAAATATAAACAGCAAGTAATAAGTCATTAGCTAAAAAACATAAAGCAAGAAATGCACATTAAAATGATGTAAAATATAACCACATTTAAGAATGTATTCCAATATAAAACAAAGTTCAACAATGTAAAATTGCAACTACTTTTGCACCAACCTATATATTTAGTTATTCAATGAACACATATTGCACTTACTATGGGCCTCCCAGGTGCCTCAGTGGGTAAAGAATCCACTGGCAATGCAGGAGATGTGGGTTTGATCCCTGCCTGGATGGGGAAGATCCCGTGGAGGAGGGCATGGCAACCCAGTCCAGTATTCTTGCCTGCAGAATTCCCATGGACAGCGAAGCCTGGCCGGCTACAGTTCATAGGGTTGCAAAGAGTCAGACATGACTGAAGTGATTGAGCACACACGCATAGTAATTACTAAGGGCAAGGCAGTCTTCTAAGTGATGAATATACATTAATTCTCACAGCCACCACATAAGAGAGGATCTTGTGTGTGTGTGTGTGTGTAGATGAATGCACAGTTGACCCTTGAACAACACAGGGGCACTGACCTTTCACATAGTTAAAAATCCACATGTAATTTATACTCTGCCATCCATATCCCCAGTTTATCTGTATCTGAGGACATCAGTCAATCACAGATTGTGTACCACTGTAAAATTTACTAGTGAAAAAAAATCCCTGTTTAAGCGGATCTTACTGTAACAACCTGTGTTGTTCAAGGGTCTTCTGTAGATGTGTGTGTGTGTGTGTGTGTGTGTGCGCGCGCGCGCGCGCGCATGTATGAAACACCGAGGCACAGAAGTCAAATAACTTTCCCAAAGTCACACAGTCACACACTATAGGCCATAAAATAGAGCCAGAATTTGAATTCAGATATCTGACTTTTAAGTTCTTATGTTTACTGCCTCTTGCATGAATTGATGGGTAACTTCTATTCTTCTCTAAACTATAAGGGCCTCGAGGACAGAGTTTTATTGATCTCTGTGTCCCTCTAGGCTAGAATGGGGCCAGGCACACAATAACAGTGCAGCAAATGTTGGCTAACCCTCTTTCAGAGAGGATGGAATTTGGTAGGACTGTGTGCCCGGGGGAAGTTTTACCCACTTAATCACCCTGTCACCTTCTCTAGGTAAATAACCCATGGCCTCTAATTGCTAGAGGAATTTTAAATTCATCCTGTACTTAGTGGAACAAGTTGTGAAATTTTTGTGTAAAATAACTTTTGACATTTTTCTAGAATATTTTAACGATTTCTTTGAATGACTGGGAATTGTACAATTGCAATTTCCCTCTGCATCCTGTTGTTTATGATTCTAGGAAGTTTGGCTTGGTTGTGTCTGTTCAAGGTCTGTGGGAATTCAGGAATCTGCTTGCCATGCTTTGAGATTTCAATCTGCATTTCACCTGCCCCAGAGCCCTCATGTCAGTTAAGGGCAAACTCCACCAAAAAAATAACAGCAACAAAAAACCCGACAGCTTTAAAGGAGCTGGAAGGGGAAGCAAATGCCACAACTTGCAGTTTCCTTGAAATCTTTCCTAAGCCACATCTCAAGAAGGTGTTTTGGAATCACAATTTTATATTTCCTGTAAGTTGAAGCATTTTGAAAACATACTTGTTGCAAGTGATGACTGGTTAGAAATAGATTCACTGAGTATTAGTTCCACAGAGAAGTAATCATCAGAACTTACGAAAGCAAAACACAGAAAATATGTTTTTCATCAGGATCAAGCTGGGGGTCTTCCTTATTTTGTTTACAATCAAAAGGAGGGCCTTGCATTGCAGCACACTTTCTCTTCGTAGTTCTGGTTTTCCCTGGCTGGCCGCACCTTATCTCTCTCTCTTGCGTGCACACACACACACACACACACATACACACACACACACACACTTTTTTTTTGTTCGTTCCTATTGGGAATATTACGAGAAAAAGTGGTCTCCCTACCATAATCCCCCATGTCAACATCCACTACTATGGTAAATCGCTATAAAATTTTACCATTATCTAACGTGCATCTGATTTTCTTTCCCCAAAACTGGAAATAGTTATCCATGTCTTTCTATGATCAGATAGTGAATTATACCAAAAACTATTCTCTCTCCCTGTTTCCCTCCTACTCTTGCCACTTGCCACTCTTCTCCCATCTCTGACTTTAGAAACAAGTCGTGGATGTTTTTACAGTCAGAGTACCTTGAGGGAGGAAACAGTTCTTTTTTTTTTTTCCATTTATTTTTATTAGTTGGAGGCTAATTACTTTACATCATTGCAGTGGTTTTTGTCATACATTGAAATGAATTAGCCATGGATTTACATGTATTCCCCATCCCGGTCCCCCCTCTCCACCCGATCCCTCTGGGTCTTCCCAGTGCACCAGGAAACAGTTCTATTTCCTCTTGAGGGCAATCTAGCAAATTCTGCTGCCACCCAAAGAGGTGTGACTCAGTAGAGCAAGGCCAAAGGGATCATATGGTTGAATTTAGATCCTGAACTAGTTTCTTTGGATAGAAATGGCTTTGCCACTAATTGTTCATCGCATATTAAGGGCTATGGGTGGCAAAGATTGTAAATAACAAGGATTTAGGGTAGTATGTTTTAAGTTACTTGTTGAGTATTACTTGTGGTAGATAGAGTGTGAAAAACATAACTGACACAGCCAAAGATCAAGGTTTCACATATATTCACAATTAGAATGTGTATGTATATGCTGCTGCTGCTGCTAAGTCACGTCAGTTGTGTCCAACTCTGTGTGACCCAATAGACGGCAGCCCACCAGGCTCCCGGCCCTGGAATTCTCCAGGCAAGAATGCTGGAGTGGGCTGCCATTTCCTTCTCCAATGCATGAAAGTGAAAAGTGAAAAGTGAAAGTGAAGTCACTCAGTCGTGTCCGACTCTTTGCAACCCCATGGACTGCAGCCCACCAGGCTCCTCCGTCCATGGGATTTTCCAGGCAAGAACACTGGAGTGGGATGCCATTACCTTTTCTGGTGTATGTATATATGTATATGTAAATTAATACACATACTTATTTATGGCCTTTTTAATCTCTTGAAGGATTTAATTTTATTTACCAAAATACACATGATATAAAGAGATAAATAGAAAACAAGTGGATGAGGGCACCAGGCCCCGAGAGGGTAGGAAGGATGCAGATGAATCTGGAAGTGGTCTTAGTACCTGCATTGTGTGCTGTAAAGATGGGTCTCTGCTTGCATTGGGCTACACGGGCTCTTTGTTACATGTCCTTGCTACATGTTGGACTATATTTGCTCAGCCACTAATACAAGAGACATAGGCCCAAACCTGACTTAGCAGGAATAAAGCCACTTCTGATACTAAGAATAACAGGAGGAACTTCTCATAGAGGGTATAGTAAAATAATGAAGTCCTCAGCAATATTCTCCAAGTAAGTATCAGTTCAGTTCAATTCAGTTGCTCAGTCAGGTCCGACTCTTTGCGACCCCATGAATCGCAGCATACCAGGCCTCCCTGTCCATCACCAATTCCCGGAGTTTACTCAAACTCATGCCCATTGAGTTGGTGATGCCATCCAGCCATCTCATCCTCTGTCGTCCCCTTCTCCTCCTGCCCCCAATCCCTCCCAGCATCAGGATCTTTTCCAATGAGTCAGCTCTTCGCATGAGGTGGCCAAAGTATTGGAGTTTCAGCTTCAGCATCAGTCCTTCCAATGAACACCCAGGACTGATCTCCTTTAGGATGGACTGGTTGGATCTCCTTGCAGTCCAAGGGACTCTCAAGAGTCTACTCCAACACCACAGTTCAAAAGCATCAATTTTTCGGCACTCAGCTTTCTTCACAGTCCAACTCTCACATCCATACATGACCACTGGAAAAACCATAGCCTTGACCAGATGGACCTTTGTTGGCAAAGTAATGTCTCAGCTTTTTAATATGCTATCTAGGTTGGTCATAACTTTCCTTCCAAGGAGTAAGCGCCAAGTAAGTGTAGTGATGAGTTATATTTGGTTGCTCCATGATCCAGAGTGCCTTGTGGCTGGCAGATATTCACTCCTCCAGAAATGGTTGTTTTTCATTTGTGAGTTGCCTATAAATTATTATGGCTTAGAAATCTTTGAGGGAGGGAAAATGGCAAAATGCTATTGTTTTTCTGATTAAAACAGGCAACAATACTTTGGCAGCTAATATATAGACAATGTAGAATCAAAAAATTGTATATATATTTTTAATCCCAGAAGTAAGTACAATTTTTCTTAATTTCACTGAGTAGTTATTATTATTGCTTACTGTCATTCAATGCTATTTATTTGAATATTTCTCCTGTACCTTTTAGCATCTGTATAGAGGAAAGAGGGCAGAGGTTAAAAGATTTAAATAAAATTTCTTATATATTTTCTCTATTTGCATTAGATTCTTATTTTTTTTAATGAAATTGATATATGTTCATTGTAGAAGATTTAGAAAATACAAAACAGACAAGTGGTTTAAAATCTCACCATCTAAAAACAACTTTGAGATGTTATATAGTATATGTGTTTATGTATTGGGTTGGCCAAAAACTTCATTTGGGTTTTTCTGTAATATCTTATGGAAAAATCTGAATGAACTTTTTGACCAGCTCAATAAGCAGAACATGCATTGGCTTAGTTTTCTAATTTTATAAGGGTTACCTAATTACAGCCCTAAACACTAACATGATACTTTCTCTACTTACAGTTGAGTATAACTATTCATTTCCTATTTATTTTAAACACATAAGTAATGTGGAATGGGAAGAAAAGCACAAAAACAGAGCTTTGAGTATCAGGTCAAAATTTGAGATAAAGTCTGACATTCACAAACAAGACCTACCCCATTTTTAAAAATAATTAGATCCATTTAGATCTCAGTTTCTACATAACAAAAATGTCACCAAAGTACTTCAGAAAGTGGGATGCACACTCTCACTACTTTTATTCAACACAGTATTAGAAGTCCTGGTCACAGCAATCAGATAATAAAAAGAAACAAAAGTATCCAAATTGGAAGGGAATAGATAAAATTGTCACTATATGCATATGACATGATACTATAGATAGAAATCCTAAGGACTCCACACAAAAACTCCTAGAATTGATAAATGAATTCAACAAAGTAGCAGGATACAAGATTAGTATTCAGAAACCAGTTGCATTTCTTTACACTGACAATGAAATATCAAAAAGGGAATGTAAAAAAATACCTTTTAAAAAAATAAAAAAAAAATAAAAGAGATACCTGGTAATAAAACTGAACAAGGAGATGAAAGACTTATATACTAAGAGCTAGAAAACATTAATAAAGGAAATTAAACAGTATTCAAAGAAATGGAAAGCTATCCCATGCTCTCGGATTGGAAGAATTAACATTGCTAAAATGGCAATACTACCCAAAGCAATCTACAGATTTAATGTGATCCCCATCAAATTACCCATGACATTTTTCACAGAACTAGAATAAATAATACAAAAATTTATATGGAACCATTAAAAGACCCAGAATTGCCAAGGCAATATTAAGGGAAAAAAAAAAAAAAAAAAGAAAAACCAAAGTAGGAGGCATAACCCTCCCAGACTTCAGGCAATATTACAAAGCTACAGTTATCAAAACAGTGTGGTACTGGTACAAAAACAGACATATGGGTTAACGGAACAGAATAGAGAGTCCAGAAATAAACCCACACAGCTATGGTCAATTAAGCTTTGGCAAAGGAGGCACAAATATTCAATGGGAAAAAGATAGTTTCTTCAGCAAGTGGTGTTGGGAAAGTTGGACAGTTCAGTTCAGTTGCTCAGTCATGTTGGACTTTTTGCAACCCCATGGACTGCAGCATATCAGACTTCCTTGTCCATCACCAACTCTCCACACACAAATCAATGAAGTTAGAACACATCTTCACACCATGAACAAAAATAAACTCAAAATGACTTAAAGACTTAAACATAAGATACAACACCATAAAACTCCCAGAAGAGGGCACTGGAAAATATTCTCTGACATAAATTGTACCAGTATTTCCCAAGTCATACCAATCTCCCAAGACAATACCAAAAAAAAAAAAAAAAAAAAAAAGCAAATGGCACCTAATCACAGCTTTTGCATAGCAAAGGAAACCACAAACAAAAAGATAACCTATGGAATTGGAGAAAATATTTGCAAATGATGTGACTCATAAAGGCTTAATCCCCAAAATATACAAACAGCTCTTATAACCCAACAACAAAGAAAACAAACAACCCAATCAAAAAGTGGGAAGATCTAGATAGATATTTCTCCAAAGAAGGCATACAGATGGTCAATAGGTGCATGAAAAGATTCTCGACATCACTAATCATTGGTAAGTTGCTTCAGTTGTGTCCAACTCTTTGCGACCCTATGGACTGTAGCCCACCAGGCTCTTCTGTCCATGGGGTTCTCTAGGCAAGAATACTGGTGTGGGTTGCCACTGACTTCTCCAGAGGATCTTTTAGGCCCAGGGATTGAGCCCACGTCTCCTGAAGGTCCTGCATAGCAGGCAGATTTTTTTTTAGCACTGAGCCATTAGGGAATTCAAATGCAAATCAAAGCTACAATGAGATATCATCTCACACCAGTTAGAATGGCCGTCATTAAAAATTCTACAAATAACAAACACTGGAAATGGTATGGAGAAAAGGGAACCCTCCTACAGCGTTGGTGGGAATGTAAGTTAGTGCAGCCACTGTGGAAAACAGTTGGAGGCTCCTCAGAAAACTAAAGCTAGAATTGCTATATGATTCAGCATATAACTGGACAAAACCATAATTCAAAAAGTCACATGCCTCCCATGTTCATAACAGCACCATTCACAATAGCCAAGACATGGAAACAATCCGAATGTCAAACAACAGATGAATAGATAAAGAAGATATAGTATATATATACAATGGAATCCTACTCAACCATAAGAAAGAAGGAAACAATGTCATCTACAGTAACATGGATGCAACTAGAGATTATCATACTAAGTGGAATAAGTCAGAAAGAGACAAATACCATATGATATCACACACATAGAATCTCAAAAGTGGCACAAATGAACGTATCTACAAGACAGAAACAGGCTCACAAATGTGGAGAACAGATCTGTGGTTGCCAAGGGAGTGGGGGGAGGAGGAGGGATGGCCTGGGAGTTTGAGGTTAGTAGATGCAAACTATCACATTTAGAATGGATAAACAACAAGGTCCTACTGCATAGCACGGGGAGCTATATCTAATCTCCTAGGATAAACTGTAACAGAACAGAATATAAAAAGCAATATATATGGGCTTCCCTCATAGCTCAGTTGGTAAAGAATCTGCCTGCAATGCAGGGGATCTACTTTGATTCCTGGGTTGGAAAGACCCCCTGGAGAAGGAAATGGCAGCCCACTCCAGTATTTGTGCCTGGAGAATCCCTGGACAGAGGAGCCTGGCAGGCTACAGACCATGGGGTTGCAAGAGTTGGACACGACTTATTGACTAAACTACTACTACTATATATGGATATAACGGAGTTCACCTCACTGTACAGCAGCATTAACACAACACTATAAATTAACTATACTTCAATAAAAATTACAGAGCGCTGTGCAAATGCAAATGTTACTGTCCTTACTAAGTAACATGGTGACTTGGAAGTTGGACCCCATGATGGGGGCCATAACAGGGTGCTCTTGACCCTTTAATGTTGAGGGAAAAGAGGAGAAGTTAGAAGGAGCACTCTGGATCTGGTGTCCAGAGCTAGAGTGGTGAAGCCAAATTTGAATCCCTCTGAACTAGTTTTCTTCGTTGACCTTTTTATCAGCATTTCCCTCTTCCTAGCTTTATTTCTACTTTCCTGTTCTCGTTTCCCTTTTTCTGTCTCTTCTTTCTCTTCCTCATCTCTTTCTACTTTTATTCTCTCCCTTCTCTATCTTTAACTGACCTGCATTCCAGACATTTTATGTTAAAACAGGAAAAGAATGGTAGGACACAGCTCTTAGAATTGAATTTGAATTTTGATTCTCAGTGAAAACCTTATATAAAATGTACGACAATCTTGGCTTTAACCAAGACTACAGCTAAAAAAGAGAAAAGATGATCCTTTCTCCTGGATACGCATATATGAGATTTATGGGTGGGTGGGAGATCTATAATTCCAGCGGCACTGCTAAGGGTGGAGGTGATCATCTTGGCCACCTACGTGATTGCTCTCAACCGTCCCTCCATCCCCAGGTCACAGCTGCTAGAAATTACAACTCTGGAAAAGTTATCTGAATTTTAAGAGAGGAGCAGACTTTTTCTCTCATGAACTCTATAGGCAGTCTACTACTTTCATATATAAAATCTTTCTGAAAGCATAAATGAAAACTAACAAACATCTATTATAAGGTAAGTCTAACTATACTAACTTAAACACAGTCTTCAAATATGTATATCTAATATATAATATACATGCTTTTAACTTGGATCTCCCCAACCCCCCCCCCCAATAATAAAACACTCTGTCACCTGACTTAGGTTCAATGAACATCTGAATAGGAATGCAATCTACAGCATTTGGCCTGTCCACTGATTTCTATCTTTATCTCAATAGTATTACTTCTGTGAAATCCGTATTTTTCACTAATATCAACTATTCCATTTTCCTACTTCCTCTACATTTTATAAGGGCTTCCCAGGTAGCGCTAGTGGTAAAGAACTCACTTGCCAGTACAGGAGGCATAAGAGATGCAGGTTCGATCCCTAGGTTGGGAGGATCCCCTGGAGGGGAAATGGCAACCCACTCCAGTATTTTGCCTGGAGAAATCCCCTGGACATAGGAGCCTGGTGGGCTATGATCCATAGGGTCGCATAGAGTTGGACACAACTGAAGCCACTTAGCACACACTACATTTTATAAAACGCTAATGACAAAACATAGTAAAACAGTCAAAGTCTTTTCACAGCACCACCCTCTGATAAAGATGGTTGTGCTGGACAAAGTGAGTGGCTGACTGACCTTAGGCAGTTCCCCATATCATGGCTCAAATTGTCTGTTTGGAAGCCAAGAAAAAATCAGAATGTGGCCAACAAGGTCTCTAATGCATGCTGTGTGTTAAAAAAAAAAAAAAAGTGGGTCATGCGGCATTTCTACTAAAGGAAATATGGGAGCTGTATGTTAAAAGGTGGATAAGGTAGGAAAAAAAGTAGCCTAAAGGTAAAATCTAAATGACAACAGTGGCATCATCATTAACAACAATGAAATGACTAAGTAGTAAGCATAGTAAAGACTTTGATTGTTTAAGATATGCATTTCTATTATTTAATTTTATTTTATTTGGGGGATGGGATGGGGTTTATCGAGATGTGTGTTGAGGCCTTTAGAGAAAAATGAGAAATATTTCTCAGAGACATTGCCATTTTAATATGTTTTTCATGAAGCATTATTAAAGTTGACAGCAAAAAGTAAAAACTGGGACTATAAATAAGGGAAGTGGCTATCGTGTTCTGGGTACTTTGTGGGGTACAAAGATGAGTGAGAGGCAGTCTTTACCCTTCAGCTCCAGATATAATTTGTGTAATGCTGAGAGTACCCAGGTAAAAGGTGGGAACCATCAAAATTAAATAATGAGATTTATTTCACTGTACACAAAACAATTTATTATATTTTATAAATGTATTTTATTTTAAAACTGGGAACAGTAGTGAAGGTTTTAAAAAGTTTCAAGCACAGTACAGGACAGAAACTTGTTTTCCTGAACAACTAGAGAGCACACTGCTGACCTGATGTGTCATCATCCCCGACTACTTCACTGCTCATTCTCCAACAATTGCATTCTCCTACATGACCACAGAATAGCCATCAAAATCAGGAGATTAACACTGAATCACTGCTAACTTCTAATCCTCAGCCCCCATTTAAGTTTTGCCAATCATCCTAATTATATACTTTATAGCAAAAGGATCTGGTTCAGAATCACACAGGGTATTTAGTGGTCACATTAGTTTTCTTCAGTCTTGAAGAAGTTGGTCTTCCTTTGACTTTTACAACCTTGACAGTTTTAAGGACCACATGGTAGTTGTTTTGTACAATAACACTTAATTTGGGCTCATCCGACATTTCTTTGATTATATTCAGGTCATTTATCTTTGGCAGGACTACCACAGTGTTCTTTTTGCTACAACTAAAGTGATGTACAATTTAGATTTGACCCATTGCTATTGAAGTTCACTTTGATCACCTAGTTAAGGTGGCATTTGCTTTTCCATTGAAAGTTACTCTTACTTTCTTTAGTACTTTGAAACTGTTTCTCATTAAATTTTCAATTCATTCATGATTTAAATTTGTTTGGATTCATGGTTTCCTGTTTTAATCAATAGGTTATTTTAATTTTCAAATTACCCCTGATTTGGTCAGGGGCAGCCCCCTCAAGCTGACTTCTCCGTACTTTTGAGATTTCCCCATTCTTGGGGGCTTCCCTGGTGGCTCAGATGGTAAAGAATCCGCCTGCAATGCAGGAGACCTGGGTTTGATCCCTGGGTCAGGAAGACCCCCTGGAGAAGGGACTGGCAGCCCATTCCAGTATTCTTGCCTGGAGAATCCCATAGACAGAGGAGCCTGGTGGGCTACAGTCCATGGGGTCACAAAGAATCAGACACAACTGAGTGACTAACACTTTCACATATCACTTTCATCATTCTTGGAGCACTTCCTTGCTTTTTGATATAATAAGATGTTACATGCTCGTCTTATACTCTCCCTGACCCAGGTCTAGGATAATTCCCCGAGAAATCTAGGCTGCTGTTACTAGAAAATCATATTTATGAGTCGAGGTCTGGGTGCTGGGTGTGTTCGTTACTCTTAAGAGTTTGGCTATTCCCAAGCCCTCTCAGTGGACAGAGCTAGTTATGTGTATCTGTATCTACATCTAAAACATAGATGCAAATATCTTTAAAACAATAGTTTTATTTACTTACATATTAACTTTTCTATGTCTCTATACTCATTTATATTGAAAATTGTGAGTTTATACTGATACCTCCAATTTCGATCCAATACCATGGGGTTCATTCCAGTTTTCTTCCTTCCCATACCTCTATCTTCCTACTCTGACCATTAGGAAGCTGACTCTTAATAGCCTTAATTTATTTACTTATTTCATCAATCTCCTAGTAGGTAGCCCATCTCTGCTGCCACCCTTTTACCCACATGGATACTCATCTCACTCGGGTTGAGAAGCCCTGTCCTGACCTGTCCTCACCTTGTGGACACCTGATTACCCTTGGGCTTCAGCATTCTGTGCTGGGTGACCTCACGCCTGGATGCTTTCCTCGTTCTTTCTGGGCTCTGACAGCCTACACCAGGTTGCCCCCTTTGTGGACACGCTCCTTACCCAGCTCTGACTCTGACCCCCACATGGGGCAGCCATCCTGGATGGACACTCTCTGGCTGGATTTGAGCTCTGACATCCTGCTCTGGGCCACTGTGGTCCTCTCCTTCAAGGGCAGATGCCTGCCTTAATCTGCCACACTTCATGTTTTGGGACTGTGTTCTGGGGGAGGGAGAAGGGGAGGAAGGAAACGGGAAAGAAGAGAAAGTAAGTAAGTAACTTTTGAAATTCTAAAATTTAAAAGAAAAGAAACAATGTATACTATATATCTGTTTCCCCTACCTATGAGAAGTAAGACTTTCTCTAAATCTTCTAAAAAGTCGAAAAGATTGAACATGTCTTTTCTTCTGGGGATTAACGTACTGCTGGATAATTAGACTCAGATTCCTTATTTATATTCTTATTTGAGGCTAGAAGGAAAGTCTTTTTTTTAATATACAATCTTTCCTTGTTTGAAATATGCCCAGAAGGATTGGAAAATAGTGAGAATTAACAATTATCGGTGAAGAGACTAGATTGTAAAGCTATTATAGTTTAAAATAAAGGTCAGCATTGCTCCCTTAAATCACTTCATGCAATTTCACCCTAAAGGCATTTATTCTTGTCTTTGTCCACCAAAGGCATTGTAAACACTATTAACTTAATCCAGATGGAGTTAGATACTTATTTCTGACTCCATTTTGCTATTCTATTGAGGTAATTACTACCAAGAGATCAGTGATTTAGTATGAAAAAAATGCTTTTAATTATTATTAATTGGATAACCACTGAGTTAATAAAACTGTCTTAGGATATTATACTGGAAATTAATTGAATATAATGTATCTATCTACCTTCATGAAATTATTTCCTGAGGGAGATTATAGAGAAGGAACAATCCTTTTCACTTAAAGACACTTAATAAGTACTCATTAAATGAAATATTTTCCTAATATTTTGGGGCTGGGGTGGCTTACGGTAGCAAAAACAATTTTTATTTATCAAATTCTTAATATGGTAAACATCTCAAATTAATCAACAAAGTTGGACAATTTAGTGCCTTGTCTGAGAATTTTAATATCTAGTTAATAAGCTGGATTTAAAAATGTCAATATAGTCAGTTGATTATTTTCTTACATAAAAAGTAGTAACAAGGTCAAATTAAGGTAAATAACCTAAAGGTAAAAGACCTAATCATGGCCATAAGACTATCCTTCTCTTTTTTAAAAAAATATTTAAGAAGGCAAACAATTTCCTTAAATAAAAATGGAGCATAAAATACAGGTTTTCTGTCCCTGACGAGCTTTACCTTGCATTGTTCTATGATTCTGGCTCAGGGTTTGTACTAACTATAACATGGAAGAATTTCAGGGCCTTAATTCAAGCCATGATTCTGGAGCTGTTGTCTCATAAATTCAGACCAAAAAAGAAGTGATGTTTTGTACTTGATATTGCACTGAGGGGTTTGAAGGGCTTATCGCAAGTAAGTTAAGTGCCTCTGCAGAATACACAGAATTCCAGGAGGCTAAAATTTCTCACTGAAGCAGAAAGATGACCAAAATACCTAACAACATGGTTAGTGATTCATCATTATCTTCAAACTGCATTCACTTTTCTTTCAAAGAATGTTTGTGTGTTTAAAAACACTAAACAGAGTTGGAATACAGCTTCAAGGAGTCAACAATCCCTGAAGAGGATCACATAGCAGAATCAAGAGAAACAAACTGAAGGAAACTGTGGACAAAGATGAAAGGATCTCAGAATCTGGAAATCATCGAGTAAAAAGACCCCTGAACACTGAAAGAGACCCTCATTCAAGTCCTGAGAAGACAGAAAAGCAATGAAGTGTTGAATCAATAGGAAAAGTACTTTGCTAAGAGGCAAGAACATTGCTTCTGCTTGCAAAGGCAAACAACTCTGAGACTTCAAAGAAAAGTTTTTTCCTGTCTTTTTTAAAATTTCTTTTTATTTAAGTCTTTAAGAACCCAGTGATAAAACTGTATCTGATAATGGCTTTGGTAACTACTATTTCATGCCCAGCATTTTAAGTCAATTATTTGCAATAGCCTTGATAAGTCTCCCTTCCCCCACCATTTCCAGACAGACGCCATTCTGAAACTTTATCTGAATTAAAAAATGCTTGCCTGAGGAAACAGATCTTTTAAATTTATAGAGCTTAAGGTTCTTAAAGCGGGAACTTTTCCAAGCACAAAACCAGATTAGGAGGGAAGGAAGGGCTGTTTTTCTGAGGGCGAAATTGTGTTCAGTTCATAAATATGAGATCACTGGGACCCATGTGACGACAATACCAGTTTAGGAGATTAGGAAAGGGATAGATGGGGATTCAGACCACTGAACCCAGAAGTCCAGAGAGCTTCTGACTTTTCAGATTGTATCATGTATAATATAAAATACGTGTGTATATGAAACCTCAGTCATCTGGTTTTCAAGTCTTCAATGATGTTAAGAAGTCTCATCCGACCAGCAGATCAGGATTATGGTTCCCAGTTCTCTCCAATAATAAAATGATACATTTCTGTTCTTTGCTATGGAAATTTGAAGTGCTTCCCACAGTAAGCAGATCTTATTTTCATACCCCATTGATGTTGGGTTTGGCTATGTAACTTCATTTGGCCAATGGAATATGGGCACAGGTGACAATGCCAGTTTTGAGCCAAGATCTTAAGGGACAGGGCATGTTTCTGCACCCACCTCTTGTCTGCTATCACCATGAGAAAAGCACACAGTCATTTCAGTCTGGGCCTTTGAAGGAAGACCTGAGGAGCAGACCTGAGCCCAACTGAGAGCCTTAAATTCAACCTGGCCTCCTTGACTGCACACCCATGTGGGCATATATACAGGTGTGCCAGTAAGCCACTGACTAACACATTCCTTCGCAGGCTGGCTTTCAAACTTCACTTCTTAGTATAAACCCTAAAGATCAAATGACATTATAAGCAGCCTCATCATCCCTACATATTTCTAAGGTTCTTTCAAAATAAATTGCTTCAAACTCTCCAAATACAAAAATATAATTAAATCCTAGATTAAATTATGCTTAGTATTGCTTAAACATCTTGTTTCACTTACTGTGATGGATAAATAAACCATAGCTGGACCCCTAAATTTAAAACAAACTCAAAAAGTAAAGTAAAGTAGTCACAAAAAGTAAACTACCTTGTAGTCATTATAAGTGGTGCAGTGGTAAAGAATGTAGGAGACATTAAGAAACTCAGGTTCCATCCCTGGGTTGGGCAGAGGGCATGGCAATCCACTCCAGCATTCTTGCCTGGAGAATCTCATGGACAGAGGAGCTTAGTGGGCATAAGGTGGCAAAGAGTTGGCCACAACTGAAGTGACTTAGCATGCATGCACACAGCCATTATAAAGGGAAACCCAAGACCCTGGAACAACTCCATTCTCTGCCTACTCCATATCTGCATCTGAGCTGCTGACTGTGGGGAAAGGAAGCAGATGGAGGAATTCTGCTCTGCTGGCTAGGCTCACTGAGATTTATTGTTTCTGCTGTCACACAGTGACACCCCACTTCTGTGGTAAGCTCCCTCTCTCCACCAGAGGGACCACTTCAGAGCCTCTTCTCAGCCCTCCAGCAGCTTCCCTAGCTTCACTCTCAGATGATGACTTCGGTTCTGTTAATAAATTCACTGGGAAAATAGAAGCAATTGGCAGAGGTCTGCCTCATCTTCCTACATCTAGCTCTATCTGCCTCTATCTTCCCACTGGTTACATCATTCCAACAGTCTCTGTGCCCACATGGAACAACTTCTCCACTGTGCATGCCATCACAGAAACTCATGTTGTCTTGCCTCCTCAAGAATTTTGCTTTTGCAATCATGCCCTGTCCTTCCTGCATTGTCACTTTCCACTTCCTTCAGAAATCATTCGCATCAGCTTTTGCAATCATGCCCTGTCCTTCCTGCATTGTCACTTTCCACTTCTTCAGAAATCATTTGCATCACACAATACAAATGTGTGATGTATCATATTAAACCACCCTCTATTCATCCAAATTCTCCTCTATTATAGCTGCTCTTCATTGCCAAACTTCTGTAAAACTATTGTTTGGATTTGCTGTCTTCACTTCCTCATTCTCTCTCTAACTCACTGCAATCAGGCTTTCATCTTCTCTGCTTCAACACAACTATCCTCACCAGGGTTGTTGAGGTCTTCTGTGCTGCCAGATCCCCTGGTCAATAGCAACTAATTCTGCTGTTTACTCCTTTTTCTGTGAAATACTCTCTTCACTTGGCTTCTAAGTTCACCAGCCTTTCCCAGTTTCTTCCTACTTTGCTGGGCGCTTCCCCATCTCTGCTGGCTTCATCTGATCCCCTGGACCTCTAAGTGTTGGAGGACTGTATTGGCAGCGTCCTTGACTTACTTTGCTTACCCTCTACAGGTGATCTTAATCAGCTCCATTGGCCATTTAATTGTGGATTAACCCCAGATTTATATCTCCTTTAACTCCAAACTCACATACCTATCTTACTAGTCATTCCACTTGTATCTTTAATAAGCATCTCAAACCACACATATACAAAATCCAAACTCTCAACTCCCATAACCTGTTTCTTCCCCAGCCATCTCCATCTCAATAATGGTAACTCAAATCAATCAGTTGTTGTTGTTATGGAGTCCCTGAGTCATGAGTGGCTCTTTGCGACCCCGTAGACTGTAGCATGCCAGGCTTCCCTGTCCTTTGCTATCTCCCAGAGTTTGCTCAAGTTCATGTCCATTGAGTCAGGATACTATCTGACCACCTTATCCTCTGTCAATCTGTAGTTCAGGCTAAAAACATAGCTGTCATACCTGGTACTTTGCTTTCCTTCACTCCCCAAACCAATCAGCAAAGCCTACTGGCTCTATCTTCACATTCTCTGAAATCTGAATACCACTTTCCATGCCCTTGACTTCCTTCTGGGTTCTGCCAATGAGTAGATCAGCAGGACCGCAGAGAAAGGGGCCAGAGAAAGGCCAGGGTGTTTCTTTCCCACTCTCTCTTTGCTTCAGGCTTGCATCTCTGGCAGTAGTTCTGTCCCCACATTCCAGAGGCACCTCCTCCATGGCCCCATGGCTTCTGGGCTCTCCTTTGACCCTGTTCATTCCTTTCTTTGCCACTTCAGCCCTTGGGATAATATCACTTTGCCTCTTTTGCCTTGCATCCCTCTCCATGGTTCTGCAAATAGCTCCTTCATCAGTCTCTTCATTTGAACCATTTGAGAGTGAAGTTCTTTGCCAGCTGGCACACGGATCAACACATTATCCTATGTAAAATATAATTTATCTCCACTTTTTACCTTTAACTTTTTTTCAAATACATATTATTCACTGACATTTATTATCTTCTGCCCCCTCCTCCCTTTTCTAAAAAGTAAACTTTCTTTTTACTTTTACTTTTGTATCCCTAGCTTCTAGAAGAATGTCTGGTATAGACTTTTATGTAAATATGTTGCTGGTAAAGATAAGAGCTTCCCTGTGGCTCAGCCAGTAAAGAGTCGGTCTGCAATGCTGGAGACCTGGGTTCAATCCCTAGGTTGGGAAGATCTTCTGGAGAAGGAAATGGCAACCCATTCCAGTATTCTTCCCTGGAGAATCCCATGGACAGAAGAGCCTGGCGAGACCCAGCCCATGGGGTCACAAACCGTTGGACACGACTGAGTGACTAACACATAATAAAGATAACATGCTCCTGATATATTCTTAACAAAAAAGGCATGAAATAAAGAAGAATATTTCGGCATATTCCTATTAAAAAAAATCTACCTATTCAGACTGAGTACTAAAAAGAAACATCTGGATACATATACATATATACATCAAATTAGTAGTGGCTACTTCCTGGGAAATGGACAATAGGATTTGGTTTTCTGCTTTGTACATGTCTGTATAGTTTGCATTTGTAAGTGAAGTAAGCAGCAAGTAGGACTGCTGAAAGCCTACATGAAAAAAAGCCCAATTTTTTGGGCAAAGTATAAAAAGTCATCTCTCCACTATAGGGTAGATACAGCTGCCTCGGCACCAACAGTTTCACTACACTGATACCAAATAAAGCCAATTTTCATTTAGATTCAGAATTAAAATATCCAGTTAGTAAAATATCTGATAGTCTGAAGAAATGCAAGAACAGTTCTTTAAATGTATAAAATTGGATTTATAAAACAAAATTCCAAGTTATTCTCCTGAGTCTTTAGTACTCTATTTTAGGAATACTTCCAGTGTCTTGTTTGTATTCTGCCTCAAAAAAAAATACTACTTAATAAAACACTCTCATTTTGGATATATCTTATGTAGTTTTTTTTTTCTTAAACATTCTTTATTAAAAAACATTTTTGCATCTGAAGTTTATTTGTTTTGGCAGTTTTAAACCACAATATTCAGATCTGAATTATTTTTTCTAAATAACTCATTGGTTTCTTATGTAGATTTCAAGGCACGTCTCAGAGTCTGTCACTGCAATCTGTATCAATATTTTTCTAAGCAAACAGATAATCAGAAGGGCTTTAGGGTTAAATACATGCTTAAGCACTTAAGTTTAAGCACTGACTAAAAAGAGTCAGTGAAGTAAAATGTCCAGAAATCTCTTTTGTATTCTAACTAAAGTCGGCCTTGAGAAATGTCTCGGCATTGTCAGGATATAAGGAACGTGAAGATCGTTGGGAAGTTCTTATAAGATTTTAAAAGAAACAAGAACACCATGCTGTAAAACGTAGGAAAGGAACTCAATATTTTTGTGAGTACCAGGTTTCCTCATAAAAACGGAAAAAGAAATGTAATTTGATCTATGTGACTTTTTGCCAACTCTGGTTTATTCTGTTGCTTTTGTTTGTTGTTTGGAAAGTTTTGGCTGTTGGGTTCTTGGAATAAGGCTTGAAGAACCCTGAGCTCCAGTGCCCTTGACTTGCCAAATGGCATAGGGATATTGCGTCTTTTCATATTTACGAATCCTGGGACAAAGGGGATTATACTACTTACTTTTTAGAAAGTGTTTGAGAGTTTTTATATGAAAAGTTGAACAATACATTGAACTCTATATAGCAGCTGGAGAAAATCAGAATGGGGCTTAGGGGGCAGATTGCTCTGCTGACTATGGGCTCTGTAGGGCTTGCCTTGCAGTGATGAATTCAGGGCTGGCCCCACGTGTGGCTTCCAGAGCATGACTTTTTCTCCATCCTTTCTCACTGTTCTTCCTCCAGTTCTTTTGCTGACTCCCCTTCTCTGACCCGGCTGTGAAATGCAGGGATTCTCCAAAGTTCTACCTCTATCCTTTTCTCATCTTGCATTCCTTCTGTGCTGGAGCAGTCTTTATCACTCTAGAGGTTCCAATCATATTTCCAAATATTAACCAGGAATCTGTGTCTGAGCACCCCCTAGGTATTTCACACACAACACCTCCCAAACTGAGCAGGTCTTCCAGCCTTCCATTAGAATGTCTTCCTTCCCAAACTCCTGTTGATTAAGTGTCATCTTTTCATAGTCCATGAAACTGGAAATGCTTTCACGTCCTTTGATTCCCACCTCCAATCAATACCCTACTTCTGTTAAGGCTATCTCAGATGACTTCTCCTTCATTTCTGATAAGCATCCATATTCCATCTATACTACCTACAATGTTGCTAATTCTTATCTCCCTTCTCCATCCTAGATTCTGTTGCCCTCCTTCTGACCTCATCACCTAGTGCATCAACCAACTAAAGGGCCTCCCTGCCTCCTTCGTTCTTCATTCCATCCTTCACACGGCTGCCAGAGCTGTTCCCTAAAACACAAACCTAATAATAATGATCCTCTGTGAAAAAGCATTGGCTGCTGCATCATAGTCTGGCTTTAGCCTCATTTTCTGGCTTCACTACTTCTCCCATCTGTATACTGTAATTCACGTGTGCTGTCTTCTGCTTATCAAGCCACCATAAACTTCCACAGTCCCATGGTTGTTTGTCCTCCTGTAATGTCCTTCCTGCCTTTTCCACCTGGTCAAATTATACTGGTTTCTCAAGGTCCAGCCCCATTAGAAAGACAATAAAATATGTTTACAACACTGTAGGATCAAATATCAAAATATTTGATATTCAGCCCCAAGGGGTTGAATTAAGTGAAAAAGAAGATATCAAAATGTCACAGTATGAACACAGGATGAGGGTTTATTTCATTAGCTGAGAAATATATCTGCACTTCAATGTGAGTTGAACGTATTGTCTATGAATCCTCTGTTCCTCCTAGACTCCTGTCATTGGTGTGACTTGCCTTGAACGATCTTTCCTTATATTCCTACTTAAAGAGAATTTCCATATTTTCTTATTAAAAACATTGCAATGAACATGGACTACTTTTTCAAGGGCATCTGTAAGTTCCTAAGAATGAAGTTGCTGAATAGAAGGAACATGATATAAAACACTTGATATATGTTCCCATAGTGTGGTAACTATCTTTATACAAAGGTGTATGAAGAAGCCTAGTTTCTATGCCCTCATCAGCAGTATTATCACACTTAGGTTTTTGCCAGGTTTAAATATTAAAAAATGTTATTTTGGTTTATGCTTCCCTTAATTATTAACAAGTTTTAACATCCTTTCATATGTGTATTGATCATTTGTATCTCTTTTCTTGCTTTCCCTGTTTTTATCTTTTGTTCAATATTCCATTTGGTTGGTCATCTTTTTCTTTACTGATTATACTTGCTCCTTGTAAATCTGTTTACAGTATGGGTTATAAATCATATTCTAAATTAACCAATTGTTTTTTGATTTTATTATTTTTAATTATACATAAGTTAAAAAATTTTGTAGTCAAACTTAGCAATCTGCTTTATTCTTCAGAGTTTTGTATTATTCCTAGGAAAGTCTTCTCCATTCTAAGACTGTAAACAAAACCAGTCTTCTTCAAGTGTTATTATGGTTTCTTTTTTAGAGTTTAAATATTTGATCCATATGAAATTTACTTTCATATAAGAAGTAGGATCATGATTTGTCTTAATTTTCCCAAGTGGTTCCTAGTTATGCCAATTTCACTTATTGAATAAACTTTCCTCACTGGTCTGAAATGTAGCTTTCACACTAAGTTCTGGCATACAGTTAGGGTATAACTCAACTCTATAACGTTTAATTACAGAAAATTTATGGTGCCCTAAACTACTAGTTTAGGGGCTCCAGTATTAAACCAGTGTTATTCTGGATCTAGATCTGCTAATGGGTATAAATTTCACCATTGCAAAACTCACAAATCAAAGACGTATCTTTATTTCTCTATGACTGAGCCTAATTGAGGTTCTGTGGGGGCTTCCTTGCGCCCCTGTGTCCATTCTGTGGCAGAACACTTAATTCAGCCAATACAAGGTATTTGTCTTCCAGAGATGACCTGAGCTCTGGGGACTGGGGATGATGACAATTTCTCTCTTAGCCAGGCTTTTGTGAAGGCGATGAATATTTAATAGTCACCCTCTTATCTTTTTCTGGCATCTATGAGATGTAATAAGAACCTGCCTGGCTCATATTACTGTGCACTGGCACCTGCTCATGTCCCAGCCATGGGCCTCCATTTGCTAGTTCCAAGGCTCTGTGTCCTCCTTCCCCATCCTGGGACCTCTTTTGGCTCATCTGAGCCCTTTTCAGGGCCGGAGGTCTGGGAACCCCTGACTGCTTTTCCTGCATCACCTCCAGGTGCTGAGTCTCCATGAAACTGCACTCATGCCCATCCATATGGGCATTGCTTAGCCTTTGCCACATCGCACCTCTAGCCTCCTGTTGAACGTGGGCTTCTCCAAGGGGCTTTCAGCGTCTCTGCGTTGTACCCTGAAATGAGAGCTAGAAGTTGCTTGTGCTCTCAGAGCCCTCTAAAATCCCATATGGGATTTTTCTTAGAGGTCCTCACTCTAGCACCACGGATGTGAAGCTGGGACTTGCAGCATATGGAGGCACCTTTCTCAGGGATTCATATCAATTACTCACTGTCCTACTCTCCTTTCGTAACTATCTTCTTTCCTTCAATCTCTGAGATTTTCCTCTGGTTTAGGGGAGGGGCAGTGGCTCTGTGGGGCTGGAAAGAGGGTAAAAACAGCTTAATCATCACCCTGCACTTTCCCAACTCCCTTGTTTATAATACAAACTTTGACTATACTATAAACTTTTTGTTCAGTTCATTGGATTCTGATACTCAAAGCCAAACTTTTGGAACCGAAACAATGTTTTGTCTCTCAAAAGCCCAATTCATACAAATCAAAATACTTTGGCTTTTAATAAGCTCACTTTTGTTATGAATTTTAAGAGCCTGTTTTGGAGCTAGTGGTTAAGAATATAATTCTTTGTTCTTGCTGAATTGGGAAGATTACTGGGCACAAAGCCCAGGGGAAGGATGCACGGGAAGAGTCTTTGTTAATATCTCAGAAAATTATCTGCAACGCCAAGTCCCTGATCTGGTCTGTGAACTCCTTTCTCCATCCCTGTGATCGCTCCTTTAGTTATCAGATCTATTTCAACTAGCAGCTCCATGATTGTCCCAGTTCCTTTCCTCTGCTCTTTCTTAGACCCCATTCACTGCCTTTTGAACTAGAGTCTTGCCTTGCTTTCCTCATTGCCAGTCCTCCCAGGGGACTAGAGACTCAGAATCTATCTTCTTTGACTGGGCCATTATTTTGATCAGAGAGCTGTCTACCTTCCAGACTTTCACCCACTCTGTGCTCAGGAACCTGCTGATGTAATTTTCCACCTGCCTCCTGTTGCAACTGCTGGATCTTCCCAGATCACCTCCTTGCATCACCCAGCCCCTTGGCTTGATAGGATGGTGGTAGAGCATCTAATGTGGGACTCGGGGGTGGGGGGTGCGAGATGGGCTCAGGAGGCAGTGTGTGAGGAGAGCAGCAAGGAGAATTACTGCAAAAAGATTGCATGGACAGAGGGTGGATCATCAGGAATAAAGCATCGTAATGTTACTTATAAGGTCTGGTCTGTGAGTCCTCATGGACTAGTGCTTTGGTGTATTTCTATAGTTAGTGAGTCTCATGACATGACCTTCTTCCCTCCCATTTCATCTCCTATCCCTGAATATTTTTCAGGTCTAACTCTAAGTAGTTAGTCATCACAGGGATTTTACTTCCTTCATATCAAGAGGGAGCCACTGTCACAGGTTTTTTGTTTGTTTGTGCCATCAGGAGCTTGATCTTGTTTTTGGGGACTCTAAATGACTGGGGTTTTAAAAAATCATTCTTCTCTAAAGGGAATCCCTGTCCACCCTTGGTGGAATGTAAATTGGGGCAGCTGCTATGGAAATCGGTATGGAGGTGCCTCAGAAAACTAAAAATGGAACTGCCATATGATCCAGAAATTCCACGCCTGGGTATATGTTAGAAGAAAACATTAACTCAAAAAGACATGCACCCCAATGTTCACAGCAGCATTATTTACAATAGTCAAGATATGGAAGCAACCAAAGTGTCCATCAACAGATGAATGTATAAAGAAGATGTACATGTATACAATGTACTACTGAATACTAGTAGTACTGAATACTACTCAGCCATGAAAAGAAAGAAAATTTTGCTATTTGCAGCAACTTGGATGGACCTAGAGGGTATTATGCTTAGTAAAAGAAGTCAGAGAAAGTGAATGTTATCACTTAAATGTGAAATATAAAAAATAAGTGAACAAACATTAAAAAAGAAAACAGAAATAGTCTCACAGAGAACAAACTTGTGGTGACAACGATCAGGGAGAGGGAAGGAAGGAGGGGAAAGATGGGGCGGGAGACTGAGAGGTACAAACTACTGTGTATAAAACAAATAAGCTATAAGGATATACTGTACATCACAGGGAATATGCCAATATCTTATAATATTATCTAAAATAATTTTGAATCACTATGTTGTATACCTAAAACTAATTGTTGTAAATCACAACTTATCATTCCTCTATGACCACTGACTCATGTTATTCTCTTATTTGCCTTTCAGCAAAAGGCCTTTAACACAGAAGTTCTGATTTTGAAACAGTAATTAGGAAAGAAAACACTCCATGTGGGGGCTGGAGATTACAGGGAAATGGCAGTCTTCCTCAAACCTACAGTGCAGTTGCTAAACAAGCAAGTTCAACAAGCTGCAATTCCTCTAAATTAGTAATTCTCTTTCCCAAATCCTGCCTCATGAGATTCACTGGGAAAATTTTGTCTTCGTTGTTGAGTTTTTAATTATTTTTGGCTCACCTGCTTCTTTGATTGAAAACAAAGCAAAAGAAAACAAACATGGAATAGAGTCTTTAGGTGAGTGTATTCTTAGGAGCTTGTTTGAGAGCCCTGGATCACTTCCTATTTCCTGTTCCCAATTACATTTCCTGGAATGTTCCTCCAGGAAGCTCTTCAGATTCATCAGCTTTTTGAGTAATCCAGGAACTCTTAAAGCCTGAAAAGGTATTAGATAGGAACTTTAGACGGAAGGAAGATGTTTCTGCATGTCTGTTAACTGGATAATATCCCTTTTCTAAGCGTTAAGCAGTTGACCTTTTACTTGGAGAAAAACAGAACAGTGGTGTTACTGACAGATGACTTTGGTGGGAGGAAAACAAACGCGTGTGCACTGCTGTTTCTGTCATCCTAACAGATTAGAGCCCCTGAAAGTCTCAGTACAAAACACCTAGCAATGAGGGATTGAAAATAACAGATAGTCTTTAGGATATTTCAAATCTTGAGAACACAAGAGAAACTTCCAGACACTAACAGTGGGGATAGGTAGTGCTGTTACCAGGCCCAGCCCTGCTCTGGAACATTTGGTGAGCTTGGGAGTCAGGAGGTTTGGGTTTCTGACACATGAAGACAAAGGTAAGTCCTTGAACTATGCATGGTGGGGACATAGAACTGAGGCTCTGCATAACTGCTAGGACTCTCAAAAGGCTAGCCACTAGAAAAAAGATGTCCAGGCAAAGAGAAATGACAAGAGATATTGTCTGCTTCTGGACTCTGAGTAGAAGAAAAGAATTCAGATCTGTCTATATTATATATCATATATATATCATATATATATATACATGCACACAAACATACATATATATGTATGTACATATGACCAAAATAACTCCCATAGCATAAATCCCACAGATAAACTTTACCAACATGAACTCAAACCAAAATTATAAACACATGAAAAAATAAGTTACTGAAGGTGAGAGCTAAAAAAACAAGAAGCAATGTGATTAGAATCCCCCAAAAGATAATAAAAAGTCACAAAATATTTTATTTAAAATAATTAAGAAAAAAAAATAAAATAAAATAATTAAGGCAGTAAAATATGGACTAAACAATAGAGAAAAGGAATAAGATACTATTTACAAATACTTAGAAGATTAAAAAATGAATAAAATAAAAATCCTAGAGATGAAAATAAAACTATTGAAATGAAAACTCAGTGTACAGGATAAGCAGCTGGGTAGACGCAGTCAGAGAAAGAATACGTGAACCAGGAGGTAAATCTAAAGAGATGATGTATAATGACTCAGAGGGTAAAGAATTTGCCTGGAAAGTGGGAGACCCAGGTTCAATCCCTGGGTAGGGAAGATCCCCTGGAGGAGGGCATGGCAACCACTCCAGTATCCTTGCCTGGAGAATCCCATGGACAGAGGAGCCTGGTGGGCTACAGTCCATGGGGTCTCAAAGAGTCAGACATGACTGAGCAACTAATACTTTCACTTCACTTTCATAGTGCAAAGAGACAAAAATGTGAGAGATAAAACATGTGGAAGATAAAATGTGTAGGTCAAATATACATTTAGAAGCTGTTTCATTCTTTTCCTAGATGTTTTACCCAAAGCACAGGAAAACATATGTCACACACACAAAAAGTGACAAGAATGTTCATAGCAGCCTCACTTTCAATAGCACAAAATTGGAAACAATGCCAGTGTCCACCTGCTGGAGAATAGATGAACAAATGTTGACATATTTATACAGTAAAATTGTACTCAGCAATAAAAAGGAATGGACTACTTACTGATACACATAATCACATGAACGAATCTTAAAAAATATGTTGGGAGAAGAATCTAGACACAAAAGAACACAGACTGTATGATCTCATTCATGTGAGGTTACTGAATAGAGTAATTTAATCTATGGTGGTTGCTGCTATGGAGGAGCATGAGGAACTTTCTGGGGTAGCAGTAATATTTTATAGTTTGTTTTGGGTATTGATAAAATGGGCTTATACAATTGTCAAAACCCATAAATGAGACTGTTATGATGTGTAAGTTTTATTGTATGTAAATTATATTTCAATAAAAAATTAAAAATTTAGAGATAAAGAAAACAATAGAAAGGATCAATGAAACTAAAAGCTGGTTCTTTGAAGAGATAAAACAAAATTGATAAACCTTTAGCCAGATTCATCAAGAAAAAAGGGAGAGAGCTCAAATCAATAAAATGAGAAATGAAAGAGAAGTTACAACTAATACCACAGAAATAGAGAGGATCATAGCAAAAGCAACTGTAAGCCAATAAAAGGACAACCTAGAAGAAATGGACAAATTCTTAGCAAGGTACAAACTTCCAACACTGAACCAGGAAGAAATAGAACATATGAACAGACCATTCACAAATACCAAAATGAAATTATGATTAAAACTACTCCCAACAAACAAAAGTCCAGGACCAGATTGCTTTATAGGTGAATTCTATTAAACATTTAGAGAACAGTTAGTACCTATCCTGAAACTCTTCCAAAAAACTGCAGAGGAAGGAACACTGCCAAACTCATTCTACACCATCACTCTGACACCAAAATCAAACAAAGAAACCACAAAAAAAGAAAATTACAGGCCATCAACACTGATGAACATAGATGCAAAAATACTCAATAAAATACTAACAAAAGGAATCCAACAATACATGAAAAGGATCATACACCACGACCAAGTAAGATTTATCCCAGGGATGCAAAGATTCTTCAATATTCACAAATTAATCAGTGTGATACACCATATTAACAAATTGAGTAAAAATCATATGATCATCTCAATAGATTCTGAAAAAGCTTTTGGCAAAATTCAATACCCATTTATGATAAAATCCCTGCAGAATGTGGGCATAGAGGAACTTACCTCAACATAATAAAGACCATATATGACAAATCCACAGCAAACTCATTCCCAATGGTGAAAAGCTGACAGCATTTTCCTCTAAGATCAGAAATGAGACAAGGATGCCTACTCTTACCACTTTTATTCAACATAGTTTTGGAAGTCCTAGCCATGGAAATCAGAGGAGAAAAAGAAATAAAATGAATCCAAGTTGGAACAGAAGAAGAAAAACTGTCACTGTTTTGCAGATGACATGATAACTATAGATAGAATGCTAACAGGAAACCATTAGAGTTCAATGGATTTGGTAAAGTTTCAGAACACAAAATTAATAGAGAAATCTCTTGCATTCCTTTAACAATGAAAGATGAGAGAAATTAAGGAAATATCCCACCTACTATCTCATCAAGAAGAATAAAATACCTAGGAATAAACCTACCTAAGGAGGCAAAAGACCTGTACTCTGAAAACTAAGATGTTAATGAAAGAAACTGAAGATGACACAGTCAGATGGAAAGATATACCATGAACTTGGATTGAAGAACGAATATTGCCAAAGTGACTATTTCTATCCATGGCAATTTACAGATTCAGTGCAATACCTATCAAATTATGAGTGGCATTTTCACAGAACTAGAACAAAAAGTTTTTAAATTTGTATAAAAGAACCAGAATAGCCAAAGCAATCCTAAGAAAGAAAAATGAAGCTAGAGGAATCAGACTCCCTGACTTTATGCTATATTACAAAATTACAGTCACCACAATAGTATGGTACTGGCTCAAAAACAGAAATATAGACCAATGGAACAGAAATAAACCTGTATATCTACAGTCAGTTAATCTACAAAAAGGGAGGCAAGAATACACACTGGAGAAAAGACAGTCTCTCCAATAAGTGGTGCTGGGAAAACTAGACAGCTCCCTGTAAAAGAATGAAATTAGAACATTGCTTAGCAGAAATCAACATAACATTGTAAAGCAATTCTCTTCCAATTAAAAAATAAAATAAATTTAAAAAACAACACTAACGCCATACACAAAAATAAATTCAAAATGGGTTAAAGATATAAATGTAAGAGTGGATACTATAAAACTCTTAGAGGAAAACATAGGCAGAACACTCTTTGACATATCTTTTTTGATATGTAGCAACATATCAAACAAATGCAGCAACAGTATCTTTTTTGATCTGTCTCCTAAAGCAATGAAAATAAAAATGAAAATAAACAAATGGGGCCTAATTAAATTTAAAAGATTTTGTACAGTAAAGGAAACCACAAACAAAATGAAAAGAAAATCTGCAGAATGAGACAAAATATTTGTAAACAAAGCAACCAACAGGGGTTAATCTCCAAAACACACAAACAGCGTATGTATTTCTATATCACAAAAACAAAAAACCAAATAAAAAATTGGGCAGAAGATCTAAATAGACGTTTCTTCAAAGAAGACATGCTGCTGCTGCTGCTAAGTCACTTCAGTCGTGTCTGGCTCTGTGCGACCCCATAGACGGCAGCCCACCAGGCTCCCCCGTCCCTGGGATTTTCCAGGCAAGAACACTGGAGTGGGCTGCCATTGCCTTCTCCAATGCATGAAAGTGAAAAGTGAAAGTGAAGTCGCTCAGTCCTGTCTGACTCTTAGCGACCCCATGGATTGCAGCCCACCAGGCTCCTACATCCATGGAATTTTTCAGCAAGAGTACTGGAGTGGGGTGCTATTGCCTTCTCCGTCAAAGAAGACATACAGATGGCCAAAAAGCACATGCAGTGATACTCAACATCCCTGATTATCAGAGAAAGGCAAATCAAAATTACTATGAGGTTGGGATTCCGTGGTGGTCCAGTGGCTGGGACTCAATGCTTCCATTGCTGTGGCCTGGGTTCAATCCCTGATAAGGGAACTAAGATCCCATAAACTGCATGGCAAAAAACAAAACAGAACAAAAAACAGCAACAAAAACCCAAAGCAACCACAATGAGGTCTCAGCTCACACTGGTCAGAATGGCCATCATCAAAAAGTCTACAAACAATAAATGCTGGGGAGCATGTGGAGAAAAGGAAAACCTTCTACACTGTTGGCGGGAATGCAAATTTGCACAATCACTATGGATAACAGTATGGAGGGTCCTTAAAAACTAAAAGTAGAACAAGCATATGATCCAGCAATCCCACTCCTGGGCATACATCCAGAGAAGATCAGAACTTGAAAAGATACACGTACCCCAATGTTCATTGCAGCTCTATTTATTGTAGCCAAGACATGGAGGCAACTTCAGTGTCCACTGACAGAGCAGTGGGTACAGAAGATGTGATACACATATTAAAATGAATCTTACTCAGCCATAAAAAGAATGAAATATTGCCATTTGCAACAACATGGATGGACCTGGAGAATGTTATACTAAGTAAATTACAAACAAATATCGTATGACATCACTTGTAAGTGGAATCTGAAAAAACTGATACAAACTTTTTTTCCCCAATTATTTTTATTAGTTGGAGGCTAATTACTTTACAATATTGTAGTGGTTTTTGCCATACATTGACATGAATCAGCCATGGGTTTACATGTGTTCCCCATCCTGAACCCCCCTCCCACCTCCCTTCCCATCCCATCCCTCTGGGTCATCCCAGTGCACCAGCCCTGAGCACTTGTCTCATGCATCCAACCTGGACTGGCGATCTGTTTCACACTTGATAATATACATGTTTCGATGCTGTTCTCTCAGATCATCCCACCCTCGCCTTCTCCCATAGAGTCCAAAAGTCTGTTCTGTACATCTGTGTCTCTTTTTCTGTCTTGCATACAGGGTTATCGTTACCATCTTTCTAAATTCCATATATATGTGTTAGTATGCTGTATTGGTGTTTTTCTTTCTGGCTTACTTCACTCTGATACAACTTTTTAATAAAACAGAAACAACTCACAGACTCAAAGACAAACTTATGATTACCAACGTGGAAATGTTGGTGGGAGGGAGAGATAGTTTGGGATTAACATATAACATTATATTAACAGGTAAGTAACATAATTTATACATTACTATATATGAAATAGATAATGAATAAGGGCCTACTATATAGAACAGGGAACCCTATTCAATATTTTGTAATAACCTGTATGGGAAAAGAATCTGAAAAAGAATGGATATATGTATATGAGCTTCCCAGGTAGCTCAGGTGGTAAACAATCTGCCTGCAATACAGGAGACCCAGGTTGGATCCCTGGTCAGGAACATTCTCTAGAGAAGGGAATGGCAACCCACTCCAGTATTCTTGCCTGCAGAATTCCGTGGATAGAGGAGCTTGGTGAGCTACAGTTCATGGGGTCACAAAGAGCTGGACATGACTGAGCAACTAACTCTTTCACTTTCGTATGTATATGAGTAAGTGAATCATTTAGCTGTACACATGAAATTAATGCAACATTGTAAATCACTATACTCCAATATAAGATAAAAGTTTAAAAAAATGCAACATTGTAAATCACTCTACTCCAATATAAGATAAAAGTTAAAAAAATAAAATCATACATCAAATTTCAAATATATTTTTAATATAATTAAATCAGTTATATTTCTCTCCTTAATTAAAAACAGCCTTTTATTCTGTGCCTGTACTAGTGTTTTGTCAATATAATAGTTAAAAACAAAGTGTCATGTGATCAAAAATGTTTGGAAAATTCTGGACTAAATCACATGCTTTCTGAAAGAGTATTCTGGGAAATGAATCTGAAAAGATAAGTGGTATCCAACAGTGGGTGGCCTAGATGTCATACAATGAAAATCAGTAAAAGGTTTTAAAACAGGGAAGTTCATGAAAAGATTTTTTTGTAATAAGTCAACTGGTACTATGGGAAATTAATTACAGAAGGAGTTTTTGCATCAATGTTACCTATAACTATTATGCATTTCATATAATCTCTAATAAATGGATTTTAATCCATTATATAAAATAAGAAATATTGAAAAGCAAAAAAAAGAAACCAACTAGGATACATGCCTGGAAAATGTAAAGAGCCCCTAAACTTTCATGTGAAAAGACAACTTAGTAGATCTAGGAACTGGCAAATAATGTAAACAAACTTAAAAGAAGAGAAAGCCCATACAGCCAATAAATACATGGAAAGTGCATAAACTCCCCATCACTACTTTAGCACCTATTGTTGTTGTTGTTTACTCGTTGAGTCACTTCTGACTCTTTTGTGACCCCATGGACGGTAACCCACCAGGGTCCTCTGTCCATGGAATTTTTCAGATAAGAATACTGGAGTGGGTTGCCATTTCCTTCTATTAGAAATAGTAAACATTTAAGTCTGAGATAATTCCGAAATGCTGAGAAGATTGTGAGCAATGGACAATCTGATGTGCTGCAAGAGAGAGTTTAAATTGATGCAATGATTTCGGAGAATAATTTGGAAATATTTATTTAGCAAAGATAAAACACGATCTAGCAATTCTACTCTTGTTTATATCCTTGAGCAGCAGTTGGCCCCAGGACCTTTTTAAATATTGAAAAATCATCGAGGATACCAAAGACCATTTGTTTATGTGAGTATTGCCTATTAGTATTTACTGTATTAGAAAATAAAGATGAGGAATTAAAAAAAATACAGTAAGTTATTTAAAAAGCAATAATAAGCCCATTACATTAACATGAATAACATATTTTTACAAAATGATTATGTTTTCCAAAAATTTTAGTGATAAGGTGGTATGGTTTTATATTTCTGGAAATATCTCTATGTAGAGCTTAATAGAGGACAGCTGGAGTTTGCTTCTGTATTCAGTCTATAGTAGTATATTGTTTTCATTGAAGTATATGAAGAAAATAGACACAGATGGAATCAGAAAAGGGAGGAGTATTTTCAGATAACTGTGGTTTTCCTTCTTTGATACTAGACTCCAAACTAAACAAATGGTAGTATTTTAAAGATCAGATGATATTAGGAATTTGAAACTTTATCTACAAACTTGTTGTACTCTATTAAAAACTCTATGGTCTAGACTTCCCCGGTAGTCCAGTGGTTAACAATCTGCCTGCCAATGCAGGGGACATGAGCTTGATCCCTTGTCTGGAAAGATCCCATGTGCTTCAGGGCAACTAAGCCCATGGGCCACAACTACTGAGCCCACACGCCAAAACAAGAGGAGCCACTGCAGTGAGAAGTCCGCACAGCACAACTAGAGAGTAGCCCCTCCTCGTTGCAGCTAGAGAAAGTCCACACAAAGCAAGACCCAGTGCAGCCAAAAATGGATAAATAAATAATTTAAAAAAAAATCTTACGGTCTAGCTTGCACTTTGGAGGGACTTTTTTTTTAAACCCATGGGTCACTTTGTAACATTTTGTATTGGTCATTTAGAAAATATTGGATTACCAAGTTATACAGATTTTTCAAGTGTTGATATATTTAATTACATTATACAGTATAAAAAAATCACCACCTATTTCATCAGAGAAATCTTGAAATACTGAGAAGTTGCCAAGGTTACAGCTGGATTCAAGTTTTCAAAAATCTGAATTTTCTGATTCAAAACTCACATCATCAATTTTTGATAAAATGTCTGTCAAACACCCAAGACTGAAATAATCATGATTTGCCTGCCAGTTATTCTTTCAAATAAAAATATTCCACGAAGAAAAATTCTTGTTCATCTTGCAACTCAAACAATTGCACAAGCACTTTTCCTTGAGATGCTATTGCACTCAGGCACACAACACGGTACTTTGTGTTTACTTTCCATTGTGACACACAGAACATTAAATAGATGAGGATGTAACAGTTGACATTTAAGAAATTAATATTCTTAAGTAATGTTTTTAAACCTCTAGTGAAGTAGTAAGGAATACAATGGCCACTAGTGGTGCCACTACCTTGGTTTGTGTAAGACACCAGTCATTTTGCCTGCCTTGCTTTTATACCAGCTCTGCAAATCTCAACACAATGGAAAAAGTAAGTATGTCTCTGTATTATTATTAAAATGGTTTTGACCTCATGGATTGCCTGAAAGAGTCTTGGGCCCGTTGAGGGGTCTATTTGACCATACTTTGAGAATCATCAGCCAAAAATTTTGTACACAAAAACTCAATATTTTCATATCTTTGTCACTGCAAAGACAAGAAACAACCATCATCCAGAAGAAGGATTAAAAAGTGAAATGATATATTGTGAAAATGAGTATACTACCCAAAGCAATCTATAGATTCAATGCAATCCCTATCAAGCTACCAACGGTATTCTTCACAGAACTAGAACAAATAATTTCACAATTTGTATGGAAATACAAAAAAGTTCAAATAGCCAAAGTAATCTTGAGAAAGAAGAATGGAACTGGAGGAATCAACCTGCCTGACTTCAGGCTCTACTACAAAGCCACAGTCAGCAAGACAGTATGGTACTGGCCAGAAATATAGGTCAATGGAACAAAATAGAAAGCCCAGAGATAAATCCACGTACCCACGAGCACATTATCTTCAACAAAGGAGGCAAGAATATACAATGGAAAAAAGACAACCTCTTTAACAAGTGGTGCTGGGAAAACTGGTCAACCACTTGTAAAAGAATGAAACTAGAACACTTTCTAACACCACACACAAAAATAAACCCAAAATGGATTAAAGATCTAAATGTAAGACCAGAAACTATAAAACTCCTAGAGGAGAATATAGGCAAAACACTCTCTGACATAAATCACAGCAAGATCCTCTATGACCCACCTCCCAGAATATTGGAAATAAAAGCAAAAATAAACAAATGGGACCTAATGAAACTTAAAAGCTTTTGCACAACAAAGGAAACTATAAGCAAGGTGAAAAGACAGCCTTCAGAATGGGAGAAAATAGCAAATGAAGAAACAGACAAAGGATTAATCTCAAAAATATACAAGCAACACCTGCAGCTCAATTCCGGAAAAATAAATGACCCGATCAAAAAATGGGACAGAGATCTAAACATAAATTTCTCCAAAGAAGACATACAGATGGCTAACAAACACATGAAAAGATGCTCAACATCACTCATTATCAGAGAAATGCAAATCAAAACCTCAATGAGGTACCATTACACGCCAGTCAGAATGGCTGCTATTCAAAAGTCTACAAGCAATAAATGCTGGAGAGGGTGTGGAGAAAAGGGAACCCTCTTACACTGTTGGTGGGAATGCAAACTAGTACAGCCACTATGGAGAACAGTGTGGAGATTTCTTAAAAAACTGGAAATAGAACTGCCATATGACCCAGCAATCCCACTCCTGGGCATACACACTGAGGAAACCAGATCTGAAAGATACACGTGCACCCCAATGTTCATCGCAGCACTGTTTATAATAGCCAGGATATGGAAGCAACCTAGATGCCCATCAGCAGACGAATGGATAAGGAAGCTGTGGTACATATACACTATGGAATATTACTCAGCCATTAAAAAGAATTCATTTGAATCAGCTCTAATGAGATGGATGAAACTGGAGCCCATTGTACAGAGTGAAGTAAGCCCGAAAGGTAAAGACCAATACAGTATACTAATGCATATATATGGAATTTAAAAAGATGGTAATGATAACCCTATATGCAAAACAGAAAAAGAGACACAGATGTACAGAACAGACTTTTAGACTCTGTGGGAGAAGGCGAGGGTGGGGTGTTCTGAGAGAACAGCATTGAAACAAGTATACTATCAAGGGTGAAACAGATCACCAGCCCAGGTTGGATGCATGAGACAAGTGCTCAGGGCTGGTGCACTGGGATGACCCAGAGGGATGGGATGGGGAACACATGTAAATCCATGGCTGATTCATGTCAATGTATGGCAAAAACCACTACAATATTGTAAAGTAATTAGCCTCCAACTAATAAAAATAAATGGAAAAAAAAATTGAAATGATATGCAAGGGAGTAATATACAGCACTGAAAATTGACTAGTGATAAATACATCAATATAGACGTCTCACACTTAACACCTAAAATTATTCATGCAATATCACAGCATTTATGTAAAGTTTAAATATATACAGTACAAAACAATTGTATGGTTTTATTTATGTAGTAAACGTGTAGAAATGCATTGGAATCATAATTACCAAATTCAGGATAGTTACTTGGGTAAAGTAGAGAATGAATTACATTTGGAGAGGAGATACACAGAAAGCTTCAAATCCATTTGCAATGCTTTTTTCTTAAGAGAAGTGGTTATAAGAGGTTCATTTCATTATTGTTTACAGGTCTTTCTATTCTGAATAATTTCATAATAAATAATAGCCTCAGTTCAGTTGCTTAGTCGTGTCCAAGTCTTTTTGACCCCATGGACTGTAGCAAACCAGGCTTTCCTGTCCTCCTGGAGCTTGCTCAAACTCATGTCCATTGAGTCGGTGATGACATCCAAACATCTCATCCTCTGTTGTCCCCTTCTTCTCCTGCCTTCAATCCTTCCCAGCATCAGGGTCTTTTCCAATGAGTCAGTTCTTTGCATCAGGTGGCCGAAGTACTGGAGCTTCAGCTTCAGCATCAGTCCTTCCAATGAATACTCAGGACTGATTTCCTTTAGGATTGACTGGTTGGATCTCCTTGCAGTTCAAGGGACACTCAAGAGTCTTCTCCAACACCACAGTTCAAAAGCATCAATTCTTTGGCCCTCAGCTTTCTTTACAGTCCAGCTCTCACATCCATACATGACTACTGGAAAAATGATAGCCTTGACTAGACGAACCTTTGTTGGCAAAGTAATGTCTCTGCTTTTTAATATGCTGTCTAGGTTGCTCATAGCTTTTCTTCCAAGGAGCAAGAGTCTTTTAATTTCATGGCTGCAGTCACCATCTGCAGTGATTTGGGAGCCTTCAAAAATAAAGTCTCTCACTGTTTCCATTGTTTCCCCATCTATTTGCCATGAAGTGATGCGACCAGATGCCATGATCTTAGTTTTCTGAATGTTGAGTTTTAAGCCAACTTTTTCACTCTCTTTTCCTTTAATCAAGAGGCTCTTTTGTTCTTCTTCACTTTCTTCCATAAGAGTGGTGTCATTTGCATATCTGAGGTTATTGATATTTCTCCTTGGAATCTTGATCCAGCTTGTGCTTCCTCCAGCCCAGCATTTTGCATGATATACTCATTAAGCAGGGTGACAATATACAGCCTTGACCTACTCATTTTCCTATTTGGAACCAATCTGTTGTTCCATGTCCAGTTGTAACTGATGCTTCTTGACCTGCATACAGATTTCTCAGGAGGCAGGTAAGGTGGTCTGGTATTCCCATCTCTTTCAGAATTTTCCACAGTTTGTTGTGATCTACACAGTCAAAGGTTTTGGCGTACTCAATAAAGCAGAAATAGATGTTTTTCTGGAACTCTCTTGCTTTTTCAAAGATCCAGCGGATGTTGGCAATTTGATCTCTGGTTTCTCTGCCTTTTCTAAAACCAGCTTGAACATCTGGAAGTTCACAGTTCATGTACTGTTGAAGCTTGGCTTGGAGAATTTTGAGCATTACTTTGCTAGTATGTGAGATGAGTGCAACTGTGTGTTAGTTTGAACATTCTTTGGCATTGCCTTTCTTTGGGGTTGGAATGAAAACTGACCTTTTCCAGTCCTGTGGCCACTGCTGAGTTTTCCAAATTTGCTGGCATATTGAGTGCAGCACTTTCACAGCATTATCTTTTAGGATTTGAAATAGCTCAACTGGAATTCCATCACGTCCACTAGCTTTGCTTGTAGTGATGCTTCCTAAGGTCCACATGACTTCACATTCCAGGATGTCTGGCTCTAGATGAGTGATAATGAGTGGTTATCTGGGTCATGAAGATTTTTTTTCATATAGTTCTGTGTATTCTTGCCACCTCTTCTTAATATCTTCTGCTTCTGCTAGGTCCATACCATTTCTGTCCTTTATTGGGCCCAACTTTGCCTGAAATAAATATTCCCTTGGTATTTCTAATATTCTTGAAGAGATCTCTAGTTTTTCCCATTCTATTGTTTTCCTCTATTTCTTTGCACTGATCACTGAGGAGGGCTTTCTTATCTCTCCTTGCTATTCTTTGGAACTCTGCATTCAAATGGGTGTGTCTTTCCTTTTCTCCTTTGCCTTTCACTTCTCTTCTTTTCTCAGCTATTTGTAAGCCCTCCTCAGACAACCATTTTGCCTTTTTTCATTTCTTTTTCTTGGGATGGGATGATCACTGCCTCCCGTACAATATCATGAACCTCTGTCCATAGTTCTTCAGGCACTCTGTTTATCAGATATAATCCCTTGAATCTATTTGTCACTTCCACTGTATAATCATAAGGGACTTGGTTTAGGTCATACCTAAATGCTCTAGTGGTTTTCCCTACTTTCTTCAATTTAAGTCTGAGTTTGGCAATAAGGAGTTCATGATCTGAGCCACAGTCAGCTCCCGGTCTTGTTTTTGTTGACTATATAGTGCTTCTCTATTTTCAGCTGCAAAGAATATAATCAATCTGATTTCGGTGTTGACCACTGGTTATGTCCATGTGTAGAGTCTTCTCTTGTGCTGTTGGAAGAGGGTGTTTGCTATGACCAGCGCATTCTCTTGGCAGAAGTCTGTTAGCTTTTGTCCTGCTTCATTTTGTACACTAAGGCCAAATTTGCCTGTTACTCCAGATATCTCTTGACTTCCTAGTTTTGCATTCCAGTCCCCTATAGTGAAAAGGACATCTTTTTTGGGTGTTAGTTCTAGAAAATCTTGTAGGTCTTCATAGAACCATTCAACTTTAGCATTTCAGCATTACTGGTTGGGGCATAGACTTGAAATACTGTGATATTGAATGGTTTGCCTTGGAAATGAACAGAGATCATTCGGTCATTTTTGAGATTGCACCCAAGTACTGCATTTTGGACTCTTTTGTTGACTATGAGGACTACTCCATTTCTTCTAAGGGATTCTTGCCCACAGTAGTAGATATAATGGTCATCTGAATTAAAATCACCCATTCAAGTCCATATTAGTTCACTGATTCCTAAAATGTCGATGTTCACGCTTGCCATCTCCTGTTTGACCACCTCCAATTTACCTTCATTCATGAATGTAACATTCCAGGTTCCTATGCAATATTGTTCTTTACCACATTGGACTTTACTTTGAGCCTAGTCACATCCCCAGCTGGGCGTTGTTTTTATTTTGGCTTCGTCTCTTCATTCTTTCTGGAGTTATTTCTCCACTGATCTCCAGTAGCATATTGGGCACCTACCAATCTGGGGAGTTCATCTGTCAGTGTCCCATCTTTTTGCCTTCTCATACTGTTCATGGGGTTCTCAAGGCAAGAATTCTGAAGTGGTTTGCCATTTCCTTCTCTAGTGGACTTTTGTCAGAACTCTCCACTGTGACCCACAGAGGCAGGGAATCTGGGTGCTGCAGTCCTGGGTGTGGTATAAGCTGCCGAGCAGATGACCCACAAACTGTGAGTGTCTAGGAGTCTCCAGTGGAGGTGTGGGCTGGTGGTGGCCTGCTGCAGGGTCCAGGGCACATTGCATGCAAGGACCTTTTGAAGGAGGTTGCCATTATCTTCATTACCTCCACCTAGGCCACCTATTTACATATCCTTTCAAATATTAGTACTTGTTGTGGAGTTAAGCAGTTGTATAGGTGAAATATTAATATTGAAACTTTGGCATGCAGATATACAGGCATAGCTCAGAGATATTTATTCCAGACCACCACAACAAGACAAAATATTGCAATAAGGTGAGTCTTGAGAATTTTTGGTTTCCCAATGCATATAAACAGCTATGTTTACACTATACTGCAGTATATTGAGTGTGCAATAGCATTATGTCTAAAAAGCAATGTACAAACAATTAATTAAAAAATACTTTCTGCTAAAAAAGTGCTAACCTTTATCTGAGCCTTCTGCAAGTTTTAATCTCTTTGCTGGTGAAGGGTCTTGCCTTGATGTTGATGGTTGTTGACTGATCTGGGTGGTGGTTGCTAAAGGCAGGGCTATGTGTTCATTGCTCAGTTGTGTCTGACTCTTTGTGACCCCATGGACTATGGCCCACCAGGCCCCTCTGTCCATGGGATTCTCCAAGCAAGAATACTGGAGTGGGTTGCCATTTCCTCCTCTAGGGGATCTTCCCAACCCAGGGATTGAACCCAAGCCTCCCACATTACAGGCAGATTCTTTACTGCCTGAGCCACCAGGGAAGGCTGGGGTGGTGTCTGGCAATTTCTTAAAATAAGAGACAATGAAGTTTGATGCATTAATTGACTCTTCCTGTCATCAACCATTTCTCTGTTACATGTAATGCTGTTCAGTAATTTTTACCCACAGTAGAACTTTCAAAAGTAGTCAATCCTCTCATACCCTCTTGCCTCTTTATTAGCTTAGTTTATGTAATATTCTAAAACCTTTGTTGTCATTTCTATAATCTTCATAGTATGTTCACCAGGAGTATATTCCATATCAAGAAATCACTTTCTTTGCTCATCCATAAAAAGCAACTCCTCATCCGTTAAAACTTTGTCAGCGACTTGCCTGGTGCTCCAGTGGTTACGAATTCACCTTCCAATGCAGGGGTTATGGGTTCCATTCCTGGTCAGAGAACTAAGAGATTCCACATACCATTGGGCAACTAAGCCTGTGCACGTCAACTAGAGATGTCCCCAAGCACAAAGACCTAGTGCAGCCAAAATACAAAATAAATAGTTTTATCATGAGCTTGCAGCAATTCAGTCACATCTTCATGCTCCATTTCCAATTTTAGTTCTCTTGCTATTTTCACATCTACTTCCTCCCCTGAAGTCTTGAACCCATCAAAGTCATCCATAAGGGTTGGAATAAACTTTTTCCAAACTCCTGCTAATGTTGATATTTTGACCTCTTTGCATGAATCATGAATAGTTCTTAATGGCATTTAAATGATGAATCCTTTCCAGAAGGTTTTCAATTAGCTTTCCTCAGATCCATCAGAGCAATCACTTTCTATGGCAGCTATAGCATTATAAAATATATTTTAAAGTATTAATAATAAGACTTGAGAGTCAAAATTACTCCTTGATTCATGGGCTACAGAATAGATGTTCTGTTTGCAGGCCTCGATTAGTCTCAATAGGGGACAGAAGAGGATGAGATGGTCAAATAGCATCACTGACTCACTGGATATGAATTTGACCAAACTCTGGGAGACAGTGGAGGACAGAGGAGCCTGTAGCACACTACAGTCCATGGGGTTGCAAAGAGACACGACTTAGCAACTAAGCAACAACATCTGTATCAGAGTCCATGGGTGACCAGGTGGAGTGTCAGTGAGCAATAATATTTTGAAAGGGTTTTTTTTTTTTTTTTTTCCCTTCTGAGCAGTAAGTCTCAACAGCAGGCTTAAAATATTCAGTAAATCATGTTGTTAACAAATGTGCTGTCATCTAGACTTTACTGTTCCATTTATGGGTAGAGGCAGAGTAAATTTAGCACAATTCTTAAGGGCCTAGGATTTTCAGGATGGTAAGGAGTGCTGGATTCAATTTAAAATCACCAGCTGCAAAAACCTCTAACAAGAAGAATCAGCCTGTCCTTTGAAGCCAGGCATTGACTTCTCCTCTCAAGCTATGAAAGTCCTAGATGGCATCGCTTTTCTATACAAGGCTGTTGCTTAGCGTAGTCACCTCCTTTCAGCACTTGTTGCTCCATCCTGAATTTTCATGATGTGTAAGTGGCTTCTTTCCTTAAACCTAATTAACCAACCTCTGTTAGATTTTCTTCTACAGATTCCTGATCTCTCAGCCTTCAAAGAATTGAAGAGAATTAGAGTTTTGCTCTGGATTAGGCTTTGGTTTAAGGCAATTTTGTGGCTGGCTTGATCTTCTGTCCAAACCACTATTACTTTCTCCTTCTAAGCAATAAAGCTGTTTTGCTTTCTAATCATTAATGTGTTCACTGGAGTAGCACTTTTAATTCCCTTCAAGAACTTTTCCTTTGCATTTACAACTTGGCTAACTGTTTGGTGCAAGAGGCCCAGCTTTTGACCTGTCTCAGCATTTGACATGCCTTCCTCATTAAGCTTAATCATTTTTAGTTTTTTACTTAAAGTGAGAGATGTGTGACTTTCACTTGAACACCTGGATGCCATTAAAGGGTTACAATTGGCTTGATCTCATTACTATTGTGCTTCAGGGAATAGGAAGGCCCTAGTAGAGGGAGAGAGATGGAGAAAGGCTTGTCAGTGGAGCAGTCAGAACACACACAATATTTATCGATGGAGTTTGTCATCTGACATGGGTACAGTTTGTGGTGTCCCCAAACTATTAGGGTAGTAACATCAGTGGATGGTGTTACAATAGTAACATCGCAGGTCACCATAACAAATGTAATAATGAAAAGGTTTGAAATAGTGCAAGGATTACCAACATGTTGCAAAGTCAGGAAGGGAGCAAATGCTGCTAGAAAAATTACTTGCTTGATGCAGGGTTGCCATAGATCTTTGATTTATTAAAAAACAAACAAACAAACAAAAAACCAAACAGTATTTGCAAAACAAGATAAAACAGGTACATATATATGTAAAGTCAGGGACTGACTTCAGAGCCATGGTATCACCCTCTTTAATAACACCAAAAGACATTCTGCTGTATGGGGCTGCGTGTTTTCCTTAGAGTTAAGGACAACCCAAGCCAACTATTTAAATAGATCATCTTAAAGTCACTCATTCTTATTTACAGAAAGCATCTCTCCATCTCTCCTTGCAGGTATAAACCGAAAGTGTCTGCTCCACAGCAATCCAGACAGAAAACGGAGACTCTTCATGGTTTCAGCATTGTCAGCAGCCAGAGCGCTGAGGCATCTGCTATTTTAATTCCATCTTCAGGGGGTTTCTTGCCTCCTTGAACTCTGTAACTGAAGTGGAGGCTCTCTGCTCTGCTACTGGCCCTGTAACCTCAGTAGCCTTTGAACTTTCAACCTACACCCTCACCACACTCCAAGCCTCTCCTTGCCAGGGATCTGAAATGTGAAACAAACTGCCTGGGCTTAGTGGTGTGCCTGCCTGAGACCACCTGGACCGTAGCCCACCGGGCTACTTAGTCCATGGGATTTCCGAGGCAAGAATACAGGAGCGAGTTGCCATTTCCTTCTCCAGGGGATCTTTCTGACCCAGGGATAGAACCCAGGTCTCGTGCATCTCCTGCATCGGCAGGCAGATTCTTTACCACTGAGCCCCCTGCGAAGCCCTAGTTACTGGTGACGGACACCAGAATGATCGTAACTTCCATAACGGCTTTTTCATTTTGGCTGACCACCTCATGTTTCTCAAAGGGCTTCCACTTAAAGGCAAAACCTTCAGAACCTTTTGCTTTTTGGAAGCAGATATCTGAAATACGGGAGTACTGTGAAGGAGCCCAAGCTTTTACTGCTCTCTGCACTGCTGCTGCTAAGTCACTTCAGTCGTGTCCAACTCTGCGACCCCATAGACGGCAGCCCACCAGGCTCCCCCGTCCCTGGGATTCTTCAGGCAAGAACACTGGAGTGGGTTGCTATTTCCTTCCCCAATGCATGAAAGTGAACAGTGAAAGTGAAGTCGCTCAGTCGTGTCTGACTCTTAGCGACCCCATGGACCGCAGCCTACCAGGCTCCTCTGTCCATGGGACTCTCCAGGCAAGAGTAGTGGAGTGGGGTGTCATTGCCTTCTCCGGCTCTCTGCACTACAGGCCAATAAATTGAGAGGAAAGCTGTTGGGGAAGAAACAGTGACTTCACTAGAAAAGTCAGCAAACCAAGGAGATGGTGGACTCATGCCCCTAGAGAATAATCTTGCCCAAGTTGGAATTCACGCTTCTTTTACACTAAAAAGGGAGAGAGTCAAGTCAAACACTTCCTGCTTCCCATTAGCCTCTGAAGGGATGTGCTAATTTCTTCCTCCCTGCAGTTGTTTTCAGGTGGGCTTGGGCAGGCTGTTCCTCTGAGCTAAACAAAGTTATTTTAGCCTACTCATGAACAAAGCTGAGTCAGTGTTCAAACTTTTAGCTGGCGACTGCTAGGATTTTAAGCATTATAGATTCTTCTGCCTGGGCAGACACCTCACATGGCCTACCATACAATATTTTGTTTTATTATTTTACTTTATTACTTTATCTTATTAATTATTCTATTATTTATTTTATCCTATTTTAGCCATGCCATGTGGCTTGCAGGGTCTTAGTTCCCCAACACAGGAATAGAGCCTAGGCCCCGCTGTAGGAGAAGCACAGAGTCCTAACCACTGGACCACCGGGGAATTTCCTACCATACAATATTTTAATAGGCCTTAATTTAAGCCTGCTTCTGGTAGCCACTGATCCATAGCAGAGCAACTGGCAAGGCCTTATCCCAAGTTAAATCAGTCTCTTGATCTATTTAGAGACATCTCTTTTTAATGCATGGCTCATTTTCTTAGTTTCTTTTTCTGTTGATTGTGCTTTTCAGGTTGAATGTAGCTTTAATGCCTTAATCTAAATCAGTGGATAATTTCCCTAAGAGGGCTTTAACCACCTCAAAGATTCTTTTGTCCAGGTGGGTATGCTTTCACTCATTCTAAAAATGTGCCCACACAAACACTAACGGGTTATCTGAAGTTTCTTGCAATTCAAGGCACTTGAGTAAAGTCCTGTTTTCAGTCCTTGGTGTGACAGGTTCCTCTGTGTTGTGTCTGAGGAGGTCAGACAGCACTCTTTAGGTTATTTTTAAGACCCTGGGGGGAGAGGGCTCTTGTCTCCTTTTTGGGGATTTTCATGGGCTCCAGCTATAAGCTTAAGGCGTTCTGGTGGAACTCTGATGTCAAGTTATTGCAGTGAAAATCTTCAGGGTGAGGTCTATCAGACAGTCAGCTTGTTCCCCACTCTCCATTTTATCCTGGGCTCCTGTGGGGGGAATTAGGTACCTCAAGTCCAAGGGAGGCCCTGGGCCTCTTCATTCAGAGCGTTCCTCTCTTTCCTGCATGAGATGCTCAAGTCTTTTGTTGTCTTCTGCTTTAGCCGAGGGCAATCTGTTTTCCTCTGTCCCTCCTCCTTACAGTAAGTCCTTGTTCCTTCCCCAACAGTGGCTTATCTCTCCAGTTACCTGCCTCTGGGAATCCAATGCCGCTGCCAAAAACTTGGTGCTTCATCTTGCATCTTCTTTCTTCTATTGTTCCCTGTTGAAGACTTTGAAAAGCAACATCTACCAATTGAGAAGGGTTCATTCTAAAGGTACCATCTAATTTCTGCAACTTGTTCTTGATATCTGAGGCATTTTGCCCCGAAAGGTCAAATTTCCCACTCTAACATTTTCAGGGGCCTTGGGACCTGCGTCAGTATGACATCTGTAGGCCTGATAAGTCCTTTCCAAAAATTCAGAGAGGTCTTCATTTGTTTTGCAGAACTTCTTGAATTTTGTTCAAACTCTTTTGCTTTGGTTTTCCTTTTCAGAGCCCTGCCAAGATGCACTAATAAGTAATGTTCGAATAAGGGCCTTCTTCCCTCACTGGGGTTCTAATTTGGGTCAGCTGTGGGTTCTGCCAAGTGGCCTTCAGGTGTAGAAGATACCTATAAGGAGGGCTGCAGTATTTCCAAGTAAGGATAAACCCAGCTGGCTAGTTGTTTGCTTTTGGGCCCCCTACGAGATATTGGTGCAGGAAAATTGCCAGGTCTGGAAAGTGGCTCTTGGCCCAAATTGGGTGCCCTGTTGGGTCTTAGATGGCGATATCAGACCAAGTCCCAGTGCCTCAGAAACTAACATAGAACTTTCTAATTGACCTCTATAAGGAGGGAAGTCCTAAGCCTCTGTGTCAGGAACTGGGGCTGGATAGGAGCAGAAATGAGAGAAGGGGTGGATATATTGGCTTAACAGCCAGAGAAGTTAAGGTCTGAAGCAACAGATCATCGTTTTCATTCTCTTCTTTTCTCTGATAATTGTATAAATGCTTGCACATAAAGGATTTCACCATTCTTCCCTGTTCCTTCACAAAATAGCTACAGTCATTTGAAAGCCACTGTAAAACCAAAGCTAGCAATTGATCTATTAAAAGGATGTGTTTTTTGCTTTGGCACCAACCAATGAAGGTTACAATCCAATTGAACAGAAGCTTGATTACTGCCATGAGAAACACTTTAAGATAATTAATGACTTATACCATTTACCAGGATATATCAGAATTTTAGAAGTTCCATATAAATTTCTACAATGCGTGTATTAATAACATTTACCCAGACTTCCCTGGTGGTCCAGTGGTTAAGAATCTGCCTGCCAATGCAGGGGATGTGATCCCTTTCGGGAAGATTTCACATGCCAGGGGGCAACTAAGCCTGTGTGCCACAACTCCTGAGCCTGAGCTCTAGAGCGTTTTGAGCTGCAAGTGCTGAGTGTGAGTCACAACGACGGAACCTGCGTGGTCTAGAGCCTGCACTCAGACAAACCACCGCAATGAGAAGCCCACACACCACAAAGAACAGCCCCCACTTGACGCAACTAGAGAAAGCCCACGCACAGCAGTGAAAACCCAGCACAGCCAAAGAGAAAAAATAATTGATCCATGCAACACAATCTGAGAAGTTTTACCACCACTCACTGGACAATGCCTCCTATGCAATTCAACAGCTCAACCAAATCAGCTCTCTTAGTTTAATATTCCTCTCTCTGAGAGAGAAAGCAAACAATTTGAGATGTTCCAGGGACCCTCCAGGAACTCCCAAAGTTATCCAGAGGTCAAATGAACTCCACTTAGAACTTGATCTTTGGGAAGCTTGTCAAAAATATCAAAAAGTTTTAACCAGTGATAAAATATCTCAACGGCAAATACAGATCACTTAAAGAAACTCACAATCTATTACCAAAATCAGTTCAATATTTTAAGAAACCTCTGTCCTCTTGAGAGCAAATTTAGGTTTTGTGCCACTTTTAAGATTTATTTTTTCAATTATGTTTAATCTTATCTTAGAACTTAGTTTAGTTTCAAGTTATGAAAATCTGGAGAGACTATTTTAGACAGATATTCCAAAACCATTATTCCCACAGAGTTTATCCAAAACTCTTCATTTACCTCTCTTTTAATTAACAGCTTTTGTAACAGGCATAATAAGGTCGTGTTTGATTTCTAGTACACTTAAGTATATTAAAACTATTATATTTATTGTTGATGGCTAAAGGCATATCTGTATCAAACCAACAAGCTTATGCTAACACTAAATATTAATACTGAATATTTCCTAGATCACATGAACCTCAAACTCACTGTGGCCAGTTTCTTTTATGCTTGAGTATTTATATAAGCACTAAATTTTCTTTAAGCTAATTAAATAGAGTTCTTTTACAAATTATTATTGGGAATGCCACCATAACACATGTATACACACAGGGACCTCATAGTTCCCATTCCAAAATTTTAGCCATGAACCGGGTACAACAATGTAAAACCCTCCAGTTACAAAAGAGACTGGATTCAAATTGGGTTTCTGGCAGTAAGACAAGTCAAGGTCATCTGTTTAGATGGCTAGAGCCTTTAATATATTTATGGGAAAGACAATTCTATTACTATTTATAGCTTTTGGTGATTTTAAGAAGCAAATGGAAACGTTCCCTTCTTTCTTGGGATGTCTCACTCTTGGACAAGAACAGACAGGTTTTTTTCTTGTTCCTTTCCTCCATCTGACATCAGTAAAAGTTCTTAAGTATCACAAAACTGATTTGGCTATCAATGAAGAAACAGTACCAAACAAAATGAAACTTAAAAACCTAACGAACAAATAGAATAAATAAATAAATAAATAAACCCTCAAGCTTGGTCTTGGAGTTTTACATGTACCCATGACACAGGAGACCATACATGACACAATTAACACAGCGAGGGCGGCAGCACATGCTGTACTGGGTCCCAAGATGACCTGCCCCACCCCTCCTGGAGATCCTAACAGGGATTGTGGCCACACTGTCACAATAAATATCATCTTCCTCCCACCCATGGGTTCATAGTTGTCATCAGACCCCTTAAGACATGCCTTAGAGGACTTTCTTTAAGGATAGTTTAAACATTCCCCATTTTTAAAGATAGAAATTCAAGACAAAACACAACCGGCACACAGAAATACTAGCATCCAAAGAAACGAACTGGTTCACCACTCAGGGAAAAGTCCAACAACTCTTTCCTCTCTTCAACAGGGTACCCAACTTAAATACAAACCAAATAGGTTTGTTCTGGAGAAAAAGCCCCAAACAGAGGAAAAAAAGTTTCTAGCTGTGTGCACCAGAGTGACTTACCCTACTGGATGGAGCCTGTCGGAGCCCAAAGGATTCTTTGCTCCAACCGCGAAGTGCTGGGACAGCCAGTGTCACTTTGGGGAAATCTGAAGGGAAGATCCTCAAGACAAGTGGTCCCTGAAACTGCTGGCCATGAGCAGAAAGGCCCCTGGATGGCTCACCAAAACTTGTTACCAAATCCAAGCTCTTACGGCTTGCCACACAACAGGCCAGTAACTCAAGAGATAAGTTGCTGTGGCAAGGTCTAACAAGCAAGGACTAGCACTTTATTCAGAAAGTTAGCAAACTGAGCAGATACTGGACTTGTGCCCCCAAAGAACGATCTTGCCTGAATTAGAATTCAGGCTTTTCTGGAAGGGAGGGAGTAGAGTCAAACATTCCTGGTTCCCGTCAGCCTCTGGAGGAGGGGTGTGTTCATTTCTTCCTCCCTACAGTCCTTCACAGGTGGGCCTGGTCAGGATGCTTTCTGTGAGCTAAACAAAATTCTTTTAGCATAATACTCATTAATTGGAAGGCAGGGTTCCTAGAAATAGGCCATTATGTATTATTTAAGCTTGCTCGCAGCATCCCTTTAGTGATTAATTTGTAATAGAATATACAAAGTTCTTCCCTAATATAATATTATATAAATAAATCTTCAGTTCAGTTCAGTTCAGTTCAGTCACTCAGTCGTGTCCGACTCTTTGCGACCCCATGAATCGCAGCATGCCAGGCCTCCCTGTCCATTACAAACTCCTAGAGTTTACTCAAACACATGTCCATCGAATCGGTGATGCCATCCAGCCATCTCATCCTCTGTCGTCCACTTCTCCTCCTGCCCCCAATCCCTCCCAGCATCAGGGTCTTTTCCAATGAGTCAACTTTTCGCATGAGGTGGCCAAAGTATTGGAGTTTCAGCTTCAGCATCAGTCCTTCCAATGAGCACCCAGGACTGATTTGCTTTAGAGCTTAGAGAATCCTAATTCCCATTGGAGGACCCTTGTGAAAGGTTGCTTGAAAGTTGTTTCGTCTATCCATTCCTCCACTCTAAAGTGCATCCCTTAAAGAAGATGTGGTACCTGTATACAATGGAATAGCATTCAACTATAAAAAAGAACAAAATAATGCCATTTGCAGAAACACAGATGGACTTGGAGGGCATTATGCTAGGTGAAATAAGTCAGACAGAGAAAGACAAATATTGTATGTCGCTTGTATGTGGAATCTAAAATATGACACAAATAAACCTATCTGTGAAACTGAAACAGACTCACAGACACAGAGAACAGCCTTGTGCTTGCCAAGGGGCAAGGAGGGTAGCAGAAGGACAGATTGGTAGTTTGGAGTTGGCCGATGCAAACTATTACATATGTCAATAGAATGGATAAACAACAAGATCCTACCATATAGCACAGGAAACTAGATTCAATATCCTGTGATAAACCATAATGGAAAAATGGAAAAAATAGAAAAAAGAATGTATATGTATGTATAAAGAATCACTTTGCAGTCCAGCAGAAATTAACACAACATTGTAAATCAACTACACTTCAATCAATGCATCTTTGACTTAAGTACATCTTACCACACACTGTCTGTCTGGACCTCATAGTTTGAACCCCTCACCCAAATTATTTTTATTTGTTTTGTATACTAGTGTTGCACTATTGGTTTTCAATGCAGAATGTTGTTTTTGAAAATAATTAACAATCAATCTATTAACAGATAGGCTTTTAAAAAATTCCTGAGACTGGTTTTTGCCGCCCCCCCCCACCCCCCCGCCACCCCTACCTCTTCATTCAGGCTTCAGGAGGCATTCATTGCCTTAGAAAAGGGATGTGAAAAGAAGTTAGAGAGAAATAACAGTGAATTGCCAGCTTCTGAATTTCAGAATGAACTTGTGAGCCTCACAGCAGAGATAATACTTTCAGAAAATAGGATTTTAAGTCTCTCAAGTAGCAATTTTGAGGTTAAAAATCTCACGACTGTGAAGAACTAGGATATGAACTTTGTTGCATAAATAATACATTTGGGGATGTTGTGGGGAAGGAGGACTAGGAAAAACCTGAATAGATGGAGACTACTCCTAGTTGACTGAGTTTCCCCCAACTAGACTAAGGTGACATTTTTTCTCACCAGATGAATTGGGACCAGGGTTCAAGGCATAAATTAAGTAAAATACAAAGTAATAAAATCAGGCTTCCCAGGCGGCACTGGTGGTAAAGAACACACTTGCCAATGCGTAAAACATAAGAAACAGGAGTTCAATCCCTGGGTCGGGAAGATCCCCTGGAGGAGGGCATAGCAGCCTACTACAGTAATTTTGCCTTGGCGAATCTCATGGACAGAGGAGTCTGGTGGGCTACAGTCCATATGGTCTCAAAGAATCGGACACAGCTGAAGCATGCACAAAGTAATAAAGAAAATCACATTCTTTGCCTATTTGAAGTCATGAGGGTGTTTGTACCCTTACATATCCTTGTGAAACATACTCTTGCCCTGAGCGGTGCATATGGTAGGTTGTTGCTATATTAGAGTTCTCTTGGGGAGGCCCCACAGGAAAAAATTCTTGGGTTTCAATATTGGGAGTATTTTCTTCCTCTGGGCAACTGGCTTATTTTTAGTCTGGGAAACTGTGACTCATGGATCTGAGTGAATGCCTCTCCTAATTTTGGCTGTGTGGAAGCATGCAGTCAGCTCTGAGCCCCATCTGCCTTTTGCAGTGGGGAGAGCCTCACAGCACCCATTTAATCAGCTACAGTCAGCCTGCTGACTGTTCTTCCTGCCTGTTTCCTTCTGTGCTATGCCTTTATTGACTCTCAGTCTGGCTGGACTTTCTGGGACGCGGTCCCTGAGACAGAATTTAAGGTTCAGAATATTTATTAAGGTGTGCCCTTGGAATCGACACCTATGGGAGGAAGTGGAGAAGAATCAAGATTGGGGAGGGGGAAAAGTTGAGCTTTGATGTAGCCCCAGTGATAGCCTCAGCTGACCCCAGGGAGGGCTCTAGAGGTAGAATGACCCTCCTTTGTTGTTGTGTCTGACCCTTAGTTCATATTTGTACTGCAGCACCAAGTTCTTCCTTGGAGAAGGTCTTGGTAAGGCATGAGTGCTATAGACGGAATGATTGTGTCCCCTGAAATTCATGTGTTGAAATCTGGTCTCTGCTGTGATGGTGTTTGCAGGTGGTACCTTTGGGAAGTAATCAGGAGATGAGAGCACAGCCCTTGTGAATGTAATGAGTGCCCTCATAAAAGAAACCCAGAGACCTCCCTCACTCACCTGCCACGCGAGGACACAGCAAGAAGATGGCCATATGTGAACCAGAAGCAGAACCTCACCAGACACTGAATCTTCTGGCTCCTTATTCTTGGTATTTCAGCCTCCAGAACTGAGAAATAAATGGCTGTCACTATATGTCACCCAGTCCAGGGTGATTTGTGAGATCAGTCTGAACAGACTAGCATCATCAGTGTCCACCACAGTTATTTTTAAAATCTACAACACTTTTTTTTGTTGTTGTTAAAAAAAATCATAAATAACTTTTGGAACAAGGGCACAAATAAGTCATTAAAAATAAGTGATCCTGTCCTCATTCTTTCTTACTTATGTTGTCTCTTACTTTAACTTTAATCCTGAGCCCTGGCAACTTGGTTCCCTCAAACTAGAATGGGCTCTCTCCTCTTTGACCGGAGAGCGTGAAAAGACAGGTCTGCTAGAGAAGAAAATTGGATTTCTCCTTCAAGGCCCAGAATATTATCACCTCCTCTCCGCAGGAGGGTTTGCGACCCCCCCACATGGTCTGCTGCCGCCTTCTCTGTCTCCACCAAGCCTGTGACATCGCCCTCTCTCCCCCTCCTCTGCAGACAAGACCTGCCCTCTGCCTGACCTCCCGGAGAGTTCTCTTTACAGAACAGTGCTCCCAGCTAATCGAGGGGTGTCAGAATCCAGAGAGTGGATTCCTATCCATCTCCAAGTCCTGTAATTTTTATTTCAAAAATACCTCACCAACCCTCCATTTCTATTTCCAGTGCCACCCGCTCCTTACAATCTCTTGCCTGTACTATATTAGTAGCCTCCTGTCTTTTTCCCAGTCTCTATTCTTGCTTTCCCAACAACCCATTCTCCACACAGCAGCTGGGGGACTTATAAAGCTGCTGATCTAATCATGTCTCCCTAGTTTCAGCCTGACAATAGCTCTCCCTCTGGGCCTGCATGACTTGCCCGTATCCCCATCTCACCATCCTTATCAGAGCTCCTCTCCTCTCTGCTGTTTTCTGGGCACGCTGGCCTGCTTTGATTATGCCAGTGGACTGTGACTTTCTCCTCCCTGTGATCTTGTCTGATTGTGATTTCTCTTCTCTTCTGCTTTTCCTTCACCTCTCCTGCAGAATAATAACTCCTGTTGGTCCTTCAGATCTCAGGTCAGATAAGGAAGATAAGCTGTCCTTACCTTCCTGACGAGGTCAGTCCTTTCATTTCATGATCTCTATCCATTGTGCTTCCTTGAAGTACTGGTCATATAGCAATTTCATAATTAATTAAGGAAAGACTTCAGCATCTTTCTCTTTCACTAGAATATAAATTCCACAAAGGTTGGCATATCTTGATGACCGCAGCATTCCCAGTGCCTAGCACAAGGTCTGAACATTGTTGTTGTTATTCAGTTGCTAGGTCGTGTCCGACTCTTTGTGACCCCACGAACTGCAGCACGTCAGGCTTCTCTGTCCTTCACTAGCACCTGGAGTGTGCTCAAACTCATGTCCACTGAGTCAGTGATGCCATCCAACCACCTCATCCTCTGCCACCCCTTCTTTCGCCTTCAATATTTTCCAGCATCAGGATCTTTTCCAATGAGTTGGCCGTTCATATCAGGTGCCCAAAGTATTGTAGCTTTAGCTTCAGCATCAGTCCTTCCAATGAATATTCAGAGTTCTCACAGGGAACTATTCAATGCTCTGAGGTGTCCTAAATGGGAAGGAAGTCTAAAAAAGAGTACATATATACATATGTATATATGTATATATGTATGCATGTATATAACTGATTCACTTTGCTATATAGCAGAAATTAACACAACACTGGAAAGCAACTATATGCCAATAAAATTTTTTTTAAAAAGAGGTGCTTTCTGCTTTGCTTTACTTAATAGATAAATATGTACTTATTTACTGAGTCTCCTAAAAGCATCGACAATTTATCAGTCAATGCCTTGGCATAGTATCTGGCATGTATTGTATGAACAATACATGGTTTTGGATGAATACTTTGAATCAACTACTTGGTTGTCTTGGGGAAGAGGGAGTAGAAATTTTGTGTGGCTGCATGTGAAAGATTAAGACCAGAGGTTAGAAATTACCAAAAAGTAGAATTTTCCAAAAAAACAATACAAAGGATGAGTAACTTATAGGAATCACATCCAAACACTTCCATTGGATGTTTTTGGGTTTGGGGATTATGGGTAATTTTTCTTGTATTTTAATAGTTTTTTTCTGTGTTTTCTGAATTTTCTACAACAAATATTATTTTCATGATCAGAAAATATCTATTTAAAAAGCATGTGGACTAGTGATAAAGTAATGCATTTTCTGTCCCTGGAAGTGTTTGAGCATCTGGAAAGATACCGCCAGTGGTGACAAGGAAGGGATTTCTCTATGGCTGGGGCAGAGGGAGGTTGGACCCCATGTACTCTAAGGTTCTTCTGACTCCAACACCCCATTATACTGTTAACTGAATGATAAGTGCCGAGCCCCCTTTCTTGGAAGAACTTGGCCTACTTTACCTGTCTGTCTTACATGCTGCCAGTGAATGACTTCCTTACAATGAAGCTCACAATGACAGTATCCACTGCAGTGGAATTTGATTTATATTCACTTGAGGCTGATGTAAAAGGAGGATTTCTGGATAATATAGTGGTGTCAAGAACATGAATACATAGGTAAGGGATGTTTGCATGGAAAAGCTTAAGGTATCCCTCTGTGAAATGTTTTAGTGAATCCTGATTAAAATGGTTTCAAAATAGCACTTAAACACACATACCCTAAGTATTATATTTCATGGTTAACCTTTTAAGATAGACATTTCCAGACTGTGCTCTTGGTTAAACTAAAAAAAAAAAAAAAGATGGACTTACTCAGACATTGCTTTTCTCTCTTTAGCAGAAAAGACATTTAGAACATTTCCTCCATATTACAATATCTTTGAATAAGGAGGAACAGAATATTCCCAGAGGTTATCAAGTGTGTATGAGTGAATTTCCATTAAGAACAGTGAAAACACACTAAGTTCTTCTTATTACATAAAGTCCCAGCCTAATTAGATAGATAGTTAGAACAACAGGGACAATGACGTAACAAGACTGATTTCTACAAGCTACATGTGAAAACTGTTTTACTGTCACAACTCATGTGTAAAAGAAGATGTGGATGTGGATGTGTATAAATGTGTACCACACTGACAAATGTGTATTATCCCGATGTAAGTGGACTGGTGGTTAAAAAACAAAACAAGGCAAAGAAAGATTCTAAAATACTTCTGAAAGTAAAGATTAGAATTATTACTATTGTCTGCCCCCTCCCAAGTTTCTGGTGAGGTCTCTGTAATTCCTATTAGCAAATATGTTTGTCATTTGTTTGAGTATTTTCCATTTTTCCATTATTTGCATATTTTATAACTCTTCTAGGTTCTCAGTTGCTTAGCTGTGTCTGACTCTTTGTGACCCCATGAACTGGAGTCCACCAGACTCCCCTGTTCAAGGAATTCTCCAGGCAAGAACACTGGAGTGGGTTGCCCTTTCCTTCTCAGTACTGAAGTGAATTCTAATCATTTTTATTGATTGAAAGACAAAGGATGTATATTTTCCTTCTATTTGACTAAAGCTCTGAAAAGGTTCAAAAAGGCACCAGGAATTATGTAAACACAATGTGCCTGGTTATCATCTTACAGAATAATGCACAAGAAAGTTCTAGGATTTCTGGCTCCCCTCCTCATACACCCAGAAAGTTTTTCCTTTGAAGTAGACAAGTTCAATATGTGCTAGGCTGAGGCTATAGAATGAGAAGAATGTCAATATGGAAACTGCTTGGTGAGGCCGGGGTTCGCAGGGCAGTGCCCAGGAGCGTAAGCGGCTGCCAGAGCAGGTGGCCTGTTCCACCAAGTACAAGGCTGTAGGGCCTTGGGTAACCTGGTGATAGAAGGATGGACGGGAGCAGGCGGAAACCTGTCTCATCAAAGCACACCGCACAGAACCCTGCTCACCCAGACAGGGGCCTGGAAAAGCCCAGCCCTGGGGCTCGTCCTGACGCCCTGCAGTTCACACGGCCCACCATCCGTCCTCCCCACGCTGCTCTATGCCTCCCCCTGCTCCTCCCTGGGTCCCCAGCTCCCAGCTCAGCTCCAGGCCTTGCCTCCCGACTCTCATCTCTGGCATGACTGACTGCTAGGGCTCTTCTGGATATGTTCCTCCTTCCTGGACTGGATTCCTCTCCAGACATCATCCTGAGTGTACCCCCATGCTCCCCAATCTGTGACAGTGGGTAAAAGATGCACCATGTACCCCGATGCTCACTCCTGACATCTTGGTCCATGCCTCATGTAGCATCCCTGCCGGGGAAGCGGACTTGGATAAAGGAGCGTTCAGGAAGTGGACACACCAGAAACATGGCTTGTGTGTGGACATTAGTGACCTTTATTTCCATCACATGATTAATTTTATACGTCAACCTGACTGAGAGATGCCCAGATAGCTGGTAAAAGGTTTTCTGGGTGTGTCTGTGAAGGTGTATCTGGAACACATTAGCACTTTGAATCAGCAGACTGAATAGAGATCCACTCTAACCAATCCAATCCCTTGGGGACCTGAATAGAACAAGGAGAACCATGACTAATAGAGGGGGTAAGCATTCACAAGAATGGCTGATCTCATACCTTTGAGAATTAATGCATTGGGGCCTTTTAAAGCATGTTAAAAGATTTTTAAAATTCTTACATTTGCTGTATGATGTATTGTTCATAATAAACTTTTACATACAGTTTTGAATACTATGGAACCTTTAAATTAATACTTACTTTTGATCATTTATTCACTTTTTTTCCTCCCATTTTTAATCAGTTCTGAAATTGGGATGCGTCTTACAGTCAGTGGAGGTTTGCAATCATCATACATAAGGAATGACTCTGAACAAGTGTCACTTGAACTTGACCCCAGCTCTTTGTGTTGTAACCTCAATTGAATTATGTATATGGTCAACACTACACATTTAGTATATAAACTGCTGGTTAGTATGTCTTAACAAATCATACCATGATCTGACTTTGAAACAAAAATTTATCAGGTATGCAGAAAAGCACAGAAGGGGGCTGGAATGAATTATGACATTACTTAGCCAAAGAGCCACCAGTGGGGGAATGGCCACAGTTCCATATGGGACAGGTTTCCACCTTCTCCTGTTCATCCTTTTATCACCAGGTTACACAAGGCCCTACAGCCTTGTACTTGGTGGCTAGCAAAGCAACCAACAAGTGTTTTACCTAAGAAAGGAAGACATCAACATGTAATAAAGCCATGTTTCACTCTGTTACTGGAATAGATACCAATCTATAGGATTACATATCACATACCATGCACAGTACCTAAAGTCAGAAAAAAACTGCTGAATCCCTCATAATCAACAAAGGGCTTTTTGAAGTAAAACACTATTCATTAGACTATTATTAAGGCACTGCGTTATAATTTCATTGGTAGGTTTTCTTTTTTCCTTGTGAAATGAAAATGAAACTCACTCGGTCATGTCCGAATCTTTGCAACCCCATGGACTACACAGTCCATGGAATTCTCCTGGCTAGAATACTGGAATGGGTAGCTGTTCCCTTCTCCAGGGGATCTTCCCAGCCCAGGGATCAAACCAAAGTCTCCTGCACTGGCAGGCGGATTCTTTACCACTGAGCCACTGGGAAGCCCCAAAGGTTCTCTGCCGGAGGCTTTACATGGCATTTAAGCCTCATGGCAATTGTACTCCATAGATAAATTATCCCCAACCCAGAAATGAGAGACGAGTGATTTTTCTCAGGTTGGTAGTTTAGTCTGGGCAAGAAGTAGGACTTGAATCCTCATGTGTCCATGTGCGAATCCTGTGCTACTTTTTTTCCTAGACTGCTAACATTACCAGATTCCTTGGAAGGAATCTCCCTAATTTTCCAACCCCTTTGTCCTTCAGAAGCATCGTTGGGGGGGAAGAGCCCCAAGAGGTCTACACCCTGGCACTATTCTGGAACAAGACAACATCTGGGGTTTTTCATCTAAAAGCTTAGCTTTTGAGAACTAGAAATTCTGACTAGGGCATTTGTGGTTTTTACTTCTCTGCAACACACCTTGAATTCATCTCACATATTCTCTTACCTCATCTCAGAACTATTTCCTAAAGTAGGGAATGTTTCTTCAACTAAGTAATCTATATTTATGTTTGAGCATAATCATAATAAATAAGCCCCAAAGTAAGCAAATGGAAGATGACCCAGAAATGTCCCTCAACATCACCAGCCAAGGATTTTCTAGAAAACCTAGTGTTAGAAAAATATTGAACATTTATTTTTACCAAACTCCAAGTTCTTAAGAAATAACAAGATGAGAGCCTCACACATAAACATTTATGTTTCCACAGCTATCTGGGATGAAAAAGTCACAATGAAGTAAAAATGAAAACCACTTGAATTTCTGACTATGATTATAATTGTCTTCATACCAACATATATAAAGGTTTAAACATGTTTAGAAAGTGGTTTCTTCGTAGACTGGTATCGGGAACAGCAGCCCTCTTGGGAAAGGCCAGTCTGTGGTAAGCCAACTGGCAATGGGGATGGATATGCCAGAAACACCAGTGAGAAAACAACGATTCTAAAATGCCTAGTGTGATTCTGAACCCAGGAAAATTTGCCTGCATTTGGAATTATTGTATCATGGATTGAAACCAGAAATATCATTCTTTGCATGTGTGTGCTCTGTTGCTTCAGCCGCGTCTGGCTCTTTGTGACGCAATGGACTGTAGCCCGCCAGGCTCCTCTGTCCATGGGATTCTCCAGGTAAGAGCACTGGAGTGGGCTGCCATGCCCTCCTCCAGGGGATCTTCCTGACTCAGGGATCAAACTTGGGTCTCCGATCGTACTGGCTCAAAGGCTCTGAGAGTTGTGCTCTAAACTAGACACAACTAGTTAATTAAGTCTCAAAAATAATTCTACTCTATTTGTCTATTTCAATTTTTCTTAATTGATTAAACTAGGTAGGGTTATTCACCAGGTAGGTTATGAGGGTGACTCATATAAACGAGCTAGTAGATTTAAAAATACTATTTAGAGAATTTTTACAATTATGCTTTTTCTCACCCTTTTCCTGCACAACTTCATAGAAGGATATATCCCTCTAGTCCAAGGTGAATCACTTGGCTAGACTCTGAATGTATACGTGAAGTCACTTCAGTCATGTCTGACTCTTTGCAACCCTATGGACTGTAGCCCGCCAGGCTCCTCTGTCCATGGGATTCTCCAGGCAAGAATACTGCAGTGGGTTGCCATGCCCTCCTCCAGGGCGTCTTCCTGGCCCAGGAATCAAACCCATGTCTCCTGCATTGGCAGGTGGGTTCTTTACCACTAGTGCCATGTGAGAATGTTAAAATTTAATTTACCATCTGAATGTATACATTAAAATTAAATTTACCATCTGCCCCACCTCTTAAACTGTTGCTTTGGAATTTTCTATCTCAGTGAATGCTATCATCAAGCATCAGGCTTCCCCAGTGCACCTCGGAGTCATCAGAGACTCCTTCCCATTTCTATACTCCAGCTCCATCCAATTCACTAGTGTCCTGTCCAGTTTACTAATTCAATGTTCTTCCTGCGTTTTCATTCTCCTCCAACCCCTCTGCTACTATATCAGTTAAGTCCTCACCACCTTCTAGGGAAGTGAAAGTCACTCAGTTGTGTCCAATTCTTTGAGACCCATGGACTATACAGTCCATGGAATTCTCCAGGCCAGAATACTGGAGTGGGTAGCTGTTCCCTTCTCCAGGGGATCTTCCCAACCCAGGAATCAAACTGGGGTCTCCTTCATTGCAGGCAGATTCTTTACCAACTGAGCTATCAGGGAAGCCCCACCACCTTCCAAGAACCACCCCCAAATCATTTCCCTGCCACAATCCATTCTCTATACCATGATCAAGATTTTTTCTCTAAATACAAATCGTCTTAAAACCTTTCAATACGTTTCACCATCTTAAGGAAAAAGTTCAAGATCCTTAGCATGGACCCGAGCCCTACATGCTACGACCCTGCAGGCCTACAGGTGTATTCTGTACCACTCCCAACAGGCCCCTTATGTCTCAGTCCCAGCTGAGGACTTGCTATTTTACAAATGAACCATGTTCCTTCCTCCTTGGCTTTTGCAAGATGGTTCCCTCTACTGGTCATTTGCTTCTTGTCTGCCCACAACACTCCTACTAGTTCTTTAAGACAAGTTCATTCTCTAACACTTCTGGGGAACAGTTACGGGAAGCCAAGATGAATTTCAAGTCACTTACAAGGGTGTCTTCTCCTGTGTTTCCTCAGGACCCTGTGCATACCTCCATTAAGGCACGTGGCCACACAGCATTTCAATTTTTGTTGTACATGTCTCTTTCCTCCACTACACCATAAACTCCTTGAAGGGAGGAGCTGGATCTTTTATTTTCATATTTCTAGGCTCGTCATGGTACCTGATGCTTGGTAGCAGTTCCCATAAATTGTTGTGGAATAAAGGAGATTTCATCCTTCTTCACTTCTAGAAACTTTGCTCAAGCAAAGTTATTTCTCCTCTTTCTGTGTTTTAAACTTCTTTCCTTTAGGTCTAACGCATCCTTAAAACAAACAACAAAACCACTTTTTCCATCTTAGCCTCATGTTGTTGAAAGGGGAGTTCAACTGTTGTTTTAAACTCTTAACCTCTTGTTGATTCCTCAACTCACTGAAATTTGACTTTCATGTCATCACTCCAATGAAATTGTTCTTGCCCATGACACAAGTTGCTTCTTAGTTGCAAAAGTCATTCTTTATCTTAAGCAATTACTCTTCAGGATTTCACATGACTGATCTCTTTCTTCCCCTTGAAAACCTTGGCTGTTGTGACATTATTTCCTCTGGTTTATAATATCTCTGAACACTAATCAGCCTCCCTTTGTTTAAATGCTGGGTGTCCCAAGGAAGCTCTTATTAATTCTGTTGTCTAACTCTCCCTGAGTAATTTCTTCTAATTTCACATCTTCAGTGACCAGCTATATACATGATGAGCCCAAATTTTGACCTCCCAAACTTATTTCCAACTTGTAAGAACTTCCATGACTCACAATACTCTCAAATTTTACATTTAAACTTAAAATTGAATGGTTCCCTTCCTTAAACTTGGCCCCTCTGTACTTCCTATCCTAGTGAGTTAGCAATAGAGTCAGGGTAGAATTCAGAGTATTGAGTACTTAACATCATTTCTCCACGTTTCCATACTGGACTGTGTTTAATAAATTTCAAGGAAAAAATCTGTATGTGTATTATAAGTTAGCTTTTGTATTAGTTATCTATCGCTACATGACAAATTACCGCACACACTTAATAGTTTAAAACAGCACATATTTATTATCACAAAGCTTCCATGGGCCAGGAGTCCAAGCATATGGTGTAGCTGGGTTCTCTGCTTAAGGTTTCGCATAGTTGCAATCAAGGTGTTGGTGGCGAATGGCCTCTTATCTGAGGCTCAGGATCCTTTTCCAAGCTGCTCCTTTTTGCTTGTGGCAAAAATTCATTTCCATGAAGCTATAGAACTCATGGCAGCTTATTCAAGGTCAGTGGGAGACAGAGAGTCTCTGACTTGTTCACCCTTTCAAAGGTCTCATCTGATTAGGCCGGGCCTACCCAAGACCATATCCTCTCAGTTAACTCAGTCATCTGATTAAGGACCTTCATTACATCTGAAACACTTCCATCCTTTGCCATGAAATGTAACATAATCATGGGTGAGACTATCCTATCCTGTTTGCCATATTCTACTAGTTAGAAGCTGTAGATTCCAGCATACTCAGGGGAAGAGATTTTACCAGGGCTTGGGTCACGAAAGCCATTCTAGAATTCTGCCGACCATGATTTAATTCTTTTTAGTTATGGGTAATGGCAAAAACAAACACATGTTTATAATTTGGAGGTATTAAAATATTGAATGAAAGTAAGGAAAGTATAGAACTTTAAAATCTCAAAATTTAACAGAAATGGCATATATTTTGAAGATGGGGAAAATGGTCTTCTGTGTTTAATTGTACCTTACACTTACTGCCTTGGCAGGAGATATAGCCAAGGAACTAAACTTTAGATCATATTATATGAACGTAAAAGGAATAATCAGATAAGGAGTTATGAAGGACAGATATTTAATTACATAATTGGCTTATTTGAGAACCATTTTTACCAAGTGTTAGCCTCCTTTGCATTAGGAGAGGATAAATGTAATTATATGTCTGTAAGTAAGTTGTATGGTTTTCCTCAGTGTTCATCAATTTGACTTTTCCTTGTAGGTTTTTTTCCTTTTCATACTATTGACTACTTTTCATAAGTGCCTAATCTTTCCTTAGGACAGGCAGTTCAGGTATCTTTGAAAGTTGTTTTCTTATAATGTACAATGTCATAGGTACAGAAGTTTCTAGATCCCTTCTCTCCCCTTTCTGGCTCCATATCATCCATAACTCCTTTTCTTATATGCCTTACAAAGCTGTTCTGGAGTTAATGCCAATGCCATATCGATCTGAAACATATCAGGATCCTGCCACTTTTAGTCTTGCTTCCTGGGGAAAACTTTTCCATTGGTGTTTAGTAAAAGACAACATGACTTGGTGAATTTCTTTCTTTTTCTTGACATTGGCGATTATAGTGCCATGTCGGTTGTATACAACTGGCATGAGATCGGCTTGCAAATCCCTAGAGATACGTGGTTACTTCCCTACTTTCCCTCTCTTTTGCTTGGGCAACTGCCACACTGATGCACTGGAGCCACTCTTCTGCATTCTTCTCATCCTTGGCCTTGAAAACATAGGTTTTATTGTCTGTGAAGATTTCGAAAGCCCGGGGGAGAGAGCGATCCCTGCGTTTCTTGGCCACAACTTTCACACTCTGTACTTTGCTGAGTTCTATTGGGGAGTCATCAGGATCATCTTTCTGAAATGCATGGGAAGGAAAGAACATGAGCTGGCTTCCAGAGGATGGAAAGCTCTCTGGCTCCTGGAGAATTTTCCAAGAGGATCAGAATCTATTCACTTCACGTGACTTGAGACCTTTGTTATTTTGGGTGCTAAGGCCTCGAATAGTCATGAAAACAACTGAAGAAGTGAGCAGCTGGTTTTTTGTTGTACTATCTTAAGCTAGAACAAAATAGCCAATTTATAGAAAAGTATTGTATGGTGGGACTGGGGAAAAAGTTTGATTCATATTTCTTTGACTCTATGCCATTTTCTATTAACACTGTATTAATAGAGCAAAACGCAGCTGTACAATTTGGGGTACTATTAACTCAGAATTTGAGATAATTTTAGAGGCCTGAAATTGAATTTTTCTTTGGGTTACCTCTGAGAAAGAGGTGTTAATTGAATAAACAGGGCTCCAATGTTTAAGTCAAACTGTTTCTGAAACTTGTTCAATCTTTGGAAGCATGATTTGTCCACAAACATTAAGGGAAGAATATTTAATGATGTTACACTTTTTTTGCATTAAAGCACATACTTAAGAATCTCTCTAACACCAGAGTCATCAGGCCGGGCTAGTATGAATATTCTTTAAGGAATCAGATACTTCTTTAAAGCAATTTCAGATCTTTAATGTCCCTGAATCCATTCTGTCTACTGGAGAATGTACCTGTGGTTGAGAATCTTGCCAACTCTCCTTTCCCTACCTGCCCATTCATAATCGCCCTTTTTCACTTTGCAATGGAAAAACATCTTTTTTACTCATCCCAAACTTTCTATAGTGTATTGTCCACCTTGGAAAAATCTCAGGAGCATCAAACAAAAAGAGCAATTCAAAATACTGATGTCAGAAGAACAGAGCCCATAAATAAACCCACACACCTCAGTCAATTAATCTTCAACAAAGGAGGCAAGAATATACAATGGGAAAAACATAGTCTCTTCAGCAAGTGGTGCTAGGAAAGTTGGACAGCTGCATGTAAATCAATGATGTTAGAACACACCCTCTCACTATGCATAAAAATAAAATGGATTAGAGACTTAAACATAAGACATGACACCACAAAACTCCTAGAAGAGATCATAGGCAAAGCATTCTCTGACATAAGTTGTACCAATATTTTCTTAGGTCAATCTCCCAAGGCAATAGAAATTAAAACAAAAATAAGCAAATGTGACCTAATTAAACTTACAAGCTTTTGCAAAGCAAATCATAAACAAAATGAAAAGACAAGTTACAGGATGGGAGAAAATATTTGCAAATGATGCAACCGACAAGGGCTTAATTTCCAAAATGTACATATAGCTCACACAACTCGACAACAACAAAACGAACAATCCAAGTGAAAAAGGGACAAAAGACCTAAATAGACATTTCTCTGAAGAAGACATCCAGATGGCCACTAGGCACATGAAAAGATGCTTGACATTGCTAATTATTAGAAAACAGCAACTCAAAGCTACAAAAAGGTACCACCTCACATCAGTCAGAATGGCCATCATTAAAAAGTCTACAAATAAGAAAAGCTGGAGAGGGTGTGGAGTAAAGGGAACCTCCCGGCCCTGTAGGTGGGAATGTAAGTTGGTGCAGCCACGGTGGAAAACAGTATGGATGTGCCTCAGAAAGCAGAAAACAGACTTATCATATGACTCAGCAATCTCACTCTTGGGTATACCTGGTCAAAACTATAACACAAAAACATACATGCACTCTTTTGTTCATAGCAGCACTATTCACAGTAGCCAAAATAGCCAAGGAAACAACGTAAATGTCCATCAGCAGATGAATGGATAAAGAAGATATGTTACATATATACAATGCAATACTACTCAGCCATAAAAAAGAACAAAATAATGCCATTTGCTGCAGCATGGATGCAACTAGAGATTATCATACGAAGAGAAGTAAGTCTGAAATAGATATATACCATATGATATCACTCATCATACGGTATGTGGAATTATCATATGTGGAATCTAATATGTACAAAACAGAAGCAGACATAGACATAGAGGACAGACCTGTGGTTGCTGAAGGGGAGGGGTGTGAGGAGGGATGGAGTGGGAGGTTGGGGTTAACAGATGTAACTATACTATGTAGAACAGATAAATAACAAGGTCCTACAGTATACAGCAGACAGAGGACATACATATAGCACAGAGGACTATCTTCAATATCCTACGATAAAACATTGTAGAAAGAATATTTAAAAAGAAGGTATATATATGTATATGTATATAGTATAAATAAATGTATAACTGAATCACTTCACTGTAAAGCAGAAATTAACACAACATTGTATATCAACTATACTTCAATTAAAAAAAATACTGATGTAAGGGAAGTGTCCTTCAACCAAACATTAAAAAGGATTTAACTTTTAAAGTTTAATAACTATTTATTACATTTAATATTATACTTATAGGTTTTCATAAGTAATATATTTTAAAAAGTTAATAAAAGATCTTAACACTTTGAGACTGACGGTCACAAGAAATTAAAATCACTAAATTTAAATATACATACATAGTTTTTACTGCAGTCAAAAATGATAAGGTGATCAGGATAAAATGCTATGGGAATGGTAGAACAAAAATGTGATTTCAAAGAAACAACCTGAACACATCAATTAAAGAAGAGCTAATTTGTGTATTTTTTTAAATGGATGGTGTTAGGTTTCAAATTGCAATGGTATTTTTTATTCTATTGGTTACATTTAAAGGAGAGATGTGATTTTTAAATTTTAAAGTGACAATATTTACAATTCAATAGAAAGTATGGCTTGTGCAACTGTTTAAACTTATGATAAAAGTATTTATGTAAATTAAAATGCTACAAGGTGTTAGGCAGAGTTTTCAAAATTTTTTAAGGAGATATACAGAAAAGTGAAGATATCTCTATAGGGTAATAACAATACTTTGTTAGTTTAATTTGGTCTATAGTAAGTATCTGACAGTAATGAAATTATGTATTTTAAATTAGATTATAGTAGAAAATTGATACATGTAGGAAGTGAACAAGAAAGAAAAAAAGGTTACCAGTGGACAGTGAATCATCTAAGATAGAAACAGACAAGAAATCAAAGGAAACCATTACCTAGCTGTTTGGTGGAGATGAAGACCTTAGAAGGCAAAAGTGAAAAATAACACTCTAAGCTTTTCGTTCTTACTTTAAAATGCACATTTTCCTCACTTACAAGAAAGGCCCTCTATGATGCGGCCGAAGCTGCAGCTGGATTGCTGACCGCTGCAAGGCTACAGTGTCCCCGAGGATGAGAGGGGTTTGGTGTGGTCTCTGTGCTACAGCATAGTATTTCCTAATATTTGAGCCAAATGATCTGTCAGACTTCTGGAATGTCAAATCGTTATCTCCTGATAAAGATGTCAAATAAGTTAGCCAGTCATAAAATAGCTTATTCTCTAACTTTTATTAAAGAGCTCTGAATCAAGAAGTATAAAGGTCAGTATTTGAGTTCAGGAAAAACACTCTTACGCACTAACTCTACTCTGTCCCAAGGGATCGGAAAAATCACTACATCTTAACTTCTATTCTGATTTCTTTAACAAAGATAGGCAGTTCAAATGGTCATTTTAAACACTTTAAAGATTCTTCAATGTGAACCTATGCTAAAAAAAAGTGTTTCCTTACACCTCCAATAACTTTCCAAATTGAACACACCATTACATTTCTCATTCAAAAAGATCTTTAGCCACAGGAAAGTTCATCTGTATATTTTACAAAACACACAGATGAAGAAAGTAACATGAGCTCAAAACAGGTGCCATCAAAATGTTCTTTTTCCTTTAAAAAGTTAATGTGAAGCTTTATTAACTAAAAGAACACTGATCAGAATTCATCATAATACAGATACACCATATTTGATTTCTGTTGAGAAGTTCAAACAAATTTGGTAATGAGCATCCTAAAGATGCAGTGCATGTGCTCTTAGTGAAATGTAATTTTTTAGTAATTTAACACTCTCATCAATTAATCCAGACACACTTTGATTTGCTACTGACCCTGTATTTTAGATGTACATGGGAAGCTTGATGGTGTACTCATTTAGGAACATGCTTTGGCGTCACTCTGCCCGAGTCTAACTCCAGTTTTACCCTTTCTCACCTTACTGGCTGTGTCCTCAGACAAGCCCACCAGTCTCCTTGTGCCTCAGTTTCCCCATCTATAAAATGGCAATAATAACAGTGCTGATCTCAAAGAATTGTTCTGAAGATTGTGAGAGATAATCCACTGTGGCACATGATAAGCACTGAGAAGTTATTATTATTATATCTCAAAATAGCCAAGAAGTACATCAAGATTTCATGTTCCCCAATCTTGAGTGAGAAGAGTTTAATGATAAATAAATCTGATTTGGAAAGAAAGGGATACTTTGCATTGTTGATTGCAATATAATGTTATTTCACAAGTTTCTCACTGAAAATTCAGAATACAGATATTTACTCCTACTTAAGACTGAAAATTATATTAAATGAATATTTATTAATTCTTTCAGAATTTTGTTCTATCCATTAACTGAATATTAAGTGAAAGATAGTAATATTTTCCCCAAACAAAACTGAGTTGGGTTGACTACACAAAAAGTACTTAAAATAAATCAACCTTTTCTCTTTCTTCCCTGCCTACTCTTCCCCTTCTTCAGGTCCCCACATCCAAATATAGCCTTCAATCGTAAAAGAAGACAGAGTTAAGGCTGCACATTTATGTAGGTGATCCACAAGGAAACAGAATGCATAGGGTTGAAGTCAAGATTCCTGGGTAGACCTTCTGTGGTTCATCTTCTAAAATTTATATTAACAAAAAAACCTTTCCATAATAAACTGTGAAGGACAGTGAACCAACTTATGTAGGAACAAATAGAACAGTCAACAAGGTATATATAATAAAATGACACCGTAAAACTGTAAAATGGAGAAGGAAAAATTATTGGCCATTTTACTCCAAACAAAATGCCTATCAGGTTGGCAAAGATCAAGACTTTAAAAACGCGTAAAAGATGGCAGAGGGACTTACAGACTTTCCTTTTTGAAACAGAAGTTGATTTCCAGCCAGCGTAAAATAACGGGTTTTCCACCTTTTGATGAACTTCCATCTGACTTGTTTCTCTTTAAGTTTTCCTTCTATGAGGGGCTGGCCATCTTGATTTATAACTGTTGAAGGTAACAGAACATTCAAGCCATTTATTTTTCATTATTCATTTGGCAAGTGATCAAAAGTCAGAATTGTACAGTGAACCAGACCCAATAAGTATACTTGGAAAGTGGCTAAAAAATTATGAATCTGGTTAAGCTTTCCCCCTTTGTCCCTAAAAGAGTGCACAATTTAGATATGATAATGGAAAAGTGTTGAAAGCCCTCATTGAGATTTGCAAAAGGAATATATTTCACGAAAAGAGCATTTGGTTAGCAGTTTTTTAAGGTTCATCCAGATACTCGGCACTGGGCTTCCTAACTCCTTTGTTTCATGGTATTTTATGCACACAAACTTTTAGAGATACAGTTTTATAAACAATCACAAACCAAGTATATTTAGCTATCTGCCAGCAAAAGTCAATGTAGTGCAAACGTGTTTTCCTGAACCCTTAACAGCTGCGAAAACAAACCTGCCTCACTCTTTTGAACATGATTTTTCCACTCTCTGGAACACACACTCTATCCCCACTCTCCACAGTTAAATCTTCACCTAGTTAAAAACTAACTATTTCATATTTCAACTCAAAATGTGGCTTCCTCTGGGAGACTTCTCCCAAACCCAGACCCAACTGACTTTGTCTGCTATATATTCTCAGAGCATCTGGTATGTTTCTTTTCTCAGATATCATCATTCAAAGATGATTATTGGCATTTACCTGATTAATGTCTTTCTTTCAATGAGGTCAGCGTCTTTGCTTTGTTCACTATTGTTAGATCAGGCATACCTAGTATGACGTGTGTAAATTTTTGTTGAATTAATGGATTCATTTCACACTGAAGTAGAGTATGGACGATAACACAGAACCATAGAGTTAGAAGATTGATTACGATGTCAGAAGTTTATATGTTGAACTGAGGAATTTCATTTGTTTTACAAACTATGTAAGATTCACTCTTCCAATTCATGTAAAAGAATCTGATTTCTGAGGTGTATGACAATATTTATTTATTTACATTAATGTTTGATATTCATGGCACCTTGGAAGTAATGAAATTTGTTAATTACTGTTAAATTTGGACAGTACCTCTTTGAACATATGAACACAACCTGTCCTTCCCATCCATCATTTCTGTTCTCTAATGTAGGTTAAATAACTAGCTCAGATGGGGTATTTGTCCATCATGACAGCATTGTCAGGGTAAGAAATAATAAAATATATAGTTTTTATAAAAAAATGCTATTAAAGCTAATCTGTTTTTTTTCCCTTTTTGTCTGATGACTAGTCAATTGGATCTTCCATTGTCAATCCCAAATTAAGGCTAGTAACAGAAACAATATATGAAATATATTGTTAGACAGTAATAGGTTATGATGAAGAGAGTGAGTGACTTGGGGTTGGTGCACATGCATGTAAGTGGTCAGGAAAGAGCTTGCACATTCGAGGTGGCATTTAATCTGAGGTTTCAGTGATGAGAAGTAACTCCCATTTTCTAGCGTGCCCCATGGGGCTAGTACTGGGCATAGCAGAGAGTATGCAAAGCAATTGCTCAAGAATCATCAACAATCAATGCTAACAAAATGATCTGTGTTCTGCTAGCAATCATCTATTAAGAGCTTTCTTAAAGGGAGTATGCTCTTCGCAAATTTAAATTTTCCATAAACACAGTCCTTGCTTCCTTTATGTAGCAGGTAAAGCACTTGGGACACCACATCTTCCCCAGGTGCTACTGGTCCTAGAGGGCTAGGATTTAGGTAATATTTAAGCACATGGCTCCTTCTGAATCTGACACTGGGAGTGAGCTACAAGAACTTCTCAAAGTAGATCCAAATCTCAAGGCAGGTGCAAATGCTTCACTTGAAGTGTATGTGACCAAAATAGTCAAAGGAACTGTTTGAGACATGAAGTGGCTGGGATAACATGCCCACAGACCCACATGCCTACAATGATTGTGAGAGACTCCAGAGACAATGATAGGCTTACTGGACAATGAAAGGATGAAGACTGATAGAGAGATGCTGTTGAGCAAAGAAGACTTCACTATAGATTTTCACTTCCAGTGAAAGTGGATCCCAGGGAAAAGTCCATGGAAAAGATTTTAGGAAGGAAACTTCAGCAGCACTTTAAACTAGCTGCATGTTAGGACCTTAATTTAGGAATCAGAGTCAACTTCAGGTAATTCTTAAAAGTCAGGCTGTTTGTACATACAGGATTAATTTAAAAATAGTTTCAAAAGGCAAAAAGAGAAAGACTAATTTTTTTTCCAGTGGCTATCCTAGGTTCTAAAAAAAGTTTTTTAAAATAACTATGTCTAGCATAAGTGTTACTGGCCATGCATTCTTTTAATAGGTCTATTGCCCATAGCACGTCCTGGTGAGCAATAATTCTCATATGATATTGCTGTCTTTTCATGATCAAAATGGGGAACTAATTCTTTCTAAGGATGATCATATTCCACCTGAAAAAGAACATGTCGAATGAGACTATGAGGAAATGATCATGTGCCTAAAACTATCTTGCTTGCACCTAATGCATACAGTATATTTAAGTATTTTCTCACTTGCTAATTAACACATTATTTCATTCAAAGCATCACAGTTTGGCTAAGACATTCTCAACCAACCAGCAACTGTACCTTTTTAAAATTATCAGTTGGTTGAAAATAATTCAGTTTATGGAATATTTCATTTATTTATTAAATAAACTGAAAATAATTCAGTTTATGAAATATTAAACTAAATTCTCTAGTGTAATTGGAATCCAAATTATTACATTTATCAACTTAAAAGTGTTAGAATGCTAATACAAATGGTTATATATTCATTGTATTCCTTTTATGCACCAGGACTTGACGACATTTATGTTGATAAAAGATGAAATTTGAAAATGTTAGTCTTACTCACTGAGAAGTTGGTGAATAATATCAGGCACAGATACCTTAAAGCAATAAAGAATGTTCCTCTATTGATCTATCAGCCATATCCAGTCATCTCACACATAATTTTGAGCACATGTAAGCTATAAAGCACTGCGTTTGGATCTGAGGGCGTCACGAAGCCCAGCTCAGAGAGAGCTTGAGTTTACCATCTTGTGGTGAGATAAAGCATTTTACAAATTTGACAACTCAGTGTAGAGTTTGGTATATAGAAGCCAAGCATTACAGAACTCAAAGAAAGAAAATTCTCCTTCTAGCTGGGAGAGAGTGACATGAGGGCTGGGTCCCTGCTGAAGAAGGGAGAGAGGAACTTGTGGAAGGAGTGCAGAGAAGGACTGAGGGAGCAAGAATGACATGTGAGGGGAAGTGTATGAAAAGAAAAAACCTAAAGAAGCTGGAAGAATCAATGAACTCAGAAGCAAGTTTGTAAAGCAATCACTTTGGTCAAAGTCATGAGCCGAAGGTGGAGGGGTTGCCTGCAGGCAATTTAAGATTTTTTTGGTGTAAGATCCAGGAAAGAGATTGGGCATCAGATAATCATAGGGGAGGTCATATTGGACTTTATTTGAAAGTTCTTCTGAATCCCCATTAGCAAAGATCTTGCTTTTCTTAAGGACTAATCAGGGGCCTAGAGCCAGCACAGGCATGAAGCCTCCTGGACACCAGATGGGATCAGCTGTGGATCAGGCATGGTCACAGCAGGAAACAGGGGCACCTCCAGCTGGGCAACTGAAGGGAGTTAATAAAGGGACTGTTTACCCAGATGTGGGCATGGTGTAGGAAGGGCACCTTAGTGCTCCGGGGCCAGAAACCAGGAGGAGGCACAACACCCCTCTGGTTGAAGAGGAAGTTGAAGAGACCAGTTAGGGGCTGTATGCAAAGCACCGCCCGACAGGAGCTGGGGCTGTGGATGGAGGACACGGTCAGCCTGCAGTGACCAAACAGGTAGGGAGTCGGGAACAAATAAGCAGACCTCACTCTGCTGCCTCCCTCTGATCGCCTGCCAGAATGTAACTGAAAGCCAGAGGTAAGGAGACTGGAACACTCTGCAGAGACACCTGTTCTACAGTGTGGGTAGGAAGCAGAAAGCTTCCTGGAGTATCTGTGTCTGGGCTGAATTCTGAAGGACAAATGGCAGTGATGAAGGTGAAGTGAAGAGGGATATTCTGAAAAAAAAAAAAGGAAAATAACCTGCAAAGGGCTGAGACTGACAGACTGGGCATGCAATGCATTCTAGAAGCTATCACTTATTCTTAGTGATGGGAACCTGGCAGGATCGGCAAGCAAGAGATGAGGTGTGAGATTCAAGAAGAGACCAGTCCTAAAGATCCCTGGACATCATGCAAAGTGGAAGCTGATGCTTTGTAATGAACATAATGAAAAACAATAATTTCTGTAGTCATACAATTCAACAGCATGAGAGTCCAGTAATTTAAGGTCTCCACCTTGCATTAAAATTTATTGCAATTGTGACTATATCCTTGTGTGTGTGTGTGTGTGTGTGTGTGTGTGTGTGCACGTGCTCAGTTGTGTCCGACTCTTTGCAACTCCATGGACTGTAGCCTGCCTAGCTCTTCTGTCCATGGGATTTTTCAGCCAAGTATACTGGAGTGGGTTGCCATTTCCTGCTCCAAGGGATCTTCCCAAATCAGGGATTGAACTGTGTCTCTTGTGTCTGCTGCACTGGCAGGCAGATTCTTTACCAACTGCTTCACCTGGTACAGACCTTAGTCAATTATAATTTAGTTAAATATAGTGTGTTGGATGCCATGTTTTCTCCTTACTGTAATAAATCATACAGGGCTGTACCAAAGACTTTCTGTGGTCTAGGCCGAGAGTTGATGGGGTAAGGGCAATGATTTGGAATCAGACCTTAGCTGAAGTCCAGAAACTGCAACTTAATGGCTGACTGGTCTTGCACAAGTTATTTAGCTTCCCTGAGCTTCAGTTCGGAGAAGGCAATGGCATCCCACTCCGGTACTCTTGCCTGGAAAATCCCATGGACGGAGGAGCCTGGTGGGCTGCAGTCCATGGGGTCGCGAAGAGTCGGACACGACTGAGCGACTTCACTTTCACTTTTCCCTTTCATGTGCTGGAGAAGGAAATGGCAACCCACTCCAGTGTTCTTGCCTGGAGAATCCCAGGGACGGGGGAGCCTGGTGGGCTGCCGTCTATGGGGTCGCACAGAGTCAGACACGACTGAAGTGACTTAGCAGCAGAGCTTCAGTTTCCTCTTCTCCGGAGATGTCATGCTTAACAACAGGGCCACCGAGCAGGTTGTTCACTGCCCAAGAGCACTCAGCTAAGGGGGGAATAGGGGTTGAAATTCAGCCTGAATTTTGCTATTTAAGTTATACACCCCCCCAAGTGGACATCAACCACCATTAATAAAGATACACAAAATACTGTAAAAGTTAACACTAACCTTGCTTAACTAAGTCCTGCTATCTAATAAGATGTCAACAAATAGTAGCTATTATCATCATGATCATCGTCATCACCTTCTCTGACTGTGATGATGAACAGTTGGTTTCTATAAATACCAGATCCTAATGGCCTGAGGATAAAACCTATCTCCTTCCCTCCAATTAAGGATGTAATGAACCCATACTATATTAAAGCATTAGGAATGGGGAGAGAATTCAGAGTAAGACAATAAATCCTTTTAAAGTTCAAGGACTGCAGGCTTTGAATTTGAGGTGTGATAAGCAATTCAAAGAGTCCCAAACGGAGGTGAATTCTTCTGATTTTGAGAAACAGATCCATTTGTTCATCACAATGGCCATTTTCAAGCTAATCCAGTAATGGATTGGGCTGCATTGGGAATCTTTTCCACATCATTACTGGTTGCTCCCTTTTATCCCAGGCTTCCTGCTTATTCTTATGACAGTAGATGTTGACACCCCCACCGCCATTAACTACTATTCACATTGTACTGACTACTACCCACACCCAGAAGTTCCTTATACTGTGTGCTTTTGGCTCATGCAACTTTTGTCTTAAAAGTATTGCAGTATGCACAAATAATTAAGACCATCAAAAACTTAATTTGTGATATTTGAATTCTTAGATGTTTTTCCTGATTGTTAAAGAGAAATACCTTCAAAAGAAGGCATAATCTGGAAGAAATATGTAAATCTCAAATATTTAGTTTTAAAATAAGAACTGAGAAAAGTATGTCTTTTTTTAAAAAAAATTTCCCTTGAAATGACTGCTTCTGAGAATTACAACTCGTATACAGTCTGTGGGGAGTTTCTTTCCGTGTATTGTGAGTCTCAAGTTTACTCTAATCCCCTTTTATGGTCTTACTGATTTTCTTGTGTGTGTGCCAGATCTAATAACCCAACTCTGATTATAGAGGGTACGCTTAAAGAGGGGTAGAAGCACTAAGTGAGGAGGCGTAGGAGCCACATTCAGTAGACTGAGTGTCTGTGGTTTCTGAAACCACAAATGGCATATTTCATATGACTACCCAGGCAGTGTTTAGAGGCCCCTATTTCCTTACCAGTAGTGAATAAACAAGGAGGCATAATCCAGCATCGATTTTGTAACATCCTACAAGATGTGTGGGGTCCAAAAAAAGACAGGCAAACTCAATTTGACAGCAGCCCTTTGAGGGCACTCTCATTTGTGTCAAATGACTGCCTTTCTCAGTAATTTCATACCCATCAAAATGTAGCCTGCTTTCTAGGCTTCTCTCTTAACTGCTGAAATATTGTTCTAAAAAAAGCCTTTTAGAACTACTATTTTATAAACTTGTAGAGCAGTGTTTCCCAACCTGTGTTCTGAGGAACACCTATATCAGAATTATGTGCTGGCTTATTAAAATGCAAATTCCAAAGCACCACCCTGAACCTACTGAACCATAATTCTGGAGTAGAGTGAGGCACCCTGCATTTTAACAGCATCCCCAGCTGATTCTAACATGGCTCAAGAACTTCTAAGAAATGACAGTAGCTTCATGGTAGATGACAGTAATAGGCCATACAATATCCAAAATAGTAAAACTGCAAAACCAATAGTGGGAGAAAAATTGTTGTGAACTTTCATAAAATTAAAGCACAGGATAGCAGTATAAGATCATATGGTGAAGTAAGGCAGAAAGAGGAAAACAAATATCGTATATTAACACATACATATGGAATCTAGAAGGATGGCACTGATGAACCTGCTTGCAGGGGGGCAATGGGAGACACAAATGCAGAGAATAATAGACTTATGGACATGGCTAGGGAGGAGGGGCAAGGAAGGGTGTGATGTATGGACAGAGTAACGTGGAAACATACATTACCATACGTAAAATAGGCAGCCAACAGGAATTTGCTATATGACTGGGGAACTCAAACTGGGGCTCTGTAACAACCTAAAGGGGTGGGATGGGAAGGGAGGGGGAGGAACGTTCAAGTGGGAGGGGACATGGGTAAACCTACGGCGGATTCATGTGGATGTTTGCTAGAAACCAACACGGTACTGTAAAACCATTATCCTTCAATTAAAAATTAATAAGTTTTTTTAAGTTAAAAAAAAGATCATATGCATGTCCTTGATTTAGGTTAATAGAGTTACAGGAAAAAAATGCTCAGAATCAATGTTTGTGGAATTTGGCTTATTTATTGTTCATCAGTGAGACAAAAATTCTAAGGCCACCTGCCAAGAGGGTAACCTGTTCAATAGTTCTGAGAAGTTAAGAATGCCCTTATGGGAACCTACCAAATAATCCTGGCCCACACTTGCCCAGTAATGACTGACAGGGACCAATGGGAAAAGATCAGGGGAGTAGAAATGAATGGAGAGAACTGCTCAATCTTATTCTTGAACTTTGAATGAAAAAGGGTTCCTTACACTCTTCCCATGTGGGTCCCATGCTGTCAACTCATTTCTATTATCTCATGGATACGTATTACTGACATCTGACTGCAGGGTGTTAGATGGTTTTAAAGGTTGGGTGCTTCTCTGCACTGCCTGGACATTGTAGAGCTGTGGGGAAAGCTGGGGGGAAATAGATGTGGCACACTTGTATCAGGGGCTTCCTGGTGGCTCAGACAGTGAAGAATCAGCCTGCAATCCAGGAGACCTGGGTTTGATCCCTGGGTCAGGAAGATCCCCTGGAGAAAGGAATGGCTACCCACTCCAGTTTTCTTGCCTGGAGAATCCCATGGATAGAGCAGCCTGGCAGTCTACAGTCTATAGGGCCGCTCAGTCGGACATGATTGAGTGATTAACACTTTCACTTTCATACCTGTACCAGCTCTGTGATAAGGAGAGTCATCTGGTTTGAGCTGTCTAAGTTGCATGCATGCATGCTCAGTCGCTTCTCTTGTGTCTGATTCTGCAGCCCCACGGACTATAGCCCACCAGGTTCCCCTGTCCGTGGGATTCTCCAGGCAAGAATACTGGAGTAGGTGGCCATTCTTTTCTCCAGGGGATCTTCCCAACCCAGGGGTCGAACCCCTGTCTCCTGTGTGTCTTGCACTGCAGGCAGATTCTTTACCGCTAAGCCATCAGGGAAGTCTGCCACAGGTTGCATATGTGTTAGCCACTGTCCCACCTGTATGCATGTGCATTCTTGGTTGTTTAACAGCATTCTAAGGGGGTCTATACTGTTTTTGTAGAATTATTTAACACAAACTCCATCTGTTGTGGCTGAACACTTGACCTCCAACCTTTTGGCAATAAATAGAAGCTTTACAATGTCTGCATTGGAAGTTTTACCTGTAACATATCCACTATAACACTGCATCTGATATATATACATACACACAGAATATCTCACTCTCTGTTAAATAAGATGATCTCTTATAGTACTTTTGAGAAGAACTTATTTAAGAAAATACTGCTTAAACAAAGAATATACTCAGCACGAAAGATACACTGAAAATGCCATCATATGAATCCCTTTTTTCTCCTAAAATGAATTATTGTGAATTCATTAATTTGGTTTTTGTCACCACTTGCCTAAGAAAAACTATACTAAAAATTTTCTGAGAAGATACAAAATTGGTCATTTGCTCATTTGGCAAATATTTTTTGACTATCAATAGCATAGGCTACCCACTCCAGTATTTTCGGGCTTCCTTTGTGGCTCAGATGGTAAAGAATCCACCTTCAATGTGGGAGACCTGGGTTGGATCCCTGGGTTGGGAAGATCCCCTGGAGAAGGGAAAGGCTACCCACTCCAGTATTCTGGCCTGGAGAATTCCACGGACAGCCCATGGGGTCATGGAGAGTCGGATATGACTGAGTGACTTTCACTTTCAGTATTGTGTGCTAGGGTCTGAGGAGGGGCCTCCCTCCACAGAATTTGTTTACTAGAGGAAACAGACACTAATCATACAATCAAGGCAAAATCAACCAAACAAAAACACTAACAACCACAAAAAAAGATGACAGGTATAACAAGTATTACAAGGAGAGATCTGAAATGTTTTGAGGACCTTAGCATTAGTCGGGAGGTTACAGAAAGCTTCCCTAAGGCAGTGAATTTGAGTTGTAATGGGAAAGTTAGTATCTACATTAACTAGCTGATGAGGGGAGACAGGGTGCTCCCTAGCAGAAGAACAAAAGATACAAAAGCCCAGGGCAGGAAGAAGTGTGGTGAGTATAAGAACTGAAAGGAGGTCTTTCTGGCCAGAATGGAGAGGCACTGGGGACAGACGAGGCCGGAGAGGCTAGAGAGGGCATTGCATGTGAGGCTGTCAGGCGCTGGAGGTGGAGTTTGGTGTTTGAGAGCTGTGGGAATAGCACTGAAACATGTATATTATCAAGTGTGAAACAGATCGCCAGTCCAGGTTGGATGCCTGAGACAAGTGCTCAGGGCTGGTGCACTGGGATGACCCAGAGGGATGGGATGGGGAGGGAGGTGGGACGGGGGTTCAGGATGGGGAACACATGTAGATCCGTGGCTGATTCATGTCAGTGTATGGCAAAAACCACTACAATAATGTTAAGTAATTAGCCTCCAACTAATAAAAATAAATGGGGGAAAAAGAGCTGTGGGAAGCCGTTGTAAGGTTTTATACAGAGAGTGGTGCCAGGATTTGTGCTTTGAAGAGGTCACTCTGGCTACAGTGTGGGAAGGGGGTTGGAAGGTCCAAGTAGTTCAGGCAGGAGGCTACTGCCATTATTTTAGGCAAGAGGTGATGGTAGTGCAGTGAAGAGAGATGGACAGAGTTGAAAGCACCTGAGAAGGGAAATCCAAATACTGGGTGACAGGCTGGGTAGGGGTGGGGAGAAGGAATGGGGTGTTTGGCTGATGCCTCAGAATGAGTGATGTTATAATTACTGAAGTGGGGGGTGCTGAAAGAAAAAAAAAAAAAAAGAGGAGGCGAGACAGAGGCAACAGGTGAAGAGAAAGGAGACATGAAGCCCATGGGAGTTTAAGTTGGAGGAAGAAGAGCTCTTTTAAGAGATCTTAAGTGCTTTAATTTTAAAAACTGTGTAAAATTCTTTAAATCAATGTCACTGTAAATGTGTATAGTGATAGGGACTGATAAATTCACTCTGGTCTGCCTTTCTAAGGCATGCTTCTTCTCCTCGGTATTTTGGCTTGACTCAGCTTATTCTCTTAGTGTAAAAAGACACGTTTCGATGCCTGATGATTCGTTTCTGGAAAACCACAGGGTGACTCATGCTTTGCTACAAGTATACTTTCACTCTATTAAGATAAGATTGTTGTTGACCCAATTTGGAAAGGCAGAAGGATTGACAGTGATGCTGGTTGAAAAATAGAAATTAACCCCTGAAGGGAATTAGGCTACTTATCTTAGCTTATTTCCCATAGAGGTTCACAGGTTATTAGCAAGTTTACTATGAACTCTGTGTATATGTGCGTATTGAAACCTTTTAGTCAAATATTAAAATTGCGTATCCACATGGTGTTGAAGTTTTGTACACAGCAACATTTCTTCTCATAAACTTTGCAAAAGTTGCTATTTCAAGGTTTCAGTTTAGTAAGCTGTTACTTTTTTTTAAAGTTATGTTTCAAAACAAATCTTATTTGTCCTATTGGCATTCATTACATGATCCATGAATTATTCCATCATCCATCTATATGCAAGTACTTCTTAAACACTACCACATGCCAGATACTGGGTAGGGCATACAAAGAATAATAATGTATGGTTCTCCCTCCTCTAGTTTACTGTCTAGTGGAGGAGATTGATGGCAACACACTGTGTACACTATAGAAGGTGTGGGCAGAGAACAAAAGGACAGAGAGAAGGGAGTTTATTCTGTCGGAGTGATTTGTCCATGTATGCCAATGTGTAGGCACATATGTGCGTATGTGTGTGCCTATGTGAGAAAGAGAGAGAGAATGTGAGTGTGGGAAAAGCTTAACAGAGAGTCATAAAACAGGCATATGGAGTGGAAAGAGAAAAAGATTTCAGGACAAGGATAGTAACTTATTTGAGGTGCTGAGCATGTATTTGTTTTGTCATTATGTAATTCAAAGTATCTTTGAAAAATAGGCTGGGGTTCAATTTTACCTACTGGGTCATTAACAGTATATATGTGTGAAGATGGGAAGTTATCCTGCCCAACCACTGCACTGGTTTTGGCTCTCCAACCACGTTTAACATGGAAGACAACATGCCCACATGTTGTAGGAGGGAAGGCATCATAAGACAAACCCAGCCACTGTATAAATCCAAAGTGGGTTTTCTTATGTCACCCATAAAGTTCTATGAAAGTTGGCACTAAAACTAAATGGAAAACTTTCATGTTAATGGACCCGCAAGGCTATTTACATCCTACTAATTGAGTCATCAGAGATAACCCCATTTAGCCCATTTTCATGTTGGCATCTGGAGTGGAAAGCCATCCAGCCTAGGCTGGAGGTGTCCGGCAAAGGAGAGTCACCCTGCTGGTGCCAGCTTATAGTGTCTAGAGAAAATCTATTGACAGAGGCCTTTCTCATCCTAACAGCATTTTGAAATCATCTCTACTTGCCCATGTGATATAATGGACAGCATGTTCTTGTAGCACAAACATTTGAAATCAAGTTCTAAAGAAGAATCATGATCGATGGTTGAGGGTTGTCTGAAAAAACATTTCTTTCATTCTCTTTTATAGCCGAAGCAGACCTCCTACGGACAATTGCATTCAGTGTTGAAATATCCAGTGACTAAGAGACAGATCATCCAGGCAAGGGCTCAGCTCTACAAGTGCCAAAGATGCAAGTGCCAAAACCAGGATGTCCCTGAGTTGCTTTCTGTAGGGTGTAAGAACAAAGGCATCCCATGTGTCTCAAGAAACAAGAGTGGAAGTCATGATTTAGTTCCTCCTCTTTCTTTAAAAAAATGTGACTGAATCGGCAGCCAGATGTGTTCTAGGGCAGTCCAGCTGACTAACTCTTACTGTTAACAGGCGCTAGCAGTTCCAGGACACAAGGACTATGATAGAGGGATTTGTTTGGTTTTCCAGAAAGAGATTCTGTTCTGTTCGATCTGTTTGCTCACTCTATTCTCTCATTCACGTGGGGTTGATGGGATTGACAATACACACCAACGGGCAAGTCTCTGAGGATTTTTGAGTTATTGCAGGAACTTTCTAACCTTCTACGCTGTGTTTTTATAAAATGACCATCAGAAACTGAATCAGCAACTGGAGGAATTGGAAATAGCTTCTATGTGACCCTGTCCTATGTGTAATCAGGACATGATTCCCACACATCTCCATACCAAAATCCCTGCTCGTGTTTGAGAGGATTAAGTCATCAGAGAGGTGGCTCACTCCTTGGTCTTTCCAATATATTATAATATTATGAAATAATTGTTCTTGCAATTTTCAATATTCCATGCCTTTAACTTGGATTTGCCCTAGAGATGGAAATTTCAGGCTCAAGAATTGACCTGGATTAAAATGCTAGTTGTACTACTTAGTAGCTGTGTGACCTTAGAAAAAGTACTTGACCTCTCTCTGTTTCAGTGTCTTAATCTGAAAAATGGACTCAATAATGGTGAGAAAAATGCATGTAAGGTGGAGCACATAGTTAGCATGAGAAATGCTAGCAATTATAATTTTAGGACCTTTATACTATTCTAGCATTTAGTTTCCTCTGACTTCACACTCAACTGGATAAAATATATATTTTGTTGAATACCAAAACAGTAAACTTGTGTGAATTTCTGTGTGTTGATGGTGGAGCTGATGGGAAGAGGACTGGGAGTTGATGGGGTGATATAACCTCTACTCAAGGAGGGGAATGTCCTTAAAGTGACCATGAAAGCCGGTTGATTTGTTGTCAATTTCTGGAGTCCCATAGTTTAGTCTATACATTATTAAGAAGGATTTATATTTCAGGATGTCCTTCCTAGAAGTCTAACTGAAATTTTCTACTTGTCTCATGTTTTGTTCCCCATTTATGGAGACTTTGGCACTTAAAAAAAAATACGGGAACAATGAATATTTGAGAACAAGGTACCTTTTGCCAATACCTTAAAAAAAAAAAAACCCAAATGCAATTTCTTCAGCCTTTTGTCTTAGACTCCAATTCTCTCTCTTTAGATCCCTTCCTCCTTGAGGCTGACATGGCATCTGGGCCCTGCAGGAGTGCTAACCAAACCAGAACAGGACCAGGACTTAGGCACGGTACACTGGGAGCTCAGACAGTCAGGGAAGTAGATTCTGATGAACACACAATGACTTCTCTCAATGAGGAGAAAAGCACCAGTCTCCATTTACCAGACTCGAAATGCACTGGGTATGATATAGTGATATATTTGATATTATTAACACATAATCACAATAGACCTGAACATTTTAATATTCAAGTTGTATTTGACTTTTCCATTTCTAAATATTATTCATTCATTGGCTCACTCAACAGGTATTTGTTGCATGCTAAAAACAAGGAAGTATGTTAGATTTTTCTATATATGTCTGGCCCTAACTGGGTTATGAACCCTTTTAGAGCAGAGATATTGTACCTTTTTCATGTTTTATCTCAAGGTTTAGCCTGTCGAAGACATTCAACCAACACAGCAAACACGCACTTCATAAATGAAAAATGGAACGCAAGTTCTATGCTGCCTGTGCATAACCAAATAACAAAATATTTAATCCCATGTCTTGATCATCTTTAAACTTATAATTTAAGCAGAACATGAATGCAAATATCATTCCTATGATTAATATATGCAGCAGTATTATTTCAGACCTTTCACTGGGATTAAATATATAACTTATATGCTATATAAAAATAAGAAAACTAGATCAACCTATAAAAACTTTTCAGGGAGTTTTTGGTGAAAATAGTAATTAAAAATAGGATTTCTCTCAGACCCAAATCCCCTTTCATAAAGCAAAAGGAAATGAGCAAAGAAATCTAAAAGTTTTTGGCACCAAACATTTTGATTCAATATGTTCTGCTGTAAAATGTTTGGCCTTGTTTGAATTTTTATTGCTATATGTTCTCAGTCTATATTTAACTGTGAGAAACACAAATAAGAACGAGTGAATGTGCAAAATGTTCTTTTTAAGCCACGGCAGTGAATTTGAGAAAACATATATTAAAGGAACACTTTGTGGTTTTAACTTGCGGCTCCTTTCCTGAGCCTCCCTTGGCCAGATACGATTTAATGTTTATTGAACTAAGGACTCAACTTACTTGGAGTGAAATTCTTTAGGGCCTCTCAGAACCACCTCAGATAAGTCCCTTACTTCACCATGATCTCAAATAAGGTTTCTTTTACGCAGTCTTTTTCACAGGTGAAATAAGGTCTAGTTAGAAAGTTTCATAATGGGGACATTCAATTCATCAACTCTTTCTTTGCTCAAATTAACTTTTTAAAAAATCAGTGTGTTCACTCTGGCATCAACTCAATCTCAGTCTATAATCAGCCAACAATCTGTGCCTCATGAAGGCTGCCATCTTAACTGCCAGTTTCTTCCACCCATACTGTCTCCGTGGGGTAGTGCATTCTACTTGCTGCCTCTGCGTGAGCCCCTCAAATTTCCATCTGGCCAAAATAAACATTTTTTCAATTCAGTCTCAGCTTCTTGGCTGAGCAAGAGGACAGACTTGCCACAATGGATGATCTGTAAGATGCACCAAATCCCAATTCAAGGAACGGGTACAGACGGTATGACCAACAGCTCTCTAGAGGATGGCTCATCTACAAAGTGGTTAGTGTCCAGCAGTGTTTCAACACCATTCTCTTGGTCTACACTTCAGTTCCTGAACCATGTCGATGTTGAGAACTCTATCACATTGATGGTAAAATATTCCATTCCCAAGGGCAGCATAACTCTGTGAAGATTAGACTTTTTATCAACCTATGTCCACTGATTAAATTGGGGCAAGTGTAACCAGGAGACAGCATGGGAAATGGTTAAGTGCATGGGCTCTGGGGTCAGACTGGGTTCAATCCAGCTGCTGTTAACTTATTACCTGTGTCACCTCAGGCAGTTCCCAAATCCCTCTGTGCCTCAGTTGCCCCATCAGTAAAATGGAGATAATATTAGTACTAGCCTTATGAGATTATTGTGAAGGTTAAATGAGATACCTGACACGTTTAGCATAGGGCTTGGCACATATTGACTAACAATGATTATTTTTAGGCAAGTCAGTAGACCAAGTTCCTTGTGCAGCATAAAGGAAGGCGAATGGTAAATAACCAGATATGAAATTATTTCTCAAATAATTCCTTACTCTTTAAGTGTCTCATTTTTCACCCAGCTCAATCATCAAGCAAAAATGTTAAGGGAGTTGAGGAGGTCTGTGAAACGACTCACTCATTTAAGTGTGGTCTCATTTCTTTGGGGTTCTTGACAGGATGTTTGTTTTTCTCTAACCCTTAGGGTCACTGGGGTTGAAATGAAGAATGTTATTGGGGTAAGATGGCCAGTACCACTTTCTTGATAGCCAGATAGATGTGGGCAGTGTTCCTCTTGTTCATTTCTGGTTTATGTTTCTCTCTGTTCCAACATCTTCCCTTTATCTCACTCCCACTTTGGTGAGAAACCTTTGTCAACACGAAGAAGAGGCAGTCAGGCACACCTCTATGCATTATTCCAACTTAGGATATTTATGCAAGAAGAAAGCCAACCAGAGTGGTGGGCTTCCTGCATCCCTGGCAACCCCAGGGGCACACGTGATTCTGAGCAGCCGGGGGAGGGAGGGGGGCTCTCACCGGTTGCTCTCTCGGGGTTGTTGCACATGAAGCACTGCCACGCTCCTGCTGCTTCACTGAAGCCAAACACGTCGAAGAACCTCACTTCTTCCAGATGGAGCTGAACCTGGTCCAGATCCTGTTTCAGGAACACAAAGCACAAAGAACATGAGCGTGTCCGCCTGCCACGCAGCACTCTGAGGCTGGGCAAAGGGGAAGTGGACACAGGACCGCCAGGGCTCAGATTCAGGGCTTCTGACAAGGAGGGAGCATGGAGTAAACCTCTCACGGCCCATCTTAGAAAAGAGCAGCCAGTTCAAACTCTTCCAAGAGAGTTCTTGCTCTTAAACACGGAGGGTGGCCAGCATGGGCCTTAGGACTGCTCTCTGAGGGAGTGCCAAGTCAGAGCCTGAAGTGGCCCAGAATTTTCATGCATCTAACCACAGCGCCAGAATTTCTAAAAAGCTGGGATATTCAAGTGGCAATGCTGTCGAAATGAATACTTTTGGGGATTTGTCTTTTATTTACACTTTACATGGAATTGAGAATCAATTATCCATATCAAAAACTTATTTTTATTAGGTTGGCTTCACAGGGGGCTGATGGAAATGTGTAGGGGTGTTTAATCCCTTAGCCCTTGGCTCCAGTCCTGCTTTAGTTTCATACTTTATCTCAAAATTGGATGTAAACTCTGCATTTTCTAGTCCATAATATGGCTGCATTGGTTTTAATGGAAAATAATTCCCTAATCCGTAAATTAATTAACTTTCCCCCTCTAAATGGTTGAGTGGAAATGACACACTCAGAAGACCACCCTGTTTTATGTGCCCTGTGGCATCCTGCCAAAGTGTTCCTATTTAAGAGGCACAGGAGAGAGGTTCCATTACACCGTAAATGGATGGAAAACTATTAGCCTAACCAAATTAAACAGCTCCACTGTCCTCCCGAGGCTCTCCTATTATGTAGATGACTTGTAGCCTCTGCTATAGGGTGGCCAGAACTGCACTCTTACAAAGTTGCTTTCCTAAGAGAGATTTATTGTCTTTGCTGGCCTTGCACATGCCCAGTTGACTTATCTGTTTGTCATCTATTGAGCTGTGATTGTATTTCCTTGCCTCTGGTCCGCACTCTCATCTTGTACCCATAGTAACAACTCTCAGCACGCCCAAGAGCCAGGGGATGGAGGCACTGTTAGCTCTGCTTATGGTAGATCTAAAATAGGGAAGACCCTGAAGCTCTCGGGTCTGCTTTTCTTGACACAGGAGAGAGGTATGCTGAACTCAGCTCCTTGAGAGCAGAAACACGTCTACTGTGTTCACAAGTTGTATCCCCAGCATCTAGTCCAACATCAAGAATGGATGAACATCACTGGTTTGCAGGCCCTGTGCAAAGTTTCTCAATGAACTATATGAACAGTATTATGAAAATTTAAAGGGGATTTGTTCTGTAGAACATTTACATTCACTGGGACAAAAACCCAATGAAGGCAGGGACTTTGTTTTATTGGCTACTATAATGTTAGCACTAAAGACATGCAAGCATTAAATAATTATTTGTGGGATAATGGAAAGCATAAACTGGGACTAGAAATGAATACTTCTCAGTACCCTTTATTAAGACATTTATGGTTTCTATTCTGGGATTGGACAAGTTGGAGGCTCACAATGCTGAATACAGCTTTTTGAGTTGCTAACCTTTAATATCATATTTTAGGTATTCCAGTGGACACTGTTTATAAAGAAATGTTTTTAAAAAATGATTTTGAATGTGTTCAATAGAAAAAAAAGGAGGTTTTTAAAAAAGAATATTTCCAAGATAAAGACTGAAGAAGCACCTGGGAGTCTTATAGGTTTCAAAGGATGAAATCCATATTAAAATTTATGGGGCAAAAGCAGATGTTCATAAATATCAGTTTCAAAACTGCTAAGTCTCTGAAGTCTATACTTGGCCATCGGTATGCATATCGTTTCTCTCTTTCCCACACAATTAAGGATCAATTTTTCATTCACCACAAGCACTGCTAGCAAATAAAGTAGTTAAAATAATACTTCAGGGTTCCTTTATTTTTCCTGTTGTGAGACCAGAAATATCCCAGGTTGTTGCTCATAATTCACATTTGTGTTGGCAAAAAGTTACTTTCAAAGTTTAAGACAGATGGCAAGTAGCATCCCAGTGTTCAAGTTCTTGAGTCAAAAGCAGATTTACTTCAGAGGATTTAAGTGTTGTGCAAAGGGGACTGAGTGAGGAAGGTAGATGGTAATTCTATGAACTGCTGAAGTTGGTAGTGACAGTCAACTTTGAATAGACAGACAAACCAAACAGAGGTAATTCCAAATATTGGTGGAAAATCAAAGCAAAATAAATCACAAAACAAGCAAACACAAGCCATTCAACTAACAATACCTAAATTTTTGGAATTTTGATTTCTTAAGTGTGCTCGAGGTCATTATTTCTCTCTCCTACTTATTTTCTTTACCCTGCTGTGTCCTATAGCTTCCCCAGGCCTTGCCCAGGATTTATGATGTACTAAGTGGGCTTCCCTGGTAGTTCAGACCCTAAAGAATCCACCGGCAATATGGAAGACCTAGGTTCAATCCCTGGGTTGGGAAGATCCCCCTGGAGGAGGGCATGGCAACCCATTCCAGTATTTTTGCCTGGAGAATCTTATGGACAGAGGAGCCTGGTGGGCTACAGTCCATGGGGTCACAAAGAATCAGACAAGACTGAGTGGCTAAGCCCAGTACAACAAGATGCGTCAGTTGTGTCTGACCGGCTGTTTGAGACCCTGTGGACTATAGCCTGCCAGGCTGCTCTGTCCATGGGATTCTCCAGGCAAGAATACAGGAGTGGGCTGCCATTTCCTTTTCCAGGGGATCTTCCCAACTGAGGGATTGAACCCATGTCTCTTATGTCTCCTGCATTGGTAGGCGAGTTCTTTACCACTGGTGCCACCTGGGAAGCTCAGGATTTGCTATATGGCTTCTTTGTCTTTTTTAAAAACAAGAGAACCAAAATTGATGTGTTTAAAGAATTGCAACCTTCATTTGAGACAACTAGCCTCTAGAAGAGTAACAAAAACCATTTATATCTAGGTAGGGTCACTCCTTGAAAATCTCTGTTCAATGGCATTGTGGTGGACAGACCCTAGGGTGACCTTTTAATAATTCCCATCTCCTGGTGTTTATCTCTTTGTATAACCCCTTTCTCTTAAATGTGGGAAAGACCTATAACTTGTTTTTAACCAAGGCTATGGCAATGGTGATAGGATATTAATCTCGTGATTATATTATTATGTATCCCTGCTCGCCCTCTCCCCCAAAACACATACACACACAAAAAACCAATCTTGCCAGTGAATGCAGAGAGAAACTCCCCTGCTGGCCTTGAAGAAGAAAGCTGCCATGTTGTGAACTGCCCATGGAGAGGGCCCTGTGGATGGGAACTGTGGGTGGCTGCTAGGACCCAGTGGCGGTCTTCAGCCAACAGCCAATAACAAAGCCACTCCTTCAGTCCTACGACCCTCCACCAAATTTCTCCCAGCACCCTGAGCAAGCCTGAAAGCGGACCCTTTCCATTCGATGAGAAACACAGCTCTCCAAATGAGAACACAGCCCGGCCAATACCTTGATTGTAGCCTTGTGAGACCGTGAGTGCAGGACTCAGCGACGTCACAAGCAGACTCCTGACTCAAACTGTGAGATGGCAAATATATGTTGTTTTAAACTGTTAGGTTTGTGGTAATTTCTTATGCAGTCTTAGGCATCAATACCTAGACTGCATTGTGAAGAAGAGGAGAAGAAGACAGTCTTGGTCAATTTTCAATGAAAATGATGCTTCTACTTAGAGGGGTCACATTCTTTCAAGTACACGCCAGATCAGTCCTCAATAAAACTCAAAAAATATTGAAGTCTGTATTATTTCTGTTGACTTAAATAAAAAGATACATAATCATAGTAAACATGCACTGAGAAGGATTTTCCTGAAAATCACTGTCTAATTCAAGAGGGATAAAAGCCCATGGAGGGAAAAATGATGTTTCTGAACAGCTGATTTAGTGATATTTCTCCAGGTTTAGGGGAAAAAAAAACCCCTTAATGGGAGTAGGAATTTGGAAAACTATATAAAAAGTCTTTTGTGAAGCTCCCTAGAGGAAAACTACACTGGCCAGTTTGAAAAGATGAGTGGATATTCACAAAATTGTTTTGATGACAGTGACAGCCGGAGTTAATGCTATGGATTCTGTAAAAGTGCAAAGTGGCTTCTCCACCTTATAATGTGGTCTGTGTACTATGAGAGGGTATTGGGAAACAATTTTCCAGAAATCAGTGAAAGCATACATCTGGAAGAACTCTGGGTTCTGGCACATTTAAATTCTGTTCTAACAGTATTTTTGCACAGATACAAAACATAGGATTGCCTCATGTGCTGTATGTGCTTATGGTTAATAGATCAACTCTTGGCACATACTTTTAGCATGTTTTAAGAAATGTAAAGAGCTATTTTGAAAACAATCTTCAATATTTTCACATAACAGTAATGGTGTATGTCTTTACAGTTATTTCTATTGTATATGTTCTAACTATACGGAGTTCAGGGTGTGAAATAAACTTATTGAAGGAAGAAAACTAATGATTCACCTCTATATTGTTCATCTTTATATTACTTATGTTGTCCTACATTCTGCAGGCAAATTGTCTTGTAAGAAACATTGTATGTTGAATGAACAAACTAGCAAAAAAGACACTAAAGAATATTTATGCTCTTTTAAAATTTATTTCAATTTCTGAGAAACATCTCTGTTGAATTCAAGTCACACCCCTAAGTATTAAGAGCACCTGTTATCAGGAACCAAGGATATATAGAGGTAAGAGACACAGCCTTGTATGCTAAGGACATAAGGTAATCCATTGGGTTCACAGTATTTCTCACAGAGGGAAACTGGAATGCACCTTTATTTGTGTTTGGATGAAGTTATTATTAATCTTCTGATGTGACTTTTTTGGCTCTCAACTGAATTAAAGCTCCTTAACAAGAAGACTGATTTCTACATTGTTTTGTAGCTTCTGAAATTAATTAGTATACCACTTTGCCTATAGGAGCTATTCAATGAATTTTTCTAGATTTTTGTTAATTAAGACACATATCAACAGTAGCATTTAGATTTTCAGTTTTCAAGTCTATTCAGCATGACCAGTAAGCCCTTTTAGAATACTTATTTAAAAAATAAGTATTATTTTTATTATCTCTATGCATATTAAAAGACACTTGCTCCTTGGAAGAAAAGCTATGACAAACCTAGACAGTGTATTAAAAAAAAGAGACATCACTTTGCCAACAAAGTTTCATCTAGCCAAAAATGTGGTTTTTACACTCATGTATGGATGAGAGTTGGACCATAAAGAAGGCTGAGTGTGGAAGAACTGATGCTTTCAAACTGTGGTGTTGGACAAGACTCTTGAGAATCACTTGGACAGCAAGGAGATCAAACCAGTCAATCCTAAAGGAAATCAGTCCTGAATATTGATTGGAAGGACTGATGCTGAAGCTGAAACTCCAATACTTTAGCCACCTTGATGCGAAGAGCCAACTTATTGGAAGAGTCTGATGCTGGGAAAGATTGAGGGCAGGAGGAGAAGGGGGTGACAGGATGAGATGGTTAGATGGCATCATCAACTCAATGGACATGAGTTTGAGCAAACTCTTGGAGATAGTGAAGAACAAGGAAGCCTGGCATGCTATAGTTCAATGGGTTGCAAAGAGTGGGACATGATTGAGTGGCTGAACAACACCTATGCATATTATAGGAATTCATTTTATCTAGTATTATAAAACAAGTTTTTAGAATAAAATGTAGTATTTGAAGGAGAATGCCTGAATCCATCAATATAGCATGTTGACTGCTTGTTCTCAAGAACTTCAGCTTTTCTGGATCTCCAGTTCTCAGGAGGTACTGGCATCAGGAATCCCTGGGAAACGTGTTACAAACATCAGATACAGGTCTGCCTCTGAAGCCTAACCTTATAAGTGTGAGTTTGGGCCTGGTAAGGTACATTTCTAAACAAGCTCCCCAAGTTATTCTGATGTGCACTGATCGGAAAATTAATCCTACACCCCTGGGAATAGATGCAAGGATGGCTGATTTGTCTCCATTAATTGGTATTTGAGGAATTTGTCAATCCTCGTGTGCATATGTTCATACTTCCCCACAGTACTTTGGTTTCATATGACAAAATACATAATGTGGTTGCAAGAGTAAAATTTTCATTCTTGATAATCAGAGACTTTTTCATTCCAAATTTTGCAATATGGAAGGAAGAGTTGAGGCATGAATGCTGAACTTGTGATTCATTTGAGACTTGGCGGGAGGTTGAGATGTGTGGGGAGGGAGGTGTGCAATGTCTGGAAGACAGACTGAGCACAGGCAGCCAGGGTGCTGACCTTGAAGGTCTCACAGTGTGTTCCAGTATTCAACACGGACGTCCCATATGTGCTATGTCCCATCGCCTCGCCTTTTTCCATCCCCGATTAGGAAAAGAACTCTAAGTACACATGAGTATTTAAGGTCAAGTGGCAAGCTTTTTACTATTACTATAGATCATGAAACAGACCTGAATTTCTTCTTATTTTTTTGAATCCCAGAGTGTTGGGAAGAACTGAACTGTTTCCTAGCAAGTAGTGACAGTTCTATAGTTCTGGCTCAAAGTGGCTGGAAGCAAGCATTCATGTTTGATTTATTTAAGAGAGTTTTTTTTTTTTTTTAAAGAATTCTTTCATTCAAGAACCAATAAATAGGATATTTGTTTTGATTCAAAAAGCCAAAATTTCACACTAATCTAACAACTGTAAAAAAGTGATTTTTTTTTTTTAAACTACAGAAAGGTGGCAGTAAGCATGACAAGAGTTTAAATAAAGTAAACTTTTATGGAAAAGTAAATATAAGCACATGGATTGAGTCAAAATAAAGGTGGCAAACTGGGTGAAGAGGCTTCATAAATGTTTGATAAACCCATAATTAATTTATTTAAGGATCCAGTTTCTTTTAAACTTTAGTCCATTAAAAGCAAAGTATCTATTTCCAGAGTGAAAGCAAGGGCAAAAGACTACCACTGTTCAAGTGTCAAGAAAACGTTGGCATATCTACAGTGTCAGAGTGAACGTAATCACTAGAACTATTATCAATGAAAGCCCACCTTACCACGGAATCTCCTTTCATATTGGAAAGCAAAGAATTACAGTGATTTTTTTTTCTCCCAATCAATGGTTGCTACCTGTATTTAACAATTACGTATTGAACATCTAGGACTACTCTGTATTACTATGTGGTACCAGACCACAGAGGGTGCTGATGTGGAAAAACTCATTGGGCAGGCTTTCTTTTTCCTCATTTGGAATCCATTAGTGAGATAACCATACTCCTCAGCCCTGTATGCTATTTTGTTGGGGCATGAGGTCCTTCTCATGTCTTTTTTTTTTTTTTTTTCATTTATTTTTATTAGTTGGAGACTAATTACTTTACAACATTGCAGTGGTTTTTGTCATACATTGAAATGAATTAGCCATGGATTTACATGTATTCCCATCCCGGTCCCCTTCTCATGTCTTAATTTTCCTCCTTCAAGGACTTCCTTGGTGGTCCAGTGGCTAAGACTGTGTTCCAATGCAAGGGACCTGAGTTCGATCCCTGGTCAGGAAACTAGATTCCGCACGCCGCAGCTAAGACCCAGTGCAATCAAATGAACAAATACATTAAAAAAAAAATTTCCTCCTTTATCCCTGATTCTCTCTCATTCTCAGACTGCTACTGCCTCCTCCCCTTTATATAAGTTCTCACTCTTGGGAGTTTGATATATGTCTTTGAATAGATACGAATTCCTGAAAAATAGGTAGCACTATTTAAGGTATTTGTAGTTTTCACAAATACGTTATTCTGTAGACTACATTCTGTTTTTCACTTACTTCACTCGAGGTCTCTACATGGTTTGTATGTGTATTTAGTTTTTTGCCTCTACTGCTGCAGAGTGATTTCCTGGTACATCTTCACCATCTCCCACATTTTATCTCACCATTCTCCTGGGAATGGGCGTCAAGGGTGCCTCTACCTCGCACCTAGACAGACCATGCAGTAATGCATATTCTCATCATACCTGTCTCCTTGTAGACATGAGCAAGCATTGTTATGAGATAATCGTTTAGGAGTGAAATTGCTGGATTACAGGGCATATGTAAGAATACAGAGAAAATGTTTTTATGGTTCTGCTCAGTTTAGGCTTTCTGAGAAAATTTTTATTGAAACTTAGGACCTGGGCTCAAAAGACAAGCTTCAGAAGTTAACTCATAACTAATCAGAAAGTGAAAGACTATCCAGAGAAACTTATCTTCCCAGATGTATGTGTGTGTTCACATTTCAAGGTGGGGATAAGACCCAGGATTTGGAGACATTCCTGGTTTATCAAGCTGGAGACACAAGTCTCACTCTCCACTGGAATGATTTACCTGCATCCCAAAAGGTAAGAGTAAGAACCCAGAATCCTTTCCAAGGAGAAAAGATTTTTCTCCCTTTCTTTCAGAAGAGTGGAGGTGCCGTTCATCTCCTATACAAATATCCAGATTCATATTTTCAGGGTTCCTTACCTACAATACCCTGGTGGCTCAGACAGTAAAGAACCTGCCTGCAATTCAGGAGGCCTGGGTTTGATCCCTGCTTTGGGAAGATCCCCTGGAGAAGGAAATGGCAACCGACTGCAGTATTCTTACCTGGAGAATCCCATGGACAGAGGAGCCTGGTGAGCTGCAGTCCATGGAGTCACAAAGAGTTGAACATGATTTAGCGACTAACATTTTTCTTTCCTTTTACCTATAATACAGATGCTGCTATGTGTAGGATGAATTTTGGTTTTCATCATGTTGCATGAGGGTAAAAAACTGAGGCAAATGAGAACCTGTGAGGTTATTTGCTATAAATAATAACCTCTGCTCCAAAAACCTTGTCTTCAAGAGACATTAAAAAGTTAACGTTGCACATATCTTTAATTTCACTAGGTTCTGATAAACTGCTCTTCAGGTTGGCTGTCCAATTTACATTCCCCCCAGCACAGTATGAAGAATTCCTTTTCCACATCACAATGGAAGGTCTTTCTACACTCTGAAGTCTTTCAAGGAATTACCATCCAGCAACCCTTTCTCATGCGTGAAATAGGCCATGCTTGCGGTGACCACAGTCATCGTGGTTTGATTGCAAAAGGGGCTGGCAACAGTCTCCAGTAACTTCTTAAACCACTGCTTCTTAAACCATAGGGAAAATCAACCACACTTCTGCAGAAAACACTGTGTTTTTCTCTATCTTTACATGCCGATGTCATCAGAGGCATTCTGGTTTCTAGGGATCAGATCACTCTTCCTAGGTACAATTATTGTAATATGCTAAATGCATATCAGAGAATGAGATGGCATCACCGACTCAGTGGACATGAGTCTGACCAAACTCTGAGAGATGGTGAAGGACAGGGAAGCCTGGTGTGCTGCAGTCCATGGAGTCACAAAGAGTTGGACACAACTTAGCAACTGAACAACAACAATGCATATCGACACTTGACCAGGGTCTAGTTTTACTTTAAGAATGATCATTTTGTTGACATGTTTACTATTTGGGGGCTTCCCTTGTGTCTCAGCTGGTAAAGAATCCTCCTGCAATGCAGGAGACCTGGGTTCGATCCCTGGGTTGGGAAGATCCCCTGGAGAAGGGAAAGGCTACCCCCTCCAGTATTCTGGCCTAGAGAATTCCATGGACGGTCAATGGGGTCGCAAAGAGTTGGACATGACTGAGCGGCTTTCACTTTACTACTTAGAACAGTGACGAAGGATATAAAACTGAGTCTATATGGACTTAACGAGAAGGTACTGCTTCCCATGATATGGGAACTTCAGATGTCTCCATTTGTCTTTCAACAGATACAGCACAGTGCCAAGCATTGGTATAAAGTAGGAGAGATCAAGGCGGCCATGGTAAGTTGAACTACCCAGATGAATTATCCCTCAGTAGAGAAAGGGATAAAGCAAACTCTGGCCTTTTTACACAATGAAAAATTCCACAGATATTAAAAGGAATGAGCTAGATCTACATGTATGAACAGACATATTTTCAATACATAAATAACATATTGCAAAAGATAAATGCATATGGTAAAATTTAAAAACAATGTGCTTAGTCGTGTCCAACTCTTCGAAACTCTATGGACTGTAGCCTGCCAGGGTCCTCTGTCCATGGGATTCTTCAGGCAAGAATACTGGAGTGGATTGTCATTCCCTTATCTAGAGGATCTTCCTAACCCATGGATTGAACCCTGGTCTCTTGCACTGCAGGTATATTCTTTACTGTCTGAGGCACCATGGAAATAATACACACCAACCTCAGGAGAGTATTTGCAGTATTTCTTTTTCATAAAGGGAAATATTTGAAGTAAATGTGGAAAGAAATGTAAACATCTCTTCTATCTTGTGGTAGGAATGGATATTATCTTTCTGTGCTTCTCTGAATATCAGTTATTTCATAACTTGATAAAAAATAAAAGTGAGGCAGAGAATACAGTTCAGTGAATCAAAGAGACTGGCAGGGATTAGAATCTGTGAGGAAGAAAGGTTCTGCATATGTGGGGGAGATTCCTTGATACCCCTCAAATCCCTCATAGAGGGATCTCATCATCTAGCTTGTGTGAGGCTGGCCTTGGTGGTGAAGGTTGTTAAAGGACCATTGATTTCTCCTGATTTTTTGCATCCATTCTTGTTGGGGGGCTCCACATGAAAGCTTCTTTCAATCTAGCTCTTCAAACTCAGAGACAAAGACATGAAATGCAAAGTGCTTGAAACATGTTCTACTCTTTTGTTTCAGAAAACAAACCAAATCTAAATCACCGGATGGATTAAATAACAGAAGTGAAACTTAGAAATAAGGTCTTTTCTGCACAGTGGGATGGTATAAAGAAGGCAGGTTTCGGAGCCCGAAGATCTGAGTTTGAACCCTACTACTGTCACTCACTGGCAATTCTTGGGAAATATCTTAATTTCTAGGCTTTTTCAATGTACTTCTCAGTCTGTACAAGGACTGCGACCCTTAAGCTGCTTCCTTCAGAGAGCCCTTGCCACAAATCAATTCAGGGTAATTCCGCTACTTTGTAAACTGCTGAGAAATAATACAAAGTAGTGATAATGACGATGATATGAACAAAGTAAGATAAGCTCCTTTTTATGCATATAAAACAGTGTTTTTTGGCTCTTAGCTAGATTAAATATATGTAAATCTTTTTGAAATGAATGGCTTTTTAAAGAAACATTGATGTTAGGTGCCTGAAAAACATATTTCATTTTCTAAAAGCAAGTAACATATTTATCTGTCTGTTTTTGTTAGCTTGTTGTCAAACCTAGGAGTATAGAGTGTAATGAGATGCAAACATAAAAAGATGCAATGCAATGTGACCATCTGAAAGGGGAGGCAGGTAATGACATGTGCGTGCCTGATGGGGCCATAATGAGATGTACAAATAGAATTGCACATAGAAATGTGCCTGGGCAGTGGTGTAATGAGATGCATAAATGATTGGGTGTAAAGATAAAGGCATTTAGGGGGATGTAATGTGATTTATAAATGGAAGCACTAAATGGGGGAGGGTAGAAAGGGTAGGTTGTGATAAGCAGCAGAGAGAAAGAATGCAGTGCCATGCATGAATGGAGGAATTAATAGTATGTGCATGATGAGGGTGTAATGAGATAAAAATGAAATGGCATAATGAGGTTCACAGATGGAGAGATGTAATGAGCTGTGCAGAAAGGAGGTAATAATGACAAGCATAAAAGGAGGGATTTAATACTATGAATAAAGAAATGGGTGTAAGAAGATGTAAGGGCTGAAAGGAGGAACAGAAAAAAAAGAGGACCTGGGTGAAGAAATGCAAAATAACAAGGTGGCAAATGGAGCACTCTAATGAGATGCTGGGATTAAAGGGTGCAGTGAGGTGTGCCCATTTAGGGAGTGATTAGACACACACATAGGTTTATAATGAGGTATCTGAGCCCTGCTCAGACATAGACCGTAGCACTCAGTCCTTATGAAAGGGGTGAAAGTGGAACAAATGTAAAGCAGAGCCATAAATATATCTAAATTGTTACAAATCCAAAAAGAGAAAACTAAACAGGTGATTTCACCACAGTCTGGAAGTTGATGAAGTCATGGTTTTATAGGTGCTGTTTATGGAGCACTGACTCTGTGCCAGCGCTCTGCTGGGCACTTAACTAGCTAAATGCATCATCTCATTTTCCCGTCCTAGCAATCCTATGAGGTGAGTGAGTTTTAGGGAGGTTAACCAATTTGCACAGATTCCCAGAGCATGTTGGTGGTAGAGATGTGATTCAAGCCGAGTCAACCGGATTCCAGTTGCCTTTGCCTCTTTTCTGGCTGTGTTTTAAGAGTAGACGGTGGGGCGTCCTGCCTCAGAATCTCCTGGATCATGTGCCTAAAATGCAGAGTCCCAGGCCCACCCAGCAAGTACCCCTTGCAAGACCTGTGGAGGCCCCGGGAACCTGCAAGCTCCCAAGCTCCCCTGGGAAGTCTGATGCACTGAGGTCTCAGAATTAGTGAAACCAGCCTTGGAATCAGGGTGTTCTAGTGGTTCCCATTAGCTCTGGGGAAAAACCATGAAGAAAGGGGCTCATGTGAAGTGTGAGCAGTTGGGTTGGCTACATGGGGGCTGTACAAGGATTTACCAGATCCTGGAATGAAGCATCAAATGATGCTCCAGACTGTATTTAGCAGAGGACTTAAAAAAAGGCTCCTCCCCCTCAGACTGGTATCCATTAAGAACACAAAATTATATTGAAAATAGTACAAAAATGTAAAGATGTACTGAAAATAATTAGATGCTAGGAAATATTTGTTTACTGAAATTATAAATATGAAGATTACTCCAGTCTGTGATCTCTAAGCAGAAGAGAGTGATGTGTTAGACCTAAAAGTTTGGCAATCTACATGCAACTTTGCTTAAAAAACAAAAAAAGCCAATAGGGCCGCCGATTCTTCTTTCTTGGTATGTCTAGTGTTAAGGTATCTAAATTGCTATGATTTTTTTACATTAAAAAATCCCAGAATTTAATCTAGAAATGAGTCTCAAGCTTGGATGACAACTCACATCTTAGTGACACAGCCACAGCTCTAAACATTTTTAGAAGTATGTTTTGGAACTGCTTTTAGAGTGTATTCATGAACCGCACAAGAAAAAGTTTCATTACTTTAGCAGTTTCCCAGATTTTTACTTGGAAACTATTATTCAGTTTGAGTAGTCTCCTTTTTAAATTGGTTAAAAACTCAACATTCAAAAAACCAAGATCATGGCATCTGGTTCCATCACTTCATGGCAAATAGATGGGGAAAGAGTGGAAAAAGTGGCAGATCTTATTTTCTGGGCTCCGAAATCACTGCAGATGGTGACTGCAGCCATGAAATCAAAAGACACTTGCTCCTTGGAAGACTATGACAAAGCTAGACAGCATTTTATAAAGCAGAGACATCACTTTGCTGACAAAGGTTCGTATAACAAAAGCCATGGTTTTTCCAGTAGTCACGTACGGATGTGAGAGCTAGACCATAAAGAAGGCTGGTCCAGCTTGCATCTCCTGCGACTCCTGCGTTATAGGCAGATTCTTTACCTCTGAGCCACTGGAGAAGCCCAAATCTATGGATGTGAGAGCTGGACCATAAAGAAGGCTGAGTGCCAAAGAACTGATGCTTTCGAACTGTGGTGCTGCAGAAGACTCTTGAAAGTCCCTCAGACTTCAAGGAGATGAAACCAGTCAATCTTAAAGGAAATCAACCCTGAATATTCATTGGAAGGACTGATGCTGAAGCTGAAGCTCCAATACTTTGGCCACCTGATGCAAAGAGCTGACTCATTGGAGAAGACCCTGATGCTGGGAAAGATTGAGGGCAGGAGGAGAGGGCGATACAGGAGGAGATGGTTGGATGGCTTCACCAGCTCAGTGGACATAAGTTTGACTCCAGGAGAGAGTGAGAGACTGAGAAGCCCAGCGTGCTGCAGTCCACGGTGTCATCAGACACCACTTAGTGACTGAACAAAAACAAGTCTCCTTTTATAACAGACCGAGTCCTGGATACAGTTTTGACTTTGTGAAAATAAAGCTCATTTTCAAAAGATGAAAGCTTTGTTATTCATTTTGCTGAGAGGGGTCTTGCAGAGGAAGTACAGAAAGATAATACTAGTTTCCGTTTATTGACCTCTCACTATGTCTCAATCACTGTTCAAGGATTTTACCTGTATTATGTCTCCCAAAACTTACAAAACCCCAGTGAACTGAGTACCAGTGTTTCCTGCACTTTGCAGGTAAAGAAGATAAGGCAGAGAGGACTTAGATAAAATAACTGGCAAGTTCTGGAGCCAGGATTCAAACCCAGATCCTAAGCTTCAAATGACCGCGCTTCCACGCTGCTTGGTGCTGTTTTTCCTGCTAGCCCAGTGCCCAGTGTCTGTAGGCACAATATCCATGACAGCATCACACAGAAAAGGAAAAGACTACTTGTGCACTGATTATTTAAGAAAAGAACCTAAACCACTATTGGATTAGAACAGACATTTCAGAGGGACTGCATACCTCTGTCCCCCTAGGAGTAGAGTTATTTCGTTAACTATTTTCTGAAGGTTTCTTTTATTTTTTTAATTTCCTTGACTGATGCAGAACATCTGGCTGACTGTGAAGGAATGTTCACTACAGTAGTAAAGTTGACATGCTTCATTATAGGATAGTCTGGCTTGTGAAACACGAAGGAAACACAATACATGTGACCAGCCAGGATTCAAACTAAACCCAGGAAATATTTATGCTGATTTTAATTTCTTTAAAAAAAGCTTATGTACGACATAAGCACAGTATATGTGGATGGTGGTTAGGGAGATACTGATAGTGTGTATTAATTAGCCAAGTGTAAGGGTAATGATTTTCTAGTGTTTAAATAGTGAATGGAACTGTCACTTAGGTTTCATGTGTTTACAAAATGGTACAATCGCTTAATATAATGAGTTGGTATGTATGGAATTGTTTATGTTTATGTTATGGAATTGTTTACATAAGGAGTTCAACTGGATTGTTATAACGTATAGCTGTAAAGGAGAAAAATGAATCCAAATGAAGGTAGAGAAACTATTTAAGGAGGCAAAGTTTAGAATTTGGCGGGATTTCCAAATTCAGTGGTCCTAAGGCATCAATAAAAGTCCTGCTTGTAAAAGTTCCAGAGGACGTGTCAGTGCTCAAGGAGTCTGTTTGCCTTCAAGCCTCTCCTCTTAGAATCATTGCGTTAATCCCAGATGAACTATTACATGGCTATAGTGGAAGAATGTGAGTCCACTGATACTAGATAAATTGTGATAAAAATTCATCTCATGCTTAAGCTAATACTCTCCCAATGTTTCCTAGTGTCACAAGCCTTATGCACAGAGCATGGTGTAAACATGGCCATGGTCACAAGCAGCCTCATCTGGCCTATCAGCCACTGTTGACCTGCCTTCTCCTTGGCAAGGAGCTCATAGATGAGCTTACACCCTTGTTTCCAAGGGGAAGAATAGAACATTGGGCTTCCGAGATGGTCCCAGCGATAAAGAACCCACCTGACCAGGCAGAAGACATAAGAGATATGTGTTTGATCCCTGGGTCAGGGAAATCCCCTGGAGGAGGGTACGGCAACCCACTCCAGCATTCTTGCATGGAAAATCCCATGGACAGAGGAGCCTGGCAGGCTGCAGTCCAAGAGTCGCAGAGAGACACAACTCAAGTGACTTAGCAAGTATGCATGCATGAAGAAAATACCTGCTTTTTTCTGGGCTCTAAAGACAATCTTTCTATCTCTCAAATGGAGTCTCCTAGGTGTAGACTCTTCCTCTTAGCATTTTAAATCTTTTCTTTGGGTCTGCATGTTTATACTTTCTATCTTTTCAAACACAGATCCACCCTACCTTGAAACTTTTCACCATCTCATTAACACTCAACCGAAAGACAAACGTCCAAGGGTGGGTGAATTTAGCCCCTGAACAGCTGATCACTGCTGGGGAAATCATCTGTCTGTTTTTACTTAAATCTATCATCTCTGAAGCCAAATGGATTTTCTTTGTTGCCAGACAGTCCTGCCATTTTTCTCTAGTTAAGCTCATGGCTCCTTTCTGTGAGAATTTAATTTTAGACTTTTATCTTTCCTCACATCTCCGACATTCCATTCCTTCTTCCCCAACTCCACTTTCAGCTGATGGCCTCAGCTCTTATTTCATTGAAAAAGATGAAAGGCCATAAGAAAGAACTCACTCATCTTCCTGGCACCAGATCCACTAATGGACCTGGGTCTGTGTGCATCTCCTTTCCCTTTCCTGCTCATCTTTCTCACCCTCTTGCTTCATCCCAGCGACTTACAAGTGTGCTCTGGGAGTTTCCATTCTGATCTTCCACTCTATTTCCAAGTCTTCCTCTGCCACCAACCCATGCAGCACCTTGCTTTTAAAACAGCTACCTACGTGTTCTATTACTATGCCTCCTTCCTCATTCTTCACTTCTCAATTTTCAGCCGACTCCTGTTTGAACCCTGTTCTTAAAACCCCATTAAAACTGCTCTAAGTTGCCAATTTGGATGGGTGCTTATCTGTACCTACCTTCCTTGATCTGGTGGCCAGATTCCATCCAATTCCCTTTCCTCTCTTTCTTGGACTCTCTCCTGAGATCAGCGAGCTCTAAGTTTGCTGTTTCTTTGGTTTCTTGGCTGTTCTCTGGACTTCGTCCTGAACAGGATCCTTCTCCTCTCTGTGTTCTCATCCCAGATGGTTTTATTCTTCCCATGGCTTTCATCATCTCCGTGCCAACGATGCCTTCATTTATATTTCTAGCCTAAACCACTTCCCCATTTGCCCACTAAACAATTCCACTGGAACATCTCACAGGCATTTTAAAGGTAAAGTGTTCAAAGGTCTCCCCAACCTTTACACCTGACTCATTTATCTTCAAAATTTATATTAAATGTGTCATTTATTTCTATCCCTCCCAGGATCATCTCAGTTTTAACTACTCTTTTTCTCTCATATGGATTAGCAATAATAGTTTCCCTCCTGATCGCCATGATTTTACTTTTGCCCGTTTCTGATCTGATCTAGTCTCCACACAGCACACTGAGTGATCTTTCGAAGAAAAGCTGGGTAATGTCGCTGCTCAAAGTTCTTGGGTGACTTCCCACAGACTGCAATAAAATCTAAACTCCTTGCCATAGCTTAGAAGGCCAGCGGTAAAGCCTCCCAGACCAACTCGCAACCCCTCAGTCTTCACTCTTGGTTTACTGGGCTCCCCGCTGACCCTTACATTTCTTCCAATGCTGCGGATGGGAGAGAATTGACCCCTACATGTGCTCAACCCTTCACTGTTTTGTGGGAAGGAGAAAACAGAATTTCCACTTTCTTTTTCATTTCTTCCTTTACGATTTCTATTTTTGAGTATACTTTCTAATGGAAATAATGAGTGTCATTTGTTGTTGTTGTCTAGTTGCTAAGTCGTGCCTGACTCTTTTGTGACCCCACGAGCTGTAGCCCGCCAGGCTCCTCTGTCCATGGGATTTCCCAGGCAAGAATACAGGAGTGGGTTGCCATTTCCTTCTCCAGGGGATCTTCCCGATTCAGGGATGAAACCCATCTCCACTTGGCAGGCCAATTCTTTACCACTGAACCACCTGGGAAGCCCAATGAATACATGAATATAATTTATAAGTAAATAAAAATAAGCATGGAGGGTGCTTGCTCAAAAATTGTTTCTTTGTTTCTTTAGCTGTGTTGGGTCTCAGTTGTGGCATATGGGATCTTCATTATGTTATGTGGGATCTTTCGTTGTGGTCGCACAGACTCTCTTGTTTGCAGTGAGTGGGCTTAGTCGCTCTGAGGCATGTGGGATCTTAGTTCCCTGACCAGGCATGGATTGAACCTGCATCTGCTGCATTGCAAGGTGGATTCTTAACCACTGGACCATGAGAAAAGTCTCTCAAATATATTTTTCTGATGGAATGTGATTTAAACTTGGAGGAGAATGCTCTAATACACCAAGGTTTTGGCTTTCTTTTGTAATTCTTCCTCTTTTTTGTGTGAGTTGGTTTGTGATATATTTTTTTTTAATCTTAAAATCTTTGTGCAAATAGGCTATCTTTACCAGGACATCTCTGTCACCAGCTCAGAGAAGACTTCCCTGATCATCCATCCAATGCCCTTGTCCTTCATGTCTTCCTTCAGGCATTTATGTTTGTGTAGTACCTACCAGTGTGGAAATTGTGTATTTGTTTACTTGTACTTTGCCTGTCTCCATGTGGCAGTGCGTGGTTGTTTAGGTTCGATCTCTGTACAGTGCTTGGTATAGAACAGGCATTTGCAAAAACATATTTTTAAGTGAATGAATGAACCTAAGTCATATTTACCATGATATGACTGTGATCTTTTGTCTCTTCCATGTTACTGCTCATGTCATTTCCTACATGGAACCACTTTCCCCTTTCTTTTAAAAGCCCAGACCTTGTGTTTTAAAGACCACCAACTCCCCAACTTTGCATCTGCATCCACATTCCACCCTCAATCTGCCTTCCTGATCCCCTGGCCTGCGGTTTCCCATCAGGACTTGCATTCTCATGGAGTTTACTCGATAATCACTGGATTTACCACTTGCTCTGGCTTCCCAGGTGGCACAGTGATAAAGAACCCACCTGCCAAGGCAGGAGACACTGGTTCAATACGTGGGTCGGGAAGTTCCCCTGGAGGAGGGCATGGCAAGTCACTCCAGTGTTCCTGCCTGGAGAATTCCATGGACAGGGGAACCTGGGAGGCTACAGCCCATGGGGTCGCAAAGAGTCGGACCTGACTCAGTGACTGAGCTTGCACTGGCTTCTTTGTAGAGCTGCCTATTCATTCCTTCTTTTTATCTCTTTACCTCCCCTTTGCTTCTGAGATGCTGCTTAAGTTTTTCTGGTTCTGAACTCATAGCCTAAAAGCCTAAGAAGCCCCAACCCCATCTGGACTTCTGAAATCTCAAACCTAATTCCCATCTACCCTATTATTATCTAACGTGCTCCCAAAGGGAGATTCAACACAGCTAACCTCTCTCAGACCTCTGGGTTCACACTGTTCTCCTTTGAGAACATGTCACTTATATCCCCCATGTAGACTTGAGTTTCTGGTAAGATTTTGAAGTTACAATCTATATATAAATAAGTCCATTCCTTATTTATTTACTTACTTAGGTATTTATTTATTCAAGCACTATGTTAACACAGTAACTCAAAACACTAAATCTAAGCCTTTGGGAGCTTCAGAAGGTCTCTTTTTGTGCCATTCAGAATTGAAGCTTTAGTTTTATTTATACTTTGACACCCTGGGAACTGTCAAGTGTGCCTGTGGCAATACGGACTGAAAACAAACCTCCAAATGTTAGCCACATGGGGCACATTTTATTTCAGCAGTAAATTTAAATTTTTTTTTTGGTTTTGTTTCCATAATGGGCATAGTTTTGAGTCCTCATTGTTATGGCATATGGAATTTCTCCATACTTTGGGAACTCAAACATATGTGTCAATAAAAGTGACCCCTCTCTCACATTCCAGCCCTTCAACAATCCCCACATCAGCTTTGTCAACTGTCTGGTCCTCTGATAATTAGAGCAATGCTCCCTCCAAAGAGACAGGCAAATGTGCCCTGGAATGGAATTATTAATAAAATCTCTAGTTCCTCCGCAGAGGCCATTCTCTTCATTTCTTAAATAAATCCATGGATTTTCTGCCTTTTCCCTACAATCTTTATTTTACAATGAGGGTTAGTTATCTTAAAAAGGAATTTTCCTATCTTTGATTATGTATTTTTAAATTCATTGCTCTTTCCTCAGCACCTAGAAGACTACGTGGCAATTGTAAGCACTCTAATTACTTACTGAAAACATAAATGAACATTTCCTCCTTTCTTATAATGTTAAGGATCAATACCTTTGACACAGCCTATACAGTGATGCTGCATCGCTGATTCCTGCCTAGTAAAATAGAATTTTCTTTATTTAAGAAAACTTCTCATTTACATTTCCTTACATAAAGCAATATAAGTAAAAGGGGGTGCTTCTGTAATAATATGTTTTCTTTGCTGGTAAAAGAAATAGACAGAGAAAATACAGAAGATAGCTAATCCTATTGACCAGAGATAACCACTGCTAATACATCTTGGTATGTTTTCTTTTGGCTGTCTTAATGGGCAAATCTCCAAATAATCTTCTTCATATAAACAGTCCTATACCCTGCAATGTGGTATCCGACATAAGTATTGTTTCATGTCATTAAGTGTTTCTTGTAAACATGATTTTTCATAGTTTCTTAATATTCTTCCATAGAGATGGATGTCTATATGTTACTTTGTCCCATCTTTAGACATACATATCATTATATCACATGCTGTAAATTATATGTTAATCATATAAGTTATACATTAGAAAATATATTATATTGTGCTATTAAACATATTAATAGCATACATATATGACACTTTCATTTGCACACTTGTAGACATTTAGGCTATTACAGATTACTCTCCAGTACTTTTTTAATGTGTATATCTTAAGTTCTGTACACATTTCAGATTATTTCTTTAGAACAGATTCCTAGAAGTAGAATCACTGTGTTAAAGGATATGAATATTTTCAAGACTCTTGACCTGCATTGCTAAATTGCCTTTTTAGAAATGTTGAAATAATTTATACACTGACTAGAAATGTGTGAAAGTGTCTAAACTCCCTTAACTCTAGCCAGAACTGATTACTGTCTTTTAAAAAATGGATTAAAAAGAGTACTGTTATCTTAACTTCAATTTAAAAATCTTGATTACTAATGAGGCTGAATATTTTTTCTGCACTCAAAGTCTCCTTTGAGTTATTTGCTTATGCCTTAGGTTCAGTAATTATTGATTTGCATGAATTCATAGCATCTTAAGGATATTAAACTTGTCTTTCATACTTATTACACATATTTTCAAGTTACTATATATACAGATTTTTAAATAAACTTCATATTTTTACAGTCAAATCTGTTAATCCTCTACTGTTAGACATTATTTACAGGTTCAATCCAAAGGAAGAGAGAAAGAAAGAAAGAAAGGCATGTACAAAGAATAATGTAACAAATACCCACGACCTTGTGGGGCAAATTTAACAAATGCGAATATTTTGCTTTTGATTTTTTAAAAACAAAATTGCATGATATCTTAATTTTTTTCCCAGTAATAGTTCCCTCCTTCCTATCCCTTCCTCATTATCCAGAGGCAACACCATCACAAATCTGGTGAGATTATAAATATGCTGTTAAAGTTTTATCACAAGTATATATATATGCACCCCTAAATAATGCTTAATATTGCTTAGTGTGTTTTAAAAATTTACACAAGCCATCATACTATTCCTGTTATACTTTTGCAACTTGCTTATTAAAAATCAATGTTATATTTTTAATATTTATTCCATTTTACTGCTCACAGGTCTATCAAATTCACTTTCACTGCCTGTATAGCACGACTATACCATGACATTTTTCTCCATCTTTCTAATGATAACATTTGCATTGTTCCTGATTTTTTGATGCAATTTTCAGTTTACTTCTGTTAATTGACATGTTATCTTGGTGCAAGTATGTGAGAGTGGCACCTAGAAATGGAATTTCAAGATAATAGGGTACATGAATTTAAAATATAACCAGCTACTGCCATATTGCCCTTTAAAAAAACACCATAAAGGTAAATTTGTCTTAAACCCTCTTTAGGACATAACATTTTTACATGCTATAATATAAAACTTTCTGGTTGAAAGATATGAGCATTTCTTACTTAAATGCTCTCATTGAAAGAAAGAAAGAGAGAGAAAGGAAGGAAGGAGAGGGAGAAAGAGAGAAGGAGGGAGGGAGGGAGAGCAAGTGGGAGGGGAGGAAGAAGAAAGAAGAAATAAAAGTATGTGAGGCGATGGATTTGTTAATTAACTAGACAGGGGGAATCCTCTGTGGGGGAAATGCCTATGGCGTTTTTTCTGATAAGTTATAAATGCAATAAACACTTCTGGAAAGTACACTGCCCCTTGTTACTCACCCCCACTTGTTAGCTAGCTGTCATTTATGAATCTAATTATTGCTATGTATTTTTAATTACTTTTTTATTTTTTAAGTACATATACCTGATATTTACTTAAGTAGATAGTCTCATATGTCATGTATGAATATTCTTATCTTTTTATACCTTTGTCAAAACCTTATTGCCACAATTTTTTATTCTTGATAGTCTGATCACTGTAAAATGGTACTTCATTTTTAACATTTTAAATCAATTATTTCAATGACTTTTAGTGAGTCTAAACATCTTTTCTTAGGTGTTTTGGCCACTTGAGTTTTTGTTCAGTGAATTTTCTGTTCATGATTCTTGCCCAGTTTTCTCTTGGGTTGGTTGTCTCTTCCTTGTTGATGTGTAGGAGAGCTTGTGTCAGTTAAACATATTTTAAATAACTCCTCCCAGGTTATGCTGTTATGCTTGCCTTTTAGCTTTGTCATGGTGTAATTTGTCACACAGAAATTTAAACTTTTTATGTAGTCAAATCTATTCATATTTCCTTTATGATTTCTGTTTCAGTTCAGTTCAATTCAGTCGCTCAGTCATGTCTGACTCTTTGTGACTCCATGAACCACAGCACACCAGGCCTCCCTGTCCATCACCAACTCCCAGAGTCTATCCAAACTCATGTCCATCGAGTCAGTGATGCCATCCAACCATCTCATCTTCTATCGTCCCCTTCTCCTCCTGCCTTCAATCTTTCCCAGAATCAGGGTCTTTTCCAATGAGTCAGCTCTCCACATCAGGTGGCCAAAATATTGGAGTTTTAGCTTCAACATCAGTCCTTCCAATGAACACCCAGGACTGATCTCCTTTAGGATGGACTGGTTGGATCTCCTTGCAGTCCAAGGGACTCTCAAGAGTCTTCTCCAACACCACAGTTCAAAAGCATCAATTCTTCAATGCTCAGCTTTCTTTATAGTCCAACTCTCACATCCATACATGACTACTGGAAAAACCATAGCCTTGACTAGATGGACCTTTGTTGGCAAAGTAATGTCTCTGCTTTTTAATATGCTGTCTAGGTTGGTCATAACTTTCCTTCCAAGGAGTAAGCGTCTTTTAATTTCATGGATGCCATCACCATCTGCAGTGATTTTGGAGCCCCAAAAAATAAAGTCTGACACTGTTTCCCCTGTTTCCCCATCTATTTCCCATGAAGTGATGGGACCAGATGCCATGATATTAGTTTTCTTAATGTTGAGCTTTAAGTCAACTTTTTCACTCTCCTCTTTCACTTTCATCAAGAGGCTCTTTAGTTCCTCTTCACTTTCTGCCATGAGGGTGGTGTCATCTGCATATCTGAGGTTATTGATATTTCTCCTGGCAATCTTGATTCCAGCTTGTGGATAACCATTGTTATTTAATCTAGTTATTGTAAAGTTTCACTGTTTCCATTTAGACTTTTATCTGGAGTTAATTTATTAATGATTGTGTCAAGGCTCCATTGAATTTTATCTTTTCAATCTGGAAAAATCACATGTCCCTATACTGCTTTTTAAACACTTAATTTTCTCCTCACTGATTGGAAATCTCCCTTCTTTCATCTATCAAGTGTGCACATATTCTTGGAACTAGCTCTCGACTCTATATTCCTTACTATTAATTTATCCCTGTAGCAATAATCATCCCCTCGTCTTATTGTGCTTTTACAATAAGTTTTCATTTCCTAGTAGAAAAAATTTTCTCCTCTTTGTTCTTTTTCAGAACTGTTTTTTCTCAAATTTAGGATCAGTTTGTCTAACTCCATGAAGAAATTCTGTTGCTATTATGGTTGGAAATAAATTATATTTATAATCTGAGAGTAATTTCCATTTGCATAATCAGTGTTCCTAGCCAGGGGAAGAGCATATCTTTCCATTAATCCAGGTTTAAAAAAAATGTTTTTATTACTATTTAAAATCAAGATAACTAGTCAAGATAGGTAGATTATACACCCATAACAAACACAAAAACTGTAGTTTTTAACAGAACAGAAGGTTGTTCCTTCCTCATGCAAAGTGTGTGTGTGTGTGTGCGTGTGTAGAGGGGGTCTGGGTAACTCTCCAGAGAAGCAGTCTTCTGTGTGGGAGTTTAGAGTTGCAGGCTGTGGCCATCCTCTGGCCACTCTATGTCAACATTTGCTTCTGCAGTCTTCATGGTAGGGGAAGGGAGGCAAGATGAAGAAAGAAGCAGTGGTTCTTAAAAGCTTCTGTCTGGAGTAATACATACCCCTTTTTATATATCATTTGCTGAAGCAAGTCACATGTCCACGGCTTACTTCAAGAGGCAGGGAATTATAATCTTACAAGCATAGAGTAGAGAAAACCCAGATGTATTGCTGATGGCCCTCCTGTCACCATGGTGTACGCTCGTGCTCCTGCTCTGCCACTGATGAGGGATGTGATCTTTGACAAGTCCCTATGCTTCCAATTGCAACATCTGGAAAGTGGTAGGATTTATTTCTTTATTCAGTTGGTGCGTGCATGTGTACTAAGTCGCTTCAGTCATGTCCGACTCTTTGTGACCCTGTTGACTGTAGCCCGCCAGTCTCCTGCATCTCCTGCCTTGGCACGTGGATTCTTTACCACTAGCACCACCCGGGAAGCCCTATTCAATTGGTCCTTATTATTCATCGGGAGCCAACCATGTGTTGGGCAAGGTGTGACTCTGGTAATATAATGGTAAACACAGTGCAACCCTTGCCTTCAAGCAGTTTGCAATTTAATAGATATCTTACTGTTGACTTTCAGTTCTTTAAATAAAATCCCAAGATTTCATTTAAAAAATTCTCAATAAGAAACTCTCCGGAGAGTTATATTTCAGAGACTTAGATGTTTTCTCAGAAGTTTCTTCCTTCTTTGTATATGTGAATTTAGTTGGCTGCAATGTAATTCTATCACAGCAACAGATACACACCTGCCCATCATTTTCAAATCACTAGTATGAGTACAGAGAGGCACAGGTGGTGACAAGAAAGCAGACACTGGACCATTCTCATAGCTGCTTTGAATTTAATGAGAAGAATACTTCATAAAATAAAGATAGTTGAAAATCAATTTGATTGGGAAATACCTGGGCTGATAACCTTGCCACATAATGTACATTCCAGATAGCAAAGCTTTTTCTAATACTTATGAGTAAACCAAATTATAAAACTTCTGAAATTTCTAAAACATTTTGTTCTACAATTAATTTTTCCCTAGAGGAATATTTATCGGTATGAAATAGAAGACATATGAATAAGCATACTTGTGAGCATGTACAAAACTGGTTTGCCAAGTTTTTTTTTTCCCCAATCTCTTAGGACTTGATGCTGCCTGCCAAGTTTTAATTTACTAGTTCCCTCTACTTAAAATACAGCTCACAGAGAAACATTTCTAAGAATTTGAGGCATTGTCTTTAAACATGATGCAACAGTTTAAAATTTGCATGAAATAAGGGAAGAATTCCATTCTGCTTTGCATTGATGCAATTATGGCATTTCCTTTATTCTTAATACTACATACCTAATTCTTAAACCAAAGTCAAAAATAGTGATGCAATAATAGAATTTAGTTTCAGTGTCTTACATACCATACTAACTAAACTTTTGATTAATTACAACCATTTCTCATCTTTTCACAACCCTTTAGCACTTAAGAGGTATTGAGTTTGTTTCAAATATAACAGTTTTTTATTAATTTGCTAGTTGTTTATACTTTGAATTTATTTAACAAGGACAAAGACCATGATCATACACTCCTAGAATCTCTGGTTTCATCAGTAAGCATCCAATGCTTATTACTGGGCTTTCTTGAAAGCGAAGTAAGGATAATTAGGTTCTCTGAATATGAGAAGGGAAGATCAATAACCATTCTGTATTCTCATTAGCCATGTTCTCCCTGAGTGATCCAACTTACTGTCATGACATCAAGTGCTATCTTTGACACCCAAGTCCAATATCTCCAGTTCTGGCTTTCTTCCTAAGTTCCACACTGGTAATTCAAAGACCATCACCACCTGGTTATCTACATAAACAACTCATACTCAAAATATGTAAACCAGAATGATTGATCTTCTTCCTCCATATCAGCTTCCTTTGTGGTCAACTTTTTCAAGATGGTGCCATTATCCACTGGCCGTAGATACACCTGGAGTCATTTTTGGTTCTTCCATCTTCCTTATCAGGGACCAAGTCCTGTTGACTCTGCTTTGTTACTGCCTCTTGAATCCATCCTCTTCCTACAACTTCCAACTTCGGTTCAGGCTTTCATTTCCTACCTGACTGCAGTGATCACTTCCTTCATAGTCTTCCTGTCTCCAGTCAGGCTTCCTCCAATTATTCTCCATACCCAGGCCTGTGACCCTTTTCACTCTGATGACAGCAGTGAAAATCCACTTCCAGTTTCACTCTATTGACTGGGTGGGCATGGTTCCACATTCTGGTCCTTTCCCAGTTTGAGGGCCTGCTCAGGAGGTCTCGGTCAACTGTGTCCTGAGAGTGATGCCCCTACTTCCACACTCCTAAAATGCTCTAACTCACACCATCCATGCCTGCCTCAGCAGAGCTCTTTCTCACCCTGACCATGCTCTCTCCCTTCCTGTTCATCTTGTCTTCCTTTTCTAACTTTGTGGTGACCGCAGAGGGTAAGGTGATGAGAGGAAGTATGCAGGGAAGAAATGAAAAGCCCGAAGAACCTAGAGTCCAATTGCTCTTTCCTCTTCAGTCCTAGAGTTGTCTATCTGTCCATAAAATGTTTCCCATTTCTGTGTGGCTCTGAGTGGGCTGTATTATGTCAGTCCGGGAGCCTCAAAATGCAGTGACTTTGTCTACTGATATCACTAAGTCCTGAATCCACTATAGCATGACATGTAAATCATTACTTAGTGTCTTCTGATAATAATAAAAGAAAGGAAAGGAAAGAAGAGGAAAAATTAAAGTATTAAGAAAAAGCAAATTCTTTCATCTTGAATCTTGGCTAAAAATAACATGTGCAAGGAAAGAAGCATTTACCTTCTGCTGTGGGAATGTGGACTCCATCATGGCCGTTTCAAAGCTGTCAGCACCCTCTGCCTGCGTCTTCTCCCACAGAGCGCTGAGGAATTGCACAGGACGACTCTGAACGGACAGCGGCTCAGGAAACAGGCTCTGAAAGGGCATTCATGAGAGAAACATGACATGTTATCTCTTGTCCCAGCAATATTGTTTGATTGGCTGCAAAGCACTATTAGTTTTGGTCTGAACTTAAAACTGGTTTAAATAAAGCTACAGAGAAATCTATTTTGAAGATCAAATGTACAGTACATTTCATGCTTTCTATATTTTTAACAGAAAATTTAACTTATTAAATAGCGTTTTAAAGACAGTTGATATTGATTTCTATAAATATGCCTAACTTTTGTAAGGTAGTGTTTATATCAATCACTTCTCAAGGATGTTACTTAATTGGAAAATGGCTAATATAAATGTTTATATTTATTTTTCAAAGATCTGAGAATTAAGGTAAAAAATTTGAGTACAAATATCAAGTTTATTTAGGGCTTCCCAGGTGGCACTAGTGGTAAAGAACTCGCCTGCCAATGCAGGAGATGTAAGGGACGTGGGTTTGACCCCTGGGTCAGGAAGATCCCCCGGAGGATGGCATGGCAACCCACTCCAGTATTCTTGCCTGGAGAATCCCGTGGACAGAGGAGCCTGGCGGGCTACAGTCCACAGAATCACGAAGTTGGACGTGACTGAAGCGACTTAGCATGCAGCATGCACACATCAAGTTGATTTATACAGAGTAAATCATGAAAAATAGACATTAAATAACCAACAGTCCATTATTCAATTATTCAGATATGAACAAAGTAAGGGAGGGTTGGGAAAATAAAAACGTTTTCAGTCCTAAAGTGTAGAATGGCTGAATATTCTTAGAGCTTTAAGATATTTTAAGTTTTGGACAATAATTGTTAATGTAAGAAAAAATTACATTTACATATATTTCATTCAATAATTTCATTCAAGTCAATGAAAATAAAAATTTCAAAGGAAAGTTTAGATTGTATGTTTAATCAATTATGTGTTTGTCATTTACACGTGATGTTATACCTAAGAATGTGAGAAGTGTCTCAATTCAAGGAAATAATTTTATAAAAACATACAGAACATAAAGGCACATGATTACACACATGTGTACACATGCACACACACAAAATATAATATATATAATATATATTATCCTTTATGTGTGAGGTGTAATAAAATAATGATATTGGCTTATAAAGTCCTATTTTCAATGTCAATGACTGTCCAAATATTGACTTACGAGACTTTCTAGATGGTCTCTGTGTATATAGTTTCTATTTAGTAGGTTTCTATTTCTATTTAGTAAGATTCTTCTTTTCCAGAAAAATCTCATTATTATCCTCCTCAACATGAACTGTTTTTGGAACTCAGTGGGAAAAGGTGGAGGATCTTATACCCTGAGTAAGTTGTCCACAGATCTAAAAAGGTTAAGGGCCAGTAACAGATTAATGTGAAACCCAAAACATGGATACAGCTGGGAATTTCTTGATTATAATCGGAAACATAGACAGCATATGACCATTCACTTAAAAAGGAACAGGACCTGATTTAATTAATCATCATTCCAAAGAGGTCCATTTGGACTGGAATCTCTTAATTTAAGAACTCCGTCATGAGTCTGTAAACTGACAGAGAAAGGAAAGAGTCTAGCCCAGCATATGAGGCTAGTATGGGTTTGTAACTATCAAGTCAAAGATATGATTTTTAGTTATCCCAAAGTCAGGTTTCATCCAGATCACACAGTATCAAAGGTGCAGAAAAAGAAAGGAAACATTTCAGAAAAAGAACAAAGAAAAAAAGCATCATAAACAGATGTTCATTGGTGATTTTGCTCAAAGAGAAAAACAAAGGATCAGACTAAGTCAATAAAATAAGACAGAAGGGGCAAAAATAAAATCAAGCTTTCTTGGTCTGTTTTCAGAAAACTGACAACTGTGAAGAATAAAGCCAAAGATGAAACCAAGTACAAAAATCACTGATGAAACCTGTTTGAAAAACGTTATTAAAGTAGGAGAAGGTCTTTATTTCAAGAAAAGGAAGAAAATCAATGCTGTTTTTTTATATTCACATACAATTTGTTTTGTGCTGGGTTTTGGTTGCTGCACGCAGGCTTTCTCTAGTTGCGGGGAATTGGGGCTCCTCTTTGCTGCAGTGCATGGGCTTCTTGTCCCTGTGGTTTCTTTCCCTTTCTTTCTTCCCCTGTCTCTTGTTGGGGAGCACAGGCTCTAGGCTGTGTGGGCTTTGGTAGTTGTGGCAGGCAGGCTCAGTAGTTGTGGCCCATGGGCTTAGATGCTCTGAGGCATGTGGAATCCTGCCAGACCAGGGATCAAACCTGTGTCCCCTGCATTGGCATGTGGATTCTTATCCACTGTACCACCAGGGAGGTCCCTATATTGATATACAATTTGATTCACATGAAAATATCAGTTGTTCTCTACAAGATATGATTAAGTGTTCTTGAGACTTCATATAGAAAAAGATGGTATCCCTGAGGCATGTCTAAATTGTCTCTTTTCTTTCTTAATTATTATAGCTCCACTTTCCAGCTATGATACATTCAGCATTAAAATTCATTTTTTTCTTAATACGCTTGCCCCATTTTATAAAGAAACATAACTATCTGATTAGTAACTTTCAGTGGGATTATTACAGAAATGTTTTATTAATTGAAGTAAATAAACTTATTATTCAGTTCAGTTCAGTTCAGTCACTCAGTCGTGTCCGCACGCCAGGCCTCCCTGTCCCTCACCAACTCCCAGAGTCCACCCAAACCCACGTCCATTGAGTTGATGATGCCATCCAACCGTCTCATCCTCTGTCATCCCCTTCTCCTCCTGCCCTCAATCTTTCCCAGCATCGGGGTCTTTTCCAATGAGTCAGCTCTTCTCATTAGGTGGTCAAAGTATTGGAGTTTCAGCTTCAACATCAGTCCTTCCAATGAACACCCAGGACTGATCTCCTTTAGGATGGACTGGTTGGATCTCCTTGCAGTCCAAGGGACTCTCAAGAGTCTTCTCCAACACCACAGTTCAAAAGCATCAATTCTTCGGTGCTCAGCTTTCTTTATAGTCCAACTCTCACATCCATACATGACTACTGGAAAAATCATAGCCTTGACTAGACAGACCTTTGTTGGCAAAGTAATGTCTCTGCTTTTTAATATGCTATCTAGGTTGGTCATAACTTTCCTTCCAAGGAGTAAGCGTCTTTTAATTTCATGGCTGCAATCACCATCTGCAGTGATTTTGGAGCCCAGAAAAACAAAGTCAGCCACTGTTTCCACTGTTTCCTCATCTATCTGCCATGAAGTGATGGGACTGGATGTCATGATCTTATTTTTCTGAATGTTGAGCTTTAAGCCAACTTTTTCAGTCTCCTCTTTCATTTTCATCAAGAGGCTTTTTAGTTCCTCTTCACTTTTCTGCCATAAGGGTGGTGTCATCTGCATATCTGAGGTTATTGATATTTCTCCTGGCAATCTTGATTCCAGCTTATACCTGGCCTAATTTTTAACCATTCTGTAACATTTGCATTCTCCTTTTTCTGTCTCTACCCTCTCTCTGTTCCTGTCTGCAACACCCATTTTGTTTTAAACACAAGTGAAGACCACTGGGTCAGGGGTCAGGCAGTCTGTGTTCTGTCCTTCAATTTGCTTATTTAGAAAAATGATGTCTAAGATCCCTCCTGTTACTAACATTTTGTAATCTATATTCAAATTTTATCGAAAGTTTAATGCATTCAAAATAAGCATTTCCAAACAAGAATCTTTTTTTGATGCTAAAAATCTTTGCATCAAATTCTTTCTTGTTTAAACTCCTCTTTATGTAACTTTATCTCTATACATAAATTCTATACAGAAAAGTGGCATTCTAGTGTTTTAACAATGTCAAAAAAGATATGCTGACTCCAAAGTTATTTGGGGATTGCGAAATAGTGGCTAGTTCTCCATAAGGAAAGCTGTCCACCCCCAGTAAATGATTTTTTTGTTATCATTGAACAAAAAATATTTTCCCATTTATTCTTTTTTTTAAGAGCAAAAGGATATTCAAGATAATAATAGGATTGTCTTCCTGATTACTAATCTAGGGCCTTTTATAAAGAAACTATCCTAAAATATAGAAAAAAATCCATGTTAAAAATTACTAATGAAATGTGTATGCATTGTTGTTATTTGCATATTACTCTGGTCAAAGAGTAATTCAGTAAAAATGATTATAAACTCATACCTGGCTCATTAAGGAGCCATGCTGAACTTGACTTATACATACCTGCTGAAATAGGAACATGATTTGGATCCATGGCTGAGGTTCTTGACTGATGAGAATAAAACTGGATTTACTGTAGAGGCAGTAATGACCCTTCAGGGAACAAGTGAAGAACAGCTTTGCTACACAACTTCTAACAGAATCTGGAAACAAATACACATAGCATTAAGCACTAGATTCTTCCCAGAGTTACACCTTACACTTCAACATACAAACACCTTTAGAACTACATTCTTTAGTTTTTAGTATGTGAGCTAATAACTTCAACAACCGTCGATTTGGGGGTAGACCCACCTTATGGAATGTAGATTAATATGAAGTTGCTTTAAGCAAGTGTATTCAATCCCTCTTTCTCTTTTATTAACAGTGCATGAGAAGTCTCCAAGCAAGTCGCAAGGGAGGGAAAAAAAACACTCTCACCCGTGAAAAGGGAGACAGGTGTCATTTCCATCTGAGCGGGCACTTTGAAATGATAACCTGGGAAGCATAAGCAAATGAATGAAGGAAATCCAGGCATTTTTCTAGGCAGAGATGGTGTGCCGTGGCCAGGGCACTGCTCTCTTCGTTACATGGAGGCCACAGGGACAACCCCCAGAATAACTCTGGCCAGGAGTGTGGCTTCCTGTGAATGAGCCTGGTTTGACAAGATCATTTCGTCTTGAAGAGGTTCAGCAGGAAAACTTAAAGCAATCAGCCTTTAGGGGCAAGAAAGTGGGGGAACATGGTGGTGGTAGCATAGAGCAGAGGTGGTGAAGAACTGTGCTGAGGAGTCATTTGATATTTACAACCTTACAAGATGGGTGTTAACTATTTTTTTTTTCCAGTTGCCACACATGGGATCTAGATGCCAGGGATCAAACCCAGGGATTTGGGAGCACAGAGTTTTAGCCACTGGATCACCAGAGAACTCCCCAGGTGTTAACTATTTCTATTGTAAATGTGAGGAAACCTAGCTCATTAAAGGGTCAGCTTATTGAACCATTGTGATTGCCTTGTTCACCCCTCTAGGCCTGGCATGTGCTAAGATGCTCTGAAGAGAGTATCTGCAGAGATGAATGAGGCTCAAGGATCCAGAAAAAAGCACTCAATTCTGCCCAGTCTGTGGCAGAACCAGGATTTGAACTCAGCCAAACTTTTGCCACATTGAGATGCTTTAGGCCCTACCATACTAGGAATTTTTAAATCTGCAGAGTAATACAGATAGCTCATGGGGTAACTATTATTTCAGAATTAATCTGACATTTTAAATGAGATACTTTGAAAATAGATTCAATATGCCCTGCTAGCAAAAACAGAAATAGACTAGAGTTTATTAAAAGTTGATGGGAACCCTAATTAGATGGTAGAGTCAGTCCCACCCATGAGAGTCTTTGGGGTTCCCTAGAGAATTGTGGGGAGGCGAGCAGCTTGACTGCGTACAATCAGGGCTCAGGCCTGAAGGAATAACAGGCTTTTGGGAAAGAGTTTGGAAGATTTAAGGGAGGGTGGCCAATGACAGATCAAAGAAGATGACAATGAAAACCAAACAATAAAACCACAGGGCAATTTAGAAATATATTTACAAATCTTGGTAAATAACAGCTTTCTGTGTGATTCTGACCCCTGGTATGAAAGAGGACTAGCTTTCATGAAGTTTGTTGTTTGGGGGAATTTGATCATTCAAAATCCTTGTATGAAATCAGAAATCATTTCTGCATTCTCTGGGTGAATGGCTTTCAAGTTCAGTAGAAAAGACCAGGAGTCCTATCACTAACAATAAAAGACTTGATAGAATAGAATAGAGCACAATATACACTTATCATTTGCCCTATTGGAAATTGTTTGACAATGGCAATAAAAAATACTTTTTTGGCACTGATGCTTTGAAAAATTGAATTTAAATTAATCAATCCTAGAGAAGGCAGAAACCAAGTATTCCATAAGAGCACACACACACAAATGTTTCTACTAGAAATCAATCTAGCCATAATGGATACATTGAGACAGCACTCTGTCTGTTAATAACTTCAACAACTGTCGATTTGGGAGCAGATCCATCTTATGGAATGTAGATTAAAATGAAGTTGCTAAAAAAAAAGAAATAAATGAAGTTGCTTTAAGCAAGTGTATTAAATCCCTCTTTCTCTTTTGATTAACAATGCATGAGAAGTCTCCAAGCAAGTCGCAAGGGAGGAAAAAAAAAACACCTGCTTTAATCGAATGATTCAAAAGGGCAAGTTCATTTGTATGAACCTGTGGAGTAGCTTGATGTAAGCTGGACTTCAGGCCTGTGCCATGAAAAAAATGTTTTTACATTTTTCCTTCCCCTAAATTACTCCTCATTCATGTTTTCTTTTGAAAATGAACATTGATTCAATTTCTTTTACTTGTCCTGACCTACCAGCTTGCTATACACAAATGACAGGAGTCCCAGGTCACAGAAAACGGACAAAGTGGTAGAAGAGAGAGACCGTCACCTACAAGTATACACACCGACTATAAAAACACATCAGTTCTGTGATGTAAGTATTAGTTGCTCAGTCGTGTCCGACTCTTTGCAACCCCATGGACTGCAGCCCACCAGGCTCCTCTGTCCATGGGATTCTCCAGGCAAGAACACTGGAGTGGGCTGTCATTTCCTTCTCCATCTGTGATGTAAGGGTTTGTTAATACTTTTAGTAAATTGGATCTGTTTCAATATTTTCCTCATTTTTTTTTTTCCTGAGCTTTTGCTGGATTAGAAAATTTTCTCAACACTAAAATTTAGTTGCGAATTTTTCTCTGTAATTTTCTCCCTTCTGTTCATTCCATGGCATTGAATGGTGAACACGCAATAAATGGTGTTGGATGAATGAACGGATGTCAGACTGTGCAGAGACTGAGAGAAGCCATGATGTTGATGTTGCTCTTAAGAAGTTTACAGTAAAATGGGAGAAACACCTATAAATGATGGTTGTAAATTAAGTCCATGGAGGGACAAGCAGTGTGGACCACTCAAAGGAAGCAGCTACTATCCTTGGGGAGACAGGGGAGGCTTCATGGAGGAGGAAATATTTGAGGTGACCTTGAAAGCTAACCAAGATTTTGAACTTAGAAAAAGTATGAGAGATAAGCATTTTAAGTGTAGTGAACACCCTGAAAAAAAAATCACATAAGGCATGAATGTTCAAGGTAATTCCAGATAGTAAGGTTAGTGTATCTGGGTTATTATGGTATTTTTTACTTAAGCAACTGATGCTCAAACTGTTATTTATTTTTCTAGAAATGTTGAAGAGAGAGGAGGTCATGCTTTGATAAACACACACCAGATCTGATTGTTATTTCTTTACTTTTGGTATACTGTGGCTTATTTTTATAAAAAAGTCAAAGGGTTTGGTTTGGTCTTTAAAAATATTGAAGTTAACATGAACAGCAATAATTGTATAATATAATGTGTTGTAAGCTGAAATAGCCCAAATATATACACATTACACACGGATAGCTTTAAAGACATGATTTAAAATATAAGAGCATTTGTTCTTCTTTTTGAGTCAAAGTATTTTAAGAATCATTTTGGAATTCTTTTTTTTCAGAGCTTTGCTGGAGTAAAAAGTTCTCTCAACATTAACAATCAGTTGCTAATTTCTCTCTGTAATTTTCTCCCTCCTGTTCAATCCATGGTATTGAACGGTGGGCATGCAATAAATGGTGTTGGATAATGAACGGGTGTCAGACATTGTGTAGAGACCAAGAGAACCCATGATGTTGACATGACTCTAAAGAAGTGTACAGCCAAATGGGAGAAACACCTATAACAATGATTGTAAATTAAGTTCACTGAGGGACATGCAATGCCAGCCACTCAGAGCAATGAGTGGCTGTTATCTTTGGGAAGCCAGGGGAAGCTTTATGGAGGAGGAAATATTTGAGGTGACCTTGAAAAAGGTTAACTTCAGTATTTTTAAGGACAAAACCAAATCCTTTGATTTTGTTTTACAAAAATAAGCTACAGTCTACCAAAAGTAAAGGAATGACAAAAAAAGGACTTTCTTTTTCTCTTTCCCCCCACTTTTCTCCTACACTTCATATGCTTTTATTCTTGCACTGCACTCACTGTACTGTGTTAAATTTTTGTTATTAAATGATATTTTAAAATAAGGTTTTATTTTACAATACTTTTAGATTTACAGAAAAATGACATGTATAATTTTTATACATATTGTATATAATTACAATTATAATGAAATGAAAGTTGCACATCAGTTGTTTCTGATTCTTTGCAACCTCATGGACTGCAGCCAACAAGGCCCCTCTGTCCATGAAATTCTCCAGGCAAGAATACTGGAGTGGGTAGCCTTTCCCTTCTCCAAGGGATCTTGCTGACCCAGGGATCAAACCTGTGTCTCCTTCACTGTAGGCAGATTCTTTACTGTCTGAGCTACCAGGGAAGCCATTATTTACAGTATATGAATATGTAATTAGTATATATTTACATATTGTATTAAGTTACAATATATAGAGTTCCCTATACACTTTACACTTGATTTATCCTGTTTTAATATCTTAAGTTGGTATGATATTATTTGTTACAATTAATAAACCAATGTGCATGAGTACATGCATGCTCAGTCACTTCTGTCATGTCCCTCTTTGCTACCCTATGGACTATAGCCCGCCAGTCTCCTCTGTCCACGGAATTTCCCAGGCAAGAATACTAGAGTGGGTTGCCATGCCTGGCTCCAGGGGATCTTCCCAACCCAGGGGTCAAACCCATGTCTCCTGAATCTCCTGCATTGCAGGGGGATTCTTTACTGCTGAGCTACCAGGGAAGCCCTAACAAACCAATATAGACACATTATTATAAACTTAAGGCTATAGTTTATTCAGATTTCCTTAGTTTATACCTAGTGTCTTTTTTTCTATTCCAGGATCCCATACAACATTATTCATTATGTCTCCTTTGGCTCCTCTGGGCTGTGACAAGTTCTCAGACTTTCCATGTGTTTGATGACCTTGAGAGTTTTTTTGACCTTGGGAGTCTTGCAGAGTACTTTTGTTAGGTATTTTGTGAAATGTTTCTTAGTTGGGATTGGCTGTTTTTCTCATGAGTAGGCTGAGATTTCCGATTGAGGGGAGGAAAACCAGAGAGGTCAAGTGCCATTTTGCTATCATATGGAGAGTACATTTATCTACATGACTTATGACTAGTGACGCTGACCTTGAACATCTGGTTGAGGTAGTGTTTGCCAGGTTTCTCCACTCTAAAGTTACTCTTCCCCCTCCACTTTCCACATTGCCCTCTCTGAAAAGAAGTCACAATGTGTAACCCATACTTAAAGAGTGGGGGGTAGCTTCACCTCCTGAGGCAGAATAGCTACATAAATCATGTGGAATTCTGCACAAATTTGTCTCTTCCTCTTCCAGTTATTACATTCAAATTATTTAGTCAATTTTTCTATCAGTATGTACTCATGGATATTTATTTTATAATTCGACATTATTTTACTTATTCCATTGCTCTGATTATTCCAGATTTGGCCACAGGGAGCTCTTTCAGTTGGCTCCTGTGTCCACTGCATGCTAACTGACTTCAGTCATGTCTGACCCTTTGCAAGCCCATGAACTGTATAGCCCAGTATTCTCCTCTGTCCATGAAATTTCCCAGGCAAAGATACTGGAATGGGTTGCCACTTCCTCCTCCAGGGGACCTTCCTGATCCAGGCATCGAACCCATGTCTTACATTGCCTGAATAGGCAGGCAGGTTCTTTATCACTAGTGCCACCTGGGAAGCCCTGTGTCCATTAGATACGCTGCCATCATTATGTGTGTGGCTTTTTGTTTGCTTTTTAAAATCACTTCCTTACTTTCATCTTACATACAAGATGCTCCAGGCTCATTTTGCATGTTTCCTGCCCTGTCTTAGAATTAGCTGTTTCTCTAAGGAGTTTTGGTTTCTTTCACTGAAGAATTGTGTTAGAAACTAAGATCTAGGTATTGTGTGTGTTTGTTGCTACTGGGGTATCTTTGTTCTTTGCTCCCTTCAGGTGACAGAGCAGGGAAATTATGTGTGTATATATGCATATATCTATTATAAGTATTTCTATATGCAACCATCTATATTTATATTAAGGTAAACATGAGTTCGGGCTTTTCAGTTAGCACTAGTGGTAAAGAGCCCATCTGCCAATGCAGGAGACATAAGAGATGCAGGTTTGATCCCTGGGTTGGGAAGATCCACTGGAGGAGGGCATGGCAACCCACCCCAGTATCCTTGCCTGGAGAATCCCATGACAGAGGAGCCTGGAGGGCTCCAGTCCATAGGGTCACAAAGAGTCAGATATGACTGAAGTGACTTAGCATGCGTGCATGAAAATATGAGTTCATATCGTGGTTTCAATTCATATTCATCACCACATGTATCGTTCTAGACTCCATCCCTTGCTTATGTTAACTCTCACTTCAACAACAAGAAGCCTGAGTCCCACTGTTAGTATTTTTATCTGTCAATTGTAGGAAGCACAGTTCTTTTCCTCTCCCTTTCCCTATCTTTCCTGCCCTCCTTCCCTTTCTCCCTCCTTTCTCTCTTACAAATAGTTGTGTATTTAGTATCCACCAATGTACCTGGCATAGAGAAGCCTACCTCAAAACATAATAATAATCTTTTATTATATTCTCTCTGCTTCTTTCTGGAGCAACAATAAACCAGTAGGATATTCCCATGAAAATAACAAGAAATAAAATAGTAATAATACAATATTAATTTTCATGATAAAATTTTATCTTAACTAAGCATTCCACATCATCATATCTGGCATGAAAGATATAGCTATTTGCTAATCTAAACATTTTTTGTGAGTTTCAGTTCAGTCGCTCAGTTGTGTCCAACTTTTCACAACCCCATGGACTGCAGCACACCAGGCTTCCCTGTCCACCACCAACTCCTGGAGCTTACTCAAACTCATGTCCATAGCATCAGTGATGCCACCTGCCATCTCATCCTCTGTTGTCCCCTTCTCCTCCCACCTTCAATCTTTCCCAGCATCAGGATCTTTTCCAATGAGTCGATTCTTTGCATCAGGTGGCCAAAGTATTGGAGTTTCAGCTTCAACATCAGTCCTTCCAATGAATATTCAGGACTGACTTCCTTTAGGATGGACTGGTTGGATCTCCTTGCAGTCCAAGGGACTCTCAAGAGTCCTCTCCAACACCACAGTTCAAAGGCATCAATTCTTCAGCTCTCAGCTTTCTTTATAGTCCAACTCTCACATCTATAAATGACTACTGGAAAAACTATAGCTTTGACTAGACGGACCTTTGCTGACACAGTAATGCCTCTGTCTTTTAATATGATGTCTAGGTTGGTCATAGCTTTTCTTCCAAGGAGTAAGCGTCTTTTAATTTCATGGCTGCAATCACCATATGCAGTGATTTGGGAGGCCCCCAAAATAAAGTCTCTCATTGTTTCCATTGTTTCCCCATCTATTTGCCATGAAGTGATGGGACCAGATGCCATGATCTTAGTTTTCTGAATATTGAATTTTAAGCCAACTTTTTCATGTTCCTCTTTTACTTTCATCAAGAGGCTCTTTAGTTCTTCTTCACTTTCTGCCATAAGGGTGGTGTCATCTGCATTTCTGAGGTTATTGATATTTCTACAGGCAATCTTGATTCCAGCTGTGTTTCATCCAGCCCTGCATTTTGCATGATATACTCTGCATAAAAGTTAAATAAGCAGGGTGACAATATACAGCCCTGGCATACTTTTCCGATTTGGAACCAGTCAGTTGTTCCATGACCAGTTCTAACTGTTGCTTCCTGACCTGCATACAGATTTCTCAGGAGGCAGGTAAGGTGGTCTGGTATTCCCATTTCTTGAAGAATTTTCTACAGTTTGTTGTGATCCACACAGTCAAAGGCTTTGGTGTAGCCAATAAAGCAAAAGTAGATATTTTTCTGGAACTTTCTTACTTTTTTGATGATCCAACGATGTTGGCAATTTGATCTCTGGTTCCTCTGCCTTTTCTAAATCCAGCTTGAACATCTGGAAGTTCACGGCTCACATACTGTTGAAGCCTGGCTTGGAGAATTTTGACCATTACTTTGCTAGTGTGTGAGATGCGTGCAATTGTGTGGTAGTTTGAGTATTCTTTGGCATTGCCTTTTTGGGGGGCTGGAATGACAACTGATCTTTTCCAGTCCTGTGGCCACTGCTGACAAATTTGCTGGCATATTGGATGCAGCACTTTCACAGCATCATCTTTTAGGATTTGAAACAGCTCAACTGGAATTCCATCACCTCCACTAGCTTTGTTCATAGTGATGCTTCCTAAGGCCCACTTGACAGTGCATTCAAGGATGTCTGGCTCTAGGTGAGTGATCACACCATCGTGGTTATCTGGGTCATGAACATTTTTTTTGTATAGTTCTCTATATTCTTGCCGCCTCTTTCTAATATCTTCTGCTTCTGTTAGGTCCATACCATTTTTGTCCTATGTTATGCCCATCTTTCCATGAAATGTTCCCTTGGCATCTCTAATTTTCTTGAAGAGATCTCTAGTTTTTCCCATTCTATTGTTTTCCTCTATTTCTTTGCATTGATCACTGAGGAAGGCTTTCTTATTTCTCCTTGCTATTCTTTGGAACTCTGCATTCAGATGGGTGTATCTTTCCTTTTCTCCTTTGCCTTTAGCTTCTCTTCTTTTCTCAGCTATTTGTAAGGCCTTGTCAAACAACCATTTTGCCTTTTTGTGTTTCTTTTTCCTGGGGATGGTCCTGATCACTGCCTCCTGTACAATGTCCTTAGTTTAGCCATTTGTATTTAGTTATATTCTCAATGTTAGTAATTTTGTTATTATCTCAGTAAAGAAATAATTCTTTATTTATTTTGTGGTCATAAAACATTAATGGAAGAAAAACTAGAAATATAAATCTACCAATTAACATTTTAGAAAGCATTTTAAAATTAGAAATAGTCCTAAATGACATTATAACATTTCAGAAAAGAATTATATTCTACCACCATACCACCCCTGAACATACCTAATCTTGTCAGAAAGGAGTTATAATTTATGATAATATTTTAAAATCTAGTGGAAATTTGAAATCAAGAAAATCATAATCAAAAGTAAAAATCAGATTTTATTTTGTGTGTGTGTACTACTTAAAATATCAGAGTAAGTTGATATGTGGAATAACAAATATCAGTATTCACTTTTGTACCAATCACTACATTACATGTTTTATATAATTATCACTTAATCCTCATAATTATATATTAGTATCTCTTTTCACTTAAGGGGTTAAAGAGTCAGAGTTAAATGACTTAATCAAGTGAGACACAGAGCCAGGATTTAGACCCAAGTTCCTTAAAATGTTAAGACCCATGTTTTGTTCACAAAGTAATATGACCTCCTGCAAAGTCATGTTGTTTAATGGTCTTGAACATCCCCGGTTGAGCTATCTGTGGCTTCTGCAGGAACAGGATGGACAACCCAAAATAAACTGCCAGTACCTTTAACAAGACAATATAAGTTGTTCAGGCTTAGAAATATAACCTAAGGCATTAATTTCTTTGCAATTACTATATAGTCAACATAATCCTCTAACCTGAGGGTAAGACAGACCTTTTCATAAATCTAAAAAGCTGTGGGAAATCAATAAAGAGATGCTCTTTATAGCCCTGTGTGAATTGGGAATAATTGGTCTCTTTTATCCTCAAATGTGGTAGGAGGATGTAAAGAAGATTCTAAACTCAGAGGGAATAAACAAGATAACTGGGCTTAGAGCTCTTGAAGGTAGAGAAACCTGTAGAAAAAGGTGAAGGAATACTGTAGTGTAACTGTGATGCCCTGAGATTCTCTGCTAACAGTTCATAACTTTGACTATTTTTCTAAACATACTGGATCTGAGAAACACACCATTCTTCTTGGGAGATGAGACACTTAATAATTCATCTCCCAGGGTGGTCCTTATATCTAATCCATGCCATTATATACTTTTTATTTAGAGACAAGTGCCTTTTATGAATAAAAATAGAGTATGACTTTGATTTTTTTTTATAGTAAGTAGAAATATGAAAGAGTTGGCTTTATTTCTTGGAAAAAGAAACGTTAACTCTTTTCAATTCTTTACCAAACTTATAATTTGAAAGCTCTCTCCCAGCTAAATAAGGGCCAAATGAACGTGTTTGGCTTATTTCCCAGATTTTCAACTGAATTATTCTTCTCCATATCCAAACTATTATTTCTAGAATGATTTATAAAAACTCAAACACAGGAATATCTCTGCAGAAATTGCTGGATTGAAAGTATTCACACATTGAACATACCATAGATAAGCAACAGATTCAGAGAAGGCATCTGAAGAACTTGCTAGCTAACTTCCATTGACTACTTGCTTTGAGGGCTTCCCTGGTGGTTCAGACGGTAAAGAATTCAGCTGCAGTGTGAGAGACTTAGGTTTGATCCCTGGGTTAGGAAGATCAACCCATTCCAGCATTATTCCTTGGTGAATCCCCATGGACAGAGGAGCCTGGCAGGCTACAGTCCATGGGGTTGCAAAGAATTAGACACAACTGAATGACTAACACTTTCACTTGCTTCATACCTAGGTATAAGTGTAACAGATTACAACAAATCCTTGTGAAGTAGGTTTAGTTATCCCCACTTTTGCTGTTGGTTAGTCACTAAGTCATGTTTGACTCTTTAGCAACCCCATGGACTATAGCCCACCACGCTCCTCTGTCCCTGGAATTTCCCAGGCAAGAATACTGGAGTTGGTTACCATTTCCTTCTCTAGGGGATCTTCCCGACCCAGGGATCAAACCCACATCTTGTACACTGGCAGGTGGATTCTTCTCTGCTGAGCCACCAGGGAAGCCCTATCCTCCCTCACTTTACAGAGAAGGAAATCTCAACATCAAACTTCTAGGAAGCAACTGAGCTGAACTTGAACCCAAGTTCCAAAGTCTGTGCTCTTTCCAGTATATTATTGAATGGCTCAGATAAAATAGAGGCAATAGACGTATCTAAAAAAGGAGATATTGTTCAATGGAAAAAGCACTGGCCCAGGAGTCAGATAACCAGGACCTTAGTGGGTAGACTCATGTTATCTTTTCTATCTTCTGACTTATCTATAAAATGATGGCAGGCCAAAGCTGATCTAAAATGGACTTTTGAAAATTTTATGTTTCTAATTGCTTATTATCTTTCTTTTTCTGCTAGACTGTAAGCTCCATGAGGGTAAGGATGTTTTATTGTGGTAAAATAAGTATAACACAAATTTCCCATTTTAACCATTTTTCAAAGTGCAGTGCAGTGGCATTTAAGTACATTCACATTGCTGTGCAATCATCACTGCCATCCATCTGCAGAACATTTCATCTGCCCCAACTGAACATCTATAAAACTCTAACTCTCCATTTCCCTCTCTCCAAAAACCCTAGGAAACCACTATCCTGTTTCCTCCATTTATGAATTTGACTACTCTAAGTGCTTCATACAAGTGGGATCATAGATAAAGGATCATATTTATCTTCTCATGTCTGGCTTATTTCACTCAGTATAACATCTTCAAGTTTCATATATGTTGTGGAATGTATCAGAATTTTATCCCTCTTTAAGGCTGAATAATTTTCCATTGTAGGCATACAGCACATTTTGTTTATCTATCTATCATTCACTTGTCAATGGACATTTGGGCTGTTTCCACCTTTCAGCTAAACATGGGTATACAAATATCTCTTTTAGATCCTGATCTCAGTTCTTTTGGATATATACCTGGAAGTGAGATTGTCAGGTCACATGGTGAATCTATGTTTAAGTTTTTAGAAACTGCAATGCTAGGATGTACTTTTTAGCCTGGAAATTCTATGATTCAATGAGGGCCTATAGGGGCCCATGAAGAAATGTGTTTTTGATGATTGCGCAAAGCATGGTTGCACATCTGCAAAGACTGCCAGGACTTACTATCAAGTGCTTAGTGCAGGACAGACGGTAACAGGGTCTGTTTGAGTAGACTTCCCGCTTCTGTTTGACACTAGCCAGATAGGACCCATTGAAACTATTTCTTCCATTCTCCATTTAATTCTCCTATGATATATTTCAAAGACATGGAATTCAAAATACTGATGCTGAATGAATGAATAATACTGTTATTTAACTATATAAATATCCTAAACCGGACAGAAAAGAAAATGGCAGGAAATGAAACTGGTAACTTGTCTGATGAGAACACTTGCAAAGTATTTTAAAAATCATGTTTTTGAAGTCAAACATAAATTATAACTTTGGGGGGAAAAAGTAGAACAAACTCACCACTTAAAAATACTCTTGCTTTTGCCTGGAAAAAAAAATGTAACAAGACATCACAAGCCAGTGTGGACCACTTATCAAACTTTAATTCCATATGATTTGCAAAGTTAAGTTTTATCTTTCTTAGACTGAAATTACATTTTCCTGCCACTACCCTATTCAAGTTTAGAGGTTTTGAGCAGAATAATAATAATTTCACAACTTTGATGCAGGAAATGAAGAAAGATGTTCCAAGGTAAAAAAAAAAAAAAAAAAAACTAGATTCTCAAAAGTGAAGATGAATTTCTGAAATGAATTTGAAATAATGAATAATTTCTCAGTGTCAAAAGCCATTGCTTTAATCATCTTGGTATTTCCAGGGCTGGGTTCTATAGGGATAGAAATGTGATTTGTTAGCGCACTATTGGGTGCTAAAGAAAGACTACCAAATTTCTCAACTGATAAAGAATCTAGGGCAGGAAGGTGACAGGAAAGAGGACTGTCCCATTTTTACTAAGTTCTATTTATGACATTATTGACTGAGAAATACATGATTCCTTCTCAGAAAGTGGTTGGCCACTGGCCAAATCACATGCATGCATGTACAACATCCCCACCCATGTTTTCCCACTCATGGCAAAAATTCCAGCCAGCTGTCAAACAAGCATGAGAGATACTTTTGTTCTGAATCATCAGAATGAAATAAAATTCTTTTGCAAGTGATTGCCTTAATAATGCATATTAAATTCAGAGACACAAGGGAAATTTGGTAATTTTATATTCAGAAATAAGTAAAACATAGGTGTACAAAGTTCTATTTTGGAAAAAAAGAGTCAAAATTATGTACTAGTATATAAACCCATATATTTATATAAATGTATGGGAGAAAGCTCTGTAAAACTATACATCAGCCATTGACTCTGATTATTTCTGGGTTGAAAAGCAGGATTAGGGTGGGGAGCATATACTTTTTACTCCATATATTATCACCCTGCTTAGTTAACTTATATGCAGAATACATCATGCAAAATGCTGGGCTAGATGAAGCACAAGCTGCAATCAAGATTGCCAGGAGAAATATTAATAACCTCAAATTTGCAGATGCCACCACCCTTATGGCAGAAAGTAAAGAGAAACTAAAGATGAAGGTGAAAGAGGAGAGAGAAAAAGTTGGCTTAAAACTCAACATTCAAAAAACTAAGATCATGGCATCCAGTCCCATCACTTCATGGCAAATAGATGGGGAAACAATGGAAACAGTGAGAGACTTTATTTTTTTGGGCTCCCAAATCACTGCAGATGGTGACTGCAGCCATGATATTAAAAGACGCTTACTCCTTGGAAGGAAAGTTATGACCAACCTAGACATCATATTAAAAAGCAGAGACATTACTTTGCTGACAAAGATCCGTATAGTCAGAGCTATAGTTTTTCCAGTAGTCATGTATGGATGTGAGAGTTGGACCATAGAGAAGGTTGAATGCTGAAGAATTGATGCTTTTGAGCTGTGGTATTGCAGAAAATGCTTGAAGAGTCTCTTGGACTGCAAGGAGATCAAACCAGTCAATCCTAAATGAAATCAATCCTGAATATTGATTGGAAGGACTGATGCTGAAGCTGAAGCTCCAATACTTTGGCCACCTGATGCGAAGAACTGACTCACTGGAAAAGACCCTGATACTGGGAAGAATTGAAGGCAGGAGAAGGGGGTAACAGAGGATGAGATGGTTGATGGCATCACTGACTCAATGGACATGAGTTTGAGCAAGCTCCAGGAGATGGTGAAGGACAGGGAAGCCTGGCATGCTGAATTCCATGGGGTCGCAGATTTGGATATGACTGAGCAACTGAACAACGACAAATTCTCTATTATTTTAATTCTTTTATTTTGGGTTTATTTATGTATTTTTAAATAATACTATTGCTTTACTTTTATTTTTTTGGCTGCACTGGGCAGCTTGTGGGATCTTCGTTCCCCCACCACGTATTGAACCAGATCCCCTAACAGTCAGAGCACCAAGTCCCAACCACTGTACTGCCAGGGACTCCCCATCCTTATGGGTTTATATTCATGTGTTAATTGTTTAAAAAGAAAAAAAAAATCATACACAATCAAGAGGTTGGTATTAGTTAAAGGAGGTAATTTAAATGATGTCTCACAAAATTACCATGCAATGAGGCTAATATTTATAGTTTTTAACACACTTTTCTCTTTTGCCTTCCTGAGTTCATAAACTTCACCGTAGGGCACTTGAGTCTCCACCTACCTGGCAGGGTGGGCATGGAATGGTATTGGGATAGACATTAGATAGTTGCAAGAATACAAAGAGAAAGACTAAGTTAAGAAGGCATTCATCTTTCTTAACTGCCAAAATGGTATTATATAGCACAACGATAGCCTTGCAAGCAAAGCTTTTATCATGAGGAAGGATTTCTTGATTTCTTTATCTCCCTTTAGTCTATCAGCCCCCGCACATGGAGAACTCCCATTAGAGACCTGTGGTGTGGGGTCATGGCAGCTAGGTCAGCTCCGAGGATGGTAGGGAGAACATAACATAGACAAAGTCAAAGAGAATACTTTTCAGTTCTGGCAGGGGTTCCTGTGGAGAGAAGGAGAGAGAGAGTGTGAAGTCATCACAAGTGGGTCCTGATTTCCCTATATTTGGACGTCAGCTTGGGGAAGGGTTAGTATATTAGATTAAGTATGGTAAGATGGAGGGCAATGGTGACGCGTAGGAAAGAGATCCACTCCTAGATGACTCTCTGAACCAGTACGGGGCAGCCAATTTAGTTAAAAGCATAGCTCGGAGGCAAGCAGAGGAGACACACAGTTCAGCTCTTTTGGGCCACACTTGCCTCTGTAACCGAGTGGATAAGAGGAAGTAGGAGGTGAGGTTCTTTCTGGACAGCCTTTCTGAGAAATTACTGTAGTGGGGAGGCTGTCCAGTGTAGGGCAGAGAGAACTGTCTCAGGTAGCCCTCAGGGGGGGTCACAGCGCCAGTGGGTGCTGAGTTGGAGTCACATTGCCAGGAAGAGTGATGCAAAACAGTGCCTGGAAAATAAGCAACATCCTCTGCAAAAGTTGCAACTTCTGCTTGATGATCAAAGCAAAGGACATTATCTTTTAGGCAAGAAGACACTTCCTCTCTGCCCCTACCCACCAGGCACAATTCTTCTCCACCACCACAAGGAAACAGGACCCACTTCCTCAAGCCCCCAGATGCCACCTTAGAGAGATAAGCGTGGCAGGGGGTAGGAAAAAGAACATTTTTATCCAAATGAGAGCTTGTTTCCTAAATATACTACTCAAGTGATCAAATGGGACTAAGTTTAAATAAGGACTGAGTTAATTTCCCCCTTACTAACCAGTGGTTAGTTGTTCTTGAGGAATTCCTCACCAAATGATGGTGCATTTTTTTTTTTCTGTAAAGCTGAGCTGTGAAATTTTGTAATGTTACAATAAGTGAAAAATAATGATACAGAATAAAACTATCTTGAACAAGAAGACCTGGGTAGAGAAAGACGTCTTGTCCTAATAAAAAGGTAATTTTATTAAGATTCACAGGGCAAAGGATAAAGGGTGGGGATCTGACTGAGGAAAAGTATCTGGACGTTTTGTACATGAAGGCTGTGATCTCATCACCCTCAGCTGACTGCAGTGTCTCTTGGTGCACACGTGCTTGTAAAGTTCTTACGTGAAAACTGTTCAGATACTGTCCCAGCTTGCCGTTTCGTGTTGCTGTTAGAAAACAGTGAGACATGTCCTTTAGCCTTCAGGGGATGGAGACTCTGCAACACTCTCACAACCAGTGTCTCTGCCCTGAGACAAGGGCTGAAAAGCCTGTCCCATCAGGAGTCATTCTAGGGCCCAGTTGCTCTAACCCCTCCGTAGAAGTCTCATTGTGCTCCATGGTGGTTGTGAAGAGCCCTGACGCTGGAGCCAGACTCTTCTCCTTACTAGCTGTATGTCCTTGGGCAAATTACATAAGCTCTCTGTGACTTCTATCTGGTAGCTATCTAGCATGCCTGCTCAGTCATGTCTGACTCTTGGTGACCCCATGGACTGTAGCCCTCCAGACTCCTCTGTCCACGGAATATCCCAGGCAAGAATACTGGAATGGGCTGTTATTTCCTACTCCAGGGGATTTTCCCAACCCAAGGATTGAACCTGCATCTCTTGTGTCTCCTGCATTGGCAGGCAGATTCTTTACCACTGTGCCATCTGGGAAGTTCCTCTGTGACTTAATTGGGAACAATAATAAAGGCACCTATTTTAAGAGATGTTTCGAGTGATCAACCATCTCTAAATGCCTAGAACTGAAGTGGCTCCTGAGACTTAAAATTTTGGGTGCTAAAACTGGGAAAGACCTGGACAAACCTAAAGGAGTTGGTCACTCTGCTTAACACAAGCATAAAATGGATTGATTCATGTGAGGTTTTAGACAGAAGTGTGCTCTTGGCACAGAGAAAGTGCTTAGTGATGTTTCTTATCATTACCGTGATTGCTACTGCAACCATGACTATTGCATATGGAGAAAGAAATCCGGTCCTCAGTCAGGCGGGCTGCTGTAACGCTGTCTTGATGAGAGAAAAGAGGATCCTAATGACCTTTAGAATCTCTAGGTCTCTTCATGTCCTGAACTTTTCACCTAATTGCCTGTTTTAAGAAGAACTTAATACAGAGCCAATTCTGACTTGCAGGCTGAACTAAAATTCTAGACAGCTGAAATAAATTTCTCTAAGGACATGACAAAAGAAGATATAGCAAGAAAGAAGATCCCATAACAGTGCTTGGAGCCATCTCCTTGGTTTCTCTGAAATCCTTCTGAAGTTGACACTATTCTGAGGCTCAGAAGCACAAATATTTAGCAGGAACTGCACCAGGAACCTCTATGGAAAAGTCTGACTTTGCTGCATTTAAGGCATCTTAAGAAGACGACATTCTTATAGCAAAAAAAGGAAAGAGATAGGTAACATTGATTGATTGGTTATTACACATTGGGTACTGTTCTAAGAACTTTATGTGTGTATTGATCCTTTATGATCACAACAATCCATTGATGCAGATTCTTCCAGTTTAGAAGAAGAATCTGAGGCTCAAAGATGCTTAATGATTTGACTTAAGCAGCAATTAATAATAGCTGAAGTCAAAGAGGATTTAATTTATGCTTAGGTATTTTAAGCTACATAAATCCTATTATAAATTGTGTTATCACTTTCATTTACACAGTATTTAGACTTGTAGTTTTTTTTTTGTTTGTTTGCTTTGACTGCAGTTTTTATCTGTATAGTATAATTAGATGAGTTATGCTGTGCATTCTCATTCCTGCCCAAACCTCTCTTGGGGAATGTCCATGTGATTGACCCATCAAATCCCAGCTCAGGGTACTACTGGTTTTCCCCAATGGGAACCACCTGAACTGAAAGCACAGCAATCAAGGAAATAAGTCAAGGAAATAAATTGCCTCTGTCAAGTTAGCCTTGGAAACCAGAAAGTCCATAACAGAAGCAAATGTCATAATCATAAAATTATTTTTATATAAATCAATGTTACACATAACAAGTTCACTATATCTTTGAAAGCCTTAGTTTCATCCATTGCTTCTTTCAAGTTGTATTTAAGTATAATTTATTTCATTTTTATGTGATCTAAAATGCAGTGATGATGACATTAATCATCATAGTCAACATAGTTAACATTAAACAGAGTCAACATTTTTAGTGTTTCTGGTTAATTGTTTCTTTCTTTTTCTTATTGCTGCCCAGAGGAGCTATGTCATAAAAAAAGGGTAGCAATGTCATTTAGCTTCCAGAAACTCAACTTTCTAGTTTTAAATTTGAAATAGCTGGTTATATATTTTGTCCTATAGAGGAAGACAGAAAGATCTATTGAAGAACCAAAGTGAGGGTTAATAGTTGAATTTTTCCTGCCTCAATTTGGTTATTTCCCAATGGTCCAGAAGGTAGCATAAACGTTGGCATGAGAAGATGGTCAATATTCATTCAACAAAGGCTGCAGGAGTGGCCTCTTGGCCTGCGCTCAAAACTCAGTCATCTCAAAAATTTGCCTTTTGTGGGAAAGCTGATGCTAGGTGCCAGTTAAAAAATCCTGAAGTCCCAGAGCTAGAAGGATCTTTGCTTTTTTTTTTTTTTTTTAAGAAGGATCTTTGAATGGTAGTTTGTTTCTTATAAGACAGAACTGCAATGGAACTAGCTCATAAAACTATTGTTTTCTTTAATATCTTGAGATTCAAAACACTTAGCAGTATGGCAACGTGCACAGTTCAATATGCTCCCCTGTATTTAGATTATAATGGCTTCCTTTTGAAATTAAATGAAGCCTTTCTACACTGGTAAGGCCTTACCGTCAATTTTTGTTTTTCACTGAGGGACCTCTCTTCTGAAGGGGAATCTGAGAATCAGAAAGTCAAGACAGGAGGTATTCATGACCCAAAGTCAGCTTGAAAACGGTTGAGATACTTACAACCCATCTATTCTGTGCCCAAGGACTGATGCTTCTGAACTGTGGTGTTGGAGAAGACTCTTGAGAGTCCCTTGGACTGCAAGGAGATCCAACCAGTCCATCCTAAAGGAGATCAGTCCTGGGTGTTCATTGGAAGGACTGATGTTGAAGCTGAAATTCCAATACTTTGGCCACCTGATGCGAAGAGCTGACTCATTGGAAAAGACCCCGATGCTGGGGAAGATTGAAGGCGGGAGAAGGGGCCGACAGAGGATGAGATGGTTGGATGGCATCACCAACTCAATGGACATGGGTTTGAGTAACTCCAGCAGTTGGTGATGGACAGGGAGGCCTGGTGTGCTGTGGTCCATCAGGTCGCAAAGAGTCGGACACGACTGAGCGACTGAACTGAACTGGTATTGTGTGACAGTGTCTTGTTGAAAGGAAATCTCTTAACAGAAAACCAGTGGACTGGTGCCACCAGGAGAGGACTTTCCACACTCATGAATACCAAACCACTGAGCAAACACACAGCATCTGGTGATATTCTGTATGAAAGAACTCTGTAAGGAAATACTTGACTATTACAGAGTCCTGGGCTGGACTCCTGAATCGAGAGAAGTGTCAGGAAAAGGAGAGAGGGGATAGATGACAAGGGATATATTTCTAGGATTTGGTTGGCAAAAAGGCAGGAAGTAGCTATAGAGCCACGTTTCCACAAGCCCTGACTGATGAGGATCCCGACATGACCACATAGGGCTCTAGGCATGAACATCACGGAGTACGCCCCTGCCCCGGCTGCCTATCAGGAGCATCTATTTCCCATGGTGGGCTCTACCTGAGCCGCTTACAGAGCCAAGGGAGGCAGACCTTGTGGTTAACCGGGGTTTTGTCAATGCTAGCGTTACTGGGCTAGACGCAGTCTGGGTTGGAATGAACAGAGGTGGAGATAGGTGAACAGTAAGCCATGCGTCCTTACTTCCTCCCCACTGGTGGGACCCACCCTGTCTCTTTATTGGAACAGGAGCTGCTTCTGAATCCTACCTAACTGCTGTCAACACCCTCCCATCTGGAGACGAGCTCAAGTTGTAGATCTCCCTGTGTCTACTTGGATGGACCAAGCTGCAAACATGCCCTTGGCATTCATTGCTGCTAACCACTACATCTGTCCAAGAACTCTGGTTGCTGTGCAGATTTTGCCCTTTCAGAAATGACTTCAGGCCTCATATGCAGGGCCCCTGCTTATAGCTACACAAGTTCTCCTCTGCACCAGTCCAGAGGGTGTCAGTCCCAAAGGCCGCAGCGTGAATGGTGCCCTTCCAGAGGCTCTGAAGTGCAATACAAAAGAGCCGTACTCCTCAATGTGATCTGGGATTGTGTGGAGATCCCTGGCAGAGGCTGGCATTTTATTCTAAATCAGTTTCTTCTCACCCATCACTTCTTACCCCCTTCTCTGTGCTTATAAAATTTCTTTACTTCTCTCAGCCCCCTGCATGCCTCATGGCCAAGTTCCTGCTTTGTGACTCAACAAAACCTGATTTAGCTTACTAAGTCCAGCCCCTGGAATGAAAGATGGGGGAAGAGAGAGCTATTTGAGAAACTGCAGGTAACTCTTGCTCCAACAGAAGATTGCAAAGGGCCACAGGATACCTCTGACCACAGACAACAGCCTTGCATAGCACAGTGAATTTGCACCAAAAGAGAACTATACTTCTTGTAGTTGTTTCATGGTATGCGTATGTTCAATGGCAAATAAACCACTGATTTAATTGATTACACGGTAATCAAATAAATAACAAGGGCAACAGAAATATGCCTGTACTTTGCAGATTTGAGTAAAAATAGTCTGTTCTTTAAAAACGGAAACTTTATCCTTCTTTAACATTCTTCTGGGAGTCTGAGAATATGCTGCCTTAAGCACATCAACTTTATTGTCACAGGACAACACAAGCGCACCCTTCAGCACAGCAGCTAATGGCACGGGCTAGACAAGCTGGCATCAAAGCTCGGGTCTATCACCTGCAAGTTATGTGGTTTGGGGCAGTTTGTGTTTTCACTTCCATATTTTAGCTTCTGTCTTTTTATTATTTAGGAATAATACTTTCTTGGGGTAAAGCATTTAAAATGGTGCCTAGCACATCGTGCTTGCTGCTACTGGTAGCACAGAGAGATTAACGAAGAACTATCCCAGGGACAGAGGAGCCTGGTGGGCTGCCACCTATGGGGTCGCACAGAGTCGGACACGACTGAAGCGACTTAGCAGCAGCAGCAGCATGCGCTAGTTAGGGCAGACCTGCTGCTTATTAGGTATGGAGTTCATCACAGAATGCGCAGTCATGTATATATATTTTAAATTTTACTTGTAAAACACACAATGTAAAATTTACCATTTTAAAGTATATAATTCAGCAGCATTAAGTACATTTATGATGTGAAAACGTTTCCTCTATCAGTTGGTGTTGCTCAGTCACTCAGTCATGTTCAAATGTCACCCCCTGGACTGCAGGCACACCAGGCTTCCCTGTCCTTCACCATCTCCCAGAGTTTGCTCAAACTCAAGTCCATTGAGTTGATGATGCCATCCAACCATCTCATCCTCTGAGGCCCACTTTTCCTCCTGCCTTCAGTCTTTCCCAGCATCAGGGTCTTTACCAAACAGTAGGCTCATCACCTCTACCTAGTTCCAGCACTTTTCCTTACTCCAAATGGAAACCCTGTGCCCGTTAAGCAGTCGTTTCCCTTCCCCGTAGCCCTTGGCAACCACAAATCTGCATTTTGTTCCTATGGATTTGCCTATTTTGGATATTTCATATAAACGGAGTCACATATATGTGGCCTTTTGTGTTTGACTTCTTTCATTTAGCATAATGTTTATCCAAGAGATAACATGTACCAGTATTCATTCTTTTAATGACTACCTACCCACTGCTGGATAAGCTACACTTTGTTATCTATTCAATGTCAGTCATTGATGGACACTCTGGTTGTTTCAAGCTTTTGGTTTTTGTGACTAGAGCTGCTATGAACATTTATGCAGTGGATGTATATGTTCGAATACCAGTTTTCAATTCTTTTGGGTGTATACCTCGGAATAGAACTGCTGGATCATAAGGTAATTCTACATTTTATTTCTTGAGGAATGGTCAAATATTTTTAAATAATTATTTTTTTGTTCTTATAATGTCCAAATTTAAAAACAAACTGCCATATTAACTGTGAAAGAGAGGCACCTAAGTAGTGACTTCTGCAGTCACTTTCCTTATTCTCTAATTGTGTAGACAGATGAGTACCTGTCCTTAGAATTTGTACTCAAATAGGAGTCATTTCTGATTGAAGGACTGACTTCTCATAATTACAGAAAAAGATTATTGTGGCAACATCATTCACATTCATGGATTAGTTTCAATATTGTTTCTAATATTTCCAGTCAATACTTCTCCCAAGGTAAGAATAATGAAGTACAACTTATGAAAGGAACTGAAAATTGAACTTATCTTTCAGTGACTGCACTGACATGCTTCTTACTTCTCCAGTCAATTTCTGGTCATCACTAGAAAGAGTGCACCATCCAACCATAGTGATGAGCCTGACTCAGCTCTAGGAAGAGGAACTTGAGCACTTATCCAATTACAAAATCTCCAGTGGAAGTTCATTTGGAAGAACTCAACTGTTTCCTACCACGTAGTTTTTTTCTTTTTTTTAAATACATGAAATATAAACCTGTTTGTTTATTTATGGCCACACTGTGTGGCATGAGAGATCTTAGTTCCCGGGCCAGGGATCAAACCTACGCCTCCTGCAGTGGAAAGGTGAAGTCTTAACCTCTGAACCACCAGGGAAGTCCTGCTACCATGCACTCTTTTTTATTTTTTCAAATTGCCATTATTTTTAATTTTTTAATTTTTACAGTGTTATGTTGGCTTCTGCCATATGGCGTGAAATAGCCATAATTATACATATATCCCTTCCCTCCAAAGTCTCCCTCCCCTCCCCCATCCCATCCCTCCAAGTCATCGCAGAATGCCAGACTGGGCTCCCTGAGCTACACAGACTCTTCACCAGCTACCCATCTTACACACGATAGCGGATATATGCTGATGCTACCCCATTCGTCCCACTCTCTCCCTCCCACACTGTGTCCACAAGTCGATTCTCTGCCTCTGCATCTCCATTCTTTCCCTGCAAATAGATTTGTCAATACTATTTTTCTAGATTTCATACGTATGTGTTAATATACTGTACTTGTTTTTCTCTTTCTGACTTACTTCACTCTGTATAACAGACTCTAGGTTCATCCACCTCCCTAGAACTGACTCAGATTTGCTTTTTTAACGGCTGAGTAATATTTCATTGCATACATGTACATCTTCTGTTGATGAACATCTAGGTTGCTTCCATGTTGCAACCTGGATATATAAATAGGGCTGCAATGAACACTGGGGTACATGTGTTTTTTAGAATTATGGTTTTCTCAGAGTATATGTCCGGTAGTGGGCTTGCTGGGTCATATAGTAGATTTATTCCTAGTTTTTTAAGGAATCTCCATGCTGTTCTCCATAGTGGCTGCATCAGCTTACATTCCCACCAACAGTGTAGCAGGTTCCCTTGTCTCCATATCCTCTCCAGCATTTATTATTTGTACATTTTTTGATGATGGCCAGTATAACTGATGTGAGGTGGTAATAAATGGAACTTAATTAAACTTAACAGCTTCTGCACAGCGAATGAAACAATAAGTTAGATTAAAAGACAACCCTCAGAATGACAGAAAATAATTGCAAATGAAACAACTGAAAAAGGATTAATCTCCAGAACACATAAGCAGCTCATACAGCTCAATATCAGTCAAATAAACAGTTCAATCAAAAAATGAGCAGAAGACCTAAACAGACATTTCTCCAAAGAAGAAATACATATGGCCAACAAACACGTGAAAAGATGCTCAATACTACTCATTATAAGAGACACATAAATGAAAACTACCATGTATTCTTGATGGTCACCAAATACAAGTTAGATGTCCAAATAGTAAGGATACAAAGTAGTCAACAGTGATATGATGAGAAACAAATCTGGAATATTTTCATAGAAGCTAGCACAATTTGCAAACATGAAAGTAATTTTGGAACTTATACGAGTTTTAAATTAAATACACATATATATGGATGTGTCTGTATATAAATAAGTTTATATCTGTATTTTTTGCATGATGCAAATGTGGTTGATTTCTGGCAATGATAGAGAGTGACTCTGTGGTCACATGGAGTCAGTGGAAACCCATGTGTTATAAATAAACATTTGGCTCCACCAAGCAGAGATATATAAATAGTTGTATGGAGGTTAGGCAGGCAAACCCTGATCCCCTGCAGGTACCATGCCACGTGCTACCAATTACTTCATGACTCTGCAAAATGTATAACAGATACCAGATTTAGGGCACAGGAAATTTTAGTATTAAACTCTACTAAAATGGGTCTGTTTACATTTCTCCCTTTGGAGGAAAAGAAGATGACCCTAAGATTGTCTACATGTGAGTCATCCACTTCATTCTTCTCTCTGGTTGGTGGTTCTGAACTAAGGCATTCTGGCCTCACTGCCCCTCGACAACCTCAATAAAACACTCCTAAGACAGTGCTATGTATTGACCAAGAGGTTCGATGATGTCAGGTTGTTGCAAGTTGCACTCCAAACACACATGTCTATTGTCTCAAGCTCTTTTAAGTGGCCTTTAGCAACTCCTGAGCCTGGCTTTCCCAAGATGTCCACTAGGAAGTTGATTCCACAATCATGTGTCTGACATGGGAAAACTAGGGAGCATCTTGTTTCATTTGCTGCTGCTCAAAGAAGTTTCACTGAATAGAAAGCAATTAAATTTGTGCAGCCAGTTCTGAGATACACTATGAATATGGAAGCTAATTTTAGAACATAATTCTAGACTTAAGGGAAACTCAATGCTGCAGGCCACAAGTATAACTGAAAGCTTCTGAGGAATGTATATGAGCTGTATTCTTAGAGCATAAATTCTGAAAGATGTTAGAGATAACCTGCCATTGATGCAGTTGCCATAACAATATGAACAGCTAGTAAGCTTGAAGAAGGTTGATTTCATTTGACATCTGGCACCAGGGAAATATCTAACATCATCATTATCAACAGACACTTTGGAGATTTATCAAGTGTGGTACATTGGGCTGGATATTGAAACTAGAAAAAGACTCATTGAAGAGTCTCACAATTTAAGAGCTATTAGTAGTATATGAATACATATACATACATATTTTAAAAAGCAATCCAAGGCAAAGTATAAGATGAACAGTACCTGCCATCACTGAGGACAGAGAATGTAAGACTGATCTAGAGGTGATGAATGGTGGGCCTAGAGAAGTTGAACAGAGGGAACCCAGAGGAGCAATGATGTGGGAAACTGTACGGATGTGGATGAAAACAGAACTTCCAAAGAGTCAGTGTGGGATGGACAGATGGCAACAAGGTATGTATTTAGGGTTGAGTCCTGATTTTGCCATCCACTGGCCATATTACTTTGGCTATTTGACTTTCTCTTTTTTCATCTATAAAATGAGGATAATGGTCACTAGATGGTACATGCTTTTCATCAGGATTAATTAAAAACAATTATTAAGTTATCCTTTTATTCAACAAATATTCATTTACTGAGAAAGATGCTCAGTAAAGTTAGCTATTCTTACTCATGATGAGACAACCCACTTGGAAAGGGCAAGTCCTTGTGGGAAATTACTGGAGCTAGAAACTAGAGGAATAATCCCATAAAGAAAGCTGAGAGCCAAAGAACTGATGCTTTTGAACTGTGGTGTTGGAGAAGACTCTTGAGAGTCCGTTGGACAGCAAGGAGATCAGACCAGTCAATCCGAAAGGAAATCAGTTCTGAATATTCATTGGAAGGACTGAGGCTGAAGCTCCAATACTTTGGCCACCTCATGTAAAGAACTGGCTCATTAGAAAAGACCCTGATGCTGGGAAAGGTTGAAAGTGGGAGGAGAAGGGGACCACAGAGGATGAGATGGTTGGATGGCATCACTGACTCTATGGACATGAGTCTGAGCAAGCCCCGGGAGCTGATGATGAACAGGAAAGCCTGGCATGTTACAGTCCATGGGGTTGCAAAGAGTTGGACATGACTGAGCGACTAAATGGAAACTGAAGTTCATGGTGATGAATATGTAGCCCCTTGATACGAATACTGATACAAAGACAAACAATTACGAAAAGCAAACGGTGGTCTATTTCTAATATTTATGATATACATATATTTCTTTGTTCAGTATTTTATAGTAATTCTCTATTTTCTTGTTTAAGGGGGAAAGGGGGTAGCTAGAAAGAAGGTAGTCAAAACAGAAGTTGTAAAAACAGAATCCAAAATATCCGGACATACAAAGATTAGATCACGCTAATAGAGCTCCTTATAAAAGATTGGTTTTAGGGGACTTCCCTGGTGGTCTGGTGGCTAAGACTCCACGCTCCCAACGCTTGGAGCCCAGGTTCGATCCCTGGTCAGGGGACTAGATCTAGATCCTGCATGCTACAACTGAGAGTCTGTATGTTGTAACTAAAGATCCTGCATATTGCAACTTAAAAAATAAAAAGATCCTGCAGAACTAAGACTCAGTGCAGCCAAATAAATAGGTAATTGTTTTTTAAAAAGGCACCTTGAAAATTGGTTTTCCTAAGCAGTAAAAAAACATATCAAAAGGAATTTAGTACAGTACAGACATAGACTTATCGGAATTTTTAAAAGGTCATTCATTCAACATGTGTTTACTGAGCCCCTACAGTACAGACATAGAATATACAGTAAATAAAAGATGTGCTACTCATTTTATCTAGTGGTGGATGCAAGCAAAAAAGAATAACGCACAAACATACAACTGTGATAAGTACTATGAAGGAAAAAGAAAAAAAAAAGAAAAACTCCCAAAGAACAGTATGAGAACAGCTAATTTACACTGGGGTGGTGGTCAGAGAGGGCTGCTCGGAGGAAGCAACATTTGTGTCGAGACTTCTAGGACTGGCAAGGGTGAGCAAAGTGAAGGATGAAGGCAGACAGGCCCAGCTTTGGGCTCCATGATGGGAAAGAACCTGGGCTATGAGGCTGATGTACAGTGTCCTCAAAGGCTATGCTAGATCTGGTAGCCTAGTTTTTTTCTTTTTAAATGTGTATAAGCTTCATCCATGATAGATGACTTCAAAGCTAACTTGGCCCGGATTACATCTAAGATCCATTGGCAACTCTTGGAATAGAACTTTGAAAATTCCATATTTTTGGCTGCAGGAGGAGTCTAATTCCTAAGCCTATATAGAAGGATGGCTTACAAAAGACCTTCCAGCTTCAAGAGACCACATTCAGGCTTGAACCCCTGGTGGCTCACTGGCAGAGAATATAGGGGTTAGATGCCTGATCTGGGAAAATCGCACATGCTGCCGCAGCAGTAAGCCCGTGCACCACAGCTGTTGAGCCTGCGTCCAGAGCCGGGAAGCCACAACTGCTGACCTCACGTGCTTCAACCATGCAAGCCTGAGCCCTAGAGTCTCTGCTCTACCACAAAAGAAGCCAACGCAGTGAGAAGCCCAAGAACTGCAACTAGAGAAAAGCCCGAGCAGCTACGAGGACACAGCACAGCCAGAAATAAATAAATAAATAAAATTATATATAAAGAAAGACCATATTCACAAAAAGCAACTCAAATCAGACCCAGCGAATTTACAGGAAACCATGTTGACTATACTGTGCTCAAGAATAAAATGGTAATAAGGAGCATAATAAAAGGTAGTAGAGTTAATTTATTTCCTTACTAAGTTTATAACTCCTCTCTGTTTGAATCACTTGCACTTGGCTCTCAGTGAGATGGCCAAAGTTCTTCCTGTAGGTCCAACGTAGCAAATGCCCACTTTTACAGCTCTCTCATCTTACTGGGTCAGGCTTTCCCCAAATACAATTAACTATCACTTAAATCCAAGGGTAAAAGCTACAGGCTGTCCGCACATGTGCTTGCAGAGGGTGCCTTCAGTGTCCACATTAGTGTAAAGTCCAGCAGGTGGAGAACCAGAGGCACCAGGAGCAGGCAGCATCAGATGGGCAGAGTAGGCAGAGCTAAAGCGCTATCAACAGGATGGGTTCACAATTCCTTGTATGCCATGCCTTTCTGGTGGGAATCTGGTGGGAAGAAGGGGCTGCTGAATTTGATTTTAATTTTATTTTTTGCCAAAATGGAAGATCAGTGAACAGCCCCTTCCCCTAATCACCTCCACCAATATTAGGACGCTTTAGACTCAGTAAAATGCTCTCTGAGAAGTTGCCCAGGAAAAGTCCAAGGTTTGTGCGTATGGGGTCTTGGGGGTGATTTTGCTTTGACATTCTCAAACAAAGTAGACAAATACTAAAGAATGAAAGGAATGTGCGTGGGAGAAAGAAACGCAAATACAATGAACTGAGACAGGAGACTGAGAACACACAGACAGGGAGAAGACAGGAAGATTCATTATGAGAAGAGGAAGTCAAATCAAAGGAAACACAATAATGAGATAGTGTTCGCAATAGCTCAAGAAGTCCAGTGGTTTTCCCTGTGAATGGAGCAAGCGGGACCTGAATATAACTAGTGTCGGTTTTGGGACAAAAGGGAGAAAGGAGCAAAAAAAGGGTCTACCTCAAAAAAAAAAAAAAAAAAACCAAAAACACCTAAATCAAGTTTGCATAGCTTTTTTCTCTTCAACTCTCTAAATACTCTGCTAGGAAAAGGAGATGGGAGTTACTGGCTCAGAGTTAGGGAAGCTTGTTATATATGACCCCAGTGACCCTTGAAGTTTGTGGTCACAACAGAGCACATGGCTTCCCACCACTCTGTCTTTGTTTGCTGGGCCCAGCAGGGCTGTGAAGTTAGACACCCGAATAGCCCAGCGGGCACCACAGCTACTAGCCTCCCTTGGTCTGAGCTTCCTTCTGTGGATAGAGACCCAGACATGCAAATCAGTACCCAGAAACCTGCTTTCTGCCATTTCTTGTTTTCCAACTTCCCGCCCCTTCCTTCCTCAGGTGAGGAAATTCATCACTGAGGACTAGAAGTGACTGTACAAATAGGTACAAAGTATTACCTTGGGTCTCAGAGAGACGGTAGGAGGGAGTTTCAGAATAGCTTAAGAGCTCTAAAAAAAAGCACTAACAGTTAAACTGCTAGTCCCTGTTGACACTATTCTTCTCATTTAAAAAGCCCACTGAATATTAAAACATTTATAGTTGGAATCAAGACCTCCACCCCTACCCTCATCCAATTACTCTGAGTTTTACAAATAAGCTAAGCGTGGCAGCTCTGGCAGTGACTGCATCAGGTTAAGCCCAATTTTCCTGAGAAGCAGTTTGCTGCCTCCAACCCTAACTTGATCATTAGAGCTCAGCAGAACTTACAAAAGCCCTCTCATGCGTACTTCCCTTGGACCACAAATGATATTACCTAGGCACTGTTTTTGCACTCCAGTCCCCTATAATGAAAGTTATGACCAACCTAGACAGCATATTACAAAGCAGAGACATTACTTTGCCAACAAAGGTCCATCTAGTCAAGGCTATGGTTTTTCCAGTGGTCATGTATGGATGTAAGAGTTGGACTATAAAGAAAGCTGAGTGCCGAAGAATTGATGCTTTTGAATTGTGGTGTTGGAGAAGACTCTTGAGAGTCCCTTGAACTGCAAGGAGATCCAACCAGTCCATCCTAAAGGAGATCAGTCCTGAGTGTTCATTAAAAGGACTGATGTTGAAGCTGAAACTCCAATACTTTGGCCACCTGATGAGGAGAGCTGAATCATTGGAAAATACCCTGATGCTGGGAAAGGTTGAAAGTGGGAGGAGAAGGGGACGACAGAGGGTGAGATGGTTGGATGGCATCACCGACGCAATGGACATGGGTTTGGGTGGACTCTGGGAGTTGGTGATGGACGGAGAGGCCTGGCGTGCTGCAGTTCATGGGGTCACAAAGAGTCGGACATGACTGAGCGACTGAACTGAACTGAACTCAGGCACTGTTTACTGCCAAGGTTGCATCTCCTTTGCTCTGCCAAACATTCTGTTGACATCCTTTGTCTGCTGTTTTCTCTATTCTCCTACGTTTATATTTTTTAATTACTCATTATTATTTATGTGGCATTTTAGTGATAGTGGAGATAAACATGGGGTCAACCAGCCATGTTTACTGGAAGTCTTGTGTGTACAAGGGCTGGGAGATAGATCAGAAACTCTTAAACTGCATCTAAACTCTAGGTGAATGTGACAGCCAGTAAAAACTGACTGTCTAGAATAAGGCTTAAGAAGCTACAGCTGTTGGTTTACCTGTCTGATTCACTGCTTATTTGCATAAATAAAGTTTTATTGGAACTTAGTCATGCCCATCCATGCATTTACACTACAGTGACAGAATTGGGTAGCTGCAACAAAGACCTCGTGGAACGTCTCTGCCCAAAATATTTACTACTTGACCTTTTACAGAAAAAAATTTACCAAACTCCAGTCTAGAATGCAAGCTGGTAACTATGATTAATATTGCAAGACTTGAAGTAAATATTTCTCTATGTTTTAAACTTGTTCGAAGGATGTTAAAATTTTTTTGAAGTTCCATTTAATCTTAGTGTCAAAGAGAATGCCACAGCCAGGAAAGAAACATATTTTACTAAGGTATGGCAAAAGAATATCCTTTCAAAGAAAGATACTGATCTAGATTCAACATAGCTATGAGATGTTATTCATAAAAAATCTGATAATTTTTATCTGAAATCTGAGAACTCTTCATATACTAATTAACGCTAACTTACTAGTAGGTCTGTTGTTTCTGGTACTTCAACAAAAGTATTTCATTTAAAAGATTATCTTGCTTAAATTTTGTAGCAAAAGGTCGTTATAATTACACATGGCTGGCTTAGATTTTTAAATTGAACTTTTAAATTAGCCTGTGTTTTTGAAATCCACATTTTCACCATCTGATTAAAAAGTATTTTTCATCATCTTTGAAAAACAGCCCTTCCTGAAAAGGTCAAAATGCTTTCCAATACAGTCTTGGAAAGAAATACATAAAATTTCTAACAGTGGTAAACTGGTAAGATCAAGGATAATTTTCTTTAATCCTTTCCCTATTTTCCAATTTTTTACAGTAAACATTATACTTTGATAATGATAAAAAATTAATTTCACTTGGAATTTTTTCCACTAGTTAATGGGTTAGAATTGGGTTGTGCTATTGGTTGATAGAAAAACATCTATTTCTGCTTTATTGACTATGCAAAAGCCTTTGACTGTGTGGATCACAATAAACTGTGGAAAATTCTGAAAGAGATGGAAATACCAGACCACCTGACCTGCCTCTTGAGAAACGTGTATGCAGGACAGGAAGCAACAGTTAGACCTGGACATGGAATCACAGACTGGTTCCAAATCAGGAAAGGAGCACATCAAGGCTGTATATTGTCACCCTGCTTATTAACTTATATGCAGAGTACATCATGAGAAATGTGGGGCTGGAAGAAGCACAAGATGGAATCAAGATTGCCAGGAAAAGTATCAGTAACCTCAGATATGCAGATGACACCACCCTTATGGCAGAAAGTGAAGAGGAACTAAAAAACCTCTTGATGAAAGTGAAAGAGGAGGGTGAAAAAGTTGGCTTAAAGCTCAACATTCAGAAAACTAAGATCATGGCCTCTGGTCCCATCACTTCATGGCAAATAGATGGGGAAACAGTGTCAGACTTTATTTTGGGGGGCTCCAAAATCACTGCAGATGGTGACTGCAGCCATGAAATTAAAAGGCGCTTACTCCTTGGAAGGTAAGTTATGACCACCCTAGACAGCATATTAAAAAGCAGAGGCATTACTTTGCCAACAAAGGTCCATCTAGTCAAGGCTATGGTTTTTCCAGTAGTCATGTATGGATGTGAAAGTTGGACTGTGAAGAAAACTAAGTGTTGAAGAATTGATGCTTTTGAACTGTGGTGTTGGATAAGACTCTTGAGGGTCCCTTGGACAGCAAGGAGATCCAATCAGTCCATCCTAAAGGAGATCAGTCCTGGGTGTTCACTGGAAGGACTGATGCTGAAGCTGAAACTCCAATACTTTGGCCACCTCATGCTAAGAGTTGAGTCATTGGAAAAGACCCTGATGCTGGGAGGGATTGGGGGCAGGAGGAGAAGGGGACGACAGAGGATGAGATGGCTGGATGGCATCACTGACTTGATGAATTTGAGTTTGAGTAGACTCTGGGAGTTGGTGATGGACAGGGAGGCCTGGCGTGCTGTGATTCATGGGGTAGCAAAGAGTTGGACACGACTGAGCGACTGAACTGACTGACTGAACTGATTGGTTGATAAATTCAATTAATCAGCTGTCACAAAATTATCACAGTGGACTAGTCTTCTGAAGGATAAGTGATGAGTTGTTTGTTGTGTACACAAAAAATTTCAGGCAATCGCAGTCTCAGAAATGCAAAATACACGGCAACTAAGACCTGTGTCTGAAAAACATCCATTGGATATAAATAAATTGACAGCTTTTTCCAGCTCACATGTGCCATTTTTAGTTTGAAAAATAAGATCATTCTCCCCACAAGAGACAGAGCTATCCATCCATTGCTCAGCCTACGCCTTTCCTATATACAGGCAGAGGCAGTGGAGGCTATGGGGAGTTACACTGTCCCTTGCCCGCCCCACCCCATTTTTTCCTACAGACAAAAATCCACATGTAATTAATGTCCATGATAGCTGGAGCCTACAACATGAATATTGATTGAATTTTGAGTTTAGAATACCAAAAGCTTTTAGGAATAATTTTTTTTTTTTTTTGGTGCATAGCTCACTTAATTCTCAATACACAGTGGCCATTACTATAGAATAGTGACTCCTGGCCCCCACTCTGGCTGCCTGAACCCATGCTTCTAACGACTGTATCCCACAGCCTCACTCCTGCACTTTCTCCTCTAATTGTATGAATAACTATAAAGAAGCTCGTTTATCTAAATAGAACAATTATCAGTTTTCACTGATTCAGTATTTTCTTCAATCTAGCAAATGTTTTGAAAAATAATCATGCACATATTGCAAGTAAATGGTTAACCATTTTGCATCTTTTTTAATGCTGAGTTTGAGATCTAATTTCTTTCTTTGTGGCAGTCTCTGCATATTCTCAACCTTTTCTGTTGCATAATAACACCCTAAACTTTTCTTTTCCTATTGAAATAAAGGCTGCCGACCTAATTGTAAATGAAATGTCACATGCAGTGTGAAAGCCCACATGACAAAAAGATGAGATTCAGTCACACATCAAAGGTCAGGTTCTGGGCAGGCCTGCTCCTGCTCTTCTTTGGTGGTTCACCTGTCTGTTCATTCATTCATTCATTCAGCTGTGTGCGTTGAGCGCCTGCTCTGCATCTGGCCCTGTGTTGGGCACTGGGAATAGAGAAGGTCCAGTGCCTGCTGGGATGTGACCACATGCTGATTCAGAGCCCCAAGTGGCCAGCTCCTCATCTCAGTTGCAGGGGCTGGAGTGACGCTCCACCCCAGCTTTGTGTCTGGGACTCCAAACCGCGATACTCTCAGCACATATCTCACAGTGTGTGTGCCAGTGGGGGATGTTAGCTAACAATTATTGAAGCTAGAGCCCGAAAAGCCAAGGTACTGGAAAAGTAAAGAAAGGCACCCTGAGTCCTGCTCTAGCGTCCAAGGAAAGCTCTTCAGGCTCCAAGTGCTACTATGTCTCTCCCTGGACCGGGTTGAAGCTCCCCAAGCTGAAAAGACCATAGCTGCTTGCCCATCTGGGAACTTCATGCAAGGATAGGGAACGGCTCCAGGAATCCCCTTTTCGGGGCCTAAAGAAGAATTTCTTGGAAGGTCATTCATCTGAAGAAGGCAGTGACCTGAGAAGGCGTAAGCTGGCTGACTCCAGCTGGACTCCCTGCTGCAATGGATTTCTTTCCCTGGTCGGCTGCCCACGAGAGATGTCAACCCTACCTGTCCTCTGGGCTAGCGCTGTCACCCCCAGACTGCGCTGGCTAAAGGCAGTGAGTGCTTCACTTGCTCTAGGGACACTGGGGATGTTACCTGGGGCCACTCCACCCCCGCATCACCCTCTAGGTCATTGTCTCCAGCTCCTCCTCTCTGGACAATGCTAGACCCTTTGGTTTGGGGGGAAAGGGACAAACAATGAGAACACAAATGAATGACTTGCTAATAGAAATTATTTGAGACTCCTCCCAAAAAGGTGGTGGTGAAGGGGGTATAGGCTTTGGAACAGAAAAAGTAAGAGCAATTTTCTTAGACTCTTTAACTGATTTATAGTACTTAATATTACTTTATCATAGGGGTGGTTCCAAGCTTATCTTGAGTAGAACAACCAATCCATATTTCCCTGTCTGATTCTATGATTTCATGTCACATTATGTTTTGTTCTTTTTGTTGTTGGCGTTGTTTTTAACAGTAACTGAGATGGAAGAAAAGGAGTATGACTAAAACCAGAAAAAGGCTTTTGTCTTCAAAAGTCAATAGAGTTAAAATTTCAGCAATCTGGGCACACCTCTTACTACCAGCAAAAATCATTACTTGATAAGATTCTATTATCAGTAAAATATTTCATATGTATCAGAAGAGTTTGCCAGTTTATCAAACCATATCTTGATGGATAAAGTGAGGATGAATTTGAAACACATGGATTACATTTCCTTAAAATGTGCATGAGCTTAAAGGTTATTAATAACAATAATAATGCTTGACTAAAAAACATTTGGGAATTTCTTAAGCTCAAAGAGTTTAAAAAACTAGTTTCTAAGTTGAACTTAAATAGGTAACTTTATCCATTAGGGGGCTATAATTTACATGAAAGTTATTCACAGGTAACACTTGAACATACCAAGGATGGCAATATGCTATATTTTATTCTTTGCTTTGGAAACTGTTTCTTGTTTTAGTGCTTTAAATTCTCAAATAAACCCTTTAATTTATATACCTAATGAATTACTTCAGGAAGACAGAATAATTCTTTTTGCTATCACACATAAATTAAAAATCCACAATAGTCCAGAGAATTCAAAGATAACCATGACAAAATTTCTGGAAACATTAACAAACATCTCAAGTGTTCAATGTGCATTTGATATTGGAATTATGGAGAAACTGTACAATGTTAGTGTTGTATGAGGATAAATGTTCATGCTTGTCTTGATTTTCTTAATATAGATTACATTATTTTTAAGAATTTGAAGGTTTTTGTTAAAAAAATCAAACAAACATAAAACCCCAGGGTATAATTGTATTTATGAACTAGTATGACTGTAAAATAAAAATTCAGTAGAAGGATATGATAGGAAATATAGGAATAGTTGTAATTTGTCTATATTTACTGGAAGAGATAGCTTTTGTTTAAATATCTTCAAGGTTATTTTTAGAAGAACTTAGAAAATCTGATGTAGATTTAGTAGAGAAAAGATGGTCCAAAGTACAATGACATCAGTTCTTATTAAAACGAATGAAGGACAAACAGATTAACCTGTAAATACCAATGATATGTGTATTCACATATAGAAACTTGTCTCAACGCATTTTTCAAGGTTTTGGGATTAGGAAAACATGCATTGCCTCCAACATATTTTTGCTTAATTTTAATTCTATGCATTTTTTTAAGGGAAATGTAATCCAAATGTTTCTAACTCATTTACACAACTTGACTAAGCATCATTGAAGACATATTTGATATCCAAGGTATTCTGAGGTTATTGAAACTACCCTCCATGAGGAACTAAATGCTGTGTTCCTAAAAAGTCAGAAGGTCACACAGTACAAATTCACATAAACCAAGGAGTAGAATTTTCTGGCTTCCAAGCCAATCCTTCCTTTTTAAAACTCATATCCTGTGAGAAGAATCAAGGAACAACTGCAACCACAAATTCAGTGCTACCAACAGTCCAAATGACTGAGCCCCATGTCCTTGAGAAGAAAGACAATCTCCTCAATTAAGAGGTAAACATTAAATGAAAGGGGCTTCCCAGGTGGCTCAGTGGTAAAGAATCTGCCTGCCAACCAGGGCACTTGGGTTTGATCCCTGGGATGGGAAGATCCCCTGGAGAAAGAAATGGTAACCCACCCCAGTTGCCTTGCCTGGGAAATCCCATGGACAGAGGAGCCTGGCAGGTTAGAATCCATGGGGTTGCAAAAAGCCAGACATGACTTATCAAGTAAACAACAACAATTAAATGAAGAGTCAGCGAATCACTGTAAGGAAGAAAATTATTTTCTCTACTAGTAGGACACATTGGAATTTCTCACTGTTGCAGTGGTAGGTACATATGAATCGCACAGGGGATCTTGTTAAATTGTAGAGGCTTGATACAGTAGGTCTAAGACAGGCCTGAGAATCTGAATGTATAACAAGTCCCCAGGTGAGGTCAGTGCTGCTGGTCCATGACTATACTTTGAGAAGCCATGCTCTGTTGCAGTTTCTGAGTCACTCCTGATATTTTGGGTTGGAGAGTTCTTTGTTTTAGTAGAAGGGGGTCGGGGGCGGGCACAGTCCATTCGCTGGAAGATGTTTAGCAGCATTCCTGGCCTCTACCCACTGGAGGACAGAAGCACCTGCCTCTCCCCAGACAACCGAACATGTCCCCAGACGTTACTAAGAGTCCCAGTCTGCCTATAAAACTGCCTCCAGTGGAGAACCACCACTCTATTGCTATGTTTAGGGGTTATATGCTTGCTGCATAATGTAAATATGATGAACTAGATTCACTGAATACAGCCTTATCAACCAACCAACCAGTTGTCTTCTCCCTTGCCCCCGAGCAATTATCATATTTTTATTTATGGACACTCTTGGTTTTCTTAAACTAATCTTACTTCCCTCCTTACTATGATCACTAGAATGCTCAGAATTAAATTTGCAAGCCACATTTAAAAACTGAAAATTTCCAGGGATACAATTCTGGAAAATAACTCAACTACCAGATTTATTTTTTTATTATATATTTGTTTTGTTCTCCTCAAATTGAGCAAATTATGTCTTTTTTATTATGTATTTTTGTAGGCTCCTTTATAACAACAATTTGAAATGAGATTGGTTTCCTTTAAGTAAGGTAAGCCAAACAATTTAAATAGAAATAGACCAGCTAGGACAGATATAATACATTAATTTATTGATCATGATTGGTCATTTACTATTTGATAGATATTGATAAATCTCAGCAGATAGTGAGGCAATTGTCAAAAGTATTGAACAATCAACTATACTTCAATTTAAAAAAAGGTAAAAAAAATTATTGAACAATCTGGCCTATTTTCTCCCAATAAACTATTATACATTGATGGATATGGTTATCTTGGACAAGCACAGAAAATTAACATTTTAAACCTTACTTTAGAAATATAAAATCATCAATAAAGTTGAGGCTGATTTAAAATGTGGCCAAAATACAAATATCATATGATGTCACTTCTATGTAGATTCTAAAAAATTATACAAATGACTTATTTACAAAACAGAAATAGACTCAGAGACAGAAAACAAACAGGTACCAAGGGGAAAGTGGGGGAGAAGGATAAATTAGGAGTTTTATATTAACAGATACACACTACTGAATAAAAATAGAGAAATAACAAGGACCTACTGTATAGCACCAGGAGCTATATGGAAAAGAATAACCTATATGGAAATAACCTATATGGAAAAGAATATATCCTTTTTCAGAACTATACAACTGAATCACTTTGCTCTACACCTGAAACTAACACAACACTGTCAATCAACTATATATCAATGAAAAAAAGTTGCCAAATAATGAACATTTTACATTTTGCCAGCTCTGACACAAGATACTTAGAATTAGTTTAGAGCATAAGGTATCTTATAACAGGATCTTAAAAATGATGAGGCTGAGTGCTTTTCAAGTTTCTTTAGGTTGCGGAATTCTTGGTTTGAACACATCTCAGGGAGACCAATATGTAACACCAGCTACCTGAGAGCTGCTCGGTTCGTAGAGCAGGAAAAGAAAGAAGGATGGAGCGTCTGGGGCCCTCTGCAGGGGCCCCTGATGGTCTTTTGGGAGCACAGGCTGAAACTCACGACCTTGTGATATACTCTTGGGTTATATATGAGGAACTGGTGTCACAGGAGATCAAGCAATCTGTTGCAGGAATTGGAGCTGCCCAATGTCAGAGCTGGGACCTCAATTCAATTCTATAGACTCTGGTTAGACAGGATTTTGAGGAGTCTGGACTTCTCACCTGGGTCCAAGTTCTCAGCCTCTCTGTTACTGAAGGGAGTTACAAAATAGTTGTTCTAAAACTGTTAAAAAAGTTTAAACCTTGCAGAAGTGTATACTTTAAAATGTGCAAGTTCCTCCCACTTTCTCCTATTTTCCTGCACTCCCATCACCAATCTGGTTCTTCAGAGAAAACCAGTGGTGAGAGATGATGGGTATCTTTCTGGAACTATCCCACTTTGTATGTATATATATTATAATATACATATAATGCAAATCCTTTTCTTTGTCCTGTTCTTCGCAACCTCTATTTCTACTTTTATCACAGCACTTAACACTTCTCAACACTCTACATACTTGATTTATTTATCATTTCTATTGTTTATTGTATGTCTTTTTCCACTAGAACAGTCTCTGTGAAGGCAAGGGTATTTGCCTGTTTTGTTCACTGACGTGTTCCCAGTTCTTAGAATGATGCTGGCTTGTGGTAGGCACACAGAAATATTTGTAGAATTAATGAATGAATGAAGAATGAATCGTCAGGATTAATGTGCAGAGCACAGAAGATTTTTAGGGCAGAACAACAATCCTGCATGATACTGCAAAGGTAGATACATCCAGGCAATGAAATATTATTTACTGCTAAAAAGAAATGAGCTATCAAGTCACAAAAAGGCATAAAGGGAACTTTCCTGGTGGTCCAGTGGTTGAGAATCTGCCTGCCAACGCAGGGCACACGGGTTGACCCCTAGTCTAGGAAGATTCAACATGCTCTGGGGCAACTAAGCCTCTGCACCACAACTACCGATGCCTGCCCTGCAACGAGAGAAGTCCCCACAGTGCGCAGCCCATACACCGTTACTAGAGGGAAGCCCCTGCTCGCCACAACTAGAAAAGTCCCTGCCCAGCAGTGCAGACTCATAGCAGCCATGAATTTATTGATTAATTTTTTACAAAGACATAAGGAAGCTTAAATTCATATAACTAAGTGAAAAAAGCCAATCTGAAAAGGCTACTTGGAAATTAGGGGGTTTGATATCAGAAGCAGAATCAGAGCTCCTGCAACGACATCTCCTGCATGTGTGGTCTATTTTAATGACGGCATACTATTTTAATGACTGTTGGATAATTGGTGTGCATATTTCATCTGAAAAATGATTGTTTTCCATAAAATTATTTTTTAAAAGTCCACTGAATATTTTATTATGAAAAGAAAAAAATTGCCTTTTATAATTTCCTTCTGGTCTCTCATATGGACAGGGCATACATGTTGACAGAGGAAACCCAGGGACTTGATGTTCTTCAAGTAGCTCTTTTTCCTTGACCCTGAGTGGGCCTGCAGATACATGACATGAAGCTCTGTCTGCTTTAGACAGACTCATCTGCTCCTTCTAAACGTGCACCTCTATGAAAACGGACTGTAATAGAAATAAATGGCTGCCAAATGGTCAAACACGAACTCCTGACTGCCAACTGTGTGACTGCCTATGTTTTTGGAAAAACATTTAAAAAATCCTCCATGATCTGAAGTTTGGCAGTGCATATGGAGCAAACAAGAGGCAACCATCTCCCCGGCCCCTCCCCTTTCCTCTGTCAGATCAAAACCCTTTACTCAGCTGCATAATCTCTTTCCAGTTTCCGGGCTACCAGCTCTTCATCACCAGCAGAGCTCAGAAATATAGATTTTTTTCAGTTTTTAAATGAGATTTGATGATGTCAAGGGACCATTTTGTTTCCCTACAGGGCATATACTGCCAGTTTAATAATGAAAGCAAATAAAAAAAACAACATTCACTTTTCTGAAATTTGGTTTGTGGCAAATTGGATCGAATTGTACTTTTCTGCTGGGGACCATCAGTGGCTCAGGACCATTGTGTCCACCACTGTATGCTTGGGAGTAAAGACAGTCCCCAAACAGCAATAATAAAAGACTGATAATAATCCCTGAGTGTGAACTTCCCTTAAGAAAAGATTAAAATACTCATTACAGACATAAAAGTATAATGCCATATAGCCTTGTATTTTATAAATAACACATTTAGAAGAATATATTTAAGAATATGAAATATTTCACAGGAGACTACCTCTGCTCCTAGCTATCTCCTCCTTTTCTTCCTCCTCTATATTCTTTTAACATGGTTACTTTGAGGACAAGATATACTGAAAGATACTCCCCTATGCATTTTTTGCTCAATTTACATACTTACTTTTGCTTCTGTTTGTTTATTAACGAGGTCCCTTTAAATCTGCTAGACACATACCCAAGGTAGACACTATATTAGAGGAACTGACAATTTCAAGAGCTTAGTTTTGACTCATTTCACTTACAGGCAGATAATTTCTCCAATGTATATCAATTTCACTTTGCACTGTTTTCTAGTTGGATGAATAAACCTCTTCATCCACAGATAATATCAGGTAAAATAAGGGCAATTAAGCAGCACACCTCTTTCTCCTACAGCACAGTTAGGGAATTATATTTAGTCATTTATTTGAATGTGTAAAGAAAATAGAACTTTTTACTTTTTGTACCAAGAAGGAGCTTTTGAAAATATAAATAATAAGAAAGTTGTCTGATGTCCTCTAGTGGACCTCTGTGACAAGTTAGGTTCTGGCTTTAAGTGTGGAACACCCTTACCAGTGACATTGTAATTGTCTAGGTCTTGCAGTTGCTCTTGGCTGGGGGACGAACAAGGGCAGTGATTTGATATTAACTCAAAGGAAGGGTTCAGAAGGGATCTTTTCAAAAGGACTGTAGATCTTCCTTTAGCCATATTATCTGGATGTTTCTCATGGGCCAGTGTAGATGACAGAAACCAGGATATGTGTGGCAGGAGAAAGTGAAAAAGAGAATTCAGCCACCATTTTACCTGTCTTCTCTTTTTTTTCTTTTATTTGGCTGCACCAGGTTTTAGTACAGTTTGTAGGCACTTCAGTTGTGGCATGCAAACTCTTAGTTGCAGCATGTGGGATCTAGTTCCCTGACTAGGGATTGAACCGGGGCTCCCTGCATTGGGAGTGTGGAGTCTTAGCCACTGGATCACCAGGGAGATCCCTATCTGTCTTCTTTTGATGAAAATTCACTCTGGAGAAATGGCAACTGGTGAGTAGGTAACCCAAGATAAATTCCAAAGCACCGAGAAAAATTCTCTAGAAATTTCTTCCCCCCTAACATGTGCTCTTCAAACAAGGGTTCAGTGGACCACTTCAAAGAAATGAGGCTCCAGGGAATTTGTGACATCTTCCTATTTGTTGTTTTTCCCTTTTAAATTGTATGGAAAAACTTTAGGATTTTTCTCTTCCTACAAATATTACAACTTTCTCCATGGGTAAATGGTACTAACCCTAGGATTAAACCAATCTACTCTAAAAGAAGGAAGAAAGGAATCTCTACAGAAAGGAAGAAAGTGGATCAATGTTACCATTATCTTCCTTATTGGACCAACTGGGGAGAAAGAGGTAAGGACTGTGTGGGCTTTGCCTCCTCAGTCATCCCAATATAAGGCTGAACTTGACTGCATACAAAATTTCAATAAGGAAGTCTTACTTGTAATTAATTATGAAGATAGCGCCTGCTGTTCTTGATATTTACAATGAACTTTTTTTTTTTTTTTTTTTTGCATATTCTCATATCTGTTCAAGTCAGGAAAAATCAACTCATGTGGGTCTTTCAAGAAAGGACTACATTACCAGCTTTAAAATTAGCTTTCTGCAAGTCAGCTGTGCTGACTTGCTCTACAGATGGGATGTATTTTCACTCAATCAGGAAATACTTCAAAGTGAACCAAAGCAGCATTGATGGGTTCTTGTAAGATTTTATATCTTCCTTTATAGAACTCCAGTGATGGGCCAGACTTTCAAAGATTTATTTCCATATCATGTGCTTCGTTTTTAACCTCTAAATCATTTTTTGTTCACGTAAATGAATACCAGTGATTCAGATTTTTAAAATACATCCTTGGAAGATAAACTAAATTCCTTTGGTCTTTTGTGTAAATATAACTGGGCAGATATTAGACTAGCACTCTCATATGAATATACAACTTTCAGTGGTGCCCAGGAGAGAATAACTGACTTAGGAATAACAGGCTCTTGCATACTCAAAATGAACTGCTGACCCGAATTCTTAAATAAGACCTAGGGGTTTCTAGATACGATGATAGATTTGTGCTGACCTATTTACACCACTGCCTGTCCCCACTGGGATCAATATCATGCAGGAATAAGGCGGCTGACTGAGGATAAAAATTCTATTTGTGACTTGATTCACCACATATTGAATTCTGTTGTACAGTGACTAGTGAGGCTCCTGCTCTTTCAGTATGTTTTATTACTGAAGTATTAGGCTGAACTGTATGAAAGTGATGTTTTTGTTGGTCAAAATAAGGAAGCTGAACATCATTTTCTTGTTTTCATATGAGTCAAACCAATACCAAAAGAACTTTTTTAAGAGATTGTTTTGTCATGTCCTTTTAGCATGGACTTTGTAACATCAGTCTAAAATTAATCCTAATACTTTGTTTTTGTTCTTATTTCCTGCTGGCTTACTTGTCTTTTTAACTTTTAATGTTGTGGATGTTGTGTTTATGGTTTTCCTCTTTGTTTCTTGATTACTTTGCATAATTTATCAAAAAGACCAAATATGCCTCTTCTATACTGATGACACATAAAACAGAACACAGATTCTAAGCCTAAATCTTTCTTCAATAAATTGTTAAGAAAAGAAACACAGTATTGTTGAGCTGAGTGATCTCATGACATAAGCAAAACTGTGTTGGCCAGATGACTGCTGGCGTTTTGCTGAGTGGTTTACACAATCTCTGAAATAATAACAATGTGTCCCCTGCAGTTACCATGAGTCCTTTTTTGGTGGATGTGTTTACAGTGAGTCATATAAATCTTCAATCCCTCACACACATCCCAGTGCAAAGAATTTATCAGCAACTTCTAGGAAATTACAAAAGCATGAATGAATCCAAAATGCCAACTTAAAAAAGTACATTCTCAGTTCCAGGTCATTTTTGGTAGAAAATATGAAAAGAAAATTTTTTTTTAATAAAAATGATGGATTCTTTCAATATTTTAGGAGAAAACCCAAAGTCACCTAGTTAACTCTAAAACTCCCAAAATAATTCAGGGCCATGAGAAATACGTTTTTGACAGCTAGATACTTGAAGTAACTCTGCCAGTTTTCTTCCACATTTTCACAAGTTTAAACATCACCGTATAGCATATCTTAAATGATTTAAGTTAAACTTAAAAAAAAAACCCAACTATTCTGGTAGATGAAAATGTATCTAATATTTTGCTACAGACATCCTCTATCAAACTGGAAAATTCACTTAACCTTTCTTATATTAAATTCTCCAACATTTGTGTTAACTTATTAGCGAGACATGCAATTTAAAGAGGTTGTGTTAATTCAGTCTTACTGATTTCAGCTACTTTCAAGTCCTGGTATACTTAATTATCCAAAACTTAAATTTAATATGAGCAATGTCACTTTTATTGTTACCATTTTATAAAATAAGTTTAAGAAAGTTAATCAAGAAATTAATGTAAAAGCTTTTGAATGTGTCAGATTTCCTAGAGATCACCACACTAAGTGAAGTAAGCTGGACAGAGAAAGAAAAATATCATGATTTGCTTATATGTGGAATCTAAAAAAAAATGGTACAAAATGAACTTATACACAAGACAAAAGTAGATCCACAAACAATAGATAAAAAACTTATGGTTACCAAAGGGGAAAGGCAGGGAGGGATAAATTAGGAGTTTGGGGTTAACATATGTACACTACTATATATAAAATAGATAACCAACAGGACCTACTATATAGCAAAGGGAGATAAACTCAATATTTTGTAATAATCTATAAGGGAGAAGAATCTGAAAAAGAATATACTTATGTATATATAGCTGAATCAGTTTGCTGTACATCTGAAACTAACACAACACTGTAAGTCTACTATACTTCAATTAAAACAAGAAAATGTCAAGATTCTATACAAACATGCTAAACAGTAGTAATTGCCATTATCAAATGTTTGAATCCTCCTTTTCTTTTGTGAGCATGAGAATCCACTCTTTCATCTGATCTGGAGTGGGAGATGGGAGTAATAAGTAGAGAATAGAAAAACCCTCCTAGTCCCTAAACATGAAAGGAGATGATAGTCAGTAAGGTGGGTAAATATGAATTAAATTCACTATCCCACAGCTGTGCTACTTTCTAGACGAGGTGCTGCCTGGCTTTTTTCTATGAGAGCTGTAACCTGTGAAAAGATGTCATGACCTACAAGTGGGCGAGGACTGTCATCTAAATCTCAAGAGAAGAACATGGCTGTTGCCTAAGAGTGATTGTAGGAAAGATCTAATTAGCTGCCAAGTGCCTTCAGCCACCCACACCTGCTCAACCCACTGCCAGAAGGGTTAGCCTGCCTTGGGCATGCTTCCATTTTAGTACCTGTGTCTCCAACCTGTCATCTTTCCTGGGGACAGGACCAGGGCACAGAACTTAACAGAGCATCAGAAAATTTAGTAGTCAGGTAAATAATATTTTTAAAAATAAAAACTAATACAAAATGGATGTTGTGCTGGGCTTGGTCATGTCCAACTCTTTGTGACCCCATGGACTGCAGCCCACCAGGCACTTTTGTCCATGGAGATTCTCCAGGCAAGAATACTGGAGTGGCTTGCCATGCCTTCCTCCAGGGGATCTTCCCAATCCAGGGATCAAACCCAGGTCTCCTGCACTGCAGGGGGATTCTTTACCCTCTGAACCACCAGAGAAGCCCAAGAATTCTAGAGTGGGTAGCCTATCTCTTCTCCAGGGGATCTTCCTGACCCAGGAATCGAACTGGGGTCTCCTGCATTGCAGGAGGATTCTTTACCAGCTGAGCTACTGGGGAAGCCCCACAAAAAGAATAAATAATATCAAAACTGCAAATAAAGACATGATCAATACTACTACTTAACTCCTTTCGCTTAAGCTCCAATATGGCTTGGCAAGACATTGTTACTAACTCTGACTTTACTTAAAATTTTACTGAGCTTTTTTGGTATCTCCTTAAATTGTGCACCTCAGGGAAGTTCTGGCCCTGATGTTCTTTTCTTACTTTGTTTGATTTTTTCTGACTAGTTCACACTGTCACTGGCTCCTGACCTATATCACCTCCCGACCATGGTTTCCATCTTTTCTCTCTATAGTCTAACCTCCAAGAGGTGATGGAGTACATTTGGTTCATAACTGAACCTTCAGCACAGTACCTGGCATACAGTAGCTGCTTCATAAGTGCTCATTGAATAAACAGAAGAAGAATCTCCTGGAGCCCCATAGCTTTCTGGCATGAGGATGGAAAATGCCTTTGGTTGGATGCCTACCCCAGAGCCTGTTTGGGGGCCATGGATCCCTTTCCAGAATTTTCTTAAACACTAGTAATAGGAAACCAGAAACAATTTATTCTGAGGTTTGGAAAAATCAGAGTTGGTGGACTTAGGTAGACTGAGATGGAATAAAAAAGGTGACTGAATTTATTGGGAGAAAAGAGCAATCAAAATAATATAAGGGTGTTTTCAAATTATCTATTTTGCAAAAGATTCAGAAGGGTACAGCAATTTATACTACTGGAGTTTTATTTGTTTTTTTCTAGTGATGCCTGAAATTTCTTAAGTTTGGGGAGTTCAGGTCACTTACCTTCAATGGTACACTGGTCAGGGACTGGAATCTTCTTTACCATTTCTACAGCATATGCTTTCACTTTACTGAAGTTCTCCTTTAAGTGCAAGTAGAGCTTATCACGGTATTCTACAGGACTCGTGGTTGTCTCTGGAATTTCTTCCTGATAGTTCTTTTTAACTGCTTCTGGCAAATTCTCAGATGCTACATGTATAATACTTTGGTGTGAAACTGAAGAATTTAGTAGCTGTGATTCATCCGTGTCTGCCTTAAAGAGTGACCTCTCATGTCCTTGGCCAAGTGGGTCTATTTCTGAAAGAGAGATGCTGGCTGGCATATCTCTGCTATTCACAGTTTCCCCATCCTCTGTGCTCAAGGGGTTTGTTAGCACAGCGTGCAAAGCCAAACTCTTCGACCTGCAACACAAACAACGGGAAGGTTGAGGCAGGTAAAGAAGCCGAGCTATTGTTCACTGACAAGGAAAAGAAAGAACAATAACACTGAGGCAAAAGTTCCTTCCTCTAGAGTGTGAAACTGAAAAATTAGTGCTATTAATAGATTTGATAAAACATACACATTGTATAATAAGATAAGTCTTTGTAGATCTAGGCTACTTCCCAAAACAAAGCTTTAAAAATCAGTTCCACAGCAAACTGGCTGGGAAATGGTAGAGTTATATATTTATATTCTTTTTTTTTTTCTACTTTTGCTTATGCTTTTTCATCAGAAATCAAGAAAAGCTTTTGCTAGTCATTCTTGATGTTAGCATATTTATATTTAAGAAGTGTTTTTTTAAAAATAAGCCATAGATTTGTGATTTTTATTTGTGTTCTCCTTTTAGAGTCTAACACTCTCCCAACTGAGCTATTCCGGCTCCCTGTGTTCTCCTTTTAATATAGCAAACTACTTTGGATAATGAAAGCACTGTGGATGAATTTTGCTGTAGGTAAAAGATATGTTAAAACTACTTCATAAAAGTGGGACAGCAGAACTAACAGCACACATGAAGTACATATCCTGAAGATCAGCCAAACAAAATTTATACCTGTTAAATCTAATGCCTTTTCTTTCTTCCTTAGAAACTTGATCCAAACTACATCTTCTGATAGAGCCAGGGGTGTTGCCCTCAGCGTTTATTTTGTCTTCAAAAGCTTGTATTTTAACTTGGAGCTCTTCATGGTCTTCATTTTCATCTACAGCGAGCTTGGTTTCTTCCAGCTTCTCAAGAAATTCAATTTCAGTGCTGGGTTTTCTCCTAAAAGAATGAAAATCATTGCATTAGATGCTTGTCACATATACTTTGGAGCAGTGTTTCTATCAATTTAACAGCTTCTTATTCAAAACTGAAAACTCTACCTGCTCCATTTTCTAATTTGTCACTTAATAGATATTAATTGAGTAACCATTATGGACATAGGTCTTTGAAATTGCTTCTACAGCATATTCTACCAGAAGTGTAGAAACACTGGTGTTTCTGGCAACTTTATGTTAGAAATAGTTTTTGAAGGATTCAGAGGATGAGAAGCAGGACTTTTAAAAAAACATTTTTGGTTGCACCATGCAGCATGTGGGATCTTAGTTCCTCCACCAGGGATCAAACCCATGCCCCCTGCTGTGGAAGCAAGGGATCTTAACCAATGAACCACCAAGGAAGTCCCCAAAAGCAGCTTTTATGGTTATCTACCATATTCTTATCTAGCTCTCCAAAGCATGCCTTTCGTATGAAATTCATGCCAGGAATTTTCTAGAAAACATATATGCTGGTCTGTTTGTACTGAAATTATAAGAATAAGAACATTTCAGATGGACTGTAAAAACTCATGGTTTTGTTAATTTTATGGAAATCAGTGGGACTCTTCCATTTTATGAAGCAAGAAAAATTTTTCTGAATTTTATTATGTTGGAGGAAAGAGGTTTTTCTACAAATGACATTAATAGTGCCAAATATGTTTTTCAGTAGAATTTATAAAATACTCTGTAGGTCATTAAAATTACCTTCTTTAAGGAATAGGTTATCTTTGTTATCCCTCTAAGGGTTAACACAGTGCCTTAGATAGAGTAAGACCCCACAAACAAGCTGCAGAAATAGCTCACTGATGCTCATTGAGATGCTAAACGATTAAAGTAGTATGCATTTGTCTCCCCTTAGGGAGCTAGGTTTAGTGACTAAAGGGTCTCCAACTCTTGCGACCTCATGGACTGTAGCCCGCCAGGCTCCTCTGTCCATGGGACTTTTCAGGCAAGAATACTTGAATGGCTTGCCATTCCCTTCTCCAGGGGATCTTCCCAACCCTGGGATCGAACTCAGGTCTCCTGCATTGCAGCAGACTCTTTACTGACTGAGCTCCCAGGGAAGCCCTATCTTTTCTTACCTGCTTTCTAATAGTTAGCCAGTCTAGAGCTAATTTAATTTCAATTTAACAAGCACTATCAACCATACCATATGGGGTTAGGATTAATTCTTTCCTTATAAACACAAGAGTTAATAAACTCTAGAAATCCATTCACCAAGATGGCTTAATAATTCTGTTGGTTATCTGTGTGTACTTACTTGGTTTTCATAAGTATTTTTTCTAGAGGTTGAGGAAAGGGGCCTCAAATTTACAGAAAAATTCTGACTTTTTCAAATGTATGGCTATTTTTCCATAAGAGTCAAAGTAAACCTGGCATTATTTCTTAAGTTAGGGTGAGAAAATACAGTTTTGGTTTTCTTAAGGCACTGCTTTTCTAGGGAAAACTAACACAGAGGGGCTGGTGATTATTTATTTATTTTTTTCCAGTTGCATTCCACCCATTCTAGGGCCATGTCTACAGTGGGTGAAGGGTTCAATCCAGCAACTTTTCTTCTTGGCCCAGAGAAGGGCTTGGCCTCGAGGGAGGGTTCATAGTTTTGGGTCCTCAGGGGCTGGAATCCCCCTGCTAGTCCAGCCTAGTGAGAGATGCTGATGGTGAAAACTGGGAAGGGGAGTGGATCATCCATTAAGTAACTGTTTATTGTATAATAGGGCTTCCCTGACAGCCAGTTGGTAAAGAATCCTGCAATACAGGAGAGGGTGGTTTGATTCCTAGGTTGGGAAGATCCGCTGGAGAAGGGATTGGCTACCCACTCCAGTATTCTTGGGTTTCCCTTGTGGCTCAGCTGGTGAAGAATCCTCCCACAATGTGGGGGGGCTGGGTTCCATCCCTGGGTTGGGAAGATCCCCTGCAGAAGGGAAAGGCTACCCACTCCAGTACCCCAGTACTCCAGGGTCACAAAGAGTTGGCACAACTGAGCAACTTTCACTTCACCTCACTTATTGTATAATAAGCTACTGCTCAGAAAATTAAATCATTTTTAATATAACTTTTATAGGCTTCCTATGGTTTTGCATATATAATAAAAAACTTACTTCAATCTCATGCTTGACTGAAATATACATGAGTTGATTTTAAGAACCAGTTCATGGGAATAAATGCTCATCTTGACCATGTTTTTCCTTCTGACATATACAAGACCCTGCCTGCTCACAAGTAGATGGGAGATACTGACATCTTCCAGCCAGAAAGCTCTAAAAGCTGAATTTTTACTCCTATTACAAATAAAACCAAGAAGGTGCTATTATTGGATGGTATTTTTAAAACTGTGATGACCATGAAGGTTAATTTTAAAAGATCCAATGAACCCTCTCAAGATGAGAAATTTGGGGGCAGTATTTATTTTCTGTGTTAGTTAGTCCTTGTATAGTCATCAAACTAAAGTATTTCTCTGGTTCTTGGTTCATAATCACAGTTAAAAAGTGAAAGATACTTTTATTTTTGAACTTTCTTTTAGAAATTTATATAGCTGGGATTATTAAAACTTAAAACATTTTAAGGCACAAAGTATATCCCAATATACAAATACAAATATACAAATTGAGCATTAAACAAATTTTTAAATCTCAAAACATACGAGTTGTCAGAGGTATAGTTTCTCAGGGATTCACTAGTATTTTCTTTCTACATAAAGCTCCGGGTTATAAGAGTAGTTACTAGCATTTTCATCCAAAAATTTTTCAAATTTCACATGACTATAGTAAATTTCCTTCAATAATTTTATTGGATCAGTTTCTTATTTTTCTTTAAATAAACTTTTCTTACTTATGGAGATCTTTTATTTCTTGTCCTCTTCATGTCAGGTTCCTCATCTATAAAATGGAGATAATAACTATACTTGACTCACAGGGTTGTTGGGAAGCTGAAATGATGGAACCAGTATGAAGCACGGCTCTTAGCACAAAAGAAGAAGTCAGGGGATGTTAAATTTTATTATTACCATCAATTGCTGTTATTATTATGATGGTAGTTTTATCTTTCCTTGTCTAGGCATTGTGTTAATGTAGTAAGAAAACACCAGTGACCTAGACACAGATCAATATTCCATATCATGGGAGGGAGGCATTGATGACCCCTGGAGAATGCTCTGGCATCAGATTTAAGGAGAGGCCAGCCACTCAGCCCCCTCACGGCCCCTGTCTCCAGTCACCAAGTGGGGGCTGTGAGGCACCATGAGCTGTGTGTCAGAGCTCCGGTATCTGACAGCATGTCTTCTTGCACCTTCAGGTTGCCTTACAGCATCCCTCTGAGGGCCCTCCAGGCATGAAAGAAGTTATGGGCTATCCTCAGACCTCCACTGACCCAAGGTGAGGTCAGGTGCCTCTAGTTGCAGAGTTGCCAGGTAAAATATAGAGCATTCAGCCAAACTTGAATTTCAGATAAACAACAATTTTTCTTAGTATAGGTTATGTCTCTAATGGGACATGTAAAAAATGTATTGTCCTATATTAAAATGATTATATTTACACTAAAAAATCATTTACCCTTTACCTGAAATTTAACTGGATTTAAATAGAAATCCTATATTTCTATTTGTTTCATCTGGTGACCCCCATTCCTGGGTAAATCTCTGCTGCTCTGTGGGCTGGGAACTATAACGTTCATCCTTGTTCCCCTATGGCTGGGACAGTGCTTGACACTCACTCACAGGTACCAGAGTGTTTGCAGAATAGATGAACTGAGACCACCCACATCTCTGAAGCCATCCTGCTCCTTGTAGCCACAAAAAAACCCTCTGGAGATTTACCAGGTGTCTATGAAGCCCTGGCTGCTTTTCCCCAGGACTCTGGTCCATGAGGAATAGGGGACAGGGTAATGTCATTTGGTAAATATCAGATATGAAGAGAAGCCAGGAGCAAGAGTAGAAGTAAAAAAGAGGGATTTGCAAAGGGCCAAATAAGTAAAGAAGCAACAATAAAATATTTGGGCCAGAAAAGTCTTCTCTAGATATGAGGCTGATGAATGTTGCTGATGAGTAGGCTTCTTACCACAAAGATTCTCTCTTATACACAATCTTCCTTGTTTTTAAGATTTGGAGATTAAAGAGATGGGAATACCAGACTAGCTTACCTGCCTCCTGAGAAACCTATATGCAGGCCAAGAAGCAACAGTTAGAACCAGACATGGAACAATGGACTGGTTCAAAATTGGGAAAGGAGTGTGTCAAGGCTGTATATTGTCACCCTGCTTATTTAACTTATATGCAGAGTACATCATGAGAAATGCTGGGCTGGATGAAGCACAAGCTGGAATCACAATTGCTGGGAGAAATATCAATAACCTCAGATGTGCAGATGATACCACCTTTATGGCAGAAAGTGAAGAGGAAGTAAAGAGCCTCTTGATGAAGGTAAAAGAAGAGAGTGGAAAAAACTGGCCTAAAAATCAACATTAAAAAAACTAACATCATGGCATTTGGTCCCATCACTTCAAGGCAAATAGATGGGGAAAAAATGGGAACAGTGGCAGATTTTATTTTCTTGGGCTCCAAAATCACTGCAGATGGTGACTGCAGCCATGAAATTAAAAGACGCTTACTCCGTGGAAGAAAAGCTATGACAAACCTAGACGCTTGCTCCTTGGAAGAAAAACTATGACAAACTTAGACAGCATATTAAAAAGCAAAGACATTACTTTGCTGACAAAGGTTGACCTAATCAAAGCTATGGTTTTTCCAGTAGTCATGTGTGGATGGGAGAGTTGAACCATAAAGAAAGTTGAGTGTTGAAGAATTGATACTTTCAAACTGTGGTGTTGAAGACTCTTGAGAATTCCTTGGACAGCAAGGAGATCAAACCAGGCAATCCTAAAGGAAATCAACCCTGAATATTCATTGAAAGGACTGATGCTAAAGCTGAAGCTCCAATACTTGGGCCACCTGATACAAAGAGTTAACTCATTAGAAAAGACCCTGATGGTAGGAAAGATTGAAGGCAGGAGGAGAAGGGGGCGACAGAGGATGAGATGACTGGATGGCACCACTGACTCAATGGACATGAGTTTGAGCAAGCTCTGGGAGATGGTGAAGGACAGGGAAGCCTAGCATGCTGCAGTCCATGGGGTCACAAAGGGTCCAACATGGCTTAGTGACTGAACAAAAAGAACACAACACAGGAGTCATGAGATGGGGTGGTAATGAAGAGTCTCCAAGGTAGCCAAAGCCACAAGACAGCCCAGAGAGGACGTTCCATTTCTAGCCATCAATCCACCTGGGTTTGTCACAGAGTTTTGCCAGCAGGGAATTAGGACAAGATTTGGTTCCAACAGTTTGAAAGGTCAGAAAATAGTAGACAGAAGTTTGAGTTTATAATAAATATTCACTGTCCTTTACTTCCCGCTAGGTTTTTATATTTATTATAAATAGATAGGAGAGAATTGTTCAAAAACAGAGATCTTTTAGAGACAGAAACTCTGCATTCCTCTTAGAGCAAAGAAATGCATTACGAATGTGAGAGAATGGGTGGAGAACACAGCCACTGGTTCTGTGTGCATTTATTTGTGGGGGCTGGAGCTGGGGGCCAGGGAGTTGGGCTCATGCAGGGGGATTGTTATTTCTTTTCCATTTGTCACTTTTAACTCCAGAGGTAATTTTAGAGAAATCTTTGTCAGAGTTCTATAATCCCTTAAATATTAACTTGGCTTTAACTCAACACGCCACATTACAAGAGGCTCAGATGATTTCCAGTCTGAGCAGTTTTTGGTGTCTGTTGCCAAGTTAAAGTTTTTAAAAGCAGCTCTAGGGATACCCAGGAGGGGCAGGGAAAGCCTAATTACCTCCCTCTTATGTGAACAAGACTCCCCCTTAGGAACGAATTGGTCCATGGGCAGCTCACTGCTCTCACTAAGCTCGGAGATGAGACTATAAAGCTGGCAGTGGTGGAGAAATTGGCAGCCTCTTTTCCTGGTGTCTTAAATCAAAGGAAAATATATTAGTTAATGTTTGATGAGCTTGGCTTATGATTCCATATCCAGGATATGTATTTTGCAGAGTTGAGCTTGTTAGAGAAGTAGGAGAACATAATGCATCAAATCCACATAGGGGTCCTAAATTCTTAGGATGTTATGCTCCCTACTCTTCAGCAATTTCTTGGGTCATCAATCATCATAAGAATGACAGAGATGATCTCCCAGCTCCACAGCACTGTCATCTGTTTGGGGACTGAAGTGAGTAAGTAAGTAAATTTGCTCAGTCGTGTCTGACTCTTTGCAACCCCACGGACTGTAGCCTACCAGGCTCCTCTGTCCATGGGATTCTCCAGGCAAGAATACTGGAGTTGGGTGCCATTTCCTTCTCCAGGGGATCTTCCTGACCCAGGGATCGAACCCGGGTCTCCAGCATTGCAGACAGACGCTTTACCATCCAAGCCACCAGGGAAGCCCATAAATGAGTAAATAAATAAAGCCTCTGGAAAAGCTATACTTGAATACTAAGGGAAGGACAGTGTTGAATCTAAATTCTTGGTACTGTCTTCTGCCTTGGACTGCCACAGTGGGCAAGAGCAGAGATTAGAAGGTGCTCAGTTACATAGGCACCAGAATGAAGAACTTTGCTGAAACAAAGTGACTCCATGGTTTATTTCATTCACAACAAGGTTCTTTAGGGGCTTCAACAGAAGGGATGGTGAATAGACTGAATATGGCCTTCTGGGAAAAAGACCGAGGTTTATGACTCCAATCTCTTGTTTATTAGTGACAGGCAAATTTCTTTATGTCTTTTCTGTCATCTAAAAATGGGATCAATGTTACTGCATCATTAGATTGCTGAAAGCATTAGAGGAGACGAGTTTGACAGTGTAGGCCATATGGAATGGGCATGAATATGTCAAGCAGTAAAACCCTAGGTGGCTATTGTCCAATGCAGACCTTTGATACCAAAAGAAGGCAGCTTGTACAGGTAATGCCAAGCCTGGAAGATGAGCTTCTCCTTTTCTAAGCCAGGAAGGACCATACAGTTCTCTCCCACCACGGCAGCATCCTAAAGGCTGTGGACTAGAGGAGAGCAATGCTCCCTACAGTGTGAGCATACAAAGGCTGGAATATAGAAATGGGTGATTTTAAAAATTCCCTGAACTTCAAGTATGAATTCTGAGCAACTGCAGACATAGAGGAAGAATATTCTGCTAAAAGAACCAAAGTTTAAAAGTCCTGATACGAGGAAGTGACCACTCATACAGATGCTCTGTCATTTGCTCACTTTTCATGTAACCAACACGAGAAGGAATGGGACACAGAAAAGGATCAGCAAAGAGTGCAGACCCCCACCTTTGCTGCTCAAGCGATGTTGCTGGACCAGCAGAATCGGCATCTCCTGCGAGGCTGCTGGAGACGCGGCATCACAGGCTCCATCCCAGACCTGCTGAATCAGAGTGTGCCCTTAACCCAGCCCCCAGGTGTTTCAGTGCACGTTCAAGGTTGAGAAGCACTGGCCCAGGCACTGAAAGAACAGAATCTGAATTAGACCAGGGCAGAGGCACTTTCTCTTAAGCAAAGCTGCCGAGGGTTTCACCAAGTCTGCGGTAACATGAAACTTAAAACAATAAGCTGTGTATTGTTTGGAGTTGGAGTGTGGTAAGCTGTATGCAGCTCGCTCACATAGCTTTATCCTCCTCAAGCTTTCCAGGGTCTTTATCAATTCCAAGGTAAATGTACCTTTTCACTTTTTGCCCTGATAGATACTGCTTCAGATGGACCCCAAATTTGTAGTCAAGACTCCCAAGCCTAGAATGGGCAGACCGGGTAAGCAGCAGCCTTACTAGAAGGCTACCAGATCCTTACAAATTGTCAGCTGAATGCGGTGCAAGTTATAAAAGCACTCGGTAAGTTACAAGAGTCCAAAAATGTAAAATAGTCATGTCATCAGAACACTCTGAATCAAGTGTGAGAACTGTAGAGACAACACACTCCTCCTTTTCTAGGCCAACTTGATTTTCTGGGAAAATGAGCAGGTAATGGGGGCTGGTGGTGAGGATTAAGGAGAGGGTGTCTGCAACCACTGGGCCTGCAGACGGAAAAGGTGAGACATTGTCATTCCCCATCATTTGATACCGGAAGAGCAGGGCCATGGTTAACTATCCTTTTGACACATCCCCTCATCCTGTCTGCCCATTCTACTATTAAGAAGACCCTCTGCCATCTCCATTTCCCAGACGGAGGAGCTAAGGCACAGAGATGTCGAGTCGTTTACTGAAGATCAACTAGTAAGGCCAGCATTAAACACAAGTATCCACCTCCAGAGCTCACCCAGTTCACACCCTCTCCCACTCCTCTCAGTAGATGTTTCCTACAGGTTGCCCTGTTTGGGGACTGGTGATAACATCGTAATCAACAAGAATTATTGTATGCTAATATCTCTGAGTAACATCCTGTGGGAACACACCAGACAGAGCTGACATATAATTGCTGAGCAACCCTTTACAGGTAACTGAAAAGTAAATTTTGGTATTCCCTTTAACAAAATGGGGTCGCAAAGAGTCGGACACGACAGAGAAACTTTAAGAAGAAATGGATATATTTGCTATCTACCCACTCCAGAGTTCCTGCCCGGAGAATCGCATGCACAGAGGAACCTGGTGGGCTGCTGTCCACAGGGTTGCAAAGAGTTGGAGACGACTGAAGAGGCTTAGCACACACGCACGGTAGTGACTGCAGAGTTCAATCATGATACCAAAAAGGAACAAAGGAACGGGGAGTCTGGGGGGGACAGAAACAGCAAATAGTTGGGTCATCAGGGTCAAGTAGAACCTTTACCGTCAGCCGTCACCCTTCCCACAAGGGCTGTGCAGGGTATAGCCCCTCTTTCCACTCCTTCCACAACATAGGTTAAAGCTTTGCTACTCCCTGTCTTGTTTGAAAGAGGAAGCCAAGCCGAAGGAGCTTGATGAAAAGCAATCTTGTCTTTTGTGTGTCTTGTGTTTTGAACACTTCTGTGTTACAGGAAAGGGCCCTGGCCCCCCCGGTGGAAGTGTAATTGCATTGCTCACACTCTTGGCAGTGTCCCCACCTGGGTCTCCCCCCCTCCCCACCCCACCCCCACCTCCATCTTTGTCCACACTGGCAGAGCCAGCCCTCCTGGGGCCTCACGCTCCCTGGGCCTGCTTCATTGGCTCCAGAACTGATAATGCTGTCTCCCACCTACCTCTCTTGCTGATAAACGAATTCCTGAAATACCTTTACAGACCTTCACATCATCATAAATGCTGCTTTAAGGAAGGACAAATGGTGGAAGAAAATGAACAGCAGATGGAACATAAATGGTCCCACATGTCAAATTTAACTTCTTCAGTAAGAAGAGAGGCAAAAAACCAAAGTCCTTCCTTCCCTATGCGCGGAGGAATAACAAGAATCACAGCTACTGCCACAAATGGTTGCTCCGATTTTCTTTTCCAATAAGTGACCACCATAGACCTCCTGAGACTGAAAACATCTACATGTTTTTTATGAAAACTCTGGTCCCCTTGGTGGGGTGAAATTGCATTCAGCTTTTCCTAAGCAGGGGGCAACACTGACCAGAACATCACATGTTTTTAATTATGGCCCTGAACCTCCTTATGTACATTTTTCAAGCCAACAGTCACTCTGAAAAAATCAATTTCTCTTTGTATAAACATGGCTGGCCTAAAAAAGTGGGAGTTCTTATAAGCACTTTTAAGACTCTATTTTCCAAAAACTTTAATTTATCTACTTGAAAACATAATTGCAATATATAGGGGAACTATATGTAACTTTGTTCTATATTTTCCAAGTCTACTGTAAATATGCCATCATACTATGATAATTTAAAAAAGAAAAAAAAAAGGACATTGGTTAAATTTACAACAAAAAGTGACTAGTTTTGTAAATTATTGTATATTTATACAATGGGACATTATGAAATCATTAAACTAATGCTTGTGAAGAATATATATTTTTTTAAAGACTCTGCTCTCCTTACATAGGGCATGTGAAGTCGCTCAGTTGTGTCCGACTCTTTGCGACCCCGTGGACTGTAGCCTACCAGGCTCTTCTGTCCATGGGATTCTCCAGGCAATAGTACTGGAGTGGATTGCCATTTCCTTCTCTAGTACATAGGGCATAGGCTCTGATTATTAGCTTTCTCAAGTTTGAGGGAGACTGGAAGTGCTCACAGAAAGACACCAAACACTTCAGGGCCGTGCTGCACGTGTGGAGTTTCCATAGGTCAAAAGAGAGAAGGTAACTATTGGCATGGGTAGGCAGGGAAGACTTTCTGGGTAATGGGTATTAAACTGGAGTCCTAGAGAAAAGCAGCCTTCGGTGGAAGAGCGGCACCAAGAAGGCATTCTAGACAGTTAGTAGGGTATCATCTTGGAGACGAACAGGCAGGCCACTGTTGATATTCCTTTACAATTCCTTTATTAACGAAGTACTGTGAATACTGTAAACCTTGTCCATGCTAAAATTTGACATACAGTGAGTTAGACAAAGGAAGAAGTGAAAGAAAACTCTATGAGCTAATGGCTGGGCATTTATACAACTGCCCCTCCAAGAACTACCACGAATCTAGAGGAGAGTAGGGATTGGGTAGAGAATTTTTCTTTGTTGCCCATTCACAGGGTTTCTTGCAATACCCTTTAGTATGAAGCCTTTGTAATCCTAGTATATATTTAAAGACTTTGTTGTTGTGAGGATATAACAATATAACAGTGAAAGCTCCCAGCACTGAACCTATCGCGTGGGAGGAGCTGGTAAAACCTTGATCAGACTTGGAAATGCAGACTTCTCTGAAAGCTGGAGAGAAGAACCTGGCAACCTGCTCTCTGCAGTTTCGGCTGTGGACTTGGTAAAGAGCCCCCACTCCTGAACTCTCAGGCTGGGCTTTCAGGGATAGTGGATCACACTAGAGTTGGGTTCTGATGAGACTCACAGATGTCAAGATGGAAACTCTGGAATGACAGGTTGCAAAGGGTCTCACAGTTGGAAAAGTGTCTCTGCAGGCCATATTGCTTTGCTATACATTCCAGACATACATCGACTCAAATTCCCTGTTCTCCTCTGTCATCTATTTCTTTGATGTTCAGTGCATGAAATTCAGGATAAACCAAAACTCTGAGGTGACTCCAAGGAGGGCAGATATCCTGGAGTCATTCTCTTGTGAACATAATCTCCTTAATTCTCTCTTCCCTCCATCCTCTGCCACATACTGCTGCTTCACGTCCTTCCCCCAACTGTCACTGCTTTCCATTTTCAGGTTTCCCCTGCTACCTGAAAGAAGAGTGCTCCTATGAAAAGTTTTCTAAACTGAAATGGCTATAGGGCAAAGAAGCAATTACTTTTTTAAAATAAAAGCAAAAATTCTCTTTGGGTTTCTTTTTGTTAGTGAAAACAAATAAAATTGGAGCTCCATAACCCCCTTTCCACATCCTCAGATTCAACCAACTATAGAATGAAGTTTGAATTTCAATCTGCAGTTAATTGAAATTAACAATGTGCAACTAGTCTATAATGGGCCAACAGATCTACCCCATTTTATAAGAGGGGCTTGAGGGCCTTTGGTATCCTGGATCCTAGAATCAAGATGACTGTACGAACGTAGTCTTTCCTCAAAGTAAAGAAGCATAAAGTCAATGTTTGAAAAGTGAGGGATACTTGTATCCTGAAATCAAATTTCAGTTCAGTTCAGATGCTCAGTCATGTCTGATTCTTTGTGACCCCATGGACTGAAGCACACCAGGCTTCCCCATTTATCACCAACTCCTGGACTTGGCTCACACTCATGTCCATTGAGTCAGTGATGCCATCCAATCATCTCATCCTCTGCCACCCCTTCTCCTTCTGCCTGAAATCTTTCCCAGCATCAGGGTCTTTTCTAATAAGTCAGCTCTTCACATCAGGCAGCCAAAATTTTGCAGCTTCAGCATCAGTCCTTCCAAAGAATATTCAGGATTGATTTCCTTTAGGATTGACTGGTTTGATTTCCTTGCTGTCTAAGGGACTCTCAAGAGTCTTCTCCAACACCACAGTACAAAAGCATTCATTCTTCAGCGCTCAACTTTCTTTATGGTCCAACTCTCACATCCATATATGACTACTGGAAAAACCATAGCTTTGACTCTACAGATCTTTGTCGGCAAGGTTATGTTGCTGCTTTTTAATATGCTGTCTAGGTTTGTCATGGTTTTTCTCCCAAAGAGTAAGTGTCTTTTAATTTCATGGCTTCAGTCACCATCTGAAGTGATTTTGGAGCCCAGAAAAATAAAGTCTGTCACTGTTTCCATTGTTTTCTCATCTATCTGCTATGAAGTGATGGGACTGGATGCAATGATTTTTGTTTTTTGAATGTTGAGTTTTAAGCCAACTTTGTCACTCTCCTTTTTCACTTTCATCAAGAGGTTCTTTAGTTCTTCTTCACTTTCTGCCTTAAGGATGTTATCATCTGCATATCTGAGGTTATTGATAATTCTCCCGGCAATCTTGGTTCCAGCTTGTGCTTCATTCAGCCCTGCATTTCGCATGATGTACTCTGCATATAAGTTTATTTTTTTTCCTGCATGTAAGTTAAATAAGCAGGGTGATGACATACAGCCTTAATGTACTCCTTTCCCAATTTTGAACTAGTCCATTGTTGTATGTCCAGTTCTAACTGTTGCTTCTTGAACTGCATATAGGTTTCTCAGGAGGCAGGTCAGGTGGTCTGGTATTGTCTTCTTCAGAATTTTCCACAGTTTATTGTGATCCACATGGTAAAAGGCTTTAGCGTAGTCAATGAAGCAGAAGTAGGTGTTTTTCTGGAATTCGCTTGCTTTTATTATGATCCAACAGATGTTGGTAATTTAATCTCTGGTTCCTCTGCCTTTGCTAAATCCAACTTGAACAACTGGAAGTTCTCAGTTCAAGTATCGTTGAAACCTAGCTTGGAGAATTTTGAGCATTACTTTGCTAGCATGTGAGATGGGTGCAATTGTGTGGTAGTTTGAACATTCTTTGGCATTGCCTTTCTTTGGAATTGGAATGAAAACTGACCTCTTCCAGTCCTGTGGCCACTGCTGAGTTTTCCACATTTGCTGGCACATTGAGTGCAACACTTTCATAGCATCATCTTTTATGACTTGAAATAGCTCAGCTGGAATTCCATCACTTCTACTAGCTTTGTTTGTAGTGATGCTTCCTAAGGCCCACTTGACTTTGGACTCCTGGATGTCTGGCTCTAGGTGAGTGATCACACCATTGTGGTTATCTGGGTCATTAATATGTTTTTTTTGGTATAGTTCTTCTGTGTATTCTTGCCACCTCTTTTTAATATCTTCTGCTTCTGTTAGGTCGATACCCTTTCTGTCCTTTATTGTGTCCATCTTTGCATAAAATATTCCCTTGGTATCTCTAATTCTCTTGAAGAGATCTCTAGTTTTTCCCATTCTATTGTTTTCCTCTATTTCTTTGCATTGATCACTGAGAAAGGCTTTCTTATCTCTCCTTGCTATTCTTTGGAACTCTGCATTCAGATAGGTATATCTTTTCTTTTCTCTTTTACCTTTCACTTCTCTTCTTTTCTCAGCTATTTGTAAGGCCTCCTCAGACAACCATTTTGCCTTTTCGCATTTCTTCTTCTTGGGGATGGTTTTGATCACTGCCTCCTGTACGATGTTACGAACCTCTGTCCATAGTTCTTCAGGCACTCTGTCTATCAGGTCTAATCCCTTGAATCTATCACATTCACTGTATAATCATAAGGGATTTGATTTAGGTCTGGTTACTGGTCTGGTTGCTTTCCCTACTTTCTTCAATTCATGTCTGAATTTTGCAATAAGAAGTTCACGATCTGAGCTACAGTCAGCTCCTGGCCCTGATTTTGCTGACTGTGTAGAGCTTCTCCATCTTCAGCTGTAAATAATACAAATCAATCTGATTTCAGTATTGATCATCTGGTGATGTCCATGTGTAGAGTCATCTCTTGTGTTATTGGAAGAGGGTGTTTGCTATGACCAGTGCCTTATGTTGGCAAAACTCTGTTAGCCTTTGACTTGCTTCATTCTGTACTCCAAGGCCAAACTTGCCTGTTACTCCAGGTGTTTCTTGACTTCCTGCTTTTGCATTCCAGTCCCCTGTATGAAAGGGCCATCTTTGTGTGCTGCTAGTTCTAGAAGATCTTGTAGGTCTTCATAGAACCATTCCACCTCAGCTTCTTTGATGTTAGTGGTTGGGGCATAGACTTGTGTTACTGTGACATTGAATGGTTTGCCTTGGAAATGAACAGAAGTCATTCTGTTTTTTGAGACTGTACCCAAGCACTGCATTTTGGACTCTTGTTGACTATGAGGGCTACTCCATTTCCTCTAAGGGATTCTTGTCCACAGTCATAGATATAGTGGTCATTGAATTAAAACTGCCCATTCAGGTCCATTTTAGTTCACTCTTGACATCTCCTGTTTGACCACTTTCAGTTTACCTTGATTCATGGACCTAACATTCCAGGTTCTTATGCAATATTGTTCTTTACAGAATTGGACTTTATTTCCATCACAGTCACATCCACAACTGGGTGTTGTTTTTCTTTGGCTCAGCCTCTTCATTCTTTCTGAAGCTATTCTCCACTCTTCTCCAGGAGAATATTGAGCACCTACTGACCTGGGGAGTTCATCTTTCAGTGTCTTATCTTTTGCCTTTTCATACTGTTCGTGGGGTTCTCAAGGCAAGAATACTGAAGTGGTTTGCCATTCCTTTCTCCAGTGGACCACGTTTTTACACCTAATTTTACCTTTGTTCTTCTGCTTTGGCTCAGAGGGTAAGGAATCTGCCTACCATTTAGGACACCTGGGTTCAATCTCTGGGTCGGGAAGATCCCCTGGAGAAGGAAATGGGTATCGACTCTAGTGTTCTTACCTGGATAAGTCCATGGACAGAGGAGCCTGCAGGCACCTTTGCTATACTTTGCCTTTCCCTTCACCTGCCACCTACTCTTAAAATACAAGAAAAAAGCACAGTCTCACCACTACTCTCACCATCACCATCAAAACAACCAAAGAACATACCACGCATTCAACCAAGCCAGAGGTTAATATTTTGAGTTAAAACTTTTCTTAAAAGTAACTGTCTCCCCCATGTCTTTGGCTATTTGGAAAGACGGATGTGAGGGAATGGTGATCCCATGCCTGGGGCTTAGGGCTGAGTCAGATGTCCTTTGTCCTTTCCCTCTGCTTTCCCCTTGTGCCTTCTTCCTGGCTCTCCCTTCTCCCCACCTTTTCTCATTTCTCCTATTTACCTCCACACACAATTTCTAGCCCTCAAAGCTTCCATCCCTGGTTGGGGCCAGAGTCTAACCTCCTACTAAGACCACCTGTGACTAACTGTCCCCAGTTCTGATGGTGTCTGATCAGAGCAGCTTCCCTGGCGCCACATGCACTTAGCAAAGGCATCTTCTAGTCCAAGGATCGCTGCCTGCTCAGCCAGCACACAGTTGCCAGGAGCCACCCTCTCCTTCTCCAGCTTCCCCTGGGTCTTGGCAAGCAAACAGTTAGTGGCCACCCGGCACGCTACTTAGGGCTTGTGCCATTTTGAAACATAAAGACCTTTTTTCCTATCTTGACACCCTCTCTTTTATTTTTTAAAATCTTTTAAATTAATTCTTCTTGGAGTATGGTTGATTTACAATGTTGTGTTAGTTTCAGGTATACTGTAAAGTGCATCAGTTATATATATATATATATATATATATATATATATATATCTCCACTCTTTTAGTTTCTTTTCCCATATAGGTCAATATAGAGTATTGTGTAGAGTTCTCTGTGCTACACAGCAGGTTCTTACTAGTTATTTATTTTTATATATGCACATGTGCTAAGTCACTTCAGTTATGTTCGACTCTTTGCAACCCCATGGACTGTAGCCCACCAGGCTCCTCTGTCCATGGGATTCTCCAGGTAAGAACACTAGAGTGGGTTGCCATGCCCATTTCCAGGGGACCTTTCAGGCCAAGAGATCAAACCCATGTCTCTTACATCTCCTGGACTGGCAGGTAAGTTCTTTCCTACTGGTGCCACCTGGGAAGCCCCATTTTTATATGTAGTAGTGTGTATATGTCAATCTCAAACTCCCAGTTTATCCCTCCCCGCTTCCCCTTTAGAAACCATGAGAAAAATATGGAGTGCTTCACAAATTTGCATATCATCCTTGAGCAGGGGCCATACTTATCTTCTCAGTATTGTTCCAACTTTAGTATATGTGCTGCTGAAGTGAGCACCACCCTCTCTTTTTTAATCCACAATTGCTATTATCTTCCTTTTACTTCTCCAGAATTAACTTCAAAATCTACATGCTTTGCTTGGCTATCCTGTTATTTAGCCCTGTTGGTTTATTATTTAGATAAAAACATTCATCCTGAAACACAGGAATAAGAAAAGTGCAAGTGTGCTTACCTGGTGTATCAAATAAAACTCACCCAATTAATTCAGTCATTTGGCATAAAGGAGGCTCCTATCTCCTCCAGTTTTTCAGTCTCTCTAGGATGCTAATTGTTTTTCTTTTGATAGTCTTATAATTTTGGCCTGAAGTCTAAAATCTGGCCTGCTGGGCTATGTGTCAAATTTGTAAATTAGATGACATCTGTTTTGAATTTTAACCATCTTTAATTTTCTTTCAAGCTCTCTCTTCCCTTATTCATTTCCCCTTCAGTTGTAAGGGTCAGATTTTGCTAGATGCTTTAGACAAAAGTGTGGATCTCTCCGCTTTGTGGGGCACAGATTAAAATTACTGACGCTAAATGGTCACAATGAAGGCTATTCAGAGAAGAGATGTTGGGAGAGGAGCCTTGGCAACCATCCCAGAGAGGATGAGCCGCTAATACAAAAAGGGGGCAGTCCACACCAGTCTTTTTAAGGTTCCCACCAAATACTTATAATTGATCAGAAGGAGACTGATGGAGAAGGTTGAAATGAATGAAGTATTCTGAATTGAGGGAGAGGCTGAGGTGGCGATGGTGGTGGCAGTACTTGAAGGGCATGGTGACCTTTTATCTCTTAGCATTTTTTTTTCTCTCTTTTCCCTAGAAAAATAATAAAGGGAGGAGAAATGAATTTTTCTAATGCAGACCCATATTTGGACAGTGAGACTCCCTTTTTTCCTCCTATCTACATATCTCTTAAATTCTTCTTTTCATGAGGAAGTTGTCTATTGCTAATTGGATTGGGCCTACTTTATTAAGAACCATTTTTCCTGCTGGAATGCCTTAATGTAACACCCTGTATAACAAGTTTTTCCTTTATATAAACCCTTTTCACACATATAATCTCACAGAGAGTCAATTGGCCTCTTGTAACTTTGCATGTGTAGAGGCAAGAAAGAATGGACAGACTGTTGGCCAGAATACATGTCTGAGCTTTTACGTCTGATGCACATGCCAGTCACCATTGGAAGAAACGAGCAGGTTAGCTGTGCAGAGAATATAAAGTGGCTCCCCCAAACCCCAGCTGTAGAAGCTCTAAACTGAATTCTGAAACCACACCATGAAAATTAACTAACAGTGGCTCTGCTTACACACAGATGACAAATCATCCCTTCGTGATGCTGGCTTTGGCTTTCTTGGATGTTGCCATGTGTAGGCTGTTGCTAGGTGTAAATGCTGTTTTTAAAATGGAATATGTAGATTGCAGTGGTTTTCAACTGGGGGTGATTTCTGTCTCTAAGGGGACATTTAGCAATGTCTGGAGACATTCTTGGTTAGTACAACTGAGTGGGAGGTTTGCCACTAGCCTCTGGTGTAGAGAGGCCGGGGAAGTGGTAAGTATTTCTAGAGTGCACAGGATAGCTCCACAACTAAGAATTAACCAAATGTCAGTAACACCAAAATGAGAAATCCTGGTATTACAGACATCTGTACTAGATGTGGAACCAGGCAACAATAGATTTTAATTTAATTTTAATTTTAATCAAAAGTATGGTGTTGAGAGAAAAGGGCACTAGCTACCTGTCTTTCTTGAATGGACAGCTACTGTTGAGATGACCATCTTGGCCATAAAATATTCTCTGTGTGGAATAGGAAAAGAGGTGCTTCATATGGGCTCCCCTCCAGCTCCGTCTTTTCTTGGTTATCAGCATGCTTTTCCATGTGCATGTGGTTACTCACGCTAGACATCTCTGGGTTTTCATTCACTCTTCTCCCCTTCTCCTCAGCCCACCTCTCACCAGTAATTGACTCTTTCTAGTTCCAATCTGTCTCAACATGGAGGGAGCTGACTGCTAAGACTCCAAGAGTAGCATCCTGGTCACCCTCTCTCTTGCCAGCCAAATCCATTCAGGGCTCCACCGTGTCAGCCACTTCCTCACCCATCTAGTAGTCCTTTAGTGCAGAAATATTGAAAGCCCACTATCTGCTAATTACCGTGTTAGAAGCAGTGTTCATTCTCTGGGTAAAAGTCTTTCCAAGTCACCATGTTGCTTACAGAACAAACTCCTTGCTTCTCTGTGAATATGCCTCTGACCTAACTTTCCAGTTTACTCTCCTGCCCTCCACTGATGTATTCACTCCACTCACATTGAACCAATTGCTTTGCCTCAGTCTGGGTCACACACTCTTAAGCTCTTTTATCTTTGCACGTGAGGAGTGTCCTTTGTATTTGGAGTGCCCTTTCGACCCTTATTTGGGGAACTTTCATTCATCCTGTGCAACATGATCTGGTACCTATGCAGATGCCTGGCTCATGGAAGCTACTCAACAAATATGGAATGAATTTAAATTTCATCTTCTTTGTGAAACTTTCTTCATTTCCCTGGCTGTATGTCTCTTGTGCCACAGCCTGCTACACCCACTTCCACTAACCCCTCACACACACTGAGTGTGAACCTTTGAGGAATGATGTCTCTCGTCTTAGGTCTTGTTCTGTGTCTCTTGGGACCTTCAGGCTCTGCGCCATGCTGGACATAAAGTGGATCATTGTGACTAAATCTTCACTATTTTGTGAGGTTGGCTTCTGTGTTTCTGGAATGCTATTTCATACTGAAAATGATATGCATCATTTGTTAACCCCCCAAACTCACAATATCTGATGCTAGTCTTAAATGTGTCCTGCCCCTTCTCCAGAACTGAAAACCTTCCAATGCATAGGATCTGAAATTTTAGTCCATCTTTTATCATTTAGTTACTGTGTAACTTTGGGAAGAGATTTAACCAGTCTCTGAGCCTTTGTTTCTTCCTCTATAAAAAAGGAATAATGATAATTGCCCTTCTCAACTTACAGAGTGATCATGAGGATCAGATGAGATGATGAATTTGAACGTATTTTGTAACTCCTATGGTCATAAAACTTTCCAAGTGTCTCTCTATTCAAAATGTGACAAATATAATAAAACACTTCTCTCAATCTGGCATGGTCTAGACTTCTTGAAAGGACCAGATTCATCATATCCACTCTCTTCCTTCAACCCCAGGCATCCTATTTTATGCTCATCCATACCACTGGCAGATCACTCACTACAATCATCAGTAATTTTTAAATTGCCAGTACCTGTGGACACTTTTCTGTCCTTCCTTCATTTGACCTGAAGTCCAGTCTGCCTCTGCCTGAGATGTTCTCTGCATTAGGGCCAGAGCAAGCTTCCTAAAACATGGATTCTGATCATATCCTAATATGTAAAAATCCTACATGACTCCTCACAGCCTCCAGGATAAAATTTAAACTCCTTAAGAAGGTCTGTCATGTCCTGCACCATCTGGTCCTTGCCTATTACTTCATCAGTATTACCTAATATTGATGCTAGCAAGACAGAATGACTTCTGTTTTCAGAAAGTGTTGTGCTCTTCCACATACTGCCCCAAAGCCAGCTTGGTGTAATCTGGTCATCTTTCAAGACTTGGTTCCATATGTCACCTCATCTGGGAAGCATTCTCTGATTTCAGCTTCCCATTCTTCCTCATTCCATGCAGAAGTAGGTACCCCAATCTGTGTTCCCCAAACTCCTTGACACAATCATAATTTGCATAATCTTCCCACTATACTATAATTACCCACTTATTATTTACCAATCTCTGGACAATGAGCTCTTTGGATAAAAGAATATGTTTTATCTCTCTATGTGTCTAGCCATTGGCAGAATTCCTGGCATACAGTAAGTAAATGATTTAAATGTTTGTTGAATAAATAAACAAATTCTATAAACATTATTATTTGTACTACATTCTTATTTCTTTACTGTATTTTCTGCACTTTAAAAAATTGTTTTGGTTACATTCTGGTTTTTACAGATTTATAAAAATTCTGTCAATTGTCATAATTTATTCAGAAGTTACTCCATGTTGAGATAGTGAGTTTGGCTTTCTTTGGGAACTTTGATGCCTACAAAAGAAAGCATAGCCTTTGGTGCTATGCCTCCATGGGTTTGCAGCAGATCCTAAGGTCCCCAGGAATTCCTGCTCACCTGTCATTTCTGGCCTTGGTGGTTTCCAGTTGTCGGGTAAGGAGCGTGGAAATGGCAGTGAAGCTGTTGTTCATGCGGAAGATGTCTCTGCTCTGCGGGCCCAGGATGGAGGAGAAGGTGTCCGTGATGCTCTTGATCTCCAGCAGGAGAATATGATGAAACGAGTGCTCCATGCTGGCCAGCTGACTCACCAGGAATGGCAGGCAGCTCCTGGCTCTCTCCTGCAAGAACAATGGAGAACGCATACAATTGCTGGTGGGGATAAAAATGGGAAACAATATGGAACAATATGGCTGTTCCTCCAAAAATAGAACTACCCTATGATCCACTAATCCCACTTGTGGGAATCCATACGAAGGAAACAAAATCATTATCTCAAAGAGATACCTGCACAGCTGTGTTCCAGAAACATCACTTGCAACAGCCAAGACAGGGAAGCAACCTGAGTGTCCACTGACAGATGAAGGGGTGAAGACAATATGGCACACAGGCATGGAATGAAGAATTATTCAGCCATGAAAAAGAAGGAAATCCCACCATCTGTGACAACATAGATGAATCTGGAGGGCATTATGCCAAGGGAAACAAGTCAGACGGAGAAAAGACAATTACGTACTGATATCTCTTATATGTAGAATCTTTAAAAAAAAAAAAAGTCAAACTCATAGAAACGAGAGACCAGAAAAGTGGTTGCCAAGGGCTAGTGGGTGGGGGAAATAAGTAAAAGTTGGTAAGCGGTACAAACTTTCAGTTATAAGATGAATATGGGTTTGAGAGGTTAATGCATAACATGGTGACCACAGTTGCTAACATGGTATCATGGAACTGAAGTTTGCTAAAATATATGGGATAATGGATTGGCTAGTTAAATTGATGAGAGGAATCCTTTGATACATGTATATGTATATCAAATCATCCTGCTGTACATTTTAAATATCTTATAATTTTACTTGTTGATCATACCTTAATAAAACTGGCAGGGGGTGGGAAGGAGTGGAGAATAATGAAGAACTAAGGCCTTGGAAGGAAAGTTATGACCAACCTAGACAGCGTATTAAAAAGCAGAGACATTACTTTGTCAACAAAGGTCCATCTAGTCAAGGCTATGGTTTTTCCAGTGGCCATGTATGGATGTGAGAGTTGGACTGTGAAGAAAGCTGAGCACCAAAGAATTGATGATTTTGAACTATGGTGTTGGAGAAGACTCTTGAGAGTCCCCTGGACTGCAAGGAGATCCAACCAGTCCATCCTAAAGGAGATCAGTCCTGGGTGTTCATTGGAAGGACTGATGCTGAAGCTGAAACTCCAATTCTTTGGCCACCTCATGCGAAGAGTTGACTCACTGGAAAAGACTCTGATGCTGGGAGGGATTGGGGGCAGGAGGAGAAGGGGACAACAGAGGATGAGATGGCTGGATGGCATCACCGACTTGATGGACATGAGTTTGGGTGGACTCCGGGAGTTGGTGATGGACAGGGAGGACTGGCATGCTGCGATTCATGGGGTCACAAAGAGTCGGACATGATTGAGCAACTGAACTGAACTGAACTGAAGGCCTGTATTTTAAAAGAAAGTCAGAGTCCCATGACCTGCAGATGACAGTTCTATGGGGAGTATACTTACAGAGCTAGCTGAAGCTAACAATGTTTCATTTATGATGCCTCTGAATTGGCTTTTTCGAGGTTTTAGTTTTATCCTGATTCTCAGGACATTTTAAAAAATTTTTCCTGTCACTCCCTTATTAAGAATATGTAGTCTCATGAACCTACCTTGCCATGTCCAAATCTCTCAACCACCGCTACTGATCTGACCTCACACATCCACCCTTCCAGACTATAGTTCTTCCTGGGGCCAAGGTTCCACGCCAGTGACTCACTAGCTCCCCAAGGACACGGGAGGCCTGATCAGTGCACCCTCCATCCATCCACCTGTCAGATGATGCCATGTACTATACTGGTTTACCTCTTCTCCACAGGATATCTTCACTCATCTATTCACTTTAAGCATGTGTCAGGACGTTACAGATTTATGTGCCTGGTTGAATGAGTAGATTCTATTAGTTAGCTTTAATCAAGTTAAGTCTCACAATTGACTTAAATAGATTCCTTCAAAGAAACTGATGATGAAAGAATATGAATAACTTAGGTATGAATGAATAAGAAAATGGCTTAGCTGACAGGTCTCCTATACCTAGGAGAACTCATCAGGCATATTATGGGCTGATAGGTTTTAATCCAACATGACTGGAAGAGAGCCATAAAAACTGAAAATTATCTAGAAGGTTATTTGAAATGTAGATTTGTGCCCAAATAAATAATGATTTACCATCAATAATTTAAAATATGCTTATTTCATCTTTAACTGCTCTTTTAAAATCTTTTTTTTTACTTTTTAAAAAATTAATTTATTTTTTAACTGAAGGATAATTGCTTTATAGAAATTTGCTGTTTTCTGTCAAACAGCAACATGACTCAGCCATAGGTATACACATGTCCCCCCCTTGTGAACCTTCCTCCCATCTCCCGCCCCATCCCATCCTTTATGTACTTAAAAATTTTTATAATGGTAGTATAATAGAATATATGTATAATTATAAACAAATACATGTCAGAGATTGATGCTCAAAACCCTTTTAAGTGGTAGGTGTACTGGTCTTAATTAACTCTTCCAGCTAGGAAGGAATTTCCCTGTTTCCTTTGTTACAGCATTTTGAGCCTTCATTTCTTTCAAGATGTAACTCCTGTCTCCTTCACGAAGCCATCCCAGTGACCTCTTGTGTCTGAATTTTCACTGTATTACAAACTCCTTTTCAAAAATCTTAATGGGCTTCCCTGATAGCTCAGTTGGTAAAGAATTCGCCTGCAATGCGGGAGACCTGGGTTCGATCCCTGGGTTGGGAAGATCCCCTGGAGAAGGGAAAGGCTACCCACTCCAGTATTCTGGCCTAGAGAATTCCATGGGCTGTATAGTCCATGGGGTCTCAAAGAGTTGAACATGACTGAGTGACTTTCACTTTCACTTTAATACTTGATTGCATTTGATAGTTTTGTTTACTCATGATTTTTTTCCATCACTAGATCAGTACTGCAAGTCTATAATATGCCTGTGCTAGACTTGAATCTGTCCAAGCCTTGTGCTCTGTTAACGAGCACAGGTTTAATTCTTACCATTACCCTAGGACACGACTGAAGCGACTTTGCATGCGTGCATGCATTGGAGAAGGAAATGGCAACCCACTCCAGTGTTCTTGCCTGGAGACTCCCAGGGACGGCGGAGGCTGGTGGGCTGCCGTCTATGGGGTCGCACAGAGTTGGACACGACTGAAGCGACTCAGCAGCAGCAACAGAAGCAGCGCTGCCCCAGGTCACGAGAGTAGTAAAGAACTCGCCTGCAAGTGCAGGGAAACTAAGGGACGCGGGTTCAATTCCTGGGTCAGGAAGATTGCCTGGAGGAGGGCATGGCAACCCAGTCCAGTTTTCTTGCCTGGAGAATCCCATGGACAGAGGAGCCTGGCGGGCTACAGTCCATGGGGTCGCAAAGAGTCAGACATGACTGAAGCCTCTGAGCATGCATGCAGACACCAGGTGGCAAAGGAGACAAGAAGCAGCCTCTGCCTTTAAGGGACCCACAATCCCCCCGTCCATGTATAACTTCCTAATGGTTAAATGTACCACTCGAGTCTCCTAAAGGTGCCACTTCTCATACATCAATCAACCTGGCACAGAACTGGCACAGAACGGAGCCTGTAGCATCTCCACTCTGGGTACGTCTCAATTCACTGGTTTAAGTAAACCTTGTACAGCAAGACATGTACGCGTGTGTGCGTTAGTCACTCAGTCGTGTCTGACTCGGCAACCCCATGGACTGTAGCCGACCAGGCTCCTCTGTCCATGGAATTCTCCAGTCAAGAATACTGGAGTGGATAGACATTCCCTTTTCCAGGGTATCTTCCTGATCCAGGGATTGAACCCTGGTCTCCTGTATTGCAGGCAGATTCTTCACTGTCTGAGCCCCCAGGGGAGCTCTAAATGCCAAGATATGACTTTACAAAGAAAGTACGTGTTTGCAAAGGCATTCTGTGCTTTACAAGAAATACTTAGTACAGAACAGATTTCAGTAGTGAATATCCCTAATTTTTAGTATTTAACTTGGTTTTCAAAGATTCCATGTATAATTACATTGGAACACATCTCTTGGGGAAGGAGGTACTTGCCAATCAACTCCTTAATAACTATTTGTTAAGAACCTCTTTTAGTTGATCAGTCATGTCTGACTCTTTGCAACCCCACAGACTGTGGCTCACCAGGCTGCTCTGTCTATGGATTTCCCAGGCAGGAACACTGGAGTGGGTTGCCATTCCCTTCTCCAGGGGATCTTCCCAACCCAGGGATTGATCCCAGTTCTCCTGCACTGAAGGCAGACTTTTTTTTTTTTTTTTAAATATTTATTTATTTTGCTGCTCTGGGTCTTAGTTGCAGCACGTGTGATCTAGTCCCCTGACCAGGGATTAAACCCAGGCCCCCTGAATTGGGAGTGCACAGCCTTATTCACTGGACCGCCAGGAAGTCCTGCAGGCAGATTCTTTAGTGTTTGAGCTGCCAGGGAAGCCCTAGGGCACAGTCTCTGTGGGACTCAGACACACTTCTGTGAGCTGGAGAGCTAACCGAAGAGGTATGTACTCACTGAAGGATAACAATATTAGATGAATGAAAAATGAACACCATTGGAACAAGCTCCTGAGAGCCTATTTTATACTTTGGCTCATGAAATTGCTAGGTTACAAAGGGAAATTTAAGTACTCTTTTTTTCTATTTTTCTAGTACTCTATTTTTCTAGTCAACTATTTTTTTCAATATAGATGCTTTCATTCATGCAAGGGTTCTGTATGTGAATTCATGGTGTGTGATTCATCACAGGGATGTTTTCCCTTCCTCATTTAAAGACAAAAGCATGAGACAAGTGCTCGGGCCTGGTGCACTGGGAAGACCCAGAGGAACTGGGTGGAGAGGGAGGTGGGAAGGGGGATCAGGATGGGGAATGCATGTAAATCCATGGCTGATTCATGTCAATGTATGACAAAAACCACTACACTATTGTAAAGTAATTAGCCTCCAACTAATAAAAATAAATGAAAAAAATAAATAAAGACAAAAGCTGGATGTTGGGGTCCACACCATGTACCAGACACTGTTTTAGAAACTAGGAATACAGCACCGAAGAAAAAACAGTAAAAGCCTTTGCCACCATAATGAGGCAGATAAACAAGATACACGTGTAAAATACAGTGTGTGTTGGATGCAGAAACGTGCCTCAAAGGAAAAAAGAACAGAACGGGGAGACCCAGGGAGGGGAGTTCATGTCAAACAGTAGAGTCAGGTCAGATTTCACAGAGAATATGATGTGTGAATTCTACAGGTTTTAAGATCTAAACGCAACATTTTCAATAGCCACAGAAAACAATTACAGTAAAACATATCTTGATTGACTCAGGGAGGTCAGGAGAGATAAGAACTGGGACACAGGAGATGTGGCACTTTACAACGGAGAGTGCAATTTCAAATTTTAGGTAACGTCCTCCACTTCAGCTTCAGGTTCTTCTTCAGCAACTTTTTAAAAGTCAGTCTACTAACATTTCACTTGCTTATCTAAGAGGTGTCCCTATGGTTTCATTAAGAGACCTTTTTTGAAAGCACATGTCTTCCTAAAGGTGAGGATGGCTGAAATCAACACAATTCTGGATGATTTTCTGGCAGCCAAACTGAGCTGAAGGGAAAATTAATCACAGCGCAGGAACAAGAAAAGTTATAACTGCTCTGGAACTCACACATGAAACCAAGCCAACCTCACGTCGTTTGTTCTGAAACCTTGGAGCACATCCATGTACCTCACAGGGGTAACAGATGTGACTTTGGATTAAAAAGTGTGAGGTGAGGGTAAGAAGCGGGTTAGGGGGTTCTGACTTCTTTCTTGGCGCCACGATATTTTGTCTCTGGGGGCCAGTGGCTGCATTTTTCTGCTTTCAGTCATCCTGCCATGGGGACAGGGTCAACAGCACCTGCATGCTTTAATGGCAGGCCTGACCTCATCCCTTCTGACATAAACTGATTATTTAATATTAAAACAATAATAGCCAACCCACAGAGAGCACTTAATCTAAGCACCAAACCTACTCTATATGCTTTTTAGGTATTTATTCATGCAATCCTCCCAACAACACTGTGAGGTAAGTACTGCAATCAGTTCCATTTTATAAGAAGGAAATTGAGGCACAGATGGAGGACTAACTCAGTCCAGGTCACACTGCCCCCCAGGTCTCTAAAGCTGTGTCTTCACTGGCTACGTCTCCACCCCCTCCCACCCCAAACCCCAAACTCCCCACTTCTTTTTCCTATACCTTATATATGTGATCCTTTTCACTTTATATTGATTTAGCAGTATAAATATCATAAATACCCCATAAGTACAGAATGGAACAGCAAGTCTTAAACTTTTTGGCCTTGGGAACTTTTTACTGTTTCAAAAATTACAGAAGACACCAAAGATTTTTTTGTTTATCTGATTGTATCTATTGATATTTACCATCTATTTGGTTAAATAAAAGAAATTCCAGAAAATGTCTGGAGAGGTTTTTGACTGTTACAATGGGAGATGGGAGGGGATGAGTTGGTCGTGTCTGCTGGGCAGAGGCTGGAGATGCTGCGAAGCCACCCGCGGTGCACAGGATGGCCCCCTGGAAACCAACAGCTATCTGGCTCAAAATACCGATAGTGCCGACCTGGGCTAAGTGAAAGTGGCTTTTCGTCTGTTTGGTTTCTTCGCTACACACATGCAGTGGTGAAGGAGACAATGAAGTGTACGCTTGGTCTCACTGTCTTGATTTGTGCTAAGGCACTGCCAGCTTTGCCCATGGTTGCTTTTGTCCTTTCAGTACAAATGTCAACCCAGTGAAAAAGGTCAATGATGTGTGAGTATTAGTGTGAAAATAGCTTTGACCTCTAAGATCTCTGAAGGGGTTTCAGAGGTCCGTGGACTGCACTGAGAACTGATGAACTAGAATCAAGGGTCAGCAAACTTTCGGTAAAGAACCAGATAGCAAATATTTTTGGCTTTATGGGCCATGTGGTATCCGTTATGGGAAAACAGCTACAGACAATAAGTAAATGAATAGGTGTGGCTGGATCTGGCTCACAGGCAGTGATTTGCTGACCCCTGAACTAGATTATATGCTTGCAAAATTGCCTTGGCCATACCATTCATTTTTCGTGTGTTATTCATTTTGTTTGTAAAATACTATTACTGCTGTCTCATAAAAACTCTTCTGTTACTCTTTGTTAGGATGCGTGCCTATGTGCTCAGTCACTCGGTCATGTCTGACTCTTAACAACCCCATGGACTGTAGCCTGCCAGGCTTCTGTGTCCATGAGATTCTCCAGGCAAGAATACTGGAGTGGGTTGCCATTTCCTCCTCCAGGGGATCTTCCGGACCCAAGGTTTGAACTTGCATCTCCCACATCTCCTGGATCGGAAGGCAGATCCTATACACTAAGCCACCTGGGAAGCCCTTTTGTTAGGATAACAGAATGTGAACCAGAATGCGGCCAAAGATGAAAACATGGGAGTCTGGTTATGATGATGATAGCTTCCCTCTACTAAGCATCCACTATGTGCCAGGTACTTGGCATCTGCTTCCTCACCTAACCCTCACGACAACATTGCAAAATGGTAACATGATGGAGATACTGATAAGAGTGCCAATCATTTGATCAAGATTACACAAGATCTGCCTGACTTCAGAGCTTGAATATTCCCACTTTGGTGAGGCTGAAAAAGATGGCTTAGTGCAGCCTCATGTGCGTTCTCCCTTGTCTACCCACAGCAGGCATCACCAACTGATTACAGCATTCTCTGCTGACACTTTCCAAGACCCTTTCTCAACATCACCCTCCCTGTGAGAGGGTCTCAATCCTGGCTGTATGTATTAGAATCACCTGGCAAGCTGTTGGAACAATTTAAATGCCCAATAATTCCTCTCCCCCACTCCGTTTCTATTTAATTTCATCGTAATGGGTGGCATACAGGGACAGAAATTTTTAAAACCTCCCAGATAATTCTAATATAAAGCCAGGGTTGAGAATCACTAGTTGATATAGTTGCAAATCTGTGAAAAATTGAGAATTTGGTGATTTAGGAAATATGGATTTGGCCCTAAAATCCACATTTTTCTCTCTATCCTTTATCAATTTACAAGCGGGTTAAAGAAAATAATACATTTTGCTGCCTGAATGAAAATATTGTAATTCCTGGGCATCTGTTATTGCTTTTTTTATTGTGCCATATATTGTATTTCTTCATAATTCATCTCTTAGACGTTTCCACACACCAAAGAGACACTTGCAAGGTGCATTAGGAATGTAAATCAAATGAGCTTACTCTTAATGCTTTCTCAGTGGAGCTTTGCCAACGAAAATCCAGCTTTTGCTGAGGAACCCTCAGAAGCCTGAGTGGGGACAGCAGTGTTTAACTGCTTGGGTGTACATTCATTCCATGAGTCTCTTTCCTAAAGATGGTGCAGCTATTAGCTTCAGAGCAAGAGTTGAAGGGTTATGTGTCCTCAACTCCCTCTCAATTCCCTGGCTTCAGGAAACTCTGGAGCAGGGGAGTCAACTCTTTCTGATTGGTCCTGGGATTTTCCTTGTTTCAACGCTGAAGGTTGAAACTCTTCAATCAAGGGCAAATTGGGACAGTTGGGCACCCCACTCTGGAGTGAGAAAGTGTGAAACTATTTCAGTTCAGAGAACTCTGCTAGACAGCCTCATGCTGCTGGCGGATGTATGTATATGTGTGTGTGTATGTTGTGTGAATCTGTGTATGTGTGCACACAGAGCCGACTACTATTATTCATGGTAGCTGTGTTCTATAAAGTCACGTCAGACACTGGCTTAGCAAACGTGGAACCACTGCTTCTAAAGGAAACACAGGAATAGGTTCCCAAAAGCCTCCAGCCACATATTTTCATCAACTGATCAATACATAACCTTGTTTTATGTGTGCTTCTATTTAAAGATGTCTTAAGTGATACAGATCATTAATTCATTAAATTTGAGCTCAGCCAAGAGCGCTATAATTCATGGCCAAATGCAGCCTATGTAATTTTACCCATGAGGTGGATCACAGCCATCTGGTACTTGGGAACACCAGAGAGCACTTCAGCACTAAACTTGGGACATCTTAAACATGAAATCACCAACAAAGAGAACAAAGGTGAGAAGAACGTGGCACTAAATAAATCCTCCTCCTTTGTAACTAGGGGGTTGGGTATATGACTTTATCCTGGGCACTTGGACTTGAGGTGAAATTTTCTGGGATGGGAAACTGATGGAAAAGGTTTTCTTCCCAAATAAGAATAGACACACGGAGGGACACATGCCTTTTCTTTAACCAGATGTTGCTGGGTCTACAGCATATGCTGCCCGGATCTGTGGCAGCCAGCTTGCAAGTAAAAGGGGACATGATTACAGGCCATGTTAAGATCCCAAGGAGGTGGAGAGAAAGAGCCTTATCATCAACGGTTCTCGATGACCTTGTGGAACTTTGGAGGGACCCTGGACCCATCAAGTCTTGCAGACTTCTTAAATGAGATAATAAATATTCTTATTATTGAAGCTGGCTTTAGTTTAATATGCTATTACCAACTCATCTTAGCTGACACAAATTCTTCAAGACTTTGCTAGGAGGAATAATGAAACAGTACCTAAGAAGGACCTGGCATAGAGCAAATGATTTTTTTTTAATGGCAGAAATCAATTGTTATTATAAGTAGTATTTTTAATAAGATGTGATGATACTGGAAATATCAATGAATTAAAAAATAAGCCATTCAGTAGAGGCCTAATGTTTTATTATAAATATTATTGTTTTCAATGCCAGGCATACTATTAGCACACAGTAAATGTTTAATATTAGTAGTTTTTTTTGACATTATGGAATACATGCTGTACATGAAAGAACAGATATTTAAGTAATGAAACAGAACATTGGCAATACCACTGAAGGCACCAATGTGCCCCTCCCCTGTGCTTCCTTCTTCCTCTCTCTGAGTACCTCCTTCACAGAGAAACCAATATCAGGTTTTAAAAGCCATTTTTAATCAGTGGGAGTCCACCTTGGAACACAAAAATTTTACTTACTGGTGGTGCATGAATCCTGGTCCTATTTTCCTGGAAGGCTTTTAGGCTCTCTTATTCTGTGGTCTGTTCAAAGTTTGGGATACTAACCTTTAAAATAAAATTTTAAAGATTCTATTGATGGATGAGTGTATAGTCCCTCTTTTTAGAAATTCCAGATGACTGAGTCCGGGTCATTACAGACCTGTTTCTGCTGGAGTCAACTGGACTGTCCGTGCAATGTGCAAAGCTTCTCCACGCCAGCGGGGCCTCCCCGAATCACACCCACCTGAAGATTTATAGCTCTTTCTGAGACACTTTCTAGCAGCAGCCCAAACTGTTTCACGGCCTCAAAATTTCCCCTTGAAACAAGGAGCAGTTAAGTGTTTGGCTTTCTAGAGGCTTCCTTTACTGCTTGGAAAGTAGAAGTGGTAAGACACTAGCAGGGCAAACAAGAGTCCAGGCTGTTCTAATTGTCAATACATGTGAGAGATTTCTTGGGATACATATTTCCAGAGGGAGTCCCACCCTGGGAGAACAGAAAAGGTGGCAGTCCTTGGAAAGCCCTCCCAACAGAGCAGGCCCAGGGGCTGGTGTGGGGGTCCCAGAGCGCGTCAGAAGCTCTTTTCTGTGTTCGAATCCTGGCACTACCAGCAGCCAGTCATGACTTGGGCAAGTCACTTAACTCTCCATGGCTCAGTTTATGAAACAGATTAATGTACCCACCTCATCGAGAGGTGGTGACGATTCAGTGAGTTAAAAACAAAGTATTCACAACAACGCCTGGCACAGAAAAGTGCTAAATAAACGTTAGCTGTTATTGTTTCAGTGTTGAAAACCTTAAATGTAAATGCAGATGTATCTAAATTATCACTGAAACTAAAGCAAGCTGTCTCAAAAGCCATATATCCCCTTAATTTTTCCAGTTAACATTTTGTGATTTGATGGAAGGTTTGGAAGTTCTGAAAATGTCCAAAACCTCAATACCAGCCCAGGAAGCAAATATAGGCCACTGTTTTGGTAACCTGTGAAAAAGTTTACCTAGAAATGAAATTTGTTCAACATTTTACCAAGACAGCCTATTTCTCTTTTTAAAAACATTACATGAGGGCTTTCCTGGTGGCTCAATGGAAAGGAATCCACCTGCCGATTCAGGAGACGTGGATTCCATCCCAGATCTAGGAAGATGCCACATCCTCAGGGCCACTAAGCCCCTGGGCCACAACGATGGAGCCTGCACTTGAGAGCTCCGGGACCACAGCCTCTTGAGCTCGGGCACCCAGAGCCCGTGTTCTGCAACAAGAGCAGCCACCGCCACAAGAAGCCCAAGCACCCCAACTGGATCATAGCCCCCAGTCCTAGCAACTGGAGGAAAGCCTGTACAGCTATGAAAATCCAGCACAGCCAATAAATAAATAAGATTGTTTATTTAAAATACTAGCACAAAAATATACGTAAAGGGCTTGCAAAGTCAGTAGGCATCAAGTGCTGTCAGTTTATCATATTCAAAAGCTAAGATTCAACAATTTTAAATATAGGACATCAACAGAGCAAGCTGCTTGAAATCCTTTTTTGTGGAGCAGAGCAGAGAATAAATAAACGAAAACATTGTTGATGTCTCTCTTAGGCAGATAATCCTCCAATTTTGAGCTGATTTTTAAAAGAGCATTCTGAAAGTCATATTCCTCAATTCTTTCTTTTATCCTCTAGTCATGCCTCAAGTTTCTGTATATAAGCTTGGAATTAATTGAACATATTTTTCTTCCCATTGATAAACAAAGTTTATTATAATTTAAACAGATTTATATATTCTAAATAAATATTTAACCCAACGTAAAGGGAATAAGTTCCCATCCTTTCCTTATTATTTTTGATTCAGTTTCTATGATTTTAGGAACACACAGTTTCCAGGGGCACACGCAGAGTAATAAATCATGCCTAGTAAAACAATACTGTCTAGGCAAAACAATTTTAAAAAATAAGTCCCAGTAATAAAATTCAAGAAACAGCTGATGAAAACAGATGTATCCTTTGTTTTGAATGAACCTCAAATTTTCTAACATGGCAAAAATTAGAGATCAGCTGGACTCAGTTCAATTCCATGCACTTGGCACAGAATGCTAAAGTAAACCATGCCCTTGTTAAAAGAAAAATACAAACAAAAAACACAAGGGATAATTTTTGCACTTATAAAGCAATTATGGCTTTTATTTAATATTTAAATGTGGAGCTTACCATGTCTTCTTCAAAGAGGTGTTTGAACGAAGTTGACTTAGGATTTAAAGTAGAAATCATAGAATGTAAATGTAACTTACTTTTATGCCTTGCTATGTGAGACAATAATGTAACCTAATAAATTCTGCTTTTAAATGTGATTGTTTTTTTTAAAGGGTAGAAAACTGAACATGGTCTCCTGTCAGTAAGAGTTTCTAATTTAAGAGCATTTTCCCCTAAAGAGCATTTGGTGTGGCCACATTTAAGTCTGAAAACCCAGATCTCTCTTTGTTTGTGCTGAGAGTTCATCTTTCAGCATCTTTTCTTTGCATTGACCCCCAAATACTTATAGACCTTAAAGCTTGTAGAAATCTATCTAATTTGAGCTTCAAGCATAGTGTTGTTTTGTGGGTTGATAAAGGATTTAGAGGTCGGATTTACTCTTTAAAAACTGGGGGCTTGGGAACTTAGCCTTTTAAAGGTAAATCTTTTGTGTGGGCCCAAGCGACTCAGACTGAATTATACAGAGCCAGAATTTCTTCTCCCACCACACCATGGTCCCCTCATGTAAATTACCTCTCATTGATTATCCCCAACAATGGTTCCACTATTTCTTTTGCTTCAATTAAGCAAACTTTTTGAAAGAGCATTGGGGATTTTAGCATTGAAACATTTTTTCAGAACTCAAAGCAGCAGCCCATCTTTAACTACACAATATCTATTTAGCAAATGTGGTATAATCACAGAAAGATAGAAAAAGTAACCACAGATCTTCTGGCCTAATCATGGAAACCATTTTGAAGAAAGTTGCTTATTATGGGACCAAAAAGAAAGAAAAGAAATAGGGAGAAAGAAAAAGAAATTGTGTTTGAACTTTTTGCCAGGAAAAAAAGAAAAAGAGCTTTGTGGTCATTAGAAAAGGAGCACAATATGGTATGATTTAACTCAATTGAACTATACATCAGCTACAATTGAACTTCCCATACTTTACTCATTACATTACATAATTTACTCATTATGCAATTAAATACAAGATGCCTATCTTTCTTTGCACCTACTTATTAAAAAAAAAAAGCCAGGATGTTTGATTCATGGTAGCGGACATATAACTCCCAAAATACAAGTTAGACAGAAGTACTTGGATAAGTGTTACCTCATTATGTATAGAGGAGAATGAAATGGAAAAATTCAGTTTGCAAATGTGACCTTGCCTGAGATTGGCAATTTCCTTAGCTAGGATAGATTAAGTTTTTCTGCTACATGTGTGACCCCTATCCTGCCAATGCTCCCCCTTTCTGTTCCTGGATTTTGCCTTGGGTTAATTATTTCTGGTCTCATAGCAACCATGTTTTCATTGTGAACCTCCTGAACTGCTTGCTGGAAATAAGCAGGACATAAATAAATAAGTAAATCAAAATATGCAAACAAACTGCAGCTAATAGGATGGGGCTTGAAGGTAAGGCTGGCCATGGTGTGCTTGAAAGAGAAGGTCTGAAATGTACTAGCTTGGAGGAAAAAGTAACTTTCCAAAGTGCTTTCCAGTCACTTGTGAGCTCACCTTTACGTAAACAGTGGAAATAAAGCAGAACAGCCTTTTTAGGATTTTTAGATAAGGCTGTGTTGAGATCTTGAATGGACTCATGGTCCATTTTTACCTTAGTCTATTTGGGCTTCTCACAGTTTTGAAGACTGCTAAGTCCAAGATCATTGTGTCGGTAGATTTGGCTTTTGGTTCCATTGAGGAAGGGGACAAAGGAGCTCCCTGAAAACTCTTTAATAAGGGCACTAAGCCCATACATGAGGGCCCCATCCCCGAGGCCTAATTACCTCCCAAAAGCTCCACCTTTTAATACCATCACTTTAGGATTAGTCTTCAACACAGGAATTGTGGGGATGGCTGTGCACATTTAGACTAGAACATGATTTAATTTTGCCATTTCTGAGCAGAATAATAGAAGCATCATCTCATTGTATCCATTGTTTTCATTTTATCTACTGTGTGGGATACTAAAACCTATGCATTTAGCCTTCAAGGTGATTCTCACTTTCTAAAGTGGAGGATGGTAGAATATTTCCTTTAGGAAATTGCTGTAACTTCCCATTTCCTCCCATTGCTCACCTTCTCTGCCAATTTAATCTGTACCTACCAGTCTCGAAGAGAAAGAGTTGATCACCAAATCATGTTTTGGGAATGCAGAGCTATCACAGAGAAGGTGGGCTCTGGGAAGTGTTTCAAAGGAGGAAGGAACATTTGATTGAGACAGGGGCCACTGTCACAGCTAAAGGAAGATTGTCTCCTAAGAAGAAGGTAGTAGAAGGAAGAGCCAGAGAAAACATAGACAGCAATAGGAGTTTAGTATAATCCAGGGATCTCTACAATCAACCATGCTAAGTAAATAAAGACTTCAGTAACAGGAGATAGGAAAGTGTCTGTTTTCCACTTATCTGGGTGAATTGCCAGATATTTGAAACTCTGTGGAACTGACGTATCACTGAAGTTGGGAAATCTACAGTTCTGAAAACATTCACTTTCTAGGCATCTTAAATTTATTAATCTTAAATAGCAACTATTTCTTTACCTACTCTAGATTTACTTATTACTTAACAAGGAATAAACTGATGCCAAGATACCCTTCTCAGTGTAATTTCTTTTCTGTTGCCTACATGTAAATAACAAGACTCGTTCTGGTTAATGCTAAGAACTCTAGCCGAACGTTTCAGCGTGGCGGTCCACTGCTGATCTGCTGACTGTCAGATGCATCTTTTCTTAGAGGCTGTGAGCTAGCACTACATTCCCCACTGCTAGTCACTAAACAAAACCAGACTTACTGTTTTTGATAAGTAAGGAAGAGAGCTGAAATGTAAATATCAGCTCAAATAGTACAGTTATGGCTATGCAACAAAACTCATCTACTTTCAAGGGTTCTCCTCATAATTTTTGAGAGTAAAATTATTTAAAAAAAAAACCCTTAACCTCATGATGACACTGCCTCTGTGTCAAATCGTGCTGGGAGTTTTGGGGATGCTTCCAGATCCTGGTTGAAATATGATGAATCAAGTAACAAGAAAAAAAATGGAAAACTTAAGCAAAGGAAAATCTTGTATATATACCCCCTATGTTATTATGTATAAAAGTGCTAATTAGGAACACTCTCCTCATCCTTCCCCCATCACCACCCCCTTTTCCACAGGAGTGGGGATGGGGTGAGGAATTCTAGGAATGTTACATAGGGAGTATCAAAGCCCAGTGAAGGATCCTTTCTAAGAGAAGAAAAACCAGAGCCCCTTCCAACAACAAAAGGGTTGATTTTTATTAAATATTTAACTTTGCACTCTCTCCAGAGCCTTGCCCTCATCAGATGTGTGGCAAATGCTCAGAAACTGTATAATAAATAATACTTGATGCTCCCTGGGTTTCTATTTGCTCTAACATTGCCAAAGATGATCATTTTTAAAGGTTACTGATTTCTTACTTTGTAACAAAATGAGTCTTACAAAGAAACCTGTGGGGGTATGGCTGTGTGTGTTTGTAAGCCATACATGAATCATGCACGCATGTACACATGTGGGTATGTCCAGACCTCGGGGGAATCCTCTAGTAGATGAACCCTGTGGGAGCTGGGTCCTTGAGACCAGTGCCTCTTACACTCTAATGTGCACACAGATCACCTGCGGATCTTGTTAACTTGTACATTCTGAATCTAGTTCCCCGTGATGCCCAATGCCAGAGACTACACTTTGGCCACCACTTAGAAAGGAGACCAGTAGAACCTGAAAACCAACAGCGACAACCCATGACTGGAACCTAATGTCTGTAGTGTTCCTGGTCTTCCTTATGACCCGCCATGTCATCAGCAGCTGTCTACTAGCGTGAGACCTATACTAGTGTCAAGTTCCAATCTCGATGTAACAGCTGGTCAGCAAATATTTGTGGTTCACATGCTAGGAGCCCATTTCAGGGATGGACAGTGCAGGGGTACAAAGAAGTATGAGGTACCATGCCCTCTTTTGCAGTGCTTACAGCAGGTTAGGATTGGGGTGTGGATTCATATACCGAGTGAACAGAAGGCAAATGCTACCAGAAGTCAGGTGCAGACTCCACGTTAGAGGTGTACACTCACACATGCTCAGAGCAGGGGAGATGACGGTGGCTGGGGAAGGCAAGGAAATGAATTTTTCTGGGATCGGGCTCCCCAGAAACAGACCGTGAGATGATTTATGTGCAAAGCATCTCTTTGGAAACTCAGGAGATGAGTATGGGAGTTTAAAAATGAGGCAGAGAAGGGAAAGAGCTTGGAAAGGCTGCCTGGGAATTCTGGGAAAGGGTAATCTCATTAGAGGGTTGACGGAGTTGAGGTGTAAATACCCCCATCATTGGTTGAAGGCTGCTGAGGAGGCTGGGGGGATATTCCTCATATATCTATCCTGCCATGCATGTTAGCAGGGTGGCCTGTGAAGCTGAGGAAACCCACAGGCTCAGAAATGCAGGTTCTGGCAGTTGAAGGGTCTGGCTTATGCTGAAGTGGGGCTATGGGCAGAGCAAGGCCTGTGCTACAGCCTTTGAAGAGCAGCAGGATTTGAGCTGGAATTAGCAACTACTTTATCCTCTCAGCTCACCTGCTGTCAATGCCCAGCTGTTATTTCTGATGAGTCTGATATTCATTTACATCTTAAGCTCAAGCCTAGAAGGGTAAATCACTAAGTAGAAACTTTCTGTTTTTGCTGGAGCAATCACAGGCCTACTTCCTCACAGATGCTGGCAAAAGAAAGTCAGAAGCCCCCTCTGAAAAGAGATGAGATCAGATCTGTGGGGATCAGGCTGACCGTCCTTGGGGTTCAATCCTGAGGAGAGACTGGTCAGGCAGAGGCCCCTTCAAGGACGTGCCGAGCTCTCCCCTCAAAGACGCACTGGAAGAGCTCGGTGGTTTGGTCAGTTGGCCTGAATTACAGTTGATAATTACAAGACATTGTTGAAAATTGCTGCAACATGTAACTTTTGTAATCATTATTTACTATCCTACATTTGCAACTATTTGTGGGGACTGTTTGTCCTTTTACCAGGCTCTTTAGTTTCTTGGGAACGCTGAGGTACACAGTATTCATTTGCCTGTCCACACGCTAAGGGGAAACAAAACACTGGTGACCTGGACACCAGCGATAAATAAGCGTGGAGAGAAAAGGTAGAAAACGGGACCTGTCTGCGGATCCATGAGGAGTGTCGGCATCTGGAATGAGTCTGCACCAGCTTCAGCCCTCTCCCCTCCTCCATTATCCATTCCACGCTCCAGGCACGGTTTCCAGAAGGTTGAGGGCCTTCCCCCAGCTACTGGCCATTGTACCTGCTCTGTCCTCCGTGGATGCTCTCCTCCTCCCCTGACATCATGCAATCATCCAACAGGCCTCACTTAGAACATGCTTCCAAACTCCACCACGCAGGGTGACTTGTCTCCTTCTTGATACAGATCAGAGATCAGTAGTAACGGGCACCAAATTAAACTTTAATCATCTATTTGTATATCTCTCTCCCCCACCAGCCCGTATTCAGTGTGAGCCTCCCTAGGGCAGAGACCATGTCCTTCTCTCTGTGTCCTCATCACTATCAGTAGTCGGGCTTGCATCTAGAAAGAATCAGCGACTCACCCCTGCATCACGGAGACACAGGTTAAGGATAATCAGTTCTATTATGTGAAAGCATATTCTGTTTATTACTTGAAAAATTTTTTTTCTTTACACTTTGTAAGAGATTATTAATATCATTTACAATTAGCATGTAACCTTTTTACAATATAAAAAACAATAAAACTATTTGCATTTTGGAAAAAAAACTTCCCCAATCGATGACAATTCTGTAGTAGTAAATAGCTACCAGGCTTCCCAAAGACTCTGAGCAGACTAAATTTTAACTAGTTTCCCCACCTTAGGGGAAATTGGGGTGTTTAAGTCACAGGTCCCTCCTCTTGTGGAATTGTGCCCAGTCTTTAGTCTTGACCTGCAAGCTAAAGGTGCACAGCATCCATGCAGGCCCTGTGTCGCAGGATGTTTTCCCACAGCCAGGATGAGGACGGTAATGTGGTTCTTGTTTCCTTTGTCATTCTCTTCCTTTTCCCCCTGAAAGTGTTGCTGAGGAAGGCCTGCCGGATGTCACGGAAACACGACCTGGGCAAGATGTGTGTCACTTCTGTACTTGAAAAGGGTCCATGACTCTGAGCCCAGAGAGGATGTAATAAACACGCCCTGGTGCTTGGCCAGCATATTCCAGCCAGTTAGGAAAACAAGGCAGAGGGCACAGGATTTCACACCCACCCTGGCAGTGGCCAGACGGGACGGGCAAGCCATTTGATTCTTCACAGGTGCAGACCGCTGGTGTCCAGCTAAGGAAAACAACTGGCTGGAGCATCCTTCCACGTGCTATGAGATCATGTGTAAAGAGCAGCTTAGAGCATCTGTTTCCGCCACATGGATTGGCTGCCTTGTGGGTCTGGCATGGGGTGGGCAAAACAGCTATGGATGGTACCAGTGTGTGCCTTCTAATGAGATGAAGTCCTGGTGAGGATGGGGCTATTAAACTAAAATTGCTTCAGTTCATTTATCTGAGACTTAAGTAGATGGACAGAACACATGAATTCAATTTGTCCTCTCAAAAAAATGAAAGCCATTCCTAAAGGAGTCTCTTTTTCATGTGGACCCACATTAGAAAATAGAGTTGTAATAGCTGCAATATCTAACCAAGCAGGCTGGAACCACTTGCATGGCTCAGAGAGTCTAATGGGTAAAGAAAAAAAATGAAAAAAAATAAAGCCTCTGGAACTGAAGCATTCTACTTCAGTTCTTCCTGGGCAAGAAAAGTCAACCTAGTCTGGATTTAATTTAAACCACTTCAGATTTAGTTAATGACATTTTTTTTTAATTTGATGCAAACTTATTTGAGTTGTTTTTATAGGTGGGGAGCTGGGGACTACCTGCCCGTTATGGAAAGCAATGCACTTCCAGTGCCCCCAAGAAAACAAGGCCTATTTTAAATTATAAAAATTTTTTATAAAATGTGGCTTTATTATTGTTTTTGCTATTTTTTATTCCCCTCAGGAATGGTGGTCTGTAATATAAATTTAAAGCAGATACATGTTCCACATTGAGAAAAAAAATTATACATGCTAGTTATTTCCTAAGAAAGAAAGAAGATACAGCCAGTCCTACTTTATATCTTTAATGGAACATACAGAACTTCATTTCTTTTATTTCTGTCCTTATTTTGACCCCACATACCCATCCATTCAGCCTCTTTCCTTGGGGAGCAGGGAAGAGGCACATCATTTACTTGTTTCTCTCTTCCCTGGTTTCAGTCTGTTGGACTTAAGTTCCAGTCTATATCCAAATAAATGCAATGAGAAAGCCCTGGGCACCACTTAGGTGATAATACATTGCTGATATTTACTGAATGTTTACCAATTGCCAGACAACTGTTCTCCGTGGTTCGGCTGATTAATTCTCACAACAAAATTAGGAGGTAAATAATATTGCTATTCCTATTTAACCGATGAGGAAAATGAATCAAGAGAGGTGATGTAACTTGCTCAAGGCCGCACAGCTGAGTCAGCATCCAAACAAAGGCAGTCTGACTACTGAGACACCCTCTTAGCCACCATGTTATATGGTATGGATGGCCCCATGGCAGCAAGATCATTCGGGCAACGGATTCTTACACAGACAGACCCCAGGTAGTGATCACTGCTTAGTCTACAGTGGTGAATGTTCCTCCTGGGCACTGCACTTCAACCAGCGTGCTGCCTGTGAAGTCCTCATATATGAAAGCCTCTTTTCATGATCCACTCAACATCATTTTCCTCTGATGCCACCTATCAAGGAGCCAGGATCTTCTGGAATCACAGACAGACATGCCTCATCATATGCGTTCTAGTTAATAATGCCAGGTCCCCTGTCAAACACATTTTCATCTTTCATCTACTAGATAAATTGTACAGGCTCTGATGTACCAACAGCAATTTCCATCTTAATATTCTCCTCTCCTTCCTCTTAGATTATAGTTAAGTCACCCAGAAGAACTAGAGGCTTGACTGAATGAAAGTGGCTAGTGAGAATTCAACCCTCAAGTTCTTAATGATTAATAAGAGTACTCCCAAATATTCACAAATTCTTTTGGCCACAGGTGAATTCAGATGGATAAGGTAAGATTCCTTCCTATGAGAGCTCAGGGACTCATGGGAGAATAAATAGACACGGACAGGCAAATTATGATGTGACACAGTCAGTATGACCTTTGAGATACAGCCAAGGTGGGCAATGGGAGCATAGAAGGGGTAATGCCTAAGAGAACTGAGAAGAGCTTAGACAGGAGGTGAGACTTGATCTGGGCCAGGAAAGACAAGCTTGCAAGAGCAGGGGGTGGAAACTCTCCAGCCAGAAGAACAGGCTGTGAAGATGATGTATGTCAGCACAAGGTGTGCTCAGGGAAGGATGCAAAATGCTGATAGAACACAGGGGGCATGGGATAGCCTGGACAGGTAAGAGCTAAAACTAGAGGGAGGGTAGGGCCCAGCCAAGATGATGGCATCCGATAGTCAGTGAAGGAGCCAACAGAAGACTTTGTGCAAGGGAGAAAGACCACACTTGCACTTTTAGGAAGAAAACTGGCAATTTAACAAAAGATACATTGGAGTGGGAAGAAGCACATCCATCTCATTAACCCTCTCCTGCTGGGTAGAATTTTATTATATTTCTGTTGCCATTGTTGTTATTACTGCTGTTAGTTGAACTGTATCAAGTACTTGCTATATGCCAGGCACTGTGCTAAGGGTTTTGTATGAATTCTCTGGATGTAAGTCTGGGAATGGACGCTCAGAAGCTACTATGTCATCCTACTATCGTCCAGCATTCTTCACTACAGTTTCTTCACTTGAGAAAGACAGAAGGACCTGTGTGCTTTTGCCACGCTGAGGATGTATCTGATATTAATAAAACAGTATTTCTTATTTATGCATCTGCTTCCACTGCACATACCACAGAAGTGGAGTGAATTCTGGCACAATGAGGAGTCCCTGTGTCCTTCACTGGACAGGGCCAAGGAAGGTGCACCTCAGAGGCGACCATTCATCAGTTATCCGAGACGTAGATGGGTTTCTCTGCCCTTTGGTCCTCTTAGTTTTACTCTCCATCCAACAGATGCACGTTAGATGCCAGAACACACCTGAAAATTGCCTGTGAGTCACTATACAGCTTTCTATAGTGACACAAACACTATATGGCTATTAAGCATGGTTTCATTTCAAATTTGGGCAAAAAAATATCCCTGAGGTAATTTGGGAGACAGAGAAAATAAGAAACTATAGATGCTAATTTTTGTTTTATAGAACAGCTTCCCTCTGCTGGGTTTACACCAGCAGATGGGAAGATTGTGACTGCTATCAGCTGTTGTAAAGAGTTTGCCTACCCAGATGGGTGCTGATATGAAAGACAGGTGCATCTGGTATGCTTCCCCATAGCCAGCCCTGCAGTTCCTACACCTGCCTTCATGCAGGCGCGGAGCATGGGGCAGAAGTCAATTAATAATGTGTGAGACTGATTCCAGGCCGACTCCGCCCTTGAGGTTATGCCAGGCCTGAGAGTCCCACACCACTGGAGAGCCCCGCCTCCCCACCCCGGTTCCACTTAAGGATCAAACACTGTAGTTTGGTGGAAGGCAGGCAACAAGAGAGGGATCAACAGTAGGCTCCAATCAATCACCAACTGTGCATCTCAAAAGTCAGAGCAAGATACTCAAAGTTGCAGTGACTTTTCTGCATTTCTAAAATCTTTTAAATCCTAGCAACAAATATCATCTAATACTTGGCAACCCTGAGTACGTCTGAAAATTTTACATGGTGCCAAAGAGAAAAGAAATTTAATTAAGTCAATTTTTAAATAAGACCAGAGTACGATTGAGAGAGAGGATGCTAGGGCCCGAGGTCAGTAGGGTATTGCAGCTATTCCATCACGAGCACCCTAAACATCTCCACGTCTCATATATCCCTGTGTCCCCTTACCTCACGTATGCCAAGCTCTCCATACAGAAAACAGTGGGGTCTTTTCAGAGCAAAGTTCCTGCTCTTCTCTTCTAACTGCAGTTTCCTCCTCCATGGGCAGCCAGGAGCCTGTACTTGACTTCTGTCCTCAAACCCACCTGACAATGCACTTCTGTAACTTCCTGTTTCCTTCTGGAAAGAGGCTGGGTAGAAATAACCATACACATATATCTTGCCTATTGGTTTTGGTCTTTAGGAATATGGCACCACAAAAGTTTTAGAATATTGAACAGGTTTACTCAGATTAAGCAGTTAATAGCTGCTTAGGTCACTGATTCTTGGGACAACTGAGTTTTAGCATTCTTTAAAACTAAAGGGTGATATTTTAGGCATTATTTCTGAATAAAGGATTCTGACTAACATTTAAGTAGTTTTGTCAGGATGATCTTAAATGAAATGGAATAATGGAATTCAAGAATATCAGCGCCGGAAGGAAGATAATCCAATACAAAGACATTATATATATTTTATATATGTGCGTGTGCATCTGTGTGTGAATTTAATAGTTATTTAAGACTCCTTGTTGGAAAAGGAAATGGCAACCCACTCCAGTATTCCTGCCTGGGAAATCCATGGACAAAGGAGCCTGGTGAGCCTACAGTCCACAGCGCTGCAAAGAGTTGGACATGACTGAGCAACTAAACAATAAACAGCAACAAAGCCTCCTTATATCAGTCCTTCATGAGACTTCATAAACATGTTTCATGTCTGCATAATAGTTTAACAATAAGCTTCTAACTTCTTGCTGTTGACATTGAATGCATTTATGTCTAAATCTGTGGGATTTTCTTGAACATTATGTCCTTAGCATATGGATATTATTTGTTTTTGAGGAGAGAAGAGAGACCCAGAGAAAATCACTTGATGAACTGCAACAAGACATTCCTTGCCCTCAGTCATTCTTTATGTCCTTCTCTTTGATTAACTGTGCGTGTGGCCACCTAAATCCAGAGTACACAGTCCAGCCTCTCTTGCAGCTATGGTCATCTGCAGCTTTGTTTTATTTAGCCAGCGGGATATAAAGAATAGGCTGTATTTGTCTGGAAGAGTCCTTCTCCCCTTTCCCCTGTTGGCTCAAATGCTCACTTGATGGGTGGAGAAGAATAACCATCTTGGACCAGGAGATGGAAGCCCTGTGCTCTTTGGTATGCTCCAGGATGGGAGAGCAACGAAGAAGGGGGACCTGAGTTTCTGAAACATGGGGTTCTAGACTGACTGCCCTCTAGACTTCTTTATGTGCAAGAGAAACAGATGTGTATCTTTGTTTCAACAATTTTGTTTTGAATTTTTGTGTTACCCTTGACCACATCTAATCTAAACTGCTGTATCAATAGTCTGGAAAACTTTTATTATCACGACTTTATGGAGGAAGGCAGGATGGGTGATGGACAAAGCCTGATTGACTCTTGCTTTAAATATATTATGTCGGGGGATCTCAAATACTGATTCACGAAAAGCTGCATCAGAATTACCCTGGCAGGCCAAAAATATAGATGCATAGATACAGGTATATAGGATTGGAACTAAGAGCCATGTGCTTGCACAACCAAAATAAGAATTACACTGGCAGAAGTTGGGGAGGTCCCTTTCCTGGAAACTTTGATTCAGTAAGTATTCTACAGGGTCCAAGAACGTATACTGTGAAAAAAGCTCCTAATATAATCCTGATATCCCAATACATTTGGGAAGTGTTTGATCTAGAATTATTCTTGGCTGAAGAACTGGACCAGAAGCATCAGAAAAAAATTTTTTTTTCTCTCCCAAACACAGATGCCTCCATGGGTATGTAAGAATGAGAGATAGAGATAAAGCAAGAGCAAGAGAGAGAGAGAAGAGACAGAGAGAGACAGAGAAGAGAAAATATTCTGATATTCTTAATTTTGAAATAGGTGATTCCTCAGGCTCTTTGGCCCCCCTTTTCTCTATATGCTCACCTGGAGCCACACAAATATCACCTAATAGTCCATTCCCTCTCAGATTAGCCTTAGCTTAGGTAAACTGACTGTAGCTAGAATTGTTTTTTGTTTGTTTTGTTTTGTTTACAGATTACATTTTCTGCGGAGGTGTAGTCACCTCCAATGTGCATTACTGCATATTGTTGTTTAGTCTCCAAGTTGGGTCCGACTCTTTTGTGACCCCATGGACTGTAGCCCACCAAGCCCCTCTGTCCATGAGATTTCCCAGGCTAGGATACTGGAGTGGGTTGCCATTTCCTACTCCAGGAGATCTTCCCCATCCGAGGACCAAACCCTCCTCTCCCATGCTGGCAGGTAGATTCTTTACCACCGAGCCACCAGGGACGCTCTCACTACACATTAATGAATCATAAATGTGTTTGTGACAAAAAGAATGTTAACTTAAAGATTCCAAGGCCTTGCCCATCAGAGGTTGAATTTTTTGGTCCATGCAAAAATCTGCAAGGTCAGCAGACCCAGTCAAACAGCTGTTGGTCACAGTTGGCCTAAAAGCACTCGGGCATACCACAGGTTCTCCTGGCAGCAAAGGTGACGGGACACAGAAAGTGTTAGCAGAAGGCAGATCGTGGCAAGCATGAGACATTCCAAACAGCAGTGAACAGAAAGGGATTATGCTAAGCAGCATGTCAGTACTGAGTAATCCTTTCACAAGAGCCACTGTCACACTCACAAGTACAGGCTGCTTGGGGCCCAGTTCTCCCACCTTCTGGGGAATTAAAGGAGAAAGACTCTCCACCAGAAAGAAGCCTGGCACTCACCAGCTCTCCACAAATCTCACCAGAAATCAAACAAAACAGAACCAAAGAACCATTTTAAGACAAAATTTGAAAACAGTGCCAAGGATACCAAAGATCTAATTTCCACTGGGTCACCAACTAACCCAAGCTGAGTCTGGATGAGTCACTTAACCTTTCCAGTTTCTAACTTTTTCCTCTGAGGACTTAAGAGGCTAAACTTGGTGAACTATGAAATCCTTTTTAAGAGTTAAACAATTTTATACTTATCGAATAGGAAATATATAGTATAGGTAAGTGCATGAAGTAAAAGCCTTCCTCTATCAAGTACACATTTGCTTTTATTTTTAAAAAGATAAAAATCCTCAATTCCAACATAAAATCATCAGACAGACATGCATGTGTGTATACACATGCATGCACACACCCCACAGAACTTTAATTTCTGGAAATTCTTTCTTAGTTGCCTAATCCCTACAAGCTCTGATGGCATCCTGTTGTCGCTGCTGAAAGATTTTATTATGCAAATATTTAGACTAGGACTTTCAAACACCCATGAACATTTATTGCACTCTCCCAAGGAACATCATGGAGAGGGCTCAAAACATGCTGAATCCAGGCACTTATTGACAGAATAGATGGGTCCTCAATAATAGGCAGTTTCTGAGCTCTAACTCCATGTTTACTGACAGTCTCTTGGGTTAAGCAGAATGGCAAACAGAAGTGAGATGAAAATCTTGCTGGTTATTGTTATTACAAAGTGGTCTCCATCTATCATAGGGCTCTCTCCATTGTAACCCTTTCCTTTCCTCGGGTGACACGTCAGTGATGAAATCCTCACTTCCTGAACAATTCATATAACCCTGCTACAACATGCCCTTGATCCAGAGGCCATTGTCCATGCCAAAAAAAAAAAAAGAGAGAGAGAGAAATGGAAACTTTCAGAAGTCTCAGGATATACCTGTATATCATAGAGCTCCAATGGATTAAGTGCCAGTGGAAATTAGGGAAATGAGAAAAAAGCCATACTTACTTCATCCACATGCCCGACAGCCCCATAGATTCTTGCCATTTGTCCAATGAGGTAGGGGGATCTCTCAGCAATCTCTTTCAGCATTGGAAGAAAACTGTTCAAAGCCACTGGCTCGTAGCCTGCAATCTCTATGAGGATGTTTAGGATGATGTCGTTATGGGTCGAATCCTTCAATTGCCCAATTAGGAAAGGAATACACTTCTGAACCACCTATAGGAAGAAAAGAGAAGAAGGGAGAAAAAGAAACATAAAGGAAAGTTAATTAAGTCAGAATCAATCTAATAATTTTTGTATTCAATCTGAACTAAACACATTCTGAGATTATTACTCTTGTTGGAATGCAAGCAAATCTCCCAAGTCTGAAATTTAAAATTTCCAGTGAAATTTCAGAGCCTTAGGTTTCCTTTGCTTTTTCTTTAAATCTGTGCTCTGCAACTGAAGGGTCAAGGCTACAAAATGCTTAAACGCTGCTACTCGCTCATTAGTCAAGGTCTCCTGTGTTATGTCCTTGTCAGTAGTGTTACACTTCCTCCAAACCACCCTGAGAGCTTCAGCCTTTTTTGGAGGGGGTGCCCTTGTATGAGAGCGTTTTCCTAAAGACTCAAGGAAAACATTATCAAGTAGCATTCGCAGAAATTGGCTGTGCTGTCCATTATCAGCTGTACTGCAAATATTCAGAAGGATGAATTTGATCAGTAATTACATTGAGTCGAAAAGCATAGATGGCATTCAAAAAAGAATAGGGCAACTATTTATTGAATACCTACTATGTACCCAGAATGTCTAGAGATTCCTAGAAGTTAGGATAAAGGCCAGAATTTTAAAACATGGTCTACATGATCAGTCCCTGCTTGCCTATGCCTTAGACATGATTTTAGACATGCCCACCTTGTTCTCTCAACTTTAGTAACAATGCCATTTCTCTCTCTCTCAAATTCCTCTCACCATAATACCTTTGCACATATCATTCCCTCTCTGTAATAAGGTCTTCTCTACTACCTCATTTCACCAGTGAACTCCTAATTATCCATAAAATATCAGAGGGTTTCAATTTAAAAGACAATATAAGTATGTAAGAGATCCTTGACAATTACTTTAATTAGAGCCTTCAAATTAGAGACATATAGTGTGGAAATATTTAAAATAAAAATAAAGCAGGAAAGAGCTCTTCTTTTTTCTTCAGTTTCCATTTGGACCATAAAAACATTATAAGATAAAAAACTACTAAAGTAAAATAATATCTACTGTATTCTCAATATCCTAACCTTTCTTAGTTTTTAAAGTCTTTATCAATATAAGGATGCAATAATTTGCATTAAGGAGAATGTGACTTTTTTGTGGAATGATGTCTCTATGTTAACACACAGACACATTGCATACTGACAATTTAATGAATTGTTTGTCTGCTAAAATAAAAGGATTACAAAGAACAACCTGGGGAAAACTGAACAATAAAAGTACAAACTATTAGTCCATTCATACTTATCCTATGGTTATTTCTTTTGTTTGTTGTTGGTTTGCTGTTTTGGTAAGGGAGACTTGAAATGTGACTTCCAGTATTAGGATTAAAAAATCTGATGCACAGCTCAACCTGCTGAACTCATAATCTAACCCCTGCCAAAAACCTGCTTTTCCCACCTCTCTAGCCCCAAATGTCTCCCTTCGCATAAATGACACCGCCATCTATCTGCTCAAGCCAGAAGTCTGAGAATCATTCTTTTTTTTACAAGGGGGCGGGGGGGCGTGTTGGGGAGGGAGGAATCATTCTTGACCACTGTTTTCCCCTTATCAGCAGCTTTATCTGAGCAATACCAAGTCCTATTGATTTCTATCCCCCAAGTATCCCACAGATGAGTTCACTTCTCTTCAAGTCCATTCATCCATCCATTCACAAATTATTTATGGAGTCCTTTCCATTTGCAAGGTGCTATTCTAGGTGCTGCAGTTAATGTTGCTAACATTAGGTTAGCAACATTAGGTTCCAGGCTTCATGGAATAATTCACTGTCTAGTAAGGGAGATATTTAGTAAAACTAATAGTTACAAAAGAAATAAGTAATAGTTTTAGTAAATGTCACAAAGGGAAAATATAAGGTTCTATGAGAGAGAGTCCTAGGGCCCTGATTCAGTCTAGGGGTCAGGGAAGTCCTCTCAGCAGGGACATTTAAGCTGAGACACTGATGTAGTCACTTTATCTATTCCAATAGCCTCCTAACTGTTCTCCCTGTTCTCTCCACCATAGTGACCCACCCATGCTTAAAATACCTTAGGAATTTCTCATTGCTCTCAAGTCAGAGGGTCACTACCTTTTCTGAACTGATTCCCATCCATCTTCTAGATTTAGCTCCTTACCCAGATACCCAACTGTCTCCCCATCCAGATCCCATCATGTAACATACTTCTACCATATTGGACTTTTTTTTTTTTAATTCTCGTGACCTGCTAAGTTTTCTATTGTGTCTGGAATTTTACTCACATGATCCAATCTGCCTGTAATTCTTATCATCCCAGTTTTGCTAGGTAACTCCTTATCATTTTTGAGGTCTCAGATTGGCTATTATTTCCTTTAAAGAATCTTCCTTGACTCCTTTCTCTTCCCTTCTCAGTCTCATATCTCTGCTAAAGATCCTATCCTCATGCTTCCTTCTCATGGCTGGTCTAGTGTCTGTCTTGCAGACTGGATTGAAAGCTTTACAAGGTCAAGAATCTTTTCTATTCTGTACATACAAATGTATACCCAATGCCTAGCACAGAGCCTGGACAGAAAGTGAGTCAATAGAGAAACAAATAAAAGGAAAGCAGATCTAAAAGATATTATAGGGTAGTTTTCGGATAATCCCAACTCCCACCCCACACCACAGTACTTGAATAGCTGTATATAAGGTTTAAACATACATACTACCACGTGTCATATAGAACATAACTAATAAGGACATAAAAGAAGACAGTTTTGAGACCACTAAGATTATCCCATGTGCATACACGCATGCTCAGTCTTGTCTGACTGTTTTCGACCCTATGGACTATAGCCTGCCAGGCTCCCCTGTCCAAGGGATTACCCCAGAAAGAATACTGGAGCAGGCTGTCATTTCCTCCTCCTGGACATCTTCCCAACCCAGGGATTGAACACTCATCTCCTGTGGCTCCTGCATTGGCAGGCAGATTCTTTACCACTGAGCCACCTGGGAAGCCCATATATATTATCCTATATACAAATATATACACAAATTTATAAATATAAATTACCCTATATGTAAATTTAAACTTGATATTCATATCCAGTAATCATGGAAGAAAGATTAGAGCTACTTTCTGGTAAATGGCACATATGAATGAACAGTTCAATAAAGGCTGCTGGTGCATTGGGGGCGATTGTATGTCCTTCAGGTGAATCTATGCGAGGTCCTTGGCGCCCATAGCAGAAGTGTCAGCCAGCTGCTCCGGGTCAGGACAGCGTCCTTAACCTGAGGCTTTTAGAAATGCAAAATGCTTACACATTTCCTGCCCCATTCTACAAAATTCCATTTCCCAGTCCTTATTCTTTATGTCCTATTCCTGGGACACCAGGGTCTCTATGATACGTGTTTTCAGTCGTGACAATTTTATTTAAACTCCAGTCATACATCCCAAGACTATAAAGAAAATTTTAAATGGAGAAGAAAGAAAAGGGTAAAGGAAGAAAGGAAAAACAAGAAAGACAGGCAGCAGGCTCAGGCAAATACAGACTCCTAGGCAAAGCTGAATCCATAGAAGGAGCAAAATGAAGAGAAGTACTAAATAATGTGATTAACAATAAAATGTGAATAATGTGAATGAATAAAGACAGATATTTCTTGAAGCTTATCACTCATAATTAAGGGAAGTGGTGCTTTGGCCTTCAGATATTTTTGGATAAGGAGAAATTATATTTTCCTGACAGTGTATTTCCTTAGGTTGGTCTCTTTATGCTGCCTCACTGGAGCTGTTTCACACCTCAGAGAAAGCCTTCCTTTGCTGAGGGCAGAGACGCCCCTAAGATAACATAGATAGCTTGCAGAGAAGAAGCTGACATGGCCTTTGTTCAGGCCATAAGTCCCACACCATGGACTCTGAAAGAGCTTCCAAACTGGCCTCATCGTCTCCAGCCTCTTCCCCTCTCTTCAGCCTCCTTACTGCCTAAAACCCCATCTGCTCATGGCCAAAGATTTCCCACAATGCACGGTCAGAATCCCAGTGCCATGGCAATCCAGGGTCATTCACTGGCATTCACTGATGGGTATATCTGCTGCTGTTTCCTCCACGAACCTCCCGACCCAGCAACATGCCACTGACCACCCACAGTGGCCTGAACACACATGAAAGTATGAGAAAACGCATACTTTCAAAGCTGATCTCAAATAGTTCTTCTGGGAAGCCTTCCCTCCAGCCCACCCTAACATACACACAACCTGGAGCCAGAGAACAAGGGCGGCCACTGAACCACCCACTGAAATATTCTGCAGCCTTATACAGTATTCTGTCTTCTGACCTGACACATACACCTTTATAACCATCTGGGAGGCTTGCTTTGAATTTAGAATTTTTGGTCCCTGTCAAGGAAACAGGAAGAAATGACCCCTAGCCTCCATCCCTTGCCCCTTCCTTCTCTTCCTATCGCTGGCTTTGCCCTCAAGGAGTTTCCTATGCATATTTGTGGATACTCCAGCCCACATATCCAAGTTTATATAGGCTGCCCCTCAGATCTATGGGGGTGACACTGTTGGCATGGCCTGTCCTTGGGGAAATAGACCCAGAGACCAGGATTCCACAGCCCTGGAAGCAGGACGGAGGTTTATTGGAAGGGGATTCCAAGGTCCCAATCATCTGGACTATGTTTAGTAGGCGGGGCAGTGGACGGGCGCTGGGGGCACAGGCAGAGGAGCCCCGATCAGAACTGTACACATCAAGAGGCCCAGGTGAGGGCCCGTCCCTGGCTTTTCTGTTCCTTCTTGAGCAGGATCAATCACTGCCTTTATTGTCTCCCAGGAAAGTCTGCTGACGAGTTTGGCATTTTGTCATTGAACTGAAATTCTGTGGACACATCTCATTACTCCAGGCTATGGGCACCTTGAACAGAGGGCCATCAAAAACACAGCATCATAACTTAACTGGCAGCAAGGACATTTAAATTCTCGTTAAAGAATAAAAAGTTGAGCTACTGTGTGTGTATACATGTGTGTTCCCACACTCTCTCTCAAATGACTCCTTAGATTCACTTTTCTCTTTCAGTTAATTTGATCAGCACTAACAATGTCTATTAATCTCCAGAAATCTCTAAAAATAACTGCCACTCTTTTCATTTACTACTTACAGTTACCATACTAACAAAATATATATTCTGAAAACCATGGTTCTGCTCCAAAGACTGTTTTAGAACACACTATACAGTCCATCACTCCATCTCCTTAATGTTTTGCAACTATTCTCATTTTAAACAAATACTAAGTGGCCTTTGAGTCTTGCCAGCCAGAAGATGCTGTGTTAGGTGCTGGAGGATTAGGTATGTGAACAGGAATGCTCTACACTGCTGAGAGAAAATCCTAGAAAATGACTCTTTTCTAGGGACCAGACCACAAAAGCAGTTCCTCTGGGTCTGAACATTAATCAATAGAGGGCTGAACTTGCCACTTCCTGCCACTTGTCTCCGTATGGTTAGGGCTAGAAGTCTATGTCCCAGGGATAATAACAGATATGCTCATGTGTTACTAAATTCTTCTCCTTTTGTTGGCTAGACTACAGCGTGGTTTTTGGCAGCCAAGAATACAGACTTACGCCCAGAAGGACACTTGAAAAATTGATCACCCAGCCTTTTCCTATAAATGGATTCGGAGAATTCTCTGAAGCTTCCAGCCATGAGTCACTAGCCAGGAACTGCCTCCCCCCACCTAGGAAGGACAGTTTCCTAAGAGAGGGATACTCAGTGGACAGTGATGGAGGAAGGGACCCCACCTGCTCGGGAAGCAACATCAGAAAGTCACAGACAATCTCAGCTACACAAAGAGACAGCTACACAAAGAGATTTTTTTTTTAAGGGCCAACTGTTGACCCTCCAGTCCTGAAAAGCCAGGTTATCACTAGTCACAAAAGGTGGGTAGTGAGGAGTGCATTCAAGAAAACAAGAAACATTCCTGCACATTGCCTTCATCGGAGAACCTGCTCAGGGATCTCCAAGTTACAGAACGCTGGCACAGCTTTCATGCAGAAAGAAAAGCCCCATTTTAATCCTCATTTCACAAGGTGAAAATCCTCCTCAATTTAGCCTCTCATTTCATTTGAAATTGAATGAACTAGATGTACATGGAAAGCCTCAGTCTGTAGATGTGACTGCTGCCCTGACTTCATTTTCCTCTCAGTCGACCTTTTTTCTGTATACCTCCTGTTCCCTTTGCCTGCTGTCTAATTAGTGAACATGAGAGAGAGGAGGGTTTACCTGGGATTTCTCTAGCTCACTACCTGTGTATCTCAGTAATCAAGCGCTAGTTGACAAAGAGCAGAAGGAGGCAAGGGGCCGGGGTGGGGAGGGGCAGGACCGCTTTAACAGGAAGAGAAGGGCTGACGGAAAACAAAGGGTTGGTCAGTGCCCTGTCAACCCCTCCCTCCCACCAGCTAGGATCTGGTCTGGTGTTGTCCCTTCACTTCACTGTGAGTGCTTCCTAACCCTTGGCCTCTTCATTCCAAGACCCACACTCAGCACCCATGATAGATCTCATCGGCTGGAACTAGACTGGATTGATGATGTAGCTCATCCTGACCTGTATGGCTTTGTGAAACCTCCCTAACCAGTGTCAGCCCCAGATATTCTGTAAATGGCAGCCTTAGGGGCAGGGCAGTGTGACTGTAATGGCCTGTGGAAGACACGGACACTGCCCATCTGAAGATGGGAGGGCCAGATAAAGACGAGGGAGGCACGTGAAAAGCCACCTCACCGAGTCATTCCCTGGTACCTGCCCTGTTCTTAAGCTCTCCAAACTTCAACCTCTCTGTGTAAGAAATGAAAAGGCTGTTGTGGGGAACAAGGGAGATGGTGCCTGTAAAACATCTACACAAGTGCCTGGTACTTAACATGAGCTTGACCACTACTGGTGTCCCCTGTCCACCCTCCCCTGCCTCCTGGAACCTGGGAACACGCCCCTGTGGCCTTCTGAAGTGGAGGCTGCTCAGCGACTCCCCCAGAGTAATAGAGGAGGGGGCTGGGAGTCAGAGCGCGGGACCAGTCCAGCGCTGTCGCTTACCGCTTACTACTGGCATGATGGGGGCAGGATAACCTCTCAAAGCATCCAGCTTCCCCCCCTAACTTTAACTGATTAATTCATTTTAACGTTTATATAATTTTAAAGGTTACACTCCATTTACAACAAAGCATCCATTCTGACTACTGTACAATGGAAAAAAACACATTATAGAGTTATTGGTAGCATTAAGTGAGATATTAGATGCTAAAACAAAAATCCTTTGTGAATGATAAATCCTCTGCAAATTTAGGCACTAATACTATCTCATCTGCGTTAAGAAATATTCACAGGGTGACTTCTCTGTGCCAGATATTATGCCAGACACTGGGGACACAGTAACGGACAAGGTAGTCCTCATGTCTCAAGCATTTGTATCACAGCCAAGGTGGTTCCCTGGTAGCTCAGCTGGTAAAGAATCCACCTGCAATGCAGGAGACCCTGGTTTGATTCCTGGGTCAGGAAGACCTGCTGGAGAAGGGATAGGCTGCCTACTCCAGTATTCTTGGGCTTCCCTGGAGGCTCAGCTGATAAAGAACCCACCTGCAATGCAGGAGACCTGGGTTAGATCCCTGGGATGGGAAGATCCTCTGGAGAAGGGAACGGCTACCTGCTCCAGTATTCTAGTATTCTGGCCTGGAGAATTCCATGGCAAAGAGTTGGACACAAATGAGCGACTTTCACTTTCACTTTCAAGGTGGTCCAGAGGGAAAGAGAACAGCAGAGACAAATTCATGGCAGCGTGAAATGTGCTGCGTCAGGGATTAGGGGTAAGAAAAGAGTCAGAGAGTCTTGCTGGCAAGAAAGCCACATCTAAGTAATTGTAAGCTCACAAAGGGTGGTGCTGGTGAGGGAAGATCACTCTAGGTGGAGAACATCACATATGCGTAAAAACTCAGTGCCTGATAGAGAATGCCCACCTGTGATCCCTGAGACTGGATACTTGTTCGAGGTCTAAGGGTTAAAGAGACCCTGATGCTGGCAAAGATTGAGGGCAAGAGGAGAAGGGGGTGACAGAGGATGAGATGGTTGGATGGCATCACTGACTCAACAGACATGAGTTTGAGCAAACTCAGGGAGATGGTGAAGGACAGGGAAGCCTGGCGTGCTGCAGTCTGTGAGGTAGCAAAGAGTCAGACACGACTGAGTGAACAACACGGGAGGCCAAGCAACAGTCAGGGGCCTAATTTTAAATAGCTTCCTAAGCCCTTTCCCAAGTCTCTGGACAGCCATAGAGAGCCTGTAACCAGTGGTCTGCTGGGACCTCTCTGAAAGCCATACAAGGGGCCACCATCACTCTTGGACCTTACCTTTTCGGGTCAAGCCCCTTCCTATAAGTGAGCGCCCTCCTGGTTTCATTTACCACCTTTATCCCATGGGAAATCAGTTGAATTAGCTTATCTCTGCAGATCCTCCTTGAACTGTATTGAACCTGCCCTTCCACAAACTGTGTTTGTTTAGCTTTTGCTTTCAGGCTGCAGATAAAATGGCATACCCAGCTGTCTCCTTTCTGAAACCAGGTCCTGCCTACGAGTCACCTTTCTCTATTCCCCACATCACCTGGCCCTCAGTCTCTATCTGTGGTAGGCAGAATAATGACTTCCCAAAGACGTCCACATTCTAATCCCTGGAACCTGTGAAAAAGGGACTTTGTAAACGTGACTAAGTTAAGGGTCTTGAGATGGCAAGATAATCTTGGATCATCTGGGTGGTCCCAATGTAATCACAGGGCCTCTGTAAAGGGAAGAAGGCGAGTCGGAGTCAGGGAAAACATGATGGAAAAGTAGAAGTGACAGCGATGCAAGCCATGAGCCAGCCTCTTGGAGCTGGAAAGTGCAAGGAAACACTCTTCTCTAGATTCTCCGGCAGGAACGCAAGCCTGCAGACCCATTTTAGACTTCTGACTTCCAGAACTGTAAGGTAACAAGTTTGTGTTGTTTTAAACCATTACATTTGTGGTAATGTTACAGCAGACAGGAAACGAACACAACCCTGTGTCCCCCTCACTCTGAGCTTTCTTTTGCGTGGTCTAGTGATCCCTTAACTCCACTCCCTGCCCAGACTCTGCTGTAGCTTTGTCCATCCTTTCTGTCCTTAATCCTTTCTGAAATTCGTTTCTCCATCTGTGCTTGGAATTCACTCCCAGGCTACCTCTAGCTTGTTCTATCTAATATTTTCTGCCACAATTTCAATCGCTTTATTCTTACTGGATATTTTTAAACCCTCCTTATTTCCTCTAAATTCCAACACCCATGCAGGCATTTCCTACACTTCCCTTCCACACACAATCCATAATAGAGGTCTTCCACTCCCCACTTCACCCCTGCAGCCCACGGCCTCTCATGAGTCACTAGTGGGTCTCCAGCCCCCAAAGCCAAGGTGAATTCCTATCTCCAATTTCCTTTAAGTCCCTAGATCATGACCCTGTTGAGTCACTTTCCCTCTTTGAAGACCACACACATCCTTTTACTTATTTTCATGGTCTTTACTTTCTTTGATCTCTTCTGTTCATTTTTTCATTTCCAAATTCAACAACACTTTATTGAAGCCCTACTATGTGCCCGGCACTATGGTAGGGCGTTCATACAAATATGCAGACTCAGATGCTGTGCTCTTCAAGGAGTTGAAGGTGCACTGGGAGAGAAAGACATGGAAAAAATGACTACAATATATTGTTCTCAGGGCAAAAGCGAAAAAGTGTACCAGGTAACAGAGAGGCGCCCAGTCCTCTGCCTGACCTCTAGCCTGACTGCTCTAAGCGTGGTCACTGAAGCAGCAGGGGCAGCGTCGCCAGGGAACTTGTAAAAGAGCAGACTTGGGGACCCCATCCTAGAACTACTGAACTGAAACCTCTGGGGATGGGGCCCAAGCCTGCCCTCTCACATCCAGGTCTCCCAACCCAGTCCTCATTTCTTAAAGGCCATCTGCCTCTCTCCGCAACCTGACACAAAACTTCAAGGTCTGGCCTCAAGCTACTCCCTCTGTGGGTCTTCATGGCACCTATTTTCCCCTAAGGCAGAACTCACTGCCACCCCATCTCTGTTTATACCTTTGTTTGGGAGGCCGGGCCCGAGGCATGTGGGATCCTGGTTCCTAGACTAGGGATCAAACCCATGCCACCTTATTAGGAGTGCCAAGTCTTAACCACTGGACTGCTAGGGAAGTCCTCTCAATCTTTTTTTTTTTTTCTCTCACCCTCCTTTTCTTAAAAATCTGTTTCTGTCTTTTGTAGAGCACTTAGCACCCTCTTTAATTCAGTTTAGTTTAATGAATCTTTATTGAGTACTATCAGACACTGTAACAAGATGTGGGATACAGAGGAAGAAATCATGCCTTACCACAAGGAGCTTACAGTCTATTGTGGTTAATTAAACATATAATCAACCTTGTCTGCCTTTCTTTGAATTTTGACATTGAATTCAAATGTTCCAGTTTTCACCTTGGTGTTGCTTTTCAAGTGGTGGATATTGATATTAACATGAAAATGAAGCAAAGATGCAGCCGTAACTGATACAACCTTGATCTTAGCATTAATCTGTCCTGTGCGCATGTGCTCGTGCCTGCTAGAATCCACTTCCACTTCCCCCTTCCCAGTAGCCTCTAGTTTCTGAGTATCTTCAGGGTTCAGGAGAAGCTCCAGGGATAGAGCAAGGGTCTGAAACAAAGACTCTCAGGACTTTGGTCCTCAGTCATGGAGGGAGAAGCATACGGCTTAGGGAACCCCGACTCCCATCCAGAAGCCACAAGGAGAAAACCTACAGAACATGGAAGCCAACATTGAGAAATCAAAAATCTGAGAAATGGAGATGGAGAAGCTGTTCTGCTCACATACTTGAGCCCCTAATCAAGTCTCATCTGCAGGTTTTTCCCCGTTGCATGCACTAATGCATTCCTTCTATTGTCTAAACCAGCATGGGTTGGGTGTTTGGTTGCTGAGAGTCAGATGCAACCTAATTATTATGGTGCTAGTGGGCTTCCTGGGTGGCTCAGATGGTAAAGAATTTGCCTGCAATGCAGGAGATCTGGCTTCGATCCCTGGGACATGAAGATCTCCTGAAGAAGGGAATAGCAACCCACTACCTTCCCAATGACAACCCAAGTATTCTTGCCTGGAGAATCCCATGGACGAGAGGAGCCTGGCAGGCTTTAGTCCACAGGGTCACAAAGGGTCAGAAGAGGCTTGGCACGCACTCAGAGAATCACTAATTTGCCGTCTAGGAGGTGAGCTTTCGCTCTCATTACAGGCTGATTTCCCCATACGTGAAGACAGGTGCAGGTCTTCCCCAGGGGTCCATCTGAGAGACTGTAGATCCCAAGGACTGTATGACCACACGAACTTTCATGAAAGCTGTTCTGCAGTGACTACAGATTTGCACACTTGGTGTGTCTGTGTTATTGGACCTGTGGTGGTTAATTTTGTGGGTCAGCTACACTGGGTCAGAGGGTACCCAGTATAGATACCCAGTATCTGATTAAACATCATTCTCAGGGTGTCTGTGAGCATGTTTCCAGATGACACATGCATCTAAATAGTCCCAGCTGTGATGAGAGGGTAACAGGCGGGAGGAAATAAATTGCAAGTGGCAGACATTTTTTTCCTTCTCTACACAAAATTAAGAGAGGCTTCTTTTAATTCTGTGTTGAGGACACCTGGTTCTGCCTTGAGCTAACCAATACGTTTTCCTTATAGAAATGTTTTTCTTAAGCTATGTAATGAAACTATGTATTGGCTTTGGAATCTGCCTTTCTTCAAAACGGTTCCCCCTACTTTTTTTCTTTTCTCAAACCTTGGGCTGAGAACGGGCTCAACAAACCAGTATTCATGTCAATTGTTTTATGATGCACCTCCTGCCATCCTATCTCAAAAATGCATACTCTCAGCCTTGAGTGTCTCTCTTATCCAATTAATAGCTTTCTAACAGACATAAAACACCTTGCTAAAAACTAGCAAGGGGTCACTCTTTCTGTCCCCTTCTGATATCTATGTCAGAAGCTTTCCTCATCTCTGTTATACTTTAATAAAACTTTGCTGCAGAAAAAGCTCCAAGTAGTCAAGTCTCATCTCTGACCCCAGACCAAAATCCTCTCCTCTGGAGGTCACGAATCCTGGTATAACACATGGCTTGCAGCAGCAACGTTTCTGTGTGGATCATGCTGTACTTAATATTACCTCCATTTGCTTCCTCTTTGCAGCTACATGCAAAAGCCGTAGAAGATGGTACTGTTCTGGTTGTTCCAGTCGAGACATCAAGCCTAGGAGTTCTGTGAGGTGTCTGTTAATTGGTTGAGGCTGCTTATCATACACGGCAGGTAAAACCCTCAACAGCATGGCGTTACCTGTTGAAGGAACAATAACAAGAATGATGACTTTATCAGTCCATGAGCCATAGAAATAATATTATTATCAATGTGATAAATTTTGCACTACCTCACATATTAAACAGCACAGGCTGATGGCCAAATCCTCTGCTTAAAATAACATGGTGCCTTATTCTGAAAAATCACTAAAGTATTAAACAGGTTCGGTAAAAGGGAATATTTTATGATATGATCAGCATTATTATCTAACGAAAATTTTTCCTGAGTAGTGCGCCCTGGGGAAAAGAGAATTTGACAGTAACCAGACCACACCCTTGTGGAGGAAACAGTTCCGATAAAGAATTCCTGTTGAGAAACAGCATTTGGATGCTGTTTAAATAAAAACTAAGCAGTGCTGTAAGCATGGATCTAAATGAAACTGAACAAAAAAAAAAAAAAAAAAATAGTGCAGAGGAATGTATTCATGTTCCTGAGAGATATGGAGGCCTGATTTAGACAACTGACATATGGAGGCTATGCCTTATTTTTATGAATAGTTAGAAAAGTAGCAATCCAAATTTAGATCCTCAATTTCTGCACTATATCAAGGGAGGTTTAGACTCAGCTTGTTTGTCACATGTGATTTGCCTCAAAGATTTGTATAGACAACTGGGTTTAAAATGGCAAAACCTAAAGAAGAAAAAAATGACTTAAGCTATGGGACTCATCTGCAAACAACATATGGGAAACATCTGCCTATCACTTATGGTATGGAGTTTTTCGAAAAATCCCCTCAAGTACTTAAAGGTCTCAGAATTTATTTCTAGGGATATCTTGAACAAGAATTTTCTTGCCTCTATTTATTTTAAATTTGGTTCTTTATATAGAAGTTATACACAGAAAGAATCAAGCGAGCAGTGATTACACATTTGTAAACCCTTATTAAATGGTGGGGACATTTGGATATGAGGATTAAGAAAAGAAGACCAGAATTTTCTGAATATCTATGAAAAAATGTAATGAAAGGGTGATTCTGGATCAAAGTGAATGTATCAGGGTGATGGTAAATAATGAGAATTTCTTTTTTTCCACATATGGCTCATAGAATGGTCTCAAACAGATTTTAATCATATAACCACAGAGCCCAAAATATTGGAAATATTCAGATTTTTTTAAATGTGAAAAACATTGTTTTATTTTGTTTTCTGTTTATTTTACTAAGAGCTTTTTCTTAAGAGACCAGGAATTGTCAATGTCACATCCAATCTATACAAGGCACATTAACTCATAGAACTTAGCTATGTAGACATACTGATTAACTGCTGGAAAAAGTTACAATAAATGGGACTGTCACTGGAATTAAAGACAGGATACAATACTCATTAAAGGTCCTCAGACTCCTTGGGGGGGGGGGGGGTGGGAAACCTACATTAGTCATTTTTAGCGGAGTTGAATTTTGTTCAAATAATACAAAATTAAGTAAGGGTGTTTTTTAAAACTGATGAAAACACTTTGGTATAGAAACCCTATTAATTTCATTCAAAAATTAATATATTTCTCTTCATTATGAAACATTTCAAGTCATTAGACAAATATAGGCAAAAATACAAGGACCACTGGTGTGCCTACCAACTAACTTTATCAAAACTCAACCTTGTACCATAATTCCTTCTCATCCCATTACTTCCTATTATTCCCAGAGGCAACTACTATCTTGAAGTTGGTATTTACCATCTTTGTGAATGACTTTACACTTTAATAGCATGCATATATATAACAATATATAACAATAAGCATTTACAGTGTTCTTTGCAAGTTTTAAAATTTTGTATCAGTAGCAATATTTTGTACATATCTTTATGCAACATATTTTTTTCCATCCAATATTATGTTGAAGCTTTATTTTAATGTTTATTTATTTAGCTATGCCAGGTTTTAGCTGTAGCATGTGGGATCTATTAATAGTTCCCTAACCAGGGATGAACCCAGGTTTCCCACATTGGGAACACGGTGTCTTAGCCCCTGAACCACCAGGGAAATCTCTATATTGAAGTTTTATATCCAGGACACTCTCTAGCATTTATTTGCATAGCTGTATGGTATTCCAGTGAATAAATATGCAAAAATTTATTCACACATTATGGTTGGAAGATTTTTTATTGTTATTATTATTATTATAATTTGCTTTCACCAGTAGTGCTACAATTTTTATACATATTTCTTTATGCATAAGTGGGAGATACTCCCTTGGGTATTGATATTGAGCTTAATGTGCTTAAAAATGACCTGAGTGACTTGTTAAAGCACACAGATACTGATTCAGTAGACTGAAGGTAGAGTTTGAGAACTGGAATTTCTAACAAGTTCTCAGGTGATGTTGATGGTCACTGGACCACATAATTAAGTAGTAAAGCAGCGGATTTGTCCCTGGGAGTTAAGTTTCTAGATGTTCCAAAATTTCTCCTCAAAATGGTTGTAGTAGTTTTCTATAGCTGCCATAAGAAACTGACATAAACTTGCCCCAAATAATACAAATTTATTATCTTATATTTCTGTAATACAGAAGTCTAGCATGAGTCTCACTGGGCAAAAACCCAGGTCTTGGAAGGGCTGGGTTCCTTCTTGGAGGTTGTAGGAAGGAATCTGTTCTTTGCTTTTCTGGCTTCTAGAGACCACCAGCATTCTTTGCTTTGGGGTCTCCTTCCTTCATCTTCAAAGTTAGCCACACAGCATTCTCTGACCCTGCTTCCATCACTACACCTCTTCCTCTGATTCTCTCTTCTGCCTTTCTTTGACTTAAGCACCCTCGTGATAACATTAGGTCCATCTGGATAATCTAGGATTTTCTTCTTATATGGTAACCTAATTTTATCTTCAATGCAATGAAACATATCGTGTTCACAGGTTGCAGGAATTAAGATGTGGACAACGTTGGCAGGGGTCATTATTCTGCCTACCACCATGATTATAACAATTTACGTACCTATCAGAAGCATGAATGTTTCTGTTGCCAACATTTAGTCTTGGCAGACACCAGTTTTTGCCAATCTAACGGGTATAAAAATGTCACCTCATTTTTTGTTCTAATTTTCATTTCTTTAATTACTTCTGAGGCTGAACAACCTTTTTATGTTGCTCTGCCATGATTTAGCCTTTCATTTCCTTTGCCTGTTTTCAATCAAGATGTCTGTGTTTTCTCACTGATTTGTGAAAGTCACTCAGTCGTGTCTGACTCTTCGCAATCCCATGGGCTATACAGTCCATGGAATTCTCCAGGCAAGAATACTGGCGAGGGTAGCCTATCCCTTCTCCAGCAGATCTTCCCAACCCAGGAATCAAACCGGGGTCTCCTGCATTGCAGGTGGACTCTTTACCAACTGAGCTATCAGCGAAGCACTGATTTGTAGAAGTTCCTTATTTATTCTGGACACTAACTTTTGGTCTGTCTGTTTTAAAGTTGTAATCCTAATGGAGTTGGTTTTTAAATTTACTTTATGGTTTATAAATTTTTAAATTGAGAAATCTTTCCCTACCCATGTTCATAAAAATATTCTACTATATTCTCTCCTAATGATTTTATGTCTTTAATCCATCTGGATTTTATTTTTTTGTGTATATAAGGAAGGGATCTAATTATAAATTTATTTATGTGTATGTGTATATAAACAATTGTCCCAGATCAATGTATTCAGTGACCAACTGTTTCCCTTTTGATTTGTAATACTTCCTTCATACGTAAAATTTCCCGTGTATATGGGTCTGGTTATTTATCACACCTTCACCAGTTATGTAATACTAAGTCACTTCTGTCATGTCTGACTCATTATGACCCTATAGACTGCAGCCCATCAGGCTCCTCCGTCCATGGGATTCTCCAGGCAAGAATACCAGAGTGGATTGCCATTTTCTCCTCCAGGGGATCTTCCTGACCCAGGGATCAAACCTACGTCTCTTATGTCTCCTGCATTGGCAGGTGGATTCTTTACCACTAGCGCCACCTGAGAAGCCCTTTATACATTTTCTTAATTACAATTTATAATAAGTCCTTATACCTCACAAGGCAAATTTCTTCATCTTCAGCTTCAAATTCCCCTTGGCTACTTTATATAAATTTTACCATTAGCTTGTCAACTTCCTTGTAAAGCTAAGTTAGGATTATTTTTCACATTGAATATATAGACTAATTTGGTATAACTGACATTTCTGTGCAACTGAGTCTTCTTAGTCAAGAACATGATATATTCTTCTATGTAATTTTTTTATATCTTTAAAAATTTGTGATATTAGCTGTGCCTGGTCTATCTTTTATTTAATTGATTCCTAAGTATTCCATAGCTGTTGTTGCTACTGTAAATGGAAGTTTTTGGTTTTTTAAAGATGTTTTCTATTTATCTGCTATATTAAGAAATCAATAAATTTTTGTACACTGATCTTTCATCCAGCAAAACTTGTTTAGTTCTTTTTTTTATTAATGGGGGTCTCAAGATTTTCTGTAGGAAAACAATCAAATTATAATAAGTAACAACTTTGTAATACTTTTTAAGTTTCTCTTATTGTTCTACTTTGCCAGCTGGGACCTCCAACACTTTGATGAATAGAACCAGGTTGTGATATCATTTTCTAATTCCTGTTTTTAAAGAGTATGCTTCTAAGGACTCATCATAATGTATGTATATGTTTCTACATATTCTTGGTATTTATATTCAGTTTAAGTTCCTGTCTTTTTCCTAGTTTGAACATGAATGAATGTTAAATTTTATTAATTGACTTTTCTGCATCTGCCCATGTGACCATATGATTTCTCTTTTAAATTGTTACTGTAGTTAAGTAAATGAGTATTCTAATGTTTAATCGGTCTTGCACTCTTGGGATATACTCAACTTGGTTATGATGTATTTTAAAGCACGTGTTACTGGATTTCTTTGGCTAATACTTCATTTGAGCTTCTGCATCTATATTTGAGACTGACCTCCAGTTTTCTTTTCTTATATTGACCTTGTCTTTTTTAGTATCATCCTTACTAGACATATAAAAAGAATTTAGTGCACTCCTGCACACTCCATTCTCAGAGGCGGTTAATATAAAATGGGAATTATGTGTTCCTTGCATGGTAGAACTTGCTTATCAAACTTCCTGGGCAATGTTCTATACATTTTATTATATCAAATTTTAAATTATATACATTTCTATATCCTTTTGCATTTTTAGCATTTGAATGATCAATTATGATAGAAATGGACTTATCAGTTATAAGAAGTATGTGAAAATCTGCCTTTATGACTATGGATTTACCAATTTCTCCTAATAAGTCTGTCAATATTGGCATATTTTTCTGAAACGATGTTACTAGATAGTTCTGAGATATCTTCCTGGCAAAGTATTTATTTCATCATAATTTCATTACTCTCTTTGCCTTAAAGTCTATTTTTATCTAATATTAATGCTATGCTAGCTTTTTGAATAGCCCTTGTTTGGTATATTCTCTCACCACCTTTAAATATTTTGTTTTCAAGATTTCTAGATTCTTGTGTTTTATGTGTGACTCTTATAAGTGATGTACAGCTGGACTTAAAAAATATTCCTGACAACTTTGTCTCTTAACTGGAATGCTTATTTCATTAATATTTAGTGATTAATATTTACAGTATTAGGTATATTTGGATTTATTCTTACATTACAGGGGCTTTTTGGAGAGAGAAATGGCAACCTACTCCAGTATTCCTGTCTGGAGAATCCCATGGGCAGAGGAGCCTGGTGCACTACAGTCTGTGGGGTCGCAAGAGTGACATGACTTAGCTATTAAACCACTGCCACATGCACTTTTTATTTATCTTGCTTTGTCTATGCTTTTCTTCCTTTCTTTACTACTTCCTGTTGGACAGCTCAAGTTTTTTTTTTTTTTTTAATTCACTCTATTCCCTCTATTTGGTCATTTTATTTCCTTTTGGTTTTTGTAGCTGTCCTTTGAAAGATAAACATACTTGAACTAACAAAGAAAAATTATCCTGAACAATGAAAGGATTATAGAATTATTTTCTTAGATCTTTCTTCCAGTTCCTTAATATTTTCTTCAGCTTTGCCATTCCTTTAATTTCTTAAAAATTTCAATTAGTTTTTTAACTCAAAGTTATATTTTATTTTTTAAATAGTAGGCCTATTCTTCTTTTGACAGTGTCTTTTTCTTTTTTCAGGTTTCCAGTTCTTTCTTGCAGATCTTAAATCATTTTAAATACACTTATTTTCCAATTTCTAGCTGATATTTTAAATAAATGAAGTTCTTGAGGGAGGGGTGTCCAATCTCATTTTGTTTCTGCTGGTTCTCATTTATGGTAGATTGTTTCCTCCTATGTTTAAATATTTTTTGCTGTGAATTTATTTTTACTGTGGCAGAATTTATTTTTACTGTGGCATATAGTACACATTTGCCTCTCAAACACGTATAAGGGCAGGCCCAAAGTCACAAACTCTTAGGGACTTTGTAGAGTTCAGTCAAACAGAGACAGGCTTACTTCTCACTTTCCTGTGCTAGGGTAAGGACTGGGGCTGTATCTATTGAAATCTGGTAAGTAACTCAACACCCTGACCTAAGCCTTGTGGCCCTTAACATTTGTAACAGGACTGATACCATCTCTTCCCCTTCATCTCCCCTGGTGTGTGTGTGGGGGGGGGGGCGGTGTAGGGGGTCTCTAGATTCAGCTTATGGGCTCACTGGCCTGTTTTTGGTTCCCTCTCTTTGGGCAGGTGGCATTAGTGGTAAAGAACCCGCCTGCCAATGAAAGAGACATAAGAGATGTGAGTTCGATCCCTGGGTCAGGATGATCTCCTGGAGAGGGTGTGGCAACTCACTCCGTATTCTTGCCTGGGAAATTCCAGGGACAGAGGAGACTAGCGGGGCTGCAGCCCACAAAGAGTCACCAAGAGTTGGACATGACTGAAGCCACTTAGCATATTTTGGCCTCTGGATATTGTCCTTACTTTATTGGAAACTTATTTGTACATTTAAAGTTTTAAATTATTATTCGAATGTAAACACATTCCTAGCTTTTTTTCAGCAGAGTTTTCAGCTTACAGAGACCTTCATATACTGGCAGAAGCAGGAATCCCTAAATTTACTTTAAAAACATGATCTTTGACTCTGAACCTAGTGAAATAAGATATCATCATAATAGATTATGAAAAGAAACACACCTAAAAAATCAGTTTATTCCTTTCCCCCAACTCCTCCTTATTTTAGGTTTACTAGTTTTGCTGTGTTTCTCATCAAAAAGTATGTTTATAAAAGTATAGTTGTTAACTCCAGAAGGATTAAAGATGGAAGGACCTGGAATGGATTTGGCTTCTAGAACCATACAAATTCTTACTGTGTTGGTTTATCTTGAAATCAGAAAGTAACTTTCACATCTTAGACCTGTAAAACTGCACACACAAAAAAAGTGAAAAAATGTTTTCTATGCATAAAGGGTTGTAAAATAATGAGAGCGCACACAAAATTCAGGGATGATGCTCTTGCTTTCACACCTCTATGCCTGCTGAATTTGTTCCCCTAAATCTCTAGTCCCCTAGTTCCTCTCCTGTCCCTCTCTTCCTTCAGTACTACTTACTAATTCAAGTTACAACAGCTAATCCCCAGAGGGAGACAGTCGTAGCCCGGTCTCCCCCGTTCTTTCCCCTCTGACCCTCCTCCAATTAATCTGACTGTTCTGTAAACCTTTGCGGTTTACTATTGTGCAAGGGCCCCCACATCTCCTTCCCCCTCCCTCCCCCCAGCCCCCTCCCCCCTAAAATCTGGGGAACTCCCGTTAAGGCAGTGCCACTGGCATTACTCATTCATCCCCATTCAGACTTTCCCCAGCATTTATTAAGGGCGCTCAGCTCCTGCCTCTCACTCGCGCTCTCCTCCGCTCCTTCTGCACTGAGAGCCTCTCGGCTCGTCCCCTCTCGGCGGTGGGAAGAACTTCGTTTCTGCGGCAATGCATCTCCCTGTGATTCTGTTTTGCGCTCTCTGGTCTGCAGTGTCGGCGGAGAACTCAGATGATTATGAGCTCATGTATGTGAATTTGGACAACGAGATAGACAATGGACTCCATCCCACTGAGGACCGTAAGTTCATTTTAACTGTTTCTCTGCTAACCCTTAACTACATAGCTACCTCCTTAGGTCTAAGTATTATACATATATTTTGTTGCCAATGCAATAAACAACAACAACAACAACAAAGAGTTTTGCAAAAGAGAAAAGCACTTTACGAAAGGAGGTTTCAAAAAGTTACTTCTCTCAGATACATAATGGGTCAAATTGTATGAAATCGCCGGTATTCGCCTGCTTTGAGCTCCATGAAAGGCAATTTCATTGAGTTCAACTTATAAACTTGCAAGGTTTTTGCAGGTTTCCTTAAAGGGCAGGGGGTACTGGGGACGGGCTGTCACTTGGCGACCGTCGAGGTAGCTCGGCATTTTACAAAGAACACCCCAGGGAGGGTCGGGTCGGTAATGCGTGTATGTTCCTCTCTCTAGCCACGCCGTGCGACTGCAGTCGTGAGAACTCCGAGTGGGACAAGCTCTTCATCATGCTGGAGGACTCGCAGATGCGGGAGAACAGGCTGCTCCAGGCCACCGACGACGTGCTCCGGGGCGAGCTGCAGAAGCTGCGGGCCGAGCTGGGCCGGCTGGCGGGCAGCCTGCAGAAGCCGTGCGCGCCGGAGGGCCCCGCCGAGGCCAGGCTGACCCAGGCACTGGACGAGCTGTTGCAGGCGAGCTGGAATGCGGGCCGCCGGCTGGCTCGCCTGGAAGAGGCCTGGGCGCCGCGGCTTCAGGAGGAGGCGGGGCGGGCCCTGGGCACCGTGCTGGAGGAGCTGCGGGGGACGCGGGCCGACCTCCGAGCTGTGCAAGGCTGGGCAGCCAGCCGCTGGCTGCCGGCAGGTAAGGATGCGGAAACCGGTGGGGACCCCTGCGCGGCTTCGTTCTCAAAGCGCGGCTTGCGGGAAACCGAGTCAGCCAACCAAGCCTCTAAGGGGAGGCTTTAGTGGGAGGAAACACTTCGGCTCACACCCTTCTGTTTCAGCATGCTCGGTCGCAGAGCTCAGAATACACCATAAAGGGCGGGAAAATTGCTTTCAAAAGTAGTCAGTCTTCAGTCCCGAGGAACCCAGAAGATAGCTGTGTAGGTAACCACCACAGTCTTGAAATAGACCTCAAGGGCCTCCAGACTGACACTTGATCCGACCAGGCGTTAGAGGAACTCGATTGGCCAGTTATAAGGTTGACCGCTCTCAATGTCCAGCGTCCCTCCGTTAGGGATTTCCACTTCTTCTAATTTTAGCTTGCCTCTCTCTCTTTAAGGGAGCTCTGGTTCCCCGCGCTATTTCAGGACTCAGCCAAATTTTTAGGAACGTTTTCCAGTCTCTGGGCTCACCCCTCCTCCCTACCAATTCCAAACAAGAGACTTGAGGTTGAATCTGATCTCCCAAGGCCCCCACCCCGAGCCCCCAGAGTCTGTGAAATGAGCTCCAGAGTGAGCTCCAAGAATGAAGTTTGGAATAAACCAGCAGCTGAGGGATCCACAGTGGGACACTCAGATGTAGGAGCTAGTTGGCATCCAGGCAGTACCTCCGGGGATGTGGAGGATCAGGGTGAAACAGAAGAGAGGCAGTTCAAACCAGATGCAACCTGTCAAAGTCCCATGTGATACTAGTGAACTTCCAAACATATGTGGGCCCAAAATAATACATTTTAAAGATGCCTCAAGGAAATATAGAGACGGTCTGGAGTGAAGAACACTCCTTTATAAGTCAGAATTTCTAAGAAATGGTGCTATAACAATCTTTTGTGGGTTATATTAGAAAATACATGTCCTAGGTAAGAAAATACAAAATACACTTTTCCCTGTTCATAAGCAACTTATGAACAGAAAACAATTACAAACCATCCCTTCTTTATGTCCAATAAAGCAACTCTTACTATATGGGGTAGGAGGCAGAATCAAGCATAGTTGAGAGCATATTTCATTTAAAATTGCAGAAACCATACCAAAATACCAGTCTTTGCTAAATAATTGAGGACTGTTTATCAGTACAGAGTATGTTTTTTCTTTCTTTCTTTTTAACTATTAGGTAGGGCTTCAGAGGGGGGGAAATCATAAAATAAACATACAATAGATCCTTAGTGTAAGTGACAGGACAAACTATAATTCTCTCGCAGTTTTAATGGATGAAATTTCTTGTCTTTTGCAAGCCATGTAAAATCACTGTACACATCATGTACTGGGAAAACTGAAGAGTTATGCTAACTTTCAGCTCTACCTCTGCATACTAGTTAGAGCAGAAGAAGGATGTATTTCTGAATTCAGAAGTGTTAATTCTTATTACATCCATTCATGCATTTACCCACATGCTTTGATTTTTCCTCTCTCGGCTTCCTGCCAGCTTGGCTCCTAAGGGATTCCTAATCATTCTGTTGTCAGCCTCTTAAGAACCTGGTTTTAATTTTGTTTGGTCTTTGATAATATAATCAGAAAAAACCTATTAGTTAAAAGTCATTTCACGAGAGAGTTTCTGACATTTTAAAGACACATCAAGAGTCTCAACCACCGACCCCCAAAAGAAGCCACAGAAAAAACTTGCCAACATGCAGTTCTACTCATTGAACTTACATAACCAGTGCAGCCTAGAGGGGAAGCTGGGTCTCTGAGAGGCGATCAAGGAAGGCTTTGGAATGCAATCCTCACTGCTTGGGCTTATTTAAACAGGAAATCAGTTAATTAGATTGCAGTAGGCGCTCTCTCTGAACACTGTTTTACTGAAACATTAGACAGTATCTAAAATGCCCAAGCATATGGTGAACTTTTGTTCCATGATCTTTGTTTGATTTAAATAACAGCTAGAAAAGTATGCATCTACCAATTTCATTTTCAAAAAGAATCAATGCCTCGTTAAAAATTGATTTTAAAAAATCTTTAGAAATTCAATTATTCAGGGAAAAAGTTAATACCAAAGTATGGCAGGACCAATTGTGTGCTTTGGTGTGATGGTTACTTTTATAGGATTTTCTGAACCTCAATATCTTCTTTGACTATTTCAAAAGGATAAGGTCCATCTGCTAAATTTTTTTGGGTTGGAGCCCACCTCTCAGCCACTTGTAGACGGTTATCTTAGTTTACCACACTTCACATGGATATTTGGTTCCTGCAAGTCTTATTTACCACTTAGTCTTCAAATGCTCTGGGAATTTGCTTTTTAAAGCTATCTTATGGTAAATCTTCTTTAAAAGGTTGTTATAAAGTGAACACTTAGCCCTAATTTTTGTTGTTGTTTAGTCACTAAGTCATGTCCAACTCTTTTGTAGACCACCAGTCTTCTCCGTCCATGGGATTTCCCAGGCAAGAATATACTGGACTGGGTTGCCATTTCCTTCTCCAAGCCTTAACTTAGATTTTTAAAAAATTCTTTAATTGGTCTTTTATATGTATATATTTGAGTCCAGCACAAAGCAGAGCTCACTTGTTAAAGCTTTTAGCATATTATTTCCCAGAGACACCTGAAAGGTCTTCACTTAAGCATTTGCCGCTCCCTGACTGGCCATGTTACCTGGAGATGGACAGAGGTGGGAGCTCCCACCCCTCAAGTTTGAAAGTCTCCTTCAAAGTGTGTATTAGTGGAAATATGTCCTCCATCCGGCTCCTCAGAAGAATTCACTCTTCCTTAAAGATTTTCAGTTAGGGCTTACATAGTACTTGTAAGCATTTGGACAAAGTGAGAATTTTTAAGCATATCTTTGGTCTACAAAGTATTCCCTGGTGGCTCAGAGGGTAAAGTGTCTGCCTGCAATGCGGGAGACCTGGGTTCGATCCCTGGGTCAGGAAGATCTCCTGGAGAAGGAAATGACAACCCACTCTGCTACTCTTGCCTGGAAAATTCCGTGGACGGAGGAGCCTGGTAGGCTACAGTCCATGGGATCGCAGAGTGGACATGACTGAGCGACTTCACTCTCTCACTCTTGGTCTACAAAGCTCTTCTCAAATGTTACATATTTGTTGCTTACAGACTTGCAGAATTTAGGAGGAGAAGGGAAGAGCCTTTGACAGATAACCATCAAGCCTAGAGAGATTGTGGGGCTCATCAAAAGCTACACAGCTTGCTAGTAGTAAAACAAACTGAATTCCAGTTCTTTTAGCCAAACCCAGGGGTCCTTCTACCACTAAGAGGCAGTGCAGTGTGCTGGTTAGGGTTGTGGCTCCTGCAGCCAGAATTGTTGTTGTTGTTCAGTTGTTAAGTCATGTCCAACTCTTTGCGACCCCATGGACTTCAGCACGCTGGGCTTCCCTGTCCTTCACTATCTCCCGGAGTTTGCTCAAACTCATGTCCATTGAGTCAATGAAGCCATCCAACCATCTCATCCTCTGTCACTCCCTTCTCCTCCTGTCCTCAGCCTTTCCCAGCATCAGGGTCTTTCCCAGTGAGTCAGCGCTTAGCATCAGGTGCCCAAGTGCCCAAGTTCGAACCCAGTTTCACTATTTCTCTGTGTGGCTTCTTTTCCATTTAAATGCTTCCCTTAATGAGACAGTTGGATTTCCTTATTCCTGTTTTCCTTGCACTTACAGATTACCTTTGGGCCCCTCAAGTCATAACATATTGTTGCATGTAGTTTTCAGTTGTAGTCATTAAAAGGTCCATCCTAAAATACCTAACTGCCAGAATCATTTCAAAATAAATTTGTATTTTCTCTCATATTCTTACTTTCTTGCCACTCTAGGTTGTGAAACAGCCATTTTATTCCCCATGCGTTCCAAGAAGATTTTTGCAAGCGTGCATCCGGTGACACCTATGAAACTTGAGACTTTCAGTGCCTGCATTTGGGTCAAAGCCACAGAAGTATTAAACAAAACAGTCCTGTTTTCCTATGGCACAAAGAGGAATCCATATGAGATCCAGCTGTACCTCAGCTCTCAGTCCATAACGCTTGTGGTGGGTGGAGAGGAAAACAGACTGGTCGCTGATGCTGTGATTTCCCTAGGAACGTGGACCCATCTGTGCGGCACCTGGAATTCAAAGAAAGGGAACATGACCTTGTGGGTGAACGGTGACTTGGTGGCCACCGCTGTCGATATGGCCACAGGTCACATGGTTCCTGAAGGAGGAATCCTGCAGATTGGGCAAGAAAAGAATGGCTGCTGCGTGGGTGGTGGCTTTGATGAAACATTAGCCTTTTCTGGCAGACTCACAGGCTTCAATATCTGGGATAGTGTTCTCAGCAACGAAGAGATAAGAGGGGCCGGAGGAGCAGAGTCCTGTCACATCCGGGGCAATGTGGTTGGGTGGGGAGTCACAGAGATTCAGCCCCACGGGGGAGCACAGTATGTTTCTTGAGGGCTGTGAAACTCTACTTGAAGCCAAAGAAATAATCTCGCATTTTAAACATATGCCAGTTGGGAAGGTCTAAAAACCTGAATGCATATTAAGAACACTTGAGACTAATGAAGGAGAGGGTTGAGATCAATCTTTATTTATCTTGGCAAAATACTGAGTAAACAGTTGAAAGGGAGACATTGGAGAAGGCTTTTGGGGATATTGTCACTAGATTTTATGCCATGGTGCTTTCAGATTAATGCTGTGTCTTTGTCAGATAAACTCGCCAATAATTAAAAAGGAATGTATGAATGAACAGAAGGACAATTGTTTTACTTTTCTTTGGTTAATTTCATTTTGGCCAAAGATGAATTTTACATTGGAAGAATAACAAAATAAAATTTGTTGTCCACTGTTCATTGGTATATGCCTTATTATGAAAAAATGATGATAAAACATATTTATACTACAATGTGACTTAACAAATACAAATGTAGTTTATGTGTTATAATCAAATGTCATTTTTTGCGGAGATAGTTATATAAGTTATATTGTAAAATGGTTTTGTATTAATTTTATTAAGACTATTTTTGTAAAGTTCTACTGTAAATAAAATATTTTATAAAACTAGTCCATGTCATCTAAGTATATATTTAAAATGTCTGGGAGCAAATCCACACTTCTCCTTTTTTTATCTAAAGCAAACACTAGTTTTCAGATGCTAATCTACTATGTAAATAGTAATGGTTAGTATTGTTAAAGGAGTTTCCCTGGTTGCTCAGTGGTAAAGAATATGCCTACAATGCAGGGTTTGATTCCTGGGTTGGAAGATCCCCCGGAGAAGGAAATGGTAACCCACTCCAATATTCTTACCTGGGAAATCCCATGGACTGAGGAGCCTGGCAGACTATAGTTCATGGGGTCACAAAAGAGTTAGACACAACTTAGTGACTAAACAACAACAGTATTGTTAGAAACAAACTATAGAATAGTTTTAAGCATTGGCTTTCTGTAAGTCATAGCAAGGAAGATGATCTTAGCTAAGTCATTTCATCTCTCTGGGTTTTAGTTTTCTCAACTGAGAAATCAAGGAATTGAAGAAATGATTCCTTCCAATTTGATAATGCTGTGAACATACACAACTTTCTGTCCCATGTATACATTGAGAAAAAGTGTGAATTATCAAAGTTCTCAGATTCACATGATGCCTGCAAGAGATGACTTAGGATTGTTATTGTGGTTGTTATTTAGTCACTAAGCTTGACTGACTCTTCTGTGACCCCAGCACTGTAGCCCACCAGGTTCCTCTGTCCATGAGATTTCCCAGGCAAGAATACTGGAGTAGACTGCTACTTCCTTCTCCAAGGGATCTTCCCCACTCAGGGACTGAACCTGAGTTTCCTGCTTTGGCAGGTGGATTCTTTACCACTGAGCCACCTTGGACTCACAGGACTATTATAAGGGAGATCTAAAAATGTGGAAAAGAAACAATGACTTCTGCCCTTAACACATATCCCATTCTCTTACTTATGCATAAAGGAGAGGACGGTCAAAGCCCGTCATCCTGTAGATGGGGAGGTGACTCCCTACCACACTAATGTTCTCCTCCTGCGGAGGCCATGCAAGGGCTGATAGTGCAACATCTCAAAGCCACTTCTGAACATCAGTCGGGAACATAGTAGAACATTGGTGATGATGTGTCTGCCTAAAGATAGGGCCTGAACAACCACAAGTCATCTCCTGTTCATGAGGTTTGGAGAAGAGAACCAACAGTAATTATCAAACCACATTTTTTAATGAACTAGCCTGGTCCCTGGGCTTCTCTGGGGGCTCAGTGGTAAGGAATCTGCCTGCCAGTGCAGAAGATGATCCCCTGCAGAATGGCAGCCCACTGCAGTATTCATGTCTGGGAAATCCCATGGACAGAGCAGTGTGGCGGGCTATATAGTCTATGGGGTTGCAAGGGAGCTGGACGTGACTCAGAAACTAAACAACAGCCTAGACCTTAGGTTACCAAACTCTGGAATTTCTCAGTAAAAGGAGGGGGTTGAACATGTAGTATCTTTCAGCAGTGAAATTCTATAAATCCAGGAATCTTTGAAGATATTCAAGGTATCTGTATAGCTTCACCCTTCTCATGGGACTCACAAAACCAGGTTGAAATGTCTCAAAGGAAATCATTCCCAAGTTTGTGGTCACAAGTCAGTCTCAGACCCTTGGAAATTACATATTTCAAGATTTCAGGCACAATGGTCATATGCAAGTCCCTGATTAGCCACTGTCTATATATGGTGTTGGAGAAGACTCTTGAGAGTCCCTTGGACTGCTAGGAGACCCAACCAGTCCATCCTAAAGGAGATCAGTCCTGGGTGTTCATTGGAAGGACTGATGCTGAAGCTGAAACTCCAGTACTTTGGCCACCTCATGCGAAGAGTTAACTCACTGGAAAAGATCCTAATGCTGGGAAGAATTGGGGGCAGGCGGAGAAGGAGATGGCAGAGGATGAGATGGCTGGATGGCATCACTGACTCAATGGACATGGATTTGGGTGGACTCCAGGAGTTGGTGATGGACAGGGAGGCCTGGTGTGCTGCGAATTATGGGGTGGCAAAGAGTCGGACACAATTGAGTGACAACTGAACTGAAATGACTCCAAATGCTAGAGGAGGAAATACTTGACCAAACCTTCAGCAGAGAGTTAGGCATGCTTTCAATTCCTTTCACATGTATCATGTATTACAACTGTTCAAGAGACCCTAAATGATGCCAGCCAAGAGGTATGCAAACTCATATGCTGATAAAGTTAAATGTAAGGGAACTTTTACATTTTTAACAGGAATAACATATTGAAGGCAGAGAAGAAACAAACTGGAAAAGAATAAAGCAACCACTGGGTTACAAAAGTAGAAATTTCATCTACACACAATCTGAATAAGTATTCTAAAGACTTCCAATTGCCCCTCTGTTTTCCCTCTTTTACCTAAGAAACAGAATTCTGATTTTTTAATGGTATGTATGGCCACTTGGAGTAAAGTTTCTATTTTCCAGTATCAAGTGCAAAACTGGATGTGGTCAAATGACTAAATTCTGGCTGATGGTGAAATACTGAATGTGATTCCCTGTCTCTTCCTCTATCTGATTGATTGCAATGTGGTAGAAATAGCTAGAATTTCAGCAAACATCTTAGATTTAGCACAACAATATAGAATAAGCTTAGGTCTTTATTATTATGAACCCGTCTTGACAGCCCTTGGCTGCCTGTCCCTGCACTTCTTTTACAAAAAAAAAAAAAAAAATAAAAATACACATACACTTTTATCTTCTTCAGTCCACTATTGGTTGACCACTTAATCTAATCCTGACCCAGTGGAGCAATTTTTCTTCTTAATAAAGAAGACCAGGTACTTTATTCCTTCAAAATACTGATAGACTACATGTACAAAATACATTTTACAAATTTCAGGAAGCTGGCTAAATTTTTCTTTATGCTAATAGCATTTAGTGAATTATAGAATACACAGCGTCGAGAAAAGGAGGAAGTAAGAAATGTGTGAAACTGAGATAAAATATCTCAAAAGAAATATCAGCATGCTGACTTAGTCTAGCGCACTAGCAAAGAGTCACTGACCAGGCTAGTTACTGAGGGCATCATCTTATTATATAGCACAGTAAAAGAATCATGCACATTACTCAGAGAAAAATATGTGTATAATTAATACATAATACATTACACTTACAAAATATAAAACATGATGTGTGTATGCTAGAGTGACCAACTGTCCTGGTTTGCCTGGGACTAACCCAGTTTTAGTACTGAGAGTCCCAGGAAATCTTTCAGTCCCAGGCAACCTGTGACAGTTTTCCATTTTGCAATTCTAGTACATATATATGTATAGCAGTAGAACAACATTTTTGCAGAGATAGTAACTGACAAGATAGAGCTGATACATTTTCCTTGTCTGTTGCAATGTGAGTTGACTTTTAAAAAATTTTTTTAACTGGAGGGTAATTGCTTTACAATGTTGCACTGGTTTCTGCTGCACTACAACAAGAATCAGGTATAAGTGTATATGTATGTCTTCCCTCCCATCCTCGCCCCCATCCCACCCCTCTAGGTCATCACAGAGCAGCAGACTGGGCTCCCTGTGTTATAGAGCAGCCTCCCACTAGCTATCTATTTGACAAATAGTAGTGTATAAACATCATTGCTACTCTCTAAATTTGTCCCACCCTCTCCTTCCCCTGTGTCCACAAGACCGTCCTCCACATCTGCATCTCTATTCCTGCTCTGCAAATAGGACCATCCGTGCCAGTCTTCTAGATTTCATATATATATATATATGCATTAAGATACTATTTTTGTTTTTCTCTGACTTACTTCACTCTGTATAACATGCTCTCTAGGTTCATCTCATTTGAACTGACTCAAATTCATTCCTTTTTATGGCTTGGTAATATTTTATACAACATATGTTGTATATATTGCATATTGTGGACAATCTGTACCATAACTTCTTTATCCATTCATCTCTCAGTGGACATCTAGGTTGCTTCCAAGTCCTGGTTATTGTAAATAGTGCTGCAGTGAGCATTAGGGTCCATGTGACTTTTTCAATTATGGTTTTCTCAGGGTATATGCCCAGTAGTGGAATTGCTGGGTCATATGATAGTTTTATTTCTAGTTTTTAAAGGAATCTTCCTACCATTCTCTGTAGTGACTGTATCTGTTTGTATTTCCACCAACAGTACAAGAGGGTTCCCTTTTCTCCATATCCTCTCTAGCATTTATTGTTTGTAGACTTTTTGATGATGGCCATTCTGACTGGTGTGTGGTGATATCTCATTCTGGTTTTGATTTGCATTCTCTAATAAGTAATGATGTTGAGCATCTTTTCATGTGTTTGTTGGCCACCTGTATGTCTTCTTCGGAGCAATGTCTGTTCAGGTCCTCTGTCCGTTTTTTCATTGGCTTGTTTTCTGATATTGAGCTGCATGAGCTGCTTGTATATTTTGGAGATTACTCCTTCGTCAGTTGCTTCATTTGAAACTATTTTCTTCCATTCTGAGGGTTGTCTTTTTACCTTGTTTACAGTTTCCTTTGATGTGCATGAGTTGACTTTTAATCAAATATTAATTCCTTAAAATATATCCAAACAGTTGGCTATTAAGTATACATTACAGAATCTTAGAGCTAGGTATTTATTATACAGTTAACTTCACCTAAAAAAACAGATTATCAAACAAAGAAGAAATTATAATTGATTTTTAGTTCATCTCTTGTTAAATTTTATATTAGAAAGCTCTTTGAGAAGCTAACTAAGGTCAAATGTTTCTAGAGCTGTATTGTAACCACTAAGAAATACCACTCAAAAAGTTAAAAATCTTGGTCAAAGTAATTGTGTGTGTTCACTTATATATTCCTTGATTCAGTGAACTTGAAAACTCAGATTAATGATCCTTGCATTATGTTTTATAAATCTAGAGTATAGAAGAAAGCTTCCTGGGCTTGGGGTCAGGAACACAGCATTCAGACCCTAGCATTATTATCCACTAACTAGATGACACAGGCCTGCCAATTGATCTTTATGAGTCTCAAGTCAGACAAGAAACTGGGGATAACAGCACTTGCCTAACTTGCTGAAGGGGTATTATAAAAATAATATAATGACAGATAATGTATCTAAAATGTTTTATAAACCCTGAAATAATTTTTGAAATGAAATAGTTACCATAAAAATGTTTTTCCAAGTTGTTCCCAGTGGATTTAACAGAAAATAAGTGAACAAAAATACAAACAAACAAACACAAAGATTCCTTTCCACTGTGGGTAAGTAACTCTCAGAGCTTGGCCCATGGATGTTCATAACTGTGTAGGCTTTATTCTACTTAACAGCAACATCTGCTGGTGAAGTCAGGAAGGTGCAAACTCTGACATGCATCAGATCCAAGACCTGGTTAACAATTCAGAAGACATTCTTTTCTGATTCAAAATGTTTCTTTATTTCTTGATCTACATTTGTACTGACTTTTATAACATAAAATTTAATATATCCCTATATGTTCAGGTTAAATGCTCAGGTTGAATATTCTTAATGAGAATTACTTTAGTAGCCTGTTTTCTACAATATTTGATTAATAGAGTTTTTTCCTCAACAAGCTGTAATGCAGTGAACTTAAAACCTTTTCTTTGAAAAATAACTGTATCATGAATTTTCAATGGCTAAGCATCTCCTCAGAGATTACAGAACTCCACAAATGATTATGATTTTTCCTTTAATTTTTTTAATATGGGCCTGGTATATGACAGACACTCAGTGATGACAAAAACAATGATGATGATTATGATGATGGCAATAAAAAGAAGAATCATGGTAACTGCTAATGAACTGTGTGCCAGGCACTGGGCAAAGTATAATGGCTTTATCTACTTCAGACTCATACCCACCCTATCTGGTACATATTATTACTGCCACAGTAAATGGGAGGTCAATTTTCTATCTCCATTTTTCTGAGACAGCTTACCAATCAGTGGTTTGAATTTGGTCTCACATTGAGAAAGAAATAAGGTAAATTTATCATAATTAACTAGACAGTATTTTCCAAGCTATTGCCAAGAAGTCAGAAAGGAATTTGGACTCTTGCTGAGACAAGAGTGTATTTCTTTCCAAAGACTTTCTACTTAAGTTTCAAATCACTTGAGGTCATCTTGTGATTAGCACCAGAGGACTATGTAAAACACACATTGACAGAGAGGCATATTTCCTTCTTTTGACCGCTGATTCAGAAATGCAGAGGAAAGGACATCACTGTCTGCCTTTAGTTTTGACAGTAGTGGTGTGCATTGCATTACAGAGTTCCAAATCAAAATTTGGGAAGGGTTTCCCTCTAGGCTCTCAAATAATCCTTTACAGTTGAGATACCCTTATTTCAGGGATCACCAATTATATTGTCAGCTTCCTAGGTAAAAGATATGCTAATTCATTGTGCTTTTATATTCCAACACTGGACAGGTTTAACAGAGCATCTTCACATGGCAAAGAACAAGTTTTAAGAATTATTCATGACGGTGGAAAAACAAATCTTCCACTCTGAAAAGGTTCTAATGTTATAAAATATTAAATTACTTTATATGATTTAAGCAGAAAACCTGTTTTTAATAATCACCCAAGGGATATCCTTATCTTATTATTAATTCAATGGGGGAAGCATTCAACATTTCCCCATTAACTATGATTTCAGTTGTAGCTTTTTGTAGCTATCCTTTATCAGATTAAGGATATTTCCTTCTATTGCTAATTTGCTGAGAGGTGTTTTCTTTTTTATCATGAACAAACTTGAAATTTTACAAAGGGAGAGTGTGTATATATGTGTGTGTGTGTGTTAAGTCACTTCAGTCGTGTCCGACTCTTTGTGACCCTCTGGACTGTAGCCCATCAGGTTTCCTCTGACCATGGGATTCTCCAGGCAAGAATACTGGAGTGGGTTGTCAGGCCCTCCTCCAGGGGATCTTCCCAACCCAGGAATGGGACCTGAGTCCCCATGTCTCCTGCATTGGCAGGTGGGTTATTTACCACTAGCACCACCTGGGAAGCCTACACACACACACACACACACACACACATATATATCTTAACTATAACCTTAATTATATATAACATATACATAATTATGTAATAATTATATCCATATTATATCCTCTTAATAAGTGTTAGAAAGCTCTCCAAAATGCTTAGGTTGCATTCTTCCTGGGATAATTTAACTTTTATAAAGTGAGACTCACAATAGTCCCTCCCTCATAAGCTGTTAGGAGAATTATGTTAAAAGACTAGTACCATGTACAGAACTACGGATGGAGGTTTGTGACATTGTACAGGAGGCAGGGATCAAGACCATCCCCAAGAAAAAGAAGTGCAAAAAGGCAAAACGGTTGTCTGAGGAGGCCTTACAAATAGCTGTGAAAAAAAGAGAAGCAAAAAGCAAAGGAGAAAAGGAAAGATACACCCATTTGATTACAGAGTTCCAAAGAATACCAAGGAAAGATAAGAAAGACTTCCTCAACAATCAATGCAAAGAAATAGAGGAAAACAATAGAATGGGAAAGACTAGAGATCTCTTCAAGAAAATTAGAGATACTAAGGGAACATTTCATGCAAAGATGGGCTCAATAAAGGACATAAATGGTATGGAATTAACAGAAGCAGAAGATATTAAGAGGTGGCAAGAATACACAGAAGAACTATACAAAAAAGATCTTTATGATCCAGATAATCATGATGGTGTGATCATTCACCTAGAGCCAGACATCCTGGAATGCAAAGTCAAGTGGGCCTTAGGAAGCATTACTATGAACAAAGCTAGTGAAGGTGATGGAATTCCAGTTGAGCTATTTCAAATCCTAAAAGATGATGCTGTTAAAGTGCTGCACTCAGTATGCCAGCAAATCTGGAAAACTCAGCAGTGGCTACAGGACTGGAAAAGGTGAGTTTTCATTCCAATCCCAAAGAAAGGCAATGCCAAAGAATGTTCAAACTACAGCATAATTGCACTTATCTCACACACTAGCAAAGTAATGCTCAAAATTCTCCAAGCTAGGCTTCAGCAATATGTGAACCATGAACTTCCAGATGTTCACAATGGATTTAGAAAACGCAGAGAAACCAGAGACCAAATTGCCAACATCCACTGGATCATGAAAAAACAAGAGAGTTCCAGAAAAACATCTACTTCTGCTTTATTGACTATTCTAAAGCCTTTGACTGTATGGATCACAATAAACTGTGGAAAATTCTTAGAGAGGGAATACCAGACCACCTGATCTGCCTCCTGAGAAATCTATATGCAGATCAAGAAGCAACAGTTAGAACTGGACATGGAACAATGGAACAAAAGACTGGTTTCAAAGCGGGAAAGGAGTATATCAAGGCCGTATATTGTCACCCTGCTTATTCAACTTATATGCAGAGTACATCATGAGAAACGCTGGACTGGATGAAGCACAAGCTGCAATCAAGATTGCTGGGAGAAATATCAATAACCTCAGATATGCAGATGACACCACCCTTATGGCAGAAAGCAAAGAAGAACTGAAGAGCCTCTTGATGAAAGTGAAAGAGGAGAGTGGAAAAGTTAAAACTCAACATTCAGAAAACTAAGATCAGGGCATCCGGTCCTATCAATCCATGGCAAATAGGTGGGGAAACAGTGAAAACAGTGACAGACTTATTATTATTAGTAGTAGTATTAGTATTATTATTATTTTGGCTCCAAAATCACTGCAGATGGTGATTACAGCCATGAAATTAAAAGACGCTTGCTCCTTGGAAGAAAAGGTATGATCGATCTAGACAGCATGTTAAAAAAGCAGAGACATTACTTTGCTGTCAGGGTCCGTCTTGTCAAAGCTATGGTTTTTCCATTAGTCATGTACGGATGTGAGAGTTGGACTATAAAGAAAGTTGAGCGCCAAAGAATTGATGCTTTTGAACTGTGGTGTTGGGGGAGACTCTTGAGAGTCCCTTGGACTGCAAGGAGATCCGACCAGTTCATCCCAAGGAAATCAGTCCTAAATATTCATTGGAGGGACTGATGCTGAAGCTGAAGCTCCAATTCTTTGGCCACCTGATGCGAAGAACTGACTCATTTGAAAGACCCTGATGCTGGGAAAGATTGAAGGCAGGAGGAGAAGGGGTGACAGAGGATAAGATGGTTGGATGGCATCACCGACTCGATGGACATGAATTTGAGTAAACTCCAGGAGTTGGTGATGGACAGGGAGGCCTGGCGAGCTGCAGTCCACGGGGTCACAGAGTTGGACACGACTGAGCGACTGAACTGAACTGAACTGGGCACAGACCAAGAACTCAATGAATGTTAAGAATTATTTTCTTTATGCATTGCTAGAACTATTTTCCTAAAATTTTTATTTATGATTTGTGCATTTATGTTCATAACTAAGATGAGTCTAAATTTTTCTTTCCTATATTGTCTTTTGGTACTGATATCACTGCTAAACCTGCCTTATTTCCTTGTGGCTTAGCTGGTAAAGAATCTGCCTGCAATATGGGAGACCTGGGTATGATCTCTAGGTTGGAAGATCCCCTGGAGAAGGGAAAGGCTAGCCACTCCAGTATCCTGGCCTGGAGAATTCCACAGACTGTACAGTCCTTGGCGGGGAAAAGAGTTGGACCCGACTGAGTGATTTTCACTTTCATGCCTGCCTTATAGAATTAGTTGGAGAATGTATTCCTTTTAAATTACATGAAAAAGTTTAGATAAGACTGTAATCACTCCTTGCAAATTCATTCCAATTTGCATATAGTACTAAATGTGACAGCCTTCTTTTCTTTTTTTTGGTGGGCTGATTTAAAAATACTGATAGAATTATTTGATATAGGGACATTCAGGTTTTCTATCTCTTTAGCTCTCAAGCACAAATCAAGACAACATTTTGTTCATGCTTTTAATCCTGTCTCCTGGAAGGACTTTCACAATTTCCTTTTCACTGGGAGAATTCAAAGAACACAAAACAGACAAACAGATCTAAGGAATTTAAATAAATGAATTTGTAGTTATATTTAATGTAAAAGTAAACAGTATAACTTATATACAATCATTAATAGTGGGAAGTAGCAAAAAACTGGCTTGGAACTAGTCTTCAGGGATAAATATTTAAGTCCATCTGACAGTCTCTTATGATTGATTTGGGCTTCCCTTGTGGCTCAGATGGTAAAGAATCACCGGCAAAGCAGGAGACCCTGGTTTGATCCCTGGATCCAAAAGATGCCCTGGAGAAGGGAATGCCTACCCACTCCAGTATTCTTGCCTGGAGAATTCCATGGACAGAGGAGCCTGGAGGGCTACAGTCCATGGGGTCACAAAGAGTCCGACACGACTAGGCAACTAACAGTCACGTCCAACTCTTTGAGACCTCATGGACTTCCAGGATCCTCTGTCTATGGAATTCTCCAGGCAAGAATACTGGCTGCATCAGATGTACCTTTTCAATAGTGTTTTAAAAAGAAGGTAGAATGGTTCTGTTCATAAAATTTACAGACAGCAAGAACTTTGGAAGAATTGCAGATATATTGAAATGGAAGGATCATTATCAGTTAGATCTTGGCATGCCAAAGCAATGAACTGAATCTCTTCATAAGTATAAAGGAATAAAAGTAGACATTTATATAAGGCTTGCTGCTGCTGCTGCTACTAAGTTGCTTCAGTTGTGTCTGATGCTTTGTGATCCTATGGACTATAGCCCACCAGGCTCTTCTGTCATGGGATTCTCTAGGCAAGAATATTGGAGTGGGGTGCCATGCCCTTCTCCAGGGATCCTCCTGATTCAGGGACATAAGGCTTGCCCAGTATTAATTTACAACACTGTTAACAACAGGTATGGACTTGGGGGTTACCTAATCCCCATCCATGTGGTTCTGCTGCAGTTTACTACAAACTCCTGCTCTGAGTGTGGCTCATGACCCAAGTCTGGCCAGTTGAAGTACGATATCCCCCTGCAACAATGATGGATTGGTTCAGAAATTGGCATGTGGCCCATGTCAGGTCAAACAGAGATATGGAATTTCTTTTTCTTAACTGGTATTCATGATAATGTGAGCTGGAAGACAGAGAGGCCCATTACATGAAACATGAAAGTGAAACCAATCCACAGGAAGCAGAACTGAGTAATGACTTTTGGGGATCACATTTGAGTCCTGAATCAAGCCAGATGGGAATACTGATACACTAACGCATTTTTTTAGTCATGTGTGCCAGTAAGGGATTCCTCCTCCTCCTTCTCTTCCTAGTTTTAATCATAAAACTATTTATACCTGAGCTTCTGTTACTTAAAATATAACTAATTGGTAAATGGGATAATAATAGGACTTTGATTAAGGAATTCTTGTGGGGATTAAATGACTTAATTGGTATAAAATGCTTAGTTCAGCATTTGGCATAAAGGGAGCATGAAATAAATTCTAGCCACTGTAGGTATTACTGTTATTGCAATTATTATTGTTATCACTGAATGGATGACAATTGGTAGGGATTCAGGTACTTCCTGGGTAACTGAATTTTATAATTCCAGTGTTATGAAAACTCAGATCAAATCAAATAACTAACACTTTAGCATTTTCTGCAGAAGTATAAAAATGGGAGAATAAGGATTAGGATAATATAAATCAAGGAGGAAGATCTAAAGGGGAGAAAACTAAGAAATGCCAATGTTTAGCAGGGTATACATACACAGATTTGCAAAGCAGGAAACTTACTACTCAGAGACACAAAGATCCCTTCTGTTTTGCAACTCAAAGTCTGGTAGGCTTGTGTGAGTGACTGCAGTATCTTACAGACACATCAGTCCAAAAAACTAACCCTGAAATATTTAGTCTCAACCTTTCATAGGTTAAATTATCATTTATTTTATGATGGTTTGCATAGTTCTGGATCAAATAAACTAAATCATTTGTTTATTTCAAATACTTGCAGTGAACTCAGAAAGTGTATTTTGTGTTTCAAAAGATTTCTTTGTCACTGAAAGTGCATTTCAAAAAAATTAAAAAAACAAATACATGAGCTAAGTTCTTGGCTGCTACAGAGAGACAAGTTAATGTTTTCCCATCATAAATCAGTTACTTGCAAGTCTAACTACCATGATTTTAAAATGTGTGGCATGTATAAGTGTTTGTAATTCCTATAAAATCTGTACCAAATATGTAGCCAAGGTGATAAAAAAGCATAATTGCCTTCCTGGACTTCTAGCAAATTTAAGATCATGTATAAAGAGAAATTAGCAATTCAATCTTGTAGCTGAAGAAAATGAGAAGTGAATAATATGTACTAGTAATATCAATAAGTCTTCAGAAGGGAGTACAGGCAGAGTGATAAAATTCCACTGTCATGACTGGGGTTTAGGCAGACTGGCATCTGGCAGACCACTAGGCTGGCCGGTCAGATGTCTGGGGCTAAGGGTGGATACTAAGAATTCTTCTTGGAAATGTCTAGTACAATGAATGTCTGGTACAACGGTCCATGGTGGGCCATAGGTATTTTGAGAACTGGAGGATTAATGTGTTACTAGCCTGACTCTTGGGTGAGTAGTTGAGCCCAGGGGAGAGAGAAAAAATTGTAGATAAAATGGAACAACATATTTCACTGAAAACTCACTATCATACATTGACGCTGGGAGCCAAGCAACCTTTCTCTGGCTCTCTACCAAAGTGTAACGCCAAGGAGAAAGACAGGTGTTCTTCCCCCATCCCACATCCTGCCCCATGCTACCGCAGTGGACTGAGGACTAGCAGCTTCCGAAATTTCAGGGGAAGCAGCAGCACAATGAGACAGAGGTTGCCATCCCAGGCAGTGCATATGGGGTCAAGTCTGTTCCTGGGATCTTCATGGGAGCAGCCGCAGAGTTTGCTGGGCTCAGAGTGGTGCACACGGACATCACCACACTCTGCTGTACCAAGAAGAGAATACTGGGGGCTTTCAGAAACACTTGGTGTGGGAGCTCTTTCCAAAAAGCTGATGCTCCACTTGAGCATGTGGGGCATGTGGCAGTCAAAGGTGGGCCAAGATACTCAAGGACTTCGGGCGTTTGAGGCTGGGGATATTTGAGTACATATCAAATAATACCATATATTGTTCTTTGATTCCCAAACTGCACAAAAGAAAGAAGTTTCTGAGAGATCTAAAACCAAAGGAAAAACCACAAGAGAAGAGAATGTTCTGACTGGACTAACTTGATCTCTCTCATTCAAATATGAAAGCATTAACAGAGAGGTCCTGATCTGATGCTCCATGAGAGTACTTAAGACAATTACAAATCAGTTCTAAATCACGTTCACATTTAAGAAGTCTTTACACATTCTCTGGGGTATTTTATTTGGCATTTATGAGCTTTTCCATCTGCCACCGAGAGCAGTGGAACACAGTCCAGTCAGTACAGACAGGTTCTGCACAGGTGGTGGCTGGACAAGATGACCAGAGGTACAGAAAAGACAATCTCCAAATGAGACCCATAGGGTTGGAAAGAAGCAGAAAGAAGGGCCTTCCCACTGGCTCAGCTGGTAAAGAATCTGCTTGCAATGCAAGGGACCCAGGTTCAATCCCTGGGTCAGGAAGATCCCCTGGAGAATGGAATGGCATACAACTCATCTAAGGTGTTTAAAGAATTCACCTACCTGGTGAAGAGACCCAGACTCACCCAATTCAAGTAACCTTACCTCCAGACTCCTAGTGGCAAAACAGAGACTGCAATGTACCTCTCAATACTTAAGTCTCACTTCCCACAAACCATAGCTGCTTTATGAAAATACTTTAAAACGACTCCTAAAACACATCCCCAGGCTCAGCCTTTACACCATACCTTGGAGTATGCTCTTTACTATAACCTCTGTGTGATCAGCCAGGAGGTCCGCCTTGGTAATTGCAGCCAGGGACAGGTAGTTGGACATATTCCTGCACAGTTCCTTGTTGCCTCTGTGGAGGAATTTCACGGCAATGGGGATGGCTAATGCCATCACAGGGGGGCGGTTGTAATTCTGAGGAAATATAAGAAATCAACAAATAATAAGTGGCTCATTCTTCATTCATTTATTCATTCAAAAAATATTTACTGAACTAAGCTTTCAGAGAACAGCTGTGAAAACACAGGGCCCACTCTATTTTCCTTGTATTTGGGAATTCATGCAACTCTTGTTCTTGTTAGAGAGACTTAGAGGCAAATAGGCACTTAATAGCATAGGCTGATGAAGGCCATGATAAGGCAAGTGGAGGGAGATAAGGAAGTAAAAAAGGAACACTTAGCCCAGTCTCAAGAGATTGTCAAGGAAGACTTCTTGGAGGAGGTGATATCTTCATTGAGACCTGCTGGATGAGTAACAGATGGCTGGGGAATAGCAAGACAAAAGAGTAGAAAAAAGTAGACAAAAGGAAAAGCGTGTGAGAAGGCAGAGAGATGGGAGGGCTTGTGCATCTGGGGAACTCTAAATAGTTCAGAATGGATGATATGGGGTACAGCTGGGAAAACTGGGGTAAGAAGATGAAAGAGGGTATTGGTACCATGCTAAGGAGTTTGGAATTGATCCTTAGGATAATCGGAAACCACTGATGAGAGGAATAACTCAGGTTTATACTTGAGAAAAATCCAAGGAACGTTGAATAAGTTGCTACCTGACTGTATCTTTAAAACTAAAGTTTCAGCTAATGAAATTAAAAAGAAAAGAAAAAAAAAAGAGATGAATGAATGTTAAGACTAAAAACTAAAGGTATTCTGGATCCTGAAATAATTATCTTTTTGATGTACTTTGTGATAGAATATCAATATCCTTACATATAAAATAGTGCTATCAGCACTCAATTACCTAATTAGTGAATAATATTTGGAAAATATAAATTGCTTTCTTGCAAATGAATGGTATGCCTTCCTTACCATTAATTATTCTGACAATCAACCCCACTCCTTAGGCTAAGTATAAAGCAAAAGTTGCACAGTACACAATGTGTTTGACTTTACATTATCACATTAGAAATAAAAAAATGGTAGTTTTTCTCTAACTGTTCATGTGGAAAGTGCTTCTAACTTTCTACCTGTAGATTATCCCCTTCTAATACCTCCTGCAATTCTAGGTTTATGATAGGTGTTCAATCAACATTTGTGAAGCTGAATAACTAATGAAGAAAATACAAAACTACAGTGATAGTTGCGGTGGGAGGAAGGAAGGGTGAAGGGGTGGGAAAGGGCCTGCCGGCTCCCATCTTCTTGCCTGGGTCACCAAGATCAGTGATGGCCTCCCAGTGACGTCCATTTTCAGGGCTAGCTGATTGGACAGGTGAGCTGTCACACACTCCTTAGCAGACAGGACTTCCTCAGACACCTCCGAGGTACTTCTCTAGTGAAGGCATTTACACCCTTAGTTTCACAGGTGGTCAAATGACTCAGGCACTGACCGATCAGACAATCATATTTCCAAGTGGTAAGTTCAGGGATGGACAGGTTACCCAACTATAATGGAGGAGCTATTCAAGGGCTCTGTGAAAGAGATTCTTTCTCTCTTCTGCTGTATTCGAAATGCTGCGAATGGATCAAGAGTAGCTGGCATTTTGTGACCTCAGTAGGAGAGAATCTGTATAAGATATAAGGCAACATGGATCTGAGACAACAGAAATCTGGTGACATCACTTGAGCCCAAGTGTCAGGCTGTGCCTGAGGCCAGTTCTATCCCTAAATGTTTCTAAATGAGCTAATTAAGTCTTTTGTGCATAAGTTTTTTCTTCTTCCCAGTTCCTAGAAACAAAAATATAATAGACTTCATAAATCCTTAATCCATTCTTGTAGTTCTACCCATTTTTTAGATTCAAGAATCAGTCTCACTCTTGAGCAGAAAAAAACAGGTATTCAACAATCTAAGCTGATGTCCCACCGTGAAGTGAGCCATGATGGAATCTCTGACCCAATTCCTTGGTGACAAATCACGTGTTTATATAGCAGATCCACTCAGTAGGTCTCTGTCCTATTCTTCTGAGAGTTCCTAACATCATCTAACTATCAGAACCAGGGCCTGCAGTCAGACTTCTCTCGGACCAAGCTTTATCAAGTGTCTCCCCTCCCGGTAATTTGATTAGGCCTGATTAGACTGGGCCATTCCTGGCGTGATGAGCTATGAGGGATCCCTGGGAGGCTGGCTGCTCCTTGCCCTTCAGCATTACAAGTCTGCATGTGTGCTTGGCTAGGTCTTACAGAACTGTTTGCTTCCCACTGAGGGAAACTCACACTGAGGGATTTCCAAAAGGCTGGTGCATGATCAGGTATGCCAGTTTACTCTCTCACAGGGAATCTTTCCAGGTCAGGCCCTTCCACATGGCCAAGATATCAGGAGCCAGATAACTAACCAGAATGTTCACTCATGGGCAGAAGAGATGATCAGAACAAAGGAATATCTTAAGGGCCATTTCGTCTAGACCAGGTCCTGCTCTATAGCCAAATCCCCATCTCTGGTGACTGGAACTTTCTTGTCTATCAGATTCAGTTTCTACTAGCCCCACCCCTTTGACAGTGCTCGGTAAATGTGCCAAAATAACAACCCCATACTGAGCATCCTCTTTTTGTTGACACACTCTTCAGACATGTGGTGTTAGGAGAGTCCATTAATTTGTCCATTTCCTCCATTATAATCATATTCTATGCCTGCTCCCTCGTGTGCATGCATGCTCAGTCATGTTTGACTCTTTGCAACCCTATGGACTGTCGCCCACCAGGCTCCGGCTCCCTTGCCCATGGAATTCTCCAGGCAAGAATACTGGGGTGGGTTGCTATTTCCTCCTCCAGGGGACCTTCCCCACCCAAGGATCAAACCTGCGTCTCCTGCATTGGCGGCGGATTCTTCACCACTGACCTGCTCCTCTGAGATTACATTTATTCAATACGTTAGAACACTGAGTATGTCCCAAACCCCTCTGTTTCACCTATCAACTTCTTGGGTTGCCCCAATCTCTCCATGGTGTACAGGTTTTTGCAAGTTTACCTTTGACATACCTTTGTCCCTGTCAAGGCTGTCAAAGCCCTAGTTTTGAGAGTGGAACACAATCATACAATCCTCAAAGTTTTCCAACAAAGAATATCTTGCTCAAGGTTATTTTATCTTCTCTGAGTCGTTAGCCAAGAACAACTTGCAGCTAGAGAAGTATATGCCTTCCATGAGAGGAAAATATCTCCAAACATATTTACCTATAACTTTCTGAGAAACCAGGATGGAGGTATTGGAAGTAGAACTCAAGTGTTTCCTACTAACTGTGAAGACAGACAAGCATACTAAAAGATCACTGTAAAATCATATTCATAACCAATAACTAATGTTTTTAAACCTTGAGAATGAGCTAAAACTTGCCAGCAACAATGAAAGAAAAGTCTGTCTTAATCATTTTGGTCATATTTTTTTACAACAATTCTAGATGTCCTAGAGAAAAATAGTGGGCAGCTATTATAGTCTCTGAAGTGTGGTTCCAAGTAAAAATTATTAAAATTTTTTTTAATGTATAATGCCATTATTAAAAAAACAAAACTCTAACACACTCAATTTTTTTTGTTTTCCTCCCACATATGTCATCTGGAAATCCTTCAAGTGACAAGAGAAGTGAAACATTAAGCAAAGAGCAAGCAGTTCATATAGACACCAAAGAATTGCCCCCAATGGCTCTCAACCTCTAAACAGCATCTAGACAGTTCCTAGTGTTTCAAGAGGTCAGGGGTACTACTGACAGCAACAGGATTTGAGTAAAAGGCTAGGAGGCCAAGAAGAGGCTGGGCAAGTACCACACACCCTCCTTCCAATGCTTGAGCTTTGCTCTCAAGTGAAGCAAAAGGATTTGCTAACACTTTAAGTAGATCTCAGGACCTGAAATAACTTTATCTCCAGGACTATTTGGATTCCAGGAATGCTAATAGGATACATGCAAAGAAAGCCCCTGATTCCTCATACAAACAAACTACTTTAACAGCAACTGTTAATGCCAGAGCATATGCTAGGTCTTGCCCTTCCACGCAGACGTGAGCACAAATGGCATCGGTATCTTCTTACAGACAGTTCAATACTCAGTACTCAGGGAACAATTCAGTGAAGTACAAGGTAGAAATAAAGACTTACTCATGGGGACAGTTATAGCCAGCAATAGAAGCAAAACAAGAGGACTCCATTCTACAATTGCCAAGAGTTGTATTTCTTAACTAGATTAGCACCAATTTGAGCTCTTGGTGGAGATTTTCCTTTGGAAAATGTACTTTGGCAAGGTTTCCCAGTGTTTTAAAACTGAAAAGAATAAAGCTAAGTAAAAGATATATATATATATAAATCTGAGGTGATAGCAACTAAAAATCTCTTTGGCTCGTAGGCCTTGAATTCAACTAAGAACCATAAATGAGTAATCTCAAGAAATATTAAATACCATATGCTAAAATGGCTATTTTATGGTTTTGCATCCCCCATCATAGATTAGATAATCAAATTTTGGATTTACATATAATATGCTTGGTTCTGAGCAGCATGGCTATATATAAAACCTAAACTGCATCCACCTAAGTTTTCCTAATGTATTTTCTGACAAGCAATAAGGAAGTGGGTCTCAGGAACCTGAGGCCAGGGGTCCCAGTCTCCTCCCGTTTCATGTTGCTGTCTCGTGTGGCATTAAACGAGGAACTGGTACTGGGGCCCACTCTGGGGAGAAGCACAGCTGGTGCAAAAGTAAGAGGGCAACCAAGTCTCCTGAGCGACTCATGTGTTCATCTGTCTATTCAGCAATTCATTCAATAAATATTTTGAGCACCTACTATGTGCCATTCCAAGTTTCAGGTGCTGGCCCCACATCAGTGAATCCAACTAAGCTTCTATTTTGGGCAGGGGGAGACAGGCAATAAACAATGGCTAAAATAAATAAATGACAGAGTCGATGCTATTTTAGCATCAACATTAGCATGCAGATGATGATAATGATGACAATACCAACCAAAGCTAATACTCATGGAGCATTTCCTGTGTCTTAAATTTTTTATGTCTATCCATCTAATCCTCACAACAAACTCACCAGGCAGCTACTCATATCATCTGCATTTTATACCTGAGGAAATTAGGGCCCCAAAAGATGAAATGCCCAAGATCACCCTGCCAGTAAATGGTAGAGCTGTGATTGCCTATTGAATATATTTCTAGATGAACATAAGCAGTCCTGCCTCTAAGAGCTGAAAAGGAAATGCTCTCAAAACTCCCCAAGGCATTTTGCATGGAATGTCAGCCAGGGATAGATTTTGAATCTTCATGCAGCATTAACTGGGAAGGAGGAAATATGAAAATTGAATAATGGAATCAAGGTGAATGGACAGTGGATATTCTTCTCTAAAGAAAGAAAAATAGGAACTTGATAATTTTCCAACAGTGAATTTGGTGACTATTTCCTCCCTCCTCACCCTTTGGCTCCCTCCCTCATCAAATGACCATCAGCAGTATGAGCAGGGGCAGAGGGAGAGGTAAAGGCAGAACTTATCTGGCATCTGCTCTGCTAAGCACTTAGGTTGCTTGGCGAAGAGGCTGTAACTACTGTAACTAGTAGTGAGGATAAAACTAGGCATTGGCTCTCAATATTATGATGGTTAGCCTGTCAGTTCTCTAATTCAGCTCAGTTCAGTAGCTCAGTCGTGTCCGACACTTTGTGACCCCACGGACTGCAGCATGCCAGGCTTCCCTGTCCATTACCAACTCCTAGAGCTTGCTCAAACTCATGTCTATTGAGTCAGTGATGCCATCCAACCATCTCATCCTCTGTCGTCCCCTTCTCCTCCTGCCTTCAATCTTTTCCAGCAACAGGTTCTTTTCCAGTGAGTCATTTCTTTGCATCAGGTGGCCAAAGAATTGGATTTCAGCTTCAGCATCAGTCCTTCCAATGAACACCCAGGACTGATCTCCTTTAGGATTGACTGGCTTGATCTTGCAGTCCAAGGGACTCTCAAGAGTCTTCTCCAACACCACAGTTCAAAAGCATCAATTCTTTGGTGTTCAGCTTTCTTTATAGTCCAACTCTCACATCCATACATGACTACTGGAAAAACCATAGCTTTGACAAGACGGACCTTTGTCGGCAAAGTAATGTCTCTGTGTTTTAATATGCTGTCTAGATTGGTCATAGCTTTTCTTCCAAGGAGCAGGCATCTTTTAATTTCATGGCTGCAGTTACCATCTGCAGTGATTTTGGAGCCCAAGAAAGTAAAGTCTCTGTTTCCATTGTCTCCCCATCTATTTGCCATGGAGTGATGGGACCAAGGGCCATGATCTTAGTTTTCTGAATGTTGAGCTTCAAGCCAGCTTTTTCACTCTCTTCTTTCACTTTCATCAAGAGGCTCTTTATTCCTCTTCACTTTCTGCCATAAAGGTGGTGTCATCTGTGTATCTGAAGTTATTGATATTTCTCCCGGCAATCTTGATTCCAGCTTTTGCTTCATTCAGCCTGACATTTCACATGACGTACTCTTCATATAAGTTAAATAAGCAGGGTGATAACATACAGCCTTGATGCACTCCTTTCCTGATTTGGAACCAGTCTGTTTTTTCATGTCCAGTTCTAACTGTTGCTTCTTGACCTGCATACAGATTTCTCAAGAGGCAGGTCAGGTGGCCTGGTATTCCCAGCTCTTGAAGAATTTTCCACAGTTTGTTGTGATCTACACAGTCAAAGGTTTTGGCATGGTCAATAAAGCAGAAGTAGATGTTTTCCTGGAACTCTCTTGCTTTTTTGATGATCCAACAGATGTTGGCAACTTTGGTTCCTCTGCCTTCTCTAAAACCAGCTTGAACATCTGGAATTATATGGTTCACATACTGTTGAAGCCTGGCTTGGAGAATTTTGAGCATTACTTTGCTAGCATGTGATATGAGTACAACTGTGCAGTAGTTTGAACATTCTTTGGCACTGCCCTTTTTTGGGGGGATTGGAATGAAAACTGACCTTTTCCAGTTCTATGAAGACCTACAAGACCTTCTAGAACTAACACCCAAAAAAGATGTCCTTTTCATCATAGGGGACTGGAATGCAAAAGTAGGAAGTTAAGAGCTATCTGGAGTAACAGGCAAATTTGGTCTTGGAGTAAAAAATGAAGCAGGGCAAAGGATAACAGAGTTTTGCCAAGAGAACTTACTGGTCATAGCAAACAGCCTCTTCCAACAACACAAGAGATAACTCTACACATGGACATCACCAGATGGTCAAGACCGAAATCACAGTGATTATATTCTTTGCAGCCAAAGATGGAGAAGCACTATACAGGGAGCAAAACAATACCGGGAGCTGACTGTGGCTCAGATCATGAATTACTTATTGCCAAATTCAGACCTAAATTGAAGAAGGTAGAGAAAACCACTAGATCATTTAGGTATAATCTAAACCAATTCCCTTAGATTATACAGTGGAAGTGACAAATAGATTCAAGGAATTAGATCTGATAGAGAGCCTGAAGAACTATGGATGGAGGTTCGTGACACTGTACAGGAGGCAGTGATCAAGACTATCTCCAAGAAAAAGAAATGCAAAAATGAAAAATGGCTGTCTGAGGAGGACTTTCAAATATTTGTAAGAAATGTTTGTATTTCTTACAAGAGAAAAGAACAGAATCTAAAGGCAAAGGAGAAACACCCATCTGAATGCAGAGTTCCAAAGAATAGCAAGGAGAGATAAGAAAGCCTTCCTCAGTGATCAATGCAAAGAAATAGAGGAAAACAATAGAATGGGAAAGACTAGAGATCTCTTCAAGAAAATTAGAGATACCAAGGGAACATTTCATGCAAAGATGGGCACAGTAAAGGAAAGAAATGGTATGGACCTAATAGAAGCAGAAGATATTAAGAAGAGGTGGCAAGAATACATAGAAGAACTATACAAAAAAGATCTTTATGACCCAGAAAACCATGATGGTGTGGTCACTCACCTAGAGCCAGACATCCTGGAATGTGAAGTCATGTGGACCTTAGGAAACATCACTGCAAACAATGCTAGTGGAGGTGATGGAATTCCAGTTGAGCTATTTCAAATCCTAAAAGATGATGCTGTGAAAGTGTTGCACTCAATATGTCAGCAAATTTGGAAAACTCAGCAGTGGCCATAGGACTGGAAAAAGTCAGTTTTCAGTTCTCTATAAAATTCCATTCTAATCCATCAGCTAAGTCAGTGGTAACAAATTCCTTAGATGCATTTTTATTTTCTTCAATCATCTTCAGATATGCATTTATCCTAGAATATAATGTGCTTTGTTGGGTGTGTGGGGGGAGTATATTCTCTTTCATGATTTTTCCGGAGACAAAGAAATAAGCATTGGCCAACTGCATATAGAACCTTAGTCAGAGGAAGCTGTGGTTTGAAATAGGTAGTTCCCAATAGAGGCAGGACTACAAATGGAGGTTGCTTTTATAATAAAAGTTGTTTTTTGTGAGCAGCAAGTATTGCTAAGCCCATTTTATAGATGGCAGAACAGAGGCTTAGAGAGATAAAATAACTTGTCAGTCACTCATTGATATGACATAAAGAACACCTGACCCTAAGACCTTCAAGTTCCAAACTCTTTTGTTCTTCTACCTCTCGGCATCTCCTAAGGAAGTCAGAATTTCAGACTGGGAGATGATCTGAGAGATCACCTTACAGATGTCTAAGGGCATGGAGTAGGTTGCCAAGAGAGTATCACCCAAGGCAAAGGAAACCAGAACTCAGAAAACATGCTTCACACATGTATGGATTCTGCATTAAGGAAGGTATAGCAGTTGAATTCTAGAAGTTTAAAAATTATTTTAAGGTAAATGAGGTAAGTTCATACAGTTAGGGACCAAGAAAAGAAACAATTTAAAATAATTCTATTTTTTTTCCATTTATTTTTATTCATTGGAGGCTAATTACTTTACAGTAATTTTACTAAAAGTAGAATAGGAATGGCCACTTAATATAGGTTTGAACGTAGGTTGAAAAAGAAAATTTAGGGGGAAAAAAAGGCAGAAAGTTTGTGTGTGTGAGGGAACATATTTAGCTTGAAATGACAGTGAAATGCCCAGAGGAAAAATGGCAAAGGACATAGGGAGAAGAACTGGTGGGCCCTTGCTTGATTTAGATAGCATGATATTGGGATTGCTTATCTTGGGAGGTAAGGTGGGTGGAGGGAATCTGTGCTTGTATAGCTAAAAATGCTAAGTGGTTGACTTTAAAGTTGATCTCCTGTTTTATTTGACTAACACACACACACACAAGAGACTATGAGTCATTTGGATTTGCCCATGTTTCCCACAAGAACCTATTTTACAAGTAGGACAAAATCTTCTTTTCAATTTTTATTGCACAACAAAAAGTTCCCCTTGAAGTCTGATGAAAGCCAAATGCCAAGGCTAAGACCACAGCCTTGCCTTTGGTTCCTGGCGGTGGCGGGGGGCGGGGGGGGGGGGGCCTGACTTTCTGGGATCACATCCCCAGGGGTAGCCTCGACAAATTGCTGCACTCTGGTCTGAAAAAAGCAAGTTTGCCTTCAGAGCTTTCCACCTTCCATTATTACACCTTCTGCTGCTCAGAGCACACACAATGGACACCCTGTGCCCACACTGGCCCTACAGGCTGGAATCATCCACTTTGTGACTCATTTGTCTCTCTGGACCAGTCTAGCTAACTTTTAGCCCTTTTCTCCATCCCTTTCCAAAATAGCAGTGCTTGTCCTCAGGGCCCTACTCTCAACAATCTTACAAACGCTCTGACACTGACTCATTGATCAGTAGTGAGTTTCATGTTTGCTTTTTTTTTTCTTTTTATAGTCCTTAGCCCATTCTGGAGTCTCTACTGAATTAACTGATGATTCCCATACACTGTTCTTGTAAAGGCAGCACGTAAATTAAATCTAATTATTAATTTGTTTTGTTGTGACTTTTTTAGTTTCAAAAAGTAGAATTCTTTGTGATTAGTTATACGTACACTATTTTTGAAATTATTTTCTATTATAGGTTATTACAAGATATTGTCTATAGTACTATACAATAAACACTGTGCTACACTGTAAACCTTCATTGCTTGTTGCGTATCTATTTTTTGAAATTAGAAATCTAGCATTCAGTTCACACTAAGTCAAACAAGTAGAATCAAAATGTAGTTTTTTTCTAGTTAGGCAAAAATTCGTAAAGTTTCTAAAATATATATATTATACATATTATTTACATATATGTATATGAGAGCTTTTCTACTATGTTTGATAAAGGCTTGCTAGAAAACATGAAAAAAAAGAGAGATGGAGAAACTGGAAAACATAAACTAAATGAAATGGGAGCACTGAAAAGTTTCCTGTTTTTATTTGCTCCCCACCACCCCCTTTTTAGGTAGGAGACATAATGCCTTCCCAGAATGAAGCATCTCTTTATGTTAGGATGCGGGGTATTTTGGAATGCCAGGCTGCTCAGTTCTCCGATCTCGGTCTCACTTCACAAACCTGGACTACTGGACAATCTGATTTTTCTGCCTGGAATGTTTTCCCACTGAACTTCTCCTCCCTGGTAAAATTACCAGTAGTTGCTCATGACTCTTTCAAATTTGATCTCCATCCAGAAAGCCTTCCAGACTCTCTAGAACTGTGTTAACACACAGCCATGTGAAGACCCTGAGCCCTTGGAAAGTGACTAGTGCAAGGTAAGATGTGCTAACACACACAGTGGATTTATGAGACTTAGTATACAAAAAACAAGTAAAATGGTTCATTGATTTTCACACTGATTACATGTTTAAATACATTTTGCATATACTGGATGAAGGAAAACATAGTATAGAATTCATTTCATTTGTTTCTTTTCACTTCTTTTTGATGTGGCTACTAGAAAATTTTAAATTCCTTATATGGCTCATGTTTGCAGCTTACGTTTTATTTCTATTGGATAGTGTCTTCTGGAGTCTAGACCATTGGTTTTGAAATCACAGGGGAAGTTGGAGAATGCAGCTGATCTGTGAGTTTCTGTCTGAAAATCTGTGAAAGGCAATTTGGAGGGAAATAATTTAGCTTTCTGATGTGTCAATAACATAGTCAAGAATAACCAACAAACTAGTGGTTACTAGCAATCACCAGTAGAGGGGTGGAGGAGCAATATAGGGGAGTGGGGCATAAAAACTACTGGGTGTAAGATAGGCACAGTGATGTACTGTACAACATGCAGAATATAGCCAATATTTTGTAGTAGTATAAATTGAGTGCAACTTTTAAAAATGTATAAAAAATAAAATTAAAAAGTAATAAATAATCAAAATAAAATAAAAGAATAATCAATGAAGAATGAATGTATTAGGTCTTTGTTGTTACATACAACAGCATTAATCTTCCACTAATTTTGCTGAAATGCCCATTTCTTCCCTTTCCATCTCTAACCCTGGGGACAAAGGAAAATGGTGTGACAGTGTGTATGCATGCATGCTAAGTCACTTCAGTCATGTCTGACTCTGTGTGACCCTACGGACTGTAGCCTGCCAGGCTCCTCTGTCTCTGGGATTCTCCAGGCAAGAATACTGGAGTGGGTTGCCAGGCCCTTCCCCAGGGGATCTTCCCAACCCAGCGATTGAACCCGCATCTGTCTCCTGCATTGGCAGGTGGGTTCTTTATCATTAGAGCCACTGAGGCTCATTGGAAAAGACCCTGATGCTGGGAGGGACTGTGGGCAGGAGGAGAAGGGGACGACAGAGGGTGAGATGGCTGGATGGCATCACCATCTCCACGGACATGAGTTTGAGTAAACTCCGGGAGTTGGCGATGGACAGGGAGGCCTGGCGTGCTGCGATTCATGGGGTCAGTGGGACACGACTGAGTGACTGAACTGAACTGAACTGAACTGAACTGAGGATAGTGTGTGTAGAGTCTTATTTTTTCAGTTGACTAGCCCCTGGACTGAGCAAACAAAATGTAATAAGCTCAGAGCAGAATAAAGAAAAAACAATGAAAATAAATGAGGACAGTCTCTGAGACCTCTGGGACAATATTTGAATTATAGGGTCCCAGAAAAAGAAGAGAAAGAGTTTGGGAAGATATTTGAAGGATTATAGTTGAAAACTTCCCTACCATGGGAAGGGAAATTGCTATCCACATCCAGGAAGCACAGAGAGTCCCATACATGATAAACCCAGCACACAGAAACATGTATTAATTAAACTAACAGAAAAATTAAATACAAAGAAAAATATTAAAAATCAGCAAGGGAAAAGCAACTAATAACACACAAAGGAATCCCTGTAAGGTTATCAACTGATTTTTCTTCAGAACTTTTGCAGGCCACAAGGGAGTAGCAGGATAGATTTAGAGTGATGGAAGAGAAAAATCTAACAAAGATTACTCTACCCAGCAAAGGTCTCATTCAGATTGAATACAGAAACCAAAAGCTTTACAGACAAGCAAAAGTGAAGAGAATTCAGCATTACCAAACCAGCTTTACAACAGATGCTAAAGAAACTTCTCTAGGCAGGAAACAAAAGAGACGAGAAAGACCTACCAGAAAAACCCAACACAATTAAGAAAATGGTAACAAGAATATGCATATCGATAATCACCTTAATGTAAATGGATTAAATGCTCTAGCCAAAAGACACAAACTGAATAGATACAACAATAAGACCTGCATACATGCTGTCTGGGGCTTCCCTGGCAGCGCAGCTGGTAAAGAATCTGCCTGCAATGCCGAAGTCTGTAGTTCAATTCCTGGGTTGGGAAGATCCCCTAGAGAAGGGATAGGCTACCCACTCCAGTATTCTTGGGCTTCCCTGCTGGCTCAAATATAAAGAATCTGCTTGCAATGCAGGAGACCTGGGTTCAACCCCTGGGTTGGGAAGATACCCTGGAAGAGGGCATGGCAACCGCACCAGTATCCTTGCCTGGAGAATTCCATGGACAGAGGAGCCTGGTGGATACAGTCCATGGGGTCACAAAGATTTGGACAGGACTGAGCAAGTAAGCACAGTACAGCATATACACTATCTACGAAAGACCCACTTCAGATCCAGAGACACACGCAGACTGAAAGTGAGGTGGGTAGAATAAGATATTCCAGGCAAATGGAAATCAAAAGAAAGCTGTAGTAGTAATACTCATATCAGACAAAATAGACTTTAAAATAAAGACTATTATGAGAGACATGAAAGGACACTACATGATGATCAAGGGATCAATCTAAGAAGAAGACATAACAACTGTATATACTTATGCACTCAACAAAGGACCCTCTTAATACATAAGGCAAATGCAAACAGCCATAAAAGTGGAAATTGACAGCAACAAAATAATAGTAGGGGATTTTAACACTCCACTTACACCAATGGATAGATCATTCAAACCGAAAATTAATGAGGAAACACAAGCCTTAAATGACACACTAGACCAGACAGAGTTAGTTGATATTTATAGGACATTCCATTTGAAAGCAGCAGGATATGCTTTCCTCGAGTGCACATAGAACACTCTTCAGGATAGATCCTACCCTGGGTCACAAATCAGCCTTGGTAAGTTTAAGAAAACTGAAATCATGTCAAACATCTTTTTTGACTGCTCTGAGATCAGAAATCAATTACAGGGGAAAAAGAAGGTGAAAAAAAAAAACACATGGAGGCTAAATGATATGTTACTTAATAACCGATAGATCACTGAAGAAATCAAAGAGGAAATAAGGCAACAAACACAAGATGACCCCAAAGCTATGGGATGCAGCAAAAGAAGTTCTAAGAGGGGAGCTTACAGCAATACAATCCCACGTCAAGAAACAAAGAAAATCTCACATAAACTAACCTTACACCTAAACCAACTAGAAAAAGAAAAACATACAAAACCCAAAGTTAGTAGAAGGAAAGAAATCATAAAGATCAGAGCAGAAATAAATGAAATAAAAATGAAGAAAACAATAGCAGAGATCAATGAAGTTAAATGCTGGTTCTTTGAGAAGATAAACAAAATTGATAAACCTTTGACCAGACTCATCAAAAAAAAAAAAAAAAAAAAAAGAGGACTCAAGTCAAAATTAGAAATGAAAAAGAAGTCACAACTGACACTGCAGAAATACAAAGGATCATAAGAGACCACTACAAGCAACTATATGCCAATAAAATGGACAACCTGGAAGAAACGGACAGATTCTTAGAAATACAGCCTCTAAAGGATTGAACCAGGAAGAAACAGAAAATATGTAAAGAAATTGAAACTGTGATTCAAAATCTTCCAACAAATAAAAGTCCAGGACCAGGTGGTTTCACAGGCAAATTTTAGCAAACATTTAGAGAAGAGCTAACACCTATCCTTCTCAAACTCTTTAAAAACTGCAAAAGGAGGAATACTTCCAAGCACATTCCATGTGGTCACCATCACCCTGATGTCTTTGCCTCTCTGACAAGAGATTTCACAAAGAAAATAAAATAACAGGCCAATATAAATGATGAACATAGATGTAAAAATCCTCAACAAAATACTAGCAATCCAAGTCCAGCAACATATTAAAGAATCATACACTATGATCAAGTGGAATTTATCCCAGGCATGTATGAATTCTTTAATATATGTGAATCAATCAATAGGATAGAACACATTAATAAATTGAAGAATAAAAACCATGTGATCATCTCAATAGATGCAGAGAAAGCTTTTGACAAAATTCAACACCTATTTGTGATTAAAAAAAAAAACTAACATAATAAAGGCCTTATATGACAAACCTACAGCTAACATTCTCAATGGTGAAAAACCTAAAGCATTTCCTTTAAGATCAGGGACACTTCAAGGCTGTCCACTCCTGCCACTCTTATTCAACATAGTTTTGAAAGTTCTACCTAGGGCAATCAGAGAAGAAATAGAAATAAAAGAATCCAAATCAGAAAAGAAGAAATAGAACTGTCACTGTTTGCAGATTACATGATATTATGCATAGAAAACCCTAAAGACACCATCATAAAACTACAAGATTTAATCAATGAATTTAGCAAAATTGTAGGATACAAAATTAATACACAGAAATCTCTTGCATTCCTATATACTTACAATAAAAGATAAGAAAGAAATTAAGGAAACAACCTCTTTTATCATTACAACAAAAAGAATGAAATACCTAGGAATAAACTTACCTAAGGAGGCAAAAGACCTGTACTCAGAAAACTGTAAGATACAGATAAAAGAAATCAAAGGCAACAAAAACAGGTGGAGAGAGAAACCATGTTCTTGGACTGGAACAATCAATATTGTGAAAGTGTCTGTAATATCTAAAGCAATCTATAGGCTCAATATAATCCCTATCAAATTCCCAATGGCATTTTTCACAGAGTTAGAACAAAAACTTTTACAATTTGTATGGAAACACAGAAGACCATGAACAGCCAAAGCAATCTTGAGAAAGACAAATGGAGCTAGAGGAACGAGGCTCTTTACTTCAGACAGTACTACAAAGCTACACTGATTAGGACAGTATGGTACTAGCACAAAAACAGAAATATAGATCAATGGAATAGGATAGAAAGTCCAGAGATAAAGACACACTCCTATGGTCACCTAATCTATGACAAAGGAGGCTAGAATATACAATGGAAAAAAGACAGTCTTTTCAATAAGTGGTGCTGGGAAAACTGTTCAGCTATATGTAAAAGAATGAAATTAGAATACTCCATAATACAATACACAAAAATAAACTCAAAATGGATTAAAGACCTAAATGTAAGGCCAGACACTATAAACTCTTAGAATGAAGATAGGCAGAACATTCTTTAACATACATCACAGCAAGATCTCTCTTGACCTACCTCCTACAGTAATGAAAATAAAAGCAAAAGTAAACAAATGGCACCTAATTAAACTTAAATGCTTTTGCATAACAAAAGAAACCAGGAACAAGGCCAAAAAACAACTCTCAGAATGGGAGGAAATAATTGCAAATGAAGCAACTGACAAGGAATTAATCTCCAAAATATATGAAAAGCTCATTTAGCTAAAAAAAAAAAAAAAATCCCAATTTAAAAATGGATAGAAGACCAAAATAGATATTTCTCCATAGAAAACATACAGATGGTCAACAAACACATGAAAAGATGTTCAACATCATTACTTATTAGAGAAATGCAAATCGAAACTACAATGAGGTATCACCTCACACAGGTCTGAATGGCTATCATCAAAAAATCTACAAACAATAAATGCTGGAGAGGGTGTGGAGAAAAAGGAACCCTCTTGCACTGTTGGTGGGAATGTAAACCGCTACAGTCACTATGGAAACAGTATGGAGGTACCTTAAGAAACTAAAACTAGAACTACCATATGATCCAGCAATCCCACTACTGGGAAAGGAAAATCATGATTCGAAAGGATATATGCACCTCAGTGTTCATTGCACCACTATTTATAATAGCCAGGACATAGAAGCAACCTCAATGCCCATTCCTAGAGAATGGATAAAGAAGATGTGGTACATATATGCAATGGACTTTCAGTCAGCCATAAAAAGGAACAACATTATATCATTTGAAGACATGGCTGCACCAAGAGACGGTCATACAGAATGAAGTCAGAAAAACACATATTGTATATTAATGCATGTATGGGAAATCTGGAAAAATGGTATAAACTATCTTATTCGCAAAAGAGAAATAGAGACACAGACATAGAGAACAAGTGTATGGACACCGAGCTGGGGGGAGTGGTGGACGGGGTGAATTTGGAGACTGAGGTTAGCATATATGTATTACTGTGTATAAAACAGAAAACGAATGAGCACCTGCAGTACCGCTCAGGGAACTCTACTCGGTGCTCTATGCTGACCTAACTGGGAAGGAAATCCAAAAAGGAGGGGATCTACGGCTGATTCACTTTGCTGCAGAGTCAAAACTGACACAGCATTGTAAAGCTGTGCATCCCAAAGATAAATAAATAAACGTAACATTTCTATAAGGAGCAAACCTTCTCTCTGTGGCCAGGAGGACCACAGATAATAGGATACCAAGATGCGGTAAATGACTAGCCCAACAGTCCTCACTGGGAAGGTGCACTGAGATGGTTGTTAGGCTGCTAGCCTGACCCCTCCAGCAACATAAGCCTCAGTGAAAGTGGAAGGTGAAAGTCTCCTTACTATCCACAATGCCACACCAAATCAGAGAAGACCATTTGGGTTTTAAAACCATTACATGCCAACAAAAACAGAAACATAGATCAATGGAACAAGATAGAAAGCCCAGAGTTAAACCACGCACCTATGGGCACCTTATCTTTGACAAAGGAGACAAGGATATACAGTGGGGCAAAGATAATCTCTTCAAAAAGTAGTGCTGGGAGAACTGGATGTGTGAACTTTTACATGTATCCAACTACATGTAAAAGAATGAAATTAGAACACCTCCTAACATCATACACAAAGATAAACTCAAAATGGATTAAAGACCTAAATACAAGACCAGAAACTAAAAAAACTCTTAGAAGAAAATATAGACAGAACCCTCTATGACATAAATCATAGCAAGTTCCTCTAGATCCACCTCCTAGAATAATGGAAATAAAAACAAAAATAAACAAGTGGGACCTAATTAAATTTAAAAGCTTTTTCACAGCAAAGGAAACTATAAATAAAGTGAAAAAAAAAAAAAGCCCTCAGAATGAGAGAAAACAAGGTGGAGAAAAGGGAGCCCTCTTGCACTGCAGGTGGGAATGTAAACTGATAAAACCACTATGAAGACAGAATGGAGATTCCTTAAAAAACTAGGAATAAAACTACCATGTGTGTATTAATCATTCAGTCATGTCCAACTCTTCGTGACCCTTTGGACTGTAGCTCACCAGGCTTCTCTCACCAGGCCTGTGGAAGTCTCCAGGCAAGAATACTGGAGTGGGAAGTCACTCTCTTTTTCAGGGGATCTTCTTGACCCAGGGATCAAACCCAGATCCGCATTGCAGGCAGATTCTTTACCATCTGAGCAACTAGGGAAGCTGAAAACTACCATATGACCCAGCAATACCACTTCTAGGTATACACCCTGAGGAAACCAAAACTTAAAAAGACACATACACCCCAACCTTCACTGCAGAACTATTTACAATAGCGAGAACATGGAAGCAAACTAGAGGTCCATTGATGGATGAATGGGTAACTAAGCTGTGGTACATATATACTATGGAATACTACTCTGCCATAAACAGGAACGCATCTGAGTCAGTTCTAATGAGGTCGATGAACCTAGAGCCTATTATACCGAGGGGAGTAAGTCAGAAAGAGAAAAACAAATATCATATATTAACGCACATACATGGAATCTAGAAAGATGGTGCTGATGAACCTACTTACAAGGCAGCAGTGGAGACACAGACATAAAGAACAGATTTATGGACACAGGCGGGGTTGCTGGGAGGAAGGAGAGGGTGAGATGAATGGAGAAAGTAGCATGGAAGCATAGACACTACCATATGTAAAATGATACCCAAATTTGCTATATGACTCAGGGAACTCAAACCAGGCTCTGTAACAACCTCGAGGGGTGCGAAAGGGTGGGAAGTGGGAGGGAGATTCAAGAGGGAGTGGACATATGTACATCTAATTCATGTTGACGTATTGCAGAAATGAAACCAACAGTGTAAAGCAACTATCTTTCAACCAAAAATGAACAAATTTTAAATAAACTATTACATGCCAAGACCATGTCTTTGTTGAACCTAGTAAACAGTGGTGCTTCAGTACAGTTCAGTTCAATCGCTCAGTCATGTCCAACTCTTTGCGATGCCATGAACTGCAGCACGCCAGGCCTCCCTGTCCATCACCAACTCCTGGAGTCCACCCAAACCCATGTTCATTGAGTTGGTGATGCAATCCAGCCATCTCATCCTCTGTCATCCCCCCCTCCTCCTGCCACAATCTTTCCCAACATCAGGGTCTTTTCAAATGAGTCAGCTCTTTGCATCAGGTGGCCAAAGTGGAGTTTCAGCTTCAGCATCAGTCCTTCCAATGAACACCCAGGACTGATTTCCTTTAGGATGGACTGGTTGGATCTCCTTACAGTCCAAGGGACTCTCAAGAGTCTTCTCCAACACCTCAGTTCAAAAGCATCAATTCTTCGGCGCTCAACTTTCTTCACAGTCCAACTCTCACCTCCATACATGACCACTGGAAAAACCATAGCCTTGACCAGACGGACCATTGTTGGCAAAGTAATGTCTCTGCCTTTTAATATGCTATCTAGGTTGGTTATAACTTTCCTTCCAAGGAGTAAGCGTCTTTTAATTTCATGGCTGCAATCACCATCTGCAGTGATTTTGGAGCCCAGAAAAATAAAATCAGCCACTATTTCCACTGTTTCCCCATCTATTTGCCATGAAGTGATGGGACTGGATGCCATGATCTTAGTTTTCTGAATGCTGAGCTTTAAGTCAACTTTTTCACTCTCCTTTTTCACTTTCATCAAGAGGCTCTTTAGTTCTTCTTCACTTTCTGCCATAAAGGTGATATCTTCTGTATATCTGAAATTATTGATATTTCTCCTGGCAATCTTGATTCCAGCTTGTGCTTCTTCCAGCCCAGCGTTTCTCATGATGTACTCTGCATATAAGTTAAATAAGCAGGGTGACAATATACAGCCTTGATGTACTCCTTTGCCTATTTGGAACCAGTCTGTTGTTCCATGTCCAATTCTAACTGTTGCTTCCTGACCTGCATACAGGTTTCTCAAGAGGCAGGTCAGGTGGTCTGGTATTCCCATCTCTTGAAGAATTTTCCACAGTTTATTGTGATCCACACAGTCAAAGGCTTTGGCATAGTCAATAAAGCAGAAATAGATGTTCTTCTGGAACTCTCTTGTTTTTTCAATGATCCAATGGATGTTGGCAATTTGGTCTCTGGTTCCTCTGCCTTTTCTGAACCCAGCTTGAACATCTGGAAGTTCACGGTTCACGTATTGTTGAAGCCTAGCTTGGAGAATTTTGAGCATTACTTTAGTAGCATGTGAGATGAGTGCAATTGTGTGGTAGTTTGAGCATTCTTTGGCATTGCCTTTCTTTGGGATTGGAATGAAAACTCACCTTTTCCAGTCCTGTGGCCACTGCTGAGTTTTCCAAATTTGCTGGCATATTGAGTGCAGCACTTTCACAGCATCATCTTTTAGGATTTGAAATAGCTCAACTGGAATTCCATCACCTCCACTAGCTTTGTTCGTAGTGATAATTTCTAAGGCCCACTTGACTTCACATTCCAGGATGTCTGGCTCTAGGTGAGTGATCACACCATCATGGTTATCTGGGTCATAAAGATCTTTTTTGTATAGTTCTGTGTATTCTTGCCACCTCGTCTTAATATCTTCTGCTTCTGTTAGGTCCCTACCATTTCTGTCCTTTATTGAGCCCATCTTTGCATGAAATGTTCCCTTGGTATCTCTAATATTCTTGAAGAGATCTCTAGTCTTTCCCATTCTATTGTTTTCCTCTATTTCTTTGCATTGATCACTGAGGAAGGCTTTCTTATCTCTCCTTGCTATTCTTTGGAACTCTGCATTCAAATGGGTATATATTTCCTTTTCTCTTTTGCTTTTCACTTCCCTTCTTTTCACAGCTATTTGTCAGGTCTCCTCAAACAGGCTTTTTTTCTTTTTTGCATTTTTTTTTCTTGGGGATGGTCTTGATTCCTGTCTCCTGTTCAATGTCACAAACCTCCCTCTGTAGTTCATCAGGCACTCTGTCTATCAGATCTAGTCCCTTAAATCCATTTCTCACTTTCACTGTATAGTCATAAGGGATTTGACTTAGGTCATACCTGACGTGGTGTAGCTCCTCTCGGCCGCTGCCCAGTCAGTGCTTACTAATTGTTTATTATTAATATAGCCTTTTAGTAAAAGAGAATCAGTGGAACCACTACTCTAGCATGCTAGTTAATTCTGTGTAAAAAGAAGGGCTAATCTCTACGTTAAAACATTGTGTTCAATCGCTCAGTTGTGTCCGACTCTTTGCGACCTCATGGACTGTAGCTCTCCAGGCTCCCTGTTCATGAGGATTCTCCAAGCAAAAATACTGGAGTGGGTTGCCATGCCCTCCTCCAGGGATCTTCCCAACCCAGGGGTCAAATGCAGGTCTCCCGCATTGCAGGCAGATTCTTTACCATCTGAGCCACCAGGGAAGCCCAAGAATACTAGAGTGGCTAGCCTATCCCTTCTCCAGGGGATCTTCCCGACCCAGGAATTGAACCAGGGTCTCCTGCATTGCAGGTGGATACTTTACCAGCTGAGCTACCAGAGAAGCCCACTTTAAAACATTAATGATGGAAAGTAAACTGAAATGTGACCAGAAAAAAAAAAAAAGAAACACCTATCAATATTACTGGTTGGTAAAATTTGTCATCTGCATTTTATAAGGAGGAAACTGTGGCTTAGAAATTATGTGACTTGGTAAACATTTCAATTTTACATAATTAATTTGTGATTGAGCCAAAATTCCAAAGTCATGTTTATGCCAGTGGGAAGAAGTTGAATACAATCAGAAGAGGCAGATATCATGGAAAATTCACAATATATATAGAAATGCACTTTACAATGATTTAGCCACTTCTCTCCACATGTTCCAAGCTCATTACCCCTCAGTTCAGAGTCTACCCCCTCTTTGGGTCTCCTTGGATGGAAAAGAGCTCTCCTTTTCTTAATTTTCCAATATTCCTCATTCAGATCTGGACACACAGTGCTTTACTGTTAGCTTTTTATATGTACATGTCTTGTCTCTCCAAATAGACTAGAGCTGGCTTACTTTGAATTCCCCACAGTGTGTCTTGCTGAATGGGGGTTCAGTAGAACCATCTTAGTTTATTAACTACCAGACTGCTCAGCTTAGCTATTGAAAGGTTATGGTGTCTTTTTACAGTATCTGAACACTACAGAAACAACTGGCTCTTGGTTCAGAGACACCACGAGTTCAACTAAGCTGCCAAGCCAGGATCAAATAGCATGATGCTGAACATAGACATACCTGTAAAATGCAACTCATGATATCAGATGCGATTTTTGCATGGGGAGTGTCTTCATCTTTCCCAGAGGGCCTCAGGTTATGTTCCAAGCAGGAATCCCAGAGCCCCACAAGGGCCTTTGCGTGCTTTTCAATCGACTCTGTCTCCCTGATGGCTGTTGTAATTCGCGTGATACAGATTTCAACCACCGCTTGGTCATTGTTATTGGTTTGGTAATCCTGTTTGAAAGAACAGGTTCATGTGAAACAATACTCTGGAAAATTACCCTTCAAAGAACCTACAAAATATGAGCTCAGTCATAGAGCAAATGGGTTTGCCACACTGTGGTTAAGGGATAAGGTTGTAAAACCCAATAAAAGACCTTCTTCCTTGGAGATGAGAACCTTGTGGACAAGGTAGATTTGCAAACGTGCTAAAATGGAGCAGGTTTGTACTATCACAGATACACAGACAGGAAGCTTAATTATTCACTTGCAAGCAGGCTCAAATTTCATGCTATTTTAGAGTTCATTAGAGGTGAGGGTTTACTTTTGGCTCTGATATTTCAGAAACTTTTGTGAAATGTTTCAATTACCCTACAATTTCTCCTTACGAGCTTTCTCTTTCTGTACACAACAGAAATCTTTTCAGCTCTCCCTTTTCAATTAAAATATCCACCAAATCCTTTTAAGTGTTCCCCAACCAAATTTCCCTTTGTTCCCTTGTTTTAATTCTTTCTCAAATACCTAATCATCTTTATTGAGCAATAATATGATCTTATAAAACACCGAAATGTGAAAACTAGGCCCATCACTTTAATTTGGAAAATTGGCCTGACTGTGAACTCTGTGTGGTGGATTAACTCTTACACTGCCATGTACCATTAGAGCCAGAAGCTGATGGGCTCTTCTGTCCAGCTGCAAGTTCCAGCTTGATCTTTTTTCTATTATAACTAATGTTGCAGTAAACATCTTAGGCATGAAACCGTCTCCATGATGTAGATTAGGTATAGCCTAGATTCTTCAGAAGTGGAAATTTCCAAGACAAAACTCAGGAACATTTTAAGGCTTGTGATACACAGTGCCAAACTATTTTCCAGAAAGGTCTTACTAATTTATACTTCCATCAGCTGGGTGAAAGCAAGCCTGCCCATTGTACCTTTGTAAGAACAGAGTATTTTTAATTTTTGGTAATTTTATACCTGAAAAACAGTATCTCATTGCTGTTTTCCATGGAATTTCTTGATCAGAAGTAAGGTCGAATATTTTCAGAATGTTTATTTGCCATTTATATTTCCTCCTTTGAAAATTTCCCACTGTACTCCATGTCTATTTTTCCTTAGATGACTCCATTTTTTTTTTGGCTCTTCTTTGGTGAAATAATATTTTTTCTATCAAGGATATTAAGTCAGCTTTTGACATACTGGTTGTGAATATGGTTCCATGTTACATTAGTTTTAGGTTATTTTGCTGATATTTATTGACATGCTAAGGTTTTAGATAGCCAAATCTGTCAATCTTTGGGACTTTTGTTTTCTTTTTTAACTGGAAATTTAAGTTGGTTAAATTATGTTTTTAAAAGATAATACATGAACATGATACAAAAATAAAAAGATACAAAGAAAAGATTTTCAGTGAAAACTGTCTCCATCTCAGCTCCCTTTCCTGGGGAAACCATGCTCACCAATTTCTCATATTTGACAAGAAAAGTCCAAGTTCATATAAATATCCATCTACACTCACTCCTTTCTTTCTTTGTGATTCCTTTAATAGCTTTTTAAATTTCACATTTTCTTTATTCATAGATCTAATAAAAATTTACCTGTATTTTTTCTACATTTAAAGAAAATGTAACAAAACACTTAATGTTTAGTATTCCAGAAATTAATCTTTTAACCATTCACTTAGCTCTTGAGTCTATCTGGCATTAATGGAAGTAAGCTGCACATTTTCTACAAAGTAGCTAATCTAATTTTTCCATCATTATTTACTGAATAATTCATTTCCTAGTAATTGTCTTATGTATATATCAGGTTCTATTTCAGGGCTGTCTTTTCTGTTCGTTCAATTTTTCAATTCTACAATACTAATTTTGTTACATTTAAGTTCCACGCATTTAAAAAGGTGCTTCCTAGTGTATTTTATGTCTCTATTGTTGCTGTAAACAAAATCTCTGTGTTTTCCTCATTAGAACTTTTAATGAATTATTGTCCATTACGTCAGCCTACATCATTTTTGTATTTATTTTTTGTTGCTTTTGCCCCTCACTAAGTATTTATTGCTCATAGGCTTGCCCCCATTAAAGCCACAGCAGTGTTACCTGCGCACAAACCTTGTTGTACAGCCCCCACTGAGGGGCTCCGGCCCGGGTCCTTGGGGGCGAGGCCTGGCCATGGCGCTGGATGGCTCAGGATCGGTCTGTCTGGCCCGCTTCTCTATTCCTGCCAGCAGCTCCCCACCCCGCCGTGGACTGCTCCAGCGGGTAACGGAAGGGCAAGGACTGGTGGGAGGAAAGCAGGTCAGGCTCTGGCCTCTCTCCACCAGCTGTCCTGGCTCTTCCATGGGTGCCCTGCTGCTGGGCTACACTGCAGGCTCCTGCCTGAGCTGGGAAACTGAGGCAGGCCACCAAGTCCTCCTCTGTCCTGACAGAAGGCGCTGTGAGTCCACCCTGAGGCAGAAGGCACCATTCTGCCTCCCTTCTCGGAATAAGAATCCTGCTGCTCCAGCTGCCAGGAAGCCATTCTGGGGGGAAATGGTCTCTCTTCTGGGCCTCAGAGCTCATTTCCTGCCTCTGGCAGTGGCCCATGTGAGTGCAGCGCCTGCCACCCCTCAGGTCTTGCAGGAGAGCCCGGGGGTCACGTACAGGTGGACACCCTGAGGACAGTGAGTTCACGCGTAGTCACCAGCAAGCTAGGAAACCGTGCAAGATGCGCCTTGGCCCGCGGGCTCCAGAACCACGAAGACCCTGCTCTGCCTTCACCTCCTGTAATGAATATCCACTCTCCCAGGCATAATCTGAATAAATGAAGTTACCCTCCAAGGGCCTCAGAAGCAAATATACAACACCGCGTGGCTATTTCCAGGACTAGAAAGAATGAGGCTCTGATCTTCGGGCCACGATGGCTGAGTCCAGGCAAGGGGAGATCACGTCTGCAGTAAGCTGTCTTGCACGCTTACCTGAAGACCACAGGTGCGGGGAGGCCTTCCACACTCCAGCTGAATTGAAGGAACATGAAGACACAGGTTCAGGCCAGCACCGCTGTCCACAGGCCTGCCCCTCTGCTCCCCACCGCCTCATCCCAGACCACCAGGCCCAGAAAGGTCAGCGTGGAACCCGCACCACCTGCCAAGCATCGCGGCTTCAGGTCAGTAACCATCCTTCTTGTCTGTTTCCCAGAAGGGACAGGCCTGGTGGGAGTTGGGGGCTGAGCCAGACGGCAGGGTTTCCTTCCAGAATCCGCTTCCTTATGGCGGACACAGCTCTGGTCAAGTCCTCTCCGGGCGGATTCTGAGTTTGGAAGAGGCTGGAGCCCTGACGGGCGGCCCCTCCCTCGGACCATGCTCTGTGCGCGGCAAAGCCCTGCACACTCTGCTCCAGGGTCCGGCAGGCGTCTGCCTGTGTCCGCTTCTCCAGCGCCGCTCCCGCTGCAGCTCTGCGGCTCCCGCCGCTCGCAGGCCGGCAGCTGGCGCTGGGCCTTGTCCGGGAGGTCAGGCGCGGCCTCAGCTCGCGGCTTCCAGAGCAGGGCGCCGCGCAGCCGGCAGGTTGTACTGGATGTAGGCTCTGGCAGATGGCGGCGTATAGGCCCAGAGGGTGAGTTCCAGAGGGAACGGCTGCCGCTCTGGTCCCTGCTCGGCTGCAGCCCGCTTCATCTTCCTGGCACCCGGGGGCTCCAGGAGGTCTGAGAAGGCGCTGCTGAGGCCAGGCTCCGGGCTACCCCGGGGGGAGACAGGCAAAGCGGAGGTGCTGGGGCCTCTTGCACAGGTAGGCGGGTAACACCAGGAGATAGAGGTGGGGAAGATGGAGCTGCGGGTCCTTGGCCCTCAGAGCGGCTCTTCCGGCCTCACCAGAGCCAGCCGACTTCAGCGGGGCCAGGTGGGTAACCGAGCCCCTCGGTTCTGCTTGTTTGGCACAACCTAGAGAAAGAAAAATACTGCGCGAATTCCCTGCGTCAGCCTGTAGTATCCACTGATTCCCATCAGCGCAAGCAGTTCTCGAAGAGATTGGGGCAGAAGCAGATGTACTCGGATTCTGGGTCCCACGGGTGCAGGACGCTGGAGTCCAACGCCGGGGACTTGGCCAGCTGCAAGCCTTGCCTTGGGGTGTCCTTCTGGGCAAACCTGAGGAAGAAGGCGCGGTGGCTCTGCGTCTGGCGTGTGTCCCGCGTGCAGCCTGAGGGCAGCAGGGACGGGGCGCGGCTTCGCCGTGGCTCCCGGTGAAAGTCTCACGGGGGTGCGTCCCGTATTTACTTTTTAGGGAGTTAGCTGTTCAGCTCGTCTTAATTATAATATTTTTTCAGATCATTCTTTTGCGTTTTCTAAAAAGATTTCTGTATTGTGTCTGTACCTTTTATATATCTCACGGCTTATTGTGTCAGAATTTCCTAAGCTATTACACATAGAAACAACAAAAAAAAGCAAGAATGCTGGTTTAGTTTCTGATTTTTAATATAAAGTTTATGGCCAAAAGCAACAGAATACTGTAAATGTTTTAAATCATAGAGGATGCACCACTTTCTTTTTCTTTGAAAGTTTAAATATTTGTCTAAATTTTTAAAAATGTCCTCTCAGCATCTAAAGAGGTAACCAAGAATTTTTTTCCTAGATGGCTTATGGATGTGAAGTTTTATGTTATCGTATAGAATGAAATTTCCGGATGTGCATCCATCACCACATTCCTAACAAGAACACCACTTGGTTTGGTGGACTGTTTAGTATATTTTCTTTTACCTTTCTCCTTTGTTGGTGACTGTGCTCTTTTATTTTAATGCAGCAAAATTATTAGTATTACTTGTGCCAGAATCTATACAGCAAATAGTCACTTACAGAGTCAAATCATAGGAAAAAGTGGAATATTAGAGGGCAAAGTAATGATGCTGACTTTTCAAAAAACCTCTACCACAATAGAAAAACCAAAACCATCCTTAGGGGTGAAAAATAACAGAGAATGCCTTTGGGCTAAAATCACTATCTTTGGCCATAACTATTCTTGTAAAAAGCAGTTATTTTAATGGCATCATCTTGAAACATGAACCAACATCATCTTGGTTATTTTATATAATAAAGGTAATATATACATAAAGTCAGATGAAACAGAACCAATACCATAGACAGAAGGAAGCCTATATTCCAACTGTAAATGCTAAGATGGTTAATATGATTGATCCATAACATTTTCTCTAAGGCCAAGAAGAGGAGGAAATGGTGTACCATGTTGCTTGCAGAACATATGATAGTATCTGGTACATAGTTGACACTCAGTAAAGGTTCACTAATCTAATTTATCTAATTCCTAAAAAATTGAAGTTTAGTTGATCGATTATTGTGTTAGTTTCAGGTGTACACTATAGTGGTCCAGTATTTTTGCAGATTACATTATAGGTTATTATAAGATAATAGGTATAATACAATATATTATATTAGCATATAATATAATGCTCTATTCTAAATTCTTGTTGCTTGTCTAGTTTATATATAGTAATTTGTATCTATTAATCCCATACCCTTGATTTGTCCCTCCCCTCTTCCCTCTCCACTTGGGAAACCACAAGTTTATTTTCTGTGTCTGTGAGTCTGTTTCTGTCTTGTGTGTGTGTTCAGTTGTTCAGTCGTGTCTGACTCTTTGCAATCCTTTGGACTGTAGCCTCCAGGCTCCTCTGTCTATGGGATTTTCCAGGTAAGAATACTGGAGTGGGTTGCCATTTTCTCCTCCAGGGGATCTTCTCGACCTAGGGATCAAACATGTGTCTCCTGCGTCTCCTTCACTGCAGGTGAATTCTTTATTGCTGAGCCACAGGGAAGCCCTCTGTCTTATATATATGTTCACTTGTATTATTTTTTATATTCCACATATAAGTGATATTCTATAGCATTTGTAGGGCTTCCCTGGTGGCTCAGATGGTAAGGAATCTGCCTGCAATGTGGGAGACCTGGGTAAAGAATCCATCTGCCAATGCAGGATATATAAGAGACACGGGTTGAATCCCTAGGATCCCCTGGAGAAGGGCATGGCAACCCACTCCGGTATTCTTGCCTGGAGAATCCCATGGATAGAGAAGCCTGGCGGGCTACAGTCCATGGGGTCACAGAAGAGTTGGACACGACTGGGCAACTAAACACACATAGTATTTGTATTTCTCTGTGTGACTTGTTTCACGAAGCATAATATTCTCATTGGTTTTAATTAAATAGGAAAGAAGATTTTGTTGGCACTAATTTTCAAAATTTAATTGTTTGAAAAAATTTATGGATCTTAATTTAAAATTTAATTTAAAAAATAGGAAATAAGAAAAAAGTCTCCCATTTCCCCTGCTCATTATTCTTCAACAAAGTGCTGAGTTATTACTTTCTGATATATCCTTCCAATGATTTTACATATATATATTTGAGTAAATGTAGGTATGTATGTATAGAAACATATGATACACATACATTCATACACATATACACTCCCCCACTCCTTATTTTACACACAAATGGTAGCATAATGGACATACACATCTGCCTCTTGCTCTTTCACCTCATACTGAATCTTGGAAATCTTTTCAAACTAACATATAAAGAGTTTCCTTATTCAGTTTCATGGTAGGATAGTATTCCGATGTAAGGTTGTACCACTTGTTTTTATTGTTCAGTTGCTAAGTCATGTCCGACTCTTTGCAACCCCATGGACTGTAGCCTGCCAGGCTCTTCTGTCCATGGAACTTCCCAGGCAAGAATACTGGAGTAGGTTGCCATTTCCTTCTCTAAGGGATCTTCTCATCCCAGGGATCGAACCCACATCTGTGTCTCCTGCATTGGCAGGCAGATTCCCTATCCCTGAGCCATCAGGGAAGCCCACGGTTGTACCATAGTGAATTTAATTTGTCTCCTATTGATGACCATTTAGGCAGTTTCCAGTCTTTGAAATTACGAAAAATGTTGCATTGACTAACCTCATATGCAAGTTAACGTCACACTTACAGGAGCAGTTGTATAGGACAAATTCCTATAAGTGGAAGTAGATTTGTGTCTTTTTATTACACTCCTGTTTTATTTTTCCCCTGGTTGTTGTATCATTACCATCACTGTTACTTCTGCGGCTGTTGTTGCTGCTACTAACACTACACAGGAGATAGAGAATCAGTTTGTCTAGTTCTGAAGGAACATTTCTGATGGTGTTTTTATTAAAATATTTTTACTAAGGGATAACACATACTTATGATACTGGGTTTCCTATGTAACAACATAGCATGCCTCTCACCTGAAACTATCACAACATTGTTAATTGACTATACCCCAATACAAAATAAAAAGTTAAAGAAAAAAGAACAAAGCATGCCTCTCTACTTTTCAAGTACATTTTTGTGTTCCTCAATAAGATTTTAAAGATTTCCCAATCTAGGGCATGCACATTTCTTAATGCAGACTGTTTATATATGTAGATACTTTATCTATTTGTTGGCACTCTAAATTGGTTCCTCTTGACCAGTATTTCCACTGATTATTACTATATAAAATCTACCAATTTCTGAACACTAATTTGATACCCTACCAATACACTGAATTCTTTTAATTGTTAAGAGTGTTTTAGTTGATTCTCTTGGATTTCCAGTTATGTTATTGTGTTATTTGCAGAAGATGGTAATCTTACTTCCTCCTTTTTAAAACTTTGTTGCTAATTTTATCTTCTTATTAATTGCTTTGTCTATAATCTCTAGAAAAATGTAAAATAATTACATTATACTAGAATGTCTTGTATAGTTCCTGACTTTAATGAAAATACTCCTAGAATTTCTCTAGTAAGCATTATACTGGATATTTTTTTTGCAGGGGGTAAGACAGGTACCGGAGAAGGCAATGGCAACCCACTCCAGTACGCTTGCCTGGAAAAATCCCATGGATGGAGGAGCCTGGTAGGTTGCAGTCCATGGGGTCGCTAAGAGTCAGACATGACTGAGCAAAGAGTCAGACATGAATGAGCGACTTCACTTTCACTTTTCACTTTCATGCATTGGAGAAGGAAATGGCAACCCACTCCAGTGTTCTTGCCTGGAGAATCCCAGGGACAGGGGAGCCTGGTGGGCTGCCCTCTATGGGGTCGCATAGAGTAGGACACGACTGAAGCAACTTAGCAGCAGCAGCAGCAAGATAGGTACATTTTATAATGTTTAGAAATTACCAATATATTCCTATTTTATTGAATTTATCTTTTAATCAGAATGGATGGTGAATATCATTAAGTGCCTTTTTAGAATTTATAGATATATCAAATTATTTTTGCCCTTAGATCTGTTAATATGACAGATTATAGAAACAAATGTCTTAATGTCAGTTATCTTCACATTCCTGGAATATATCCCATTGGATCCTGGGAAATTAATTTTTTAATGTGCTACTGGGTTTGATTTATTAATATTTTATTAAAAATTTCACATCAATATTTGAGGGATTGGTCTTTATCTTTGTGAAGTTTCATAACAACTTTATGACAATTTCATAAAAAGATTTTGGAAGATCTTATTTATAACCTTACTTAATTTGTTTTTACTTTCATGTATTATGGCCCAAGAGAAATGAATTAAAATTTCCTACAACTAATGTATCTTGTCTTTTTTTTTTTGCTGGTGTCTCCTAAAGTTTTTGTTTTTTGAATATTGTTGCTACATAATTAGATACATAGATATTCTTACTCTTTATAACTTGTGAATCAAATCCTTTGTAGTAAAATTGCCTTTCTTATGTCATTTAATGTTTTTGGAATACATGTTTCCTTGGCTGATATAAATATCATGCTTTCTGTTTCTTTTGGTTTGCATTTGCTTAGCATCATTTGCTTATTTTATTCTTATTTTTAAAATTTTTTCACAGACTTTTACATTGATTTACATCAACTGAACAGCTGTTAACTTTGTGTAAAACAATTTAGTATTCATTATTCAGTGCTTCTTAATAGCTGAATATATGCCTGGCATATAGGTTATACAAATATAAGAAGGTAGTACTTGATCATCATATGATTCCAAATCATTCTATTATAAACAACAATTTAAACATGGTAGGGATACATGTAGAGTTCAGATATACTCATTTGAGAAGAGAGGGCCTTGCTTTAGCAAATATGTGGACAAACTGCTTCTCAGAATTTTCAGCAAAGAGGATTAATTTTGACTAGGTGTTGATTCTCTATCTGAAAGTGCCATCTCATGTACTTTATTTGTTAATTTGTCATGGTACCAAAAGATAATAATAACCTCACATTAGATTTGAATATGTGGTATGGTTTTGCTGTAAACATTAAGAGGATTTTGCTTTAATTTGAATTACTAACATATATTGTACTTAACCAAGTAAATTATTGTTTATCAACTTTTTAGTTTCATATTTTCTAAATCATTTTATTGAATATATGTTTCTCGTTCTCTAGATTTTGCCATGTGATCACATCTAAAAATCTTTTTCTTATAACAGGCAAGTTTGACCATTTAGATGAAATGATAGGATAGATATATCTGGTTTTAATATGTCATATATTATTTTATACTATGATTCTGTTTTTGCTTAACTTTTGGAGTTCAGTTATTTTGCCAGAAAGTGGCACATCTTGGATTAGCTAAAAACAAGGCCAGAAGGCACAAATAAGCTGTGTGAAGAGATGGCCCAGACCCCTATGTCATCTACTACTACAGAAATGACCTTACCCCCAGGACATACCAACAGTTCTGTGGGAGGTTCCCTTATGATCTGCCAGAAGAGTAGGAAAATATCTGAACTTGGATTACTGATGGGTTGGCTCAGTATGTGGATACAAGTTGAAGTTTGACTGCTGTTAAGAATATAGACCTACTTAGAGGTGGCCCTTGAAAGAAAACAGTAAGAGAAAATTCTCCTCATGGACACAGTTTCACGCTGTGTACTTGGTCATTAACTCTATATGGGAAAAGGAATGTACAGGTAAGAGCTAAGAATCATAAGTGGTGGGAGAAGTCTTGACTGAATGGCCAAGGACCTGGAAGAAGGAAGATTGGGAGATCAGAGAAAAGGAACACTGAGTTAGAAACATGTAGTTTGATACATGGGATTTGGCACAAAGTATAGATGTCTTTTTCATCCCATGTTATTGGCTTCCCTGGTGGCTCAGAGGTTAAAGTGTCTGCCTGCAGTGCAGGAGACGTGGGTTCGATCCCTGAGTCAGGAAGATCCCCTGGAGAAGGAAATGGCAAACACTCCAGTATTCTTGCCTGGAGAATCCCATGGAGGAAGGAGCCTGGTAGACTACAGTCCATGGGGTAGCAAAGAGTTGGACACGACTGAGCGACTTCACACACACACAATGCCCATGAGAGCATTAACCACAAAAGAGGCACTAAAAACAAATACACAGAATGGCTTAACCAGACGGCATCAGTTTTATCGTAGCCATTACAGTGTGTTCCAATGGCCGCGTGAATGGAGTAGCCTTGCTTGGAGGGATATAAGCTAGCACCACCCAACAGCATAAGATCCTGTTCCCCAAGGCTGGTCTTGTTATTATTGTCACTGCCCAAGTGTGCAGTCTGCTAGCAACATAGGTCAATGCTGAGCCCCCAAAATGGCACTATCCCTCGAGGAAGCCAATCAGTGATTTGATGCTCAGATCTTTCCACTCTGAAAAAGACATCAATTTGGGGTAGGATGCGGTGGGAGGGAAGAGGGGGGGTTCAAGGGGGATCAGACATACATATACCTATGACTGATTCATGTTGCTACATGGCAGAAGCCAACACAATAAAGCAATTATCCTCCAACTAAAAATAAATTTAAAAAAGACATCAATTTGTATCATGTAGAATTTACATGCAATCAGGATTTGAGTTCGTCTTTCCTGCCCACAGATCTTAAGCCTCAGTCACTGTTTAGGGGATCACAGAGTATGTGATCTGCTGACACAGGAGCCCAAGAACATTATTTCCAACCAAAGAACCACTTTACAGCAAGGAGCTCCAGCAGTAGGCACATGATCATGGAATTCACTTGTTCTTTTGCATGTCATAACCTCTCCTCCTCTACTCTGAAACTGCTAGATTCATAGATCTCCAGAGCAAGTTTTTGAAGGAGCAACTCACCCAAATACTCTATAAGGATGGGCCACAATTCCCCAACAAGTAATATATATATACATACTAAAATGATGACTGTGGCATGGTGATGAATTCACTATAGGTAGAAGACACAGGGCTTCCCAGCTGGGACTAGTGGTAAAGAACCCACCTGCCAATGTAGGATACATAAGAGGTGTGGATTCAGTCCCTGGGTTGAGAAGATCCCCTGGAGGAGAACATGGCAACCCACTTAAGTATTCTTGCCTGGAGAGTCCCATGGACAGAGGAGCCTCACCAGCCCCAGTCCCTGGGGTCGCACAGAGTCGGACAGGACTGGAGTGACATGGCACACGCACACACATGCAGAATACACAAGCCTGGGAACCCAGTCACTCCAGGCTTCCATGACAAGAGACCAGCAGAAAACAAACGGAGTCACCATCCTGGCCAAGGTGGAAGCTGGGTGGCTGCTGCACAAAGGGGGCATCTCAAGGCACTGCCTGGACCGATTTTGATGTAATGGACCAGTCACAGCCTGAGAAGGGCATGGACACTCGGGTCTCAGATCCCTCAGGAAGAAGCGTCTGAGCCACCCAACTGAGAAGCAGCTTAAATCGGCAGAGGTGCTAGCTGAAGGTGAGGCGAATCTAGAATAGGTGATAGAGGAGGAAGACCATATTAACTTTCCTGTTGCTGCTGTAATGCATTATCACATGCTTAGAAGCTCAAGAATTTGTGTTGACAATTAATTTTTTTACAGTTCTAGAGGTAAAAAAGTTGAAAATGAGTCTCACTGGGCTAAAGCAGTGATGGTTCCCTTGGAGGCTCTCAGGAGAAAATCCCCTTTTCTTTCTTCTAACAGGTTATCTGAATTCCTTGACTCATGGCCTTCATGAGCCTCTGTCTTCAAAGTACATCACTCCAAACTCTGCTTGCATGATTCTATCTCCTTCTTCTGCCTCTTTCTTGCTCCCCTATATGTATTACATCCTAGAATGTATCTTCCATAAAATGTATGACATCTGAGAAATCCCTTTTGCCATATAAGATAAAATTCACAGGTTCTTGGGTTTAGAATGTGGATATCTTTTGCTCTGCTGTGCTCAGTCATGTCTGACTCTTTGTGGCCCCTTGGACTGTAGCCTGCCAGGCTCCTCTGTCCAGTGAAATTCTCCAGGCAAGAATACTGGAGTGGGTTGCCATTTCCTTCTAGGAGATCTTCCTGACTCAGGGATAGAACCTGAGTCTTCTGCATTGGCAGGTGCATTCTTTACCATGGGCACCTTCTGGAAAGCCCGGAAGAACCATTATTCAGCCAGCATTGAGATGATGAGTTCCAACTGCAGCCTTGATACAAACTGGAGTGGTAGAGATCAGTCAGCATCTCCAAAAAGCTGTATCCACATGAGATGAAACTATTACATAAAGCAAATGAATTCAAATGGTGCCGGGGTAGACTGTATTGAAGATTATGCTGCATCGTCCAAATCCCCTGCTAGGACAAAGACACTCATTTTCTCAGCTGCTGGCTCACAGCCAAGTCTGTCTGCCAAAACTGTCCTTGGACAAAGGAAATGGGCTCGCCCAAGATTTTGTTTCTCCCTTGGAACAGTCATTTTAAATCAGGTCCTTGGGACTCAGTTACAACAGAATTTACATAGATGACATTGAGAAACAGCAAACCATGCCTAAACAATCATTTAACAATAAATAGCAAAGAGAATTTCACTTGGATGAAACAAGCCTCAGTAAAAGTTAAAGGTGCAATTTACTGAAAGTATATGGCGTATGTATGTGTCTTGGTTCATGAACACAAAGATCTAATCATTTCCATGCTAAGAGAGTGCTGGATTATTAGGGAATTCTGAAAAAGGTGCCTTGGAATAAGGCTGGGATGTGCAGAATAGTGTCAGTGAGATTGCTGAACCGAAGGCATATATTCTAACATTTCTAACAAGCAAAGTTAAGCAGCCATTATAAGGATAAATTGCTTCACAGTGGTTGTAAGTTCAGCTGATATGTTAATATATTATGCATAGGTGAACAAGTTAGGAAACTTATTATTGTGAACATCTTAAAGCTAATAATTTCTTATTCCATACCACATAACTAAAAAGTAAAGAGATTTTTCAGATGGAAACTTTATATATTCAAATTCCTATGTATGACATGAAGAAAAATTTATTCTCTAAAAAGGAAATTTCCTCTAATAAAAGGGAAAACCTGAATTAGTGCTTAAATGCTTCCTTCAGCAGATACTAAAAAAAATTTTTTTTTAAAGAAAAACCCTTTTAACTTCTTTTAATGATGTAATTGAAGAGTTTAAATTTTTTGGTGATGATTTGGCTTTGAAATTAGGTTTTCCTGATTCACATTTCAGGGAACACCCTGTTCCTATGAAATTTATATGTATGTGTTTATGTTTGAGTTCAACATTCAGTGAGTACCCATGCATATTAAAATGAATATCTTTCAAAGACCATATCTATTTAATAACAAACTCATCAAGCTGAGTTTAGAGATTCATTCTCCCAGTGACCTGGTCATTGTCAATTTTAAAATAGTTTATCCTAAAGTGGTAGGTATGTCAAATGAAGGAGAAAGACAATGAAAAAGCCATGCCTTGTGCTGCTCCAGGTCTGCTTATATCAGAATGGATCACTCCCATTCAGCACAGACACTACAGCCCCACATCAGCATCCATTAACCTGCTAGTCACCCTTCTCTGTGCTGTAAGCAGTCTTCAAGGAATGGCCCATTGGCAAAAGAGAAGGTGGAACATTGGAAATAAAATGGTCAGTGGTGGAAAGAGTGGGTTTGGCATGGAAGTAGAGGTTTGAGTGAGAAGAAGGAAGGCATCTTATGGCAGAAGATTGGCCCTCCTTTAGAGAAGTATAAATAGTGGTTAAGAGCATGGGCTCTTGGGTCAGACTGCCCAGTTCAAAGCTATGTTCTGCTTTTATCAGCTCTGCATGTGTGCATGCTCAGTCTTGGGCAATCGCTTATCTCTGTGTAACTCAGTTGCCTAATCCTTAAAATTGGAATATTATTAATATCTACCTTCTATGACTGTTGTGGGGATTAAATGAGCTAACATACAAGAAAAGGATTTACAATAATACCTGGCACATACTCAGTGTAGATAAAGGTTAGCTATTACTATTTTTATTACTTCTGTTAAGGATACCAGAACCTTGGCTTTATATATATAACAGACAGTCTTGGGTTTATAACTTACAGAGAGTTATAAATGTTTCCTTCTATGGTTACAATATTTATACATTTTTCTACAACCACTAAATAATAGCACAAAAAAGACCACATAGTTACTCCCCTCTCATAGTCACATTCTACTTTGGCATCCATACTAATAATCCTCTATATTTGTATCACTCCTTCCACTTTAAAAAAACCACACCTATACACAACCTTGTTTGTTTTATCATTCTAAGAATCTCCAAAGTCAATATTCTAACAATAACTACAGCAACAAAACCAAATGCTGTCCCAGATATGATAATACCACTGGGGCTCCCAGCAGAAGCAAACATAAAATTACTTTGAGGGATGAAACACTCAACGCTCAAGCCATTGAGTATTCTCACAAGTAAAATCTTTATTTAAACACAACTGCAAAATCCAAAATCATAAAACACTCAAGTAAATAAGTCATTATAAGCATATCAACAGATGAAATTTAGAGCAAAAATTCAAAAATTTCAAGTAATAAAATTATTGATCTCAAGTTATGCAATTATATGTTCAGAATGATTCAATGTATAAAGAAAAATTATTTTTATGAGAGAAGACCAAGTCACTTTAAAAAGGACCTGAAAGATGCCAAAAAGAACCAAATGAAACTTAGAAGGAAAACCAAATGAAATTTGGATGTAAGCTAAATTCCAACTCAAAAAGACTGAATGGATTGGAATTTAGAACCAAGGAAACAAATCAACCAAACAAACAAACAATGTATATTCTGTAGAAATAGAAAATACAAAAGATCAAGAGACATAGAGTTACAAAACATTTTTTTTTCCTGTGATGAGAATCTTTAAGATCTACTCTGTTAGCAACTTTCAAATATGCAATATAGTATTATTGACTTCATCGTAAGGGAAAAAATTTGTAACTTTGATGGTGATGGATGTTGACCTATTGTGGTGACCATATTTAAATATATACAAATATCAAATCATCATGTTCTACACTAACATAATGTTAATGGCAACCCACTCCAGTATTCTTGCCTGGAGAATCCCATGGACAGAGGAGCCTGGTGGGCTACAGTCCATGGGGTCGCAAAAGTCGGACATGACTTAGTGACTAAACCACTACCACCACCACATGTCAACTATTCACAGTTAAAAAGGAAGAGAGAGATGGAGGATAGAATAGTACATAAAGGATATGAGGGCAGCGTTTGTTGTCTGCTTTATTTGCCATTATATTCCCAACATCTAAATATTGCTGGAAGATAATAGGTACTCAAAACATATTTGTGGGATGCATAAATAGGTAATTAAGTGGGATTTCCAGAAGGAGAGATTAAATGGAAAAGGTAATATTTGATATAATATTTAATAACTTTCAAAATTTGATAAAAGGCATTAAATTCAAAGTCATAAAATGATGATTAAGTAGAAATATACAAATAAAACCACATTTAGACACATAATAGTTAAAACCTATGACATCAAAGACACAAGGAAAATGTTAAAGTAGAAAAAAGTAGACTATGCAAAAGGAATGACAATTAAATTGACAGCAGACTTCACAATAGCAATAGTAGAGCTTACCAAGGAATAAAAGGCTGCCCATCTAGAAATGTATATCCAGAAAATTATTCAAAATTAAAGGCAAAATGAAGACAAAAAGTCTAGAAAACAGAAAAACATTGAGAAAATTTGTTACTAACAGAACTTCACTGAAGGGACTTCAAAATGTATACTTCAGAAAGTAGGAATTTGGATTCAGAAGACAAAAAGAAGAAAATAATTTTTTAAAAAGGAATGGTGAAAAGCAATCTATAGATTCAATGCAATAGATTCAATGCAATCCCTATCAAGCTACCAATGGTATTTTTCACAGAACTAGAACAAATAATTTCACAATTTGCATGGAAATACAAAAAACCTCGAATAGCCAAAGTAATCTTGAGGAAGAAGAATGGAACTGGAAGAATCAACCTGCCTGACTTCAGACTATACTACAAAGCCACAGTCATCAAGACAGTATGGTACTGGCACAAAGACAGAAATATAGATCAATGGAAAGAATAGAAAGCCCAGAGATAAATCCACAAACCTATGGACACCTTATCTTCGACAAAGGAGGCAAGGATATACAATGGAAAAAAGACAACCTCTTTAACAAGTGGTGCTGGGAAAACTGGTCAACCACCTGTAAAAGAATGAAACTAGAACACTTTCTAACACCATACACAAAAATAAACTCAAAATGGATTAAAGATCTAAATGTAAGACCAGAAACTATAAAACTCCTAGAGGAGAACATAGGCAAAACACTCTCCGACATAAATCACAGCAAGATCCTCTATGACCCACCTCCCAGAATATTGGAAATAAAAGCAAAAATAAACAAATGGGACCTAATGAAACTTAAAAGCTTTTGCACAACAAAGGAAACTATAAGCAAGGTGAAAAGACAGCCCTCAGATTCGGAGCAAGTAATAGCAAACAAAGCAACAGACAAAGGATTAATCTCAAAAATATACAAGCAACTCCTGCAGTTCAATTCCAGAAAAATAAATGACCCAATCAATAAATGAGCCAAAGAACTAAACAGACATTTCTCCAAAGAAGACATACAGATGGCTAACAAACACATGAAAAGATGCTCAATATCACTCATCATCAGAGAAATGCAAATCAAAACCACAGTGAGGTACCATTACATGCCAGTCAGGATGGCTGCTATCCAAAAGTCTACAAGCAATAAATTCTGGAGAGGGTGTGGAGAAAAGGGAACCCTCTTACACTGTTGGTGGGAATGCAAACTAGTACAGCCACTATGGAGAACAGTGTGGAGATTCCTTAAAAAACTGAAAATAGAACTGCCATATGACCCAGCAATCCCACTCCTGGGCATACACACCGAGGAAACCAGATCTGAAAGAGACACGTGCACCCCAGTGTTCATCACAGCACTGTTTATAATAGCCAGGACATGGAAGCAACCTAGATGCCCATCAGCAGATGAATGGATAAGGAAGCTGTGGTACATATACATCATGGAATATTACTCAGCCATTAAAAAGAATTCATTTGAATCAGTTCTAATGAGATGGATGAAACTGGAGCCCATTATACAGAGTGAAGTAAGCCAGAAAGATAAAGACCAATACAGTGTACTAACACATATATATGGAGATGGTAACGATAACCCTATATGCAAAACAGAAAAAGAGACACAGATGTACAGAACAGACTTTTGGACTCTGTGGGAGAAGGCGAGGGTGGGATGTTCTGAGAGAATAACATTGAAACAAGTATACTATCAAGGGTGAAACTGATCACCAGCCCAGGTTGGATGCATGAGACAAGTGCTCGGGGCTGGGGCACTGGGAAGACCCAGAGGGATGGGATGGAGAGGGAGGTGGGAGGGGGATCGGGATAGGGAATACATGTAAATCCATGGCTGATTCATGTCAATGTATGACAAAACCCACTGAAATGTTGTGAAGTAATTAGCCTCCAACTAATAAAAATAAATGAAAAGAAAGGAAAAAAAAAAAGGCCTACCATTATGAAGAAAGAGAAAAATTTGCCATTTAATTTTGAATTATATCATGCCTTAAAGAAAATCTTGTGCACAACATGAATTCATTTCTTTGCAGTTTCTTTCAGACTAGCACTTTCACACTTTTGGGCTTCCCCCAGGGCTCAGAGAGTAAAGAATCCGCCCGCGATGCAGGAGACACAGGAGACTGGCTCAGGAAGATGCCCTGGAGGAAGAAATGACAACCCCTTCCAGTATTCTTGCCTGGGAAATCCCATGGACAGAGGAGTCTGGCGGGCTACAGAGTCAGACACGACTGAGCTGCGACTAAAACAGCAACAACAAGCTACTAGAAGGGTTCCTGGAACAAAGCAGGTGCTACTTAAGCATTAGCTATCATTATGTCCACAAATAAGCCATAAACTATGCTACAAAGCAAGTCAACCGTTTCCAAACAATTGATATCATGCAGTTCACATTCTTTGACTACAGTGCAGTTAAACTTTAACTCAGCAACAGAAGATGACAAATATTCTCTGAGGAATTAAACCACAAACTTCTAATTTATGTGACAAAGAGGAAATCACAATCAAAATAAAAATTTAGAATTCATAATGAAACTATTATGTCTCAAAAACTTGTAGGATGAAGCTAAGTAGTACTTAACAAGAAATTTGTGGTCTTAAATGCTCATATTAAAAAAAATAAGATGTAAAAAAAAAATCCTGAAGGGGTTGGGAGAAAAAAGCAGAATACAATCCGAGAAAGAACAGAAAGGAAAATCATAAGCACTAAAAAAGAATTTGGTCAGAAAAAAGATCCTACAGATGATTAATAAACTAAAAGCTATAAAAAAGACAAAACTGAAAATTTTGATGAAAGACAACAGTGAAAAAGAGCATTTAAATACAGATGCGGTCAAATACAAAAAATAAGAATAGCACAAACATGTTTATGCCAATAAATTTGAAGACTCAGATAAGATGCACAATTTTCTAGAAATTATATTTTACCAAAAGTGACTGAGGCAAAAATTCTTTAATTTTCTTCAAAGAAATGGAATAAGTACCTTAAAAATCTACCAAAAAAATAAAAACCAAACCAACAAACAAAAAACTTCATGGTGCCCAGAGGATTTAATCACTTTCTAAAGGAAATCAGTCCTGAATACTCATTGGAAGAACTGATACTAAAGCTGAAACTCCAATACTTTGGCCACCTGATCCGAAGAACTGACTCATTGAAAAAGACCCTGATCCTGGAAAAGATTGAAGGCAGGAGGAGAAGGGGACGATGACAGGGGATGAGATGGTTGAATGGCATCACCAACTTGATGGACATGAGTTTGAGCAAGCTCCGGGAGTTGATGATGGACAGGGAAGCCTGGCATGCTGCAGTCCATGGGATTGGAAAGTGTTAGACATGACTGAGTGACTGAACTGAACTGATGGGATCAAGAAATAGATCATCACCATCTGATAAAATTGTTGTAAATCATAGAAATGTGAGACATTTCCCAACTCATTTTATGAGACTAGTATTTATACCCTGATACCCAAGTCAGGTAAAATTAGTAGAAGAGAGGGTAATTATAGGCCAACCTTACTGTTCCAAAAAAGTGTTAGTCCCTCAGTCATGTCTAACTTTGTGAACCCATGGACTGTAGGAATCTGCCAGGCTCCTCTGTCCATGGGATTTCCCAGGCAAGAATACTGGAGTGGGTTGCTGTTCTCTTCTCCAAGGAATCTTCCCAACCCAGGAACTGAACCCAGGTCTCCTGCAATGTGGGCAGATTCTTTACCATCTGAGCCACCAGGGACAAAACTCTTTTGAAAATATCAAATCAAATCAGGAAATATATTAAAATAAATGTAAAATTTCACTTTATCCTAGGAGCACAACAGTGGTTTTATATTTAAAAATCTATTGCTGCAGTTCACCACATTAAGAAATTAAAAGGGAAAATAGGATTATATTAAAAGAGCAGAAGAAGCAGTTAATAAACTTTAACAATTCTTAGAAAAATAGGAATAAAAGGAAACCTCTTTAATCTGACAAAAGGCATTAACCAAAAGCCTGGAGCAAACATTATACTTACACTGAAAATTTAGAAAGTTCCTTTTAAAGAAGGAAAAAAGCATATCCACTATCCTTATTCTATTCAGCATTGTTCTCGAGAGCTAGTCAGGATGAGACAGAGAAATCAAATAAAAGCCATAAGAATTGAAAAGGAAAAAATAAAGCCATCCTTATTTTAAGATAATGATTGTATATATAAAAAGTTCCAAAGAATTTGTTTCTCTCTTTATTTTTTATTTTTTTTTCATTTATTTTTATTAGTTGGAGGCTAATTACTTTAAAATATTGTAGTGGTTTTTGCTATACATTGACATGAATCAGCCATGGATTTACATGTGTTCCCCATCCCGATCCCCCCTCCCGCCTCCCTCCCCTTCCGATCCCTCTGGATCTTCCCAGTGCACCAGCCCCGAGCACTTGTCTCATGCATCCAACCTGGGCTGGTGGTCTGTTTCACTCTTGATAGTATACTTGTTTCAATGTTATTCTCTCAGAACATCCCACCCTCGCCTTCTCCCACAGAGTCTAAAAGTCTGTTTTGTACATCTGTGTCTCTTTTTCTGTTTTGCATATAGGGTTACTGTTACCATCTTTTTAAATTCCATATATATGCATTAGTATACTGTTTTGGTCTTTATCTTTCTGGCTTACTTCACTCTGTATAATGGGCTCCAGTTTCATCCATCTCATTAGAACTGATTCAAATGAATTCTTTTTAATGGCTGAGTAATATTCCATGGTGTATATGTACCACAGCTTCCTTATCCATTCGTCTGCTGATGGGCATCTAGGTTGCTTCCATGTCCTGGCTATTATAAACAGTGCTGCGATGAACATTGGGGTGCACATGTCTCTTTCAGATCTGGTTTCCTTGGTGTGTATGCCCAGGAGTGGGATTGCTGGGTCATATGGCAGTTCTATTTTCAGTTTTTTAAGGAATCTCCACACTGTTCTCCATAGTGGCTGTACTAGTTTGCATTCCCACCAACAGTGTAAGAGGGTTCCCTTTTCTCCACACCCTCTCCAGCATTTATTGCTTGTAGACTTTTGGATAGCAGCCATCCTGACTGGCATGTAATGGTACCTCACTGTGGTTTTGATTTGCATTTCTCTGATGATGAGTGATATTGAGCATCTTTTCATGTGTTTGTTAGCCATCTGTATGTCTTCTTTGGAGAAATGTCTGTTTAGTTCTTTGGCTCATTTATTGATTGGGTCATTTATTTTTCTGGAATTGAACTGCAGGAGTTGCTTGTATATTTTTGAGATTAATCCTTTGTCTGTTGCTTTGTTTGCTATTACTTGCTCCGAATCTGAGGGCTGTCTTTTCACCTTGCTTATAGTTTCCTTTGTTGTACAAAAGCTTTTAAGTTTCATTAGGTCCCATTTGTTTATTTTTGCTTTTATTTCCAATATTCTGGGAGGTGGGTCATAGAGGATCTTGCTGTGATTTATGTCGGAGAGTGTTTTGCCTATGTTCTCCTCTAGGAGTTTTATAGTTTCTGGTCTTACATTTAGATCTTTAATCCATTTTGTGTATGGTGTTAGAAAGTGTTCTAGTTTCATTCTTTTACAGGTGGTTGACCAGTTTTCCCAGCACCACTTGTTAAAGAGGTTGTCTTTTTTCCATTGTATATCCTTGCCTCTTTTGTCGAAGATAAGGTGTCCATAGGTTTGTGGATTTATCTCTGGGCTTTCTATTCTGTTTCTGTTTCTCTCTTCTTTAAAAACTCCTTTCTTGGACTCCTTATTCTTTTTAATTACCACTCCATTTCCCTACTCCTTTCAGTAGGAAAATGCAGTGTCCACAGTTTGTTTTCTTCAAATCTCCTCCCATTCTGTCTTTAACTCCAACCCAGCTTTCACTCCTCTCTACCCAATGATAACACATTTGTGAAGTTGCAGGGACTTTCATGAGCTGGAATAATGGTCAGCTTTCAGTCCCCACCTCACGAGGCCTGTCGGCAGCGTTTGGCATAACTCTGTCCCTGATAGTGTCTCCACTTGGCTCTCAGGACATCAAGCTCTTCTGACTTCTCTGAGCCTTTCTCCCGGTCAACTTTATTTGTCCTGCTTCCTCGTCGTCTTGATGTTTGAGCATCAGGCTCAGTCTTTGGACTTGCTTCTTTTCTGTCTACACTGACTCCCTTGGTGACCCTATCTAGTCTCAAGGCAGATGAATTCCAAAATTAAAATGTCCAACCCAGACTTCTCTCCTCACCTCCAGATGCATACATCCAAGCATCTACACTTTATCACCACTCGGATGTCTGACAGCTCAGACTTGATGTGTCTGAAGAACCCTTGATCCTTCCCACCCCTCCCCCAAATCTGTTCTTCCCAGTCCTCTCTACTTGGCTTAACAACAATTGTATCATTCTAGTTTTCAGGCCCCGAATCTTCGAACCCTCCCCACCTCTCTCTTTCTCTCTCTTTTTACATGTCACACCCATATCAGTGAATCCTGTTTGCTCCATTTTCAAAACATATCCAGAATCTGAACACTTCTTATCACCTCTATTACTCCAAGAGTCTCTGCTGTTTCTGATATCCAGATTATTGTAGAAGCATGTTAATTGGCCTCCCTGTTCCACTTTGGCCTTTTTTGCAGACTCTTCTCAAAACAGGAAAAGTGAAGGTAGGTTGTATTACTTCTCTGGTCAGAATTCTCCAGCTCTTCACCCAAGGTCCTAAGTGATCCAGCTGCCTTTCCCTTCTGACCTCATCTATGATTTTCCCACTTTGCTTCCTCTGCTAATAGCACACTGATGTCTTTTCTGTTCCTCAAAAACTTTAGGCTGCCCTCAACCGAAGAACCTTGGACTTGATGGCTCCTTTACCCAAAATGATTTCCTGAAGGTAACCACAGGTAATGCTCCTTCATCTCCTTCAAGTTTTGCTTAAATGTCAGCTTCTTAGTATAGCCTGTCTTGTCTGCCCTACTTAATTATTTTCAAAACTCTAATCTTATGTTCCCATTCTTTGTTTTATTATTCTGCATATTTTCTTATCCTCTTCTTATATATTATATATTTTCCTTATTTATTTCTGTCTCACCCAATTAAATATATTATGATGGCAGGTTATTTTTGTCTGTTTCATTTACTCCTATGTCCCCAGCATAGAAGTCTCTAGCACATAGTAGGTGCCTAATAAATATTTGTTGAATAAATGGAAAAAATTACAGGCAATAAGAGAGTTGAGGGAGCTTATTGGACATGATATTACTATACAGTGTCATTTATGCTATAATCTCAAAAATAGTTGGAAAATATAATTATTAAAAGGGTACCATTTATAACTTTGGCTAAAAATATAAAATATTTATAAATTTTTTAAAAGATATATAAGACTCAAGATCCTTGAGGGAAAAAAATCATAAAACCTTATAAAAGATATTGAAGAAGATCTAAATAAATGGACAGGTACACAGTATCTAAAGATAAAAAAAATAGTACCATAAAGTTGTTAATTTACTACAAGTTAATCTATAGATATAATAAAATTCCAGTCAAGATACTGACAGAATTATTCACGAAACTTGAGAAGCTTATGCAAAATTATTAAAGAACAGAAATAAATCAAAGAAGTTTTAAAGAAAGACTTTGAGGGTACTTGTCCTATTGGATATCAAGATGTTACAGTAAAAGGCAAGCTATACTTGAGGAGTAAGAGGTGTGCAAAATACATAAAGTGACAAAGATTCATAGAAAGATATACAGAAAACACCCTTTAAATTAATAAGAACATATTATTCTTAAACCTCAAGATAAAAATGAAAAAAAAAAAAGCCCAAACCTTAAGGAAATACTTTACCAAAAGGGAAATTTAAATGCAAATAGCAAATAAATACATGAAAAAGTGGTTAGGCTCCTCAATAATAAAGTACTGCAGGATTAAATATCAATCAGACACTGCTTCACTTAAACAGACAGAAATTTTAAAAATCTGATAAAAGCAAGTATTGATTAGGAAATAAACCTACTGAAACTCTTATACATGACTGATCAGAGTGTAAATTGGTGAAACCCTATTGGAGAGCAATTTGGTGGTTTATCAGAAAATTGAAAGTATATGAAACCCTAAAATTAGCTGTTTCACTACTGATTGTGTACAACAGATATTAAGCACAGCTGCCACAATTGTTAATTATAAGAATGTTCACTGTGGCACTGTTAGAATAGTGAATATTCATCAAAAGAAGCCTGGTAAGTAAACTGTGGCATGTGATGGAACACTCTATTGCACTGAAAACAAATGAATTGGGACTATACATACTGACATAAATAAACCCCAAGGACATAATATTAAGCCTTATTACATCATTTATATAAAGTTTTAAAACATGAACTACAATGCTATAAATCATTTTTGAGCCATGCATATGTAGCAAAGAAATAAAAACACACATGGATTAATACCACAACAGCATATTGGTTACCTTAAGAGAGGAAAGGGAGGGGTATTGAAAGGGAAGAGAGAAACATGCAGGTGACAACAATTTTGTTTCATTTCTTAAATTGGGTGAGTTTTGTGTACTTAACATTTTTTGTTGTTAATAAAAATTGAAGAGAACCAGAAGGTGGGTAGATCGACTAGGTATGAGTGGGCATCAAAGGAAAGGTGGTGTTGAAAGTATGAGAAGAGGCTAAGTGAACAGGGAGACAATCTGACCTGAGGAATCTGGAAGGAAAACCTAGTAGTAGAATAAATGAATTATTAGGTAAGGGTATTCTAGAAAGGACTTGAAATGAAAAGACAAAACTTAAAGGCATATTTGGGAACTTAGAATTCTGAATAAGTCATTTTCTCAAAGCAAGCCTAAAGATAAAATATTTTCCAGCTCTGTTTTGGAATAACTGACGCATGGACTGCAGAGCAGAATCTAGTGATGTTCGATTCTTTTGTGAGTGACTTTGGGGGAAGGACTAAAGGCTTGCTTACTAAATGTCTAGATTATTCAAAGCTGGGAATGATAACTAATGTACTGGACAGAATCATGGTTTGTTTGTTTGTTTTTTTCTTTAATTTGGCCACATTACTCAGCATGTGGGATCCTAGGTCCCTGACTAGGGATCAAACCTGGACCCTGGACAGTGAAAGTACAGAGTCCTAACCACTGGACAACCAGGGAATTCCCAGAATCATAGTTTTTTCAAAGGTATAGATACTCTAGAATGAGACAAGAATATTATTTCAGTGGTTTAAAATGTGACATAATATACTTAACATTTTTTCAAGTTATCTAATTTCAAGTCTTGATTCAACCTGAGGGTCTTTGCATATCACAGGATAAATGGGGCCAACTGCACCATGTTACTATTGAAAAGAAGCTTCAGAAACAAAGCATCTGACTAGTATCAGCAACTATTTCAAACAATTGGTTCAAGTAGCAGGCAATGATAAATTACAATAATAAATACAAAAGATTCCAGGGGAAGGTACCCAGAATGCTGAGAATGTAGGCAATCTTTGGGAGCTACAATGAGGCAGACTCCAAGAGTCTGGAAAAGAGATTGCCCTGTGAAGATTAGACAAACAACCCTGCAGGCTAACCCAAGGCACAACCTGTACATGGGTGACTTTACAGTTGAGTTAAATACAATCTCAGGGAGGTAGGGCTGAAATATGATTAAAATACAGGAGGAAGAAGCCTAGTCAGTAACAGAGACAGACTGAGCAAACAGACTTAGCGAGAACAGCATGGAACACACAAGAATTCCGATGGACACGAGTTATACTTTTCATTATAAATCACTAAGTCAGCATGCTATTTTATATTTCTGAAAGCATGATTTAAACAGCATTTCTCATGTACTGACAAAATTGTGTTTTCAGACCAGAGACTGGTGTAACTTTTCTCTGCTACAGGGCCTTCCTCTGTCGGGGGAAAATATAAGGACAGTAAGGATAGTCAACTGGGAAGATAGGAGCCAGAGGTGAGGCTTGAAACCTACCTGCCTATGTTTAAAGTTCTTCTTGTAGCAACCGAGGTTTAATTCTCTTGATTGTTAAGGGCAGAGACCAGACTAAAGGATAATAGACAGAAAATATTCATAAAGAGAAAGATTTTATTAGACCAAAAGGAAGAACACACTAACAATTTCACCTTCCAACAGCAGAACAAGCTATCTCTTTGTTAGGATTCTTTGATCATAAACAGCAGAGAAAATCTGGATAACTGAAGCAAAATAAATAAAATAATTAAAAGATAAGAGGTGGCTGACAGATTTCAAGGGGAATTTGTAGTACTTAGCCTTAGAAAGGCAATGACTGAGGCAGCTATAGTCACAGAAGTGCAGAAAGTGAGGACTGTCTCTTTGGAATACCATCATCATAATAACTCACCCTTTGCTAATTTCTTTCCTAGAATCACTGGGAAAGAAAATCTGATTGGCATATCTTGGGTCAGGTGTCCCCCACGCTTGCTTGCCCCCTTCCCTGGCAAGGGCAAGGTAGAGAACCTTGATAAAAGACCCCATCAAGGAAGAGTTCATGCAATGGAAAGGGACAATTTACTGAAGGAAAATGGAGAAGCAGGGAAAAAAAGTCAGAAACCTAGCATGTTCTCTTAATTGCAAAAATAGGAGAGGCCACCTGGTTGTCAAGAATCCTAAAGAAGGGATTTCTGTGCTGGAAGGAAGTTGGAAAAGACAATTTAGAAGGTCCCTTTCAGTTTTATGTTTATAAAGAGGAACTGATGCAAAGAACTGAGTCATTTGAAAAGACCCTGAGGCTGGGAAAGATTGAAGGTGGGAGGAGAAGGGGAAGACAGAGGATGAGATAGTTGGATGGCATCACTGATTCAATAGACATGAGTTTGAGTAAACTCCGGGAGTCCGATGATGGACAGGGAGGCCTGGCATGCTGCAGTCCATGGGGTCACAAAGAGTCAGACACAACTGAGCGACTGAATTGAACTGAGAGGTAGAATTGATAACTGAGATGTGAAGTCACTAGGAAAGGTCTAAGAAGGAATATTTAGTGGGTCTTGGTTATAAGGGAAGGATGGGATGCAGCTACAAGGAAAAAACCACAGAGTAGGCACTGTGATTCAGGGCTCTAATTGCTGGTATTAGTCATTGAATGTCACAGTCACTGAGGCTTCATGGAAAAGGCATGAACAACGGAGAGACATGTAACAAAATCTGGCTTGGGAAATTTAAGCTGGTAATTGTTAGTAGATTGAACTAGAGAAAGGCAAGACCCAAGGCAGGGAAATCAATTGGTTTGAAAGCCTAAGCCAAGATGATAGCAGTGGGAAGGGAACAGAAGGAGCAGATGGAGAGGCATTTCTCAGGCAGTCCTATAGAACTTACGGGGAAAGGAGAGAGTGAGAGAAAGAGGTCAAGAATGACTCCACGTTTCAAACCTGGAGATCTAGGGAAAAGCCAGTCTAAATGGAAGAAAGGTGATAACTTCAGGTTTAGATATATTGAATTTGAGGTGATGGATATCAATTAGTATGAGCTTGAAGTTTAGCAAGAGATGTGAAGGCCGAAAACATAGATCTGGGATTCCCCTATGTAGAGATCGCATTTGAGGATATATGAATAGATGACTTTCTATAAGAACAGACTATAATGCAAAATGGTAATTAAGTCTTTTTGGAAAGAAGCAATCACAAAGAACTAGACACACTAGAAATTGTTTCAGGAACAATGAAATTTGAACTGGCTTTTAAAGGAAGGGAGGAGGGAAGGAATGCTAACAGGGACATATTTATATAAGTAGAATCGATAAGCAACTTAAAAACTGGATTGATCAACATGATCCCTGCATTTAAAAACTGGATTGATCTGCATGATCAAAACTCTCTTAAAAAACTGATTCTTTTCTTTCTGCCACTTACCTACTCTGTGCCACAGTTGTGTGTGTGTCTGTGTGTGTTCAATTTGTGTCTGACTCTTTGCAATTACACGGACTATAGCCCACCATGCTTCTCTGTCCATGGGATTTTTCAGGCAAGAATACTGGAGTGGGTTGCCATTTCCTACTCCAGGAGATCTTCCCAACTCAGGGATCAAACCTGTGTCTCCTGCATTGGCAGGTGGATTCTTTACCAACTGTGCCACCTGGTACAGAGAACGGAAGAAATGGGGTGTGACAGAAGTTAGTAAATGAGGATCACAGGAGAACCACTAGCTCTCCAGATCTACTAGTCTGGTTGGGATGCTGAGTGGAGGGTTTAAAGGATGAACAATGCTCTTGAAGACAAAGGAGGTACCAGCCTTAATGATTAAAAGTGGGGACACATAATAGAACTCGCCAGTCCTAAAATTCTGAATTTGTCATCTGTGAGACAAAGCAATTGATGAAGAAACAAAAGAAATCGCTGACACTAGTGACCTCTAGTGGAAATAGGCTTCAGGGAAATACAGATACAGAGATACGTATTTATATACACATGCACATACATATTTTCTATTAGATGAAATCAGTAGTATATTCAGCCAACTTCTTTCCAGAGGCATGTGAAGGAAGGGGTTGCTGGAAATAGCATGCACATCCTACCCAGAAAGTAGAAATGTACCAGAGAAATGCTTTGTTTTTGTTTTTTTTTTGTTTTTTGAGTCAGACTAAGTTGATTAATTTTCTGGACACATAATTGCTGTCAAAGACCTTACCTGAGAAAAGAAGACTGTTTAGGCAATGACTTCACTGGTCACTGGGGGGACTTGGCATGTTAGTGGCAGCCAAAAAGAGAACTTGCTGACAGATTTGAGGAGGAAGCTACACCGGTTGCTATCATGCCTTTTAAACATCCTTTCATTATGATGTGGAAGAAAGCTGTTATCTCTGAAATATGTACATATTTGCTATTCAGTATTTTATGGCTCAAGTCCAGTCTCTTTCCTTTGCTTGGTAAAAGTTTGTGCCAAGTGCTGGGAAAAGCTGTTGAACTGAAAGGATGGGAGGGGATACTAGGTGGTCTTGGCCTTTGAAATGGGACCAATCTCTAAGTACAACCAAGAAGGTCAACAGCAAGCCACCTTGGGCACACTATAGCCACTCTTTTTGAGACGTGCCTTCAGGATATAGAATCTTGACATTGAGGAGAAGTGAAAGAGGGAGGGTTGATGGAGATTTTTAATTTGTCTGATCACAATTAGGGTCTAATAATGGGTGAGTTGAATTAAATGGGGGGATATAGAAAAAAGAGCAAGGAGGTTAACAAAATGGTGATTATATGGAAGTAAACAGAATCAGCATTATTAAGCTCCGGGCAACTGTCACTTCTGGCAGCAGAGAGACGGCTATCCTTGTCTCATGTTGCCTGCGTGGCAGGCGGTATCATCTTGCCTTCTTTCATTATTCAGCTCCCACCCAACACCCTGCTTTGCTTACTGATGCTCCTGTGCAGTTTCGTGGGTCTGCTTGTCCTCAGATTTGCTCCCTCTCATCTCCATGTCATCTCAAGGATGCAGAAACAACTTTTAGACAATTTTTTTTTTTTCTTTTGAGAATTCCACTCTGGCCTGCAATTTCCAGAGTTCTGGTCTCCATGAATGGACAAAAGGTAGTCTGACTGCCCCCTCCCCCTCAAGTCAAAGACTTCCCTGGTGTTATTTCTTAGATGCCAACTAAACCACAGGGCAGAGTTAAAAGAGACCAACCTGAATGGTCCTTCCTCTTTCCTCTGCAAAGATCTCTTCCCCCAGAATATGTACAACCATTTGGCTCCAGGATAGATTGTTTCGGGGACATAGTCTACAAGCTAGTTTACTTACTGAAGATGAGCTAATGATTTTTATCTGCTCCAAAGCTTCTGTCAAGCTGTCTTCAATCTCAGAGTCCTCTAAGGAGAAGAGGTCTCCGGCTCGTGAAAGGTCTTTTTGTCCCAAGACCAGTTTGAACAGTTGATGCATGCTGAGGGGTCTGATGATCAGTGGACTGCCTGCAGGCCCAGGGCCATGCATCTCAGTCAGCAGAGGTTAGTGAGACCAAAATATGTGGCAGGCCACAGACTTCATATTCCTTGAAAGGTCATTTTTCTCCAGACTTTGAGGTTTTCTTTGACACTCTCTGCAAGAGAAACAAATGACACAAGACAGCCATTAGCTGAATGTCATGAGCTCAGAATGTGAACGTGGTGCCCAGAAGAGAGAGAAGAAAAGAAAAAAAACATTTGGAAATGTGCATGGAACAACAGATTTTGACTTGATGACCTTCAAAAGAACCCTTTTCTTATTTTGTCTCAAAAAGCCCTGTCAAAGATGATTCTATTTTTCCAGAATTTAATTTGATCCCTTAAAAAGCAGCTTTTTAAGAACCTACTTTTCTGCTTTCTATATCCTTTTCCTTCTCTTCCTGCCACAAGGAAACAAGTGGACCGGCAGCAAATATGCCCAATACTTGCCAGATTTCCCCAAATAGACTCTCATGGAAACCAAACAGAAAATGCAATGAAAGGAAAAGAGAACAGAGGAAACACCTTTTAGACCCAATACCTGTTTCCTGGATGTGGAAACTGATGCCTAACTTACCATTTTGGGCTGGGCTTCTTGCAACAGAATATACTGACAACAGAAGCTTCCTGAACCTCAATCCAGAAGGTGATCTCAATCCTCAGTTCTTGTGTACTCTCTAAACAAACGGCAGTGACATAAAGAATTCTGCCTGGGAGTGTGACACTAGATAAATCCCTACAGAACATGAGCATGAACTTGAACACAGAGCTTGAAGGTGAGAATATTGCAATGAAGGCTGAAAAGGAAGGGTCTGGGGGTCTGGCAATCCTCCCTCAGTTCCCACATTTGAAATAATAAAGTCCCATTGTAGTCTCTACTCAGTTAACAGCCCACAGAGATTAAGGTAATGGTACCAATTGAATAACTGATTATCCTCATCAGCTTCCTTCTGAGCTTCATAACACCACAGTCATTTGCACTAGTAGAGACCTGAGCAATCATTTCATAGCCAGGGAGGTTTAAGACCCCTTCAAGACCCCTGGTAGCTGTGGCAGGACTGTTCTGGTCTCAGGCTAGTGGGCTCTCCTGCAGTTTACATGAGGATGGAGCCACCTCACACATACAGGTAACTTAAAGATGCCACCACGTGTGCAGAGAGTGAGAGCGGAACACAAGCTACGGGTAGATCTGCCCAGCATTTCAGTCTGAATGTGGTCCCCAGAACAAGCGTGAAAAGGAGAGTCTGCTGCTCCCTTGGGTGTCTCAGACCTTCCCCTGAACTATCACCGAGACAGCATCTCTTGGTGCTGAATGCAGTTTTCAAGTTTAAAGATACATACTTTCCATACTGTATGCTCTCTAAATGCAAGCCAAATCCTTCATCAGGCACTTAACAAAGAAACTATCAGTAGTATTCCAAATGGCGCAATTCATTGGCCCCTGAAGAGATTTCAAGGACAGTATTGCGTACATGCAAATTTTGCACTATCTACCAGCTTCAGAAATATTTAGAAACTATTGTTGTTTAGCTACTAAGTTGTGTCTGACTCTTTTGCAACCCCGTGGATTGTAGCCCACCAGGCTTCGTTGTCCATGGGATTTCCCAGGCAAGAATACTGGAGTGGGTTGCTATTCCTTTCTCCATAGAAAGTAAAGAGTGTCATTTTTCTAAAATGAGGCCCAATATTTAGATATGTTTGTCTACATGCCAGGCCCTGGATACTTTGTAAACACTAACTCATTTAATCCTCATAGCCATGCTATGAGGATATGTCATTCCTATTTTATAGATGAGGTATGTATGTATGTATCTGAAAGTCGCTCAGTCATGTCTGACTCTTTGTGACCCCATGGACTATACGGTCCATGGAATTCTTCAGACCAGAATCCTGGAGTGGGTAGCCTTTCCCTTCTTTAAGGAATCTTCCCAACCCAGGGATCAAACCCAGGTCTCCAGCATTGCAGGCAGATTCTTTACCAGCTGAGCCACAGGGGAAGCCCATAGATGAGGAACCCAAGGCATTAAATAACTTGTCCAAGATACAGAGCTAGGAGATTGGAGAGTTGGGATTTGGACTCAGACTCCAGAGCTAGGCTCCCAGTTTATAACCACCATGGACTGATGTTGACACGTAAGTCTCTATGTGAGGAAACTGTTAGGAACAGAGAGCACTGTGAACATTCAAGGATAAAGATATGGGTAGGGTCATAAAGCAAGAAAATGAATTCCTCTTCCCTCCTATACTGACCCTGCATCCTTGTCCATATATAGCCTGGGATTTAAGGCAATCAAAGAGTAGAAATGTGACAAGGAAGAGAGGCTTAGAGGATGAGAAAAGAACAAGAGCAGTGGGAAGATTTCAGGGGCTGGGGTGAGCAGAGAATGAGGCTCCTACAAACTATTTTGTGCTGTGCTGTGCTAAGTCGCTTCGGTCCTGTCTCACTCTTGGCGACTCTGTGGACGGTAGCCCACCACGCTCCTCTGTTCACAGGATTCTCCAGGCACGGGTACTGGGGTGGGTTGCCATGCTCTCCTCCAGGGCCCTTCCTGACCCAGGGATCAAACCAGTGTCTCTCCCATCACCTACATTGGTGGGTGGGTTCTTTACCTCTAACACCACCTGGGAAGCCCACAAAGTACTTTGCACCCTGGTAAATGTGAAAGGGTGAATGACAGTATCTACAAGAAAAATTAGGGCGATATTTTCCTGGATTTGCCCCTGCTCTCCCTATCTGCCAGCCTCAGACATTTGCAATGACAGTGTCTCCGTGAAATAATATGCAGGAAAGTAAAACACTGGATGGAAATCACTTCATCTTGACTAGTCAGCTTGTTGGTCAATATCAGGCACTTCCAGCAGCAGATTCAGCTGCCCCAGACATAGCACAGAGCTGGAGCTCTGAGAAGCAGCAGAAATACGTGCTGGAGAGCCACAGGGTTCTCCTGGGTTCCTTCTTTTCTTTTTACACCTGCAGTGGCACCTGATGTGGAGCCCCACACTCATGCTTCCAACTGTGTGTCTGCCGTGTGCAACATCGTTGTTCAACACACAGCCGTACACGAAGACATTCACACATCCAGGGGGGAGGGAGTGAGACAGGAGACTTGTACCAAACATTCTACATTACAAGAATGGCCCAGAAAAAAGTCCCCTAAGACTACAAAAGGAAGTTTGGGGAAGTATGAGGGAGAGAGATATCTCCTAGGGAAAAATAATAAGGAAATGGCTATGCGCAGGAAATGGTGTTCAGCCAAAACTTTCAGGAGAGGTTTCTTTCAATGCATGTGTGCCCAGTGCATACTAGGTCACCTCCCTGTCTGGGGACCCAGACTGAAGTTCTAGCTCAGCTATTCAGTAGCTGTGGCGCCTTTGCTTCATGCTCTTCCTTTCCCAAGCCTCAGTCTTCTCATTTGCAAAATGGGTCCAGGGCACACCGAATCTATCTTATCTTTTTGAAGATCAAAGCAGATAACACACAAAGAAGCACTTTGTAAAATAATGACACCACCAGCTGGTGTTCAGTGGGTGTTTACCATGAGTCAGGCACTGCTCTAAGAGCTTCCCAAATAATGAGTCACTGAATTCTCAGGACAGTTCCATGTGAGGAGAAACTGATGTTCAGAGATGAAAACAAGCACTCCAGGGGGATCTGCTGAGTAAGTTGCAGAGCCAGGATTGAAAGCAGCTGATCTCCCAGGACAAAGCCCTCTGAGGACTGGGTGCAGGGGCATACATGACTGTATATGATAATTACTGAGCTGCCTCCCTTCCCATCCGTCCTCATCTAAAGAGCGCCCTGCATCCCGTCTGCCTTTTCCTGGACAAGAACCAACAAGGCAAGTTGGTCATCTTTCAGCAGCTCTAGTCAATGTTTTGCTCAGGTGTGTAGTTTTTCTAACTGCTCTCTTTGCAACAGCCCAGAGGGTTAGAGCCAAGTCAAAATTTACCTCATCTCCTGAGAAACTTCCTACTCTTATGAATGTCACAGTCCTGTGGCTTCTCTGTATGTGGATGTATGCACCTGCCCTACACACACAGAAGCACGTGTATTTACACACACACGGACACTTCCTCTGTGCCGAGTTCTTTGCTGGACACTTTCTTCTCAGGTCTCCCATCAACCCTGCAGGTAGATACTATTACCAAACAGGAAACAGGACTGGGGGGTTAAATATCATGCCCCAGGTGGCAGAGCCAAGATTCACATCCAAGTAGGTCAGCCTCCAAATCTGGTACTTTCTGTATTACAAAAACTGGCTTATAAAATTCCTTTTTATCCCCGACTTGGCCTCTCCTAAATTCTTGCCCTAATCTTTAATAAGAGACCCTAGTCTGAAGCCCGCGTTCTCAGTATTCGGTCTACATTTCTTAAGCGGGTGTTGGTTGACAAGTCGGGTTTCTGTTTGGAGAAACAGAACCGCCAAAAGGGAAATGTTTCCGCACCACGGGGGACACATTTCCGGGAATCCCAGCTGGCCCCCGCAAACGCGCTTTACCTGCGTGCCACTCCTCAAAGGGGCGCTTGCGGGTACTCAGCGATCTATTTCGAGGCTGGGTGGGCATCGGCGTCCGAGGGCACCGCGAGTGGAATCCACTCAGCTCAGTGAACCTGAAGTTGTTCATTGTGGCGCCGGGCGGAAGAATTCTAGGAATGCAGCCCGATCTGCCACCGGCCGCTCCGGAGTGGTCAGGTGACAGGCTGCGCCTCACCCAGGGCAGAGTTACCTCCGAGTGAAAGGCTGTTTCCTGGGGTGAAACAGCCTGCTCCAGTAAAGCGGAGCTGTTTTTAACAGCGAAAACAAAACTGCCTGTGTTCATGGAAATCTATACTTTGCCTGAGAAGAATGGAGGGAAAGAAAAGCTATGCAGAGAACGCGGCTTCAGTAGGAACAGGTGAATGGCGTGCCCACTGGGGGCCCTTTCTCAACCTCCGGAAGGGGGAAAGAATTGCAGTTTAATTAACACTTCCCTCCCCCTTGAGATGTCCCATACAGAGTTTGAAAAGCTGAGTGTTTGTCCAGGATGAGCCACAGCTCTTAAAGAAGTCATGTCTTGCTCTGCCTCTAGAGAAACATTGTTGGAGCTTTCAGAATGCAGGAAGTTGCTAATAAACAGAACAGACTTACTCAACAAAGATGTATACTATACCTTCACTCCCTTTTCTCCCATTTTATTTGCTGGAAGTTTGTTGGACCAGACATATTAGATTGGTGTTAATACTTTAAACGCCACGGCAATACTCAAGTTCATCTCAGTCACTCAGTTGTGTCAGACTCTCTGCGACCCCATGGGGACTGCCACACACCAAGCTTCCCTGTCCATCACCAACTCCCGCAGCTTGCTCAAACTCATGTCCACCCAGACGGTGATGCCATCCAACCATCTCATCCTCTGTCATCCCCTTCTCCTGCCTTCTATCTTTCCCAGCATCAGGGTCTTTTCCAATGAGTCAGTTCTTCCAATCAGGTGGCCAAAGTATTGGAGCTTCAGCTTCAGCTTCAGTCTTTCCAACGAATATTCAGGACTGGTTTCCTTTAGGATTGACCAGTTTGATCTTGCAGTCCAAGGGACTCTCAAGAGTCTTCTCCAACAACACAATTCAAAAGCATCAATTCTTCAGTGCTTTCTTTATAGTCCAACTCTCAGCACATGCTAATCCTGCTTCATCTATTTATACTCCAGAAGAGAAAAAGTTCCTGAAACCCTTTCTTACTGTTTCAAGTTAATGATTCATTTGAAAGACGTGTTTCAAGCTATATTATTCTGTCCCCCTAGCTTCCTATAGTAGGTCTGCTCATCCCATGAAGTTACCTATCTGCTGGCAAAGTACACAAAAAGGTGTGACCTGCGTGATCACCGAGATGTGGACTCTGTGGGTGTCTCCCCAGGAGAACTACCCCACAAAGGTGTGCACTCGGGGTGGCCGCACACTTGCCACTGAAACAGATCCTATGCTTCAGGAAAATGGCCTCAAAAATCTTCCTAAACACTTGGTGATCAATCATATTTTTATACCATCCACGCTTGGAGGACTGTCCCCTTGAAGAGTTTATAAAAATAGAGAATCCAGACATCCATGAATAGATGTGTTTTGTCATTGATGGTTTTCTGGCTTATAGATACTGATGAAGTATCTGTATTCTATTCCCTTTTAATGGAAGAGATCATATTTCTTTAATCTTCCCTCTTCTTCATCCTCTATTCATTATTCATGGTACTTATCACTAGTTTTTATTCAATTTTCGTTTAGTTTTAAATGAGCTTAGGGTCCAGAGTTGGGCACAGTATGAGAATCCAGTACATAAGAAAAGCAGAGAGGAGTGTGGGGGGAACCTGGACACACCTGGGTTCAGCTATGCCATTATCTGCAGGATAAACCTGGGCACATTACTCAACCTCCCTGAGCCTCAGGTTCCTTATTTACACCTGAGGATGGTGACGTGGGTTGTTGAGAGTTTAAAGAGATTATATAAAGCATTTAGCACAGACCTGGCATATAGCAACATACAAATAGTGACAGCAATCACATCTTTAATAATGTAACTATTCTTGTAGGTCAGTCTCCTGTTAATGCATCCCCATGGCATACCTTTTAAATACTAACAATGACTCTGCTGCTACCTAAGATTAAATTCACAGCATTAAAGATGCCTAGGTCTTTTCCATTTGTGTTTTATTTACACCCTAGTTGTAGTCTCCCACAGTCTTAAATCTGGGTAGTTCATGCACTGTCTTACAAATGTCCTTGTTTTCTTCAAAGACGTATTTCTGTCTGGAGAAACAGCCTTACTGTGACATTACCCCCACCACAGCCAAACAGTGAGAGTGAATTTTTTCACAGGGCGGAAAGGGACTGAAATACAATGAATCTCCGAAATGTTTTTGGCCAGGTAATCCAAATACCTGCACTTTCTACTTAAGCACAGTGCTCACTCCCATGTTTATTAGGGAGGAGGGAGTGTATTATTCCCTCCAGGGCACTGTAGGGAAAAGTTCTTTATGACTTTTCAAGGTGACCTGCACTGAATGCGTGCTAATAAGACATTGCTGGTTCACTCTGTTATGCATTTGTGTGTGTGTGTGTGTGTGTGTGTGTGTGTGTGCGAGCACGTGTGCATGTGTGCATGCATGCACATTCAGTTGCTCAGTTGTGGACACTCTTTCTGACTCTATGGAGTGGTATCCCAACAGTTGGGCTATTAAGTCTTCTGGTTCAAGTGTGATTTCATTTAGCAGAATCTACTTGTTACTCACCTGAACCAGAAGACAATGGCCTAACTATTGGAATACCACTTTGGAGGGATTTCAATAAACATAACTATCTCAGGAAACCAGTTTATTCTGAAGAAATTAGTTACTATCTTCCAACTCCAGGTTAGGATGTTCTCTGGTTTTGTCACCTCAGAAAATTCTATAATAGCAATATTTATTTACATTATGCTTTGGACAATACTACTGTGCATCAAAAATTATCATCTTATTTACCTGTGTTTAAAATGCCCACTGACTAACTTAGACCCATTTGGGTTATAGAAATTTCAATAAAGTTCTCAGATTTTCCCTTGAAAGAAAGGATTAAAGATTCTTTTCAAGGAGCATCTTTTTCACACACTGTGAAAGCACTGCAGACGTTCCCATGGGAATGGGCCGCATACATTTCAACCCTTCCCACAAGATGTCTATTGTTCCCTGGACGTCTCTGGGCTCCCAATGCTGCGACATGTTGCTATACTTCACTTCTACTCAAAGCCTCCGAGGCTGGGTTATTCTAAATGATGCTAAAGGACTCAGCCCTTGGTGTTTTTGCTAGAATTCATACAGTTTAAGTGTGTAGCAGGCTTGTTATCATAAGCATACACAAAAAATAGGTTTGGTGCCCTGTTTAGACAAGAGCTCAAAAAAATCTACTTAATTTTGAACATGTATTGCAAATTATGAGAACACAAACATCAATAGATAGGAAACACTTCTCTTCATCAGGAATGAGGGAAAGATCTAATGAACTTTCTAGACCAAGAATTTGTAATCTGTCCTAATGGTTTCATGGGGTATCAATTTTCATTTATAAATTCTGACTTCGTAAGACATATGTGCTCTGGAATTGATATAAATCTCATCAAAAAAATTTTAATTCCAATTTTCTGGGTTTGTTTTATAAGAAAACATACCCAGAGTTGCAAATTATAAGGAAAATTCAATATTAAATGTATCTCTATTTACATTTAAATTTCATACATTAAACAACTGCATGACCAATTCAAATAATGCCCTAAGTATGTTTTTTCTAGTCTTTAAATTGAAAACATATATAAACGTCATGGAATTCAGCTGTTGAGTACTACAGCAATATAAATATGTATTTGAAAAAGAAAAAAAGTGGCCAGCTTTAGTTATGATTTGTAAGGAGTCTGAATTATCAAGGGGAAAAAAGTTACAGCAACAGCAAACGATAATGGTGACTGTCCAAACTAGTGACTGTAATGATACTACTGAATTTTCTTTGCAAAGCATAGGGAGGATCAGTTTCTTTGCTGGTTGAAAAATGATTCTTGAGGTAAATAAAAATATGAAATAGAAATAAGCCCAAACTCTTATAGAGTAAAACAAAATGCACCTTCTGTGAATCTAGAAGCACAGCTTTCTGCTCTAGAGGCCTAGAGACATGTTTTAATAATCCACAGAGAGGTGGCTTTTTTTTTTTCTATAATAACTGAAAAGTATGCATACATGGCTAGACACACAATTCCCAAATGCACTTTATCTGTGTAATCAGCCAGCCCCTGGAAGTTTCTCTGCCCCAATCCCAAAGCCCACCCTTTGCCTCACTGCAGCTTCTGACATTTACTTTAATTAGCTTTTGTTTTAGCTGAACAAAAGGACAGGAAAAAAGATAGCCATACCTCTTAGCACAGGAAATTCTGGCCATCATAGGAAATAGATGGCAAAATGCTTGATCCTAAGAGCAATTCTGGGGGAACCCACGGCCATGCTCAGAAGCAGCCAGTGGCCCCTGCCCCGCGCTGTCCTGTCGGGAGCAGCGGTGCTTGCCCGCGCGGCTCGTCAAGCCCGAGGTACACTTGATTCCCTCCCCTGGACTCACCATGCTGAATTGAGCAAATGAGTAACTTCTCCTCCCTCCCTCAGACTTCTGCTTACTGCTAACAACTGGCACAAAGTTTCACTTCTTTCTGCAGTAGATTTACAGAAGTCTCTCTGAGCAGATCTGTAGTTTGAAAGACTTAGAAGATTTGCCCAACAACCAGTAATTTAGGTTCAGTTAATGAATAACTCACTTTAAGGAATCAAGGAAGTTTTAGGTTGATATCAGATGTGGGGCCTTTAATCAGGCAGGCATCAGTGAAAAGGTTTGGGGAGGGATGGAGGAAGGAATGTAGCAGAATGAGATAGTATTTAAGCCAAATATGATAAAAGAAAAATACCATAAGAGGAGGAAAATAAGTAGCCTGAGTGAACACACAATCTGGCTGTGCTATTAATATTGCTAGTGAAATCCTGAACAACTGAACAACTGAATGAAGCATCCAGTAGCACTAGGGGTTTTTCCAAGCCAGCACTGCAGAAATTAATTGATGGTACCCAGTGGATTGTTGTATTGGAGGCACTTCTCTCCCCTGTGGGCATAACATGGGCTTTCCACCTTTATTGATCTGAGGTTTTGCCTACACACAAGGCAATAGAATATTTCTGACTCTCTTCTAACTAGAGCTTTCAGTTAAATGAAGTATGAGTGGGGGTAGTGTGGTGGGAAGAATAAGATGTAAGGTGTACAGTTGGACACATCAATATTTTCATGTTGCCGGCAATCACAGTACCATGTAAATAAATCACCGGCTCAGTTAAAAGTCATTCTCATAGGGTGAAGAGAACTTTCTCTTGTGTTGATTGCCCAACATCCACTTATCCTACTTCTGGTAAAAACTGTATGCATATTTCCCCTGGAAATGATGTCCTTTGGATAGAGTTGGCTTACATAAATAGGTCTTAGCCAATCAGGAAAATTGCATTCCCCTGACCATAGTGATTCATTTAGGGGAGGTGTGGATCCCTTCCAGCCCAGTGAGAGTCAAGATAAGGATGAATGTCTGGCTTTGGGGGCAGAGGCTTCACTGCGTACTTGATGATGACATACAAGGACTGGTTGCTCCCGCCATCTCGTCACCGGGAAACTGAATCTTAGTGACTTTGTTCAAGCCACTTATGCCAGCTGCTTCTGATATTGGCAAGATCCATCCCTTACTGTAAGCCAATTCCATTATAGTGTAGGTGATTTTAGGTTGAGTTTTCTGCCATTTGCCTCTGAAAAAGTTTTACCAGACAGAGCCACCTGAATCCAGATTTGTGGATGACTCTTCTGGGTTCTCACAGGGCATGTTGTGCGAAGCCACTCCAGTCGTGTCCAACTCTTTGAGACCCCATGGACTGTAGCCCACCAGGCTTCTCTGTCCATGGGATTCTCCAGGCAAGAATACTGGAGGGGGTTGCCCTGTCCTCTTCCAGAGGATCTTCCAGACCCAGGGATCAGACCTGTGTCTCTTATGTCTCCTGCATTGGCAGGCAGGTTCTTCACCACTAGTACCACTATGGAAGCCCTCTCACAGGGCAGCTCCTTGCAAAGGAAGTGGTCTAGAAGACCCATCAGGAACCACCTCTAACAAACAACCCCTTTAATGACAACCACAGGACAACAGGCAGAGATGGGAAAGGCCTACAAGTAATGTAGTTGTTCAGTGTACTTGAAACTGCGACCTTCCAAATTAATTCTTTTAAAGCAATTGTATGTTCACTCCCCTAAATATTTCCACTTTAACCACCTAGGCTTGTTTGGGGGTTCCTAGTCACATACTGTTTGACCTCAATAAACCTAATCATGGGATCCATCCATCCATGCAGTTTTCATAAACTCCTCTGGATAATTAGTTTCACAGAGTATTGCTCTGTATTTCGCTCCTCTCCCTATTCTTGCACAACTTTCATCCCCTCCCTCCTTAGCAAACTTGACATAAAGAATATTCTCTCTAACCACAAAGTCAAACTAAGATGCTTCCTTTATAGATGATAGAAAATTTCTAAAATAACTTTAAATGTGTAAGTTACATATAAACACTGAAAATTCCTGGATGATTTAACTTTCTAGAAATAATTTTTTTTACCTGAAACCACTGACACTGCTTCAGGCATGCCAATTCTGCATTCAGCCTCCCAGCTTGCAAGAGTCCATTAGAGACACAGAAATTCACATAGACCTGGAAACTTCCTTTTAGTTCAGCAAAATAACACATGGCTTGAACTGCAAGAGTTGGGTTTTGTTTGCTTGTTTTGGAACAGGAGAATAAGAACTTGGGTTTCTTATAGAAATAAGAACTAGGTTTGTTGTCTGTTCCATTATAAAAAATACTGTTATTTGTAAAATATGGTAGTAATATGTTTGTAATTTTGTAAATGTAATACTTTTGTAATATCTTTTACTTCCAAATTAAAGAAGACTCAATATTCTCCCAAACTAGCTGCTCATCCTCTGCTTTTCATCTTCATGAAGGACCCTCATCACCCACAAAGCACATAAACTGTAAAGCTGGGCACCATTCTATATTTCTATCTGTCTTTTTCCAGCTCACATACAATGACGCTGCCACATCTTAGGTCCCATTCATTCTGTGTTCTTAATATTCTTTGTAATATATGGTGGAGTGATAGATCAAAAGGTGACCCTCAATGCTCCATATTCTGATGTTCATGCCCTGCATAATTTTTTCTCCTTGCGTGTGGGTGGAAATTGTGGCTTGCTTCTAAGAGAGAATATAGCAAAGATGGTGGAATGTTACTCCCATGATTACCTGATGTCATATAGGACTCCATCTTGCTGACAGACTCACACTCAGATTCTCCATGCTGGCTTGAAGAAGTAATCAATCTTCCGTGATGACGAACTGTGGGAAGCCTCTAGGGGCTGAGAGCAATCTCCAGCCAAGGGCCAACAAGAAGCCAGGGCCTTCAATCCTACAGACACAAGGAAATGAATCCTTCCAACAACCTGAGTGAACTTGGAGGATGACTTCCCAGTCAAATTTCCATAGAACACAGCCCAGTCATCACCTGGATTGCAGCCTTCTGAAACCCTGAGCAGAGAATATTCCTAAACCATGCCTGGATTCTTCACCCACAGAACATGTGAAACAATAGACATGTATAATTTTAAACAACTAAGTTCATGATAATTTGTTATACAGAGGTAGTAAACTATTACATAACCATTCCCGCCTCTCCACAGCAATAGCTAGATAACTTTGTTTCTGCTAAATTCTTCAGCCTCTCTTATCTGGGTGGTGATAGGAGTCTCCTACTAGATTTCACTGCCTCCAACATGGCCCCTTCAATTCCATTCTCAACCCTGCCACCAGATCAGCTTTCTCAAATAAAATGTGATATGTGATTCTTCTAGTTAAAATGAATAAGTGACAACTCGTAGGCTGAGGATGACACCCAAACTCCTTTACTTGCCATACAAAGGACTTTGTAATCTGGCCTCCACCCCCTCTCAGACTTGTTTCAACCACTCATGCACACACAACCCTATGCAGTGAGGTCAGTACCTTCAGAATATATCCAGATGCCTATCGCCTTTCACTATCTTTACTCCCACTGCTACTCGGATTAAAACACCATCATTTCATTTCTCACTTGGATTATTGCAATAGCTCCTGGGCTTCTGTTCTTGCCTTGTCGAAATATAGTCGCAACAGAACATCTACATAATCCTATGAAAATGTAGGTCAACACCGTCTCCCTTCTGTTCAATACTCTGAAATGGAATGGCTCTCCATCTAACCCTGAATCAGAACCAAAGTCCTTCCAATGATCAGCTAAGCCTCATATGAAATAGCTTCCCCCCTCCTCCTCCTTGTCTTCAACTTCATCTCCAATCACTCCAGCCACACTGGAGCTACACATAGTTTTCTTGCTGTTCCTTGCACACAGTAGATACATTTCCATGAGAGGGCATGTGGATTTGTGTTCCCTCTGCCCGGAAGGTCTTTCTTCCAGAGGTCCATATGGCTGGCTCCTCACTTCCTTCCTGTTTACCACACCTCACCTTAGCATGCTTTCCCTGACCACTGTCTATAAAACAGTAACACTCCCAGCCTCCCCTGCATGTCTCAGTCCCTGCTTCATCTAAAAATTTTTTCCATAGCACTTATTGTCACCTGACATGTTACACATGTTTGTCTCCAACATACACTTAAAAAAAAATTAACCATCTTCCTCACTACCCATCCCAAACTATAAACCTCAAGGAGGTAGGAATTGGTTTGTTCAGTTGATTCCCTAGAGTTCAGCATGGTGTCGGGCATATAGTATGGACCTGAGTTGCTGAATAAACATTGGATAAATAAAGGAAGGCAATTTAAACTCAATCGGATTCTCCATGCTAAACTGTAATTTAGAAGTGAATAACCTGATGAAGGATAATTGTATAGAAACTGCTCTGTCACTGAGTTTGGTAGCAGAAACATCCATCTGGAGGGGCAGGAGTGGTGACTAGGTCATGGTTCTGGCTCAACACAGGCACCTGTGGGGCCAGGATGGTGGTGGTTCCCACAGCATCCCAGTGCAGGAGCTCCAGGGGCTTCCTCACCTGTTCTCCATGTAGTTTTGATCCTTCACTCCTCCTAGCATTCTGGGAACTCCTAAGATGGATTTTTTTTTTAATAAAAATTTCACTTCCATTTAATCAACCAAGACTGCTTCTGTCGCTTGCAGCTGAAGAAAGGAACCATGATACAGCCGTCATTCTTCCTTTTGCTTCTGGGCCTGGCACCTGGCAGCCCCTCTACCTGAAACGCCTGGTCTGCTTATAAAGCTCAACCTTTCACCATGATTCTTACCTCTTCTTCTCTGTAAAGATACCCATGCCAAGTAGAGCTGACCTCATCTTCTTTTGTTTCCACAGGGCCCTTGTACAGAGGTTACCATATTATTCTTATTATCTCCCACTATCTGACAAACCCTCACCAGATTTTAATTCATCTGAGGAGCTCTAGCTCTAGCCTAGTATCTAGCACAGAGGAGGAATTCAATATAAATTTCATGGATGATTGCTTCCTTTATCAAAGGCATCAATAAAACAATAATTCTATAACTGAAAAGAAGTCTGATGCAGAAATAAAAAGGTAGATAGCAGATATATCCATTTCTGCTTAAATTTTCTCAGTCGTGTCCAACTCTTTGTGACCCCATGGACTGTATAGTCCATGGAATTCTCCAGGTTGGAATAATGGAGTGGGTAGCCTATCCGTTCTCCAGGGGATCTTTCCAACCCAGGGATCGAACCCAGGTCTCCCACACTGCAGGTGGATTCTTTACCAGCTAAGCCACAAGAGAAGCCCAAGAATACTGGAGTGGGTAGCCTATCCCTTCTCCAGTGGATCTTCCTGACCCAGGAATTGAACCGGGGTCTTCTGCATTGTAGGCAGATTCTTTACCAACTGAGCTACTAGGGAAGTCCACTATATCCATTTGGGTAAGATATAATTTTCTTGTTAAAATAGTTGAAAAAATTGTTTTAATTTTCCTAATACTGGTAAAGAGGCACATATTTTTACTGAAAAAATTCTGACCAGGCCTATTGGAAAAACCGAGAGAAGATACAAATTTACCAGCATCAGGAATAAAAGAGATGACATCACTACAAACCCTATCAATATATTAAAAAGGAAATAAGGATATATGGAAGTTTTATGTCAACAAATTTGCCAACTTAGATGAAAAGGACAAATTCCTTGAAGAACAAAAACAGTCAAAGCTCATTCAAAAAAAAAATTGATAATGATAACTGTAAAGCCCTATATTTATTTATTTAAAAACTGGAGTTATAGATAAAAACATTTATGTGAGGAAAATTTGAGACAGCAATAATATCCTTGGTACATTCTACAATACAACTTAAGAAATAAGTAATATCAACTATATACAAATTCCTTCAGAATAAGATGCCTTGAGAGTTATTCACGTATAAACTGTAAATGGTGGCTCAGTGGGTAAAGAATCTGTCTGCCGTGCTGAAGAGGGGTCGGGAAGATCCCCTGGAAAAGGGAATGGCTATGCACTCCAATATTCTTGCCTGGAGAATTCCATGGACAGAGGAGCCTGGCGGTCTACAGTCCAAGGGGTTACAAAGAGTCCGACACAACTAGGAAACTAACACTTTCACTTTCATAAATATGTAAATATATAGCTATACTTTTTAATGGCTGACCATCTCATCCTACCAACATAGCACATTCTATTTACCCATTCCTCTATTGGTGAGGTTGTAAGTGGTGGGCAGGATTTTCCTGAAAGACAATGTGGAGTTGGGATTGAAAGAATAAAGTTGGACCAGGCTGCCAGAGATCTCATTTACTATCCTCACTACTCTGGGCAACAATCTTAACCTTTTTTTTTTTTTTTTTTTTTAATGTGAAGCTTTATTTGTATCTATGAGGCAAGGAGGGCTTCCCAGGTGGCGCTAGTGGTAAAGAACCTGCCTGCCGATGCCGGAGACGTAGGAGACATGGGTTAGATCCCTGGATCGGGAAGATCTCCTGGAGGAGGGGATGGCATCCCACTACAGTACTCTTACCTGGAGAACCCCACGGACAGCGGAGCTTGGCAGGCTACAGTCCATAGGGTTGCACAGAGTCAGACATGACTGAAGCGACATAGCACAGCACAGCACGTGAGGCTAGGATATTAATGTACTTATCTGCTAGAGTTGTTATGTGGACTATCTGAGGTTAAAGTTCTTTGAACCATGTATGAAATGTAGTAAGTGCTACATGAGTGCTTGAAGTGTTTCCCAGGTGGTGCTAGTGGTAAAGAACCCAGCTGCCAATGCAGGTAGATGCAAGAGACAAGGGTTCAATCCCTGGGTCAGGAAGATCCCTTGGAGAAGGGCATGGCAACTCACTCCAGTATTCTTGCCTGGAGAATCCCATGGACAGAGGAGCCTGGCGGGCTACAGTCCACAGAGTGGCAAAGAGTCAAATCTGACTAAAGCGACTTAGCACACACACACCCAAGTGTTTGAAAGAAATATCCTTGTAAGTGGGTCCTGGTGCAGAAATTTGACTAGACTACACACAGAAGTGAAATTTCTGGGTTGTTGGGAATGTATATTTTTAACTTTACTAAATATTTCCAAATTACACTTCTGAAATAGCAGGTGCCAACCGATACTTCCACAAGCATGGAGGCTTTTTGTTATATAGTTTTTATCACATTCTCCACAAACTCTTCAATTTGATCTGTTGGATGAAAATGATATCTTTTGGTATTAATCTGCTTTGTCTTGATCAGTAATACTAAACAAATTTTAAATTCTGAATATATTTATAATACCTTTTCTTTAAATGCTTGTTCAGGTACGTATTCTTTTCATGGATTTGTATGGAGTGTCTTTTTCTTACTGACTTGAATAAATATTTTACATTTTGTAGATACTAAGGCTTTGCTACATATGTTGCAATTATATTAAATTTTTTGCTTTACCTTTGTTTTGAGGGGGAGTCTGCTATGAAAAAATTTTGTTTTATTTTAAAATTCAAAAATACAATACATTCTCATAGTTCAAAAAATTTTAAATATGTATTAAAAGGTGCATAGTGAAGAGATACCTTCATATTCCTGTCCTCCACCTTCTCAGTTCTTGCTCAGCTTTCTGCTACCAGAAACATGCATCCTTCCAAAATTTCTTAATTCAAATATAAATATAAATTTATATTTTATTTCCCCAATTTTACATAAATGGTAGTTTGCTATATACACTTAGTTCTGCTATTACTTCAATCACTTAACAGTATAAATCTTGGTGCTATTTTCATATCAGCACATAGAGAACTTATTCATTCTTTTCAAAGCTGCATTCTACTGTGTGGATATGCCACAATTTATTTAAAATAGGCATGTAGGTAATTTCAATCTTTGTTTCTAAAAATAAGGTAGTAAATTAGAATAGAAGTATTTAGCTTTTAAAAAAATTCGTCTTTCCTTTTATGGTTCATACTTTCTATGTCTTATTTAAGAAATCTTCCCCTACCCTGAGTTCATAAAGAAATATGGTTTTTCTATATGTCTTTTCTAAAATATGTAGAGATTTTCTATATATAGGATCTAGTGCAAATTATCTTGTTTATAATGTGAGGTAGGAATCTGGTTTTATTAGTATGTGTATGTATACACACACACACACACACACACATATAATCTTCTAGCACACATTTTTGTAAATAGTCTGCTTTTTACCCACTGATTCATGATGCAAGTCTGTTATAGTCCATATTTATGTATATGTTTGGGTCTATTTCAGGAGTACCTTTTATGTTCCATTGGCCTATTTGCTTTCCTCTGTGCCAATACTACACTGTTTTGATGATCTTAGCTTTTCAGTATGTCTTCCATATGCCTTTAGTATGTCTTGCATATGTCTTTAATATTGTATGAAAAGAAAACCCCTTCTTTGTTCTTTCTTTTTGAAATTGTCTTAGCAATTCTTTGACCACATAAATTTTAGGCTCATTTAATATCTTTTCATAGAAACCAATTTGATGTTTTGATTAGAATTGTAATTAAAAGTATATGAACTGTAATGAATTTTACAGGTTATTTGGGATGTATCGATATCTTTTCAATGATGATTTGTTTAATTCATGAGCATGGTAAAATTTCTACTCAATTCAAGTTCTCTTTTATCTTACTCAGTAAACAATTGCATTTTTTTCCCACAAAGTTCATGCACATATTTGTAGGATTTGTTGTTAGGTAGTTTGTATTTACTGTTTATAATTTTTTTGTGACTCTTTTTTAAAATTACATTTTCTATTTCATTATGCCTAGTGCAAGGGTCTTATAGATATTTTTATATTAATCTTGTATCCACAACCTTGTTGAATCCTATTATCAGTTTTAAAAGTTTGCCTTAGACACTCTTGATTGTAGACAAGCTTATTATCTATAAATAAGGACAGTTTTATCCATTTCCTGACTAATTTATATACTGTTTACTTCTGTTTTATTCATTTGTACCCCTTCTGATTTTTTTAACCCTTCTTGCTGTTAGTCATTTAAAGAACCAGATTCAGTTTTGTTGATCAGTCTTATTTTTCTTGCTTCTATTTCATTAACCTTTGCTTTTATCACCACTGTTTCTTTTCCACAAATTTTATTTGGTTTACATTCCACCCCCAGCCTCTAGGAATGACTAACTTAGCCATACATATTATTTTAGTTTTCTAAAAAAATTTCCTTTATATTGTATTTATAGATTTTATAATTATCTTTATTATTTCCCTCATTCCTCCCCTCATTCCTCCTTCTATGGGTTTATTTTGTTGTTCTTTTCTATTTTCCTGAGTTTGAAGTTGAGATTATTGATTTTCGACCTTCTTTCTTTTTTCATATTTGCCTTTAAAACTAAATTTCTTTTAAGCATGGTTTTAACTGTCATTCATAAGTTTTGATACATTGTAGTTCCATCATCAGAGTTAAAAAATATTTTGTATTTTCATCATGACTTATTTGACCCAAGTATTATTTAGCAGTTTGCTGTTTAATTTCCAAACATTTACAGATTTTCCAGTTGCCTTTTTAAAAAATTAATTTCTTTTTTATTGAAGGATAATTGCTTTACAGAATTTTGCTGTTTTCTGTGAAACCTCAACATGAATCAGCCATAGGTACACATATATCCCGTCCCTTTTGAACCTCCCTCTCATCACCCTCCCCAACCCACCTCTCTAGGTTGATACAGAGCCCCTGTTTGAGTTTCCTGAGACACACAGCAAATTCCCATTGGCTATCTATTTTACATATGGTTATGTAAGTTTCCATGTTACTCTTTCCACACATGTCACCCTCTCCCCCCTCTCCCCATGTCCATAAGTCTATTCTCTATGTCTGTTTCTCCATTGTTGCCCTGTAAATGAATTCTTCAGTACTGTTTTTCTAGATTCCGTATGTATGTGTTAGAATACGACATTTATCTTTCTCCTTCTGTGTTACTTCACTCTGTATAATAGGTTCTAGGTTCATCCACCTCATTAGAACTGACTCAAATGCATGCCATTTTAGGGCTGAGTAAATCACTGCAGATGGTGATTGCAGCCATGAAATTGAAAGATGCTTACTCCTTGGAAGCAAAGTTATGACCAACCTAGATAGCATACTAAAAAGCAGAGACATTACTTTGCCAACAAAGGTCCGTCTAGTCAAGGCTATGGTTTTTCCAGTGGTCATGTATGGATGTGAGAGTTGGACTGTGAAGAAAGCTGAGTGCCAAAAAATTGATGCTTTTAAATTGTGGTTTTGGAGAAGACTCTTGAGAGCCCCTTGGATTGCAAGGAGATCCAACCAGTCCATCCTAAAGGAGATCAGTCCTGGGTGTTCATTGGAAGGACTGATGCTGAAGCTGAAACTCCAATACTTCGGCCACCTTATGGGAAGAGCTGACTCACTGGAAAAGACCCTGATGCTGGGAGGGATTGGGGGCAAGAGGAGGAGGGGACGACAGAGGATGAGATGGCTGGACGGCATCACTGACTCGATGGACACGAGTTTGAGTAAACTCTGGGAGGTTGGTGATGGACAGAGAGGCCTGGCGTGCCGCGATTCATGGGGTCGCAAAGTGTCGGACACGACTGAGCGACTGAACTGAACTGAACTGAACTGAATATTCCATTGTGTATATATACTACAACTTTTTTGTCCATTCATCTGTTAAAGTACATCTAGGTTGCTTCCATGTTCTAGCTATTGTAAATAGTGCTGCAAAGAACAGTGGGATACATGTGTCTCTTTCAAGTTTGGTTTCCTCGGGGTATATGCCTCGGAATGGGATTGCTGGGTCATATGGTGGTTTTATTCCCAGTTTTTTAAGGAATCTCCATACCATCTTCTATAGTGGCTGTTTCAAGTTACATTCCCACCAACAGTGCAAGAGGGTTCCCTTTTCTCCACTCTCTCTCCAGCATTTATTGTTTGTAGACTTTTTGATGATGGCCATTCTGATGGTGTGAGGTGATATCTCATTGTCGTTTTGACTTGCATTTCTCTAATGATGAGTAATGTTGAGCATCTTTTCAGGTTTTTGTTAGCCATCTGTATGTCTTTGGAGAAAGGTCTGTTTAGGTCGTTTCCCCACTTTTTGATTAGGTTGTTTGTTTTTCTGGTATTGAGTTGGATGAGCTGTTTATATATTTTGGAAATTAATCCTCTGTCAACTGTTTCATTTGCTATTTTTTGCTCCCACTCTGAGGGTTCTCTTTTCACCTTACTTACAGTTTCCTTTGTTTACCTTTGTTTTTATTTCCATTTGTTTTATTTCCGTTACTCTAGGAGGTGGGTCATAGAGGATTTTGCTTTATTTATGTCATCAAGTATTCCGCCTATGTTTTCCTCTAAGAGTTTTATAGTTTCTGGTGTTACATTTAGGTCTTTAATCCATTTTGAGTTTATCTTTGTGTATGGTGTTAGGAAGTGTTCTAATTTCATTCTTTTACATGTAGCTGTCCAGTTTTCCCAGCACCATTAATTGAAGAGGCTGTCTTTGCTCCATTGTATATTCTTGCCTCCTTTGTCAAAAATAAGGTACCCATAGGTGCATGGTTTATTTCTGAGCTTTCTCTCTTGTTCCATTGGTCTGTATTTCTGTTTTTGTGCCAGTACCACACTGTCTTGATGACTGTAGCTTTGTAGTATAGTCTGAAGTCAGGAAGGTTGATTCCTTCAGCTCCCTTCTTCTTTCTCAAGACTGATTTGGCTATTTGGGGTCTTTTCTGTTTCCATATGAATTGTGAAATTTTTTGTTCTAGTTCTGTGAAAAATGCCATTGGTAATTTGATAGGGATCACATTGAATCTGTAGATTGCATTTGGTAGTAGTTATTTTCACAATATTGATTCTTCCTACCCAGGAACATGGACTATCTCTCCATCTGTTTATGTCATCTTTGATTTCTTTCATTACTGTCTTATAATTTTCTGTGTACAGTTCTTTTGTCTCCTTAGGTAAGCTTATTCCTAGGTATTTAATGCTTTTTGTTGTAGTGGTGGTGAATGGAAATTTCTCTTTCTGATTTTTCATAGGTGCCTTTTTATTTCCTCACTTTAGGCAGAGAATCCACTCTATTCAACCCTTTAAAATGTTTTGAATCTTGCTTTATGTCTAAGCATATAGTCCTTTAAAAAAAAATGCCTGCATGTTGGATTCAGTTTTCTATTTATGTACATTTGATTAAATTTACAAGTTAATTTTCCAAATGTTAAAATGTTACTTTTTATATTTTTTTTAAAATTAGATATTTCAAGATGTGCTACAGATTTCTGGTATATTTTGGAATTTTCCATTTCTCATTTTGCCTCTTTCGAAGTTCTGTCTATTTTGTAATTTTATTATTGTGAGGCTCCGCTAGGCTTCCCAGGTGGTGCTTGTGGTAAAGAATCTGCCTGTCAATGCAGGTAGATGCAAGAGGCAGGAGTTTGATCCCTGGGTTGGGAAGATTCCCTGGAGGAAGGCAAGGCAAGCCACTCCAGTATTCTTGCCTGGAAAATCCCATGAACAGAGGAGCCTGGTGTGCTACAGTCAATAGGGTCACAAAGAGTCAGACACGACTGAAAGGACTTGGCATGCATGCATGAGACTCTTTTATACTTAGATAAAAAATTAGAATTATTATCATCTCTGGTGAATGAGAACTTTTATTATTATGAAGTGTTCCTTACAAATGATAATGATTTTCCTTCTAAAGTCAGCTTTGTTTAACAATAATATAGCTATGCAGTGTATCTTTTGGTTAATATTTCCATGTTCTAGATTCTATTTAAACCTCTTATGTTTTAGATGTATCCTTTTTTACATCATATTCTCCCTCTTCAATCTCATTACTTTTATGTTTTAATTAGAATATTTAAATTATTTTCATGTAATCTAATTACTTATATATTTGGGTTTAAGTTTATCATTATAGTATTTGTTTTCTATTTGATCTATTTTTTTAGTGATTCTTTTTTCTCTTCTTTCTTACTTCTGTTTTGATTGAGAATTTTTTATTCCTTTTTACTTCTCAGTAAGCTTTGAAATTACATACTTATTGTCTACGGCCATACCACCCTGAACGTGCTCAATCTCGTCTGAAATTACATACTTATTTACTATTTTTTAGTACTTTCTTAGAGAATATGACATGTATAGGTGTACAGTATGTAATATGTGTCTATATAATGTATGTATCTCCATATTATTTTATAATTTTAGTGATGACATTATGATGTGCTTAGGTGTGGATTTCTTTAAATTTATCCTGCACTTGGGATTCATAGGGTTTCTTGAATTTGTGGTTAGAGATCGTTTTGGAATTTTTCAGCCATTGTCTCTGCCTCATTTTTTTCTCCTTTTTCTTCTGGGTCTTTAATTACATATATGATAGACTCTTCATAGTACTTTTTTCCCCTTAATTTCACTTGTTTCCATCTTTTGATTTTCTGCTCTACATTCTGGATACTTTCTTCTGATCTTTCAGCTTATTAATTCTCTCTCCAGCAGTATCTAATATACTATCCCATCTACTAAATTTGTCATTTCAATCATTTTTTTTGTTTCTAGCATTTTCATTTGCCTGTTTTCACAAGTAGATTCCAATTCCCTGCCGATTTTTTAGTTATGCTGTTTTTGCCTTCTTGAATATAGTAAGCAAAATTATCTGAAAATCTGTGCCTAATAAATTCAATATCTAGAGACCCAGTGCATTCATTTCTGCAGCCTCTTTTTTTCCCTCTTGTTTTTTAATCATATATGCAGTCTCACTGTATGCTTCAATATTTACATGTATATGTGTGTGTGTATTCATGTGTGTGTGAATGAATGGACGTGTATTTGCAAAATTGATTGCAAAGATAATTTAAAATGGAAGATGTCTTTTGCATGAGAAAAGGATTCACATTTGCTCATGAATTAGCACTGGTATTACTTCAATTCAACTTTACATATTGAAATAAGTAGAAATATTATTTCATCTATTTCTGGTTTACCTTGGCCCCAAGGTCCAGCCCTTTGGAATTTCTACAGAAGCTTCTACAAATCGTCTTCCCTTCTTGTTAGATCCTAGACTTTAATGCTTATTCTTCTTTTTATTCAAAACTGTGAAAAATAATGCTCAGGTTCTCTGCCTCTTAGACTTCCAGGATCCTTTTGTGAGTCAGCAAAGCCCTCCAAGGAAAAGTGGCCCCCAAAGCTAGGCTCACTTCCCTGATCATCAATCCTTCTCCACATCTTGGCTCATTGATGCTTCATTATTTTTTTGTCTTTTCAGTGCCTTGGAACATATTTTTTTCTGCTCAGATTTTATTGTTCTCATTAGCTGAATTGGTCAAATTTGTCTAGTCTATATTGAAAGTAGAAATCTAAACTAGTTAAATTTTTATCTCTAAAATGTGTTATATTTTCACATATCCTACACATTCACTGAGATTATACTAAAATTGCATTTATGGATACTTTTATTATTTCCACAACCTTAGTTTTAATGGTTTTAGAAATTACATTGTGTGGACACTGAATAAAGCAGCAACTTGCTTTGAAAAATGTCTGAACTCCAGTTATGCTTTATCAACATAGGTAACTTGGTTCTTTATAAGCAATGGAATTACAGATACAAGGGAAACATATTACCTAGCTCCTTTATCTGTTCTTTGTGTGCTTAGTCATTCAGTCATGTCCAACTCTTTGCGACCCCATGGACTGTAGCCTGCCAGAGGCCAGGGTCCTCTGTCCATGGGGATTCTCCAGGCAAAAATACTGGAGTGGGTAGCCATGCCCTCCTCTAGGGGTTCTTCCCAACCCAGGGATCAAACCCAGGTCTCTCGAACTGCAGGTAGATTCTTTACCAGCTGAGCCACCAGGGAAGCCAGCCTTCATAATAGATTTCTACCTAAATTTTCAAGGACAAAACAATGGTTAACTTTCTTAAATAAAGGGGATTTCAGAAAAGAACTAGTACAGCTGATATGAAACACATGCTAAGAAGGTAAGACCATGAAATTAAGTATTTTTTATGTTGGTACCACTGTCTTTATCTTTACTACCTCATAAAGAATGGTTTGTAGGCTGGATACAACCCCCATTCTAATGTGCTTCATTATTAAAACAACACTTAATTAAGTGGTGGACAAAGCCAGAAACATGCTATGGTTTAGGGAAATCTCTTAGGTTATTTTCAGATGTTTCTAGTTTGGAAAAAGCCAAAGCATATTTTGTTGAGCACATTTTATTCCTATGTGTACTATAAGGGAAATCTAACCCATGTGTTTTATTTCATTAATATTTTGCCAAGTTAAATGGTTCTTTTTCAAGATATATTTAATGTTAAGTTATTTTTATGAGGCCTTTCCCTTGGATTATGAATTTATATGTCACCTAAAGTAAGTATACTTTGATCCAAATATCTTGTAGTTATGAAGTCAGAAACCCACAAAACTTGGGTGATTTCCTAACAGTGCCAAATATAATATTTCATTTCTACTGCTAACATCATGATTTTTTCCTTGTATTTGTCAATCAGCGCTTTATTGAGAAAACAACAGAGTTATTTTCCATTTTAAGCCCTGATTTTTTGATAAATGCTCAAATGAGGCTGTGTCTCAATTCAACATGGGGCACTAACTTCAAATTGTGGGCACCAATCTAGGTGTATGGTTAGTATACTGACTGAATCACATCTGTGGTTACTTAATAGTATGATATAAGTGGGCACATCAGAGAACTTGATGAATACTAACTCTGAAGAGTGGCAAAAATGACTGGTGAAGATACGAGGCAATGGGAATTTTCAGTCAATGCTGGTGAGTATGCAAGCTTATAAACTGCTATAGAAAACAATTGTTCTCTAGCAAAGTTGTAGATGTTCATGTCCTTAACCCAACAATTCCACTCCTGTGTATAGTCTCAGAGAAACTTGCACATATGAACCAGGAGATGTGAACAAGAAAGATCACAGTGTCATAATAACAAAAAACTGGAAACAGCTAAAGTATTGATCAGTAGACATAATGGATATGTTAAGTTGTGCTTTTCAATGGAGTAATGGAATTGAATGAATTCTAGGCACATATATTATTAACATGGGTAAATCTCAAAAGCAGGGTGCTGAATGGGGAAAAAATAGAAAAAATGGAGTGGTATTGTATTTATGTAAAATGTGAATGTGTACAAAGACTTTAGTATTTAGGAATATATACAAATATGTAACACTGTAAACAAAAATCATGAAATGGTATAAAAGTTCAGGATAGTCATTACTAAGCATGGGGAGATGGAAAGTTGAGGGGATTAGATACAGGAAAAGCTTCTAAATATTTTTTTTAGTGTTTTTTAAGCTGCATGGTGTGTGTATACAAGTTTTTGCTTTATCATTATTTTTATACTTCAAAAAATCTTGTGAATATTATTTTGCATGTATTCAAATTTTAAAACTTACTTAATTTTAAATAAAGATTTAAGCATGCAATCAATGTACTGGGTTATTTGCCTACTACTCCAGTTCTCACGAAACTAAAGCAAAAGGTATATAGTCTGTCAGAGTTTAGTTATGTGCTTAATGCTTCCCTTCCTATCCTAACTTTTCAAGAAAAATCCCTTTGGGTTCATTCTAAGTCTTATATAGCTGGGCTATTTCTTATATTTTTGGATTAGATTAAATACTGTCAGGCAGCTTCTGTCATTCTGCATAAGTAGTAATGATTACTCTATCAGAAAAAAAATCTATAATAACATAGCATAACAGTTAACATTTGACAAGCAAGTCTCTGCGGTGTACTATAGCTGTCAGTATATCCATTAGTAACAGGAAGACACAATGGGCTAAACTCTGCTAGAGAATAGAGCTTTCCCTCATCAAGACAAGAGTGAATTCTTTCCAGACAACAGGGAATCTCTTTATTATGTAGAATCAATTATTCACAAGCCCAGACCAGCCAGCCTCCTTCTTTCCCCACCCCTTTCTTTACTTTTTCCCAGCCTTCCTTCCTTCCTTTCTTTCCTTTCTTTCACCAACTGTATAAAGTATCTATTCTGTGCAAGGTACCAAATATTCATGTATACACTGGTGTCCCCAAGGAATTAACAGGACCTCTGGCAGTGCACATACTGAGGTCACACTTTCTTTTTCTCTCTGGCACAGACTGACACCTGCTTTGATCAATCCAGTGATACTTTCACAATTTTTGCCATATTTGTTAGTTATGTAATTCATTTTGTGTTTTTGTAATTACAAATTCTGTAATATATACAAACAAATGTATTATGTTTATATATACAATGTGAGGAATGATAATAAACTAAACATTCATGTACTCACCACCCTGTTTAAAAAATAAATGGCAATTAGAATGAGTTCCCCTCCTTATTTTTCCCTCCTTTTCCCCATCCGGAAATAATGCACTATTTGAATTATATATCATCCTTCTCTTGCTTTTTAGATATAGTTTTAAAACTCATGTTTTATCTAAACATTTCACATTTTTGAAATAATAATTGAACAATGAAGTTAATATTCTTGTATGGCAATGTTTTTCACTTAATATTCTGTTCTTGTGATTCTTTTGTGAAAACATGACTGATTTACTAATAACAGTTGCATATTATTCCAAAACTCTATGCCTTTGTCTCACTTTATTTTTAATTTGTCCGTGGGCTTCCGGCATGTTCCATTTTTGCTGTTATGGAGAGTCTGCTCTGGACATTCTTATAGATGTCTCTTGGTACAAAAGTGTAAGTATTTCTCTTGGGTGTACACTTAGCTATGGAACTTTTAGGTCATAGGACATGTGAACTTCCCACTGTACTGAAAAATGCTTACTTATTTTCCAAAATAGTTGTCTTGATTTACATTCTCATCTGCAGTAGATAAAAGTTCTTAGCACCACATCTTCACCAACAGATAATATTGCTTGACTTTTCAATTGTTGCCAGTCAGGTGAGTGTGAAATTATGCCTCACTCAAGCTTGAAATTACAATTCCTTGGTTACCAACCAGTTTGAGCATCTCTTAATATTTATTTGCCATTTATAGTTTTCTTTTGCGAAATACTGTTCATGTCTTTTTTCTGTTTGGCTCTCTTTCTCTTAATGATTCATAGGAACTTTTTATATGCTTTACTGATGAGCTCTTTTCCTGATGTATGTAGTACAAATATGTCCTCCCACTTGGTGGTTTGGATCACTCTTTTACGGCATTTTAAAATGGCATTTGATATCTTGATTTTCATGTAGTCAAAATTATAAACCTCGGACTTCTGTGGCAGTGCAGTGATTAAGAATCTGCCTGCCAACGCAGGGGACATGGGTTTGATCCCTCAGGGAAGATACCACATGCTATGGAGCAACTAAGTCCATGTACCACAACTACTAAAGCCCATGTGTCTAGAGCCCACACTCCACAACAAGAGACGTCACTGTACTGAGAAGCCTATGCACCTCAACAGAGAGTAATTCCCACTCACCACAACTAGAGAAAGCTCTCAGGAAGCAAAGAAGATCCAGTACAGCCAAAATAAATAAAAGGAAAAGTTATAAATCCTTTTCTTTATGCATTGTGCTTTTTGTATCTTGTTAAAGAAATTCTTTTGTACACTGAGATCATAAATACATTCTCTTTTACTGTTTCCTGAAAGGTTTTAAAGTTTCGATTTCACATTTAAGTTTCTAATCCACAAGGAATTGATCATTGTGTGTGGTGGTATGTAGGGATCTGTTTTATTTTTCTTCATATAGTCAACCAATAATCTGGTGCCATTTAGTTAGTTTATCCCCTCTTCAGTGACCAACACTGCCATCTCCACCGATACCATTTCCTCTGTTTCTGAATTCTGTGTTTTCTTCTTTTAATACATAGCCTATGTTTGCACTAACACATTGTCTTAATTACCACGTTTGGTAGAGTAAGTGGCCCCATCTTCTTCTTTTGCAAAATTATTCTAGCTATTCTCAGTCCTTTGAATTTCCATGTAAACTTCAGAATTAGATGTTAACTTCCATGTAAAATTCCATCTAAGTTTTGAAACTATCAGCACAGTCAAGGTCAAGGTAATAGACACATCCATCACCCACCAAAGTTTCTTTGTTTCACTTTGGTTTTGGTTTTGCTTTTTTTTGGTAAGAATACTTAACATGAGATCTCCTCTCTTGAAAAATGTAAAGTGCCAACACAGGATTGTTAACTGTAGGAACTGTGTTGTATAGAACATCTCTCGAACTTGTTTATCTTGTATAACAAATTTTCTATCCATTGAACAACAACCCCACTCCCCCTGCCCCTGGCTCTAGTAACCATCATCCTATTCTCTGCTTCTATGAGTTTGACTATTATAGATACCACACATAAAAGGAATCATGTAGTATTGGTCTTTCTGTGACTGGCTTATTTCACTTAGTATAGTGTCCTTCAGGTCATTTATGGTGTCATATATGGCAGAATTCTCTTATTTTTTTAAGGCTAAATGTTATTTGATTGTATGTATACACTGCATTTTATTTATTTTCAGTGACATTTAGATTGTTTCCATATCTTGGCTATTGTGAATAATGCTGCAGTGAGAGTGGAAGTGCAGATATCTCTTTGTGATTCTGATTTCAAAGGAATTGTTGGGTCATATGTTCTATTTTTTAAATTTTGGAGGAAACTCCGTGTCGTTTTCTATGGTGGCTGCACCAATTTAGATTCCCACAGGTAATGAAGTAGCAATCCTTCACAGGTAGTGAAAATTTTCATGGTAGTTTTGATTTGCATTTTCCTAATGGTTAGTACTTTGGACACCTCATGCAAACAGTTGACTCAGTAGAAAAGACCCTGATGCTGGGACGGATTGGGGGCAGGAGGAGAAGGGGACGACAGAGGATGAAATGGCTGGATGGCATCACCGACTCGATGGACATGAGTTTGGATAAACTCTGGGAGCTGGTGATGGATAGGGAGGCCTGGCGTGCTGTGATTCATGGGGTCGTAAAGAGTTGGACACGACTGAGTGACTGAACTGAACTGAACTGAACTGAACTGAATGGTTAGTGATGCTGAATATCTTTACATATTCCAGGTGGTCCTTTGTATTTCTTTTTTGAAGAATGTCTATTCAAGGCCCCTGCTTTTATATTCGGGGGTGGGGTTTGCTACCGAGTTGTTGGAATTTCTTGTGTATTTTGGATACTAACTCCTTATCAGATACGTGGTTTGCAAATATTTCTCTCGTTTCATATGTTGCCTCTTATTTCTAAGATTGTTTCCTTTGCTGTGCAGAATGTTTTAGTTTGTCTCATTTATTTATAATAATTTATAATTTATTATAATTTATTTATAATAGTCTCATTTATTAAGTTTTGCTTTTATTGCCTGTGCTTCTGGTATTGTACCCAAGAAATCATTGCCAAGAAAGAGCCTCCCCTGTGTTTTCTTCTAGAAGTTTTATAGTTTTAGGTCTTACACTTGATTCTTTAATCTATTTTGAGTTGATTTTTATATAGAGTATAATATAAAGATTCAGTCATTTTATTTTTGTTGCTACTGTAAATAGTGGGGTTTAAGTTGATAAAACTGTTTTTTAAAAATTTTACTTTATATTGGAGTATAGTTGATTAATAATGTTGTATTAGTTACAGGTATACAGCAAAGTGATGCACTGATATATATGTATGTATCTATTCTTTTTCAATATTTTTTCCTATTTAGATTATTACAGAGTATTGAGCAGAATTCCCTGTGCTATACAGTAGGTTCTTGTTGGCTGTCTAATTTTAAATACAGAAGTATGTACTCGTCAATCCCAAACTCCCAATCTATCCCTCCCCCTCCTTCCTTCCCCTGGTAACCCTAAGTTTGTTCTCCAAGTCAGTGAGTCTGCTTTTATAAATAAGTTCATTTGTATCATTTTTTTTTAGATGGCACATATAAGTGATACCACATATTTGTCTTTCCTCTGTCTGACTTACTTCACTTAGTATGATAATCTCTAGGTTCATTCATGTTACTGCAAATGGCATTATTTCATTTCTATGGCTGAGTAGTTTTCCATTGTATATATGTACAGCATCTTCTTTACCTATTCATCTGTCAATGGGCATTTAGGTTGTCTCCATATCTTGGCTATTATAAACAATGCCGCAGCGAAGAATGGGGTGCAAATGTCCTTTTGAACCATGCTTTTCTCCAGATATATGCCCAGGAGTGGGATTGCTGGATCATATGGTAACTCTATTTTTAGTTTCTTAAGGAACCTCCATACTGTTCTTTATAGTGATTGTACCAATTTATATTTCCAGCAACAGTGTAGGAGGGTTCCCTTTTCTCCGCACCCTCTCCAGCATTTGTTGCTTGTAGACTTTTTAATGATGGCGCCATTCTGACTGGTGTAAGGTGATATCTCATAGTTTTGATTTGCATTTCTCTAATAATAAGCAATGTTGAGCATCCTGTCATTTTCTTTTTGACCATCTATAGGTATTCTTTTTCTTGGTGAGATCCAACATTTTCCTGTCGATGGCATTTGCACAGTTGCACTCATCTCTCATCTTGCACTATGGCACAATTGCACTCATCTCACATGCTAGCAAAGTAACACTCAAAATCCTCCAAGCCAGGCTTCAACAGTATGTGAACTGAACTTTCAGATGTTCAAACTGGATTTTAAAAAGGCAGAGGAACCAGAGATCAAATTAAAAAGCAACAGAGTTCCAGAGAAACATCTACTTCTGCTTTATTGACTATGCCAAAGCTTTAACTCTGTGGATAACAACAAAATGTGGAAAATTCTTAGAGATGGGAATGCCAGACCACCTGACCTGCCTCCTGAGAACTCTATATGCAGGTCAAGAAGCAAAAGTTATAACTGGACATGGGACAACAGACTGGTTCCAAATGGGGAAAGGAGTGCATCAAGGCTGTATATTGTCACCCTGCTTATTTAACTTATATGCAGAGTATATCATGTGAAATGCTGGGCTGGATGAATCACAAGTTGGAATCAAGATTGCTGGGAGAAATATCAATAACCTCAGATATGCAGATGACACCACCCTTTTGGCAGAGAGTGAAGAAGAACTGAAGAGCCTCTTGATGAAAGTGAAAGAGGAGAATGAAAAAGTTGGCTTAAAACTCAACATTCAGAAAACTAAGATCATGGCATCTGGTCCCATCACTTCATGGCAAATAGATTGGGAAACAATGGAAACAGTGGCAGACTTTATTTTCTTAAGCTCCAAAATCACTGCAGATGGTGACTGCAGCCATGCACTTAAAAGACACTTGGTCCTTGGAAGGAAAGCTATGACCAACTTAGACAGCACATTAAAACCAGGGACATCACTTTGCCAACAAAATTCTGTCTAGTCAAAGCTATGGTTTTTCCAGTGGTCATGTATGGATGTGAGAGGTGGACTATAAAGAAAGCTGAGCGCTGAAGAATTGATGCTGTAGAACTGTGGTGTTGGAGAAGACTCTTGAGAGTCCCTTGGACTGCAAGGAGATCCAACCAGTCCATCCTAAAGGAGATCAGTCCTGGGTGTTCATTGGAAGGACTGATGTTGAAGCTGAAACTCCAATACTTTGGCCACCTGATGCGAAGAGCTGACTCATTGGAAAAGACCCTGATGCTGGGAAAGATTGAAGGCAGGAGGAGACGGGGACAACAGAGGATGAGATAGTAGGATGGCATCACCGACTGGATGGACCTGAGTTTGAGCAAGCTCCAGGAGTTGGTGATGGACAGGGAAGCCTGGTGTGTTGCAGTACATGGGGTCACAAAGAGCCAGACATAACTGAGTGACTGAACTGAAGTATTCTTTGGAGAAATGTTTATTTAGGTCTTCTGCTCATTTTTTGATTGGGTTGTTTGCTTTTTTGATATTAACACCCAAGAGATGCTTGTAAATTTTGGAGGTTAAATCTGTTGCATTTCTTTAACTTCCCTTTCTGATATTTCCATCCTATTTACCGTCACATCAACAAGAAAAAAAAAATCTAGGAATAAACCTATATAAGGAGACAAAACACCTATACTCCAAAATTGTAAAATTGTTGAGAGAAAGCAAAGATGACACAAACAGATGGAAAGATACACCATATTCTTAGACTGGAAGAATCAGTATTGTCAAAATGACTATTCTACTACCCAAGATAGTACAGATACACTGCAATCCCTTTCAAATTACAATGGCATTTTTCACAGAACTAGGAAAAAAAAATCTTGTATAGAGACACAAAAACCCCTGAGTGGCCAAAGCAATCCTGAGAAAGCAAAACAGACACTGGAGGAATCAGGCTCCCTGACTTCAGGCCATACTATAAAGTAACAGTCATCAAAATAGTATCATATTGCTATAAAAACAGAGATTTATATCAATGGAACAGTATAGAAAGCCCAGAAATAAACCCGTGCACCTATGGCAAATGAATCTACAACAAAGGAGGCAAGACTATACAATGGAGAAAAGACAGTTTCTCAATAAATGGCCCTAAGAAAACTGGACAGCCACATGTAAAATAATGAAATTAGAATACACCCTAACACCATACACAAAAATGAACTCAAAGTGGATTAAAGACCTAAATGTAAGACTGTATACTATAAAACTCTTAGAGCATAACATAGGCAGAACACTCTTTGACATAAATCTCAGCAATATCTTTTTCAATGTTTCCTAGAATAGCGAAAATAAAAACAAAAACAAACAAATGGAACCTAATTAAACTCAAAAGCTTTTGCACAGCAAAGGAAACCATAAACAAAATGAAAAGACAACCCATAGAATGGGAGAAAATATTTGCAAGGGTCAAAACTATTTTTGGAAAACAATGTGACACTCTCTTATGAAGTGAGAAAACATATACTCAGGATCTAGCAATTCCAGTCCTAAGGGTATATACAAGGGAAGTTCTGGACCATGAATACCAGGAGACCTGTAAAAACTGCATTGTTCATAATAACAAAAAATGGAATCAATTGAAATATCCATATACACTATTATGAATAAATTATTGTGGTATATTCACTGGAAAAGTACACAGAAGTGAAAATGAATAAACCAAATATATGGACAAGAGTTTGAGAAAGCTCCAGGAGTTGGTGATGGATAGGGAAGCCTGGTGTGCTGCAGTCCATGGGGTTGCAAGAGTCAAACACAACCGAGCGACTGAACTGAATTGAATGCATATTAACACGTGTCAATATTAGAATCATAATATTGAATAAGAAAAGCAAGTTGTGAGAAATCCATACAGTGTGATTTCTTTAACATAAAATGAAGGACAGGAAATGTGAGATAAAATATGGCTTGGGGTACATGCACACATAGTAAGATTATAAAGAAAGGCAAGGGAATGATCAATGTGAAACAGTCAAGTTGGTACCTGGGGACAGGAGGGAAAGTGGTTGCTGTTGGCAGGACACACTGGAAACTCTGAAATATTAGTCATTCTCCACTTCATAAACTGGTTGTGTATTGTCACTCTGCTTATTTAACTTATATGCAGAGTACATCATGAGAAACGCTGGGCTGGAAGAAGCACAAACTGGAATCAAGATTGCTGGGAGAAATATCAATAACCTCAGATATGCAGATGACACCACCCTTATGGCAGAAAGAAAAGAAGAACTAAAGAGCCTCTTGATGAAAGTGAAAGAGGAGAGTGAAAAAGTTGGCTTCAGAAAACTAAGATCATGGCATCTGGTCCCATCACTTCATGGCAGATAGATGGGGAAACAGTGGCTGACTATTTTTTTGGGCTCCAAAATCACTGCAGATGGTGATTGCAGCCATGAAATTAAAAGACGCTTACTCCTTGGAAGGAAAGTTATGACCAAACTAGACAGCTCACTAAAAAGCAGAGACATTACTTTTTCAACAAAGGTCCATCTAGTCAAGGCTATGGTTTTTCCAGTAGTCATGTATGGATGTGAGAGTTGGACTATAAAGAAGGCAGAGTGCCAACGAATTGATGCTTTTGAATTATGGTGTTGGAATAGACTCTTGAGAGTCCCTTGGACTGCAAGGAGATCCAACCAGTCCATCCTAAAGGAGATCAGTCCTCGGTGTTCACTGGAAGGACTGATGCTGAAGCTGAAACTCCAATACTTTGGCCACCTCATGCGAAGAGTTGACTCATTTGAAAAGACCCTGATGCTGGGAGGGATTGGGGGCAGGAGGAGAAGGGGACAGCAGAGGGTGAGATGGCTGGATGGCATCACTGACTCGATGGACATGAGTTTGGATATACTCTGGGAGTTTGTGATGGACAGGGAGGCCTGGCATGCTGTGATTCATGGGGTCGCAAAGAGTCAGACACGAATGAGCAACTGAACTGAACTGAACTGAAACTGGTTGGAGGGTACGGTGTACCATTATTTTAAAAATATACATATGCTTGTATGTGTATCCTTGTCATACATGTATACATAACAAACATACTTTTGATACATGCTAGGAAAGTGAAAGTCATATCTGACTCTTTGTGACCCCATGGACTGTAGCCCTCCAGGCTCCTCTGTCCATGGGATTCTCCAGGCAAGAACAGTGGAGTAGTCATTTCCTTCTCCGGGGGATCTTCCTGACCCAGGGTTTGAATCTGGGTCTCTTGCATTGCAAGCAAGACTCTTTATCATCTGAGCCACTATGTGTGTACATAGCATACATACTTTTTATACATTCTATAATTTATAATAAAATCTTAATTAAAATTTTTAATAATTGAGAGTTATTTTTTGGTAATCCAAGAGTGAATGGTTTTATGGTCATTCATTAATGTGTTAGTGCCTCAAGGGTGTGTTCTTGATCTGAGTTTCTTACTTCGTGCCTGTTGTTCAGTCGCTAAGTCATGTCCAACTCTACAGCCCCATGCCAGGCGCCTCTGTCTTCCACAGTCTCCCAGAGTTTGCTCAAATTCATGTCCATTGAGTTAGTAATGCTATCTAACCATCAGATCTTCTGCCACTCCCTTCTCATTTGCCTTCAGTCTTTCCCAGCATCAGGGTCTTTTCCAATGAGTCAGCTCTTTGCCATCAGAGAGCCAAAGTAGTGGAGTTTCATCTTTGGCAACTGTCCTTCCAAGGAATACTCAGGGTTGAACTCCTTTAGGGTTGACTGGTTTGATCCCTCTGCAGTCCAAGGGACTCTCAAGAGTCTTTCCAACATAATTCAAAAGCATCAATTCTTTGGCACTCAGTCTTCTTCATGGTCCAACTCTCACATCCATACATGATTACTGGAAAAACCATAGTTTAGACTATATGGACCTTTGTTGGCAAAGTAATGTCTCTGCTTTTTAATATGCTGTCTAGGTTTGCCATAGCTCTTCTTCCAAGAGGCAAGTATCCTTTAATTTCATGGCTGCAGTCACTGTCTGCAGTGATTTTGGAGCCCAAGAAAATAAAATCTGTCACTGCTTCCACTTTTCTCCCTTCTATTTGCCATGAAGTGATGGGACTGGCTGCCACTCTCTTAGTTTTTTGATTGTTGAATTTTAAGCCAGCTTTTTCATTTTCCTCTTTCACCCCTATCAAGAGGCTCTTTAGTGCCTCCCCACATTCTGCCTTTAGAGTGGTATTTCAATATATCTGAGGTTATTGCTATTTTTCCTGGAAAAATGCCAGGAAAAATGTATCTTTCTATGCAGTGAGGTAATAAGCAAATCCATGATGTGTTTTCAGATCCCTTCATCTGTGTATTATACATTTTTTAAAGTTATATTTCCTGATTGATCTAAGAGAGATTCATAGAGGTTCCCAGGCCCTTGTGCAGACCTGAGTCTGGCTCCTATGGCATCACTGAGCCACGTATACTGTGTGCCATTGAAACACATTGTAGAAAAATACCTGTTAACCCTTAATCTTCTTCTTTTCCTGGCTTATGGCTGGAGAACTTCCATTGGCCCATTTAACAAATGAAATAAATGAGAATGGGATAAGTGACACATTTTGAAATCCTTCTTTAATTTCTGTGGTTTGTCTATTCCTGCCCTCTGGTCTTCCTTTTCTACTTAAAACCATTTTAAAAAGAAATATACATCTTTTCAAAAAATACACAGAACTGTTTTATAGGTTGAATTACATGAAACTGTCTTACCAAAAAAAAAAAAAAAAATTCTAGCCCCAATGTTTCTAAACTTCAAACATTTGAAAAATTTTTTATGGTTTTTGACATATCCATTTATCATATCTTATTGTATACATAGTATACTTACAATTTGTTTTAATTTGGCTCACTTTTGGTATCTTTACCTCACTCTAAGAAATAATGCTAGTCAAATCATGAGTTTGATATGCTATATCTATTTTATCTAATATTCATGAAGATAAAATCATAACTATTTACATTTTAAAATTTTTGTCCATATACTACATTTGACCCCAAATGATTCTGGGTATGTCCACATGCTGTTCTTTGGGAAAATCTAATCAAATTTAGGAAAACCAAAAAAAAAAAAGTCTCTTTTCTACCTCCACTGCCTCAACCAGCAGTCAGCCCTAAAGTCAGCATTTGCCATACTGCCAATTTTCTCCTTTATCTGCAGAATGTTTCCCATTTGGGTTTGCTTTATGTCTTTTATTTGGGATTGTCATCTCTCTGTTGCCCAGCTCATTATAGAAGAAGGTAAATTTATGCCCTGGGAAACCAACACTCTTGCAGCTGTGATGCCAGCCGGTTAGTGGAGATAAAGTAGCAGAGCAGAATTAATAGACTGGTGCCCAAGTCCCTGTTTATACACGGGCCAAGTCACTGGAGGTATGTGCGGCCGTGTTGAAAATGGATTGTGAACCTCCTCATTAGCATCCTGCCAATATCAGGATGACAGCCGACCTCATAGTCTTCAGTGACAATCCAATTCACATGTCTCCTCGGTGATCATCAACCACTTGGGTTAATTTACTCAGATTCTCCACTAGCTTTCTAGCCAGGGCATTCCTAGTTTATTAAGCCCTGCTTCTTTCTCGATGGCATAGGGTATCTCTGATACAGTTTGATTACAGAGTTTTTTTTTTTTACCCCCCTTCTATTTGGTTGTTCTTCAAGGTCAAGTAGTTTATAAATTCCAAGAGGCTGGGGTTGCCAGTTACTTGTACACATGTGTATATGATGTCAAGGGCAGGATCTTCCGGTCACATGGCTGAGTCCATTAAAACTTAGTGAAGCCTGAAAGGGAGAATCAATGCTTCATTTACATCAGAAGGTTCTCACTGTCATCACATCCTGCTGGACACAAGCTGGATAACACTTTCCTACTCATCAACTCTCTCTGACATTGAATTCTAAGGATTGGTATTTTGAAAACCAACAGTATTAGCTCTGGCTCTCCCAGCTCCTCTCAGACAATCATCTGCCCCCTTGCCAGGCTGTACAATTTGACACTCTTGTTCAGTGACTTCTCACTCATTAAACTGATCAAGATACAAAACTTGTTAGTTAATTTTTCATGCACTTGGGGGATCTGGTTGCATATTTTAATGATGTCTTAGAATGTGCTGATCAAACTGCATATTTTGTTGATTTGCTGTGACATATTCTTAACCACAGCGCTGCCTGCATAGGGTTCTGGGTGATGTGAGCTGCGTGGAGTAGATGCCCTGTGTGCTAATTGAGCTATGCGGCTCCACTGAGGCACTGGTGTGCTCTCTACTGATTGATCTGAATAATAACCATTTGAATTTTCATATTCCAGACCCCAGGGCACAGATATTATCAAAACCAATATTTACTATCGTATCATTTGTCCTAGTTAAGACCTTAAGGTACTTTTCTCATTTGCTTAAGGTTTGGTCATGAAAACTGGGGACTACACACACACACATACGCATAAATGAGATAACCAAAGAAGTCAGAAATCAGGGTGTAATTCCAGACAAGCTCAGGCAGAATGATAACAGCAGTCCTAGCTACCCTCTCTGGATCTTGTTGATGTTGAAGGCTTAGAATCGGTTCTATACATTTGGAAAATAAGTCACTCGACCTTGCTGTCTCTGACTGTACATCACTGACTCCAAACAACTCCTTCAGGCAGAGTGGTTGCTGAAGATGTCCTGCCAATGGGGAAGCTGAGATCAGGACCACTGGGGCCTTTGTCAAAGGTGGGGAATCTGAGTTTTTGCCTAGACGGCATACTTGAATGCTCATGTGACTCTCCAGAAATAAACCAGGGTCTCTAGACATCATTTGTCAATCCATTTTTTAGAGATGAGAGAAGACATGGGCACCTTTAACTTCTAAATTCTACGAGGTAGAAAGAGATAGGCTACAGGTTTTGAAAAGCATCTGCACCAAGGGAAAGTATTTTATGTTAATGACAGATTTTGCTCTAAAATACTTACAAAAAATAACAATGATAAAAAATTAAAATGAGGTTTGGGAATAGCAAGGTTGTGTTCTCAGTATATAAACAATAAGATACCATAAATAAACATAATTTTCAGCATGCCTCGCATGGCACAGATGGGTAGATGGTTCATATGAACCCATTCAAGGCCAGATAGTGAGTAGTTTTATCTTTTCAGGCCATGTAGTCTCCAAGTTTTGGTCATAATTACATAACTCTTTGATTGCAGAGGAGAAGCAGCCATAGGAGATGCATAAACAAATAGGCAAGGTCGTATACCAATAAAACTTTATTTACAAAACCAGGCAGCTGGCCAGATTTGGCTCAAAGGCAGTAGATTGTTAACCGCTGGTTTAAACCACTATTTCATCATCTTTTGGTTTACTCTTTTGTAAAATGAAAACAAAACATGTCATTACCTAATTATGAGAACGTTAGAACAACTGAGTGACTGAAATAGTACTCGGTACTCAAATACTTGGAGCTATGGCTCACACATAGTAAGCACTATGAAAATGTTAGCTACTTCTGTTACTATTAGCTATTATTTTGTATTGTATAACTCATTTAATTCATTATCTTGATCATTCAATTAATATTTATTATAAGCCTCTAGTATTTGTCACTTCCTGTGCTAGGTCTGGAAATTCATTAGTGACCTAACCGACCAGGGCTTTTTGTTATGGAGCGCCCAGATAATGGGGGTCAGAGATGCTTATGTATCATGATAACTTTATAGAAAGGCAAGGTCAGGAGCACATAATAGAGAAAGCCAGCCAAGACATGGGACATCAGACAAGGCTTCTAGGAGGAAGTGACAGTAAACTTAAATATGAAAAACCAGCAAAGACTGTCAAAGAGGGTCATACTAGATGTGGGCATGGCAAAGTGAGAAAGTCAGAGTTTGAGTGTTCCATCATGAGCAACAGCCTGAGTTATGGACAAGTGGAGAGGATGGGAAGCAGTGAGGAGTGAGGCTAAAGAGGTAAAAAGAGCCTCAGGAGCCAGTTTAAGATTTGGAGTTGATCCTAAAGCTGGAGACTTGAATGGTTTAAACAGAAGGGTGACATGATCAAATCTGTACTTGAGATAGAGTACTCAGGTAGCTTATAGAAAACGGATTGGAGATGTAAAATTAGCACTGAGGAATACTGGAAGAAAACACTCAGAGAAGGCAGAATCATGTGAACAGAGGTAGGAGAGAATAACAAAAAAGAGGATGGTCAGCCATTTGGTAACTTCTAGAGAGGTTAAGAAAGACAAGTTCTGAAAATAGATCATCAATGGCCCTTGAGAGAGAGCGCCGTGATAGTGATAAGGGTTAGCCTAGATAGTAAAGACCACAGTCACCAGGAATATGCATAGAGACCTATTTCAAGTAGTCTGAAAGAGAGTAGAAAGTGAATGATGGGGAAGCATAGTTGGAAATAGAGGAGGAAAGAGCATAAAGGAAGCAATTGATAAAGGAACAGAAAAGAGGGGGAATTGATGGAACAGAGCGCCATAGATGTCTCTGGGGACAGGACCAGGAGCCGAGTTCAAGATCAGCGTTGGCAGAAGGGTAAGGCTACACTCCACTGAGACACATAGAAAATGTCTACCAGTAAAAATTAGTTTTAGTCAAAGATGAACCAAGAAAAATTACCCTAGATCTTCTTCTAGAGTAAAAGGTGGAATATGATTTACTGCAGGTGAGAAGCAGGGGCATTGGGGCTGGGGATCCGAGGACTGAGGAACAGGTCTGACTCAGACATCATGGGGAGCATGAGGGATCAATGAGAGATTAATTAAATACTTGAAAGAAGCCCTGAAGTCCCAGATCAGATTCTGAGAGCATAAACACATGATGGACTCAAATAGTACAATTGGTGAGCTCCCTCCAACCCTCCCAATAACACTTGTCAGCCCAGATCAAGAATAAGCAAGAGCACGGAGGTTCCTTTGTGGACTTCCCCATAGCTCAGATGGTAGAGAATCTGCCTGCAATGCAGGAGAGATCCGGGTTCAATCCCTGGGTCAGGAAGATCCCCTGGATAAGGAAATGGCAATCCACTCCAGTGTTCCTGCCTGGAGAATCCCATGGACAGAGGGGCCTGGCGGGCTACACTCCATGGGGTCACAAAGAGTCGGACATGACCAAGTGACTAACACACACATCGAGGTTCCTTTAAAAACAAGCAGTTACCATATGATCCAGCAACCCTACTCTTTGGAATATATCTGGAAAAGATGAAAACTCTAATTCAAAAATATACATGCACCCAATGTTCAAAGGAGCAGTATTTACAATAGCCAAGACATGGAAACAAACTAAATGTCCATCAACAGAGGGATGGATAAAGATGTGGAGCCTGTATACAATGGAATATGAGCTATAAAAAATGAAATTATGCTATTTGCAGCAACATGGATGGACGTTGAGATTATCATACTAAGTGAAATAAGACAGAGACAAATATCATATGATATCATTTATATGCAGAATCTGAAAATAATACAGAAGAACTAGTTTATAAAACAGAAATAGACTCACAGGCATAGAGAACAAACTTATGGTTATCAAAGGGGAAAGGGGGAGGGATAAATTATGGATTGGAGATTAACACATACACACTACTATATATAAAGTAGACAAAAAACAAGGACCTACTATATAGGACAGGGAACTATAGTCAATATCTTGTGTGTGTGTGTGTCTGTGTGTGTTTGTGTGTTAGTCACTCAGTTGTGTCTGACTCTTTGCGACCCCATGAACTGTAGCCCACCAGGCTCCTCTGTCCATGGAATTCTCCAAGCAAGAATACTGGAATGGGTTGCCATTTCCTTCTCCAGGCTAGTCAGCATCTTGTAATAACCTATAATGGAAGAGAATATGAAAAAGAATATATGTATATAATACATATAATCAAACCACTTTGCTGTACACTTGAAGTATTGTAAATCAGCTATATTTCAATTTTTTTAAAAAAGAAGAAAAGACAGGATGAAAAGTGTGAGCAACCCAGAGGAGGGAATTGGTTAGTAGGCACTGAAGACAGCCAAAGAGGACAGGGATTCTAGGTGCAGCAGAGAGGCCTGTTAGTGAAGCCAGCAAGAAGAGAGCCAGCCAAGCGAAGTCGGAGGATGGCACAGATGCAGGGAAGGTCTCGGAAGTCCAATATCAATGATTAGAATCATTAAGATGGTTTTCTTTCATTTTATAACATTCACTAGAGTCCATTAATTTCCAAAGCTTATTGAGTTGTCATTTTGTGATTTGAGAAAACAAGAGAAACTTACCCTTTACACTGGTTTAAAGTGAGAAAAAGGGCTGGTAATTTCCGAATGTTAGTTAATTGAAATGGACTTCTCCACCTGATGACTATTGCACCAACTTGTATTTAAAACCCAGCTTGTGGACCCCTTAGCTGGGTGAGCAAGGAGGGCAGGTCCGTCCGTGAGCACGGCTCCTTGAAGCCTCACTCGAAGGGAGGGATTCTTAGCTGCACCAGTGCTACTTGACCTTTTCAAATACCTGGATTTTTGGCAGCACATTTGAGGGAATTAAGAAACAAACACTTTTTATGTTTGTTTAAAGCAAGCTTCCAAAAACCCAGACAACTTCCTGTAATAGCCTGCTCTTGTTTGGTTTGCCCACGGGCACCAATGCACCACTTGAGTGGAAATGGTTACTGCCCCGAGAATGTTCTCGTGTGTTCCCCTGGAGGGCAGCTCTTCTGGGCTCGGGTAAACCTGTGCCCTTCCTGCGGCCCCGGGCGGTGTTCCATTTCCCCCTTCAGCTGTCACTCACCGCAAGCTGACCTCGGCCCCACCGCACCCATCCCACCAGCCCTGCTCAATCAGCTATCCAGTCCTGACTGACTCACCTCAACCGTAAACCTGTAAAATCAGATTGCTCATACGAATCCAAATGTGTCTGGATAATGTTCTGGGACCCTGGCAGAGGAGCAAGGCAACCTGGTTTACTGAATCCAGGTATCTTACAGAATGATTCAAAGATCTCCGGTCTGACAGCTTTCACAGAGCCCCAGAGCTTGCCTCTGTAGTTGATGAATGTCTGTATCTGGAAGGCATTTTTAAAAATAGAAATGCAAATGTCTGTCCCTGATTTTAAATGCACCCCTGGTAGGTAACAGCCACAGCTATTTCAGTACAGCAGTCCCTACACTAAACTTACTAAACATTGTCTCATTTGCCCCTTAAAGCAGCCCCACCTACCCCACGGCCATCACCTATGAGGGCACTGTGATTACCCCGCTTTACAGATGTGCTGGTTGAACCTCAGAGGACAGCAGGCAACTCCCTCAAGTCACAAGGCTACGCACAGAGCCAAGATCTGCACTGGGGCAGGCTGAGCTCTGGGACAACACACTTCTCCACCACCTTTCAAGGCCTCATCAAGTGGCTTCTTCATTTATAATTCATCATAAATGATTCAAATGTTCTAGAACCTAAGGCTGCAGGCTTAATTGCCCCAGGCTCTCCTTTCCACTTGGCTACATTCATTTCCTTATTTGATGAAGTGCCTTCTTCCTTACGCAGCTCTTTACCAACGGTGGTCAACAAGCACTTTATTCATTGCGTCCTCAGGCCTCTCCTCACCCTCAATTCTGTCAAGATCGCCAGCACCAATCTGTTTCCTCTCCGCTTTTTATTACTTATATCTTCCACTAGGGGGCACATTCTGACCATAAAGCTTTGAAGTTTTTGCCAAGCAGCTATAAAATACAACCAGTGTCACCTTAATGCTTTCATTCTGTCGTAAGAAATGGCTTTATTCAAGCTACACTCCTCATTGTTATTTCATGGAGGGGGAACAACAGTAAAAAAAAAAAAAAAAAAAAGGAAACCGTATAATTTTTGTGGACTGTTTCTCCATAATTCATTCACTGAGTTTCTGTGTTATGTTGTATGGAATCCATTAAGCAGGATATTGAAGCTTATGAATGGAGACCTAGTAATTCCTCTTTAATAAACATGAGTTACTTTTATTTCTTAAACTTTATTAGGCACTTACTCAAGACATTACTCAAAAATGCTTGTTAATAATATGAATGATGATTTTGATTTCGTGTGCATTATTAGTATTTCTAGAGGCCTAAAATACAAAGTCTGGACTATTCATAAGGGCTGAGAAAATGGCTGGCATTTGGCTGTAAATCTTGGTGCCTGAGCTTAATTCCATCTTGACACTTCTCACCAAACCTTGTAAGGAAGGTGGTGGCTGCTACCACAGGGCACTTTTTGTGCAGTTGAGGAAACTAATAGTGGAGGAGACTTGTCAGAGCCTTAGGAGGACGGAGCCACATGTGAGGAACAGGCTGCTTTGCCTTGGTTCCCTCTCAGCTGCATTATTCATCAAGCAGAGCGATCATGAAGAGCAAAGAACTATGAATATGTGTTTCAGTTTAAAGGCCAGCTTACTTCCTCCTCCTTACCTGCCAGACCTCTAGGTGTGGGAATGCAGCTCAGTTCTATGCCCTCTTCTCTTCTCTATCACACTCTATCCCTAATCAATCTCTGCTGCTGCTGCTGCTGCTAAGTCGCTTCAGTCGTGTCCAATCAATGATTTTGAAGCACATTTACAGAGTTGATGGGGGCTTCCCTGGTGGCTAAAACAGTAAAGAATCTGCCTGAAATGCGGGAGACCCGCATTTGATACCTGGGTCAGGAAGATCCCCTGGAGAAGGGAATGGCTACTACTTCAGTATTCTTGCCTGGAGAATTCCATGGATGGATCCTGGTGGGCTACAGTCTATGGGATTGCAGAGAGTCAGACACGACTGACTAGCACTTTGACTTTCTATAGTGTGATGACTCTCAAAATTCTATCTCCTCAGACCTCTCCTCTGAACCCCATACCTAAATTCCTTCCTGACAACTCCAAGTGGGTGGTTTCCTGTTCTATTAAGTGAACAAGTCTAAATGGAACAATGGATTTTGCACCATAACCCAGAAAAGGTATCCCCGTCTTCCAGCATCACCTGCTCTCCATTTTAGGAAATGCCCCTAACATCTCCCTGGTTATTAAAGCCAGACACCTAGAAGTAATCCTGATACCCACTCATGCTTCTTCTTAAAGTCAGATGCCCCAGCAAGATCCCCTGGTCCCATATCTAAAATATATCTTATATTTTTCTTACCATTTTCTTTCCATTTCATGTTCCTCTTTAGTTCAAGATTTCATCATCTCTGGTCTGGACCATGTAGGAGCCTCTCATTGGTGCCACACTCCCATTCTAGCCCCTCTCCCCAAAAATCCAGTCCCCACACAACAGCCTGATTCATCTTCTTAAATTTCAATTATAGAATTTACCCTGATTTTTCCTGCTTAAAACCCTTCAGTGGCATCTTACTGCACAAAAAATTGAATCCCAACTCCATATCATGGCCCACAAGGCCCTCTATCCTGATCCTTGCTCACCTGTCCAACTTTATTCCAATCCTCACTCCATACATCTGGACTTATTTGGAGTACAGAACAAGCCAAACTTTTTTTTTACATCTCAGGGCCTTGTGCTGGCTGATCTTTCAGGCTTTTCCTAATCATCCTAGACAGGTAGATCTCCTGATTATTTTCTACCTTCCTATTCACTTCCTTCCTAATGCTTTTCACAGCCTGTAGTTATTTTATTTATTTACTTGCTTGCTTATTTAATATGTTTCTCTACAAAGATGTAATCTCCAAGCCTAATTTGGTTAAGAAAAATTACTGTCCTTAACACTAGTGTGCAAAAATATGGCTATTTAAAAAATTCATTTTTGTTCACAAATTCCCACTCTACCAAGGCAGGCAAACAGAATCCAACTCAAGGTGGCCCCTGATACACTTCCCTGGGGTTGCACCCAAGTTGTAGGGAGATTACATGGGTGTCCCTGGGGACAGGCACTGGGCCCTGTTCCAGGCAGGACCCACAAGCGTCTGCACTCTTATTACCTTCCTCCAACTCTTCTCTCAGTTCAGAGAACCTTTTCCTATAAGGAGTAGGAGAAGGGATAAATAGAAGGCTCACTCTTATTTTTGAGGTTCTCTCTCTCAAATATTTTGTCTATATGGAGTCCCATGTGTTCCCCTGAGGGCCTAATCTTCCAAAACTCAAAAGCAAAGGGACACTATTTTCTCTGTTTTGTGTTTCATATAATTTCCATTAATCTATGAATTTAGAAAAACTTAACTACCCCAACTGGGGGAAAGAACTAAAAAAAAGACAGCAAAATTAAAAAATAAATAAACTAATGCTTCAAAAGTACTTTTTCATCACTTTAGGATTTGTGCCTGACACAGTGTTGGTGCATAACAGGTATTTGTAGCTTAGAAAATTCATAATAAATGAGTTAAATAACTGCAGTTAGATAAATAGAGAGGCCAGAACACGGATTAGGAAGTATACGTAGTACTATTCCTTACTCTCCCGTTGAGTGTCTAGTTCTGTACAACTCAATTACACCACTCTAAACCTTCCAAATAGAGACAGAATTATGATTAACATGTGATGATAGTTACTTAGAAGAGTTCTGTGAGCTCCTTATAACAAAACATAAGAGTGTGATGCCAGGCACTGCAGCCAGCAGCATTGAGACACAGCCCTTCCCACCAGTGGGCCAGTACTCCTCACCCCAGAAGGAAGTGCCTGGCATCCAACCGGGCTAGGGGCCAGCCCTGACGACCAGCATGCCCACAGTAGTTGGCTTTGCTACAACAGAAGAGCCGAGAGGGAGTCCCCTACAGCGTATAGGTCTGGGAACCAGAGGAGAGTGGTTGCTGGGCCACACTGGACCTATATAAGACCTCTTCTCCAAGACTGGGAAATGTAACTAACCTATCTAATACATAGAAATAAAAACAGAGAGAATTAGGCAAAATGAGGCAACAAAGGAATAAATTCTGAAAGAAGGAACAAGCTAAAACTTCAGAAGAAGAATTAAAGTGGAGATAACGATATACCCAAAAAAGAGATAAAAGTAATGATTAAAAAGATACTTGATGAACCTGGGAAAAGAATAGATGAATGCAGTGAGAAGGTTAACAAAAGTTAGAAAATATAAAGAGGAACCAAACAAAGCTGAATAATGCAATAACTGAAATGAAGAATACACTATAAGGGATCAATAGTAGTTGATACAGAGGAATTCAATATCCACAATAAAAACTCAACAAAGTGGGTATAAAGGCAATATACCTCAACATAATAAAGTCCATACATAATAAGCCCACACCTAACATCACACTCAATTGTGAAAAGCTGAAAGCATTTCCTCTATGATCAGGAACAAGACAAGGATGCCTACTTTCACTACTTTTATGCAACATAGTATGGGAAGTCCTAGCTACAGCAAATGTATGAGAAAAAAAAAAAAGGAACCCAAATTGGAAAGGAAGACGTAAAATTGTCACTTTTTGCAGATGACGTGATACTATATGTAGAAAATCTGAAAGATGTCACCAAAAAACAGTTAGAATTGATAATGAATATAGTAAACTTTAAGAATACAGAATTAATATATAGAAATATGTTGTTTCTATACAGTAACAACAACTAGCAGAAAGAGAAAATTTAGAGAATATCCCACTGATAACTGCATCAAAAAGAATAAAATATCTAAGAATAAATCTAACCAAGGAGGTAAAAGACCTATACTGGGAAAACTATAAGACACTGAATATGAAAGAAACTGAAGACAATGCAAACAAATGGAGAGATACACCAATGCTCATAGATTAGGAGAATTAATGTTGTTAAGATGTCCACACTACTTGAGGCAATTTACAGATTCAATTCAATCCCTATCAAAATACCAGTGGCATTTTTTATAGAACTAGAACAAATAATTTGAAAATTTGTATGGAAACACAAAAGACCCTAAACAAACACAACAATTTTGAAAAAAGTAGGACAAGCCTGGAGGATCATGCTCCCTGATTTCAAACCACACTACAAAGCTACAGTAATCAAAACAACATGGTACTGGCACAAAAAGAGACATAGATCAATGGGGACAGAGTAAAGAGCCCAGAAATAAATGCATGCTTATATGGTTAATTCATATATGGCAAAGGAGGCAAGAATATACAATGTGGAAAAGACAGCTTCATCAATAAATGGTGTTGGGAAAACTGAATAGCTACATGCACAAGAATCAAATTGGAGTACTTTCTCACACCATACACAAAAGTAGACTCAAACTGAATAAAAGACAAATGTTAAGGCCTGACCATAAAACTCCTAGTAAGAAAACACAAGTGGTATGCACTTTGACATGTCTTAGCAATATTTTTTTTGTATATGTCATCTTAGACAAAAAAGAAAACAAAAAAATAGGACTACATTAAACAAAATAACTTTTGTACAGCTAAGAAAATTATCAACAAAACCAACAGGCAGTTTACTAAATGGGAGCAGACATTTGAAAATGATATACCTGATAAGAGATTAACATCCAAACTATACAAAGAACTTGACAACAAGCTAATTAAATGTTGGCAGAGGACCTGAATAGATATCATTTTTTCAAAAAAAAGTCATACATGTGGCCAATAGACATATGTAAAGAGGCCAAATGTCACTCATTGTCAAGGAAATGTAAATCTGAACCACAATGAAATATCACCTCCTTCCCTGTCAAAATGCCTATTATAAAAAGACAACAAATAACAAGTGTTGGTGAGGATGTAAAGATAAGTGAACCCTCTTACACTGTTGATAAGAATGTAAATTGGTATCAGTTCCGTTCAGTTCAGTTGTTCAGTCATGTCCAACTCTTGGTGACCCCATGGACTGCAGCACACCAGGCTTCCCTGACCATCACTAACTCCCAGAGCTTGCTCAAACTCATGTCCATACAGTCGGTGATGCCATCCAACCATCTCATCCTCTGTCGTCCCCTTCTCTTCCTGCCTTAAATCTTTCCCAGCATCAGGGTCTTTTCCAATGAGTAAATTCCTCACATCAGGTGGTTAAAGTATTGGAGATTCAGTTTCAGCACCAGTTCTTCCAATGAATATTCAGGACTGATTTCCTTCAGGATTGATTGATTTTATCTCCTTGCAGTACAAAGGACTCTCAAGAGTCTTCTCCAACACCACAGTTAAAAAGCATCAATTCTTCAGTGTTCAGCTTTCTTTATAGTTCAGCTCTCACATCCATACACGACTACTGGAAAAACCATAGCTTTGACTAGATGGACCTTTGTTGGCACAGTAATGTCTCTGCTTTTTAATATGCTGTCTTGGTTGGTCATAGCTTTTCTTCCAAGGAGCAAGTGTCTTTTAATTTTATGGCTGCAGTCACCACTTGCAGTGATTTTGGAACCCCCCAAAATAAAGTCAGTCACTGTTTCCATTGTTTCCCAGTCTATTTGCCATGAAGTGATGGGACCAGAGGCCATGATCTTAGTTTTCTGAATGTTGAGTTTTAAGCCAACTTTTCCACTCTCTTCTTCCACTTTCATCAAGAGGTTCTTTAGTTCTTCTTGGCTTTCTACCATAGGGTGGTATGTGGTATCATCTGCATATCTGAGGTTATTGATATTTCTCCTGGCAATCTTGATTCCACCTTGTGATTCATCCAGCCTGGCATTTCACATGATGTACTCTGCATATACGTAAATAAGCAGGGTGACAATATACAGCCTTGACATACTCCTTTCCTGATTTGGAACCAGCCTGTTGTTCCATGTCCAGTTCTAACTGTTGCTTCTTGACCTGCATACAGATTTCTCAGGAGGCAGGTCTGGTGGCCTGGTATTCCCATCTCTTTAAGAATTTTCCACAGTTTGTTGTGATCCACACAGTCAAAGCTTTGGCGTAGTCAATAAAGCAGAAATAGATGTTTTTCTGGAACTCTCTTGCTTTTTCAATGATCCAGCAGATGTTGGCAATTTGATCTCTGGTTCCTCTGCCTTTTCTAAATCCAGCTTGAACATCTGGAATTTCACAGTTCATGTGCTGTTAAAGCCTGGCTTGGAGAATTTTGGGCATTACCTTTCTAGTGTGTGAGATGAGTACAATTGTGTGGTAGCTTGAGCATTCTTTAGCATTGCCTTTCTTTGGGATTGGAACGAAAACTGACCTTTTCCAGTCCTGTGGCCACTGCTGAGTTTTCCAAATTTGCTGGCATACTGAGTGCAGCACTTTCACAGCATCATCTTTTAGGATTTGAAATAGCTCACCTAGAATTCTATCACCTCCACTAGTTTTGTTCACTGTTACTTCCTAAGGCCCACTTGACTTTGCATTCCAGGATGTCTGGTTCTAGGTGAGTGATCACACCATCGTGGTTATCTGGGTCATGAAGATCTTTGTATAGTTCTTCTGTGTATTCTTGCCACCTCTTCTTAATGTTTTCTGCTTCTGTTAGGTCCATAACATTTCTGTCCTTTATCAAACCCATCTTTGCATGGAATGTTCACTTGGTATTGCTAATTTTCTTGAAGAGATCTCTGGTCTTTCCCATTCTATTGTTTTCCTCTATTTCTTTGCATTGATCACTGAGGAAGGCTTTCTTATCTCTCCTTGCTATTCTTTGGACTCTGCATTCAAATGGGTATATCTTTCCTTTTCCCCATTGCCTTTAGCTTATCTTCTTTTATCAGCTGTTTGTAAGGCCTCCTCAGACAACCATTTTGCTTTTTTGCATTTCTTTTTCTTGGGGATGGTCTTGATCCCTACCTCCTGTACAATGTCACGAACCTCTGTTCATAGTTCTTCAGACCCTCTGTCTATCTGATCTAAACCTTTAAATCTATTTATCATTTCCACTGTATAATCATAAGGGATTTGATTTAGGTCATACCTGAATGGTTTGGTGATTTTCCCTACTTTATTCAATTTAAGTTTGAATTTTGCAATAAAGAGTTCATGATCTGAGCCACAGTCAGCTCCCATGGGGTTGCAAAGAGTCGGACACAACTGAGCGACTGAACTGAACTGAACTGATATTCATTGCAACATTATTTACAATAGTTAAGATATAAGAAACTCAAATGTCTATCAGTAGATGAATGGATAAAGAAGATATGACATATTTACACAGTGGAATATTACTCAGGCATAAAAAAGAATGAAATTTACAACAACATGGATAGATTCAGAGAGTATTATGCTAAGTAAGATAAGTCAGATGGAGAAAGACATATGATTTCACTCACATGTGAAGTCTAAAAAAGAAAAAATGAACAAGCAAAACAGAAAGAGACTCATAGTTACAGAAAACAAACGTTGCCAGAGGAGAGGAGGTGGGGAGATAAGAGAATAAGTGAAGGAGATTAAGAGATACAAACTTCCAGTTACAGAATAAGTGAGTCACAGGGATGAAATGTACAGCATAGGGACAGTCTATAATATTGGTAAATCTTTGTGTGGTGAAACATGGTAACTAGACTTGTGGTGATCATTTTGTAATATATAGAAACACTGAATCACTGTACTGTGAATCTGATACTAATACAATGTTGAAGGTCAGCTATACATCATTTAGAATAGAAGTGGTTTATATTCTTTATAGAAATCATTTTATTATACTATTCTCCATGAGCAAAGTATTTGTCAGGATTTTCCCATTAACCTGTTTTGAAATGTCTCTAATAAATGCATACTATGAGTTTGCATTCATAGGTTTATTTCATTTACCCTGAATTTGGATTTTTCCAAAAGTAGTTCAAACTAAACAAAGTTATTCTGGGTTGAATGATCCCATATCATTGGCATATAGAAAAAAAGAGGAGAGAAATATTTAAGAGAGATAACCTGGCACTAATTATGAAAAGATAAAATGTATCTGTGCCCGATGAAGTTGTGCCCATGCATTTATTCATTGGTTTGTTCATCAACAAAATGGGATTCATAAGTAATAACTACTTCAAGGGCTCATTTTAAGGGTTAAATGAGAATGTACTGTTAGTTTCTCATCTATTGCCGGAACCAATAAATATTGGGTTTTATTATTATCTCATAACCAAGAAACAAGCATCTTTGTCATTTATCTATCACTGCATAAGAAGCCATTTGATCTTAGTGGCTTAAAACAGCCGAAGTTATACTATGCTCAGAGATTTGTGGGTCAGGAGCACAGACAAGGGACACTGGTCACAGCTTGTCTCTGCCCCATAATGCCTGAAACTTCACCTGGGCAGACTGTGATAACAGCTGGGGGCTATAATTATCTGAATGTCTGTTCACCCAAATGTCAGGCAGTCAAAACTGGAAGCCTGCTGTGGTCTCAGCTGAAGCTATGGGCCGGATCTCCCACATGCGGCCCCTTCACTTCCTCATGGTACAGTGGCTGGATTCTAGGAGAGAGCATCTCAAGAGAAGCAAATGGAACTTGTATCTTTTATGACCTAGCCTTGGAAGTCACATAATATTATTCTGCCACAGTCCAAGGACACCAACATTCAAGGGATAATAACATAGATATCCCCTCTTAATTGGAAAAGTATCAACATCACATCATAAGAAAATCACGTAAAAAAGTAGATCTTGTGTGCCCCCTTGGAAAATACATTCTGTCACAGCTTCCAAACAGACATATCCTGGGACACGTTCACATTATTCTTGTTACTTGTCATTTGTGAACAGATCATGTTTTGGTGAATGAGGAGTAATTTAATAGGGCTGATTTATAAGGTTAAAAGGACTTTCTGTCTATGGAACTCCAACCATCATCATCATCTTCTTCTGTCAGGAGAGCAGGAGTGAAAGAATCTGCAGGCTCTTCCAAACTGATGGCAGCATGAACTCTGCCTGAGTTCACTGCCATAACACAGGGCTGGAAGAGAACTACCACCCCTGGCAGAGCCGAATGGACAGATGCTCTAATCAGGAGTGTGCAGGGCTCTGAGCTGCCCAAAGCTGATGGTCAGCAATCCTACAGCTAAAGAGGTTCACTTATGCTCTCTTCTGTCTCATTGCTGCCCGCTGCCGGGCTAAGAAGAAAATGAAGTGGGCCTCCATGTGGGACCCTGCATGTTCCTTAGGGCAGGGCCACTGAGGAATCAGATTCCAGGAGAAAGAAGACAGGCACCTGAGAGAAAGCCTGAGTAGCCAAGGCAGACTGGCTGTGATAATAGGTTACCTGTCTAGGGGAGTTTCCCTTCCACATAAAGAAATCTGATTCCAAGACTTGGAATCCTGGGCACCTCCCCACTGTCCTACTTCCAAACAAAACAAAAACAAAAATGAAGGAAAAATTTACAGCTACTAACTTAAAAAATTGTACTAAGTCCATTTAAAAAAAAAAAAAGTCATAACTAAAACATTTCTAACTACTTATTTCCAAGAAGAATGTTTTTCCTCACTCTCCCCACCTCCACCAAGATAAGACAGATGCTTTGGAATGTCAATATCTCAGAGCAAAAGGTGACTTTTTAAACTAAATGAATGTTCAGTCCAGTTGAGTTCAGTCGCTCAGTTGTGTCTGACTCTTTGCGACCCCATGGACTGCAGCACGCTAGGCTTCCCTATTCATCACCAACTCTTGGAGCTTGCTCAAACTCATGTCCATCCAGTTGGTGATGCCATCCAACCATCTGGTCCTCTGTTGTCCCCTTCTCCTCCTGCCTTCAATCTTTCCTAGCATCAGGGTCTTTTCCAATGAGTCAGTTCTTCACATCAGGTGGCCAAAGTACTGGAGCTTCAGCTTCAGCATCAGTCCTTCCAATGAATATTCAGGACTGATTTCCTTTAGGATTGACTGGTTTGATCTCCTTGCAGTCCAAGGGACTCTCAAAAGTTTCCAACACCAAAGTTCTAAAGCATCAACTCTTTGGTGTTCAGCTTTCTTAATAGTCCAACTCTCACATCCATACATGACTACTGGAAAAACGATAGCTTTGACTAGACAGACCTTTGTCGGCTAAGTAACGTCTCTGCTTTTTAATAGTCAGGTATGCATGAATATAGTTTTATGAACAAGTTCCTATATAATCTGTACCCTTTTCACTTTGATTTGGACCAGTGAAAATTCTCTTATGCATCTGTATGGGGTCAACTCTCCTGAGGGAATTTGAGACGCAGCAGTTGACTCATGGCTGGGACAACTGTCTATATTCCTGCCTCCTCTTCCTCACCTTCTCTTCATCTTTCACAGAAAGGGCTTTCCCTGTCATTTCATCAGAAATGGTCTTCATAAGGTCACCAGTGACTTCCTACTAACCCAATTGAATCGGTACTTCTCAGGCATAATTCTTCATCTCACTGGCATGGAAAATTCTTGATCATTTTCATCATTATTTTATTTCTCCTCTAGCATTGTTACACTTTAACCCCAGAGATTTAGGTTCCACTTTTTCTGACTTTTCATGTAACTGAGCCAGGCAAAATTTTGGCTATAAAATATTAATAATAATAAGGTAAATGTGTGTTTTACACAGGAAAATGTTGGAAGAACTCTGTCTTTTTTTTTTTTTTTTTTCTTTGTGGTAGGATATATGTAACACTGAAAGAAAGAAAGATAGAAAGAAAGTGAAGTTGCTCAGTCGTGTCTGACTCTGGCCCCATGGACTGTAGCCCACCAGGCTCCTCCATCCATGGAATTTTCCAGGCAAGAGTACTGGAGTGGGTTTCCATTTCCTTCTCCATAGGTAATATTACCAAGGACAAATGATGTAGGAATATGAATATTCACTTCTTTTTATAATAGTGAGAAGTGGGTACAATCATGTTTTATATCTAATTTCATACAGTGAGAATAACATACAAAGTGGCTTTATCCAAAGCCTGTGAAGATGATTTTTTTTTCCCTTGCAAATTACTGGATTGAATTTAAGTACAAAGTTACAAAGACTCAAATTCTAAAGGCACTAAAAGCAATTACCCATGAGCAGTAATTTTTGTCCTTTTTTCTCTGAAGATGGCTTTGCAACTTTTACATCTCTATTTTAAAAGGTTATATCTAAAATGTACCTTTTTAGCTGATCTTTCATTCCTAAAAAATACTTCCTGTAACAATGACATAAAATATATCCCTTTTTTGGTTACAGTACACTTCAGACTTTAGCACTATCCTGAGGATAAAGTTGCCCTTTTCCTTTTCTTAAAATCTTGGCATTTTGAGATCTAAATCTTTAAATAATCAAAATACTGAACACAAACTTAACCTCACTACTAACCTAAGAGTTGACTCATTTAATATTTTAGAAATATTTAAGATTTAAATAGCCTCTTTATAGAGCCTTCCTTAATCCTTGCACAGAGTAGATATTCAAAATTTATTTATTCTGTTGAATCTTGCAAGGAATTGATGAAACATCTAAACTCTTGGTTTGTATCTTTCACTTGTCACTTTCCAGTATGCTCTGTATTAAAGCTACATTTGTATATATTTTATATCACTAATGAACCTGTCAGTTTCTTGAGGTAGGACTCATGTCTTGTATATCCTTGTCTACTTCATAGACCTAGCACAATTCCTTTCATATTGCAAATGTTCAACGAATATTTAAGCTGAGAGGGGAATAAGGACCAATATAGGAACTTGTGAAAACCTATAACAAACCTCAAAATAGTGAGATGTTAGAGAATTCTCTTTGAAATTAGGAATGAGACAGGAAGTCCTGCTACCTCCACTTGTATTCAGTATTGATCACTGAGCCGAAGATTCAGGTTGGTAGAATGAGACAGAAAGAAAGAGAGGGAGAAACAAAGAAAGAAAGAAGAAAGGAAAGAAGAGAAAAGAGAAAAGAAAGGAAAAGTATGAATATTAGAAAGAAAGAAAAAAATGTATAATTGTACACAGATCTTAAAATTGTCTATGTACAAAATCCAAAAGAATTAAGATAATTCTAATTCATAAGTTTAGCAAGTTTCCTAGATTTAAAATCAACATATATGTCAACTACACTCCCAAACACTAACTAAAAAATATAGAAATATATTTTTAAAATTAATTTTTAAAAGATAGCATTTATAACTAGGGATAGATAAAAGTATTAAGAATAAATCTAACAAAAATGCACAATACTTTAATGTATAAAATTATAAAACTTTGTTTATAAATCTTTAAAAACTGAGAGATAGACCATGTTTGTATTGAAGTTATTTGCATGTGTTTCATATCACTAGTGGGCTTCACCGGTGGCTCAGTGGTAAAGAATCTGCCTGTCAATGCAGGAGCCACAGGAGATACAGGTTCAATCCCTAAGTCAGGTAGGTCCCCTGTGAGCAGAAAATGTTAACCCACTCCAGTGTTTTTGCAAGGAAAATCCCACGGACAGAGGAGTCTGGCAGGCTAGAGTCCACAGGGTCACAAAGAGTCAGACACAACCGAGCTCACACATGTGCACACCACGCATGCACATCACTAATAGGAAGACCTGATGCCATAATATCCCACTTGTATGAATTCATCGTTATTTCAATCATTGTCTTTACTGGAGTTTGTATGGATATTGAAAAAAATGGGAATTGACTAGATTATTTTTTCCAGTTAGTTTGGAGTAACAAGTACCAGACTTATCCTATGCCTGAAAAGACAAAGAAAAAGGACAATATATATGAAAAAAATGGTTTTTGTGACATTGGACACCAGGCAATGAAGGACAGTGATTCGTGAATTATGAGAAACAAATGAGATGAGCCCTGTGCTTGCCCCAGACTACTCCTCGAGAGAGTTTCCACACCAGGTTACAGAGATGCACACCCAAGGACAGTTAGGTAGACTCTCTGAGTTCAGAAGACAGAGTTATAGTCCAGAGGGGCCAAGGGGGTTAGACAGTGCCGCTTGGATACCAGAGAGGAGAGAGCTGGTGTGACCCCCTCTGTAGAACCTGTGAGCCTAATAGACTTCATTTTCCTGAGTCTTCCGATTCTCGTTTGTGCTTGCACCTGACTGGCCATCACAGGAAACGGCACAGAACACAAGAAAACTCTGGCTCTTTCATTGTTTCATGAGTTTACCTGTCCTTCATGCCATTAATCGCACACTAGCTTCATGCTTGAAGCTGTGTTAGTTGGGACAGTGCCTTATTGACAGAATGACGGACAAGTGAACTAGTGAAGAAGGATGAAAGAGCCAAAAAAAAGTCCAAGTCCATCTATCAATATCTGGAAAGAATATATTTCACACCTGCATTGCAGACTATATGAGGAAAATAAGGACAACTTAATGAGTGGTATCAGGACAACTGATTGATGAGTTAAATGGCAAAAAAGGAAATTGGAGTTTTATCTCAGAAAATAAATTTTATGTATAAGCAAACTGAAATTAAAATGTGAAAGAGAAATATTTTGAATTTGGGGTAGAAAATATTTAAGATAAAAACTATAAATAGGGTGAATTCATCTACACTACAATTTAAAACTTCTGTTAATCAAAAGTTACTATAGAGTAAGTGAAAGGGCAAATCCCAACTGGGAGAAAAATATCTTCAACACACATAACTGCAAAGGATTGGTAACCAGGAGGCATAAAGATCCAGAAAGAAGAAAGGAAACAACCTGATGTTTGAAAAATTAACAAAAAAGATGGATAGTTTACAAAAGATGAAACGTGGGTGGTCAAAAAAAAACCCACGAATGATATTCATTTACATTAATATCCAAGGAAATGCAAAAGGGAGCCACAGTGGGAAGCTATTTTACATACATCAAAGGCAAAGAACTAGAAGGTCTCAAAATACCAAGAGTTGTTGAGAAAGTAGCTTGAGGGACACTATTGACTGGGGTCAATAAAATGGTGCTATCACCTTTGAGAAAATTCTCAGCTTCTTGGAAAGTTGGAGAAGTACACACCTATGACCTTGCAATTCCACTCCCCATTAGGAGTCCTAAAGAAACATTCATGTGTATGAACCAGGAGACATATGAGGATGCTCATAGCATCATTCTGTAAACCTTTGTTTTCACCAATCTCAAAAGGGAATTTAAAAAAAACATAAACAGGAGACTGGGTAAATAAGTTGGACAATATTCACAAATGAAATAGTATATTACAGTGAAAATTAATGAACTGGAGCTATAACAAGATGAATCTCACAAAGGCAATTAAATAAAAACTAGCATACATAGATCATGAATCTTTGCAGAGACAACAATTGCTTAAGCCACTCTTGCTTCCCTTTTGGTAATAGAACACCAATATCACTTGGCAAATTGCTTCCCAGAATAAAGGGGACCTTGCAACTTGATGAGGTCATGTGATTTAGTTCTGATCAATGAGCTGTAAGTATAAATGATGAACAGAATTTCCAGGACCTCTTAAAGGTGTTTGTTTAGCTGCTAATCACCCACCCCCCCTCTCTTTTTTTGGTCCTTCTTCCTTTTCCCCTTCTTCTACCCAGCAAGGTGATCATAATGGCTGAAACACTCTAGCAGCTAACTTTAGACTATAAGATGATGCAGAAAATGGAAGCCATGAGCTAGAGGAAAGATTTCTAGGTACCAGTTTATCGACAGTGCTGGCCCACTTCCAACTTTCTTGTATGTGATAGAAGAATAAATATGTATCCTGTTTAAGCTGCTTTCATTTTGTTTTTCTGTTACATCTGTTTGTTTCTACAGATGTAAATAAGGTTTCAAAAGATGCAAAGTGATTAGTATGTAGCACCACCCTGGAAAGCATGCAATGGTAAACAACAAATTTAGGATAGTGATTACTTTTGGGGTAGGATGCAGGGGGAGGAGATGGGACATGTATACACAATACGTATTGGTTTTCATTTTATTCTTTATACCATACTGCATATCTTAAATGCTGGCATAATGCTATTTAAGACTCTGGAACCCTTGGAGCTCTGAGAGTATAAAGCATATAAATGTCCTTACAGGCTCTGCGTGCAGTCTGCCTCCCTCAATTCTCCTTTCCCTTTAGTGACCTGAGTTGGACAGATAGAAATAAACTCGCTGATTCCCTTAACTTTTCCCCCAAAGCCCCACAGAGTTACCCTCTCTACTTCCTCTCCTTCCCTCTCCACTGTCCCTCACAGATACACAGAAAAACCTTCCCTCAGCCAAAGTCTTTCCAATATTGAAACATTTTCATACTTTCTTTCCATGTGGCACCTTAGCCTGCATCCCTAGAAAGGGAGAAGCAAGAAGAAAGGAGAGAGGGCTTCTATTATCTCTGCACTTTGGGATGGAGTTTGGTCCTATTGCACATTAAGTGTTCCTTTTCTCGCATGGCATCATCCCAAAGAGCCAAAGAAGGGGCTTTGCTATGGGGCCAGCTGTTGCTTAGTGCTTGGCAAATCAGGCTGCTATCTCCCTACCATGCTAAGCGGATGTCAAATCTGCAGGGCATTTAAGAGCATGCCAAGAGCAGAACAGCTTCTACAATGACAGTGTAACAATTTCCCTTTGGAACGTTTCACAAATGGGTTGATGGGATTAGACAGCATGCCTTTTTTAGAAGACTTTATAGACACGATCACTTATATAAAGATGAAAGTGGTGTTTTGGGGAAAACGCCAAGTTGCAAATCTGAGGAGGAGAAGATATTCCATTAACCTTGTATCTACGAGGCTGTCTATTAATTTCAAATGATAAAGGGATGTCAGATAAAGCCAATTAGCATAAAACACTCTTAGTCAGCTTTGCAAACCTTCAACAAATAGCAACAAGAATGAAGGACATTTGGGGATGGAAGTTTTCCAAAGAACTATTAAAAGTGATTGTGTCTTCACTTTCTTTCATCTTGTATATTCTATGTGCCAGTCCTAAGGCAACTAGTAAATGATTTCCTAAATCCACTCTTCTTCCTGTCTTTTCTCTCCTTTGCGATTTAATGCCCTGGATCTCTTTGCAGAGAAGAGACAAATGGGGACACGTTCTTCTGGGGAAGGAAACATATAATTACACCCGATATCCACAATGTCTGGGAGTTCTGGACCTGCTGGGAAACTGCCATGTTTACGTTCATGGTGTAACTGTAGTGATGAGGTTTCTACCTGGGTGGTTTTGGTGATTAAAAGTGAGGATTGAGGTACAATAATGGGTGATAACTTTACAAATTGGGTTTGTATGGTGATGACCCTTTGTTTTCCAAATATATCCCTTCCTGGGTATATTATTGTAGGTAAAGGAGTGTTCACCTTATGCTTGGCTCTGGGTTAGTCAACACGGAAAACAGTGGGCATTTTAGGTACGGCGGCTTTCTTCTGTTATAAGGAATTGAGGACAAGGGTCATGCCTTATCTTTTGTTCCCCCAGTGCCTGGCATACAGTGGTTGTTCCAAAACAACTTTTGAAGAATAACTCCATATACATCAAACAAATAAGCAATGAGTAATATACCATAAATAATACATAACATAATATGTTATAATATCTACCAAAACATAATACTGACAATAAAAGCCAAGAAGAAGAAGGAAACAGGACACATTGAGAGTCCTTCATAGAAAATATAGAACTTGAGAAGCCGTTTGAATACTGGTTGCAAGAGAGGAACAGATGGCATTCCAGGGGACATGAATAAAGTAAAAATTACAGAGGTAGATGTGAATAAAGGATGCTTGCAAGATTAGTAGAACAGCCTTGCATTGGAAGTATAACGCATTCCTTTAGGGAAATAACGGCATCCATAGTACCTGTTACAGAGCATCTATTTATCTTGTTGCTTACCCTCCCCTAGACTCAGAAAAGGTGGCCAACAATGATAGCTTCATTCTCCTTACCAATGACTGATTAGTTTTGTCATGGGTATGTAAACCAGTCCTGCAGAAGGAGTTTGGGGTCTTCTGGAAAACGAGGGCTTCTTTACCTATTGAAGAGAAAGCCCATCACTGGGCAGTGTCCTGTTGGCAAGTGGTCTCTTAAGCTATGGCAGCCATCATGCACCCATGAGGAGAGACATCATCAAACACCAGACTAATGGGGCAAGAAAGATGGACAGTCCTAGGGTCTGTGACAGCGTGGTCCAGCCAATCCCGAAAACACTGGCCCTCAACTGACCAGGTGAGATATTGTGGCTGTTATCATTTAAGTCATTCTGGGATTGATTTATCTGTTGCGTCTGAAATCATCCTACACACCTAATTTCCCCCGAACAAAAAACTTTAGTGCCTTTGGCCCCACTAAATAATATAGAGAGAAGATAACAGTTATTATGATAACTATTTCTAGAATTTATTGAATGTTTACTACATACCTGAGGCTTCCCTTAGCATTCTACATTATTTAATCTATCACGAAAAGGGAGTATCTGTGTTAGTTAAAGCAATGCTACCTGCTCTAACAAACTCCAAAATGCATAGTGGCTTAAACACCATAGAAGCTTCCTTATTCATCCAAGTCCAGGATTAATATTCCTGATTGGCAGGCAGTTCTCCAAATGGAGATCCAGATATTCCCAGCTCTTTCCACATTGTTGCTCTGTCATTTCCAGTGTATGACTTCCTAGGATGTTCTGGACACTGACATCTAGCTGGCAAATGAGGAAAAAGGTGCAGAAGGAGCACCTATTTCCCAACTACATTAACAGAAAGCTACAAACATCAAACATTGCTGTTTTCCAGTAAGGGGGTAAGAAGCCCCTTTCAACTTTTTCCTTTACTGTTCCTTTTAGATTCTCTTTCCATGAAGTGCTGGTCTGAATTGCCAATAAAGTGAAGTTCAGTGTCTAGACTCCAATGGTGATTGCAGCCTGGTTCTAAAAGTTTTTCTTATGCTTTGTACCTGCATACAGGTGTCTCATTTAACCCAGCCCCTGGCATGGTGCCTGGAACAAGGTAGGAGGTACATTAATCGGGATTGAAAGTCCTCAGGACAACCTGCTCATTGGTGGGGATTAGTGTTCAGGTTTTCGGGATGAGGAAAGTGAGATTTCTAAAGCTTCTAGGGAAGAGAGAAATTAGCAGTGCAAGAAAGGTGTCTTCAGCCTTTAAACAAATGACTTTAATGAACTGAGGAGCAAAAACTTTTTTTTTTTTTTAAGACTTCTCCAGAACAGTGTGGAGATTTCTTAAAAAACTGGAAATAGAACTGCCATATGACCCAGCAATCCCACTCCTGGGTATACACACTGAGGAAACTAGATCTGAAAGAGACATATGCACCCCAATGTTCATCGCAGCACTGTTTAAAATAGCCAGGACATGGAAGCAACCTAGATGCCCATCAGCAGACGAATGGATGAGAAAGCTGTGGTACATATACACCATGGAATATTACTCAGCCATTAAAAAGAATTCATTTGAATCAGTTCTAATGAGATGGATGAAACTGGAGACCATTATACAGAATGAAGTAAGCCAGAAAGATAAAGACCAATACAGTATACTAATGCATATATATGGAATTTAGAAAGATGGTAATGATAACCCTATATGCAAAACAGAAAAAGAGACACAGATGTACAGAACATACTTTTGGACTCTGTGGGAGAAGGCGAGGGTGGGATGTTCTGAGAGAATAGCATCGAAACAAGTATACTATCAAGGGTGAAACAGATCACCAGCCCAGGTTGGATGGGTGAGATAAGTGCTCGGGGCTGGTGCACTGGGAAGACCCAGAGGGATGGGATGGGAAGGGAGGCGGAAGGGGGGATGGGGATGGGGAACACATGTAAATCCATGGCTGATTCACATCAAAGTATGGCAAAAACCACTACAATATTGTAAAGTAATTAGCCTCCAACAAAAAAAAAAAAAAAAAAAAAAAGACTTCTCCAGAAGTAGCAAAGGTTTTCTTCTTTTTTTAAGTGAGCAAACAAGATGAATAGGAGACCAGAGAGTCATAATGGACCAGTTCTACCAAGACTCACACAAAACCATGCCTCCCATTCAGAAAGTAATACATTTTTAACATCTAACCTAACTCACAGTCTAGAATCTGTGATTGTGTCTTACAAGCTATGGTTAACTATTGAGCCAGAGCTGCCAGCTCTAAAGCCAACAGGTCCAGACAGTGCTTCTCCTGTCTTGGAAGGTGAAGCCGTTCCTCAGTTCTAGCCCACTGTCAAGCAAAAAGCTGCTCCAGATGCCAGATTTTCCCATTTCCAAGAGAAGCTCAAATTCTCTACTTTTATATGAAATATTTTTGGTTTTAAATGTTGGAAACAAATCTAAAAGTTTTACAACTAGAGATCACAACATCACCCAGCTACAGGCTACATTTGACCACAGCACTCTGGTACTAGGCCTTCAAAACAGACCTTAGGAGAGCAGGATAAGTCACTGAAGCTGGGAGCAGCAGAGGTTCAAAGAGGAGGGTGTGAGCTGAAGTTCTAGCTTGGGGATGTGGCCTGGGATTTCTGGTCCCATCAGTGCTTATTTCTGGGATGCCAAGGGCATCCTGACCCAGATCCTGGTCCCTGAGCACCTCTTATCCCCAAGATGAGTCCTGGGGAAGCCAACCCACTTGTATGACTTTAGATAAAGCCCTGTAGATAAAGCTAGCTGACAACCCTCCCAGGCACATGTTGTATCTTGACATCTCTCTTAAGAATTGGAATCTTTAGTCCAGAACCTTGTGCAGTGGTGAGGAGTCTGATAAAGGGGTGCCTTGAAATAAGGAAAAGCAGAAATCTGTCTGGCGGAGTCCCTTATACTAGACTATGACCCTAGACCTGGCATCACTGACTGCTGGGGTAGAAGTGTTTACTATGCCTGTCCTACATTGTTTGGCATTGAGAATTGCATTTGGCAATTTGTAGGTGGTGACCAGACACCTGAGACACCAGGTCTCAAACTTGTGCCCTATTATGAATTTCAGGCTCTCTGAGTGAAAAGGGGACATAGTGAGCTGCAAAGTATTTGACCAGCACAGCTCAGATGAAGAACTAGGTATGAAATATTTTTTGCTATGGAAATTTCTTTTCCTGATATGTACTTCTGCTGCTGCTGCTAAGTCGCTTCAGTCGTGTCCGACTCTGTGTGACCCCATAGACAGCAGCCCACCAGGCTCCCCCTCCCTGGAATTCTCCAGGCAAGAACACTGGAGTGGGTTGCCATTTCCTTCTCCAATGCATGAAAGTGAAAAGTGAAAGTGAAGTTGCTCAGTCGTGTCCAACTCTTAGCGACCCCATGAACTGCAGCCTACCAGGCTCCTCCGTCCATGGGATTTTCCAGGCGAGAGGACTGGAGTGGGGTGCCATTGTCTTAATTGATGTCTTGCATTCAATAGACTTAAGTTCACTCTTTTTATATGGTCTGAGGAAGCTGCAAAAGTGTGTTCTTCAAACAAGTGAGATCAGTACAGGATTTCCAGTGAGTAATATTTACCTTTGTGATGTTTGAATAGCTTTGATCAGTGCAGTCAGAGAAGGCAATGGCAACCCACTCCACTCTTGCCTGGAAAATCCCATGGACGGAGGAGCCTGGTGGGCTACAGTCCATGGGGTCACAGAGAGTTGGACACAACTGAGTGACTTCACTTTCACTTTTCACTTTCATGCATTGGAGAAGGAAATGGCAACCCACTCCAGTATTCTTGCCTGGAGAATCCCAGGGATGGGGGAGCCTGGTGGGCTGCCGTCTATGGGGTCACACAGAGTCAGACACGACTGAAGTGACTTAGCAGCAGCAGCAGATCAGTGCAGTTGGTGACTGCAGCCACAAAATTAAAAGAGGTTTGCTCCTTGGAAGGAAAACTATGACAAACCTAGGCAGTGTGTTAAAAAGGAGAGACATCACTTTGCCAACAAAGGTCTGTATAGTCAAAGCTATGATTTTTCCAGTAGTCATGTACAGATGTGAGAGTTGGACCATGAAGAAGGCTGAATGCCAAATAATTGATGCTTTCGAATTGTGGTGCTGGAGAAGACTCTTGAGAGTCCCTTGGACTGCCAGATCAAACCAGTCAATCTTAAGGGAAATCAACCCTGAATATTCATTGGAAGGACTGTTGCTGAAATTGAAGCTCCAATCCTTTGGCCACATAATGTGATGAGCCGACTCACTGGAAAAGATCCTGATGCTGGGAAAGATTGAAGGCAGGAGAAGAGGATGACAGAGGATGACATGATTGGATGGCCAATGGACTCAACAGATATGAAATTGAGCAAACTCTGGGAGGTAGTGGAAGACAGAGGAGCCTGGCATGCTGCAGTCCACAGGATCACAAAGAGTCAGACATAATGATTGAACAACAAACTAGCTTGATCATTTGTATGATTGCAATCTCTTGAGAATGAGTTGTGCTTATAATCTCTGGAAAAATCCTGCTGTCATGGCTTCATATCACTGTGGAAGAAGTGCTGTGGGGATCTCTACAGAAATATGTTTATACTTTAACTGCCAGCCATTTTCTTAAAAATTATATAAAGCATCAACAATAGTAAAACCTGTTGGGCCACCTTGCCTGGCAGGTGTGTAGTTTGCAGGTGGGTACTGGTTAGTCAGAAAGTTGAACTGAGTCAAAGACAAGTATAATGTTTGATGCATATTTTATATCTTGGATTTATTTCTGAACACAACAGAATGGTGTTAGATCCACACATTTGAAATATTTGTAAGAGTCTACTAATGACATACTGGATGCTATTTGTCCAACTTGACTAGCATTCACTGGCTGTAATGGACAGACATTGATTGCAGGTTGTGTGATATGTGTGAGCTTTCTCATTTTACGCTATTTAGAGAACAATCATAAGAGTTTACAAAAGATCAGAGTGATGACTCCATTTTCAAATAGTTTTGGTTTTGCAATAAAAGATTACCGAGAATTTGAAAATGGAGAGTGACATATGTATGCTACATGTATGCATTTGTATGTATTTCAAAGCTAAATGTGATTTCAAAAAGAAAAGTATAAATTTTATTAGTTTCAAACAAAATCCTATGTGGCTTTATGGATAGGATCAGAATTTTCTTACTAATAAAGTTGATACCATCTTTTAGTGTGAGTAATAACTTACTGCTACACTTTGTGGGTTAGAGTGAATTTTGTGAAAAATACAATGATGAAATGTGACCTAAAACATTTTTCCTCCTTGCTCTACTCTATTCTTTAACAAATGTGTTAAAAGAAGTTAAAGTAATGGTCAAAAAGAAGAAGTTTCAATATTCAAATTCTAAGACAAGCTTCTAAGACTCTTTTGAATGAATTGTTTTTCCTCCCTTAGTCTGAAATGTGGGGAAGCTCTACGAGTAAGCTCTCTTTTGAATACATTTCTTCGGGCATCCCAGGTGGTGCTAGTGGTAAAGAACTCACCTGCCAATGCAGCAGACATAATAGACAGGGTTCAATCCCTGGGAAGATCCTCTGGAGGAGGAAATGGCAACCCTCTCCAGTGTTCTTGCCTGGAGGCTCACATGAATAGAAGAGCCTAGTCGGACAGGACTGAATAGACTTAGCATGCACGCACTTTTGATCGCACATTTTCAAAACACATTCTTTAGGACCTGATAGGCTATTGTATCATTTCAGATTCTAAACCAACAATTATGCTCCATGTTGTCAAAAATCAGAAAGTTGAAAGCGGTGAAAAGAAAGTAAGCTGATTTACTTGTATGACTTTGTTTTCCAGTATTGCATTTTAGAAGTTTACTACTATCAAAAAGCCACTAAGAAGTAAAACAAATACCCAAGATGCTCAAAATGCATTAATTTTCCTAAACCAGCAGTTCTTCAAAAGTGGCAAGTTGTTTTAGATGTTTTTCTTAATTTGGGAAGGAGTTGTGAAATAAAACTTTGCTTTTTAGGAATTTAATGACCTGGTTATATTCTAATCCTTCAAAGAAACACTCCCAAGAGTCCTTAATTAGAATTGATTTCTCTGTTCTCTGTGTCCTTCATGCTATTAAAAAGTCTTTTAGAGGACAGAAAAAAAAGAGGGATTTAATAAACCAAAAGTTATGTCCTTAAAAAGATCAATGAGACTGACAAGACTTTAGTTAGACTAACCAAGAAAAAAGAGAAGACACAACTAAAATAAAAAAATGAAAGTAGGTTGTTACTACCCACCTTTAAGAAAACAAAATGGATTAAAAGAACACCATGAACAATTAATTGTAGGCCAACAAATTAAATTATCCAGATGAAATAGATAAGTTCTTAGAAAGACACAAATAACCAAAACTGATGCAGAAGAAATAAAAATTTAAATAGATCGAGAACAAGAGATTGACCCAGTAATCAAAGCTTCCAACAAAGAAAAGTCTAAGGACAACAGCTTCACTGGTAAATTCTTTCAAATATTTAAAAAAGAATTAATATCAATCTTACTTAAACTCTTCCAAAAAATTGAATAGGACAGAACACTTCCTAATTCTTTCTATGAGGCCAATTTACTTTATGAGGCCAATTTACTTTAAAACCAAGGTCAGATAGACATTTTACAAGGAAAAATTTTACAGATAATAGCTGTTATGAATATAGATGCAAAAACCACCAACGAAATTAGCAAACTGAATCCAATAGCAGATTCAGAAGGATTATACACAGCAAAGTGGGATTTAAACTAAAAATGTAAGACAATCATTGTAATGCACCCCATTAATTGAGTGAAGAGGGAAAAAGAAAAAACACACTATCCTCTCTACTGACACAGAAAACATGTTTGATAAGATCCAACACATAGATAAAAAAACATAGAAAACTAGGAACTGAAAGCAACTTCCTTAACGTGGTAAAGGGCATTCATGAAAAACTCATAGCTAACATTGTACTCAATGTTGAAAGACTAAGCACTCTCCCTAAAATGAGGAATAATGTAATGGTGCCTACTTCCAGCAGTGCAATTCAACATTGTACTGGAAGTTGTAGCCAGCTTAGTTAGGCAAGAAAAAGAAATAGAAGACATCCAAAAGGAAAGGAAGAAGAAAAACTCTCTATTTATAGATTACATGGTCCTGTTGCTGCTGTTCCTGCTAAGTTGCTTCAGTCATGTCTGATATGTAGAAAATTCCAAAGAATACACATACACACGTAACACAAAGTACTTGAGCTAATAAATGAATTCATCAAAGTTGCATGGTACAAGAGTAACACAAAAACTAATATAGTGCTTCTTGTCTCTAGCACTGTACTATCGAAAAGAAAAATTTAAAAATACTTATATTTACAAAAGCATCCAAAGAATAATATATATACCTAGTTAGTAACTTTAACCAAGGAGATAAAAGACTTGTACACTAAACATTATAAAATATTTGTAAGAGAAATTAGACTTAAACAAATGATCATACATAGCTGTTCATGGATTGGAAGACCTAATAGTGTTAAGATGATAACATGACACAAAGTACTCTACAGAGAGGATGGAGTCTAACAAAATTCCAGCAGGCTTTTTTCATAAGTAGAAAAGATGATCCTCAAATTCATACGGACTTGCAAGAGACTCTAGATAGCCAAGACAATGTCAAAAAAAGAAGAACAAAGCTGAAGGATTCACTTTCTGATTTTAAAACTTCTGACAAAGCTACAGTAATCAAAACAGTTTGGTACTGGCATAAGGATAGATATATAGACTAATGAAATAGGACTGAAAATCCAAAGGCAAACCCATACATTTACAGCCAACTGATTTCTTGACAAGGGTGTCTTGACTGGGCGTGAACAGGATGTTTTATGCTGTACTTCATCAGTTTTGTTTGTACTTGATACTGAGTGGTCTCATTAAGCTCTATGCTCTGAGTGTGAGTATTTATTTGTCAATTATTACCTTGCAGCCAGCTCTATGTGGTCTACAGAAATGGAAGAGTGGGTGAAGCACTCTCTCTAAGCCTTCTGCTACGCTGAAAATGTGGTGACCTGACAAATTTTCATAGGCTGCTACCTGACTAACCAACTGCCTGTTCAGGTTAACCTTTCTCAGGGTTAACCTTCAGAGAGTGAAAGTTTTGTGTTATATATGCAAAGACGTCTTCATGAGTAGGCTTACCAGCTTTAGCAAATAAAAATACAGGATACAGTTAAATGTGACTCTCGGAAAAACAATGATTAACCTTCTTTCAAGCATGCCTTAAATATTATATAAAAATCCTGTATTTTATCTGACAATACTCCTAATGTTGCAACTTGTTTAGACTAAAATAGAGGCCAGTCTGTTTTCAGACATGCTTTTTTCTAAAATCTATATACAGTTTTAATTTCTTGTCTTCATCCAGTTTTAATATTTTCTTGCCTCAAAGTAGCTGAATGTGATAGGCTACCATTAAAGGGATATCTTATTGTTTCCTATACCAAGTCTGAAGAATGATCTACAGATGCTGACAGATGGTCCACAATAAGAGAAATCATTAAAAATAGTTCGAGACTACAGACAAACATCTCTGTGACAGTGCTCAGTCATGTCTGACACCTGGCAACCCCGCGGACTGTAGCTCTCCAGGCTCCTCTGTCCATGGGATTTTCCCAGCAAGAACAATGGAGTGAGTTGCCATTTCCTCCTCCAGGGGATCTTCCCAACCCAAGGATCAAATCCATGTCATCTGTATCATCTTTTGCATTAGCAGGAGGATTCTTTACCACTGAGCCACCTGGGAACCCCACTGTTCAGTTCAGTCGCTCAGTCATGTTCAACTCTTTGTGACCCCATGAATCACAGCACATCAGGCCTCCCTGTCCATCACCAGCTCCTGGAGTTTACTCAAACTCATGCCCATCAAGTCGGTGATGCCATCCAGCCATCTCATCCTCTGTCGTCCCCTTCTCCTCCTGCCCCCAATCCCTCCCAGTATCAGGGTCTTTTCCAATGAGTCAACTCTTCACATGAGGTGGCCGAAGTACTGGAGTTTCAGTTTCAGCATCAGTCCTTCCAATGAACACCCAGGACCGATCTCCTTTAGGATGGACTCGTTGGATCCCCTTGCAGCCCAAGGGACTCTCAAGAGTCTTCTCTAACACCATAGTTCAAAAGCATCAATTTTTCAGCCCTCAGCTTTTTTCACAGTCCAACTCTCACATCCATATATGACCGCTGGAAAAACCATAGCCTTGACCAGATGGACCTTTGTTGGCAAAGTAATGTCTCTGCTTTTTAATATGCTATCTAGGTTGGTCATAACTTTCCTTCCAAGGAGTAAGCGTCTTTTAATTTCATGGCTGCAGTCACCATCTGCAGTGATTTTGGAGCCCCCCCAAAATAAAGTCTGACACTGTTTCCACTGTCTCCCCATCTATGGTAGTATTCAAACATAAAAAAATAAAGTGATAGATTTGTGAGTTTTTAAAATATCTTGTCAATGTATTTAATCATGTAAGTAACTTTGTCACTTTCATGCACCATATTATAAATTTTGGACAATAATGGCTTTGGATGTGACATTTTGGGACAATTCCCTGGTGACTTAAATGGTTAAGAATCTGTCTGCAACACAGGAGACCTGGTTTCAATCCCTGGGTTAGGAAGATCCCCTGGAGAAGAGAATGGCTACCAACCCCAGTATTCTTGCCTGGAGAATTCCATGGACAGAGGAGCCTGGCAGCTTACAGTCTATGGAATCACGGACTCAGACATGGCTGAACGACTAATACTTTCTTTCTTCTTTCTTTTCTCCCCTTATTTACCACTCCAGATTTTTACAGCTCTCTGCTGCATGAACATGGATATAATCATGCCTTCACAATTTGCATATTATAAGCACAATTTGCCAGAGAAGGCAATGGCATCCCACTCCAGTACTCTTGCCTGGAAAATGCCATGGACGGAGGAGCCTGGTAGGCTGCAGTCCATGGGGTCGCGAAGAGTCGGACACGACTGAGCAACTTCGCTTTCACTTTTTACTTTCATGCACTGGAGAAGGAAATGGCAACCCACTTCAGTGTTCTTGCCTGGAGAACCCCAAGGATGGGGGAGCCTGGTGGGCTGCTGTCCATGGGGTCACACAGAGTCGGACACGACTGAAGTGACTTAGCAGCAGCAGCAGCAAGCACAATTTGCATATATAAATTTGCACAATTTGCATATATGAAGAATAAGAAGGAAAAATATAAGATCAGTAACAATTCATTCTAATATTTCTATTTGTAATTGACATTTTTCTCATTTAAAAATCAATAGAACATTTTAGAGTTATTTTCAATGCGATGAGGCAGAATTTGGTGTGACCTAACATTTCTCTTAATTATCCCAGTGAGACTTTTGAGAATTTGGGGATGTGACACATTTAGATTCCACGCTATTTTATCTTTTATTTCAATTGGTTGGTGTGATTGAAAAATGAACAGAAATGATAAATCAGAAAAATTTTGGTTCCTCTAGGTAAGAGAAAGGTTGGTAGGAAAAGTCAAACGTTCTCAGAGAGATTTCTGTAGGTGGTAAACAGTACCACATTTTCTCTCTTGACTACTATAGAAACATATCCTCCCCAAAATCATAACTGCAAATGTCTCCTGTTTACGGCTTGTCAGAACTGCTGTAATTCGGGCAACCTTCACACACTTGGTAGAACAGGTGCCATTTTTATCTTCAGAGACTAGCACAGAATAGACCCTCAAACAACTGAGTATCATCATTTACTTTTGCTTTTATCACTGTTTCTTTTTTTTTCCCCCATTTATTTTTTTATTAGTTGGAGGCTAATTACAACATTGCAGTGGTTTTTGTCATACATTGAAATGAATTAGCCATGGATTTACATGTATTCCCCATCCCGGTCCCCCCTCCCACCTCCCTCTCCACCCCATCCCTCTGGGTCTTCCCAGTGCACCAGGCCCGATATCACTGTTTCTTTTAATGCTTGTTTATTCCTTTTTACATTGGTTCATTTATGAGCCAACACAAACATGAAATTAGTACTCAGCTACCTATGAATGAAAACAGCGCTAATTCTCTCCTTAATACGGGGGCCCCATCTTCTACTGCCCCCTGCTGGCTGTAACTATTACAAGGCGGGAGCAGTCACCGTAACTATCTCTCAGAACTTACTCATAACTGACATCTACAAAGTCAGTTTCAAAGCCCACTGCGCAATGTTGTGAGAAAGGCAGAGGACATCCTCCAGTGGTGCACCAGGCTCCACTCTGCTCTCACCTACTCTTCACAGGAACCTCTGTTACAGAGATGAGGAAACCGAGGCATGAATAAACTGGGTGAAGGTCAGACAGCTGGTGAGTAGGGGCGTTGGATTTCAAAATAAAGTGACATCAGGAACTTATCTGACTGATTCACAGTTGAAATGGTGTTACGTGAATCATCCCTTCATAAGAAGAAGGTCTGCCACTGTTCAGTATTGAGTACCTGGGACACAGTATACAGCAGGCGCTTAATGAATAGTGGTAGAATGAAATGAATTATCATACATGTGGATGTTTCCAGTAAAGTCAGTACTCAGAGGGTGCTCACCCAGGTTCCTCCCTGGCCCCACTTCCCCCAACACCAAACCCACTTTAAGTATATTAAATAAGCAGGACATCAATAACTAAAGTAAAGGACTTCTTGGTTAAGGAAAAAAAAAAACTAAAATAAGGGGATATAGGTGTGTGTATAGGTGGTGCTAGTGGTAAAGAATCTGCCTGCCAAGGCAGGAGACCTAAGAGACACGGGTTCCATCTCTGGGTTGGGAAGATCCCTTGGAGGAGGGTATGGGAACTCACTCCAGTATTCTTGCCTGGAGAATCCCATGGACAGAGGAGCCTGGCAGGTTACATACAATCCATAGAGTCACAAAGAGACAGACACAACTGAAGCGACTTAGCATGCATGCACACATACATATATATTCCTTGATGGCTCAGTGGTAAAGAATCCACCTGCCAATGCAGGAGACTCAGGTTTGATCCCTGGATTAGTAAGATTCCCCCGGATAAGGAAATGTCAACCCGCTCCAGTAGTCTTGCCTGGGAAGTCCCACGGACAGAGGAGCCTGGTGGACTACAGTGCATGGGATCCCAAGAGTTGGATGTGACTTGGGGACTAAACAACAACTATATATAAATGTATGTATGTGTGTGCGTGTGTATGTCCATATATATGACACATATAGTCACCACCATAACTAGTTTGGTGAACCATAACTAGTTCAATCAATCTAGAACTAATCCTGAATCTCTGTGGCAAACATTCTAAAGTAGTATGACAGACTAACCTCTCTTCAATTTACTCCCTCAGGCCTAAATTGAGCAGCTTATACAATTTATGAGGTTTCCAGGACAGCGTTTTGCTTGGCTGCAATATCTTGTGTGAGCAAAATAGACTGAATTTGGAATGATGTTAAACTTAGGGTCAATGCAGGGTTCAAAAGAAAATGAAGTTTTGCAAAGGAACATGGGCCCGATTGCTCCTCCAACCTGGAGTGTTAAGGGATAAAGCAAATCCCCCAAATACAAAATGTGTTTGAAGGTAATTTTTTATTGAAGTCTCTTGTCTTAACATGTGGTTGTAATATGTAAAAAAAAAAAAAAAAAAAAAGCTGTGAGTTCTACCTTTGCAGTTATAGCTCCACAAATGTTTTTAAATAAATGCTTCATCAGTTTGATGTAAAATTGGGAATGGTTTACACAGAATCTGGCAATCAGACATCTGTGTATCTGGTGTCTCTTGACACTAACAACCCTAATACAGATGTAACATAACTACAAAATTAAAAATCAAATCCAAAAGTTAATACTGTATGGACTTAACTCTGCCCCAAACCCTGGTGGACAATAGTCTGATTTGTAAGGCACCAGGCTTTTCTACTTCAACAAAGATTTTTGTATGCTTGTTTTTATTTTTGGTTTCGCCTTTCACATTTACTAAGGTTCTACATTCCAGTATTTCCTGGTTTCCTAAAGAATAATATCGCATTTGATTCTCATTCCTGAAAATTATCATGCTTTTATTATTACCTGGTGGAGAAAGACCAGAGCCAGCCAGCACCAAAGGAGAAGGAGCTGTTCTGTTCCATATGGTTTATGGACCTTTTGTTTTTTCCTTGGAGAGATTTCCAAACCATACCTTGGCTGGCACTGCTGATTGGGTGTTGAATGATCTCCGTTCAGTTCTGTCGCTCAGTTGTGTCCAACTCTTTGAGACCCCATGGACTGCAGCATGCCAGGCTTCCCTGTTCTTCACCAACCCCTGGAGCTTGCTCAAACTCATGTCCATTGAGTCGGTGATGCCATTCAACCATCTCATCCTCTATCGTCCCCTTCTCCTCCTGCCTCCCAGCATCAGGGTCTTCCCCAGCATCAGGGTCTTTTCCAATGAGTCAGTTCTTTGCATCAGGTGGCCAAAGTATTGGAGCTTCAGCATCAGTCCTTTCAATGAATATTCAGGATTGATTTCCTTTAGGATTGAATGGTTTGATCTCCTTGTAGTCCTAGGGACCCTCCAACATCACAGTTCAACAACAGTTCTCCAACACCACAGTTCAAAAGCATCAATTCTTCAGCGTTCAGCTTTCTTTATGGTCCAACTCTCACATCCATTCATGACTACTGGAAAAACCATAGCTTTTACTAGATAGACCTTTTTCAGCAAAGTGGAATGATCCAGATGCAGATATATAGGTGGCTAGGTTTCCCAGGTGGCCCTAGTGGTAGAGAACCTGCCTGCCAAGGCAGGAGACATAAAAGACGTGGGTTTGATCCCTGGGTCAGGAAGGTCCTCTGGAGGAGGCAAGGCAACCCAGTCTAGTATTCTTGCCTGGAGAATCCCATGGACAGAGGAGCCTGGCGGGCTACAGTCCATAGGGTCATAGTGAGTCAGACATGACTGAAGCGACTTAGCACGCATACACACACAGGAGATGCGGTCTTCAGGAGGCAGTGGCTTGGTTTATAGCATTTTGGAGCACCAGCATGAAGCACTCAGTTTTGTATTCCAGGTCCCTAGACATGTAGGTGTTTATTAAGAATTTGTGGATTAAATGACTCCTCTTTCCCCATCACAGGACCCTTGCTTAGCATGTTCCAGTGGCGCCTGGGTCTCTCTTGGTCACTGCTTTTTCTCCATCTCAAGGGCAAGGCTCTTGGCTGCCTCTGTCCTTCTCTCAGAGGCCTGGATCACGCTGTTACTGCGTGCAGTTTCCATTGACTGTCGGGGCCTCTGACCCCGCTTTCACCTCCTCTCCCCTCTCCTGCACTGCCCTCCCACTCCGGCTTTGCAGCGTCCTCCTTCCTGTCTGCTGGCTGCTTTTATCATGGAGCCATTCCAAAAATGCAAGTATTCGGAATACCGGGTAAGTTCTATTCAGGAGCAGCGGCTGGTTTTGTGTCCTACTGCGGATCAGCTTGTGGTGTGTGTTCGCCACGGCCTGGTTTATTTGTTTCTAAGCACCAGGGAGGAGAAGGGTGCTGGTGCTCACTGGGCAGTCCATGGCAATCCTCAGAATTATTGGTGAAGAATAGACATGGGCCTTCAATAGGAGTGAAAAAGGGAATCTTCATCTGAGAGCCATAAGCTCTTCCTTTTAGGCCCGGTTTTTGAGTCACTTTGGAAACATTTCTGTAGAATTTTTCATTTTTAAAGATTAATTTTATCTATTTATTTTTGGTTGCGCTGGGTCTTTGTTGCTGTGTGGGCTTTTCTCTAGTTGCGGTGAGGGGGGCTGCTCTCTAATTGCGGTGCTCAGACTTCTCATTGCAGTGGCTTCTTTTGTTGCTGAGTATGGGCTCTGGGCACGTTGGCTCAGTCGTTGTGGCTCACTGATTTAGTAGCTCTGTGGCCTGTGGGATCTTCTCAGACCAGGGATCGAACCCATGTCTTCTGCATTGGCAGATGGATTCTTTATCACTGGGCCAACAGGGAAGCTCTGAGTTTTTCATTTTATTTTAAAAAAAAATTGTTTATTTATTTGTCTGTGCTGGGTCTCAGTTGCAGCATGCCAGATCTTTAGTTGTGCCAAGCGAACTCTTAGTTGTGGCATGTGAAATATAATTCCCTGACCAGGGAACAGACCTGGGCCCTGTGCGTTGGGAGTGCAGAGTCTTAACCCCTGGACCACCAGGGAAGGTCCCTGAAGAGTTTTTCCTTGTTAATCTTATAATTTCTGCAAAGATATTGTGGATGTGCTAAAGTTAGTCTAGGATGTGTTTTATTTCAAAGAAGAAATGAGAGTATGCTGGGACTCAATACCCATCCCCTCCATGTACTCCTAATAAAATTTCATGAAAGAATTGTTACTAATTTTTGATTTACAGCTAAGAAACTTCAGGCCTTTAGGTTTCGCAACTAGTGAACTTTGGTATGCCAGAATTGATCAGGGCTTGGTAAAATCTAGACAGAGGGAAACACAGAGGGCACCTTCTCCCTTCGTGGAACATAGGCTGGTGGGCAAAAAGGCCTGACCCAAAGTGCAAAAATCCATCCATCCTGCCGGTAAACCTGCCCACATAGACCCCCCTCCAGGCAGATGATTTTATACTGATCAAAGAAGGGGTTCCATGGGGCTGACCCAGGAATTCACATGGAAACCAGGTAAATAAACCTATATTGAAGTTATGTAAGAAAAAAAATTTAGTTGCCATTATTCAAAACCACTTAGAATATCCCAGTGGATAGGTAAGTGATTTTGCTACCTGTGTAGGGAATACTACCTACTCTAGAAAAACATATTTAATATTCATTGGTCTCCAAAATAAAAAAGACACAGAAAAAAAAATTCCATACCAGTTCTGTTTAATGGCTCTCAATTTCCTTTAAAATACATAGATCCTAATGTATGTTTTGACTGCCTCTTGATGTTATCATTCTTTCTGCATTAGGATACGCTTGGCATAATTGAAATGGCAAGATTTATTTGTGGCTATATATTTTATACTTTCTACTTAGGCTCTCAATTCTCCCAACTGTAGAGAAAGGTAAGTACATTATTTGCACAATCAAAAGTGCTTCTTATCTCTTTCTCTACATTTGGAAGATGACTTGGAATTCTGAGGAGTGCATTTGCGACCCACAACGTGGAAGTCACAGTGTTGAATTGATTCTTGCTCAGATTGTTTTACTTGTTAAGCTGCTTCCGGCTTAGGCAGCAGAGAACAGAGATCGGCCAGAATTTAAGTCTAAATCTGTTTTGCTAGGCTTGCATATTAACACCAATATAATGAAGTCACAATAAATTATACAAAGCATTTGGAATGGATATGGTGGCTGTTTCAACTTGTGAAAAACTCACTATTCCCTTGTGTTTTGCAGCTAATGTACTTCATTGTGGCAACCTAGAAATGACTCAGTTTGGAGATACACACTTTATCTTCCTTATTTTTGAGCCATTCAAGGATTATTTGAATTTCCACTTAAATATGTCCTCTCATTTTATCAGGTCCTAGAAATTGAACACTTTAAATTTTTGAATGCTTAGTGGAAATAAAATTTTTTTCTCTAAGTAATATATTTGAATTTCCACACAGTCCAAATATTCTTATATATTTGTCAATATTTTGAAATGAAGTATTGCAAAAGGCAATATATATATAATATTTATCTATCTATCAAGAGTAATTAGCAATAGGGAAGTTCTTTGCAGACTCTGAATAAAGAAGCTTTATGAAAACAACACTTTCTTCAGAGGAGATTATTATAGTCTGTACCTCAAAATTGTCTTGAAAAGGAGCCCAAGAGGCAGTTTCACAGTAGGTAAGCATTGGCTAACTCCTGATCCAATATTGGAGCAATGAGATAGGTGCTAAATGACACTTAAAAGGGCATTAACTGACACCAATATCACACATAGAAGACATTTTAAATATTAAAACTTAGTACTTTCTAATCTTGAAGGAAATGGATGAGAAAAGAAAAGATTTATAGAATTAACTATAAATATTTGACATGTCTGAACATCAAATATAGATATAAAACCAAAACACAAAGGACACATTAGGAAATACACATGGTGAATAACAGAATGTTAATAAGAATTTCCATAGTTGAAACAAAAAAAAGTCAAAAAAATTTACAAAGGATTTTAAAACATATAATTAAAGAAGAAGAAATAGAAATAATTAGAACATGCGTGAAAAACACTTTAATCTCTCTAGGAATTGAATACATGCAAAGTGAGTATACCCAAAGTAATACATCTTTTTAATCTATCAAATTAGCAAATATAAAGAAATCATAGGGATCAAAGCTGACAAGGGCGGGACTTGTCGGCACACTCATACTCTGCTGAGTACATGTATAAATTGTTACAGCCTTTCTGGAAGACATTTTAGCGATTTATATCAAGAGCAGTTTGTATAGAGAGTTCTTTAAAAAGTAAAAATAGGGTTACCATATGATCCAGCAATCCCACTTCTAGGCATATATCCAGGAAAGATGAAAACTGTAAATTGAAAAGGTGCATGCATCTCAATGTTCATAGCAACACTATTTACAATAGCCAAGACTTGGAAGCAACCTAAATGTCCATTGACAGATGAATGGATAAAGAAGATGTGGTATATGTGAGTGAGTGTGTGTGTATTCCATTGTGTATACCTATGTATACACAATTAAATAGTACTCAGCCATAAAAAAGAATGAAATAATACCATCTGCAGCAACATGGATGGGCCTAGAGATTATCATACTAAGTGAAGTAAATCAGAAAAAGACAAATACTGTGTGCTATCACTTATAGGTGAAATCTAAAATATGATCCAAATTCACTTTACAAACCAGAAACAGAATCACAGACATAGAAGACAAACTTATGGTTACCAGAGGGAAAAGGGAGAGGGATAAATTAGGAGTCTGGGACTAGCAGGTACAAACTATTATACATAAAATAAGTAAACAACAAGGACCTGCAGTATAGCACAGGGAACTATATTCAACATCCTATAATAAACCATAATGAAAAAGAATATATACATATATATACATACATAGATGCGTTGTGTGTGTGTAACTGGATCACTTGGCTGTATACCAGAAACTAACACCACATTGTAAATCAACTATGCTCCAATAATAAATAAATAAAAATAAGTTTTTAAAGATGCCATAAATTCTAAAGAAATACAATTTAAAACTTTCGTTACGTGATGGATTGTGAAGTGAAAAGAAAATTGAATGATTAGTAACATCCTCACACCTATTAATCCCAAAGAAGTTCTGTTGAAGGGACTCATTTTGCTGTTTGCATTGGCTGCGATTGGGAACTGCACATAGGGACTTAATGTGGGTTGAAAGGCACTCACTGCTCAGGGTCACAGGAGAATCTGCATTGGGCATCAGTGTCCTTGGCTTTTTGGGAACTTTGGAGTCTAATTTCCTGACTCTTTTGGACCCTTTGCCATCAGAGTGCCATTTGGGCATAAACATGTACTTTATATGGTCTCTTCTAAGAAGTGTAAATAGCTAATGGCATAGGCATTTCATTTTTATATTTGGGATATTCATTTATAAAGACAACTCTCTTTTCCCCCAACGTGTTCTAGGTTATTAGCATTTTAGCAGGGGATCAAATTCAAATGCAAGTTCCTTGGTTTTCTTCGGTTCATCAGATAAAGAAGTTGAGCCATGATTAAGCGTTGAAACTGATATATTTTAGATACAAAATTCTTGTTAGAATTTAATGGCAGGTATTAAGAAAAGGTCTTTTGACCTCTGAAAACCCCTCCAGGGAACATTTAGAATTTGTAAGTGGTTACCAGTGTTCTTCCTTGTGTCAATGAAAGTGATTCTTAGGAATGAATGAATTCCTTAAGAATTCTTAGTAATTCTTAGGAACTAAAACTACCATTCTTAGTTTATGGTAGTAAAACTTTTGGATTAATTGGGTGATGAATTTAATGAAAATTAACCATAGTGTTTAAACCTACATCTTTTGAAGGTAAGGAACAAATATGAGGATACTCTTCATTTACAATATCTTAGTTTATTAAAATGTATAATAGTTATGTAATCAAAGTGGAATATTATATATATGTTCTTTTACTCATTGTTGTTTGAGTTTCAGAAAACATGCACATGCATACTTAGTTGCTCAGTCATGTCTGACTTTTTGCTACCCCATGGACTGTAGCCCACCAGGCTCCTCTGTCCATGGGATTCTCCAGACAAGAATGCTGGAGTGGGTTGTCATGCTCTCCTCCAGGGGATCTTCCCAACCTAGAGATCGAACCAAGGTCTCCTGCATTGAAGGCGGATTATTTATCAACTGAGCCACCAGGGAAGTTATCAGTCTGATAAAATTGGCACTGGTTGTAGCTCAGAATTGCAAAGTTAAAGACCCAGGGCTCATATTCTGGGTTGTCAAAATATCAAATAATCACTTAAGAATTCTTGGCTTGTGTTTTACAGTTATTTTTTTGGACTTGGCCATTAAAGAAAATCAAAATAGCTCTTTGCACTTTAGCCACCCTTTATGATTTTTAGTACTTTGCTATAGATCACGAACTAATACTCCCAAAATATTTCTTTGTGAAGCAGAAAAATAAAAGCCTAATTTAAAATTGGATGCCTTGAGGCAGAGAGTAGATACTAGAAATACATTGTGAGTGAGCGACAAGCTTGGGACTAACTCCAGATCCTGTGTCCTCAGCAGGTCCTGGAGTGAGAAAGGCAGTCCCGGAACCCGCACAAAGGGGAATTCTTGAGTCATTCTCCTTTCTTCACCTTCTAGTAAGATGAAGGGCAGAGAACTCCATGCTATTGTGTTAGGAGACACGTATTTGTTTCCATTTCTTTCAAATTTGGAGCAGGGGCTGGATTTATGATATTGTCAACGAACGACCCAAAATACTGTTTTTATTTTGATTTGATCGTATGACTGCTTCATCTCCTGCTCCATGTATTGGAATGCATGGGAGGGTGTTGTCCTCTAGCTGACCTTTTCCAAAATCGAATCCCGAGTCTAAAAGCTGTAACCTAAAACCCAAAATCGTTGGCCTTAAAGAAGTTTCCCTGAGAGAATTAGTCCATTCCTTTTTCATTTCTAAAGGCATGTGCCTCGTGCACACATTCGGAAAGTGTGGTATCCTTGGTCTCAACCCTCCCTGAGCTTCAGGATGCGTGGATAAGCAATAATCTCTCAGTTCCAACTTGATTGGAGCCTGAACCCAATCTTACCCGAAATTAGTTTTCAAATCCAAATGCAATTAAAAACAGATGTTTCCAAGCAGACTGAAAAAGGTTGTTTAAAAAAAAAAAAAACAACACCAGGTTCACTGCCTTTAGAATCAGTTGACTATTCTAGGTATTTGTAATCAATAGAAAGGGAGGAGAAATGAGTTTCTTCCACAAAGTTCACTCTCCTTTCCTTCCACACTGAGCCCTCCAAAGGCTCGGCATCAGTACCTTTTGAAGAGGTGTGTTATGATTTGCCAGGCTGAGCTTTTCTGCCTGATCCACTTTCTAATCTATTCCAGGTCAAGACAGATTTGCATTGTGAGTTAGACACTTCATAATTCTTATTGCTGAGAATGAGTTTCTACCAATAAAAGTAGGGACACATAAAAATAACTTGTTACTCCAAAGTACTCGAATATTAAAGATTCTTAGACAGAAAGTTTCATTTAGCACATGCTTTAAAATTCCTTCTAAAGCTAGCCTAATGGCAATTCAGGAAACATTAGTGAGTTTTGGAAGGTTTTTTTTCCCCCGTTGAATCAAAACCCCATTAAAGTATGCAGAGTAGGGAAAAGGAGGAGAAAGCTTACTTGTGGACAAATAGTACCCATGAACTTTAATGCATTAAAATGGATTCATAAGTTCTTCTAAGATGAAAACCATGTGTCCAATTACTGTGAGATTCACCACTCCTTACAAGTTCAGAGCAGACAATCCTCATCTCCTTGTCTTAAAATGAATATGTCTATTTTCAGAATAATTTTCAGCATGAAGTCTGGTCCACCATTTGACTTTTAATCTCTTCTTTTATCCCTGGAATCTTGCATTCCTGGTACACTTCATCTTTTTGTGTGTGGAATAATATCCTTCAAAAATCTTTGATGCATTGGTGAATTAAAAGAAAAAAAATGAGATGTAAGTGCTTGCTCTATTTGTCATTTTTAATACATTTTGAGTCACTTGATTTATGATTAAGCATTTCTTGGGAGAGGAGAATGTTTAAGGTGGTATTTTGAGCTCCATTTAAGGCAATTTAGTTGTCATCAGGCCTCCTCACCCCATAACCTTTGTAAGACCTTGCTTCATAAATTGGACCCAAACAATTGGCTTGTGTTTCGAGGAGACAAAGCCTTATGGAAATGATACTTGCTAAGTGTTTTTATTGGACATCTGGGTAAGAGTTAGCCTTTGTCAGACCAGTCACAGACCATAGCTAGCCTGACTCCTACACCCTTGGTGGCAGTTTCTGCTCTTAGAAAACTCTTTTAAAATTCTTTTACACTGAGAGGGAATGAGATCTGGATTCATCTCCCCCCTCAGTCCCCAGCTCTCTGCTTTGATTTCTGATTCTGTGGCTGAGATTGAGGGTGTTTGCTCTGTTCCTCCCTCTTCTTTAGGTCATATGTCTGCATTAGTGCCTCCCTAACCTTCTGTTGGCAGCACACCCTACTGTTGGCTGGAATCGCATAGCCCAAGTTACAGCACACCCTACTGTTGGCTGGAATCTCATAGCCCAAGTTACAGCACACCCTAGTGTTGGCTGGAATCTCATAGCCCAAGTTACAGCACACCCTACTGTTGGCTGGAATCGCATAGCCCAAGTTACATCCATGTCATACCTGGATGTTCTCCCTCTGCTGAGGAACGGCAGGGTGAGTTCAGGCCCTAGAGGTGCCAAGTTGAGCTCAGCCAGCTTGAAACGGTGACTGGTGTTGTCTCTCCTCTCACTTTTTCCTCTCAATGAGTCATCTTGACCTGAACTAATGTTGGATGCCAGTGGAAGAACACCTCCATGTCTATTTGATCCTAGATGAGAGAGAGAGAGAAGTTAGTACAATCTCGTTTCACTTATTAACTGAAAACTTACCCCTTTTTCAAAAGAAATAAAAACAATGAATATGTTATCTCCTGGGGGTGATTACTGGATGAAAAAGAATGAGGAGCTCTCTCTAGTAATTTTCATTACTTGGACCATAATATAAAAATCTGCATTGGGAAAACACTTCTCTCCATGACTTAACCCTAAAAACTCCTGGGCCAAAGGTAGAGTATCTTGTAGATAAGAAACTCAAGGACAAAGGTAAGAAGTGCTATGTCTAAATATGTAGCAAAAACGAACAAATGAACAAATAAGTAAGATACAAATAAATAAGGAGGGGTAATTTTCAGAGTATTCAAAAGATGAATTTTATTCTTGTTTAAACTGAGAAACATGTCCATTCCCTAAAGAGAATGCATTTGCTCATGATTCAAGGTGCTGACAAGAATAACACATAGTCCTAGCGTGTGGTACTCCCAGTCTTTTATTAGTACTCTCCTGAGAGTCCTGGGGCTGTTTTAAATGTGAGAATGTAAAAAGTGTGCATCCCATGGAGATGTTTATTTAACTCTTAATGTGGATATACAACAGACATCTTATTAGATGCAGCGTTCACATAAACTCACATAAAATCACAGTGCCTACATGTGATTACAGAACTGAGGACACACGAGTGTCATCGAAGTCAACTAATGGCTTTAAAACATTTTCCAGGTGACAGAGCCATCTCAGATTTGCTATTCTTCCGAGGAAAGGTCCTCAGTGAATCACAAGAGTGCAACATGGTCTTTCTTTTAGTCAGTCTCTGTAGTCGTACCAACTGGACAGCTGCAAATAGTAACTCCTAGGGCCAAAAAATTCTGCCATAACAAAGTTCCACCTCTTAGCACTTTAATTTGCTTGTCAATAGTGGATGGAACTGAATTACACCTGTAGCAGTCTTTCCAGCTTTAGGATTCTCGGGCTATTCTCTGTGTTCAACCCCAGAATTTTATTTGTTTGTTTTCATTCCTTTGGGTATAGGACATAAAGGCTAGCAATAAAGCTGGGGAGGGGACAAGGAAGGCGAAGGAGAGTGAGAACGAACTTGGAGAAGAATGAAAGGAAATAGGCTTATAGATAAATAATGGAGTGAGAGAACTGTGGGAGTCAGATTAATTTCCTGTATCTCAGATTTAATATGAGGGGGAAATAGCTGAAGATTTGCAGTGTAATTCTGTATGTAGTGTCAGAGTTAATAATCTGTTTAACTTTTTCCTTAAGAAAACATACAGGTGACCGTGCAGTTCATTCTGCACTCCAGGCACAGATGACAGTGGCCCAGTTGGGTGGTGCTGGGAGCAGAGCCCTTACTGGTTGAAGCGGAATCCCCAAGTGCAAACTACAGCCTCCTCCATGGTGAGTTGAGGAACTTCATTTTGTTGATGATCTTTGGGTCCTGGGATGCTTCCACGCCTCTTCCTCCCTGCTGTGTGTTCATTCTAGAACCTTCGGCCCCAATGAGGTCCATAAATTACAAAATAAAAAGTGGGTTTCCCATCAAGGTTTTCTGCAACTGGCTGCATTTCAGTTGATCTAAAAATCTGGAGAAATTACTGTCTTAGTTCTAATGTTTTTCAGTGGTCAGCAGTAATTCTTATTTTTTAATGTTCAGAGTAACAAAAGGTCCTGATGGGTTCTGTGTGCTCCTTGTTCTGTTAAAGCAGACAGGAGTTGAGTGAAGAAGATTAGGCATCCTTTCTGTTGTAGGTAACTGTAATATGTTTTGTTTCCCGAGGGAAGGGGCTGTGGTAACATATTGATACAACTGTAGAGAAGCTGGTTCTGGAAAAGATTCCAATGGTTCTCAGGGTAGAATTGGCTGGTGTGAGCAGGCACTGCATAAATACTGGCTCAAACATTGAGGAGTGGACTGACTTGTGGGTGTGGGTATGGTTGGGAGGCTCAGTAGAGGCCTTCCTCTTCCAGCCACAGAGGGGATGGGCTGTGATCACAAAGGCAGCCACTCTCCAGTGTCTCAGCTCAGAACTATCTGCAGCAGCAGTTGCCTGGAGTTCTTTGTTTGGAAAGAAACTTTATTATTCCTCAAACCTTAGGTCTGTCAGCTGCTGCCCAGAGCTTAGCAAATCCTGCAGGCAGCTCTTGTGCCTTCTTTGTTTATGAAAACACACCGCAGTACAATCCTTCACTGTTCTGAATGGGCGCTCATTCACGGAAGTCCCTCTCAGTTTGTGCAAGAGGGATGGGGGACTGGATCATTGGCTGGAAATGGTGAAGAATATGAAGAGTCACTTAAAAAAAAATGAAGAGTCATTAAAAAATAATATATATATACATACTATAAACAGTTTCTTTGAAATTAAAACTGTATATTCATTCAGGACTCATTTGATGCAGGAGAAGAAAAGTCTTTTCTTAAAATCTGGGTTTGATATTGGAGTTGTCTTTCACAAACCACGTTTATACAATTCCCAGGTTGGGGTTCCTTGAGACTCATAGCTACATTAGTGTAAGAACTTAAAGACGCTCGTAGGATACTCTGAGAGCAGAGGCCTCCAGGCGGTAACTGTCATTTTTTCCCTTTAAGTCTTATAATTGTCTTACTTATGCATAATATAACAATTAAACATTTTTTGGCTGTACTGGTTCTTCATTTTTTCTTTTTCTTGCGTGGGATTTCTCTAGCTGCAGTGAGCAGGGGCTACCCTTAGTTGTGGCATGCAGGGCTTCTCACTGCCGTGGCTTCCCTTTTGCAGCATGGACTCTAGGCGCGTGGGCTTCAGTAGCTGCAACACACAGGCTCTCGATCACAGGCTCCTTAGCTATGTTGCATGGCCTTATTTGCTCCACAGCATGCGGAATCTTCCCAGACCAGGGACCGAACCCGTGTCCCCTGCATTGGCAGGCAGATTCTTATCCACTGTGCCACCAGGGAAGTCCCAATATAACAATGTTTTAGAAGCTCCCTTTCGATAAGCTTTTCCAAAGCAGTCATCTTCATTTTCATAAAAACAATTCCTTCCTTTTGCCCTCATCTTTCATGGATTCACATAATAGTTAGCTAAACTGTGTTGATACATTAAGTCCAACAATGCATACACAGGTGTTGAATCAAAAGCAACTGATTCTTAAAAGACCCATGCACCCCAATATTCAGAGCAGCACTCTTTATAATAGACTAGATATGGAAGCAACACAATTGCCTATTAATAGATGATTGGATTAAAACGATGTGGTATATATATCTATATATAGAAAGACATATGGATATAGATATATGATGGAATACTACTCAACCATGAGATAATGAAATAACACCATTTGCAGCAACATGGGTTGACCTAGAGAATATTACACCAATGAAATAAGTCAGATAGGGAAAGACAAATACTGTAAGATATCACTTATCTGTGAACTCTAAAAACTAATACAAATGAAAGTGTATGCAAAACAGAAATAAACTTAAAGATATAAAAGACAAACTTACAGTTATTTAAATGGGAAAGGTAAGAGGGGAGGGACAAATCAGGGTTATGGGATTAAGAGATACAAACTACTATATATAAAATAGATAAGGCGAGGGATATACAGGGAATTAATATCTTGTAATAATCTATAATGGAATACAATTGGCAAAAATTCTGAATCACTATGCTGTATACATGAAACTAAGACAATATTGTAAATTAACTACACTGCAATAAAAAACAATTGATTCTTGGTGAACTTCAAACTCAGCCAGTCAGAACAGAAGGAGGCCCGCTCCCTGCTGGCCCTTGGTGTTGGTGGCAAGGAGCAGAGAGCCTTACAGAGGACAAGAGTGACCACTCATCTGCAGAATTTGCAGGTGGGGTCCTTAGGCATCTTCTGCTGTAATATACCTTTACTGTGCAGAGTGACAGTCCCCTGTTGGGAAAAGAAGCTAGAAGTCCAGTTGTTTCTAAGTGTTACATGCAGTGGAGACAATCCGTAGAGGAAGAAAGATCACTTCTGGCTGAAATGAGCAACCAGAAGGCAGTTGTTATGGGACGAATTGTGTCCTCCCAAAGCTCATATATTGAAGTCTTAACCCCTAGTGCCTCAGACTGTAACTGTATTTGGAGATAGGTAATTCAATTAAAATGAGTGGGCTCTAATCCAATATGACTGGCCTCTTTTTAAGAGGAGGAAATTTGGACACAGACATGAACAGAGAGAGGGCAATGTGAAGATGGGGAGAAAATGGCATCTATAAGCCAAGGAGCAAAGCCTGGTGTGGATGCTTCCCTCACAGCCTCCAGAAGGAACCAACTCTGTTGACACCCTGTTCTCAGATTTCTAAACCCCAGAGCTGTAAGAAAATAAATTTCCATTATTTAAGCTGCCCACCTTGGGGAACTTTGTATGGTACCGCTAGCAAAGGAATACAGAAAGGTCTATTGAGAAGGGAAAAATTGATGTGGGCTTGAAAGAATGAGTAAGTTGGCAGTAGATCAAGTTTAGAGGAAGGAACTTCCAAGCAGATGGAAGAGCAAGGCTTCGAGGTGGCTAAGTATTTGAGATTTAGTTAGAAAACTGTTTGGCTGGAGGAGGGTTACTCTAGTGCAATAGTAGAATAGGCTAGGAAAAGTAGGTCAGAGTTTCAGGGTCTTTAGGGTCATCCATGGGCAGTAGGGAACTGCTGAAGGCTTTGGAGCAATGCCATGATCCAATAGCATCTTGGAGACATTATCTAACATGGATTTGTCAGAGCAGGCTGCTTGGCACCCACTGAAGCCCCCGTGACTGTCAGCTGTGAGCATGACCAGCTCCTAGGCATGGCGGGCAATACTGCTCACATCCTGCCCAACTCGTAGACTTTAGTTTCTCTTTCGGTTTATGTGATGTGTCTCACACTGGAGAGCTGAAGCTGAAACAGCGTTTTATATTGCTTATGAATCTTAAAAGCCTATTTATCTGTATATATAGATACAGATAATCTATATATCTGTATTTGCTGGAGAGCCTAGCAAACCATTGGTGGTTACTGTTTGTGAATAAATGCAATAATTACTATGCCCATGACTTTTGAAAGTACTTGTAGTCATTGCAGTAAAACAGGTTTCTCAGTTTTCCATCCACATTAGCTATTCGAGGGCCTTGTGACCATTTAATAAGTGATGACCCAGAAAGGCTGTTAAGTACCAGACCCCAGCAGGAATGGTTCTGATTCTGTAGGTCTGGGATAAGTCTGGGGTATGGCTATTTATAAAAAGTTCTGAAGATGATTGTGACATAGAGATAGGGTTGAAAAATCACTGATTACATTCAACTTTTCAAACTTTTATAACAGCTTTAAGAGCAAGGTTAAACTTTATACCAAAGAATTTTAATCCTTATGCTTGTGGGCTGGATGAAGCACAAGCTGGAATCAAGATTGCTGGGAGAAATATCAATAACCTCAGATATGCAGATGACACCACCCTTACGGCAGAAAGTAAAGAAGAACTAAAGAGCCTCTTGATGAAAGTGAAAGAGGAGAGTGAAAAGTTGGCTTAAAATTCAACATTCAGAAAACTAAGATCATGGCATCCAGTCCCATCACTTCATGGCAAATAGATGGGGAAACAATGGAAACAGTGACTGACTTTATTTTCTTGGGCTCCAAAATCACTGCAGATGGTGACTGCAGCCATGAAATTAAAAGACGCTTGCTCCTTGGAAGAAAAACTAACAAATCTAGACAGCATATTAAAAAGTACAGACATTACCGTACCAACAAAAATTCCATCTAGTCAAAGCTATGGTTTTTCCAGCAGTCGTGTATGGATGTGAGAGTTGGACTATAAAGAAACCTACTGCTGCTGCTGCTGCTAAGTCAATTCAGTCGTGTCCAACTCTGTGCGACCCCATGGCCCTCCAGGCTCCTCTGTCCTTGGGATTCTCCAGGCAAGAATACTGGGCTGGGTTGCCATTTCCTTCTCCAATGCATGCATGCATGCTAAGTTGCTTCAATTGTGTCGACTCTGTGCGACCCCATGGACAGCAGCCCACCAGGCTCCTCCATTCACAGGGTTCTCCAGGCAAGAATACTGCCATGGGTTGCCATTTCCTTCTCCAATAAAGAAACCTGAACACCAAAGAATTGATGCTTTTGAACTGTGGTGTTGGAGAAGACTCTTGAGAGTCCCTTGGACTGCAAGGAGATCAAGCCAGTCAATCCTAAGGCAAACCAGTCCTGAATACTTCTTAGAAGGACTGATGCTGAAGCTGAAACTCCAGTACTTTGGCTACCTGATACAAAGAACTGACTCATTGGAAAAGACCCTGATGCTGGGAAAGATTGAAGGCAGGAGGAGAAGGGGATGACAGAGGATGAGATGGTTGGAAGGCATCACTGACTCTATGGACAAGCTCCAGGAGTTGGTAATGGACAGGGAAGCTTGGTATACTGCAGTCCATGGGGTGCAAAGAGGTGAACACAACTGAGTGACTGAACCGGACTGTAATTTTATCAAACTTTATTAGTTTATCTAGAGAAAGTCTTTGCCAATCCAGGATCCAAAGTAGGGACTTCAAAACAACCACTTCTGTTTTCTACTCTAATTTAAAGAGATTCCCCCTTTCTTCCTCTGGACTCCCTCAAACCAAACAAACAAAATCAAACCACCTGAACAAAAGACAGAAAATCTATTTATCTAAACAAGTCTCTGCCAAGAACCCCTCCCAACTAACTTCAGTTAAGCTGAAATACCAAACTCTTTATAAAAATATAGCAGGAACATTGTTCATAAACTTAAGTGGAACTTTTTCTTTAACTCAACTTAGTTTCTATTTCAAGTTTCCATTTCATAAAAGGCAAATCTTTGTTTTAATCAATAAAAGTATTTTCATCTCCTTTCTAGGGACTATACTAAGTTCCTAGAAATTTAAATGGTTAAAAGCAGAGACATCACTTTGCCAACAAAGGTCCGTATAATCAAAGCTATGGTTTTTCCAATAGAAAAAACCAGTACTGGTTTTTCCAGTACATCTTTTCATGTACAGATGTGAGAGAAGGACTATAAAGAAGGCTGAGCACTTAAGAATTGATGCTTTTGAACTGTGGTGCTAGAGAAGACTCTTGAGGGTCCCCTTGGACAGCAAGAAGATAAAACTCGTCAATTCTAAAGGAAATTAACCCTGAATATTCATTGGAAGGACTAATGCTGAAGCTGAAGATCCAACACATTGGCCACCAGATGCGAAGACCAATTCATTGAAAAAGATCCTGATGCTGGGAAAGATTGAAGGTGGGAGGAAGGGGATGACAGAAGATGAGATGATCGATGGCATCTCTGAAATGAGTTTGAGCAAACTCCGGAGATGGTGAAGGACAGCGAAACCTGATGTGCTGCAGTCTGTGGGGTCGCAAAGAGCCGGACACAACTGAGCTACTGAACAGCAACGAAGCAGGGCCTGGGGCGGACGGTCAGCAGGAAGATCGTCTCCCCAGCCTGAGCCGTCGTCTGTTCCTGCTGGCGTCACAGGAACACAGAAATGCCCGTTTGTCCTTGCTGCTTTATCACCCTCATATCCTCTGCAAGGTTTTAGGAACATACTAGTATTCATATATCTGGGCACAAGATGAGTATGCTGCTTCCAGCCCACCATGGGCAGGGGTAAACTATGTGTTTGCCTCCGGCAAATTTATCTTGGTACAAGAGGTAGCCCTTTCTACCCTGGGATCTTGCCTCTCCAGACACTCTTCCCAGGAAAGAGGGTTGGTTTCCTTCTGCTCCACTGTGTTTTCATTCACAGGCCCTCCTCCCTCAAGTCCCCGCCCCCCCCCATCTACTCCTCATTGCCCCTCCCTCTTCTCTAGGGAATCTCTTCTAATCCCTGGGGCAGCAGTGTTTCATTTACATAGTCAAGAATTCCCACGAACCTGTTGTACTGTTTCTGCACCAGCATCTTTTAATTTTTCTTTGAGGACTGAACTTCTGAACAAATCAGAGAAAATAACTTATTTTCCTCTTTAGACACCATCGCTTGTTATCCAAGGCATTAAGCACCCAGTCATAAGTACCAGGGTGATGCTAGGGAGTAACCAAAATAGAAAGTTAGCCTTTCTCTGAAATTCAATTGATCTGGCATTGGCTGAAATTGTGACCAAAGCCAGAGGATCATAAGCTTCAGTAATGAGTTTAACAAAGAACTTTAAAGAATGTTGGCATAGGACTTAGTAACTACAAAGCACTAGGTTAGCCAGAACATCTTAATATATAATAGCTGGAAAGTGGACGATTTTTACTTTAAGCAGACTGAGAATATAAATGGCAAGTTTGGGGTGAAGGTCTTTTCCCCCCATGTTTATATTTATTCTGTATCTTGTTATCATTAAATCATTCTCTGACATTTTGGCAAGAATTTCCTTGGAGAAATACTGACAAAACCTTATTGTTATATTCTATGGCCTACACACTACATACTTCCTTAATCTCAGAGACACGTTTGCTTGAAATGGGAAATTGCATTTACTCACCCTAAGTTTGTGAAAGGAAATTAAATTTGATAGAACGTTTATTGCTAGAAATCAAGTTCACTCACCTGAAGCTGCAATGTGCACATCAGCTCTGCAGCCTAACTTCATTCTGTTACTGTATTCCTATACAAGGGCCTTGACTTCATTTAGTTAAAAAGCATCAAGCCCTTTACTGAGCTTTCTCCCTATGATGTGTCTGAAGAACCCCAAGACCCTAACAGAAGTAGTTTTAAAGAGCCATATGAATTTTCCTCCATTGGTGAAAAAAGGAAACACCAAGGAAAAACCTACTGATAAATGCCTAAGACTATTATTCTGCCACAGAAGTTTAAATGTCTTTCTAATATGTCTTAGTGGCAAATATACAACCTCACAGTGACATCATCCAAGGGGACATAGGTCAGAGAAAAGCCAAGAAATTAGGAGACAGATATATTCAGTTTCCCAGGTCAAATGCCCAGTCCATCTTGGTACCCAATGTGCTACTACTGTTGAAGAGATTCAGTTCAGTTCAGTTCAGTCGCTCAGTCGTGTCTGACTCTTTGCGACCCCATGAATCGTAGCATGCCAGGCCTCCCTGTCCATCACCAACTCCCGGAGTTTACAAAAACTCATGCCCATCGAGTCAGTGATGCCATCCAGCCATCTCATCCTCTGTCGTCCCCTTCTCCTCCTGCCCCCAATCCCTCCCAGCATCAGGGTCTTTTCCAATGAGTCAACTCTTCACATGAGGTGGCCAAAGTATTGGAGTTTCAGCTTCAGCATCAGTCCTTCCAACGAACACCCAGGACTGACCTCCTTTAGGATGGACTGGTTGGATCTCTTTGCAGTCCAAGGGACTCTCAGGAGTCTTCTCCAACACCATAGTTCAAAAGCATCAATTTTTCGGTGCTCAGCTCTCTTCACAGTCCAACTCTCACATCCATACATGACCACTGGAAAAACCATAGCCTTAACTAGACGGACCTTTGATGGCAAAGTAATGCCTCTGCTTTTTAATATGCTATCTAGGTTGGTCATAACTTTCCTTCCAAGGAGTAAGTGTCCTTTAATTTCATGGCTGCAGTCACCATCTGCAGTGATTTTGGAGCCCAACAAAATAAAGTCTGACACTGTTTCCACTGTTTCCCCATCTATTTCCCATGAGGTGATGGGACCAGATGCTATGATCTTAGTTTTCTGAATGTTGAGCTTTAAGCCAACTTTTTCACTCTCCTCTTTCACTTTCATCAAGAGGCTTTTTAATTTCTCTTCACTTTCTGCCATAAGGGTGGTGTCATCTGCATATCTGAGGTTATTGATATTTCTCCCAGCAATCTTGATTCCAGCTTGTGCTTCTTCCAGCCCAGCATTTCTCATGATGTACTCTGCATATAAGTTAAATAAGCAGGGTGAAAATATACAGCCTTGACATACTCCTTTTCCTATTTGGAACCAGTCTGTTCCAAAGAATGTCTGGAAAAACCAGTCTGTTCCAAAGTTGAAGAGATTAAGTTGGTACAATTCATTCACATGAATGTATTGGTCATGTATGCTTCCTTTGTCTCCCCATTTGTCTTTAATTAGGGAGGAGACTTTCCCTATTTATTGTATCCCAGGACATCCTACTAGGAAGTCAATAAATATTTTTGAATTTTTTTAAAAAAATGAATGCCTGTATTCTCCCACAGTTTTGGATAGACTTTCACCCTACATTTTTGAAAGTACTGTCAGAAAAAGGTCAAATTTTAGTACATAAGTGTTAGCAAGTTCATTAGCCATGGCTGCTCGTAGGGCAAGAGCCCTTCCTTAGATGGCCCAGCTAACATACAAGAATACTATGGAAAACTTGCTCTCTGCCCATTTTTGATTAGGTGGGCTCCTTCTCTCTGCTTGGCATATTTGAATATTTGTGAATGGGTATTTTCCTATGAGTAGTTGATGTAGTTTTGTTGTGTGGATGAATGATAAATGAGTTACATAGGTGTGAGTCTGGAGGAAAGAAGAAAAAAAACCCTATTCACTTTCACTCCTCTTGTAGTATATCTGCAAGGAGTCCAGCAGTATATACAAAGCAGTTACAGTTTCTGGGGTATTCTATGCTAAAATGTGCAGAGTTTAATAAAAATAAAATAAGCAAACAACAAAAAAAAACCTTCCTATTTTCCAGTTTTGTGGTCGAGGTGAAGGACTTTTCCTGGGCACACTGTAGGTCCTCAATGAAAGTTAGTTGTTATCAACATAAACCATGGAGGCTCCTGCTATTTGGGGGCTTATCTCTTTCTCTTGACTAGTGGAGGTTTGCAAGTGATATGTCACCCAACGTAGAAAGCTAGAGCTTCGGATGAGGACACTGGGGCCCCAGGAAGTTAAATGTCTTAGACCAAGTGATACAAGTAAACCAGAAGGTCTGAGCCCGTGACCCTGAGCCTACTGTGATTTCCACCAGCCCAGGTCCAGAAATTTCCAGACAAATAGAGCCTACAGGTGTTTCTGAACAGGACTCTGGCACTGCTCTTATCATCTGCAGACCCCAGAGAAGAGCAAGAGTAGGTTAAATATCTTAAAGGAAGAGGATAATGTCCGTGAGATGCAGGGAAAACCTCTCCAGACCTTTCCATATCTGCTTGGTGTTATATTTTAAAGAATGAATAAAAGTATAATCTTTAGGAATCACTTAATTTTGGTTATGTAAGATAGGAATAGGGCTTCCCAGGTGGCTTGCAGCGTAGAGAATCCTCCTGCAATGCAGAAGACACAGGAGACATGGGTTCAATCCCTGGGTCAGGAAGATCCCATGGTGGAGGACATGACAACTCCATGCACTCCCAGTATTCTTGCCTGGAGAATCCCATGGACAGAGGAGCCTGGTGGGCTACAGTCTACAGGGTCTCAAAGAGTTGGACAGAAGCAATTGAGCACACACTCAGGAGAGGAACAATTTATTGATTTAGATGAATGAATCACCAAAGGTCTGTTTTGTCTCTAAATTCAAGTAAACTGAATAACAAGTCATCATGCAATGAAGCACAAAATAATGTTCCCCTGTTCCATTTTTTTTTCCCTGAAAACATGGGTATTTTCTTCACATCCAGCATTACTTCTGGGGAAAACTTAAACTAGCCAGCACTTCTTACAAAGAAAGCTATTTCCTCCCACCTCTGTAGATCTGATCCAGAGAAATTGAAGGCCATGGAGACTGTGACTTGATTTTTCTTCCACTGCTCCCACCATGGTTTCACTCTGAAAAATGTGATTCTATTTAAGTTTTGGATACTCACTGGTGGTTGTTTAGTCGCTAAGTCATGTCCAACTCTTGGTGACCCCATGGCCAAGCCTGCCAGGCTTCTCTGTCCACGGAATTTTCTAGACAAGGGTACTGGAGTGGGTTGCCATTTCCTTCTCCAGGGAATCTTTCTGACCCAGGGATCAAACCTGGGTCTCCTGCATTGCAGGCAGAGTCTTTACCATCTGAGCCAGCAGGGAAGCACCAGGAAAGCATACTAGTCAAACTCTATTTTTAAACCAGTGTCTTTTCAGAATATTCTTTGACATCAAGGGAAATTAAAATGTTATATTGTCTTTCGTCTTTTACCTTGGGATTCAGAGTTTGATTTAGAGTTTTTCTTTTCAAGATACATGACTACCCCTAACCTGATTCCTCCTGGGGACAGAGCTAGCAGATGGACTTGTCTCTAACATTTCAGGGAACAGCAGAACCTCCAAAGAGTAGATGCCAAGTTCAGAGAACTTTAGACAGGGCATGGTTGGAAGATCACAGTGAGGCAGGCTCTTGAGCGTTTTGGATTTTTATTCTTATTTTGAAATGAGAACCACACAGGTGGTTGGTTTAGAATAATTTGCCTTGACTGTTAGATGAAATTTTTGTAAAGAGGGAAATAAATTTGCTTTTGTTCACCAAAGTTCCAAGCGGTTCAGTTTTGTGCCATAATATGATTATGAAGTCACTATGACAAATGGATTTCCAGGCAAAATTTCTTGAAAATAATGGATAAAAACCTCCAGCAGTTCACTAATGCCAGGAGATACTATAATAATTGGTGATGCCCTGTAATGATTTTTAGAGCAAATCACTAAATCCTTTGTTAATTTTTTTTTAGTTTCACGAGCTGTCAACAGATGTTAGGCAAACATATACTTCTTATTGTTTTCTTCATCTTTTAGAATTTTTGGTGCAAATATAAAAGTAATGACTGTCACAAAAACTGTCAGGAGAACTCTAAGATTTTATTTTATAATTTAAGAGGAGAGCCTAGATTTTCTGACTCTATCAAATTCCAATTTCTGCATCTATATTATGCTTGGGAGGTCTCATTATTGCAAAAATGACTGTTGGGTTTCCTGTGAATTTGGGTTCTCTGAATCTTTCTAATCAAATCTTATTTGACATTGCAAATAGTAAAAATTCCTCTGTATTACCAGGAAAGGGAAATCCAGTGTTTCTTTTAAGCTGTGTCTTTTCTGTTGTTAGAAGCACCTGCAAATGGTTTACTATTTCTTAGTCTACCTTTCAATCTATCTCCTAATAGTTAATGTAAAATGTTTGTGAAATGTTCCTAATGCTTTTTAAAAACAGATTGCTGCTTAAGTAAGCTCTTTAACACATAACTTTTGGACCCTAAAGCAACAACAAACAAACAGAACTATGAACAACGTCTGAGAAAGATGGCATTGAAAATCAATACCAGTGATCATTAAAACAAGCTTAGTCTGAAGTAGTTACAAAATTTTCCAAATAGTCTATATTTGCAGTAGAAGGATAGAAATGGCCTTAATTTTCTTAGCAGACATTTACCAAGGGCTTGACACTCACAAGGAACAGGAAGACTTGAAGAACACATGTCATTGAGAATACTGTTTCTGAGCATCTCAAAGTGGGGTCAACAGACCATTTGCAACAAACCTTCATTCAAAATGTAGATCCAAGGCTCCCAGACCTATTGATTCAGAACATCTGGGGCAAAACCGAGAAACTTGAGTTTAGCAATAGTCATATGCATTACAATTTTAGAATGATTAAGCCAAAGGCTCATGTTTTCTACAGGGGGAAGTAGACTTGTGGGTAAATATGCAAACGAACTGAGTTATAGAAAACTTACAAAATCTTTTACGACAGAACAACTCAAGAGGAGAAGAAAGCATTGTTCTATGTAAGCCCCTCTCAGGGGACATTAAAAGATGAGGCTTTATCCAGAAGTAAGCAGGTTGTCAAGGTGAATGTGAATATGAAGCTGCATCTGGGACGTTGAGTACTGTAGCCCATGGAGGATAGTAGATTTCCAAAATCGTCCCAGCCAGAGTATCTGCACTAACTCTGCGCCACAGTTCTCTTTTCTATCAGTGACACTGTCAGACTGAAGCTTCATCTGACCGGCATCTCCCCTTCTCAAGCCCAAATGAATGGAAATAAGAGAATGGGAGAATTGGAAAGGGAATAGCTCATCGTGTATAATTTAGACCTGGAGGTAGCATGATGCGGGGAGATAGAGATCCAGTTTCTTAAGCCAGCAGTAGCTCTGTGATTGTTGGTGCAGTCATTCCTCAGGACCTCACTCCTTGTGAATGAAGTTCTCCATGATCCCTCTGCTGCATTTTAACTCTGAGGCTGATTTGATTTGTGAGCATCAGTGTCTTATCTAATTGCCTGGCTGTTGAGAGAGGCAAGTCCAGAATTTCACTGGCCTTAGGCCTTTCCTGTAATCTAGTGAGGACCTGAAATGTCAGCATCAGCATCCCCTCCGGATGGCACCATGGTTAAGAGAACAAGCTTTAGAACCAGGGAATCCAGCGTCAGCTCCAGCTCTGTCGCTCACCATCTGGGTGACCTGGAACTGTCAGGAGAAGAGTGCCTGTCTCACTGTACTGTTGAGAGTACTAAATACTGTTTGTAAGATGCCAGCTCTTTGTCTGTTATATACTGTTAAGAAATGATTAAAGAAGACAATTAATAGGTGATACAAACTTTAACCCTTTATGAAGCAGAGAGACTCCATTCCAAGAACTGGAAATGGAACAGAAAAAGGGAAACTTTTATAGGATAAAGAATGAAAAACAAGGAAGGGTGGAGGTCATTTTGTCATGTATAGAAATATTGAATCACTGTGCTATATACCTGGAACTCACATAATGTTGTAGGTCAATTATGCTTTAAGGGGGGAAAAAAAAACAAGGAAGAGAAAAGTAGGAAATATCTGATTGGCTGGCACCACAAAGTCACCTTTGTTTGGGGTATGAAGAAGGAAGAAATGAAAAAAAAAGAGCCCAGGGCTGGGTTGGTGTTTGGGGAATGGCTGACTTGATGTATTGGGTTCCTGGTCAAATAGAGCATTTACGGGAACACTAAGTTTCAACTTGCTGGCACCCACAGCAGGAGTGGCTCCATTTTGGGCCTAGAAGATTCTATAGTTCTTCTAAATGAACTTCTATCTTAGTCATAGGAGAGTCATGTTCAAAGAGGAAGAAGGGTCACCATCTATGTCAATCACAATTTTTTAAAAAAAACCTACTTTATAATCTATTAAAGTGACATATTTCAAATATTTAACCTCTGGAACGTGGATAATTATTTACTGTTTCCTCTTCTACTATAAAAGCATTTTCAGCAATTATCACATACTTATCAGTAATGATCATTATTAATTGGTTTAAACACAGATAATTAACAGAGTGCCAAAGAATTGCTGCTTTTTAACCGTGATGTTGGAGAAGACCCTTGAAAGTCTCTTGGACTGCAAGGAGATCAAACCAGTCAATCCTAAAGGAAATCAATCCTGAATATTCACTGGAAGGACTCATGCTGAAGCTGAAACTCCAATACCTTGGCTACCTCATGCAAAGAGCTGACTCTTTGGAAAAGACCCTGATGCTGGGAAAGATTGAGGGCACAGGAGAAGGGGATGACAGAGGATGAGATGGCTGGATGGCATCACCGACTCGATGGACATGAGTTTGGGTGGACTCCAGGAATTGGTGATGGACAGGGAAGCCTGGAGTGCTACAGTCCATGGGGTTGCGAAAAGTCGGACATGACCGAGTGACTAAACTGAACTGAATTAACAGACAACCTACAGACTAGGAGAAAATATTTGCAAATGATGAGACTGACGAGGGCTTAATTTCTAAAATGTACAAACAGCTCATGTACCTCAATATAAAAAAATGAACAACCTAATCAAAAAATGAACAGAAGACTTAAATAGGTGTTTCTCTAAAAAAGAAATATGGATCGTCAATAGGCATGTAAAAAGATGCTCAACATTGCTAATTATCAGAGAAATGCAAATCAAAACTACAATGAGGAATCACCTCATATCTGTTAGAATAGCCATCATCAAAAAGTCTGTGAAAAATAAATGTTGGAGAAGGTGTAGAGAAAAGGGAGGCCACCTACATTGTTGGTGGGAATGTAAGTTGGGGCAGCCACTATGGGGAACAGTATGGAAATTTCTTAAAAAGCTAAAAATAGAGTTACCAGTAATCCCATTCTTAGGCATATATCCCAAGAAGATGAAAACTGTAATTCAAAAAGATACACGCATCCTCAATGAGCACAGCAGCACTATTTACAATAGCTAAGACATGGAAGCAACCTAAATGTCCACAGACAGAGGAATGAGTGCAGAAGATTGTGTGTGTGTGTGTGTGTGTGTGTGTGTGTGTGTATACTACTCAGTCATAAACTACTACTCAGAAGTTAGGCTATGTGTGTGTGTGTGTGTGTGTGTGTGTGTGTGTATTCCCTTGTGGCTCAGCTGGCAAAGAATCCACCTGCAATCTGGGAGACCTGGGTTCGAACCCTGGATTGGGAAGATCCCCTGGAGAAGGGAAAGGCTACCCTACCCACTCCAGTATTCTGGCCTGGAGAATTCCACAGACCGTATAGTCCACTGGGTCACAAAGAGTCGGGATACGACTGAGCGACTTTCACTTTCAGGTATATATTACTCAGTCATGTAATACTGCTCAGTTTTAAAAAAGAGTGAGAGAATGTCATTTGCAGCAACACGCATGGACCTAGAGATGATCATCCTAAGTCTAGTATGTCAGGGAAAGATAAATATCATACACTATCACTTACATGTGAAATTTAAAAATTATACAAATGAACTTATTGACAAAACAGCAATAGACTCACAGACATAGAAAACAGCTTCTCATCTGTGCCATGATTTGCTAATTCCTGACTACTGACTTTAAAATTTATAATGCATAATTAAAGAAGTAACCTTTGTGGGTACTATTCAAGCTTGTTTTCATCCGAAATTCAAGTTGCAGAAATATTTGGCACTGGTGGCTGTCACATTCATTAGGAGCCTTAAACCCATCTGCAGCTCTATTGATATTCATCAGCCCTGCTAAATCATTTACACCATCAGGAAATTAGTCTAGAATGACACTCCTTTTCAGAGAAAGGAACCAGGAAAATCCAGAGAGGCAATAAGATGAGCCTTGATGGGAGGTGAATAATAGCAGGTAACTGCTCCAGGTCCCACTGCCAGGGGGACCTGGGAGCCGCTGTCATCCATAGGTTGGAGAAATAAAAACCCAGCTGCGATGGGATTTTCATTCATATGGCAACACAATCCAGTGTCTGGCAAGTCACCCAGGCTGCCCAGCCAACCATCTGTTTCAAAACCTCCTGCATTTTCCCATTCATGTAGCCATTTAATCTGCCCTTGGCAGGACTGAAAATAAAATTCAGGGGACTCGCTGAGAAATGCATGGCTCAGAAAAGCGCTGACTGAGATGAACTCAGGTTTAGCACACCAGGACCACTGCAGGAAGCTGCACAGAAGCCCTCCTGAACTCGGCTTTTTCGAATCAGAAATTATACCGCAAGCTGTCACTAGGGGGAGCCCTCCACAGTACACAGCTAGCCGGCAACCGCATCCAGGATATGGTTCCAGGGACTTCACAGAACTTCTGATTCAGTGATTTCTTTTCCTGTTGTGATGATTGGGATGGGAAGGGAGATTTGAACCTTTTCTTGCTTTGGCTAGAAGTGAAGAGGAAATCAACTTGAGCAGTTGAGTAGTCCTACCACATCTTCTGTTTGAGGGCTCAAGAGTTAAGAAACACCAGGTTGGAAATTTAGAGTGTGATACTTATTTTGTAATTTCCGCTCATCAGAAAAACGTATTTTTTTTTGTTTTAAAAGATTTTAAATGAAAATATGTACAAAAATGCTCAGTTACCCTTAAATTTCCTTGTAGCGGAGCTCAAACTCTCATGCCTCCTGCATAAATTTATATCCAAAGATTCAACTTTTTACAAATTCTCTGAGGAGCATACCAATGACTTAAGACCTTTAAATATATATAGAAATGGCTCAGTGAATTTGAGTTGAAGTCGGATAAGTTATATTAGAAAAAGCCGCAAACTAAGTGATTCTAATGATTTTCAGAACAACTGTTTGGGAACAGTCCCCATAACACAATTTTGTCCACCTAAACCATCTGGGGCTCTGGATTCCAATTTGCTGATGACAAATAAATGAGGCACTTGGTTCTCCTAATGAGGTTTTAAAATTCCTTAACCTCTGTTTCCCAGACCCACTTGATTCACAAATTATCTAGGCATTGGTCTCAAACTTGACTGCACATTGCCAATACCTGGAGCTCTTTAAAAAGCCGCCATGCCTGGGATCCACACCCATTGGCTCTGATTTGGTTGGTCTGGGCTGGACCCTGGGCATTGGGTTAGTTTAAAGTTTCCATGACTCTAATGCACAGCACATTTTGAGAGCCACTGAACGGGGGAGACTGCTACAGAACCCAAGCTGAATCAATGCCTTTAGGGCAGAACCCAGCGCATCTGAATTGTTAACATGCATGATGGACGAGGGAGACTCATGACCTGGTGAGTCTGTGAACGGAAAGAACTTCACATTTCTTTTCCCAGCAGACTGTGGCCCTTCTCTGTCCAGTCATTTTGCTAGAGCTGCAGCTGAGGCTGCCAGTGGCCAGTCTGAGCAGAGAGGTGCGGAGTGGCGGGGAGGTCTGGGACCTAACCCAAGGCTCCCTCCCTCCCTCTGCCACCCGTCCACACACATGTGGATGCTTCTATAAATCACTTCTGATATGTGGTTCGAATTCAGGAAGTGTTCTGACTGCTTACCCCTGTAATGATGGAGTGGAGGAAAGGTCTAATTTTGGAATGACTGTGGCTTAGGCAGCGCCGTGTTCCTTGCAAGTCTGAATTTCCTCAACACAGTGGCTCCATGGCCCCGCCTGCTCACCACAATTACACGGGCCGTTTGAGGCACGCTATCCATCACGGCAAATTACTGGTGTGATCCTCTCAAGAATAAGGCTGGACGGCCTTGCTGATGGCAATCTTTGCAGAGCCTTCTTGAGAACGGAGACAAAGGCAAGGTGGGGGGAAGAGCTTGCAGGTCAATGTTACCAAATCAATTAGCAGGATCTCTGCCTGACTTACAGCCTGAGTGAGAGACAGGGGTCACGAAAGCTACGAGCACACAGACAAACATCTTACCAGGGTGTGTGCTATTGTCCCCTTGGTTTTACTGGCAAACTACAATCAGGAAGGGAAATTAGCATTTGTGAAGCCCTCTGCTAGTGGTTACACTCTGCTAGACCCTAATTTCAGGTAATTCACTCAACAGTTCCATGAGACACCATCACCCTCATTCTCCAGGTGAGGAAACTGAATCTCAGTTTATCTAGATTCACACAGGAAGGCAGAGGCAGAGCAAGATTTAAGCCCAGGGTGCCCGGGCTTCAAAGCCCTTGCCCCTCCCAGTATGTTGGACCAGTAGAAACCTCCACGCACCAACCTCCATCTCTTCACAGGCCAGCTCCCAGACAGCCGGAAAGGCCGGGCAGGGAGGTCACTGCTGACTTGCTGGCAATGAGACCCTGTGATCAGGTTGCAGGGTTACCTTCCGAGGAGGACAGCACAGTGAAACTCCATCCCGTTTTCAAGAACACAGGCTTTGTCTCACTCCACACCCTACACTGCCGGCAGCTGTTTATCTCAAGCCTAGGAAGTTTTGGCTCAGTCAGCAGGACTATGGGCTCCTGTGCAAAACCGTATTACAGGCAGCTTTTAGCCCACTGAGGGGTTGCCATCGAGACTATTCCACAAACACCATAATATCGGTGAATTGCATTCCTCCTGTTAATGAACAACCCACACTTCTTTGGAAACACTGCCTCTGTGAGAGACACGCTGAATTTGAACTGGGAGTGCAGGGCCAATTCGCTCCTTCCATCGGTGCTGTAAAAATAAGGCTTTCTCATCCCACAAGGCAAACTCATCCAGGGATTCTTGCTGGGAAGGGCCCAGGAAGGAGGGCTGCACCTGGTGTAAAGGCTTCTTCCGGTAGCGCTGGGGGTGTGGGGTGGAGGTCCCCATGCAGGAGTCGGGGAAAGGTCCAGAGGTAGTAGCGTGATAGGAGAGATGGGACTCCAGACACAGAGCCCCTGTGGAATGCAAAGGGCTGGACAACGTGCAGACCTGAGGTATAGGGTCTACCAGTAGTGATGAGGTGGCCATCACTAGGGCCTTGGGTCCCACCTGTAACCTTCAGAACTCTGGGGTTTCCCATGGGAAGAGAAAGGGAAGGGGGCTGGGACAGATGAGGGCCCCTCTAGGAAAGGGACAAACATTTCCAGAAAGGAAAGAGAGGACACAGTCTTGAGGAGCCGCTGCACATACTGTACCTGACCCTGTGAAGAGGCGTTAGGCAGGCTGGTTAGGAAAAGCAGCGGCCCCTTTTACAGCTCATTCCCACGTGAATGCTATGCACCTAGGAATTTCCAGGGGCTGCCTGTACTTAATATTAAGAGTTGTTCCTGGATCCTGAATAAACTGATAGGCTCAAGGAGCCTGATGTCAAAAAAAATTCTGCAATCATTCCTAGGACCCTAAACCACATTCTGAAATTAACCAACTAGTCAATGATGGGGTGCCTAATGGGGACAGGGGCAGCCCTGTGTCAGGTATTGATGAATTCAAAGAGTCACTTTATATCAGAGGAGGATGAGTCATGAGCTCAGCCTTCCAAGAAGGTTTGTGAAGAGGGAGCCCGGGGAGGGAGAATGCAATTATCTAATGCAATGGCAGCCTCAATGAAGGATGACAAGAGGATGGGCAATAAAAGAAAGATGCCCGAGCATCTGATTAAGTCCCCAAACATAAAAACAATAGTGATCGCTCTCTAGAGAGTGGAGTTGGAGCTTCCTTCTAGAGGAGTTGAAGTGAACAGCCCCTGGGTCTCTCTCTCACTCTTACCTGAGACCCCCATGGACTAACCACAAAGGAAGCTGTGGTGAATTCTAAATCCAATATCAGATTTGCAGGTAGGACAGACACTGGCTAGAAGTCATGGGACTAAGGAGCCAAAGATTTTGGCTTTGACTAGTCAGGTAAAATATTTATCCTGAAGGAAGGTGCAGCACCAGATGTCTTTCTTCTCGGGGGAAATCCAGTGTGAGGCTGGTGACAGCTTCTTGTTGCACACCACATCCTTGAGGGAGGAGAGAAAATGAAAGTGCTCTCTGCTAATCTTCCTGGCACCCTCTCAGTGCTGATACTCAGAAAACGGGCTTACTGCAGACACAGATCGATATCCGTGAAGGAGCATGAGTCACAGGCGCCTAGAGTTGTGTCCAGTCCCCCGCTGCTCCCAGACAGGGGGCCAGGGCTTCATTCTGTCTCTGACAGGCCAGGGATCCAAGCTTCTTCCTCTCTGGGGCTGTAAGGACTCATGATGCACCCAAGGAGTCCGTCCCCTCATCTCTTGAGGGTTAAGAACATGGAGCATGTTTCCTGTGCAGCCTGGGCCAGGAAGCCAAGGGCTGCTACAAAGCCAGTGAGAAGGACCCCGGGGTATTTGAGGGGCAGCTGTCTGTGGAGGAAGGCAGGCTGGCAGGTCTTCAGTGGACACAGGGTAGGTTGTGGAAGCACCATGGCTGGTTTTTTTTTCCTAGTTAGTGGGTTTTTATTTATTTATTTTTTCTATTTATTTTTATTCGTTGGAGGCCAATTACTTTACAATATTGTAGTGGTTTTTGCCATACATTGACATGAATCAGCCACGGATTTACATGTGTTCCCCATCCCACCATGGCAGTTTTGATGAGGGGTGGACTTGAATCCCTCTCACTGAGGCAGGAATGAGCTCTTTCACTGGTCTGTGGGCCTGGCTGGCTGCCCAGTATCCCTTCTCAGTGGTTTGTTTTCCCTGCTGAGGTTGCAGGACAGGCCCCAGGTAAATGCACATCCAGGAACGTGCCATGTTCTGGGAGAGCGTCCCTCAGGCCAAACATCTCCTCTAACACTCCTTACAGATTTGCAGACCAAGACCTGGCTCCCACCATATCGGATGGGGTCAGTTAAGGGTGTGTTCTCAGCCACTATCAAAGCTCCCAGCACCATGATCCACATCTTATTCAAGTCTGAGACAGAGATTTCAAAAAGAGATTTCTTTATTTGATAAAGATGTTGATGATGATGATAATTGTCTTTGAACACAATCTTCCAAAGAGTCATAGGTTTATTTTTTCTGTGGTTTGGGATCAAACAGAGAGAAAAGACATCTGACTAATAGCCATCCCCTGAGGGAGTCAGCCTCGCCCACTCTGTCTGTGAGCGTGGGCCCCAGAGGGGCTGGATGGGGGTGGGGGGCCGGCTCCAGGTTCCCGGAGCCCGTTGTCTTGTGTTTTTTTTCTTTCCCACAGTCCGGAATCTGTCCTCCAGAGTTATCACTGAGGGAAAAGGATGGAGAATAAAACTAAAACAGCATAGGACTATGTCTGGCACTTGCTTTTTCTAAGATTGGAACTGAATTTTGGACTGTGAGGACCCCCAGACCCTACCATCATGCAGATGAGGAAGTGAGATCTGGGGAGGTGCAAGTCTCACACAGGGATTGCAGAGTCTAGGGTCCAAACACACACCCCCCACCCCTAGAGTCTGGGGGTCCCAGCTCTGCATCCAGTGGCTTCCCCACAGGTACCCCAGGTGGTGTCATATTTCTCATATTTGATTCTATTGGACGGAAACAGGAGGAGAGGAGACTTCAGTAATCTCTGACTCTCCTCATTTTTTAGACCTAGAACCCCAACATTCTAAAGGGGGAAATGACACTGTTTCCAGATGAAAATCAACCAGCACATAAATGTAAAGACAGACATTTTGGCTTTAGGTGGTTCCTACCCGAATCCCATCCATGAGCCAGATGAGAGTCATTGAACATCTACCCAAGCATTGTAAGTATTCTACGAGGTCCTCTCATTTTTCCCTATCTCATAGTCGTATTGGAGCTGGAAGAGACCAAGAGAGAAGAGAGGATGGTTTGGCCTCTCCTGAAGCCCTTCTCCATCCCCTCAGGACATGCTTTGTCCAACCAGGCATGTTTCAGTTGCACCCAGCAACCACTAAGCTGGGGAAAGGAGAAAAGGGGTTTCCTGAGAGAGGCTGTCCTCAGACAAGTAGCTGGTTTTATACTATAATCCCCTTTTTAAAAAACATATTTATTTGAATACACGTGGTCTTAGTTGCAGCATGTGGGATCTAGTTCCCTGACCAGGGATTGAACCTAGACCCGCTACACTGGGAGTGTGGAGTCTTAGCCACTGGACCGCCATGGAGGTCCCAATACTGTAATCTTCATTGCATTCAGGAAGGCCAATGGTAGTTCTATACAAACCTTCATCCAAACGTGCTCTCTGGGAAAGACTATGAACCACCAACTCAATGGACATGAGTTTGAGCAAACTCTGGGAGATGGTGAAGGACAAGGAAGCCTGGTGTGCTTCTGTCCATGGGGTTGCAAACAGTTGGACACAACTGAGCGACTGGACAATGAACACAACAATGTGTATGGATGTGAGAGCTGGAGATGTGAAGAAGGCTGTTTAGTTCAGTTGCTCAGTCGTGTCTGACTCTTTGTGACCTCATGAACCACAGCATGCCAGGCCTCCCTATCCATCACCAACTCCCGGAGTTCACCTAAACCCACGTCCATCAAGTCAGTGATGCCATCCAACCGTCCCATCCACTGTCATCCCCTTCTCCTCCTGCCCTCAATCTTCCCCAGCATCAGGGTCTTTTCAACTGAGTCAGCTCTTCGCATCAGGTGGCCAAAGTATTGGAGTTTCAGCTTCAACATCAGTCCTTCCAATGAACACCCAGGACTGATCTCCTTTAGGATGGACTGGTTGGATCTTCTTGCAGTCCAAGGGACTCTCAAGAGTCTTCTCCGACCCCACAGTTCAAAAGCATCAATTCTTTGGCACTCAGCTTTCTTTATAGTCCAACTCTCACATCCATACATGACCACTGGAAAAACCATAGCCTTGACTAGACGGACCTTTGTTGACAAAGTAATGTCTCTGCTTTTCAATATGCTATCTAGGTTGGCCATAACTTTCCTTCCAAGGAGTAAGTGTCTTTTAATTTCATGGCTGCAGGCACCATCTGCAGTGATTTTGGAGCCCAACAAAATAGTCTGACACTGTTTCCACTGTTTCCCCATCTATTTCCCATGAGGTGATGGGACCAGATGCCATGATCTTAGTTTTCTGAATGTTGAGCTTTAAGCCAACTTTTTCACTCTCCTCTTTTACTTTCATCAAGAGGCTCTTTAGTTCCTCTTCACTTTCTGCCATAAGGGTGGTGTCATCTGCATATCTGAGATCATTGATATTTCTCCCAGCAATCTTGATTCCAGCTTCTGCTTCCTCCAGCCCAGCATTTCTCATGATGTACTCTGCATATATGTTAAATAAGCAGGGTGACAATATACAGCCTTGATATACTAAAGGAAATCAACCCTGAATATTCATTGGAAGGACTGATGCTGAAACTGAAGCTCTAATACTTCGGCCACATGATGTGGAGAGCTGACTCGTTGGAAAAGACACTGATGCTGGGAAAGATTGAGGGCAGGAAGGAGAAGGGGGTGAGAGAGGATGAGATGGTTGGATGGCATCCCTGATTCAATGGACATGAGTTTGAGCAAACTCCAGGAGATGGTGATGGACAGGGAAGTTTGGTACGCTGCAGTCCATGGGTTGCAGAGTCGGACATGACTGAGCTATTGAAAAACACAAAGGATGAAAGAAAGCCAGAGATCGGAGTTTATGACTCTGGCATCACAGCCTGAATACTAGAGACTTGGGGATAAAGAGGCTATCAGGTGGAATAAAACTGATTAACCGCCTGTCCCCCATGGCAGTGGAATAAGGATGCCCAGGATCACATGGAGACCTAGACTCAAGCCTGGCATTGCCACTTAGTATCTGGGTGACCTCTGGAAAGGAACTTACTGGTTCTGAGCCCCAGCTGTCACATCTGTGAACATGGGGTAACATCCTACATTGTAGGACTGGTGTCAGGATTGGAAGAGACTGTGACAGGCCACGAGCACAGAGCTTGGCCTCCTGCTAAGCTGCTGCTGAGTCGCTTCCCTCGTGTCCGACTCTGCATGACCCCATAGACAGCAGCCCACCAGGCTCCTCTGTCCCTGGGATTCTCCAGGCAAGAACACTGGAGCTGGCTGCCATGTCCTTCCTGCATCGCTTGGTTAATCCAGGCCACTGGCAGCTCAGGGAAGGGAGAAGATGGAGCCACGTCTCAAGGTCCCAGGAGCCCAGACCTAGCTGGTCCCCTACCACCTAGCACTCCCCAGCAAACTGTCCCTGTGCAAAAGGAAATGGACCCTGGAAGGTGCATTCTATTCCCACTGGATTGTCCCTTACAAGGCTTTAAGGGGCAGGATAGCACTCGTTCCCTGACACCCTATAATAAGAAATGATATACTTCAATAGTTCTTTGATTTGATGGGTCCTTAGTACACATGAGCTAGAATTTTGGAGAACATGACTATAATTTGGAGTTTGTGGTTAAGTACAATTCAGATGCCAGACATAATTCACTGCCAGTCTGTCCTCTTGGGTCTTCCACGTGTCCCCCTCCATTCTTCCATGAAGGCTTTTTAAGGATGTTCTATTGCCTTTCTTATCTCCATTCCCAACTCCTAAATTTAGGCAAAGAAAAATTTCACTTTAAAAACTGCCCTAACAGTCAACACTACTTTGATCAGTGTCTTTGAGCTCACCTAAAACCAAACCCTCACTCTATAGGTGAGAAAAAGGAAGGTACAGAGAGATTAAGGAACATGCCCAGATAATTACAGAGGCCAGATGGCAGATCCAGATGAGAGAACAGGCTTGAATATTCTCAGGGCATATCCTACTCTCACTTTGTGGTTGCAATGATCCTGCATTCATGTCCATTTATAATTTCTCTCCTATATTCACACATCTCCTATATTATTATCTATTTAACACTTTTTTTCTTTAAGTTGTCTGGCATTCTTATTTAAAGAAACATATTATTTTTTTGCATTTTTAAAATTTTAATTGGACGTCAATCACTTTACAATATTGTGGTGGTTTTTGCCATACATTCACATGAATCAGCCATGGGTGTACATGTGTTCCCCATCCTGAACCCCCCTCTCACCTCCCTCCCCATCCCATCCCTCAGAGTCATCCCAGTGCACCAGCCCTGAGCATCCTGTCTCATGCATCGAATCTGGACTGGCAATCTGTTTCACATATGATAATATACATGTAAAGAAACTTATTTTTAAAGAGAGATTTTTGATCATCACCTAATGAAAAAGCAGTATCATTTACCACTGACAGAAAATTAGTTAAAGACAATGTAAAATGTAATTACATGAAATTCTAACTAGATATTGCTGCCTGGGCAAAGAAAACCAGCTGGAACCTGTTCTCTTTGATTATAAAGGATGATTGGCAAGCTTCAGAGATGTTCAAGACCTAGTAGGACTAAATGAAAATGGATTCTGGACCTAATTCCAGTATCACACATTGTGCCATCTTTACATCATCGAGAATTTTTCTGAGATACAATCAGCAGGATGTCCTCGCGCTTGGAGAACACTGTTGCAGTCTGAAGTGCTGCCATATCAGGTGCCCGCATCTCCTTAGAAGTGGCCTGACTCCTCCCCTCTCCTGCGCAGCACGGCCTTTCGGGGAAACTGCACTAAAAGAGCTTCATCCTGTTTGCTCACCAGATGCCGAATGAATGCCGGACCCTCCTTCATGTTCACAGTAGACTACATGTTGAATGTAAGTCTTAATTTTGGTAAATTTTCTGAGGAACTATCTTATTCACTCCAGAAACAATGTCTAGATAATTGAATTTTGGATAATAATGAGTCAGGGAAGTTGATCTGAACAGTGGAAAAAATGCTGATTTAAATTACCAATATACAAATACTTTTAGTTCTTGGAAGCCAGTGCCAACTGTGCCTGCCGGAAGTTAAATGCTCAATAGCTTGTTATGATTGATGCATGCATTAGTCATTAAAAAGCAAAGTCTTGAACTAAATCATTTGCATCCAAAGGATGACATCAGTCACACTGTGAGCTTTTGGTTTCAGGAACAGACCACTAGATGGCGCACTTGCAATTCAAAAATTAAAAAAAAAAAAAAAAAAACCCAGCCCTGGAGGTACAAGCGTTTTACCAAAGGATCTATTGTACTTATAAACCCTGCGTGGACACAAGCGGGGAGGCACCACTTGCCCTAAAGATGGTATTCTTTTCTCTCCTCCCAGACTTTGATATGCCTCCCCCTCTTTCCTCAGGACAGGTCACTTCTCCCCACAGGCAGTTTCTCTCTGTGAGTTCACCTTTTTAAACTTCTAACCTGTCATTATTCTATTCCTAGCTCTATGACTGAGTAGAAAAATGTGTTCTTTAAGATGTGGTTTCTTTCTTCCCCCTACCTCGACACTACTCACTCCAGAGCTTAGGGTACTTCTTCCTCAAGTCCCATTCCTACATGCCAACCAGATGCTGCCTGCAAAGGCACCTGGATTTGGAGGACGTTCATTCTTTTCCACGTATGACACCCCACCTTTATTCTCCCCTGCTGACGACAGCAATAAATCTTCTTGAAAGTTTTTTTTTTAAAGAAAGTCTATATCAATGGAGTAGGTGTTCTTACACCAACCCTTTAAATATGGTCATAATGAGGGTTGTGAGCCCAGTTCTCAGAGTGAGGACAGCAAATAGGAGTGACACCTCCAAGCAATAGGGTCTAAAACAATAGAATACACTGAAAGCATCGCAACAAATCAGTGAGCTTATTTGCAAGTTCTGATCCAGGGCTATATACTCCCCAGACGGTTGGGGTGTGTGTGTGTGTGTGTCTGTGTGTCTGTGTGTCTGTGTGTCTGTGTGTGTGTCACAAAGGGGGAAAGACAGAAAAGTACTGAAACATTGACTTATTCTCTGCACAAATAGGTATGTCAACAAAATCGAGCACAAAAAAAGCCTCTTTGTGGCTGGTGTTTCCTGGCTGCAGCCCCAGAACCTAAGAACCCAGAGCTCTATTCCCCAGTGGCCTCTCCTAATTTGCTAAATAACCTTGGGCAAGTCACTTAACCTTCCCAAACCTCAGCTTCTTCTGCTATAAAAGGAGGGTGCCAAGTGCTGTCTTTTCCCTGCTTTTCAGGGAAGTTGTGAGGATTAATGATGAGAGAAAGGCCGTCAAGGGCTTGGAGTTTCTTTAAGAAAGGTGCTGCTTACCCTCGGATCAGAGTCATAAAAATAAAAGGAATAAATACCCAGCAGCAATCCAGGTGAAGGCCATCAGGAGGGCTCCGTGTCCTGTGGGTTTCCACGTTTTCCTTTCCTCAAAGAGGGTTGGCAGGGACCAAACAAAACAAAAATACCTAATAATGCCTTTGTTTGACAATATCCTCACTGGGCTTTTATCTGATTAGTCTGTGTCTGTAGATGACAAGATTTTAAACACCCTGAAAGCACAAAAAGGAAAAACCGGTTCTGCCCGAAGATGCTGGGCACTCCTGTTCAGCCCTTCATCAGAGTGAAACGCATTTCACTGCAGAGAGGAGTGAAGCCCTCTGACAATTAGCCTTCTAGCTTGGTGGCATAATTATCACCATTAGGAGCTTTTCTTTCCCTCTTATGATGAAATATATATTTATTCTCTGGTGGCCCCAAACTGAGGATGGCTTGGGCAGAACCCAAAATGCAAGAGAAGGATCGATTTTAACCTATTTTAAAACATTTGATCTAATTTGATATTTCTAGTTTTCAGCAGCTTACAGCAAATAGATGAAAATAAATGTCTTGTCACATGTGGTGCTGCGAACTATGCCTTTTGGTTTTCAAAGACTTCTGAAAACAGGAGGAGAATCCTCTATTAGCTGTGTCTGATGCCTCAGGATCTTCCAGCTGTCATTGTTCAAAGGTCTATTTTTTGGAGCCTTGAGGAATGACCAAGTGGATTGTTGGTCCTAAAATGCTGTAAGTGATCTTCTCTGAGTCTTTTGGCTGGAATAATGGAAAGGGATGGGGTAAAGGGGTGAGTAGCAGGTCCTCTGAAGAATATGTGGGTCCTATGTGCATTTCTGTGTGTATTTTTCAGGGTTAGAGATCTAATTCTGATATTTGAAGAGAAGGAAAAACAATAAGTAACTATGCATTATGCTGCTGTTAGCTTTCTTTTCTGGTCTGATTATTGAAGTGGCCCACTGTCTTGATTAAGCCTTTCCTCCCTAAATTATTAATTTGCATTTATGCAAGTGAATTTGCCTTTTTCAAATCTTAACACATAACACTGAGGACCCAGGCTCAGCAAACCCACTTTCAAGTGCAATAGCCTTGGAATAATGAACAACTCTCCTTGGTAACGGAAGGCTAAACTTCAGTATACCATATTAAATCAGAGCAGATACTAGCCATTTGGTGTTAAAAATGTTACAAACACATAAACATTTATAAATGTACTTGGTCAATAAGTTTAGTTAGCTAGAATATGTTAAATACTTCAAAGAAAGAGTTGCAATATAAATATTTAACCAGTTTGTTTCAACCTATTTCATAAGCATTTATGCCAACCAGATATTTGTTTAAAAAAAAAAAACAAAGGACCTGGAATCAAAAAGAACTGGGATCGAGAGTATAAGTGGATGATCAGGGTTCCTTAAAACATTTGAAGCTAAAACTCCTCACCCGTGGTCTGTCAGTGGTGGGTGGTAGCATCTTCTTCATATGTCAAGATTTCGGGTGTGAAATATGCATGAGCACAATCCCAGCACTGGGCTGCTGGATCCTCAGTGAGCAGCGCTTTTATAAAGGAATATGCTAAGAGAAATCTTTGCTTTCCTAATGCTTGTTTTCCTCTTCCCCCTATCTCACTGAGGAACAAGTTGTACCTTCCTTACTACCAGTTCCCAGTCACAGCATCCTTCCCACCCTCCTGACTGCTCCAGATCCAGATATGATGACCTCACCCCCTCTCAACCCCATCTAGAGAGCATGGAAAGGAGCAGGGCCGGGCCAGGGGACCCTCCCTTCCAAGGGCCTTATGGAGTGCCCCTCCATCCCCAGGGTCCCTGAGCCCTTGGCTGGGTCCTAAAACTGACTCCTTCACACTGACTCTTTCTGGTCAGGAGTTTGACTTTCGCATCCCCTGATACTGTTTTTAAGCCTCGACAATTTCCTGATATCTTGGGCAGTACCCACTGCACGTATTCTAGCCCATTCATTCAAGGAAAGGCAGTTTTCAACCACAACTGGAGCAGCTGATGAGGCCCAGCCCCCTCCCACAGAGCTACCAAGCATCTGGTGTTGGACCAGGCTGCCCTGATGTTTGGGATTGTCACTCCTGGGTGGAAGAAACTCTTCCTTCCTGCATGTGCAAAGTCACCTGATGCCTGCGTGAATCCCAACAGTTTGCATGTGTGTGATGGTGGTGGTGGATTTGGCCTCTTCTTTCTGTTATTCATATCTTATTTTCACTAGGGATGTTATCCATATAAACTGAAATCCCGGATGACTGTGTAGCAGGCAGTGTCATCCAACTTGTGCTTTGGAAAAGTTCACATGGGTTTTTTTTTTCCCCCTGCAGAAGATCTTCCTTTCTGCAATTGGATTGAATCCTTAAAAATAGGAATGGGAGCATCTAGGTAATGAGTGACATGTATAAAACTTCTTGCATTGGGTGCATTTCCCCATACTCAGATTTTTTTCAATAGGTCAGCTTTCAGGAAACTGCTGCCTTAAAATTCTTGGTGAACTCACCGCTGTCTTAAATGGATTTTAGCTGGTCTGTGTCAAGAGCAGGGCAAGGAGAGGAGCTGAATAAATTTCCCATGGATGAGCTGAATCCTGAAGTGGTATTCCCAGCAAGAGAAAGGGACAAATGAAGAAGGCCAGGAATCATCAGCATTGATAAGTAGTATTGATTGTGTGTCTACCTGGTGTTGGACAGCTCAGGAGCAGGGCTGAAGATCGGAATGCAAAGGGACAGAGTACTTTGGAAACTTTATAAATGTTTGTGCTAAATAGAGGAAGCTCACGAGCCTGGAAATAAAGCATCAAAAGGGAAATGGGACAGGTGGACTCTCCCAGGCCCATAATTTCAAGATATTTTTAAACAATCACTGGACTGATGAAGGAAGGAATGAGTTGGTGAGTGTGGAATGATGTATTAGCTAGTGACCTGCCTGCTAGTTTAGCTGTTCAGTTGTGTCTGATCCTTTGCAACGCCATGGACTGTAACCCACCAGGCTCCTCTGTTCGTGGAACTCTCCAGGCAAGAATGCTGGAGTGGGTGGTCATTTTCCTTCTCCAGGGCATCTTCCTGACCTGGGAAACAAACCTGTGTCTCTTGCATTGCAGGCAGGTTCTTTATCTGAGCCACCAAGGGCTTCCCAAGTGGTGCTAGTGGTAAAGAATATATCTGCCAATACAGGAGGCTTAAGAGACATGGGTTTGATCCCTGGATCAGGAAGATCCCCTGGAGGAGGAAATGGCACCCCACTCCAGTATTCTTGCTAGAAGAATCCCATAGACAGAGGAGCTGGTGGGCTATAGTATGTGGAGTCAGATGCAACTGAGCATCAGTGTGTTTGCCTAAGATACAGCTCTTTTTGTTGTTGTTTATTTACTTGTTTTTAACCCCCTACCAGACCACATGTTTGAAATTTCCTTTTTTGATCTTTATATAGTCCTGGGGGAAACAGTTATAACGCTGACAAGATGTTTACAAACTTTTGTATATTTCATTAAAAATAAATATTAAAGAGGAGGTTGTAGATCAAATCAGTCTTTGTAGTGTAATTAGCTAAGCAAATCCACCCTTCCTCTGCCATGATTATAGTGAAGCCACTCACCTTAGTTTTTTTGCCAGTAAATTATAGATACTATGTTTCACCAACTAGCTGAGTTGGTATTTAAAAGAACTTTATGCATTTCTAGAACCCTGCTATATTATAATAAGATTTATAGCTCTGTACATTTTCTGCAGTGATAGAAAGTACTGCTCTATATCATCATTATTCTGAAATCTTGAGGTCTTTGCAATAATTCAAGAGTTTGACAATGAAGGATTTAGCCAAAGAACCTGGCATATTGCTCTGTTCTTATTCTGGGTTAAGTTTCAAATTAATTCAATTGAAATTTTTAGAAAATCTGCCTATATTTTTCTGATATCAGTGTAGTTATTAAATGTTTATACTTCTGCTATATTTCTTAACCCTTTATGAACCTTTAAAAACACGCTCTTCCTATGGTTTCTCCTCAATAGGTTTTTGTGACTATTACTAAAGTACTATTGGTCTCATTGACTAACTGCCATTCAATATTTACCAATAAGTAGAGACATGAAAGGCCAGATTTGTTCCCGTGACAGAGATGGTTGCTGTGATAAACATTTCTAGCACATTGTTTTTTCAAGTTGAAGGCTATTTTAATTCCACTAGAAGGAATAGTTGAGTCTCAGAGATGTCTTTAAATCTTAGTGTGGCTTTTCCTTTAAATCCCTAAATAAGATGAAAAAACTCTTTGGAAATTCACAGACTTTCAGGCAATTAATAGTTTCATGCCTATAACTTGGATATACAATCTGATGGTAATCCTATCATATTATCAGCAGAAAAAGGAGCATTTATTGAATACCTGCTATGAGCTAGGCACTGTGTTAAATACTTTCCTGAATTGTCAAATAAAATACAAGTTCATGGCAATTAAAATACTTACAAGTGCATGGCATGGTATGATGAGCTGAATTGTGTACCCCCTCAAAGAAAGGTATGTTCAAGTCCTAAGCCCCAGCACCTGTGAATATGACTTTATTTGGGGATAGAGTCTTTACAGACGTAATCAAGTTAAAATGAGGTACAACTAGGTTAGGGTGGGCCCTAAATCCAGTCTGTGACAAGTGTCATAAGAAGAAGGAGAAGATGGACTGGATATAGACACTGAGGATATACATAGGGAAGAAGGTTCTGTGATGAGAGAAGCAGAGATTGGAGTGGTCCAGTTACAAGCCTAAGAATGTCGAAGATTTGCAGCAACCACCAAAAGCTAGGAGAGAGGCATGGAACAGATTCTATCTCAGGGCCTCTGGAAGGAACCAGCCCTACCGACATCTTGATTTTGGACTTTTGGCTCCCGATCTGTGAGAGAAGAGATTTCTGTTGTTTTAAGCCATCCTGTTTGTGGTAGCTTGTTACACCAGCCTTAGGAATTGAACTCGTGTGTCCATCATGATGTTGGGCTTCCTAGGTGGCTTGGTAGTAAAGGACCTGCCTGCCAATGCAGGGGATGCAAGAGACGGGGATTTCATCCCTGGGTTGGGAAGATGCCCTAGAGGAAGGAATGGCAACCCATTCCAGTATTCTTACCTGGAGAATCCCATGGACAGAGGAGCCTGGTGGGCTACAGTCCATTGGGCCAAAAAGAGACACGACTGAAGTGACTTAGCATACACACAAGCACCATGATATTACTTCTACTTCACACAAGAAACTTGCCTCCCAACATCTAGTTAGTAAGTGATGAGTGCTAGATCCAATCCCTGGCCCTCTGTGCTTTTCCTGATAATCGCCTGACCCCTGTGCACATGACTTTGCAAACTTGCTTTCTTCTCTCTTTAGCCTCAAGTCTGTGGAATAAATGTCACAGCCTCAAGTCCATAGGTGGAGAGAGGATGCTGCAACACCCAGAGCTGTTCTTGGTACTCAAAGAAGCAAACCCTGCAGCCAACTCCTGGCATAGCTTTGTGTCTCTGGTGTCAGCAAAGTAATGTGAAATTATGCACAAAATGGTTAAATATTTGAAACATGCCAGCTAAACTCAATCAGTTTGCCATTTTTAATGAGGCCTATAAAGATGTTTGTTACCGTTGTTAGCCCCTATTTCTATGGAGTTCCTAGGAAAAATAGCAGAGCTAGGGAAAATTACTCTTACTTTTGGATGTCAGATATAGTGTGTGTGTGTGTGTGTGTGTGTGTGTGTGTGTGTGTGTACTGCCTCTTCCAAAAGATTTAATTCTTTGTATCTTAAGGCACATTTAAATAATTTATGCTCAGTGAAGGCTTCTGTAACCTAGGCATGGTATTAATTTATTTGGAAGCAGCTATACATGGGCTTCCTGGGTAGCTCAGCTGGTAAAGTATCCACCTGCAATGAAGGAGATCCTGGTTTGATTCCTGGATCTCCAGGAAGATCCCCTGGAGAAGGGATAGGATACCCACTCCAATATTCTTGGGCTTCCCTGGAGGCTCAGATGGTAAAGTATCCGCCTGCAATATGGGAGACTTGGGTTTGATCCCTGGGTTGGGAAGATTCCTTGGAGGAGGGCGTGGCAACCCACTCCTATATTCTTGCCTGGAGAATCCCATGGACAGAGAAGGCTGGTAGGCTACAGTCCATGGGGTCACAAAAAGTTGGACATGACTGAGCAACTAATCACAAAGCACATACATAAAAATAGGTGTTTCCCAGGTGGTGCTAGTGGTAAAGAACCCACCTGCCAAAGCAGGAGCGATGTAAAAGATAAGGGTACAATCCTTGGGTCAGGAAGATCCCCTGGAGGAGGGCATGGCAACCTGCTCCAGTATTCTTGCTGGGAGAATCTCATGGACAGAGGAGCCTGATGGGCTATGATCCATAGGGTCGCAAAAAGTCGAACATGACTGAATGAGCACACACGCACACACACATACATAAAATAATACATTTAACATGGATCTTTCTGATATTATCATTAACTTTTCTTGACAACTAAGAATTGACTTTCTAGTTCCAGGAGGAAACTGCTGGTTTCCTACAGCAGCTGTTTTTTCTCTGAGTGAGTGGACTGTAGTACACGGAAGCCAGACCCACACCTTGTGAGTGAAACACAAGCTGACTTCCATGCCTGTGGAGGAGGAGGAGGACCTGGCACAGAAGGACTCTCGGGGGTGTGATTTCTTCTGCTTGGGCAAGGGGACAAGGCTTGCTGATGGTACAGGAGGGCGGGTGGGTGGAGCCTTTCTGGCAGCTTCATGATCTCCAAACTAGGTCCTTCACTGCCCATCAGTGAGGCTCAAAGGGAACCAGGATTCTATGCCCAAAATAAATCCAATCCTTTAAGTGACAAATGAGACAAGAATATACAATGGGGGGGATAGTCTCTTCAGCAAGTGGTGTTGGAAAAGCTGGGCAGTCACATGTAAATCAATGAAGTCAATACACATCCTCTCACCATACCCAAAAATAAACTCAAAATGGCTTCAAGATTTGAATATAAGATAACACACCATAAAATTCTTGAGAGAAAACACAAGCAACGCATTCCCTGACATATATTCTACCCATATTTTCTTAGGTCAGTCTCCCAAGGCAATAGAGTTAAAATAAAAAATAAACACATGGGACCTCATTAAACTTATAAGCTTTTGCATAGCAAGGCAAACCATAAACAGAATGAAAAGACAGCTTATGGACTAGAAGAAAATATCTGCAAATGATACAACCAACAAGGGCTTAGTTTCCAAAATAACAGTTCCTACAATTTAACAATAAAAAACCAAACAACCCAATGGGCAGAAAGACACAAACAGACATCTCTCCAAAGAAGACATACAGACTGCCAGTAGGCACAAGAAAAGATGCTCGTTATCGCTAATTATTAGAGAAATGCAAATCAAAACTACGATGAGATGTCACCTCACACCAGGAAAAATGGCCATCATTAAAAGCTCTACAAATAATAAATGCTGGAGAGGGTGTGGAGAAAAGGAAGCTCTCCTACACTGTTGGTGCAAATGTAAATTGGTGCAGCCACTATGGAAAACAGCACGGGAGGGTCCTCAGAAAACTAAAAATAGAGTTACCATTTATCCAGCAATCCAACTACTGGGCATATATCTAGACAAAAGTATAACTCAAAAAAATACATGTACCCTTATGGTCATAGCAGCACTATTCACAATAGCCACAAAAGACATGTAAATGACCTAAATGCCCATCGACAGATGAATGGATAAAGAAGATGTGGTATATATATACAATGGAATACTACTCAGCCATAAAAAGAATGAAATAATGCCTTTTTCAGCACCATGGTTCCCCAGTGGCTATTTGCCAATGCTATGTTCAAAAGTTAGTTAGTGATTTGTATTTCTATAAGCTTTTAAAGGACTGGGATTTTTCAAAAATTTTACTGTAGAGTTGATTTATAAGGTTGTGGTTAATTTCTGCTGTACAGTAAAGTGACTCAGTTGGGTGTGTATATATATATATATTCTTTTTCATATACTTTCCATTATGGTTTATTACAGGATATTGAATATAGTTCCCAGTGCTAACTTTTCAAACATAGCATTGGCAGCTAGCTTTAGACTGGCATCTGATAATCAGGTTGTATCAACAAGCTGTATATTTCAGGTCAGTTTCTGTCACTTTAGGAAACAGGCAAATTATCAAAAAAGAAAGTCTTGGAGCAGAGTGGCACCTGCTAGGAGAATCTCAGGTTCCACACCGGGGTTTCCTGAAGACCTACCAGAAAGCTGGAAGTACAGAGTTTTTAACCTTTTTTCCCTGAAACCCAACTCATCCTTATATGCACCATGAGTCTCAATCAGCCACACAATTGATCAGAAATACCTCTTAAGAGCACCGTTTTCCCCCTACCTGCCCCACATTTCCAAGTAGGAAGGCAGGCAGGTCTATCCTTTCCCCCAGCAGTCTGTGAACTAGCCTCTGGCATCCCGTACGGAGTATCACTGAAGCCTGCTTGAGATCACGATGACTCAATGGGGCAGAGGGGAGAGTGGTGATGTCAGAGTTCCCTGGAAGAGCATTATGGGTACCTCGGCATCCTGGGTGCAATGAGTGAACATGTGAACACCCTCCACATGCTACTGATCTGCTTTCCCCTCTCCCACCAGCTAAGAATGATTTCTCTCCCTTCATAGCAAATCTTATCAGATAAAGACCTCCAGAAGAATTGATGCTTTCGAACTGTAGTCCTGGAGAAGGCTCTTGAGGCTCCCTTGGACTGTAAGGAGATCAAGCCAGTCAATCCTAAAGGAAATCAACCCTGAATATTCATTGGAAGGACTGACGCTGAAGCTGAAACTCCAGTACTTTGGCCACCTGATATAGAAGAACTGACTCACTGGAAAAGACCCTGATGCTGGGAAAGATTGAAGGCGGGAGGAGAAGGGGATGACAGAGGATGAGATGATTGGATGGCATCATCGACTCAATGGACATGAGTTTGAGCAAACTCTAGGAGACAGTAAAGGACAGGGAGACCTGACATGCTGCACTCCATGGGGTCACAAAGAGTCGGACATGACTGAGCAACTGAACAACAAATCCTCTTATCAGTTTTACAGTTCAAGGGAAAAATAGAGGAAATAGAAATCCTTTCTTGGAGCAATATTTTCTTCTTTCATGGTTACAAGATAAATACTGGGTAAGCAGATGGTTTGCTTAAAGATGCACCTCCATTTTCAAATGCAAACAGGATGAAGTTTGCCTGTTTTATCTCCCTCTTTTGGATATCATTCTCTACACACTGGCTCCTTGAATTGTTTTCTTTTTAATTTAGAAAAATGTTTTTGAACATTTAGACAAGTAGAGCAAATACTCCTTTTACCCATTTCCGAGGTTTAATAAACATTTTGCCTTATTTTCTTCATATTTTCTCTATAAGTTTTTTTGAGATATATTTTACATACCATTCAATTCACTCATTTAAAATGTAAAATTTAGACGGTTTAGTATATTACATTATCAATTGCTAAAAATTTTGGTAAAATATCTCATATAAATTTGCCATTTTAATTATTTTAAGTGCACAATTCAGTGGCATTAATTATGTTTACAATATTGTACAATCAGCACTACTATAAAAAAACTGCTTCAAATGGGTTTCCCTGGTGGCTCAGTAGTAAAGAATCCACTTGCTAGTGCCTGCCAGTGCAGGAGATGCAGGGCTGATCCCTGGGTCAGGAAGACCCCTGGAGAAGGAAATGGCAACTCATTCCAGTATTCTTGCCTGGAGAATCCCCATTGACAGAGGAGCCTGGGGGGTTACAGTCTCCCGGGTCACAAAGAGTGGTATAGGACTGAAGCCAGCTTAGCACACTTGCCAGAATTATCTATATATTCTGTATGTTAAGCTCTGATCAAATATATCACTTCCAAATATCCCCTCCCATCTCTAGGTAGGTTTTTTTTTTTCACTTTCTTAAAAATGTTCTTCAAAGCACAAGTTTTTAATTTTGATTAAGTCCACTTCACCTATTTTCTTTCATTGTTTTTTTTGGTGTCCAGATCTTTCATTTTTTTTTAAAGATAATAAACAGAACAAAACTGACAATGACACTGCCCCCTCTCTGCTATTCTCTAATTAAGCTCCCTCTCCTCAGAGGCTACCACCATCAGGAATTTGGTTTTGCATTTCCTATTCATGTTTTATACTTATAGTATATTTTTATTTATATGGTATATATTACATAAATGTTATATTAAAATATTATATATTATATAATTATATCATATAACGTATACATGTATACAATCAATAGCATTCTTTTGCATGTTTTTGACTTCCCTGGTGGCTCAGATGGTAAAGCGTCTGTCTACAATGCGGGAAACCCAGGTTCGATCCCTGAGTCAGGAAGATCCCCTGGAGAAGGAAATGGCAACCCACTCCAGTAATCTTGCCTGGAAAATCCCACGGATGGAGGAGCCTGGTAGGCTACAGTCCATGGGGTTGCAAAGAGTCGGACATGACTGAGTAGCTTCACTCACCTGCATGCTTCAGACAAACAGTATCATTTTTTTTCTACAGTTTCTCCTTTGAGCTCACATTTGAGATCTATCCATGCTGATCGATACTTACCTGGTTCATTAATTTTCATTGCTATACTTGTACTCAATCAAACCATCAGGAAGTGATGTTTAAAATAACTTACAACGGCCATGGCTCAGGCACCAACCAACAGACACAGGCTCATCATGAACAACAGAACTTCTAGGTCCCTATGCACACCTAATAGGTGTATCTGTGCATACCTGGCTGAATACCAAACCAGCTTCCACATTTTATCCATCTGCTCCTTTTTTGTGAAATTTCGATCATTAAAAATAATACTGCTAGAAATATTCCTGTAGCTGTCTCTTCATGCACATCTGTGAGAACTTCTCTAGGATGCTTATTAAGGAGAAGAATTGATGTGTGGTCTGCTATGCACATGTTCTATTTTATTTTTACTGCAGTATCAGAATTGTGGCTAAGGCCTAAAGCTGAGGACAAAAACTGTTAAGTCCCCACATTCCTTGTAACCACCATGATGTCATAGCAGTTGTGACCGGCTACCTCCCAGGAAGGCCTATTGAGAGGCACCAAGGCTGAGAAACAGATCTTTTCTCTAACTGCTCCCACCCTGGCCAACCTAAGGGGAGAACAGGCAGAGGTGGGAAGGGTATTTTGGAAAATACAAAGCTCACAAAGATATACTCTCCTCTCTCTCTTTAAACTTCTACGATATCCACCAGGAAAGCCAAGGGAAGAAGAAAGATAACGATAGGGCTTTCTGGGCATCTGTCAGAATCATTTTCCTGCTCTTCCACACATAAATTAAGTCAGAACCTAATGATATTCTCTTATGGAAATTGGGGTGAGGGCTTGGACTTGCAGGGCACCTACTGCTCCAGGGTATAGAGAAAGAGGTAGGAGAGAGAAGATGGGCCTGAGAGAAGCAGCGGCATTCCCACCACTGGGTGTGACAAATATCCCACTGTTGCTCTATGAGAATTGAGGGGATGCCACAGAGGGTGGGTGCATTGAGCTCTCTTGGTGGCGCCTCCCACAATGGGCAACTACTCAGGGCTCAAGTCCCATGGAGTCCTTCAAAGAATCCACACATGTGCCCCATGAGAGTTCAGCATCTGGATCCTGCAGCGTGGAAGTGAGATCAACAGCTTAGTGGTGTGGGCAAGAAAAAGAGCAAAAATCACAGAGGAAAGTCTACTGCCCCCTCACCCAATCCTTCAGGAAGGAACTGCGCTGTTTTCCTTTCCCTCCTCCCCATACAACTCAAGGAAAGGAAGAAGAGAGGAGAAGGTCGTATCTGAGTCTCTGTGACCCTGTCTTCCTAACAAGTTCTGTAGAGAGAGAAGAGGAGAAGCGCTTTGTATCAGATAAGAGGTTGAAGATTTAAAATAAGCAGCACTGGGTTTTAAATATACCAATGAGACTGTTCTCATAAGTAAAAGTGACCAATAGCTGAAGAAAATGGCCAAAGGATATTAAGGAAGCCTGGTTCTCCACTGCCAGGGAGGCTTGATGTCTTACTGTTGGGCATTTGTTGGACAGTATAAAATCTCATCATGTTTATAATCCAATGAGACTAGATTGTTCAGTGAACTAGTGATACTTGATGAACCAGCAGTCGTGGGAACTGCCAGGGTGCTCTCCAAGTGGGGACCTGTGTCTCTAAGTTATGTTCAACTCTTTGTGACCAAGTGGACTGTAGCCTGCCAGACTTCTCTCTCCATGGGATTTCCAGGCAAGAGTACTGAAGTGAGTTACCGTTTCCTCTCCAAGGTATCTTCCTGACCCAGGGATTGAACCAGCATCTCCTGCTTGGCAGGCGGATTCTTTACCACTGAGCCACCAGGAAAGCTCCAACAGTAAGATATCTTTCCATTATTAGCATCTGCTTGTGTGTCTTTCAGAAGTATTCTATAGTTTTCATCTTTAGAGTTTTGCACACTTCTTGTTAAGATTATTAAAAGCCCCTCCTAAAGTTGGGGTTTCTCCTAGTTTATATCCTCTAGCTATTATTTGTGTTTATTAAGGTTATTGATTTCTATATGTTAGTTTTATAAACATTTGAATTAGTGCTGTTATTAATTCTCTAGGGTTTTAGATATACTATTAGGTCATCTTAAAATAGAGATAGTTTTACTTCTTTTGTTCCAATTCTCATGTCTTCATTGAGTTCTCTTGTCTAGTTGCTTTGGCTAATGCCGGCAGTAACACATTATATCCCTGGAGAAGCAAATGGCAACCTACTTCAGTATTCTTGCCAGGAGAATTCCATGGACAGAGGAGCCTGGCCTGGTGGGCTACAGTCCATAGGGTCACAAAGAGTTGGACATGACTTAGCTACTAAACTACCAACAACAACAAATTGAATAGTGATGGCAAGAGTAGGCAAGTTTGCCTTGTTCCTGGAAATGCCTCTAGTGTTTCCCCACCAAATGAAATACCGCCCCCAAGACAGGATTAATTCCTATTTTCTTGAGTGTTTTAACAGGAAATAGCATTGACTTTTCTCAGAAAACAACTAATTTTGACCAAAACCCAAGAAAATTGCCTAGCCATCACTACATATAAATGGGTCTATTTCCATTTTCACAATGAGAAATGACCTAGTCCTGAAATATTCACATTGAAATAGCTCAGAAAATTAGTTCAGCATTTTGCTTCATTGGAATCCTGGCTTCTCGGGGCCCATTGAAATCTCTCCTTCCCTCCCTTCCTGCATCCTTGCTCTCGGTGATCAGAGGCATCTGAGACGTGAGCCTGCAACCCTGGGAGGCTCAGGAAACCAGACCAGGCTCCCCTCTGGCCTTTTGTTCTGAACATTCTTACTCAGGTTTCCTGCTCTCAATATCCCTTCCCTTCCCTTACCCCACATCTTGAGTCTTGGCCAGTGCTTAACTTCTTCAGATGGACAGGCGTTTGGAGCATCGGCCTGGTTTTCAACTGCAGATTTACCTCCATGGGGTTGGGTCCTTGCTTCAGTGCAGAAGCTGGGTCTCTCAAACCCCACCATCCAGCCTCCTGGGTTGGGTAGTGGGAATCTACTGGAGAGGAGCTTGAGCATACCCTCCATGCAATCCCCTGCATTTTCTTTCTAATTTAAACTTGCAGGCTAATTGTTATCCTGCCTCCCACAGCTGACAGAATGAATAAAAGGAATGGCCCTTGAAGGTAAAAGAGCATTACAGCTGGATTTAAGTAATAATGTGTCTCCCACAAACCTGCACAGGTTGCAGTTTGATGAAAATTACAGTCAAACCTTGTGTTGTAAACTGCTGTTTACTGGAGAAAAGAAAAAGGGGGGGGAAAAACCATAAGATAAAGAAATAGTATCTGAGACCACCTGGAAGGGTGCTTGGAATCATTATGATGTGTAAAGAAAGCCTTGACAATGACGGATAACCTCTGGAAGATCTGAACAGGGCCTTTTGTTTATCTTCGCTTGCCTTTGCATTTAAGTCATGTCTTTCACTTGGGGGTGAGATTTTGCCTTTGAAAGTTGAAACGATTTTTAACTCAAGAAAGAGGTTTACTGGGTTCCTCACGGATTTGTTTCCCCATTTCCCCCACCCCCTACTTCTCCTTCCCGCCTTTCCTGCCTGTCTCACTCCCTTCCAGCTAGGGTGTGTGCGTCCTGGGTACCAGATGCAAAATGATTAAGCCTGTGCAGTTCCCCAAGTTGAACTTGTTATTGATTAGCACTTCCTAAATCAAACAGAATTGCTGATCGCTATTGCCGGGCGGCCACCGCTTGCTTGGGATCCACGAGCTGCTAGAGTGTTTGAGCCTGCGCAGGCAGAGGGGATTTTTGAGGTGTCCTCCCCTCTCACTGCTGCAGCCTGCAAAGAGGAAGAAGAGTAACTTTCATCGCCAATTCATGTTTCTTAAGCACTGACTGGGTGTGTGGCAGTGTGCAGTCACAGAGGGGATTTTGACAATTAGCAGGAGCTGCTGTCTTTACTCTCCTTGGCTGTGATAATTAATGCCTTAGGACATTTTTATGAGTTGGTATGTGCCTGGCACATGACACATAGTACTGAGAGCATCAATTACATCTGACCCTTTTAAAAGAACGGGGAATTCAACAAAGAGGCCATTTTGCCCATTTGGCTTGTAGATAGTCTAGCAGGTATTTTGAAATATTAGTTAAATGAAATGAGAAGAGAGGGTCTGTTTGCAAATCAGCCACGACCCAGTCATGTGTCCAAAGGCATGAGGCACCTGTCCCCAGTTTCTGCTCATGCTGATGTATCCAGACACAAGTCAGTGATCCCTGTGTGTATGTCTTTTCATCTCCACCCAGTGCAACCATCTTTTATCTCCCTATGTGTACATACATATGTGTGTGCATGCGCGTGCACACACACACACACACAGACACACACACACACAGAGTTGCTTTTCTTAACCGTCTGAGAGTAAGTTGTAACGTCGGGACCCCCCCTTGTCCCTACATGTGTATTACCAAAAGATTATTCTTTCACATAATCTTAGTATGATTATTAAACTCAAGACATTTAACATTGCTTTAATACTATTGCTATTATAATATTATAATACTATGCAAACTTAGCCCAGAATCAAAATTTTATCAATTGTGCTAATAATGTCCTTTATAGTGTTTTTCCAGCCCAAGGTCAAATCATGAATCATGCACTACATTTAGTTATCATGTCTCTTTAGTCTACCCTAATCTGGAACAGTTCCTCAGTCTTTTAATATTTTGTCTCCTGTGCCACTGGCATTTTGAAGACTACAGGTCAGTTGTTTTGTACACTAGCCCTCAACTCAGGCTTCTCTGATGTTTCTTCATGATTAGATTCAGGTTAGGCATCAGGGACACGAGCTCTACATAAGAAGGATTATTTCCGTCTGAGGGCACATCATCAGGAGACACGTGATCTCGGTTTGTCTTTTTTTCAGTGTTATTTAAGACAAGCTTTTTAGAGAGTTTAAGCTCACGTTTTTAAAAACAGTTCATATAGCTAGCTAGTGGGCCATAGTAAAGACTTAAGAGTCTCAGCTTTAAGGATGAAAGACCCATTAGAAATATGTGATGTTGGGCCTGACACTTGAGATGGACTGAAAATGCTGGAAAAATGATCTCTTTTGGCTACTAAAACAGCACAAATCCAATAACTCACAAATTGGACCACTGAGGATAACTAATGTTTCCTAAACATTGTTAAAGCCTGAGCAGAGAATAACGGTCATGTTTTCACTTTCTCTTCAATCTTTCTCTCTAACAACGTGCATGAGTAGTATTATTGTTATTGTCATGATTAAATCTGGGCCTCAAGGTTGGACCTGATGATTCATTAAGTTCTCCCAGTTTCTATATTCTCAATAAGATGGGCAAAGCATGGCATTTGTAAAACATGGAACATGGGACATGTTTTACATAGAAAATAGAAAGATATGTCTAGAGGAGAGTGATAATGGAGAACTTTCCTCCAGTGTTTAGCAGCTGAAAAGGGAGGGTTCCAAGTCTAAGTTTGTCTTGAATTGCTCTCTGTCTCTCCTCTTTCCTGATCACCAGAATACCTCACAGAAGATAAAATTTATGCTTAAAATGGTATAGAGGGGTGGGATGAGGGCTGGGAGGGAGAGGATATATGTGTACTTACAGCTGTTTCACAGCAGAAACCAACACTACTTTATAAAGCAATTATCTTCCAATTAAAAAATTTTTAAATGGCATGAAAATTTCCACTTTATGAATTTTAAAATTAGAACCCAGAAAAAAAAAGAAAAAAAGGAAAAAAAATTATAGAACCCAGAAAATAAAAAATGTGAGCTATTTCCTATTCTTACTGGAGATAACCTGAAACATCCTTTATACCTTCTTTTATTGAAATGTTTGATTACTGAGAGTTTTTGCTCATTTATTTAGTTAGTGTGTTAACTTTTCCTCTTGACATAAACCTTTGGTTTATCCACTTTAAATCGGAGCCTAGTCTGCTAGGCTTTCTAGGCAGTGTAGGGGAAGAGTTGGTCAATGGGTGGTTTCTTTTTTTTTTTTTTTTCATTTATTTTTATTAGTTGGAGGCTAATTACTTTACAATATTGTAGTCGTTTTTGCCATACATTGACATGAATCAGCCATGGATTTACATGTGTTCCCCATCCTGATCCCCGTTCCCAATCCCATCCCTCTGGGTCTTCCCAGTGCACCAGCCCTGAGCACTTGTCTCATGCATCCAACCTGGGCTGGCGATCTGTTTCACACTTGATAATATACAAGTTTCAATGCTATTCTCTCAGATCATCCCACCAATGGGTGGTTTCTTGATGATTGCTGGTTTTCCAAAAAGTGAAGAACCCCACCTTATTTCAGAACAGCTTCAGCTCAGGGCCACAGCAAGAATAACAGAAGGGAATTAATGGACTCAAAAGAAGTTCTGAGGTATCTTCTCAGTGTTTCCCATAAAATGGAACAGATAGACGAAAACTAGGCATTTGTGCAAATTCATTGTCTTTGTAGAACTTCTTAAAGGGACCTCACAAATAATTGTATTATAGATAAGTAAACTGAAGTCCAGAGGGGTTGTCTTGCCTAAAATTACATGGCTAGTAACAATAACAGGTACTTTTTTGAGCTTTGACTATGTGCTTTCCACTTTACATTATCTTGAATTCTCACAGTACTGGTGTATTGTAGAAACATTAAAAAACCTCAGATATGTGGAAGATACCACTTTAATGACAGAAAGCAAAGAGGTACTAAAGAACCTCTTGATGAGGGTGAAAGAGAAGAGTGAAAAAGTCAGTTTAAACTAAATATTAAAAAAAACTAAAATCATGGCATCTGATCCCATCACTTTATGGCAAATAGGAGGGGAAAAGGTGGAAGCGGTGACAGATTTCCTCTTCTTCAGCTCTAAAATCACTGTGGATGGTGACTGCAGTCATGAAATTAGAAGACAATTGCTTCTTGGCAGGAAGCCTATGACAAACCTAGACAGCGTGTTTAAAAGCAAAGACATCACTTTGCAGACAAAGGTCCATGTAGTCAAAGCTATGGTCTTTCCAGTAGTCATGTATGGTTGTAAGAGCTGGACCATAAAGAAGACAGAGCACCAAAGAATTGATGCTTTCATACTGTGGTGCAGGAGAAGACTCTTGGGAGTCCCTTGGACAGCAAGATCAAACCATGACTGGTTAAAGGGAATGACTGTCTTAAAGGGAATCAACCCTGAATACTCATTGGAAGGACTGATGCTGAAGCCCAATACTTTGGCCACCTGATGCGAAAGGCCAACTCATTGGAAAAGACTCTGATGCTGGGAAAGATTGAAGGCAGGAAAAGAAGAGGGCAACAGAGGATGAGATGGTTGGATAGTATCACCGATGCAAGGGATGTGAACTTGGGCGAACTCTGGGAGATGCCGAGGGACAGGGAAGCCTGGTGTACTGCAGTCCTTGGGGCCATGAAGAGTCAGACATGACTTGGCAACTGAACAACCACCAGTGCATTAGGACTCTTAGTTTAAGGTCAAAAGTTAGACTGAGAAACTTTAAATAACTTGTCTCTGCTTATCCAGCTACTATACTAGATAGCAGAGCCTGGTCTTGAACCCAGGCTGTCAGATAACAAACCCCTTGTATATTTCTGCACAACATCATGGGCAAAGGGGAGGCTGGCCAGAGTGCCTGTTCCTTCATCTCCTGTGAGAAAGGCGGGAAACTAGAGTGGGCTAATGCTCTCAGAATTCTTCAGTGTACTTGTCCTGTCAGAATACTTGTTATCTATTATTATTATTTATTGAATTTTCTGTCTGTCCCTGCCTGGGCACAAGTTCCTGCCTTTTCTTCACAATTATACTTGATGTACCATTGCAGCACCTGGAACATAGAAGGTGCTCAGTAAGTGCTTATTGGGAAGCAGAAAATGAAGGGAGAGAAAGAAGGAGAATGAAAAACAGAGTGTGTGAGGGAGCAGAAAATGAAAGAAGAAAATTGTCGAGAAAACAAGTGGAGCTCTGACTTTGTAACATTATTAAGATTTTCCTCCTTATTGCAGATTGCAAAGGAACCTAGTTGCTGATTTCTCAACACATGCGTACATACAAATGGCATTACATTTTGGTTTTATCTCAGCAGAGAAAATTGCAAACAACCTAATTACTCAAAAATAAGTGCATGAGTAAGTAAATCAGATACATCTATTCAATGAAAGAATATGCAAATATTAAAAATAATTGTTTCAAAGGCTAGGAGGAAATGCAAGAAAACATATTGACTAGGATAGGATTACCAGCTTAAAAAAGAAGCAGAATATTAAAATGTAGAGGTGTGCAGATGGATAGGCAAAAGAATACATACACATATAAGAGGATTTCCAGTTTTATTGTATACTTAAAAATCCAGGGGGCCTACTTTAATGTTGGGTACATAGTAAAAGTTAGAAATAAGAATAACCATGGTTCAGTACAGCAATTATGGCAAACAGTATGGAGTTGCCTCAAAAAATACAAAGAAATTAGAACTATGGTATGATCCAGAAATGCCACTTCTGGGTATGTGCCCAAAGGAAATAAAATTACTGTCTTAAAGACACCTGTACTCCCTTGTTCATTTCAGCATTATTTACAGTAGCCAAGATAGAGAAATAAACTAATTGTTCATTCAGATGAATGGATAAAGAAAATGTAGGATTTTCATTTGGAATAGTATTCAGTTTGAGAAAAGAAGGAAATTCTGCTATTTGCAACAATATGAATGACCCTGGAGGATATTATGCTTAATGAAATAAACCAGAGAGAGAGAGACAAATACTGCATGATCCTACATCTCTACTAAGTGTACGGATCTCTACTAAGAGTAGAGAACTGCACAGAAAGAGTGCTCTGGAAATGTTTTCCCTAGAGTCTCTCACTGAGTACTGATCAGTACATGCAAGTGAGGAAGACATCCAAGGCAGGGGAAAGAAATTCTGGAAAGGAACAGACCAGGAATAATTTCATGTTCTCACTGGCTAGAATGGAAAGACATTATTTCACACAGGACATTGAATACAGTACTCAGAAGGGTATTGCCTCAGCAGACTAGACTAAAATCTAGACTAACAACTTCTGGTCTGCCTAGCAAATCTTAAAGGCTTGCCTTGTAAGGATTATCGTGTTTCCAAGTAACTTCAATGTATCTCAGAAAAAAAGCTCAAGAATGTTTAGAGTAAAATAAAAATATCTAGCCACTATAAGGTAAAATTCACATTGTCTGGTATCCAACTTAAAATTAGCAGGCATAATAAAAGCAAACTAGGACTCATAAGGCCAGAAAACAATCAAGAGAAAAGATTCAGAAATGACACTGATACTAGAATTAGTAGGCAAGGATTTGAAAACAATTATTATAACTCAGTCCATATGTAGAAAAAGATGGAGAAAACGATAAGCATAATAAGTAGAAGGAAAAAAATAACGATGCAATTTAAACTTATGGACATAAAAACTGTGATGTCTGATAAGCAAATCCACCAAATGGAATTAAAAGTAGACTAGACATTGCTAAAGTAAGGATTAGTGAGTTTGAGGACTAAAAATAGAAATTATTCAAAGTGAAACATAGGGAAACGAAAGACTGAGCTGAAATGAATGAAGCTCAGTAAGCAGTGGGATGGGCCTCTCCGGTGACTCAGACAGTAAAGAATCTGCCTGAAATGCGGGAGACCTGGGTTTGATCCCTGGGTCAGGAAGATCCCCTGGAGAAGGGAACTGCTACCCACTCCAGCATTCTTGCCTGGAGAATTCCATGGACAGAGGAGCCCGGATGTCCCTGAGGTCTCAAAGAGTTGGACAAGACTGAGTGACTAGCACTTTCACTTTCAAGCAGTGACACAACTTCAGGAGCCTGATATGTGTTTAACTGGAGTCCTTGAAGGAGGAGAAGGAATATAAAATATTTGAAGAAATAATTGCTAAAGTTTTTCAAATTTTAACTTACTAAACCTGCAGATCCAAGAAGCTTGATTGATGTTCCAAACCAAGAAAGCTACTTCAAGGCACATAATAATCAAATTATTTTAAAATAATGACAAAGAAAAAGAGAGAAACTTAAAAGCAGCCAAGGGAAAAAAGACTTATTTTGTACAAAAGAACAAAGAATGACAGCAAATTTCTTATTGGATACAATGCAAGCCAGAAGATAGTGGATCAATGTGTATTAGAACTAAAAGAAACAAATGCTCATCCTAGAACCCTATACCCATCAATATCTTTCATAAATAAAGGTGAAGTAAAGACTTTTTTGGACATGCAAAAGCTGAAAGAACTCATTACAAGCAGACATGCTTGGAAAGAGATTTTAAAGGAGGTTCTTCAGGTGGCAGGAAAATCATGCTAAATGGAAACCTAGGTGCATAAAAAGGAATAAAAAACACTGAGCACTGAATTTGATAAACATTTGGGCAAAAAAGATAAAGATTTTTTTCTTTTCCTTTTTTGGTTTAAGCTTTATTGGGTGGCAGGCACTCTGCTGGTTGTTTTGCATACATGGTTAATATCCTTACATTGACACTACAGGTGAAATGACTTTCTCAGTTTCACAGAAGAGGAAAAGACTTTATGAGCTCCAGGTCACCTTTCCTAGTTAGTGTGGAAGTCAGCACTGGTAGCCAAGCATGATTCATAAATACATAGCAAGCCTTCAATTAAATAGATGTCATTTGAAAATGAAGGCCATTGCAAAAATCAAATCTGCTAAGTGATTATGGAATCTAACAACCTCTAGGGCAAGCCTTGAATAAAATTTTCTAAAGATTTTTACATAATAAAAATGGAAGTTAGAGCATGTACAGAAGCAACTTTTGATTTTAGGACAAGGTAATAGATTGAGCACACACTGTAATACATGCTCTAGACACAACCGGGGACTATGAGTGGAAGAGACAAGAGGATCTCTGAGAAATAATATCATTAAGTAACTGCAATAAAAAAGTTTTCATCCTGGTGACCAGTGGGGGGAAATGTGGATACACAGCCAAGAATCCTTAGCATTTGAGGAAAGTCAATGTCTTGAAAAAAGGGAATAGATAAAATAAATGAATAAATAAATGTACCTACATATAAAGAAGCAGAATTAATAAAGCAGTGAGAACAGGATTTTAAAATAATTAGATTTAATATCCCTAGTGAGATAAAGGAAAGAATTACATCAGTGAAACAAGAAGAGAAGGTTCTAAAACAAGAACAGGTTGTTATGAAGAAGAATAAATTAGCAATCTTGGAGAGAGAAGTAACTCCTACTTTACAGAAAGGAAAAACTGTTTTGGTGTCAATGGGTAGAGTTTTTCAACTTTCCAATGGGAAAAATAATTTTTCTAGTAGCTATAGCCAACCTGATGCAAAAACCTGAAAACTGTAAAGTAAAAACCACAACAGTTTAGCAGAACCAAATAGCTAACAAGGCTCTTGCAGAAGCTGCCTTGTTAACCTTCTGTCCAGCGTGCCAAAAAAGCAATTAATTTTTCTAAGTGTGAACCATTCTCTTTAACAGCTGACACAAAATATGGCAAGAGACATAAGACACCCGACCAATGGTGTCAGGGGCCCACAGAGCTGATTTGATCCATTTAGCAGCAATGAATAGGAGTGAAATGCTATGTATAATAGTTCCATGCTATCCTTGACCCTCTAATTATGATGGGCCTTGCAAATTAATGCCTGAGAAGGAACAAGAAAATAAAAGATTTCCTAGAATTTTAATGAGCCCTCAAATGAAGGCTTTTGAAGTTGTTTCATATCTCAAAATTAGCAAGAAGGAAAATGAACACAACACTGAAAAAAACCCTAAAGATTCAGATCAAGTAGCTGGATTCAAATGCTGAGTTACAAAGACCATCAGGGTTTTGGGTTTCTATTGGTTCTGAGGCAACAATTTTCTCTCCTCTGAGCTGAACAAATATCATCCAGAATGCAGGGAGTTGGAGCCAGTTGTGTGATCATGAGAAGAACCCTAGAATGGCAACCTTACCACACAGGTAGGCGAGTAGGTGTGTGCAATCCAAGCGGCAATACTCCACACTGATGTGGCCCAGATCCCCTGAGGTTTATGGGAACTCACTTCCCACTTACTGCCCATGAAATGTGGTTTTCATAAAATTTTGGCAGCTTGATAAAAGAAGATGATCCAAAATTCTGCAAAAAGCATCTTCTTGTTTAAGTCAGATTGATCAGTGGTTTATCAAAATAAAATAAAAATTATTTTGAAGAACTACTGGTTGATCCTTCTAGGAATCTATAAGCAAGTCTTCCCTATGTAGCCTTGATATCAAAATGTTGTCATGCCTACATGGTAATCATACTCTATTCTGGATAAAAAGGAGTAAGAAACAAGTAGAAATGCAGGAAACCCATTCTTTCCAACTGTACTTGCAAAATACTAGTGCCTGTAAGATGCTCAAAGGAAAAGAGTTTTGTAAACCAATAATTTGAGTCAGTGCTATATAATTTAAGTTTCTGTTGGGCTTTAGATTTCACAGTTGAATATAAAAGGCTTCAAGAAAACCTACAGTAAAGAAAGTTGTGGACTTGGTTAAACTCAGTATTTTTAAAACTAACTGTTCAAGGATCTATTTACCCACCCATTCATCCATTTATCCACCCATCCACCAACCATCCATCTATTGTTACTAAAAATGATTACATCTCATGGAACTAGTGTTCCATGAAGCACACTTTGGAAAGCATGGTATACTAGATAGGCTTTCACTGCTGATTCTCACCTCTGTGGAGCTTTCTTCAATGCTCCAGCCACAATGACCTACACATTTTTGCTCTGTTGTTCCATAGAAATTCTCACAAACCACTTAGAGGATGTATAATGAGATTAAACAAAATTTAGAGAAATAACAATTTGATGATCATAACTGCTAATAGTATTATCTGTGTCTGCTCAGACTATAGACTCCTTCAGGCATAAGGTATTTTCTTATTCATCTTAGTATTCTCAGCACATAGTGAAGAGATTATTGTTAAATATCTGTGCAATCATCTAGTTATATCATCTCTTATCTTTGTTTTTCTCTGTATTCCTGCCCCATTCTCTTGATGACTGATTTTCTCTGAAGGGCACTTGGTTTCTGCTTCTCCATAATTTCACACTTTGACTTAAACTAGAGTCTGCTTTGGGCATGACTCTGTATGACTCTTGAAATATAGAGGACACCACTCTTTGATTACTGACTCTGTGTCTCCTGGGTCAAATTATAAAGAAAAATCTGGTTTAACCAACCAATGTTTTGGCCTATTTTTAATCATCTGTCTACCCTTGGTCTAATCAACTGGGCCTGGCCATATATAATGAAGGGCTGATCCCCTACATGAATGAACAGGGTAGTTTGGATAAAGATAAATCAAGCATAGCTGGAGAATTGACAAGTTTACCCCATTCCACCACCACACATGTTCCAGGCACACTTGCTGCAGAGACACCCATGTATATCAGCATAGATCCCTTTAGTCTCATCAGGTTTATACCTCCACTTCTCAGAAAGTCTTGAAATAGTGAAGCATTGTAATACTTAAAAGACTAAAGCCAGATAAGCTTTGAGGGGAGGAGTGGTCCCCAAGCTCTGTGCTTTGTCACTTCAGTCGTGTCCAACTCTTCAAGACCCCATGGACTACAACCCACCAGGCTTTTCTGTCCATGGGATTTCCCAGGCAAGAATACTGGAGTGGGGTGCCATTTCCTTCTCTGGGGCATCTTCCCCATTCAGGGATCGAACCCATGTCTCCTGTGTCTCCTGCATTGGAGATGGATTCTTTACTGCTGAGCCACTGGGGAAACCCATATTTCCTGGTAGTTATCCAATAATTTGCCATCAAGTAATCAAAAGTTAACACAGTACTGAAACATGTTATTTAAAGCATATTTTTGATTTGCTCAATACCCATTCCAGTGGCTAAAGATGAGTAGACAAAAGGGTTTCAGCTAGAACAATGCTTCCCCCCAAACCTAGAATTCTCTGAGGAATCTAAAGCAGCACACGGTTCTAGTGTCTAAAAAGTTACTTCCCACAATCATAGTTGGTTTTGAGCACTTTCAAAGCATATGTGTTGATTAGAATACATGCTATATTTTTCTTTAATGTTGATCTCCTTTCACCAATAACAGAATTTTAAAAAATCATTCTATTTATATTTTTTAAATGATAGAATTTTTATTTTTTAGTATTACAAGAATTAGAACTCTCTGCTTCAAGAGTCCCAACCATCAGTTCCCATCTCCTAATTTCAAAGCTAGTCATGGTGATCTATAAATTATTTTCATTGTTTTACAAGGGACTAACCAAAAAATTGACATTTGTCTCTAATAAAACTCAGAAGCTGGACTTCCCTGGTGGTCCAGTGGTTAAGACTAAGCCTGCTGATCCAGGAAAAGTCCAGATTCTGCAGAGCGACTAAGCTCGTGTACCACAACTACTAAGCCTGCAGACCTAGAGCTGGTGCCCTGCAACAAGAAAAGCCACTGCAACGAGAAGCCTGCTGACCACAACTGGAGAAAGCCAGAGCACAGCAACGAAGGCACAGCACAGCGAAAACTAAATAAATAAACAACATCTTTTAGAAAGCTCAGAGTCTGGCTAATACATCAGTTTTCTTTGTGTTAGGTTAAACGTTATTTGCTCATTGATAATAAGGACAGTTTTACATTGATCAGAGGATCTGATGAGTTACTATAACCAGACAAGTCCCATTTTTCTTTCCTTCCACATTCTTGCCTCAGTACCCAGAGAAAAGATCTTCTGCGAAGGGTGGCCTTCCTGCAAAAGGCCATGGAGGCAACTTTCATCCCTCCTTCCTCTCACTCACGTCTTTCCACAGAAAGAGGGAGGGAAATCTATTTGCCAATGTTGGCAAGAAGCTGACATTTTCTATTAGGCAGGGTTAGTATGTTGTCTTGTCAGAGGCAGGGCCCCATGTCATGTGCTTCCTTCTGGAATTGCCTGTGCTAAGTCCAAGAGGTAAGTCGAGTTATGCTGAGCAGTCCTGCCATCTAGGTTTCCCTGACAGTCACTGGGAGAGGCTGGGGTGGGGAATGGGGGTGGTAAGCAAGAATGGCCCAGCCATGTCCTGTTTCCAGGTGGTGGCGGGGTGTGAGATCCCAGTTATGTTTTCTAAGATGAATAAAGGGAAATACTTAATATTCCCTCAGCTCAGTACTTTGCATTTATTCAAAGTCAGCCAAAATGTGAAGAAGGAAAGTGGCATCTAGTAGAATTTAAGCACATTCCTCTTTCAAATTCTGATCATTTCTTCAACTTCTATCATTGGGGTGGGGGAAGAATTAAACACTTAATAAATGGAATATGATAGATTAAGTTTTTAAAAACATTATATCCACTTGGAAAGAGAGAGCTTAAAAGGTGGTCTTTGAAGATAAGAACTTAGAAAACACTGATCTAATTAAATTCTTTCATTTCTCAGACCAGAAAGCTGAGATACTGAGCACTTAAGGTAAGTCACATTTTCAGTGAGCAGCGGGGCCAGATCTAGAGCCCAAATCTCTTGGCTACACTGTAGGGCATCTCCTTCTGCCCCCCCCCCCCCCACTTTATCTCAAATCTAGCAGGTGAACTGATTGAGGAGGATCTTGGGAATGTAACATTGTTTGAACTAAAGATTCTGATCATTGTCCTACAGGAAGCAATTTGGGGACTGGACTCCTGAGCGCACTGGTTTATAACCCTGCCTACATATATGATCCACTTGGGGAACTTTGAAAACTCCCAATGTCCAGGTGACATCCCAGACCAATTAAATGAGAACACAGGAGGTGGGACACAGGCCCCACGAGCTTTCAAAGCTCCCCAGGTGATTCCAACGTGCCCAGGAGAGAAGCGCTGCCCTTACATTTTCCGCAGTAAAGACAAATGCAATGGTTTTGATTAAGAATTACTTTAACCTCAGCTAGCCAAAGGGCAATTAGGAAGCACTTAAAATTAACTCAACTCCTACCAGCACAAGGTCTTGTGCATAGAGATAATCAATAAATATGTGTTGCTGTAGGAAAATGTGACATTTAAACATCAGCTTTGATTTAAATAAACCACCAAAAATAAAAGCTACTCTTTATTGAAATTTTAAGAGAATTTGGATTGGTGAGGCAGACTGGTGCTTGTTCTCTTGAACACAACCTTTGTGGAGAACAAAAAACCTCATTCACTCTGTGGGAGCTCAGAATTTGTTCCTGAAATCTACAAAGGCCAGACAGGAACTAAATTTGGGTGATTCTCTCTCCCTTTCTGTTCTTCAAATGGTCCCTTTTTAAAACAGAGAAGACATTTTAGCTAACTGCCCCCCTTAATCCCAAAGAAAGGGATTGATGGATTCACTGTATCTCCCTATAAGAGCTGTCATGGCGAGCAGATGAAAGCTGATACCAAGAAGGTTTGGGGTGAAGAGGAACAGTTATTTTCTGTCTTCTCTGAGATTGGGGTCATGGATAGGATGGGAAAGAACCATGAACTGGGCACTAGAAAGTAAAAATTTTCATTTTTTTCTTTGCTGTTAGATAGCTGTCTGATCTTAGCAGCAAAAACCTCTCTGACATCAGTTTTCTCTCCTACAAAATGGTGATACTTCTTTACTTTCTAGTTGTGTGTGATAATTAAACTAAGTAGAAAATGGGAATGTCCTGTGAGAAGCACAATATTTTCTAAAGATGCAACCAATCTGAACCTTTGAAAAGTTGATATTCAATCTAGTGTTCAAGAAAACAAAAGGTACACATCCACACATTCAATAAACAAAACCTAATGAGGAATGACCAGTGTTGGAGACTGCTCTAGGAACTGGAAATACAAAAGTGATTGAGAGAGACATGCTCCCTGACTGAGGTTTTCCAGGTGGCACTAATGGTGAAGAATCTGCCTGCCAATGCAGGAGATGTAAGAGACTCAGGTTCAGTCCCTGGGTTGAGAAGATCCCCTGGAGGAGGGCATGGCAACTCACTCTAGTATTCTTGCCTGGAAAATCCCACAGACTGAGGAGCCTGGTGGGCTGGAGTCCATAGCGTCACAGAGTCAGACACAATTGAAGTGTCTGAGCATACACCCATGCTCCCTGACCTTAGGTTGTTTACTGGACTAAGAAATAAAGGAGATTACACAGAGCAGTCAGCCTTTGCTGGTTTATCTTGCAGTACCCTTGATCTCAGGTGACTTACAACAACACAACACCACAACTGCATTTTTTTTTTTATTATATAATTGGTGTTATATTATGTTGGTGGTGACTTTGCCCACATGTCTTTTCATTCTGAGATCCAGGCTGAAAGAGAAGACCTCGCATGGGATACTCTGTTCCCATGACCACGGAAAAGCAGTTGAGCTGGTGCACACACCCCAAGGCTCATAAAGCTTCCATTAGACACAATATACATTGTATTTCCTTCCACTGGCTATAGCAAGTCATATAGTCAAGCTTGCCATCAATGGAACAAGCAAGGCTACAAAACCCTCCAAGTCACATGGCAGCAGGATGTATAACCCTTATGCAGAAGCAATGAATAACTGAGAGAGGTAAAACAGTCTGTCCAACTGCAGGCTTTGTGGCAGCATCAAGATAGTGTGATAAGCTGAAGTCAGGAAAGCTTAGGGCATCATGGAAGGTCAAAAGAAGGTCATCTAACCTCTGATAGAACTGGGGATCCTGGGAAGGCTTCCTGGAATGAGGAGGCATTAGCCAAGTGATTAAGAAGGGGGAAATGTTTTAAGCAAGGGGGAAAAATACATGTATGAAGAGTCCTGGGCAGGGGGAAACATGGCATATTTTCATTCTGGAGCACGGAGTTAAAGGGCAGCACAGAGATAACTAAGGCCAGAGGGCCTTCTTTATTAGTCACTCGTTGTGTCTGATTCTTTATGACCCCAGGGACTGCAGCCCACCAGGATCCTTTGTCCATGGAATTCTCCAAGCAAGAATCCTGGAGTGGGTAGCCATTCCCTTCTCCAGGCATCCCTCCTGACTCAGGTAGTAAAGAATCCACCTGCAATGCAGTAGACCCAGGTTCTATCCCTGGGTCAAGAAGATCCCCTGGAGAAGGGCATGGCAACCCACACCAGTATTCTTTCCTGGAGAATCCCATGGACGGGAGAGTCTGACAGGTTAATGCATGTCTTCTCTCTCCTGGGCATACAAATAACACTAATGTGAGCCAAAGGCATGAGGGTTTTGAGTCTTACAAATAGGATGCCCACATAATTTATTTTCCACTCTATCTTCTCACTTTGAGTGAAAGGAGACATTGTTAATACATATATGGGAAAAACAGGCATGAGTCTGGTCCAACTCAGGCAAGCCAGGGAGAAGTTCATCTGACTAAAAAGCCAGGTTACTACTTGGACTTTATCCTATGGACAAGGCTTTGAAGGGTTTGAAGCAAGAAAGAGGCAACTGCGATGTGGAGGATGGAATGTCAGGGAGATAATAGAGTCAAGGAGACCATAGATCCTAGTAACAAATGAGGTAAGAAAAGATAGGAGGGACAAACATATGCACAAACACACACGCACACACACACGTAAGTATTATCTGTTATATGTGGAAGATGGACTCATTTCTTCTGAAGGCAACATTCATGGACTACAAAAATCCCATAAAAAAGTCTGTTTCCAGAGTTGTCAGAAACAAAAGGCGAGACCAACATTTTCAGATCATAATATATGTCTAATATATATAATATACAGTCTAAGGGATATTTTGATGATTATGGAAGTCCTTCCAGTCACCAAACATGTGAGAAAGACTCAAAAACACTTAGACATGATTTTGGCGCCAAGAGACTGGCTTTCCCTGAGGATGTCTAAGGTAAAATACGGTTACTGAGCACATCCTACAGAAATACCATCATGCTTGGTGCCCATGATGGCTCAGAATTGGGGTGGGTTCCAGCTGTCTGGATGGGTAGCACTATTGATTCATGTCTGAGATCTGCTGGGTATTTATGCTGACAGCCCTAAAGTGAAAGAGGTCAGCATTACTGTCTGGACCCTTTCAGCTGGAGCATATTTAAGACACACCCTTGCTTCTCTGTGATCCAAGGTAATCAGCCAGGGTTGGGGAACACCAGTCTGTGAGGTTGCACTGCCTTCTGGGTGAGAACTTGAAGGTGAGTAGAAATTTCTAAGTGAGCAGTTATGATCATAGGGAATTAACTTTAAGTGTGGGCAGAACGGAACACAGACAAGGAAAGATTCAAAGGCTCCAGAAGCCCTCCCCACCACCAAGATGATATTCCTTTCATGTCAGGCTTGGCTTCCTTTATTTGTCTGTCTTTTTGTTGTTGTGTTTTGTTTTTTGCTAGCTTTTTTTAAAACACATATTCCATTCTAGAAGCCATATACAGAGGTTTTTGAAATAAAAGTACAGCAAGAATATCCATCCATTTATGCCAAGCTCTAACTGGCTGCAGCAATCACAGTCTTTCATGATCTTTTTCTAATCAAACACAACACAGTATATGGATGCCCTCTTTTGCTTATTTTGCAGTTTTGTAGCTCTGACATGCTCACAATGCTACACTGTGCAACTCCGTCCCTCACCTCTGTGAGTCTGTCCCCTCCTTTCCTTCCCAGCCAGGCTTTGCAGCTATTCAGCTCCCATGAAGCTTCCTCGTCCACATTCCCTGCCCCCTTGTCTTCTTGCCATCTGCAGTTCCATTGCTGACCCTCTTGTTCCTTCTCCTTTTCTACAGTCAGCCTTGTACAGTTCTCAATACACTTCAAAGCAAAGACATTTGAATAATAATGATAGCTCCCATTTTCTGACAGCTTACAGTGGGACAGTATGAGCAATGAGCTCTTGGCCCAGACTGCTTGTTCCATCCTCACCAGTCAGTGAAGCAGGTACTTTTACTAGCTTTGTTTCATAGGATTGAAAACTATAGTCAAGTGTAGCACCATTAAGTGTTAGAACTAGGTAACTAAAGCACCAGTTTCAGTGCCCGACATGGAGTATGTGTATGAGTTAGAATTGTGTATGGCTAAAAGTAACAGGAAGAAAAAAAAAAGCCTCAGTGTTTTAAAGAGGGGTTTACTTTTCTCATATTGCAAAATATCCAGAGGTAGTAGTTGCCCTATTGGTTCAGCAGCAAAGCAAAGTGAAGACCGAGGTCTTCCAAGGCGGCCACACAGCTGCAGAAACACATCTACCTGCAGAGCTGGAAGGAAAAGGACTTACTTCTTAACATCTTTGTCTTACATGGATCAATGGAACAGAAGGGAGGGCCCAAGAATAAACCCACACACCTATGGTCAATTAATTCTTGACAAAGGGGGCAAAAATATACAATGGGAAAAAGACAGTCTCTCCAGCAGTGATGTTGGAAAAGCTGGACAACCGCATATAAATCAATGACACTAGAACGCACTCTCTCACCATATACAAAAATAAACCCAAAGTAGTTTAAAGACTTAAACATAAGACATGACAGCATTAAAGTCCTAGAAGAGATCATAGGCAAAGCATTCTCTAATATAAATTATACCAATATTTTCTTAGGTCAGTTTCCCAAGGCAATAGAAATAAAAGCAAAAAAAACCCAAATGGGACCTAATCAAGCTTACAAGCTTTGGCATGGCAAAAGACACCATAAACAAAATGAAAAGACAACCTAAGAATGGGAGGAAATATTTGCAAATGATGCACCCAACAAGGGCTTAATTTCCAAAGTATGCAAATACTCATACAACTCAAAAGCAGCAAAAACAAACAACTGAACCCCCAAATGGGCAGAAGATCTAAACAGACGTTCATCCAAAGGAAAAATAGAGGTGGCCAACAGGCACATGGAAAGAGCCTCAACATTGCTAATTACTAAAGAAATGCAAACCAAAACAACAATGATATACTACCTCACACTGATCAGAATGGCCATTCTTAAAAGAACTAATGTTGTCTACAAAGAACTAATGTTGGAGAGAATGTGGAAAAAAGGGAACCATTCTACACTGTTGGTGGGAATGTAAACTGGTGTAGCCACTATAGTAAACAGTGTGAAGTTTCCTCAGAAAACTAAGAATAGAATTACCATATGATCCAGCAATCTCACTCCTAGGCATATATCCAGACAAAACTATAATTCAAAAAGATACATGCACACATAATATTCATAGTAGTACTATTCACAATAATCAAGACATGAAAACAACCTAATGTCCATCAACAAATAAATGGCTAAAGAAGATGATGTACATATATGCAATGGACTACTACTCTGCCATAAAAAAGAATGAAATAATGCCATTTGCAGCAACATGTTTCCCCGGTGGCTCGGCAGCAAAGAATCTCCCTGTAACGCGGAATCTGCAGGAGACGCAGGTTTGATCCCTGAGTCAGGAAAATCCCCTGGAGAAGGAAATTGCAACTCATTCCAGTATTCTTGCCTGGGAAATCCTATGGACAGAGGGGACTGGTGGGCCACAGTCCACAATGTTGCAAAGAGTTGGACACGACTGAAGCAACTTAGCACGCACACACGGATGAAACTAGAGATTATTATACTGAGTGAAGTGAGTCAGAAAGAGAAAAAGACTATATGATATCCCTTATATGTAGAATCTAAAATATGAAGCACATGAACTTATCTATGAAACAGAAACAGACACAGAGAATATACTTGTGTTTGCCAAGGAGAAGGGGGATGGACGGGGTGGAAAGTTGGGGTTAGCATATGTAAGCTATTATATGTGGAATGGATAAACAACAAGTCCTACTGTGTAACACAAAGAACTATATTCAGTATCCTATGACAAATCATAATGGAAAAGAATGTATATACACACACACACACACACATATATATATATATATATATATATCTGAATTACTTTGCTGTATAGCAAAAATTAACACACGATTATAAATCAACTATTCACATAGCACTTTATTCAATGTTCTATTCCCCAATCTATTCTATTCCCCAGTCCATTCCAGAATCCTATCCCCTGCCCTGACTCTTTGCCCTCAGCCACCACCACCACCAGCAAACTTCCCTTACTTCTCATTGGCTAAAATTGAACAACACTCCCTGCCACCCAAGACCATTTATTGTCCAGTGGTAAGGAGTTTTCCAGGACTGACTTAGGTAAATAAGCATTTGCTCTTTAGAGTTGTGATAGAGAACTGCATTCTGTGAGTTTAAGGTATCTCCTCCCAATAGCTGAACAAACCAGGGTTATGTTGCAGGGGAAAATGGATGGAGAAGACTGCTGGAGAGGGAATTACAGCTTCTGCCCACTCAGTGGATGTCAGTTCCCAATCCCTTCAGAGCAGAGAGGCATCAATTCCAGGTATACTCTCCACGTGAATTTTCACTATGGCATCTGGATTCAAGTGGATGGACTTTGTGGACAGCATAAAATTAGGGAAGCCTGTGTCAAAGTTTTGGACAAGTTTTTGGAAGAGCTTACAGCATGGCTCCATTCCTCCAAATTGAGAGTGTCTAATTCAAGGGGCATTCATTAACATACTTTAAGAATTCTAAATACTTTGAGATTCACTGCAAGCTGATTATATGGTGATGTGCTAGGCTTAGTCACACAGTCGTGGCCAACTCTTTGTGACCCCATGGACTATAGCCCTCCAGGATCCTCTGTCCATGGGGATTCTCCAGGCAGGAATACTGGAGTGGGTTGCTATGCCCTCCTCCAGGGGATCTTTCCAACCCAGGAGTTGAACCAGGGTTTATTGCATTGCAGACAGATTCTTTACCAGCTGAGCTTCCAGGAACCATCAAAGACTAAATATATTCCCCTAGCTCATTTTGATCTCTGATTATCTGATATGTTTATTAAAGAAAAACTGGTCATCTTGTCAATCAACAGACTAGCCATCATTTTTGTGGTTTTCTACCCAGTAGCTATTTTATTCTTCCTTGGGAAGTAAAACCCTCAGAAAAAGATTCAATTTTCCAGAGGTTACCAGAATGTGGATGTGAACCCTGGAGATACAGAAACCACTTGCAGCCAAGAAGCAGCAAGCATGAAGATGAAGCCAATACTAAGGGGGGCAGAGCAGAAAACTAGAAGGATGCTGAGACACTGGTGACATTACAGAGCTGCTGAATAGGATTGGACCATCTATTAATACCCACAGAATTCCTAACAGCTGAAAAAGCAATATATATTAAAGTTCTATAGGTGGGTTTTTGTTACCAACAGCCTGATATATTTGCAGTGGATGTCATTTCCAATTGTGCTTTTATTAAAATTATTGCCATGAGGACAAGGGTGAGATTTAAGAATATTCAGGATAAAGGAATCCTTGGGCTTCATTCTAAGAAGTAATTTTCATTTAAAACTAATGCATAGACCATAGTGGAAGTAAGTGGTCAGACCTAAATGAGCTTTTGGGTTCAATGCTCCTCCATTGGCCTCTTTTCCTTAATAAAGAGATCACCACTGAAAATCCCTTAGTTTAGTGTCTGACCTGTAGTGAACACTCAGAAAATAGTATCAATTTGTAAATTGATAAGGTTATATGTTTCCTATTCACTATCCTTAAAATAATGTGACTATTATTCTGCTGAATGGTCAGAATTAACTGAAGTGATATATATGACACATGACTAGAACATTCAGTCATTTATTCAACAAGCGCTGCCTGAGCATCAGCTATGGGCTAGGCACTGTTCTAGACACTGAGGATAACAGAGAGGGACTCTGTTGTCATCCTAGTGGGGGCAACCAGACATAAACTACAAATGCGTAAACCAACCATATTGCATCCACTGGTGATTAGGGTGGTTGGGAATCCAAGATAGAGAGGCTCTGGGATAGAGAGGTGTGAGCAGAGGTTTATTTCGGCCTGGGTCAGGGAAGGCCTCGGGGAGGAGGTGACATCTCTTTTGAATGATAAGAAAGTCCACAGGGAAGCACTGAACCTAGTAAATAGACATTCTATGATTAATTTACATGGTTTTCTCATTGAAGCCTCACAACAACTTTGTTATAATATTTTCATTTTACAGATTGGGAAAATTGAGGTCTGTGGTTAACTAAATTGCTTAAGATTACAAGGCAAATAAGTGGCAGGGCCAGCATTTAAATGGCTGTTGAGCCTGAAATAAGACCTAGATTCCAGTACTCTTGAAGGAGGAGCCACTTAGCCAAGACATTTTCGTGCTGTTGTAAGCACAAGCATAAGAGAGGGAATCTCCTGGCTGGTGGGCCTCAGTAGGGGGTTGCGGCCAAGCTTGAGAAATAACTGAATCATAGTAGCGAGGGCACAGGGGCCTTGCCTAGCATCCCAGGCCCTTGTCTGGGCATCTCTGGTCTCTGACTGTCTGATGAGCAGGATGGTGAGCTTGATGAAATTCCAAAACATCACCAAGAGGGCCTGCACACCCAGAGACTCTGGAAATCTATGCCATCCATTCTATTCCAATTGCCAGTCTCATGCTAAGATCACTTTTGTCATATCAACCAGTGAAACAATTCTTAGGAGACTTAAAGGTAATCCTGCCTGATAAGCAGTCAATGGGGGAGAAAAAATGTTGAGACGGAAATCTTGATGTCACTGCACTCCCGTAAAACTCTACCATTCCTTTCTTTTTTCAACAAGTATATATTGAGCACCTGCTATGTGCCAAATACACTGATGAAAAGAATAGTCAAGTTCTCTATTTTCATCTGGAAAAGGGGAAAGACATAAGAAATAAGAAACAAACCATAAAGACTTGGTTATAAAGCTCTGAGGGGTAAGTACAGTTGGGAAATGAGCAGGGATGAGGTGAAGGCTACATCCAAGGGGTGGAAGGGAGGACATGGGAACTGAGGCCTGAGGGCAGAGATGACAAGGAGGAACCAGCCCTGGGAACATTCCGGAAAGGAGTGTTTCATGGTCCTGCCCAACCTCAGCCCAGCCTGAGGAAAGAGAAGACTGGCCACTTTCAGGAGACATAAACAGCAGGAGGAGCAAGATAAAGTGGAAGAGATACAGCAGGGCCAAGTCATGGGACCTCACTGGCTGCAGCAAAAAAACGGAACTGGCTCAGTCGGACAAAAAGCAGTTGGGGTGCCATGTTGGGGGACACTCCCATTTGCTCCTTTGATTTCACTCTGAGAGATTGGGGGACACCATGCCCTACCCCAACTCACCTACTGAGGGGGCTGCTATGAAGCTTTGGTGCTCCCTTCTATTGCCTCTAAGACTGATTGCTATTCAGATAACTAGCATAGGAATGAAGCTCTCTGGATGGTAAGCTCCTTCATCTCATCCTGCATGGCCATCTGTCACTGGGAGGTGACAGATACTCCAGGAGGCTTGAAGCCAAGTGAAAAATATCCCTGTATTTCTTTCTGCACTTCAGGATATACACGTCAAAAAACAAGTCTTTTCCTCACCAGCCTGTCATCCAGCCATCCTGAACTCCTCCAGGGTGAAAGGGCGTGGATTTTTCATGCTAGATAGAACACACAAGCTTTCACTCTCATGAAAATTTATTTCAGTGTTAAAAATGCAAAGGCTACCCTCACACTCCACCACCAGCTAAGCTCTGGGCCCAAAGGGTGCAGATGGAGCCCAATGAAACCTTGGGCTCCTTGGAGCAGTAAAATGAACTGGCCAGCTAGAACCATAGCCATGACTCAGGGTTTGTCTTCTTGAAGAGGAGAACAACAGAAAAATTAAGAACTCCTTCACAACCTATATATTACTGTTTTATGTTTCACAATTATTTTAAAAATGCCTTTTAAACAAGTCATTCTTGTGGGAAAGCAGAACCTTAGCAAGGTAGGTTGGGACCAAATTGAATTGAGAAGAGATATTAACATCTTTACAAGGATACTTACTTTGCTGTGTGGTCCCAAGGACAAGGAGTCCTCCCCAGAGAAGCAGCTGGCAGGGCTGAGAATAGCACTCAGTCTCTAATTCTCTGTCCGAAATTGAAGCTTTAAAATTCTTTACTTCAGATTTTCACTTTGGTTCTGCTTCTGGAGACATTTATCAAGAGCAAATGTTCTTCAGTTCAATTCAGTCGCTCAGTCATGTCCGACTCTTTGTGGCCCCATGAACCACCTCATGCCAGGCCTCCCTATTCATCACCAACTGCCAGAGTCTACCCAAATCCATGTCCATTGAGTCGGGGATGCCATCCCACCATCTCATCCTCTGTCATCCCCTTCTCCTCCCGCCCTCAATCTTTCCCAGCATCAGGGTCTTTTCAAATGAGTTAGCTCTTTGCATCAGGTGGCCAAAGTATTGGAGTTTCAGCTTCCACATCAGTCCTTCCAAAGAACACCCAGGACTGATCTCCTTTAGGATGGACTGGTTGGATCTCCTTGCAGTCCAAGGGACTCTCAAGAGTCTTCTCCAACACCACAGTTCAAAAGCATCAATTCTTCGGCGCTCAAAGCAGAGACATCACTTTGTCAACAAAGGTCCATCTAGTCATGGCTATGGCTTTTCCAGTAATCATGTATGGATGTGAGAGTTGGACTAGAAAGAAAGCCGAGCGCCGAAGAATTGATGCAAATGTTCTTAGGGGCAAGTAATCAACTTCTACCAACTGTCAGGTTATAATAGAAAATTTTAGGTAGAAAATAAGACTTATATAGGAGCGGGGCACTTGTATGCATGTGTACGTGTGCATGCCTGCTTGTACCCTCATCTATGTGTATGTGTGTGTGTGTGTGTGTGTGTGTACATACAATCTGTGTATGTGTCAGTGGGTGGACATGTCTCTGAGTCAGTGTGTGTACAGATGTGTGTAGTGTTATGTGTATGTCTGGACTAGGAGTGCAGATAATAGGGTTTTCTAATTGGAGCCAATTATTGGGCTGGCCAAAAAATTTGTTTGTTTTTCCATAAGATCTTACAGAAAAACTCAAATGAAATTTTTGGCCAACTGCATGCATGATTCTCTGGCCTCAGTTTTCTTAGCTGTAAAACTAGGAGATCAGACAGGACATCTCTCAAGGCTCTCCATGCTCAAATGCTCTAGGATCCTGTAAAACTATGTAAAGAGAGACAGGGAGCCCAGATCCCAGCCCTACAATTTCATCCACAGCCAGTCTATTGTCTCATTAGAAATTAGATGGTTATGTTCATCTTTCACCAATGGTAAGCACAGATCATTCAATATTTATGGAGAAAAATCCATGGAGATACCAACTTTTTTTAAAGGCCGGGAAGAAAATGAGTGACATCTCTCTGATTTCTGCATCTCTCTTCTGCACTTTCTGGAACGGTTGATGAGTATGTTTCTGAAAATAGATGCAAAACTCTTCCCCCCTATCCTGTGGTACCCTTGCAGGAAAGAAATGATATGTCAGAGCTCCAGATGGACCTCTGTAGGTGAAGGCTGCTGAGCAAACACAGAACCAGCTTCAGTTCAGTTCAGTCGCTCAGTCGTGTCTGACTCTTTGTGACCCCATGAATCGCAGCACACCAGGCCTCCCTGTCTATCACCAGCTCCCGGAGTTTACTCAAACTCATGTCCAGCTTACATGTGAGGAAAAGGAAAGGCAGAACAAGGGGAAATTGTCCCTTCCCTACAATTTACAAGGAATAGAATATTTGCAAACCATACTTATCCAAACTGTTTTTTGTCTCAATTTTATTTATCATACTACCTATATGATTCCCAGGGCTGCTATTTATTAACTGTATGATCTTGGGCACATTTCTTAACCTTTCTGTGCCTCAGTTTCTTCATACATGAAATGGGTATAATAATTGTACCCACCTTTTTGGGTTAGGGCTAGGGTTAGATGAATTATTTTATATAAAGCCCTTAGAATAGGGGCTTCCCTGGTAGCTCAGCTGGTAAAGAGTCTGCCTGCAGTGCAGGAGACCCTAGTTCAATTCCTGGGTCAGGAAGATCCACTGGAGAAGAAATAGGCTACCCACTCCTGTATTCTTGGGCTTCCCTGGTAGTTCAGTTGGTAAAGAATCCACCTGCAATGCAGGAGACCTGGGTTCAATCCCTGAGTTCCCTCCAGGGAAGATCCCCTGGTGAAGGGAACGGCTACTTACTCCAGTATTCTGGCCTGGAGAATTCCATGGACTGTATACTCTATAGGGTTGCAAAGAGTCGGACACGACTGAGCAACTTTCAATTCACTTAGAATAGGGTACCTACTGAATGTTACTGATATTATAACACTGTTAGTATAGTGCCTATTGTGTCACTCAAAATATGAATATCTTCACACTAGTGATGTATACTGTTGGAAAGGGTAGGCTTAGAAACCAGGAGCCAGAAAATTCCAGGATTCCTTCTCTTTGCTTTTGCATCAATAAATTGTAATTCCAGATTTGAATTCTTCCATACTTAGCATCAGCTGTGGGCAAAGTGCCTGCAAGTCTGGCAAATGTACTATGTTTCCTGGGGTGCTTACAATAGATTTCCATGGCCACGAGACACACCCATCCCAGGAAGCTTAGAGTAGCCTATGATTCTTACTGCCTCCTTCATTTCATCAATCTGAGATAATTCAGAAATGATAGCTCCCCGCAGTTTTTTAGCAAGCAATGAGCTTAATTTTACTGGTGTAGAAATATGAGTCTTTTTAATGCTGCACTGATTTTCAATGGCTGGTAAAAACATTTTCCTATAAAATGAATCTGTCCCATGCTGGACTGGGCTGTCCTGGGTGAGTCGCATCCCGCCATACTCACTGGCTGTGCATCCATCTCCCTTGCTGGTCTTTGCACCCTGGCTCTCTTTAATCGGCAAAATTGTTTCAGTAGCAGGATGAAGACATAGTCATAACGTAGATAAATCTAAATAGAACGTTCTTCATTTCTCTGTTAATTAATTCAAAGTAGCTCCTGATGTCACCTTATATGTACAACTAAAAAATCGTAAAGTAACTAGGTTCTCTCTGACTGTGCCCTTGGTCTAGATAATAGGTCTAACTCAAAATCCTCCTTCCTTTCTTTAGAGGGTGGGTGTTAATGACTATAGACTGTTACCTTGACTTTGGAGTGAATATCTTACCCACTACCCTCCTCAGCCCCCTCCACTCCCATTAAGGAATGAATGGTCCCTCCTGTTCCATCTTCCTTCCAACTTCAGTATTTACTTCTGGTTCTAATGTTCCCAGCTGATGCAACTTGCAGCCTGCTGTCACTGAATTGTCAACCCGGGGGATTTCAAGTTCCCGTCACAGGCAGAGAGGGGAGTGAATGAGCAGATCAGCCCAGTGTAACACCTCACCTCTGACCTGGCCCTGTAAAGTGTTGGTCTTCTAGGATTCAGCCAAGTCCAGCATCAGATCTGCAGCTAGCAGGGACCATCCCATAGCCCAGGACATAGGAAACCTCAACCCACATTCCCCACCGTCAGGATTGAGCATCACTCTCAAACTTCAGCTACCTTCCTTTCATCGCCTGTGGTCCTGAGGACTTCTTGGGTGTTCTCCAGGTCTTGCAATTGAGAGAGCTCAGGGTAGGGGGTGGATAGGAGGGAATGAGTGCACCTTTGCTCAGGACATATCACATCCTCTTTGCCCTCTTTTCCATTTTAAGACTTCTGTGGAACCAACTGGGCTCTGTAAGTGACTGTTCTTTCCTCATGACTGCCTCTCTCTCCTGCCCATTCTGTAGAGTTTTTCTCCCCTACCACCTCCTTAAATGAGAAACAGATGAGCCCAAGACTTTCCTGGTCAATCCTGGCCAATAAATCCTCTGGTCATCTTACTCCTCAGAAAAGTCTCATACTAATAATAAATGTATCTTGCCTTAGCTAATAATAAAAACCCTGAACTTTATTTCAAGCTGCATCTTTTTTCCTCATGCAGCTGGATCTTGTTGCGGGTGGAAGCCTGTGGTGGCAGAGGGGTCTGAGGGCTACCCTACCCGGCTGCTTTCCCCACCCTATTCAGTCCAGTGGCCTCAGTTTCTGACTCTTTGTAGGAAAAGGAGCAGATGGTTAAAGTTAACTCTTTCTTTTGGGCACCTCCCACCCCCCACCTTCCATTTCCCTGCATCATCAGTGACAGGTTACTTACAATGCCTCCTGCAAACCCTGCACATGGGTGGTACACCTCTACACTTATGCAACAAAGGTGTCTTCACCTCTTCATAGGGTCTTCTTGGATAGTGTTATGGAAATGTGTCCCCCCTCCAAAAAATAAGCTATGTTGAAGTTCTAATCTCTGGTACCTCAGAAAGTGCCTATATTTAAAAACAGGATCCTTGTAAATGTAATCAAGTTAGGATGAGGTCATCCTGATTACGGTGGGTCCTAAATCCAGTGGCTTCCTTGGTGGCTCAGACGGTAAAGAATCTGCCTGCTATTCAAGAGACTCAGTTTCGATCCTGGGGTCGGGAAGGTTCCCTGGAGAAGGGAATGTCTACCCATTCCAGTATTCTTGTCTGGAGAATCCCATGGACAGAGGAGCCTGGCAGGCTACAGTCTGTGGGGTTGGACAAATTCGGACATGACTGAGAGAGTAACACCAAATCCCATGACTAGTCTACTTATAAGAAAAGGGAAATTTGGACACTGACACACACAGGGGAAATACCACGCGACCTCAGTAGAGATTGTAATTTTGCTACCACAAGCTAAGGAATGCCAAGGATTGAGGGCAACAACCAGAAACTAGAGACCAGATTCTCCCTCTGAGTTCTCAAAAAGGAACCAGTCCTGTTAACACCTTGATATTGGGTGCCTAGCATCCAGAACTATCAGAGAATAAATACCTGTTGTTCCAAGCTCCTTGGTTTGTGGTGCAGCCCTAGGAACAAAGACATGCAACTTCTCCCAGACCAAACTCCTTCCATGAAGGGATTATACTTTACCCACTTTGCATCCCCAGCCCCACTCAGCATGATGCCTAGAACACAGATACATTTCATTAAATGCTAAACACATGAATGAGATCTACATGTTTGGAGAAAACATCCATATTTTGTGATGATTGGATGGCTACGAGAACAGTCTGCTTTTCATTTTGCCAGTTTGGTCTTGTACAAGAGTCATTAGGTTATAAAACTCAAGAAAGAAATGCATTATTTATAAAATTAAAACCAACACTTGTTAATTAAAATTCTTATTAGTTAAATTATTCAACAAGCCAACTTTTTTTAGTTCCTTCTGTGCTGCCCTTATTTAAACAACTCTTTCCTTTAAAACAAGTGATACATTAAATTATCACTTACTGGATTTTGAATACCTTTTTAAAAAGAGACACATCATGGATGTCACTAGCAGCTAGTAATGTAGTGCTAATTCACGACCTGCTACTTCCTTGCTTGTCTTCTAACTCTCTCTTTATTAAAATTGTTTTCAAATTAAAGCAACTTTGTAGAGTCCTAGAGGTCTGAAAGCTTTGCTTGGCTAACTCTTCTCAGAAGCTCACATATCTATGCAAAATGGTCAGTATTGTGCCAAAGACAGATGCAGCAGGGTTTCTTCTTCCATTCATATGCCTTTGACCTCTTTTCTTGCTTCTCTCTGTGGTAAATACGTTTGTGTTATCAGATATAAGAAAGGTGAAGTCTTGTGAGCCCATAATATCAATACAGCATCAGGAAAGGAGACGGAGCTGAGGTCTGCTTTTGTTTTTTTGTTTGTTTGTTTTTGCTGATCTCCACTCAGCTTGATAGGCTCAAAAGAACAGGACAGGCAAATCAAGCAGATGTATCTCCAGCTCTTTCCTCACCAGATTCCTCTAATAATGTGATTACAAATTAATAACTTGAAAGGCAAAAGCTTCAACTGCCCAGAGACATTCAAGACTCTGGGAAATGTGTTCTACAGTCAGTCAACATGTAATGCAGGGGAAAAGCACCCTTGTGATATCACAGAGCTAACTAGATAGAAGATGCAAACAAACTGAGGATGTGATTTAATTGGTAGGGGAGAAATAGACTTGGTGGATTTTAGCTTCTCTACCAGGAAGGTGGGTCATTGATGTAACATGCTTTTAATTAAGGAAGTTTGAGAGGCTTCTTTATCACATGGGTAAACAATTTCTTAGAGTAATATCGAGGTTGTCAATGATTCTTTTATGTTCAAAAAACCCTATATTGTGCTGTAGGTCAATGAGAAGCTGTGGAAGGTGAGATCTGTTCAATACTCATGGCCTAAGGTCTGCAGAAATTTCCATAATATAAGGAAGATTCCTACAGGGACGAGAATGCTAAACTGCAGATTTTTTTTCCCCTGGCTATCTCCTCTCCTTTGCTGCATCTTCCATAAACATTGCTAGCAACATGGATTGCTAAATTGCTTTCTGTTAAACAAACCCAGGAATTAAAATAAAAACTTTGGCCAATCAATCTATCTTAATAAAAAAAAATTGTATCAACACGAGCATGCATCAGACAATAGGGTGAAAACTGTATGGATAGAATGATATTTTTAAATGTAATTACAGAAAAGGCAGATGTTTATATGATTATCTTCTGTCTTGGACTTGAGCTCCTAAATGCCCGGTAGGCTATCGGTTCCTTTTACCCATTGCCAAGATTTTTCTTTGCCCTGTATTTATTTATTTTTTTTATCTCCACTGTTGTTCCAAACTAATTTGTTATTGGGACTCTATTGGTCAAATAAATATTCTAAAAAGAACCATGTTTTCTTAGTTTTCTTTCAAACCATGGCTACACATCCAGGTCTTTAGTGCCCTGGGCCCATTAAGAGAACATGCTGTTCTTAGCAAATAAAGACAACAAAAGCTTAATAGGAAATTCTATCCAATTTAATATCTGATCAAGATCAGCTCAAAACAAAGACTTCTTACGCAAGAGCAACAGATTACATTCAGCTAAATTTGATCAGGGAGTCCCTGGTGGCTTAGTGGTAAAGAATCTGCCTGCCAAAGCATCAGATGCAGGTTCCATCCCTGGGTCAGGAAGATCTCCTGGAGAAGGAAATGGCAACCCACTCCAGAGTTCTTGCCTGGAGAATTCCATGGACAGAGGAGTCTGGGGGTCTACAGTCTATGGGGTCGCAAAAGAGTCAGACACAACTGAGTGACTAAAGAACAACAAAGTTTGACCAAGCATGGTATTTGAGAGAGATAAGAAATTCTTCCTGCATCCTCCCCCTGCTGATGGTCATCTATCCCTTTTTTGAAGAAAGGCCAGGCTGTTGGACTGTGTAGCTCAAGGAGGGGGAGGGATCTGACACATTTCTGTAGCTACGACTGAGGACATTGAAGGTCTTATTCCTGGCAATGCCGATTTGGGGAGACATTTGTCTCTTTTCTTCTGCCAAGTGTTTCATATACTTAGAGACTTCCCTGCCTTTTGAATTTTAGAGACAGGAAGAGCCCACCCCCACTCTAAAAGTGGAAACTGCCATATCTTTGCTTTTCTAGTCTCTTTTGCAGAGAGGACGTGAGGTCATAAACTAGCCTCCAAGAGTCAGACTCAGTCATACCAGACAGAATTGGAAGCCAAAGATATAGAGAAGTAGGCAGTGCAGGAATCCTCTCTTTGGTGGCAAGGGTGCCTGCTGGTAGCAGGGCCACCATGTTCCAGGCTGAAGTGACTGTGCCTTAAATGCCATCATCTTGTGTTTGCTGGGTGCAACCACAGTTTTTCTCCCCAGGCCTGCTCCGTGGCATGAGGACAGGCTCCATGACTGCCTGTCCCAGGTCTCTGGTTACTTAACTGTGCTTCTCCAATACTCATGATGATCTGTAAAGTACTCCCTATCCTGGTCATACCTCCTGGCTTCTAAAATCAGCTAGAGTTCTGTTGCTTGCAACTACAAGCGCTGATCTTCATAAATAAATATCAGCACTTCCTTTGCTGTAACTGCTGTGTAGGGTATGGAAAAATTTTCATTTATATCCCCTAAGGGAATGTCATTACTGAATGTTGATTGCTTTTCTTTAGTCTAAATTAATTAAATGACACAGTATCCATTGTAGAAAACAAACAGAGATAATTTTACACAGTATACTGTAAACAGTGATTATAATGTATGATCTTTCCAGAGAAATAGTGGGAAACAATATGTTCATTCAGACAGCTCCTGTCGGAAATTGAAAGGCGGTCCTCTATGTTGTAATCCCTTTCCTCCTTAGCTCTAAATGCAGCAAACTCCATACTGATTTAATAACAATGTGACAGCAGTAAAACCCAGTGTGGGGATAAGAGTTGGAAATGAAGTGAGAGCATGAATCCTGCTAGTCTATGGAAACCATGTGCAAGGGTACAAGCATTTTTCCATAAAAATTATTAAGACAAGGCACCAAGCTACTGTCTTTGAGATGCAGACAATGTAAAGCTATTTTTCAAACTCAGGTCCAGCCTTGGGCCCTGCCAAAAGCTAGAGAACCAGGATACAAGGTGAGCTTGTTTTTAAGGAACCCAATCCCATGCACTGAAGTTGTTTTTTTTTTTTTTTTTGGCTGTATGTGTGGCATATACAATCTTAGTTCCGTGTGTGTGTGTGATCAATTGCTTCAGTCATGTTCAACTCTTTGCACCCCCCTGAACTGTAGCTCCCAGGTCCTCTGTCAGTGAGATTCTCCAGGCAAGAGTACCAGATGGGTTGCCACTTCCTTCTCCAGGGGATCTTCCCAGGGATCAAACCCGCATTTCTAATGTCTTCTGCATTGGCAGGTAGGCTCTTTACCACTAGCACCCCCTGGGAAGCCCCTGACCAGGAATCAATCAACTCTGCTCCCCCTGCAGTGGAAGCAAAGAGTCTTAACCCCTAGACCTCAAGGGAAGTTCTTGAAACTTTGCTTTTCTTTAAAGCTGACTCAGGGGAGAGGATGTTCAGAAGACTGACCAGTGGAAGCCTTCTGCCCAAGCTGCCACACAGACAGCCTCTGGTCTAGCATCATCTGCACTACTTTCTTGGCACCCTACTCACTTGTATATTGGGTTAAGTGCTATTCAGCATTCATAGGCTCCCTGATTGTGGTCCTGTCTCTTCTATCGCTTGGGCTTCATTCAGAGCAGAGTTGACCCTTAATATGCATTTATTGATTGACAAGTTCATAGAGCTCATGGATACTTATTCAGACTGGAGCTGAACTTTGGTGCAAAAGACATAATGAAATAAATATCCCAGTCACGTAAGGAGATTCTGATCTAGGATCATCCTAAAGGAGAGTGTGTTGGCTGTGTAGGCATAAATGGAGGCTCTGGGAGAAAACAGGAAGGACAGGGACTTTTCATCCCAAGAAGAGAAAAGGCCAGGTTTTAAAAAATTAATTAATTGGTTGGTTAGCTAGTTTGGTTTGATTTACTCTCTTGGACAAAGTACAAGAGTGCTAGAGCTAAGACTCATCAGCACATTCTATCAGCTGGCATCAATGAGCAGGGCATGGGAAGTGGCTTATCAACACTATCCTATGCTTATTGGACATCTATGAAGCTCAAAGCCCTATGGAATATGTTAATTTATGTACTTCTAACAACCTCATGTCGTAGGTTTTCTTTTTAACTGACTTTACAGCTAAGGAAATTGAGGCTCAGAGATGAGCCTGCCTAAAAGACCACAGGTAGGAGGCGGCAGCAATGGGACATAGGTCCCAGGCCTTCTTAAATCATTCTTTCAACTTTGTTAAATATCTCATCAAATGACTTTTTGATTACAAAAACAACTTATTCTGAGAGAATGAGAAGAGCTTTTATTCACTCATGGATTTGTGACACTTTTCTGTACTGGAATATGCAGGTTTTGATGACAGAAATGTGTGATGTGCTAGACAACTCAAAATAGATGGGAATGAACTGACCTACTTCGTGTGAAAGTCCTGGGGGTGCTTCAGTCCTCCACTCTCTTCCTAGAGAACATTCATCCTCTGAGAAGGTTGTCCTTGTCTCATAGCTTAATCGCAGTTCAGATGAAACTCCTAAACTGTCTACTTCCAGGCCTTTTCTGCCCCTTGCCTTCTGTTCTAACCCTCTGGCTGCCATTCCTGCATTCACCTGAAGACTCTCTAGCTGGTTCCTGGAACATGGCTGTCCAAGAGAGAAAGCATCTGATGACTTCACCCTAGAACTTCATCCTACTTTGGACCACCTCCACTCCCGCCCCATCTGTTTGGGAGCTGGTGGTATTTTTTATTTAACATTATTCTGAGAAATGATTAAGTTTCCCATACTCAGCTTGACCCTGAAATACAGAGAAAACAGAAGAGATCCTGAAAAGGTGTAGCAGAGAAAAAAATACAATCATTATCCTGGTAGTCTCTAGGAAACCCAACTGGAAAACTATTTGGGATAACTTCTGTGTGTGGAATAATCTAATTAATCCAAAAATCTGAAAGAACAGAAATTATGCATATTATTTGTTTTTAAATGTTTATGCAGCTACATATGCCAGGCAGTTCACACAAGCTTCCCTGGTGCTCCCCTGGTGGCTCAGATGCTTAAGAACCTGCCTGCAATGCAGGAGACCTGGGTTCAACCCCTGGGTTGGGAAGATCCCCTGGAGAAGGAGATGGCAACCCACTACAGTACTGCCTGGACAGAGGAGCCTGGAGGGCTGCAGTCCATAGTGTGGGACCGAGTTGGACACAACTGAAGTGACTTCACAAGCAGCTTGTGACTCCCCCCACCAGCCATGCACACTCCTCCCCTCATTACTGCCACTGTCACAATCCACTTCATCTCCTCAACTAGAAAGGAGCATTTACATTTGCCTTTCAAAAGTCAATGTCAATATCTGTGTAGGATTTATCACCTGAAAATTAATTATTAAACACATTCATCTCTTCTACTTGACCTCACACAGCCATGAGCTACACTTCACTTTATTACAAGCAAATTTCTCTTCATCCCACTTATCTGTTCCAAGGTTCAAGCTCCAGCATGAGTGGGGAGAACTGAAGGATTCTCACTGGGCAGGTTACAAGATGTCTGGACAGAGTCACACTGAATTACTGGCTTTACCTGCTATTTGTAAATTTACATTATAAATAGGGACTTGATTTGCCTGAATCTGGCTGATATGGGGCAATGGGAGGTTTCAATTACATAGACAGATCAAATCTTTGAGTTAGGAGGTTTGGTTACAAATGTTTTTAAAAGGAATAATGAGATTCTAAAAACAGCAAAATCTGCTAAAAGAGAGAAATAAAACAAATAAATAAAACCTCCTCAACTCTGTTGGCTTTTAAAATGACAAAACAATAAAACTAACATCCTTGTCTCTGAGTTATGTTTTGGAGGGCCTGCTAAAACATCTCTAAGCAATTTAATGAAGTGCAAAACTTGCTGAAGACAGGTGATAAAATTGCAGCATGGATCTCTTGCCCTCTTCCTCCTCTAGCAAATAAATATGGTCATATTTAAGAAATCAAGGAGCACCTTTTAAATAACATCTAAATCCTTCTTTCTTTCTGTGTTCCCTACACCACTTCACCAATTTTCTGAAATTCTAAAATTTTGGACATGTGAAGGCAGTAATTATTCCAGAAAGTTGGTAATCCTGATGTTGACAAAGTCAACATGTAATAATAATTAAAACACACTAGCTCATAAATACTATCTTTTATTGGGTTTCCAGGAACTGTGCTTACACAGTGAGTTCTGTGGCCAAGTTTAATTGGTCAACATTAATTCCAACTTTTCCATTTATTCCCTCTTCTGAATGATGTTTTCCATAATCTAGTTGCAGCATGCAAGAACCCCTCCCCAAGATCTCAAGGATCTCTTTTCTTACATTGCTTCATAATGTTTGTATGGGAAAAGAATCGGAGCAAACATATGCAATATTTCTTTGATTCAAATCAATGAGAATAAGGATATAGCTTTATCTCAACAAAGTGTAAGCATTACATATGCAGTAAACACCCTTACACTTCGTGTCCATGTGGTCACAATTCTGTGTTTCATCGTCTTTTATAGCATTTATGAAATGTCTCTATAAGAAAATGTTTCTTTTAGTTTTATGGCTTTATAATTGTAAGTATTGCACAAGTGATCCTTAACAACAGAAAACATTCTCAAATGAGAAGGAAAATCATTCTTAATTTCACTTCCTACTAAATCATGCTTTCCTCTTTCCTTTTCCAGGCCTGTCCAGGTATATGGGTAATGTCTTACATAGCTTTAATTCTCTAAGTTAAATCTTGACAATTCACATGTTACATAACGTTGTGACATATTTTTCCACATAGTACTGGGCTGTCCACAATCAAGTTAACCTTGCCTATCACAACCTGAATACTTTGTTCAACGTATTCAGCAATATCAACAATATCTCATGGTTTCCAAAGGATATCATTGCTCAGCAAATTTTGAGCTTCCAGTTGGTAAGCTACTTTAGATTTGCTGTCATGTTTTTGATCTATTTCAAGTGTGATAAATTTTGTATTTTAAGGACGGTTTGATTTTTGAACTTTGTCATTTTTTGTCAAGTTTGATAAATACTGTTGAAGTTGGCTAGAAAAACGAGTAGAAGTAAAAAGCACTGAAGCTGGTGAGTAGCATCTTGAGACATTGAGTTTCTCACGTGATACACAGATTGACTCCAAAGATCATTTCCAAAGAGAGTTCCAAAAGCCACCTGAATAAACCATGATAGAAAAGAATGTGAAAAAGAATTTATATATATATATATACATATACATATATATATATATATATAACTTAATCACTCTGCTATACAGCAGAAAGTAATGCAACATTGTAAATCAACTATAAATTTTTTAACAAGCTACTTGAAAAATGGTAGAATGAGTATAACGATGTTGGTCTCTCATAGAACCACCCAGAAGGGTACAAAGCTCATTTGAAATCTCTAATCCTTGCTTGTGATTTGTAAAAACAGTTCCATTAATTTATAACTTGGCACCTGAGCCCGGCAAACGGCTGATGGCTGCAGGGACAACTGCCTCGAGGTTCTGGGGTCCCAAGGGCACACACCCCTCAAACCTCTCAGATCTAAAGGTCAAGCTTCTGCTGTGAGAGAAGCCAGACTCCTCCCAGGCTAGCTACATTTGGGAAGAGCATCCAAAGGAGAGTCTCTGATATTCTGTGCAATTCATTTTAGTCTCGGAGGGGCTGGTCATCTGAAGCTGAAAGTGTGGTGGTTCATGCAAAACACTTCAGTGTCTGAGGATCAAAAGACTAGTGTCTAGGCTTAGCCTTGTGCCAACTAGCCTTCAGGATGTCATTTCCTCTCTCTGGGTGCTAAGCTGGTGACTCTCCACTGATCGCCACCTGCTTTGCTCTGAGTCCTGCTGTGGTCCCCTAGAGATGATTTCTGCGGTGGCTCTCTAACCCCCTCGTTTGGCCAAAAAAAAATCACCTACAGGACATCAGAGAGTGCAAAAGAAGAGGCTGGTGCATTAATCCTACGCACTCTCTCTCTCTCTCCTTCCCGGGCTCTCTCAGGGGTGGTGGTTTTTCTGAGGCGGTGCTCCTCTGTGGCTCCACGGTCACTGCTTCCATTAGGTGGCCTCTGTCCACAGCTTCCGCTCTTGGCAGATTCTAGTAACAGCCCCCTGGTTCGCCCCTTAAGCCAGCCACGCGGAGTAGTTAAAGCTCCCCATTGTTACTCCCAGAGTGTTTCAACACTCCTAACTCTGCCCAGACCTCCAAAATAGTTCCTTCAAAAATCTCCCTTTAATTAAGCCTTCGACACCCTGTGGGGGCCCCGTCTGATGGGGTTGTCTAATACGTGTAATACAGGGTTCAGACAAGTTGAACCTTAAAGTCGCTTTAAGCCCTTCTGTTCCTTGACCACACTGTTTGCTGATTGAAGTAGGGTAATTTTACAACCATAGACTTGCTCAGAGAACAGTAACCCGTTTTTCTAAGGAGGCCTTGACTTTCAATTTTATTATTTTTAAAGTCAACCTAAGATAGCTTTAATAGTCAGTAGTCATCATCCATCCCAGTAAACCGCTTATTCAAAATATTTGGCTTGGAGTTGGCAAATAGGCCATAAAGGGAATTCTTTCTATCCAGGTCTTATTTAAGAACCTCAGGATTAAAAAGCCTATAATTAATTAGGGCACCTTTCCTTTTGCCTGATTCATGAAGTCCACCTTGCTTCAGTCACGTCCCTGCTGACTTGTCTGCCATTTGTCAGTCTGTCTTGCTGGCCCGCGTCCACCTGGCCTATCTAATTGTAACCGCTGGGATGTAACTGGACACCAATGGCATTCTCCTTTTTGAGTAATCGCATCAATGAGTTATATTAGCTGTCATATTAAAGTAGCTCTCTGCTAACCTCTGGTAATATGAGATCATAGTCACCATTAGCCCTTTTTTTTTTTTTTTTTAAATTGGGTAACACCATCGCCCTAAGGTTTTTGTCCTTTTAATCCAAATGGATAAAATCCAAGAAGAACAAAAAAACTAAGGGAGTTTAGGGTGAATCAATCTTTCATTTCTAGAAGTATTTTTTTTCTCAAAATACAAAAACAAACATTAAACAGAGATCTCATGGAATATCCAGAATGGTGATTTCCTGGGAGAGAGATCACACATTTTCTTAGGAAGGATAGAAGGGTAATGGGGGCTTTGGGAACATCAGATTTAACTTGGAAATAACTGGGGTGGGGTGGGGGGAACGGATATAATAATTCTGTCAATTTTACCACCTTAGTCCCTTCCACAGTAATATTAGAGCTGAATTAAAATAAATATCAGCAGCTTACTTAACTGCCATATTTTGTTACTCATCCAAGATGAAAAAGTAAGTGGTTTCCAGCTTTTTATCTCTTGCAACGTGGATTCAAAGTCACTTTACCAGATTTTGAAGGTGTTTTCAAAAATGCCCTAGATTTCATTTTTTTCCTATTTAAAATGGATCAAATATACTTTGCTTTCAATGTCTTGTGACTTCAATATATTTCTCGATGAGTGTGATTTGAAAATAACAAACACTGATTTCATAAGCTGATGTCATCTGTCATAAATTTATATTCTCAAACCTTATTAAACTCAGAATTGCTACTTGGCATTGTCATGGCCCTGGACCATCTTTCTGTACTTGCCTGGAGGCAAGAGGGTGGGAAACAGGAAAATCAAGCTGAGGACATAGATGGGAAGTGAGAAGAGTTTGAGAGGACTTCGGCGTACAGAATTCAGAGCAGCAGTCCTTTGTTTATACAACACTCACTTTCCCTCCCCGTGTGGCTCCGCTACGGAGAAGGGCTGATGGATTAACAGCTTTGAGGAAGGGAAACAAACAGAATTATTCAGTTCAGTGAAAATGAATCAAATCAAAGTGTTATAAATTTTGATAGTTCCTCTTTTCCTTTTCTCCCTTTCTCCCTTCCTTCCCATCTCTATCTTTCTCTCTCTCTTCCTTCCTTTCCTCCCTCCTTCCCTCTTTCCTTTCTTCTCTTCATTTTCCCTCCTTCCCTCTTTCCTTTCTTCTCTTCATTTTTATTCAATGAAGTGGCCAGTGTCAGAACAATTAAAAACAACAGAGTTATATAAACAGGAACATTAAGATACAATTGGGCTCCTTGAAAATATATTAATCAGATGCCAATGATAGCATCTTGAGTATGATGCCCTGTTTTAAATGTTAAGAAAAGAGTGACTGTGTTTGGCATGACCTGCCTATGTCCCTTTAGTATAAATACACTGATTGAATTTCTGCTTTTTTGGCAGACCACTTCTGGGCTTTTAGTGGCAGCTGCTGTTCCTACTACTGCTGTAGTTTGCTACTATCACCCCTGCTCTGCCTTTCTTGGTGGAAAGTCGGTTTGGTAAATTGCCAACTCTAGAGATGATTTCTATAGTAATAGATTGCCCAGGGCCATGGAATTACCCACAGCACCATCAACTTCTGTCTAAATTGAACAACTGCGATAGCTATAGTAAAATAAAGCCTTTTATAATTAAATGCTTAAAAACAGAGCCAAGGAAAGAAAAGGAGGCAGGAAATCTCCCTAATGAATGAAATTCTAATCACTTAGTGTAGTATTTTTACTTCTAGCAATCTATTTGTTAGAAATATGAGAAGGAAGTAATTCCTATTTTGGTCTTTTTCTATTTAATAATATCTTTCTAACCGTGTGCTTGAATACACCAAGCTGTCTTAAAATTTCTAGTTTGAACACAAGTGGGGTTAGTGCCATGACAATGCCTACACTCACGGCATCATAGGATTACAAGTGGTCTGAAGCAATCACTTCTTTGCCCAAGAAAATGGGAAATTTCCAGGACAGAAACTTTTCTAGTCTTTTCTTGAAGCCTTCCAGGATTTGAGGTTCCATAATTTCCCTCAGTGATGTGTTTCAGCATCACATGATCCTGGGACACAATGCATCTGTTTTAACTTAAAGAAGGATCTATTGCCTCCAAGAAATAGAAGACAATGACTTCATCTTACCAGACATCATCTTCTCCTTTTCTCCTTAATGAGAAAGACCAATGCAATGATCTACAAATCCCTCTGCCTCAAAGATTCAATTCCCTTACACTGATATTTTGGCTTCTCTTGAAAAGCAAACGACCTTCTACTTAAAGGCAGAAGGAGGAGCCTGTCACATAGAAGGAGCCACTAATAGCTATTGGATGAACAAATGCATGCACGCCTTTTCTAAAGCCTATTCTCTCGACCAAGAAATTAAATTTCTCTCAATTTTTTTCACTTTACTAATTTCCATCATAAAAACTAGGGAGATAAGGATGCATAGCAGAAAGAAAATGCATAGTTAAATGAGATCTCATCAAATTTATAAGCTTTTGCTTAGCAAAGGAAACCATAAACAAAATGAAAATACAATTTATAAGATAAGAGAAAATGTTTTCAAATGATGCAATTAACAAGGTTTTAGTTCCCAAAATATACAAGCAGCTCACACAGCTAAATATAAAAAAACAAGCAACCCAATCAAAAACCAGACAGAAGACCTAAACAGACGTTTCTCCAAAGAACACATAAGGATGTCTGATAGGCACATGAAAAGATACTCACCATCGCTAATTATTAAAGAAATATAAATCAAAACTACAATGAGATACCACCTCACACCAGTCAAAATGGCCATCATCAAAGTCTACGAATAACAAATTCTGGTAACAGTGTGGAGAAAAGGGAACCCTCCTGTACTGTTGTTAGGAGTGTAAATTGATACAGCACTGTGGAGAACAGTTTGGTGGTTTCTTATAAAACTAAAAATAGAGCTACCATATAATTCAGCAACCTCAATCCTGGGCATACATCTGGAAAAGAAAAAAAATCGAATTAAAAAAAATACACGCACACCAATGTTCACAGTGGCACTGTTTATAATAGACAAGACGTGGATGCAACCTAACTGTCCATTAACAAATAATTGGATAAAGAAGATGTTGTTTACATATATACAGTGGAATATTACTCAATCATATAAAAGAATGAAATTATGCCATTTGCAGCAACATGGATGTACCTAGAGATGATCATACTGAGTGAAGTAAATCAGACAAAAAAATATTATATGGTATCACTTATATGTACAATCTAAACAATGGTACAGATGGACTTACTTACAAAACAGAAACAGATTCTGACATAGAAAACAAACTTATGGTCATCAAAGGGGAAGCAGGAGAAGGAATAAATTAGGTGTCTGGGATTAACAGATACACACTACCAAATATAAAACAGATAAACAGCAAGGATTTACTGTATAACCCAAGGAACTATATGCAATATCATGTAATACCTTATAATGGAAAAGGATAAAATAGAATATGCATGCCTGCTAAGCCACTCAGTCATGTCTGACTCTTTGCAACCCTCTGGGCCATAGCCCATCAGGCTCCTCTCTCCATGGGCTTCTCCAAGCAAAAATACTAGAGTGGGTTGCTATGCCTCCTTTCAGGGGTCTTCCTGACCCAGGGATCGAACCCATGTCTCTTAAGTCTCCTGCATAGGCAGGCAGGTTCTTTACCACTAAAGTCACCTGGGAAGCCCCCAAAAGAGTGTACATATATACATGGATATGTGTGTATATGTATAACTGAATCACTTTGCTGTAGACCTGAAACTAACACAATATTGTAAATCAACTATACCTTCATTAATAAAAGAAAGAAAATGAGCTTCCACACCACATTCATTAAGTATATAAAGTGGAACAAATTGCTTAACCTCTCTGCAACTTTGATTTTTTTCTTTTTAATATGGACTAAAGTAGTTGTCCTCTGTTTGTTATAAGACATATGTAAACAGCCTAGTGCAAGTTGAAAAAACACAACAGTTTTTTTTTTTTTTTTTGCCTATTCTCTAAAACTCATAAGTTACTCCACTCTTTAAAGGAGATCATGGATGGGATTGTTATTTGCCTATCCCAGTCTACATCCTTTCCTTCCCTTCTTTCTAATAAAAAGGCCCTAATTTTGAGCTGGTTGTTAAAGATTGCATTTGCTAGCCTCTCTTGCAGCTATATACAGATATATGAAAAACTTCTGCCAATAAATGTAAGCTAAAGTGTCATGTGTCTACTTTCAGAAGTGAAAGAAAGTGGAAGTGTTAGTTGCTCAGTTGTACCTGACTCTCTGCAACCCCATGGACTGTAGCCTGCCAAGCTCCTCTGTCCAAGGCATTCTCCAGGCAAGAATACTTGAGTGGGTAGCCATTCCCTTCTCTAGGGGATCTCCCTGGCCCAGGGATCAGGGTTTCCCAAATTGCAGGCAGATTCTTTACTGTCTGAGCTACCAGGGAAGCCCAGGGTGTCCTCAAATGGAGAGTGAGCATCTTCCTTCATTTCTTCCTTTCTTCTTCCTGTCACTCAGAACATGGATGTTATTACTAGAGCTTCTGTTTCTATCTTCAACTCTGGAGATATAAGCCACATAGTAGGAATGGCAGAATAGAAAGCTGAAAGGGGTTTGACGTTCTGTGAAGGCCTTACCTGACTACATCCACTACATCCAGACTTCTTTTATTGAACAAATAAACGTCTACCTTCTTTAAATCATTGTTACTTGAACACTTTCTATTATATGCAGCCAGGTCCAGAAGATAACTTCAAATGGATAAAATATGTGGTAAACTTTAATCTTAATTAATATTAATGAATAATTAGTGTATATTCCTTAACCACTTATATATTATGTTTTCTTTCATTTCTATTATCAAATTGACTTAAATGACAGTAAGACTACAATGATGGTTCACACACCTTGCATTATTTATATATTTCCATTAGTTTTTATAATTAGCCATGTTACATCTTATGCTTTGTTTTGCCTCTTCTCTAACAGGTCAAGGTCAATTCCATTTGAATTAATTTTTTTCAGTGCACGTGTGCTCGGTTGTGTCTGGCTTTTTGTGACCCCATGGACTGTAGTCTGCCTGACTCCTCTGTCCACGGGATTCTCTAGGCAAGAATACTGGAGTGGGTTGCCATTTCCTCCTTCAAGGGATCTTCCTGACCCAGAGGTCGAACCCATGTCTCCTGAGTCTCCTGCATTGCCAGGCAGATTCTTTGCCACTGAGTTGGCTAGGAAGCCCAATTTTTCCCAGAGGTATTAATAATATTACTAATTCATAACAATTTAGAAAACAATATGGCAGAGTTGAATGGCCTAGGATTTGTGGTTTAAAGGCTTCGACTAACCCTAGTACTATCATCATTAGTTGTGTGACCTTGAACAAGATGTTTAACCTCTCTGAGCCTCTCTGTTTTATCCACAACAAACAAGGGTACTAATAATTCTGTCTTACTAGCTTATTGGAGTTAGTGAGAATCACATAGGATTGAAAGTACTTTTTAAGAGATAAATCATCACACAGATGTTGCTTGTTATGAATAGCATCACAAGAGACATACTGTAAGTAAGATTCTTTATTCATACAGATATTAGATAAAATTATAAGAGAGAAAATTTTAAAGATTCCAATAGGTGGTGGTTTCCAGTTTATTCTATCAAGGGTAAAATAAATCTTTGAACAGAGAACTTATTGTAAAATATAAATGGATCAGGATAATAGTCATAGGCTATAATTTTTATATAGAGTTGTTTAGGTGCAGAAGGAATAAATATTTAAGATCTTGAAATCTAAGCAATGAATCTGAGGATCTTTGCACTCTTGGTTCTCTCTGGCTCCTTTCTTCCTTTACCACGCTGGCATGGATCAGTGGAATCTGATCCATTGCCCTTGAAGAACATGACAGAAAGGTCAAAGTCATTCTTTTATAGCTGGCCAATCATTTGGGACACAATTGAAAGTGTCAGTAAAAATCAAGATAACTTATATCTGTTACTTCCTCATTGTCCAGGTGGGCAATCATAGCAAGAATTATTCAAGCTCAATTTTCTCTTCAAAAGCTTTATTGATTGCTGCATAATGTTTTCTGATGGTCCAAGGAGCTTATGTTAACTCCCCAAATGAATTGGGAACACCCATTTGATCCTTACCAGTTAGGTGAAGATTCCAGTTACAAAGGCTCTGATAATGAATATGCTTCAGTGGAAGGAATAAACTTAAATCCATATGTATTTATCTCACACATAGTGATTATACTGGATCTGGTGCAGTGATGTACCCTTTTAGGGTGACCACACATCTTGGTTTGCCTGGGACAATCTTAGTTTATGTCTGCTGTCTCAGCATAATTATTAATAGTACCCCTTTTACTTTCTAAAGCACTCTGATTTAAATGATAAATTATATGCTTACCCTGTTTTAGAGACTGTTTATTGTCCTGGTCGAATAATAATGGGATGGGTTTATAAATTTTAGGCAGGCATCATTGTTTTGGGAACAATCTGCCCTGTTGTGGAATGTTTAAGACAACATCTCTAATAATCCATGTTTTCTTAGACCTATGAGCAAAGACCAACTGACCCTCTTCTTTGGAAAGAAAGGCTTTAAAATATCACCATCTCTGAACATCTATATCAGAGTCTGATGGTTTTTTTGTAAATGACCAGAGAGAGTAAGAATTCCAGCCTTTGTGGGCAATGTAGTCTGTGTGTCAACTACTGAAGTCTCCTGCTATAGCTTGAAAACATCTAGATAATATGTAAAACAATGTGATCCAACAAAACTGCACTTACAAAAATAATAGGAAGAAAGGATTTTGTCTGTGGTGTGCCAACCCCCACTCTAGTGTTTTAACATTTTCTCTTGATAACTGGCTAAATGGAATTTATACTTTCCAGATTTCTCTTCAAGTGTTAAAAGGAGCAAAAGACAGACAGTTGGCCCTAGTTACACTGTAACTAGTATCATCTCTCATTTCTTACAAAGCTCTCAAGCTTTCTGTCATCTACACATCCTGTTCAATTCAGAGTCAGAGTCCACATTCAATCTAAGGAAGTACAATGAAAATGCCCCCTCTTTAAATGAGTCCATACAAATGGGTATCCTTCAAGTGCTGTGGCATTGACAGGCAGCTATATTTGATTACTTAGGTGTTTTAAAAATTGTTTTGTTTTCAACATGTATGACAAAGCAATTCCAGGATATTTTTGTCTTATTGTGTACCTCCTTGTGTTTTTAATAGGGACAAAGTATAAATCTACATTTGAGATAAAATGCTTAGATAAACAAGCTTGCATCTGTGAAAGAGGAATTAAAGAGGGAAAGAATTGAAACCATGTCAGTAGTTAAAACACAAGAGAAAAGTCCATTGCCCTTTAAACTGAAACAGAAGGAAAAAAACATGAAGGAAAGCCTTGAATAAAATTAAATAAATGCTGAAACTATACTCAGAAACACATCAAAACATGGCATTGTTATCTTGCTATGTTGCAAATTGTGAGAATATGGTATGATTCACAGTGGGTGTGAGTGTGTGTATATGTGTATGTGTGTGTGTGTGAACAGGAATTAAAATTAGACAGCAACAAAATGTTAAGACCAAGATATTGGACATACTAAGCAAAGAAATGTATTCAGTCAAAGTAAATAGACAAAGTGTGACATGCTCTAAATGATGATGAGTTGATGAATTCTTTGCTGTCTGACCTGGAATATCAAGCCCCAATCAGAAATAAGAGGACTGTCTCTCCTAGAGAGACACTAGACACTAGTTGAAGCCTGGGGAAAGAGGAAACATAAAAGCAGATCTAGATTTGCCTTACAATGACAGCTGCATATTAATCTAAAGAATTTCTAAAAAATCAAAAAGACATTTTTCAGCAAAATACACCCCTAGAGCCTCAATCATAAAACGGGAATAAACTTGAAACAGGATTGATTTCATCTTAAAGGGAATATTTCTTTGAAATGCTACCAACTGTAGTTGTCTTATTTGGTTTTCAATCCTATAACAAAATTGTGCCATATTGTGTCAAATAAGAAGATAATATAACAGCTTTAAACAAATTTTGTAATTATGGGTTCAATCAAAAGTGCATCAAATTTGTGTGTACTTGGGAAGTTATGCCATTGAATACTAAGTAGCTCTATATATCAACCTTCATTTTTCACTTCAGTTTTAAGACCTTGACTCTTAAAAGGTTAGATTTCCCCAGTAGAAGTTAGAGACTTGAAGAGATTCCGTGCATTTTAGTTGTTTGCTAGTCTCTTTAGAAAATGCTAGATGCTGCTGTAGAGATGTTAAAGATATTTAGGCATGAATGAGATATCTGTGGTCTAGTGCCTCTTTAATCAGCCCCTAAGTACAGTTCTAACCCTTGGGTATCTTCACACTTCACTGGGACATGGTTTCTAGACTCATGAAAAACAAGGTTCCTTGTGCTAAGAGAAGCCTTGATCATTGAATCCAATTTGGTTTGATATTTTATAAAACTATCTTTCCAGCATTTAGTGTCCTTTGAATGGACAGGGAGGAGAGTGATGACTAGGTTACAAAGGCCTTGTAGATTTTCAGTGTATCAGACAGGCCTGAGCTTAAGTTCTGAGTGTCTAGTTCTTACAAACTTGGGCAGAGCATTTTCTTCTCCAGGTTTCAGTTTCCTCATGTAAACTGGGGGAAATTGTATTACCTCTTTTCAAGGTTGTTGTGAGAATTATCTAAGATAATGTGTACCAACCCACTCCAGTACTCTCGCCTGGGAAATTCCATAGACAGAGGAGCACGACAGGCTACAGTCCTCGGGGTTGCAAAAGATTTGGATGTGACTGAGTGACAAGACAACAATGCATACCAAATACATAGCCTCGAGTCAGTCACGTAATAGTGGCTCAGTAAAATGGAGCTGTTGATAAAGACCTTGAAGTCATAATTAACTAAAACTGAGTATCTGAGTAAGCTTGGCAAGAAGTATGGGAGGTATTCTATTCAAGATTTTCTTTCACCAGCACCAAAAGCATAATAAATAACCTTGACTGGCTTTGAGAAGGCAGAGGATATGAGCACAGAGACTTGTGTGACTCCACACCCTTTTACACTCTTCTTTCCAGAATTTTCTTTTGTCATTGAGTTCATGTATTTAAATATTTTCACTACAGTTTTTTGGTATAAATTGAATGTGTGTTCCAGTTTTCAATGCAAAAAAAAAAAAAGTAATATTGTAATAAAACACTGTTTTTCTCTCTTGCTAACATGTTTCCATGGAAGAAAGTAAATTTTGAAGCTTTCTATTTTCTTCTTTCTGTTTATTAAAAAAGTTCCCTGCATACAAAGTCTCTGGCAAAGTAAAGTTTATCCTTTATCTTTTAAGACATGATTCACCTTAAATCTTTTTAAGGACTGCATTATTGCATAAAGCAAACTGTGCTTGACATTCATCACATGAACCTTGAGGAATAAACAAATCACTCAGAGCTGCCCAGGGAAATGTGGGGAGAGGTGAGAGGAAGAAACCAGAGCGGGCTCTCTTTCATTGAACACTGAGGGCATACCACCTCCTACACTAGGGACTCAGGCAGCCTCATAGCAGATTTGTCAAGTGCAGACCCCAGAATAAGAGAACTGAGTAATCAGCCTAAGGTCACCCAACAACCAAGTGGCAGATCTGGGATTTGAAGCCAGAGCTTACATCCTTTCCACCTGAGTCAAGTGCATTTGGATCTGTTCAGTCGTGTAAAATAACAGTGTCCAGGGCTGATTCTCTCCCTTGAGCTCCACTGGAAAAGCTATGCTCCTGCTGCTTACAAGGAGCAATGGGGAAGGTGAAGAAAAGAGCTTCTCTGCAGAATTACTCTCAAAGTGTGGTCTCCAAACCAGTGGCATTAGCAATACCTGGAAACTGGTTAGAAGAGCAAGTTCTGGGGCTCCATCTGAGTCAGACACTCTGGGGAGGGGTCAGCAGATTGTTTTTTGTTGTTGTTGTTTTGTTTGGGGGTTTTTCTTTTGTTAGAGTATAATTACTTCACAAAATTTTGTTAGTTTCTGCTGTACAATGAAATGAATCATCTTCATGTATGCATATAAGCCCTCACTCTTGAACCTCCTCCCCATCACTCTAGGTCATCACAGAGCAAGAATCTGCCTGTAATGTGGGAGACCTGGGTTCGATCCCTGGGTTGGGAAGATCCTCTGGAGAATGGAAAGGCTACCCACTCCAGTATTCTGGCCTGGAAAATTTCATTGACTGTATAGTCCATGGGGTCACAAAGAGTCAGACAAGACTGAGTGACTTTCACTTTCACTTACCCACTAGCTAGCTATTCTACACATGGTAGTGTGTATATGTCAATCCTAAGTTTCCAATTCATCCCACCCTGTGATTTAATGGGCTCTCTAAGGGACACAGATGGGTGCTTAAGTTTGAGAACCACCACTCTATAGCTCTGGACAACCTGTCTTCAGAATAAGGTGCAAGATACACCCTTACCGTTTGCCCTGCCTTTTCAATCATGGCCAACAATTGAGCCCACCCTAGAAGGGTGGAAATGAGACGATTCCTGTAAATAGTGTTGAAAATGTTTCAACGTAGAAACCAATGTTAGCTTTTAATTTTTCCAAAAAGTAGTACAAAACAGACTGTCCACTTCTGTCGACAGCATGGAAGCCTTTTAATTAGTCCACCCTGGAGGAAATAGAGATGTGCTTGTTAAGTAATTGCTCTGATTACTGGTAGGCAGGGGTGGGCATTGTTTTCTGATGCATCTGTTGGGAGTGAGCAGTGCTACCAAACTGAAGGCTTCTTACAGAGGACGTTGACATAAAAGGACTCCAACAAGCCATGTTGGGGAGAGGGAGGTGGCATTGACGGCAGGAACAATCACAGAGCCAAACACATGCATACTCACAAATACCCGTTCACACTGTGCGGACTAATCAGTGGCATGTATCTCAGGAAAGTGAGCATTAATATTCCTACTACTTCCTATAAGTTCAAAAAATATATCAAAGCCTGGTGCCTTCCTTCAAGTTCCCATTGCATGGGGTTAAATATCTACATTTCACTGAAGGTGACTTAGTCAGTGACAAGATGTAGAGATCAGGTTATAGGAATATAAAAAGTCGAAGTGAACACTGTTCATAAGGATGTCCCATATTACTACAACGGGCATCGCATCCTAGCACACATTCAACTCTGGCAAGTAGTCTGAGTAATAGTACTCACACTCTCAGAGTTGGAAAAGGATGCTGAGACTGTCTCCTCCCACTATCTCCCCACTAAAGATCCCCATCTTTAACAGCTCTGTCCCAGCATCGTTTTTCTGAAGCTACACAAGTAGAATCAGGTCTGCTGATGGGGCTCAGGCTGCTGGAGCCAGATGCAGAAAGGAAATGTGGACCCTAGTCACAGAGGCCAGTTATGTGGTCCCCAAAAGCACCCTATAAGAAGGTGTGAGCAGGCCACACCAAGTAGCTAGACTTTTTATCTTTTAGTTCCAACTTCCAAGAATAAGAATTTAATTGGCTTACTTCCATCAAGTCACCCTGGATGAGGAATCTACTCCTGGCCCAAGCAGTAGCAGCCAAAGGCAGCCTCGCCAGGGGGTCAAGGGAAGAGTAGTCTCTAGGTGACAAGGATGACAGGGCTGACAGTGAAACACTGGGTCTCACACTGACTTAAACTTCAGTTCAGTTCAGTTCAGTCGCTCAGTCGTGTCTGACTCTTTGTGACCCCATGAATTGCAGCACGCCAGGCCTCCCTGTCCATCACCAACTCCCAGAGTTTACTCAAACTCATGTCCATTGAGTCAGTGATGCCATCCAACCATCTCATCCTCTGTCATCCCCTTCTCCTCCTGCCCCAATCCCTCCCAGCATCAGGGCCTTTTCAAATGAGTCAACTCTTCGCATGAGGTGGCCAAAGTACTGGAGTTTCAGCTTCAGCATCAGTCCTTCCAATGAACACCCAGGACTGATCTCCTTTAGGATAGGACTTAAACTTAGGGGTAGACATGTCCGTCTCCTCCTCTAGGTCATGAGCATCATCAAATGTTATGTATCTTAATAAAACCATTTTCTAGAGGAATCTCAACCTGTTAGAGTGTAAACATGAACTCAGTTTTTTAAAACTAGCTGTAGACTCTAGGATTAAAGCAAAATATTTCAAATCTCCTCCTTGGAGGCTCAAGCAGAATTTCACTTTTCCCGTCCTGTTGAGGTTACGTGTGGCCATGTGACTTTCTTTGGCTGATGAAATGTGAGCAGAAGTAAAGATCACATCTGGCAGAAGACTTTAAGGGAAAGTGCTTGTTTCGGTACAGCCCTGCTCCCCCGATATGAGGACAGTGGAAGCATGCCTCAAGATGGTGCAACATCAAGCTGGCTCCTTGAGTGACTGCAGTGAGTGAGTCCATGGCTGACCCATGAAAGAATACCAAACATGTATCATTAAGACACTGAGATTTTGAGGTCGTGTGTGTCAAAGGCCAATTCTGTACTAGACACTAAAAGATGGCAAGACAGATTTTATCTGAGCTAATGCAGCAGGGAAGGGTGGTGTCAGTATAGAACTGAGCTCAACCCCCAACACAGCAAAGACAACTGGAAAGACTTATAGTCAATGCACAGGGTGAGGGGGCTTGGTGGATGGACAGCTGCTCAGAGAAGCTTCATTAGGCGTCAAGGACAGGGGACTTCTCAGTACACTGGCTCGATGGGATTCTGTGTGAAAACTGGGCCCAGCAGACCACAGTCAAGGTCTAGAGGAGAGGGGGAACCTGACTAAGCTTTGGCCAAGGAAGGACTCCTTGTCATTTGCCACCACAGCCTAGATTCTCTCTGCCACTTTGTTAGGAAATGTTTCTTTTGAACTCTGGAAGAGTTTTCAAGAACTGCTATAACAGAATACCACAGACTAGGTGGCTTAAACAACAGAAATGTTGTTTCACAGTTCTGGAGGCTAGAAGTCCAAGAGCAAGGTGTTGGCAGGTTTGCTTTCTTCTGAGGTCTTTCTTCTCGACTTGCAGATGGTTTTGTTTCTCTGGATCCTCACATGGCCTTTCCTCTGTGCAAGAAAGAGTACCCTTTCTCTGTGTCCAAATTTCCTCTCTTTATAAGCATACTAGTCAGACTGGACTAGGGCCTCACGACCTCTTTTAAATTTAATAACTTCTCTGGTTGTTTTGTCATTAAGCTGTGACTCGTTTGTGACCCCATGGATTGTAGCCTGCCAGACTCCTCTGTCCATGGAATTCTACAGGCAAGAATACTGGAGTGGGTTGCCATTTCCTTCTCCAAGGGATTGTCCCAACTCAAGGATCAAACCCATGTCTCCTGCCTCTCCTGCATTGACAGGTGGGTTCTTTACTACTGAGCCACATGGGAAGCCCAGTCACTTCTGTATAGGCCCCATTTCCAAATAAGTCGCATTTGAATCACTGGGTGTTAGAGTTTCAACACATGAGTTTGTGGGGGCAGAATTCAGCCCACAAGTCCCGATTTTCCTCTCTTTAATTTTCCCAGACGAGCCCTAATTCTACTCTCTCTAGTCCCCAGAATGTATTGAATGCTTTCCTGTTCATGCCAGTTATCCAAAGGTGGGACCTTCTTCTGCTGTGGTCTGACCAGTGATGAGGACCACACTTGTTCCAAATCCTATTCTTCCATGGGCAAGAGCTTAATGCCTATGTCACTCAACTGGCTCTTCATTACCCTAGAACTTCTTTGGGGTGACTTTGCTGTTAAATCTCTCTCATTCAATTGATTTTCTGAATCCAAACACAGAAGTTTATATTTACATTTGTTTTTGTTTATAGTTATAAAATACATGTCTATCATTATCCTCATTACATTTCCTCTTATTGTTTTTGACTACTCCTTTATGACTTTAAAGTCGTTTTCAAATCTTAATGCTGCTGTCTTATATCCTCACTAGTCCTCTCAGCTGTATGTCCACTTCTGGATTCATGAGGTTGCCTTCCCTGCCTTTATCCAAGTTGTTGTGAAATAGGCTTAACAGGAAGGTCCAACAGAGTTCTAGGTCACACTTGGACAGGCCCTTGCAGCTTGACATCTGTCCATCAATTCAGGTGTATAATAGAACACTGGTGAACTCACCACAGACCCAAGTTTGATCCCTGGGTCAGAAAGATGCTCTAGAGAAGGGAATGGCTACCCACTCCAGTATTCTTGCCTGGGGCCATAAAGAGACAGGCACAAATGAGTGACTAACACTTTCCCTGTTTTGAACTCACCATTTGTCATCCAACCCACATTTGTCATCAGGAGTTGCTTTTCCCCAGGGTCAAAGAAGCTGACATCCCTACCCTCTTATATCTTTTTCTTGGGCTATTGTGCACATGGTTTGTATACCAGGATTTGAGCCACAGCTCCTTGGCTGCTAGAGATTTGATTTTTCTGTTGGCTCTGACCTCACAACCCCATATGTTCTGGATCCTGGTGGCTCAGCAATTACTCAGCTGAATCTGCCCAAGCAGAGCTTGCCCAAGGGGAACCCAAAGAGGGCGCCCCTGGGTAACCCTGAAGCTTGGGGAAGCCTCAGTTCTGACAGTAGACAGAGCATTCTGAAGGGCTTTCCCTTCATCAGGGGTCCTCGGCACTGTATTGTGGCCACTCTCAGATCCACGTAAATAGAATAAAAAGCAGTCCCAATTTAATCTGCCGCTCCAGCCCCTGTGAGGACACAGCTGGTGAGAGTATGCTGACTGTATTCACAAGTCAGTCCCTTCTCTCCAGCCTTGCAATAATTTGTTGTCTTTGTTATTCTATATCCTGCGGTGACTTCCCTGAGTGCAGTGAGTGATTAATTTAGCTGGTGTCACAGGCTACAACATGTTGATGTAAAAGGAAAACGAAAGGGAAAAAGGAAAGTGTGGAAGGGGTGAAAGGCTGCTGCAGCAGGCACGCTCAGAACCCGAGCTCCAGCCCTTGTACAAGATGCTCCAATGGCCAAAGTGACCCCGCGACATTGTTTTTGTGAACAGGAGTATGAACTTCTGAATGGTTGAGTTCCAAAATTCAAAGCCTGAAACTCTCCCAGGGCTCCCTCACTTCCCCCACTGCCTCTGAAACATCAATAGCTTTAGGAAATAATGAAAAACAAATCAGAAATAAAATCAGAACTTGAAAACCCATGGTTCTGTATGAAAAGAGCTTCTACTGTTCAAATGCTGGTTTATAAGAGAGTGAGATTTGGGATCTCGTGTGAAAACAAACTCCAGGTTTTTCTGCAGTTTTGATGCCCAGTTTAACCCTTTATCTTTCTTGGCTCATGAAGCTGAAAACATTCATGTGGGCACGAATTTGTGAGAACTCAAATTGTTCACCAGTCTAGGTAGACACTTATCTGTACATATGGTCGTTAATGCTGCTGAGAGAGTTTATCAAGTGATAAACTCAACATAAGGTAGCTGCTGTCCTTTTTTGAAACTGATACCATGAAAAGGGATTAATTTCATAATGACTTAACCTATGACGGTGGCTCTGCAAATAATACAGTTTTCCCCATTGTGATCCAACTCCTCCCTTGCCATTTTGTAACCTGGCTTTTAAATATTGGTAGGTGGGAGGGAGCTTCAAGAGGGAAGGGACATATGTATACCTATACCTGATTCATGTTGATGTTTGGCAGAAACCAACACAATTCTGTTAAGCAATTATTCTTCAATTTAAAAAAATTAAAATAAATATTAGGTAAGGGGATTTCCCTGGTGGTCCAATAGTTAGGACTCTCTGCTCCCAATGCACGGGCCCAGGTTTCATCCCTGGTCAGGGAACTAGACCCCGCATGCTGCAACTAACACCCAGGGTAGCCAAATAAACAAACATTGGGTTGAAAAGTAACCAAAGAGAGAATAATTTGTTTTAACAGTAAGCCCAGATTTTAACATTTTTATCCTTAAAATAATTTTTAAAGAAATAGCAGTGATAATTTTCATTAAAAAGTGATACAACTTCATTAAAGAAAATGGAAAATATCTTACAAAAAGACCTGAAATCTCACCATGCAGAGATAATCACTATTAACATGTTTAAGTCAGTATTTTTCAGGCACAAACGTATGTATGTGACTGTATAGAGGCACTCAGTCATGTTCAACTCTTTGTGACCCCATGGACTATAGCCTGCCAGGCTCCTCTGTCAATGGAATTCTCCAGCAAAAATACTAGAGTGGGTTGCCATTCCCTTCTCCAGGAGATCTTCTCGACCCAGAGAGTGCACCTGGGTCCTGCATTGCAGGCAGATTCTTTACTCTGAGTCACTAGAGAAGCTTTGTAGAGTCCTATACTTTATTCTAAAAATGAAATAATGTTGGACATACTAGTTTGTAACCTATATTTCTCTATTTAATAAGTTGTAAACATCTTTCCTTGGTATTCAATTTTTTCTACATTATTTTTAATATCAGCACAATACTCATTTCATTGGAGGGTGGGGCTAAAATGATACATGTAATTAGTGACTCAGTCATGCGTCTGAGTCAACCCCATGGACTGTAGCCTGCCAGGCTCTTCTGTCCATGGGATTCTTCAGGCAAGAATACTGGAGTGGGTTGCCATTGCCTTCTCCAGGGAATCTTCCCAACCCAGGGATCAAATCTGGGTCTCCTGCGTTGCAGACAGATTCTTTACCGTCTGAGACACCAGGGAAGCCCAAAATGATACATACTCTGATTTAATCTTAAAAATATGAGAGAAAATAAAAATTACTGAAAGGTCTACAAAATTGAAACCACTGTAAATGTTTGTATGAACAGTCTTCTGAGAGTTCTCCTGTACAATATCTTGTGCTCGTCATGTTCTTCAATCTGCTTTTAAGCACTTGGCAATGGAAAAAGGAGAAATTTGCACGTTTCTATACATAGCTGTTTGTCACTATTTTAAAGGGCTCCATTACATTCCGCTGTGCATACGTGCTACGTGGCTTCAGTCCTGTCTGACTCTTTTCTACCCCTTGGACTGTAGCCTGCTAGGCTCCTCTGTCCATGGGATTCTCCAGGCAAGAATACTGAAGTGGGTTGCCATGCTCTCCTCCAGGGGGTCTTCCTGACCCAGAGATGGAACCCGCGTCTCCTTTTGTCTCCCGCTTTGGCAGGCAGGTTCTTTACCACTAGCGCCGCCTGCAGTAGGTGCCAATATTTACAGGATGAATACACCACTGATAAGTATTTCAGCTATGTGTGTGTGCTATTCTAAACAATGTTGTGATGGACATCACTGAATTTTATTAGCTTGAACTTGAAAGATTACCTCTTCGTCGTAAATTCTACATGCAGGTTTGCTAGGATAAATAGTGCACACATTGTACATCTTAATTACTAAAGTGACTTTCAGAAAAGCACTCATTTTCATCTCCACTAAGGTGGGATAACTAACGCTCAACACCACCAAGTTACATTAACTTAAACATTTAATTTTGTCTATCTTCTGGGTTAAAAACTAAATTTATTCACTTTATTGATTATTAGCATCGTTGAAATCTTTTAATGTGTTGAATTTTCACTTCTGTAAATCATCTGTCCATGTCCTGTGCCTTTTTCATTGTTGGTCTTTTCTTTATTGATTTGTAAGAATATTTAGTCAATAATATTTAGTTGTGATCTATCATTTGTCTTGTAAATATTTTTAAAATTTTGTTTGTTTTTAAATTTTGTTTATATTTTTAACTGAGTCAAAGTTTACTTTTTATAGTAAAATTGCTCAGTTTTTATGTATTTTCACCATATGATTAGAAATTGTTTTCGGATTATTTTCTGTTTATAACATTATTAAAATGTATCACCATCTTAGAGGTTTTTTTTTTACTTTTAAAACTTTGATCCATCTAGAATTTATTTTAGTATATTGAACTTTCTTCTAAATGGCCATCCATTTGTGTCAATACTATCTATTGGATAATTCATTTTCTCTATTAATTTGAAGTGTTACATTTATAAATTATATATTATAAATTCCATTTTTTTTTAGAACTTGTTTTTATTGCAAAAATAATATATGCACATGGTAAAAAAAGGAGGCAAGCATGAAAAATTGTACAATACAAAAGTAAGTCTCTACCAACAGTTTCCCCTCCCTAGGAAGAATTTTCCCAGAATGTCATTCTAGGAATATACAAGCATAAGGCGCGTGTGCATGTGTGAGACACATGCAAAATACATAGATGTATACATGTATAGGTATCCCATTTTATGTTTACATAAATTAGAGCTTTCTACATGTACTGCTTGGCATCTAGTTTCTCTTTTTTTAAACACTGTATCTTGAAACTCATCATAAGATGAACAGAGCTACTTCACCCTTTCTCATAATTGCATAGTATTCCATTGTGTGTAGGTACCATAATTTGTTTAAACAAATAGCCTGTTTGTTGACAACTCTTTTAGTTTTTAATGATCAACAACCCTATAATGAATATCTCACCTCATATTTCTTACACATATATGCATAAAATGTGGGACAAATTCCCCAAACTGTCATCTGCCAAAAGAGTATATTATATGTACATGTATTTGGTAGATATCACCAAACTGTCCTCTAAGGAGGGCTGCCTTACTCCATTCAAGCTGCTGTGACAAAATACCTCAACTAGGTCCATAGGGTCGCACAGAATCGGCCACGACTGAAGTGACTTAGCGTGCATGCATGCACTGGAGGAAATGGCAGCCCACTCCAGTATTCTTGCCTGGAGAATCCCAGGGACAGAGAAGCCTGGTGGGCTGCTGTCTAAAGGGTTGCACAGAGTCAGACACGACCGAAGCGACTTAGCAGCAGCAGCAGTGGCAGCAGCTAGCTTATAAACAACAGAAATTTATGGCTCACAATTCTAGAGGCTGGAAAGTCCAAGATTAACTTTCCATCATGCTTAGGTGAGGCCCTCTTCCTTGCTTGAGACTTCTCACTGTATTCACACACGGCAGAAGTGGGCAAGGGAGCTCTTTGGGTCTGTTTCATAAGGACACTAATATCATTCAAGAAGGTGCCACCCTCATGACCTAATCATGTCCCCAAAACCATACCTCCTATACCACCACATGGGTGTTAAGATTTCAACATGAATTTTGGGAGGCCACAAACAATCAGATCATAGCAAGGTTAAACCAACTGTGTACTCCTATCTACAGTGAAGGAGTGCTTAGATTCTGTCTCATATTTTTTTTCTTTCTCGATCTGAAAATTGAAAAATGTTATCTGTTAAAGTGGATTTCTTTTATTATTAGTGAGAGTGGGAGTCTTTTCATGTATTTATAAAGCTTTATTTTTAAACATGAGTTCATGTTCCTATTCCTTATAGCATTGAGAGAACTCTTTATATATTGAGAAAATTAATCATTTGTAAGTAATATATATTTTTTTTCATTTGTCAGTAATATATTTTTTAAATGTTTTTCTGGTTGGTCATTTGTCTTTTGACTGTATTTACAATGATATTTTTGCTGTGTAGAAAATTTAATTTTTAGGTAGTAAAATTTATTAACCTTTAACTTTATGGCTTCTGGGTTTGTTTTCTTGCTTAGAGAGGCTTCCACTGTTTCAAATTATAAACAAACCTTAATGTTTGCTTCTAGAATTCCTGTTTCACTTTTTTATGTTTGTCTTTGAGTCACCTTTCTGTTAAGAGGATGATTGAGTATATTCAGTTTTAGCCTTTTCCCAAAGGTATGGATAGTTGTCCCTAAAACTGTTCATTGAAAAATCATTTTTCCATTGATTTTAAATCATGGGTTTGTCATATATGAAATTTTAAAATAAAGTTAGGTCTATTTCTCAAATCTGTTCTATTGGTCTAAATTTTTAGTCTGTGCTGACAGTGTACAGTTTTAATTATTATAGTTTCATAATACATTTTAATATGTGGCACGTCTCCATCAATAGTCTTTTTCTACTTTTTCTCACTACTCTTGAAAAATTCCTAAATAAACAAGAAGTGTTCCAGGAAAATAAAAGAAACTTTATTGGGATTTTTATTAAAAACTGCATCAAATTTATAGTCTTTCTGCCTATTTACCAGGTTTCCTTTCATGTCCTTTACTACTTTATGGATTTTCTTTGCAAATTTCCTGCACGTTGCCTATTGAGCTTACCTTGAGACATGTAATGGGTTTTGCTGCATTGTGAATGGGATAATTTCTCCCATTAAAGTTTCTTCCAGATATTGTTTGTCTATTTAAAGTAAACTTAAATGAGATTTTTTTCTTTTCTCACTTCAATATTGATATTCTTACTTTTATGGAGAATTCCGATATATAACCACCACATTATCAAAACGAGTTGTGCATATGACCCATTCCAAACCCCAACCGGGTGTGAAGTGATCAAGAAATGATAGGAAACACTTACCAAGTAGGTTGTTAAAATAAGATAATGGACAATCAATTTAATTTTCAGGTAATTGTACAGTTTTAGAGGGTTTTCTAATTTAACATAAAAGCAAAGGACAGTGTCATTCTTAGCAGAGGACAATCACTTCACTTGAATCAATGCTGGTGACCCTCACACTATGAGCATTTTGTCGCTGATTCCTGCCCCCTCTTCCCTTTCTTCCTGTCTATGTCAGAGATGCTTTCTCTTAATGCATTCAAAAGGGCTATTTTGGGATTTGAGTCACCTTTTCTCCTTGTGTCTCTGCAACAGACACAATCCATCAACCTCCTATCATACACAAAAGAAAAAAATCCACTCTCCAAGATAGCCAGGCAGTCATTTGGTGCTGTGTCTTATCACAAGGGCTGGGCCCAGGTTCTCTGATGTTTCTGAGTGTGAATTCTCAGCCACCTCAGATGCCCACATTTGGTGCCCTGCCTGGCTCAGTTTAGAACAAAACACTTTTCCTGACAAGTTGTTTGGTGCTGATTATATTTCAATTAGCAGGTTTGTCAAAACTCTGCAGAAACCCAAAGAACAGCCTTTCACAGGTTCTGTTAAGAAGTCATATGAACTAGGGCAAAATTATTGCATCATGGACAAAGAGGCTACACCCATGTCATAGATCTTTATATCAATAACTGAAGTTGTAGATGCAAATTTGGCTGTGTTGGGAAACAGACTTCACTAATAAAGAGAGAATAAAGAAAAAGAGAACTTTGTGATTATTCAACTGGCTGGGGGTGGCCTGCTATTAAGTTGAGAATCTAAGAAATGCACTTGCATAATAATTATTCTTTATGGAAAGGAAACTTGACCTTTTAAGCAGTTTTTAGACTGTCTTTTTTTGAGGAAGCAGCTGCTCCACTCCTAATTTACAATAGCTCTACTGCCCATACGTGAGCTGATTGGAAAAACCTAGAGGTAAACCATAATATTCCCTGAATTGCAGCCTCATGCAGCCGACTACCTGCTTCCTAGGTGGCTTAACCCTCCAGCCACTGCAGGAGATGCAGGAGACATGGGTTTGATCCCGGTTGGGACGATCCCTTGGAGGAGGGCATGGCAACCCACTGCAGTATTCCTGCCTGGAGAATCCCATGGACAGAGGAGCCTGGCGGGCTACACAGTTCACGGGGTCGCATGACTGAGCGATTGACCCCACACGCATGCATGCACCTACACACAGCTAAACCATCTACTTGTCATCTGCACCCAATTTTAACAGGACTACTGCTGAGCTTCCCTCTTCTCCCACACCTGCTCCTCCCATAATCTCCCACCCAACAAACACCCTTTATGCTTGATGTTGTCTCACAGCCCATATCTAAATCCATCAACAAATCAGAGTGGCTCTTCTTTCAGACTCCCTCCGGCATCCAAACAGTCTTCACATCCACACTGTTACTACTTGAATCCCAGGCATCATCTCTTCCTGGCTGCTAGGCTGTTGCACTGGCCTCCTAAGTGGTCTAGTGGTCTATTCTCACCAAGCAGCCAGAGTGATCCTATAAATGCTAAAAGTATGTCCATTATTCCTGTGCTCAAAACCCTCCAATGGTTCCCCACGACGCTTGGTGAAGTGAAGTCGCTCAGGCGTGTCCAACTCTTTGTGACCCCATGAACTGTAGCCTACCAGGCTTCTCTGTCCATGGGATTTTCCAGGAAAGAGTACCAGAGTGGGTTGCTATTTCCTTCTCTAGGGGATCTTCCCAACCCAGGGATTGAACCCAGGTCTCCTGCATTGCAGGCAAGATGCTTTACCCACTGAGGAAGCCCTCAAGTGAAAGCCAATGTACTTACCAAATTCTACAGAACCCTTAGCATCTGCGCCGTCACCTCTCTACCACCCCAACCATCCCTTCATACCTTCACCCTAGACAACTCACCAACCACTCTGATGTTCCCCCCGCACACCACAGGCACACCCCCACCTCAAACTGCCTGCTTGACTGCCCTTCTCCCCCAGGTTTCACATGGCTCAGTCTATCACTGCCTTAAGGCTTTTTACTTAAATGCCATCATATCATCAAATCTTTCCCTGGGTATACTGCCTCAAATTGCAGCCCCATACTCTCGCTTCTCTTCCTTTCTTTACTATTCTCCTCAGTTTTCAGCACTAACATATTTCCCATTTTATTTGTTCATCTATTGCCTGCTGGAGTGTGAAGTCTTAGAAGGCAAGCGTTTTGTCTGACTTGTACCGCTTGCACTCAGAACAGAGTCTAACAAATTGTAAGCTTGACAAATATTTGTTGAATAAGTGAATGAATGGACCGTTGAGAGCAAGGGCACAATAAAATTTTAACATTAAATTTCAACAATATACTACTTTTTCATGTCTTAAATCAGACACTTGAAAGGCTCACTGATAAAGCATATGTTATCCATGGACAGAAGTGCCTGGTGGGCTATATAGTCTGTGGGGTCACAGAGTTGGAGGTGACTGAGTGACTAACACTTTCACTTTCAATGCCTTTTTATCACTTGAAAAAATACAATCAAAGCTTCAAAGTTTTAATGATCAACTGCTACCATTTCCTATTGTTTTATTTTTCCTTGAAGATTCCAAAAGGCAAAGGATCTCAGCTTAACCTGAAGACTTCCCCATTGTCATTATAATATGTTGTCATTGATGGAGACAACAATGTTCAGTGTTATCCTTTCAGTAGGTACAAGCCTGAGGAAGGCTTTCATTGGGCCAGCTTGACCCTGAATATAATGCTGTTAATCATAAAGGCAAAATCCCAGGCATTGATGATTAGCCTGGTTCAAGTGCAGTTACCCTAAAGAGAGACTGGTGTCAACATGGCTAAAAGCATTTAGTACCAATTTGCCATGATACTAAATCTAATGTAAAGAAGAGACCAGAATGATGTAACTTAGTATTTTCCTGGTGGTGCATCTTAGGGACCCAGAGCCTACAATGACACATGATGCAACTTTCACAGGGTCTCTACTCATCAGACCTTGTGGTTTGACTATCTCAGTCACTTGAAATTTTACCTCTGACTCTTCCTATTGATGTAAATCATCTACTCATTAAGTACAGACCTTAAAGTGAAGTTTTGTTAGGTGAAAGCTAACTTGTACTCATTACACACACTGCTGTTATTTTTATATAGCCAATTTGGGTTTTGTTTTATGTTGCCCCTCACCTAGTAGTTCATTTTGTAATGGGTTTATAGAGATTAGAAAACAAGCAACCCATATATAAAGCCAGGTTACTTTAATATTCAACAATAGACTATAACCATGCTAGGAAAAATAAACTTTCTCCTAAGGCTAGCTGACTAGTCAAAGGAGAGCAGGGAGTGTTTTGCAAGGGTATTCCCAGATTAGATGATGCACAAGTCACTTCACATGCACTCTATGACTTAGACATGTAAATAGGACTTGGTACCTAGAAGACCTAGACTTGTACCTAGAATTTCTCTGCAAAGAGCAAAAACATATATATAAACTCTTTTAGTATGCCTGGTTTTATTTTTTCCATCTCAAAAAGGCCCTCTAGTGCAATTCCCACATAGAAAGCTAGAACCTCTAATACCAGGCAAGTTCCTTGTAATGAACTCCAGAGGTTTGCATATTTACACTGCAATGTAAAAATCTGAGTACAAATCACGTACATCCATGATTCATCCTACAAAGCAATTTTCTATTTTCACTGGTCCATGGATCACTTTCTTAAAATAGTGGTATCTGAAGTATAAGATACCAATTCCTCACTTGGATGTGGGTAGGGAGATATGGAGTATGAAGTACAGCTAATGAGAAAGGCATTCTGTTTCACAACTTATAAATGTTGGGGGAGATAGGAGAAACATTCACCCAGCATCAGGGCTCTATGTTTAGTTTTGTCCTGCCTTTATTTTTAACTACATTTCAAGGCTGTTGTGTTGAAAGGGAAATGTTTGAACACTGTGTCTCATCCCATGTTTAACCCTATGCCACGCAGGTGGTGTCACAGAATTCTGCTGTCTGAGGACAGAATATTTTTTATACCGGGCCCCCCAGAAAGTGCTTTCAGGCAACCCAGATCCTGATCACTGCAGGCAGGGCCTCATTATCTACCTCTAGTAATAACTAGTAAAATATTATAGTCAGGCTTACAGTCCAGAATAGTGTTTTTCACTCTGCCAGATTGTGAATTAACATAGCACAATCAGTATTTTTAAGTGATATACAATAGAATAGAAAAATATCAAAGGGTGTCATATGTAGTAGGAACAAATATTATTTCAGAAGTTGTGTGTGTGTGTGTGTGTGTGTGTGTGTGTGTGTGTGTGTGTTGGGTACTGATAGGAAAGTGCTTGCTTATTGTAGGTTGTAGTCCAAAAGGTTTATGAGCCATTTATGGCAAACTACAAATATTCAACAATATTTCTATTTTCTCCTTTGTGGTAACATAAGTATATCACTTAAGCCTCTTCTGTAGTTAGACGAACCCATATGACTGAGTTTTGGCAAAGGGAATGTGAATAGAAGTTCCATACATTCCTTATAAACTTTGCCCATAAACATTTCCCAAATGTGACCCTTGCTTTCCCCCCACATGTAACTGAATTGAGAGGCTCTGCCATGAAAAGGGAGGAATATGGGGCCCTGAAGGTACATGTGGAAGGCATCTTGCTCATCAATTCACACTGAACTGTAAAGTGGGTGAAAAATAAACCATTTGTGTTAAGCCTTACAACCAGAAGTTCATTTGTTATAACATCTAGTTTTACTTATTCTCACTAATACAGGATGATGAAAGGATGAACACCACGGCAAGATGTTCTGCTCTCCTGCCTCTGGTTTTATTCTAGGTTCTTTAAAATCTGGCACCCAACAAATACTAAGTTCCACATTCACAAAGCACATGTGAAGCTTAGCTTCGCTTTCTGCTCCACTTTGCATTCAGACCTTTGGCTCAATGTCTGTCAGTCACTGAGTCTCACCAAGCCTCTAGGACCTATACCATAGCCAGTCCTTCCCCACCAACCTCCTGTAGATCCTTGTCCATGATCTGTGATCCATTTCAGCCTTAGAATATAGGTAATATCTAACAAATAAAATTTATTTCTGATAAAAATTTAATGCATGTGAGAACATTCTATTTACAAGAGAGGAATTTGAACAATTTCAAAAATAACAATGAGTAACAATAGTCAATGTGTACTGAGGACCTACTATTAGGCATACACTATCCCTAAATCTCACAAAACTCCAGTAAGTATTGTTATACCCACTAAAAGAGGAAGAGATTGAAGCTCAGAGAGGCCAGGATTGTCCTAGGTTACACAGCTCTTATTTGGCTCTTGAGCTCACTTTTGTCTGATGACCAAACCCACACCCTCATTCCTGATGGCAAAAAAGAACAAATGTCTAATAGTGAGAAGTTTAGATTCCTATACACTGAAGAGGCTTCTTTTGGGCCCTCTGATCACCCTACATAAGAAGGTACCTGTTTGTAGAGGTCCTGCTGTGGACTGAGCCATGCTGAACTTTTAGTTCACTCGTGGTTTCTGGGAAACGAGGGTGATCAGAACTAAGTGAACAGCGACTGCAAACACATTCTCTGTACACAGGGCAAGGGAACACCAAACTCCCAACTAAACACAGTGCCAGCTCAGCTCTCTGAAGTCTGGTCAAAGAGCTGGGACCTGACAGGAACAGATGAGACCATTCAAGACTTATTCCATTATAAAGAGAAGTGGCCAGGTTATGCCTTCAGACAAAAATCTAGACCAATGGTTTTTGAGAAGGATGCCCATGACAACCCACTGGGGAATGGGAAGAAAATATAATAACCTTTCCTAGCATAATAATTCCATTTTAAAATAAGAAATAAGTTAAGTGTTACTAACATCTAATGAATAGACTAATACCAGTACTCTCCTCTGTTCTTATGTCACACCAGACAAGCAACACTGCAACATGTCCTGAGGGAAAGTGGCAGTTCCATGCTTGAGAGCTGAGCCCATATTAATTCTTTCTCTTTTTTGTTTCACAACTCAGTTCAGTTTACATGGCCCCCGTTTAAGTGCATTTATTCATTATGTTATCTGGTTGCATTAGTTAGGGTTCTCCAGAGAAACAGAACCAATAGGATACATAGAGCTACATATAAGGAGGTTTGGGCATCCCAGGTGGTGCTAATGGTAAAGAATCTGCCTGCCAATGCAGGAGATGTGAAGGATGTGGGTTCGACCCCTAGGTCAGGAAGATCCCCTGGAGGAGGGGATGGCAACCCACTCCACTATTCTTGCCTGGAGAGTCCCATGGGCAGAGGAAGCTGGCAGGCTAAATAGTCTGTGGGGTCACAATAGTCGGACACAACTTAGCAACCAAACTACTACTACTATATCATGAGAAAAACATGACACTTTATTCAAGTGTAATAGACATCATCAAGACTCTTCAAAATGTGGACTCATTCACCATCATCAACAATGCACCTCAACCCGAGTATTGTCCTTTGAAACAGTAACTACTGAACTGCATGCAGATAAAGAAATTGGGGCTGCTGCTCCACAAGATTTTACTGATAACACCTGGCCAAAAAATCTGGAGAACATTGAATCTGGCCCATCCTAGGGCAAGTCCCACAGTTCAGGAGTTACTAGTAGATATTGAAAGGCTAGATCCAGATTTCCATGGGGGAGCTCCTGGGCCTCTGATGTTACCCCTCTCCACCCCTGTCTTTGAGCCTCCAGAGCTGCGCTGGCACAACCCTGATTGCCTTCGTAAACACAGGCAAAATCATTTTCAGCTGCCTGGGACTCTGCTGGGCAGATTTTGCTTTCATCATACTCTTGCTGTTCTCCATCAAGCTTGGTTGGAACGATTCAGCCTTGATTTGGATTCAGAAGCTTCATGCACTTACTGCTCTAAGCAAAATTTAATCAAAATATTTATCTCAATAATTTGGTCCAAAAGTTTCCTCAAATTAACTAAGGCAAAGCATTCAGCCAGGTTACTGCAGAAGGCCCTAGAGCAGGACAGAACTGCGGGGGGGGGGGGGGGGAGGAAAAAACGGGTGCAGTCAGGAGAGGAGGCCACATGCTGACTAGATGCAGTCAAAAGGATATACAACATTTATTAGCTAAAGTACCACGAAAAGCATTCTAATCAGTTGATTTCCTCTCATTAAATGTTAATTGCTTCATATAAGCTTCCTGTGTAGGAAAGTCTCAAGTACTTAGCAAGCATTAGGAAAGAGGCGGGTCACGCAGGGAGCCCGGAGACAACACACACTGAAGCAATGACATTGTTACCTTGCTGGGTGACATTTTTGTTTGAGGCACATGTGAGCTTCTTGAGAAGGATCAGAAGGCCTGCAAGAAACAAACACAGATTAGAACTTTCATTCTGGTAACGAGTCTGTGAAACAACATTGGGTGAGTTTTAAAAAACACACTTAATGGGATTAGCTTCTGAACCATATCCTTTGATTATATTCCAGATATATTTGCTCACACTGTTTAGACTCATAGAACAGGATAATCATATCATATCATATTAAATTTTATTTAAATTGTTTTAGGATTCCGGCTTGTAAGCCACCTTGGTAAAGTTATAAAAATAAGGGGAACAAACTAAAGAGCTGTGTGCACCACAACATCATTAAGTGATTTGGAAATGGGTTGTGGGATCATACATGTCTGAGACCAGAAGGGACTGCATGTAGCCAGTTCACGTGAGCAGGGCTGCCCCATGTTCATGGCAGCCCCTGTTCTGATTGGCCAGCGCCTGGCCCCAAGCAGTTGCTAAATATTACAAATATCACTCCTGATACCATCTAAAGCACTCATTTCACAGAATCTGGCCCATCCTAGGGCAATTCCCATAATTCAGGAGCTGCTAGTAGCTACTAGCTACAAAGACACAGTGATCCAGTGAGATAAAATGACCTTCCCACACTTCACATGTTATTAAGAGAAAAACAGAAGTTGGACTTGAGGCTCATTTTATAGCACTCCTTTGGTGCGCCCACACCACCCTCTGGCTGTGAACTTTGTTGCTGTTTCTTGGTATAAACTGGCAATGCAGCAACCACATTTTGATGCAGAGTGACAAAGGCTATTATGCAGCTTGGGCTAATGCTTTGATAATAGGTGAAAAGTGATAAAGTACTGCCTTTCAAAAATACTCTCAAACATTTATTGAGTGCATACTATGTGACAGGCACAGATATTTACTTGTCTATTACCTTTAAACTTTTAAAAATATTAACTTGTTTAATCTTTACAATATCACTATTAACTAGTTACGATTACTCATTCTATTTAACACGTGGACGAACTGAGGAACAGAGATTAAGTAACTTGCTATGGAGGTGACTTCTAAGATGGCCCCAGCTGGTATTCACATGCTGTGTAATCGCTTTCCTTTGGAAGGCTGGACCTAATGACTCACTTAAAATAGAATACAGAGAAAAAAAGTAGTGGGATGTCACATTCATGGCTAGATTACAAAAGCCTGTGACATTTGTCTTACTAGCAGACTCATTCTGCTGCCTCTGATGGCTGCTCTGTTGGAAATGCCTATAGGAAAAGGAACTTAGAGCAGTCTCCAGCCAATAGCCAGCAAGGAATGTAAGCTTTCAATCCAACAGTTCTCAAGGAACAGAGTCTTGCCAGAAAACCACCTGAGTGAGCTTGGAAGTCGATCCCTCCCCAGTGGAGCTTCAGATGAGATCCCAGACCCTGGGCCAATGCCCTGACTGCAATCTTGGAGAGACTATGAAGCAGATGACACAACTAAGATGTTCCTCAATTTCTGATCCACCAAAACTATGAGATAATAAATGTTGTTTTCAGTCACTCATTTTAGGGTAGTTTGTTATGAAGCAAAAGATAACTAACACACTTTTCCAAGATTACATAACTGGTATAGCTTCTTGGGAATAGAACGAAGAAGCTTGACTCTTAAATCTATGCTTTTAACCACTGTTACCACACTGTCTCTCAAAAGGTACTACACATTCCTCGCTGACATCATTGTCACCATCATCACCATCATCATTCCTATCATCATCACCACTGTCACCATCATCACCATCATCATTACTATCATCATCACCACTGTCACCGTCATCATCATCATCACCACTACTATATGGCAAATATTAACAAAGTGTTTTATATAAATAATTTAATGTAATCCTCAAAATGACTCTATGGTACATATATCTGAAAAAATAAAAACTCTGATTTGAAAAGATTCATGCACCCCAGTGTTCATAGCAGCATTATTTAAAATTGCCAAGACATAGGAACAACCTAAGTGTCCATTGATGGGTGAATGGATAAGGAAGATGTAATGTGTGTATGTGCATATATATGTATATATATAATGGAATACTACTAAGCCATAAAAAAGAACAAAATTTTATCATATAGATGGGCTTCGAGGATATTAAGTAAAATAAGTCAGATAAAGATAAATATTCTATGATATAACTCATACATAGAATCTAAAAAAACACAACAAACTTGTGAATATAACAAAAGAAGCAGACTCATAGATATAGAGAATGAACTCATGGTTATCAATGGGAAGTGGGGAGGAGCTACATAAGGTTGGGAAAGTGGGAGGTACCAACTATTGGGTGAAGATGAGCTCAAGGATGTATTGTTACAACCTGAAGAATACAGCTAATATTTTGTAATAAATGTAAATGGAAAGTAACTTTAAAGGTTGTATAAAAATTTTAAAAGTTTTAAATGACCCTGTGGTTCAAACTTTATAATTAAAAAAAATGAACCTCAGATAATATAAGCAGTTCATCTAGGATTACATAGAAAATTCAAAACTTGGTCCAGCTGAGTCCAAAACCAATGCTCTTGCCTCTAAACTTTGCTGCTTTTCTGTAACAAAGAACTGTATCTAACTAGTTAATGATGCCCTGATAAATAATTTTTTACAACATTGGAAAAAATGCATAGCAGTTTTTAGTAAATCATTGATAACAAACTCTAATTGCTACAGATTTTTCTAACTTTATCATAGTTAACAATTCCATGGAAAGTTTTGGATGAGGGATGTATAGAGTGCCACGGTAAACTGGAAGCAAAAGAAGCAAAGCATGAATTGATGTCCATGAGCATACCAATGGTATAATACCATTTCCTTCAAAAATAAAAGTCATAAAACCTAAATCTAATATATTAACTTGCATTGCATACAAAATCTTGACTGATTCTTTACAGTACATTAGATGAGGAAGTTCACTTGTCACAACATTATGGTCTGACCATCTTAGCCCAATGTTCAGCTTAAACCTCTTACACAGACACCATCTACGAAACTCAAGTCTGATCATATCATACCAAGACATGAAATCAGAGACCTAGATTTCTGCTTCTAGATTGAACACACTGCTTATCAAAACACACAAAAAAATTTGAAGGAGAATAGAGGAATGGGGGAGAGGGGAAGGAGAGATGGGCATATAAAGAATTAAGGAAGGAAAAAGGGAAGAGGGGAAGAGAGAAAGCAAGAAAAGATTTCACCCTTCAGTCTTGCAAAGAACCCTTAAATTCACTGAAATATTCTATCATAGTTGAGTCACATAGTATCCTGACACATTTTATAACAAAGATCCCCTGCAAATTAAACAGAAAGAAACCAGAAATGGGTACAAGACATCAAGTATCCTACCATAGACTTTACACCCTCTGCTCTTTTCTGCATCCACTTCACATGGTCTTAAGGTCCCTTCCAATTTTTCCTTCAAAGTTTTGAGTTTCTGAACTATAATTTTAAAAGTACCATACATATTTTTTAAGAGCAACTAAGAACTCTGCTAAGTCCAACGTGCTTCCGTTGGGGGAAGCAATGGATAATAAACTGCAATGAATTATAATGATCCCAGTCACATTCTTTACAAAATGTGCAGGGTTACCTGGGAAGACATGGCATGCACAAGCCCACCTAGATATTGGAGGAACCAGTAAGCATCATTTAAAATAGTCCTGAGTTCACAATGTAGATGGGATATTGGCATGGTCCCATCTACTGTCACTTCATTAACCATCAGTTTGGGGATTGCTTCTATTTCTGTGTTAAGTCTCTGACCTGCTTTTTGGTAGGCCAGCATCACTGCTGCAGTCTTGACAGAGCCCTTCAGACTTCAGCTGTCGGCCTTCATCTTCCAAGCTCACACCCTCTTGTCCCTAATTGCATTAGAGTGAGGGAAAAGGAAAATGACCTCAATGGTATTTATTTGGCTCAGCGGGATGAAGACTTGGCTGGAAGAGGAAGTAGTGGGCCTGCTGCTCTTAATTCCAAGGGGAAGCCTTGAAAGCTGCCAGGAAGCCTGCCACTCTCTTATTGCTTAGGTATCAATAAGCAATTGAGAAGGTAAAACTGCAACTTTGCCACTTTTTAGTGTGTGATTATACCTTTCATTTTCTTTATAATTTTCCCACAGCTGACTGTTGAAAACAATGTGCCTAGAGCTGTGTAACATTAGAGAATGTAAATATTAGTGCCGACTACTTCTTGTTTCCAATCCCTCTGAAAACCTCAGGGTTGTTAAATCCCTAAATGTCTCTCTCCTCCCAAGCATCCCTTGTTCATTCTCCAGAAAGTGCCTTTTATGCCTTTTAGTTACAAACACTATTTAGTGGCATCTTTTAAAACTTATTTGGATGGAAATCTTTATAAAATAGACTATGACCTTTGACCCAAGGATGCCCTAGGGACTGTTAAGGTGTGTAGAACTGTCTGCCCCTTCACTAAATGGTCCCAGACGGCTATACTTTGCCAGTTCTTATGTCTGTTTTCTATTATTTTCTGCCTTCTCTCTGCCATCAACTCATTGTGCCTACTTCATTTCCCACAAATTCTGACCCACAAAATGTGTCTCCTAAAAACCAATTTTTATTTTTGGGAATCAGAAATAGCTAGCACCTTTGCCATCCCCGTTTCACTTTCTGACCTAAGAGTTTAAAGTTCACACAGTGAGATTCTTTAATAAGTATTCCATGGGACTGAAGAAACACGGTAGTTTAAGATACAAAAGATAGTCACTCTAGGATTAAAAACAATATATTTATAATGATGGTCACCATCTACATTTAGCACTTTATTTCAAAAATTGGTTTTTTTGGCTTTTTTTATACTCAGAGTTCTGAAAACAGCTGGATTCATTCATTGGAGGTAGTTTTTCCTGTAGTCACATCTACCCAACTTTATTGAATTTCCTTTCCTTAATGAATCATGAGGGTTGAGTTGAATGTTAAACATTGGTGTTTATATAAGGAACATGTTGTTTGCTTTTTCTTCAATTAAGGAAAAGCTGGTTGACTTTTGTGCCACTGAGTCTTGTGGTTGTTAACTGCATGACTTTCCCATTTAACAAGCCTTTCTGGTAAGACCCACCACACCATCTCATAGACGCAGCTGGCTATCCGCTAGGTGGCATCACAAAAGAACCTATGCCCCAGAAACTAGCAACTGGAAACTGGAAAAGGAGGAAATGTCTTATCATGAGGCTGAGCGGGCGCTTTTCACTCCACAAATGTACACATTAGGAACCTGGGGATGATGAAAGGTTACTTCAAACTCTCAGAGTTGGAAGGCAACTCAGAATAATCTAAACAACATAGAACCGTCTCGGAGGTCTATTTTTATCCCTTTTGACCCTCTTCACCCACTTCCCAACCCCCATCTCTGCGGCAAAACCCCATTTTTCTCTGTATCTATACGCTTGGAGTTTTTTTTGATTCCACATATGAAAAAGATCATATGGTATTTGCCTGTCTGACCCATTGCACTTCGTATAATGCTCCCAAGTTTCATCCATGTTGTTACAAACAGTAAAAGTTCATTCTTTACATTGCTGAATAATATTCCATTGACTTTCTTTATTCATTATCCACCAATGGACACTTAAGTTGTTTCCATATCTTGGCTATTAAAAATAGTGCTGCAAGGAACATGAAAGTAAATGACTCTTTTCATGTTAATGTTTTCATTTTCTTCAGAGAAATACTCAGAGTAGAATTGCTGGATAATATGGTAGTTCTATTTTTAATTTTTTTTTTTTAGGAAACTTTGCACTGTTTTTCGTCGTTATTGCTGCAGTTTACGTTCTCATTAGCAGTCCAGAAGGGTTTCCTTTTCTCCACATAACTGGCAACACGTCTTATCTTTTTGATAATAGTCATTCTGACAGGTGTGAGTTGATATCTCATTGTGGTTTTGACTTGCATCTTTCTGATGATTAATGATATTGAGCATCTTTTCATATGTCTGCGAGTTATTTCTATGTCTTCTTTGGGAAAATTTCTATTCAGATCTTCTGTCCATTTTTTAATTGGATTGCTTTTGCTTGTTTTGTCTCTTTTTGCTGTTTAGTTGTATGAGTTCTTTACATATTTTGGATAGTAACCTCTTGTCAGATATATAATTTGCACATATTTTCTCCCACCCATCCCAAAAGCAAAGCAGATTGCTTTTTATTTTGTCGATACTTTTATTTGCTGTGCAGAAGCTTTATAGTTTGATATAATCTTATTCATTTTTACTCTTATTACTTTTTCTTTTGGTGTCAGATTCAAAAAAATCATCACCAAGATTTATGCCAAGGAGCTTACCACCCATGTTTTCTCCTAGTGATTTTATGGTTTCTAGTCTCGTTCAAGTCTTTAATCCATTTTTAGTTAGTTTTTGTGTATGATATAAGCTAGTGGTCCAGTTTCATTCCTTTGTATGTGATTGTCCAGTTTCCAAGCACAATTTACTGAATGAACTATACTTTCCTCATTGTATATTCTTGGCTTTGTCATAAATTTATTGACAGTATATTTTGGGTTTATTTCTGGGCTCTCTATTTTGTTCCACTGATCTCTGTGTCTGTTTTTATTGTTTTAATTATTATAGTTTTGTAATAGAGTTTGAAATTAGATTGTATGATGCTTCCAGCTTTGTTATTCTTTCTCAAGAATGCTTTGGCCATCTGGAATCTTTTATGGTTCTAAACAAATTTTAGGATTATTTGTTCCATTTCTGTGAATAATGCTATTAGAATTTTGATGAGGATTGAATGTAAATTGTAGATTGCTTTGGGTAGTAGGGTCATTTTAACAATATTAATTCCTTAAATTCAAGAGCATGAAATATCTTTCCACTTATTCATGTCTTCTACAATTTCTTTCCTTAAAGTCTTGAAGTTTTGAGTATGCAGGTCTTTCTTAATTACATCTATTCCTTGGTACTTTTATTCTTTTTGATGTAGTTGTAAATGAGATAGTTTTCTTAATTTCTTTTTCTGATAGTTTGTTATTAATGTATAGAAATGCAAAAGGACTTTTGTGTGTTGGTTTTGTACTCTGTAACATTACTGAATTTGTTTATAAGTCTAATAGTTTTTTGATGGAGATGTTAGGGGTTTCTTTATATAGTCTCATGTCATCTGCAAACAGTAACAGTTTTACTTCTTCCTTTCCAATTTGGATACCTTTTAATTCTTCTTCTGGCCTGATTGTTCTGGATAGGACTTCCAATACTATCTTGAATAATAGTGGTGACAATGAGAATCCTTGTCTTGTTTCTGATTTTTAAAAGAAAAGTTGAGATTTTTGCTAGTGAATATAAAATTAGCTGTGTGCTTCTCATACGTGGCCTTTATTATTCTGAGGTACATTCACTCTATACTCACTTTGTTGAAAGGTTTTTTTCCCCTTAATCACAAAAGGATGTTGAATTTTGTTGAATGTTTTTTCTGCATCTATTGAGATGATCATATTATTTGTGTCCATTTTTTTTAATGTGGTGTATCACATTGACTGACTTGCAGATATTGAACTAGGCTTGCATCCCTGGAATAAACCCCATTTGGTCGTGATGTTTGATGTTTTTAATGCATTGCTGAATTCAGTTTGCTAGTGTCTTATTGAGGATTTTTGCATTTGTGTTCATCAGGGATATTAATCTATAATTCACTTTTGTTGTGGCATCCTTGCCTGGTTTTAATATCAGGGTAATGCTGGCCTCATAAAGTGAATCTGAAAGAGTTCCCTCCTTTTCTCTTCCTCTTTTTAGAGTTTAAGAAAGAGTTAAATTAATTCTTATTTGAATGTCTGGTAAAATTTTCCAGTGAAGCCTTCTGGTCCTGGACTTCTGTTTGTTGGAAGATTTTTCATTACTGATTCAATCTTCTTACTAATAATCAGTCTGTCCAGATTTTCTATTCTTCATGGTTCAATATGATTCAGTTGTATGTTTCTAAGAATTTATCAGTTTTCTCTAGGTCATTCAATTTTTTGGCATATAATTGTTCAGAGTAGACTCTTGTGATTCTTTGTATTTCTGTGGTATCACTTATTATATCTCCTTTTTAATTTATGGCTTCATTTATGTGAATTCCTTTTTTTTTTGTTGGTGAGTCTAGCTAAAAGTTTTTCAACTTTGTGTATCTTTTCAAAGAATCATCTGTTACTTCCATTGGTCTTTTCTATTGTTTTTTTAGTCTTTATTTTATTTATTTCTGCTCTAATTTTAGGCTGTGTTTATTCCTCTTTTTCTTGATTCTGGAGGTTATTTGAGACTTTTCTTATTTCATAAGGTAGACACTTATCACTATGAATTTTCCTTTTAGAACTACTTTTGCTGCAAGCAATAAACCTAGGGTTATTTCCATTTTCTCTTGTCTCATAGTATTTTTTAATTCTCTTTTGATTTCTTTTTTGGCCCATTGGTTCTTCAATAGCATGTTGTTTAATCTTCACATGACTTACAAAGTCCTTCATGATCCAACCTATGCTCACCTCTTTAGCAATCTCTCTGACCTGTCCCTTTGTGTACTTGATACTGGTGCTATTCAAAGTGAGGTCCACAGGCTGGCAGCATCAGCGTTACCTGGGAGCCTATTAGAAATGCAGGATCTCAGATCCCATCTAGACTTTTAGAATCAGAATCTGCATTTTAATGCATTTATGTGCACATATGGTTTGGGAAGCACTACTCTGCAACATATTAGCTCTGTTCTAACTTTTGACCCTTCAAAAATATTATTTCTTCTTCCTGAGATATTTTTCTTAGTCTCACACCTCAATGTCTTTCCTGACTAACATATTTGGGTGGCCATATAGATACCATTTCCTAGAGAAAGCCTCCTGCAATGTCTCATGACCAAGTTAAGTAACTCCTCAAATACACTTTTCTTATACCTTCAACATAATTCCATAATCAAGTTTGTGTAATTAGTTTCTAAAGAAGCATCCTCTCTACTGTTTCTCAGTTTCTTAAACATAGCATCTGCTGCATTCATGTTAAATAAATAATACATGCTTCCCTGGTGTCTCAGTTGGTTGAAAACAAACAAACAAACAAACAACTGCCTGCAATGCAGGAGACCTGGGTTCAATTCCTGGGTCAGGAAGATCCCTTGGAGAAGGACAAGGCAACTCACTTCAGTATTCTTGCTTAGGAAATCCTATGAACAGAGGAGCCTGGCATCCTGTTGCAAGAGTCAGACATGACTTAGCAACTAAATCACCAATGCCACACAAATAGTAGGTACTCATTAAACATAAGTTCCAAACCTCTCACCAAATTCCAAATGTGCTATGATCCTAGCCTTTCCCTGACAAAGTGAGACTAGGGACTCTTACAAGAGAAAATGAGATTAGGCTACTGTTATTTGTTTTTCATAAGCTATTGCTGGACCCTAGTGATCATCTGTTCCCTTTCTTGATGTTCAAACTCCAAGTCTGGATGAGCTTACAGATTCAGACCTTAAAACATAAAGTGGCCATGGACTTCATGTGATTCAATCTCTGAGTCCATAGTTGAGAAACCTAAGGGCCAGAGGTTAGCTTTCACAGGGAAGTTATCGCTGTTGTTTTGTTGTGACCTCATGGACTGTAGCCCACCAGGCTCCTCAGTCCATAGGATTCTCCATGCAAGAATACTGGAGTGGGTCGCCATTTCCTTCTCCAGGGATCAAACCTGCATCTCCTGCACTGGCAGGCAGATTCTTTACCACTGAGGCACCAGGGAGGTCCTCACAGGAAAGAATAGAGAAGTACAAGCTTTCACTCAAGTCCACAAGTCCTCTTCCTTTTGAGAAGACTTATTTTTTTATTCTTAGTCTCTCCATACTCCTGTTGCCGCTCACAATTCCTCCAAACTACTCAAGAGTCTCTCTGTTCCCTAAAACATATTTAGTCCAACTATAGATATTTTAATTCATTATTAGCACTCAAAATGATCTCCTCATAGTTTATTACATACTTTACCTTCAAATACCTTATACTAAAGTGAGATCTAATCATACCTGCTGGGCAATAAGCTTCATAAAGGGGAGGATGTAAGTTAAAAAAAAAAAAAATTAAGGAACTTGAATGTTAAATTTTCTTCCCATGTCAGCAGGTTTGTGTTTTCTTTCTTACACTCCTCACTCTTGACATGACTTAAGGACTTATTTTTGTCATCTCTGACATTTTTACAATCATCTTCTTATATATTTGCTGTTCAATAAGATAGCCACTAGCCACATTTGGCTATTAAGCATGGCAAGTGCAAACTGAGATGTGCTGTAAGTCTAAAATACACCCTCAATTTTGAGAATTTGATGAAGAAAAGAATGCAAATATCTGGTTAATAATTTTTTATATTGGAAACATGTTGAAATGATCATATGTTTGATATGTTGGGTTAAATAGAATATGTTATTAAAGTTAATCATCCTCTTTCTTTTCAATTTTTTAATGTGGTTACTACAAAATTTTAAATTGTAAGTGGGATTCACATTGCATTTCCATTGAACAGTGTTATTCTAGGCTTTAGTCATCAAGAATTTCCTCTAGTTTTATATTCTTTTTAAAAAGCTTTCCTTGGTAATATATCCTTCCGAGTTTTGTGAAAATCTACTGAATAGGATTCAGTTAGGCGCTTCCACTGTTGCCACACTCACTTCCCTCCTCACTTAATTTTTCACTAGCATCCTTTGCTTGGGGTTTGTTAGAAATTCATTTTGAAACGCACCCCCCTCCTCAATTTCTCAAGTCATTTTCCCTCGGCTTGATACTGAAATATCATTACCAAGAATCACACAATAATGCAAATAATATTGATCATTTATGAGGTATTACTATGTGCCAGGCACTTTACACAGCTTATCTCAGTATTTATAACAACTAAATAAGGTATCTGTTGTGATGTCCCTCATAGAGATAAGAAAACTGATGCTCAATGAGGTTATGGCAAAGACTGTCTAACTCTTCCCCAACCCCTTTCTCTTTACTTCTCGGTTCATAGCAATGCTCTCTTTCCCAATTGTGATAACTAAAAGTGTCTCCAGATATTACCAAGCATCCCCTACAAGGCAAAATTGCTCTCCCTCCTGCTGTTGAGAACCACTGGTGGAGAACTAGAAATTATTATTTCCTTTAAATTCAGGAGATGAAACTTTCGGCAGCTTGTGTCAAGGTTTTTCCACTGCACTCATTAGGCAATGAGACTTCCTACGCATACCCAACAGTTTGCAATCTGCCCTTTGTCCCAGGGCCAGCTTCAGTCTCTATCTGGTGTACACCAATCTCTACTGGCTGATGAGCCCATATAAATAATCCCTCAACAGACTCATACCACTGTTGGTTTCTCTTTTCTGAAACACTCTCTGGGGATATTGCTAGCCCAAAAATCACAATTGTAAATGATTTTCCCGCCATGTATGCAGGCATCTCTTACTCAGGGGCAAGAACCAGTCCAGAGATCTTTTGGTTTACAAAAGTCCTAGATTTTTGATAATATGTAGAAGAAAAAGTCAAGAGACACCTTTATTCCAAAAAAAAAAAAAAAAAAAAAAACCCTTCTCAACAGGCATAGATGGAAATTTGTTCATTGTATTTAGCCCAAGACTTAATCACCCAGTCCTTTTATTTACCCACTTCCTCAAAAACTAGGTGATTACAAAAGAAAAATAATTCCATTGCTCACTCAAATGACTTGAAAACCGGCTAGAATCTATTTCTCAGTCTTTTACATAATAATTACTGTTTGGGGAAGCATGATACCTGTGTCTATTTCCCATAATGCATTACTTTTTTCTACTCTCAGTTGAGTCTTGGAGCCCAGCCACATGACCCATGAACAGATCTCTTGTTCAAGTCCCTTGCCTAAGAATCATATCAATCTGAACCTTCATCGGCAAGTACAGCACTCTTTTCACTGACAACACGATATCACAATCTGGTTAGCATTGCTCAAGCTCCACAAAGCAAGAATCATTGTGTGTATGTGTATGTTCATGTGGGTGTACACATATATGTAAGTGCATTAAAATACTGACATTTTAATAGTAAGTTTGGAGTTATATCTCCTTTGTTGTTTTTGATTCCTAAGATATTCAGTGTAGGCAAAGAGGAATCATTTTCTTTCCCCTACTTCCTTTCAAATCAGGTACAGTTTGGAAGAAAAGAAATGATTTTTAGACCATTTATTTTCCAATAATAAGGACAAATAGAGAAAGGTCTCCTGCTGCTTAATGTAGAATTATTTTAAGGCTGTTAAGTTAGTCTATCTAACTTGAATCAGGTGCAGACAAGAGCTTGCTGATCTGTACATTCTGAAATTTCACTGCTCCTACACAAACTCACTGGCTAGAAACAAGGAAGCCTGACACTTGGAGGGCCGTGCTGTCTGACAAACCAGATAAATAATGAATGAACCCATCTTGTATAATCAGGAAGGGGAGAAATGCTACAAATTAGAAATAAGCATGTTCTTCATTACAGGTGGCAGCAGGATACTGCTTAGGGTATCACTGATGCTCAGATTAGCTGTGGGGCACACAATCCACTTGCTGCCTCTCACTGCTGCTTACTTTCCTCTTGAGAGTCTCCTTCTCCAGGGATTTGCAAAATGAGAAATCCTCAAAATTCAAACTTGGGAGATGCATTTGCACCACATGAGAATGACAACTGATTATTCAACTACAGTGTATAGATATTATAAATAGGTTACATTTCCTTCTTAAATTAAGTTAAAGTTCTCACATTTCCTATACAAATCAAAACAAAATTATGCCAAGATGGGGATTTTTGCAAGATTTCTGGTATTCTCAAGAGATGTTTACTCTGAATATCATGTGCTTTCAGAGAAAATGAGCTAGAATCTCAGAATCAGGGGAAACTTGCTGGTGTTTTGTATGGTTGGAGTTTGCTTTGTTTTAATATGTGCTATCAAGGACTAGCCCTGGAATTAATATTAGAGTTGTGTGTGCACACACACCAAAATCAAAACAGGTACAGAAATGAAACAGAATGAAAGATCTCAGGAAAGGTACGAGAGAAAGCCAGTTAGTATCATCTCATTGACCAAATATGAAAATGTCTTGCAAAGAGTGGACAGCCTACACATGTCAGCACCAAAATATCTCATAAAATATCACTGATTCAAGAATGGTCCTGGGGGCTAAAGTAAAGTGACAACCTGCCTAGATCTCCAGTGCAGGATGGGTGTGAGGGAAAGAATTCCACTAATTTGTGTCTCTAACCCATTTACCTGTCATGGTTTCATAAGCACCATCTTGGTTCTTCTGTGCCATGAAGTTTCCTTTGCTGAAGTGAGAGTAGATTGAGGTCAGCCTCAGTGGCCTGGAAGTCCATAGCCTTTAAATCAATGGAGAGAAAAAGTATGGAAGTTCCATGCCTACTTTTTGAGAAAGGTCTATGCTGGGTCAAGTTAAGGACCAATTGGTATAACTAATGTGATAGTTCCAGGTCACAATAAAATATGCTGACTAGCACGTAGACAGTGCTCAGACATAAATAAAGTAGCCCCTTATCTGTCCACCTATTGCCATCTAATATGTAGATGAGAGTATCATTTTGGGTCTGGAGACCTTGAAAAAGGTCAAAGTCAGGACACATCTACAACAGCTGATAGATTAGGGGATCAGAAGGTTTGGGGGATGGAAGATTTCAAGAAAGAAAGAGATCATATATATGACAGCAGAGAAGTTTTATAAGGACAAATGTGGTCACCCTAGTTAGGGCAGCTGAACTGTGGTTGATATATGCTGCAGGGATAAGGGCAGGTCTATGCAGAAGCCCCAAGTCACACTGACCTACATTCATTCATGTGGCCCATCGGGCTCATGTTTCATGCACAGCCCTCAGGAGTAGCTATCACTGGGCTATGTTTTTAAAAAACCACTTATGGTAAGTAGAATACTGCAAGGTGTTCATGTCCATAATTCCCAGAACCTGTGACTAGGTTATATTACATGGAAAAGAAGAATTAATTTTGCAGATGGAATTAAGGATTCAGCTGAACTTGAGATAGAGAGGTTATTTCAGATTCTCCATGTGGACCCCATGTAATCACGTGAGTCCTTATAAGTGGCAATGAGGCAGAAGAGAAAGAACCAGAAAGATGGTAGAGACCTGACAAGCCATTGATGGCTTGGAGATGGAAGAGGGCCATGAGCCAAAGAATGATGGCAGCCTCTAGAAGCTGGAGAAGAAAACAAAACTGATTCTCCCCAGAGCCTCCTGCCAACACCTTGATTCTAACCCCGTGGACCCCTTTCACACTTCCGAGCTCTGGAACTATAAGTCAATACATTTGTGTTGTTTTAAACCTCTAAGTTTATAGCAATTTGTTACAGCAGCAATAAAAAAAAAAATTACCCCCCAAAAATGACTTTGTAACATATTCTGAAATATTTTTGGAACTTGTGTTAGAGGAAATGATGCAAGCAAGATGGGCCTCATGACAAAACTTCAAATGGGCTGGGGGTAGGGGGAAGCAAGGAAGAGTGTACATGATGTTTGTCACCGGCTTTTGTTCCCAATCTAGGCCCCTGGGGAGCAGTTCTTGGGGAGCTACAAAGAAATAATTGAAATAATTGTTTTCAGTAAAACCACCTAAAGCTGCAGGCACAATGGGTCCCTGCTAGCAGAGTGTAACACAGGAGGGCACATAGACTGCCTACTTGGTGCTCCAGCCATGGAGGGAACTGCAAACAGCTGTGGAGCCTCAAGAATGCTGCCGTGACTTGGGCCATGGTGCCCAGTGTTTGCGGGTGAATAGGGGGAAGAGCCCCAAGGAGGAAATGGCAACCCACTCCAGGATGCTTGCCTGGAGAACCCCATAGGCAGAGAAGCCTGGTGGGCTACAGTCCATGGGGTCGCAAGGAGTCAGACATGACTTCACAACTGAGCACACGGGAGAGCCCAGAAGAAAGGATCATTTGCATGGTTGATAGAACAGACCTTACAAGGAACACTAATGCAGAAGAACATGAGTCAGCAGTGCCCATCAGATGCCCTGTTATTATTCATGAACAGTGCTGAGCCTTCCTGGAAAACATCAAACAGAATTTCATTGACTGCTGGTGGTCCTCCAAGAATAGGTGACAGGCAAGGTTGTCATTCCTCATGAGACCCTCTTCTAACCCTAGGCTAGGGTGGCCTGGGGTCTCAAAGTTTATCTTACAGTACCCAAAATGTGTACTATACTTTTTAAAGGCAAATGTGTATAGACTATTTATATGCAAATATGTATAAATAATAGGGAGAATTTATTGATAGTGTTGAGATGTGGCAAAACTTTCCTAGGAACTTTGTGTCTGGGATGTCTAAAAATTTTCTATGTGGTATCTACCAGATTTAAGCCTAAGGCAAGGGAGCTGTGAGGCAAATATTCAAAATTGTTTGTTACCAACTGTTGGCAGAGAATATTTCATTGATTGTGCCATCACTGATATGGTATCAGCCCAACAGAAAGTCATGTTAGCAAATAAAAGGCATAAACATCCTAACTTAGAACCTACATCCTAGAGAATGCAGATGTTTAACATCAAAAGAGAATGTGTTCTTATTTTTGTCTGAGAGCAGTTTCTAATAAAAGGAGATTAAAACTTGTTTCTAAGAAGAATACCCTCAAAGTTTCCTCAAGCTTTACAAACTCCATACAGAAAAGCACATGGAGGGAGGGGTTTTGCCCAGCCTGCACCCAGGAAGAGCCCCATGCATGCCTCTTTCCAAGTTCCATGTGTATGTCATTCTGCTACAAGGCACTAAGATGCTGAAGCTTATCTCCTTCAAAGTGCTTTCCCAGCTGATACTGCCAGTGTTGCTGATGATTTTTCCTCTAGTCCTACATATACAAATTGACTGTCCTCTTTGTTAGAAGCTTCTCTGGATTCATTCCTGGAGATCTCCTGCCCTCTCTATTTGGTTTGCCATATGTGTTAAGTAAAACCCCTGCTATTTTACTTTGATGAGATTCAAGTGTTCCTCCCATGCAGGAAAGGAAAGCCTCTTGTATGACAAGATGAATAGGAAAGAGCAGAGACTGGTCGCATATAATCAGAGCTCACACAAACCCCAAGCAAAATGAGGCTGAAAATATCCCTTTTAACTGATCCAAAGTCAAATTCAGTTATAGGTTCAGGACAGCTGAAAATCCCAAATCATAAACCAAGAGCCTTTTCCATGCACTCTTCCACCGGCATGAACCTAAATATAAGTAGTTGTTTAGACTTTATTTTCTTCTTTTGTTTAAGATGTAGGCCAGTGGTTCCTTTAATTTGGTGTCACAGTCTTTTACTGAAGTAGAACAAGGCAAGGAAAAATTAGAACACAGAGTTCAATGACTTGACTTCAAGTCTAGAAACTTTCAGTTCGTAGCTCTGTGACTGAAAATAATTTGCTTCATCTTTCTGAACCCCAGGTTCTGCTTCTGCAAACTAGAGAAATCACTACCTGTTTTACTGCCCTCACAATAGTGCTGGGAGGCACTAATGAGGAAAGGGTATGTGAGTGCTATGTATTTTAGAGCCCTCTGTAAATGTTGTTATTGGCTAGTCTATGAGGGACACAAAAATATACAACGGTCCAGACTCTCAAGGAACTTTAAGTGTAAATGGAAAATCAGAAGTATGTACAGCTGACTATAAAATACTGCAGAATGTGATCACTACCCAAAGGACTCAGAAACTAGGGGATGTGGGAAGGTTATGAAAAATAAGGCAGTGAGGTCCACCCTGAGCGATGCGTGGCCTTGCAGAGAGATAGGGGGAAAACGGCTCAGCAGAAGGAGCGGTGTGACCAGAGGTGCTCAGGCTTGTGCTTAAGGAATCGCAGGGAGATCGTGGGGCAGGAGGAGAGGTGCTCGTGATGGAGAGGCAAGGCCACCAGGAGAATTCTGTAACTGGAGAGCCCTGGGAAATATGAGATATCTTCACATGAGCATAAACATAAGCCACAGGTCCTGAAGCCCCAGCACAGGACTTGAGCTTGAACAGGGGGGAAGGTTAATAAAGCACTGAATTTTAACTAAGTGTCTTGTCCTTACTTTAAAACTTTCCCACATGCAGATTCCCTCCCACAAAGCTGATCCAAAGTCGTGCTTTCTTTTTTCCCGGTTAATTAGAGAGAATGAGCCTTCTCAACTAATATCTCACTGGATTACTGTGCTTTCTTCACATCCTTCACCAGGTTCAAGCTGAGGAAATTTTATACTTTAGGGAAAGCCCAAGGTGAACTGTAAATATTTCAGAAGTCACAGTCTATTATCTTTTCTGCAGCTTCTAAACAATACATGCTAGTTAATTTCCCCGGCCCATACAGGCCCTTTGGTACTGAGTATTCCCGTGGCCAGATGAGGCTTTGTAGTTGTCTTGCAGCTGAGGGGTGAACTGCACTGTGCTCTGTGATAAGTTGTATTTTTCTTGCACTTGCATCTCATTTTCTTACACATCTGTGTGCAGAACTGTGCCTCCCCCCTAACCATGATACACATACAATTTTACTCTGAACCCATCTCCTATACTACGGAATCACCGGGTTCCATTCCTCATTCCTCTTTGCAGTGTCATCATGGGGAAATTGACTAACAAATATTAACTTAAAGTTATTCATATAAAACCCGAAGAAAGGTGTTACTCGTGTATGTTTCAGAGACATCTTCCTCACTCCTCTCAGAACTGTTTCCCTTCTCCAACACCCTCTATTTACTGTCCCTCAAATATTTCGGTCTGATTTTCTAGTTTTCCCATAGAGAGCACTTTAATGTTTTCATGTAAAGAAATACAAACTCCAGGGTCAATGATTTTTCTCCCCAACTTGTTAAAAGATGCCTTGTGTGATTCTTCTGATAACTGTATAATGACTTATACTAAACATATTTTTTAAGTTCTCAATTATTTTATTGAGCAGTTTTTAAAATCCTAAGTAATACTTTTATTAAATAGTGAGAACATTAGCTTAGACCAAAAACTAGCAAAACTACAAATTTCCCAAGCTTTGTTGGTTTCATGGGTTACTTGTAAATGAAGATTTGAAAAAAAAGTAATAATTACATTTAGGTTTATGGGTCACATAAAATATTGTAAGAATTATTAAGTATAAAAATTTTAAAATCATAATTTAAATTTTGTAATCTTTAAATTAAATGTTTAGGAAATTATTTTTTTAATTCTTTCATAGCCTATAATCTTTACTCCCATGAATGTTATTTCCAGAGATATGGATACATGTAATACATTCAACAAAAAATTACAATATCAGATTAAAAACTTTCAAGTATTTGAAATAATATGTTCAGGATTTTATTTCCACTATCACATACAATTAAATTACTGTAGAGTTCAGATATCTAACACCATCCACACCTTTGCTTTCCAAAATGAGTCAATTCAATGAAGAAAAAAGGTCCAAACATCAAAATAGCTATTTTTCACCAAACAGATTTTTCTTATCAACCTTTTAATTGACAACATCAATTAACATCAAAGATTTGGCATTTTAGTCACTTAAAATGAAGAAAAAATAATTATATTGATTAATGAAACACTCTCTGTGACTTGATTGACAGAGGCTATCCTAAAATATTTTAATTAGTTTTAGAGATGAGAAGTCTTAGTGTGTGAGTCCTTTTGTTTTCCATGGCATAGGATGCAATAATAGTTAAAAGTGGAATGCTGTAAATAATGACATCTAGTTTAACAGATCTAGATCAAAGAATAAAGAAAAAAGCCAAAAAAGAAGCATTCTGGCTGAAACTACTTTCTGCCAAACAACATGAGAAGCATGTTTTCAAAAGAAATGCTTACCATCTCTAGATTAGAAGCTGCGTGAAGGCAATAATTGATTCTATCTTACTCATTACTGAGTTTCCTAGAAAAGTGCCTGACACACTTGGTGATCAGTAAATGATGAATGAGTGAATGAAAAAAAAATTAGATGAATGAAGTAACTTTATTGCTGAGAAATATGTGAATAAAACATAAGAAAGTGAGAAACTATAATGAGATAAACCAGATGATTTTATATATTTATTAGAATTCAGATACTTTATTCATTCAACAGTTATCTGTTAAACTCCTATTATATTCCATGTCCTTGTAGTTATTTAATTCCTAAGTCATGATGGACTCTTTTGTGACCCCACGGACTGTAGCCCACCAGGTTCCTCTGTCCATGGGATTTCCAAGGCAAGAATATTGGAGTGGGTTGCCATTTCTTTCTCCAATTTCATGTCCTGCCATGCACTAATGATAGTAATCCTCACAGTCTAAAGTAAGAGATAGAGACACAAACGCTTAATCACATGCAGTCCAGGGTGTTGCAGACTCGGACATGACTTAGCAACTCAACAACAACAAAAACAACAGCAAATGTGAAAAGTACCACGATTGGGGTTTGTGAAATAATCAATGAGAATATGAATGAGCAAAGTGTTAATTCTGCCTAGAAAGAGAGGTCAGAGAATTGTTTTCCAGAAAAGGTGACATTTGATTTAAGGTAGCAGGATGAGCAATTAGGTAATTTGAACAAACATAAGAATGTTGTTGTGGGTAAAAGGAAGAACACAGGCCAAGCCCACAAAACATAAGAAAGCATTGAGAATTATAATATTGCTTGACAATAGCACACCTGAGGTGGGGATTGGGCCCAGAAACACAGTCAGGAGACAGAGTATAAAGGGCATAATAGGCAATGCTATTCCATGTATACCAGATCTGTGGGCAGTGGGGAGCCTTCAAAGGATATCAGGCAAAGAAGATATGTGTGAACTGTTTTCAAACAGTACTTTCCAGTTTTGGAAAACTGGCTCACAGCAGACCAAACTTTTTGTCAAGAACTAGAAAAGATAGATTGAACATTTTTAAAAACGTTGTGAACATACTGGAGTGCTACCAAATTACCAGGACTTGAAGAACCAAAGTGTCAGAAAGAAGGGAAACTGCTGAGGTAAACACAATGTTCTACATTTCTTTTTCCCTCAAAGAACTTCCAGTTCATAAATATCTTGGGTGGAGAGAGAAAAACAGATGCTGAAGGACAAATAAATTAAGCATAGCTTTCAGGAATCTTATTGTGTTGGAGGGACAAAAATTGGAGTTCAGGGATACCAAGGCAGTTAAGATTTGAGGGATCAAGATTCTGCAGAGAAGGGCATGGCAGAGAGGTGAAAACAATTGTATCATATCAAGGTTATTTGATGATTCACAAGATGTGAAGGTAGATAATTTTAAAAGCTAAGCAGAAACATGGCCCTAAATTTAAAATATAAATCTAAAAGATTTTGAAGGTAACAAAGTAGAAAGTCTGCCTGACCTTGGGTTTAGGGGCAATGTTTTCAGATGTAATAACAAAAAACATGATTTATGAAATTGATCAGCTGAACTTCATTGAAATTAGAAACTTTACTGTGTGAAAGAAACAGTTAAGAGAATGAAAGACAAGCAGAGATTAGGAGAAGACACTCACAAAACATATATTTTATAAAGGACTGATACCCAAAATACATGAACAACTATTAAAATTCTATAATAAAAAACCAAACTACCTAGTTTTAAAAAGGATATTTATTTGAAGAGATACTTCACCAAAGAAGATAGGTAGGTATATAGGTGGTAAATATATAAGTGGCAAACAAGCATATGAAAAGATGATCAAAATCATGTTATTAGGGAATTGCAAATTAAAATAACAATGAGATACCACCAAACACCTATTAGAATGGCAGAAATCAGAATCATGGAAAACACCAAATGGTGACTAGGATTAGAGTGATAGGAACTCTGCTTATTGCTGGTGAGACTGCAACATTGTTCAATCACTTATGAAAATAATTTGGCAGTTTCTTGCAAAACTGAACATGCTCTTATACAATTCAACAATAGAATTTATTAGTATGTACCCAGAGGAGTTGAAAACTTATTCATACACACACACACACACACACACACACACACACAATGGTACACAAATGTTTATAGCAAATTTATTACTAATAGCCAAAACTTCGAAGCCACCAGATGGTCTTCAGTAGTGAATGGATAAACAAACTGTGGAACATCCATAGAATGAAATATTAAGCAAATAAAAGGAAGTGAGCTATAAACTCATAAAAAGACATGGAAGAATCTTAAATACCTATTATTAAATGAAAGAAGCCTACTGAAGAGGCTATGTACTATATGATTCCAACTATATGATATTCTAGAAAAAGTGAAACTATGGAAATGGTAAAAAAAAAAAATCAGAGGTTGGCAAAAACTTGCAGGGAGAGGTACAGGATGAGTAAATGGAACAGGGGATTTTTAAGGCCGTGCAGCTATTCTGTATGATATTATAATGGCAGTTATATGGCAATACACACTTGTTAAAACCCATATATCAATATAATAAAACCTAAAGAAGGAACCCTAAGGTAAACTATGGGTGTTAGTTAATAAAAATGTGTCAATATTAGCTAATCAATTGCAACAAATGTACCATACTGGTGCAACATATTAATAATAGGGGATGATGTATATGTGTGTGAGTGAAAATATATATGAAAACTCTGAAATTGCCACTCAATTTTTTCTGTAAATCTAAAATTACTCTAAAATATAAATTTTATTAATTAAATAAAAAAGCTAAACAAAGTGTCAACTAAGAGGCTATCAATTGTCTCATGGTGCTGGAGATACACAAATTAGAAGTGAAGGTCTCATATGTAGAGAGGGCATGGTAAAATCTAGACTTTTGGTTGCAATCCTACATTGATTAAACTCTAAGAATACGGTTGAATAAGAAATAGATCATGACTTATAAAAACTGAAACTCAGTCCTAAATCAAATCAATCATTCAATGGGTTAAAGTAACATGCTTCTTATTCCTGCTAGAAGCTAAAAAAAATTCTCTGGAGGAAGATAAGTTCATCTATAGCCTCTACAATTTATCATACCCAACTCGGTCAAAAATTATCTAGTATAGCAAGGATAAAAACAAAAGGCAAAAATATAAAAGTAAAAACAAGGCTATAAGGTAATCTGGAATTTAAAATAGCTGAAAAGAAATGACTACTTTATCAGTGATATGGAATCAACTTTTTTTTTTAGAAGTAACATAAATTTTATGTTTAATTTTTTAATTTTTTTTTCATTTATTTTTATTAGTTGGGGGCTAATTACTTTACAATATTGTAGTGGGGTTTGCCATACATTGACATGAATCAGCCATGGATTTACATGTGTTCCCCATCCTGAATCCCCCTCCTACCTCCCTCTCCATCCCATCCCTCTGGGTCATTCCAGTGCACCAGCCCTGAGCATTTGTCTCATGCATCCAACCTGGACTGGTGATCTGTTTCACACTTGATAATATACATGTTTCAAAGCTATTCTCTCAGATCATCCCACCTTCACCTTCTCCCACAGAGTCCAAAAGTCTGTTCAATCAACTTTTAAAAGAATCAAATAGGTATTTTAGACCTTGAAACTTAGCTGAAGAGAAAATTAGAGATTTGAAATATAAATTAGCAAAAAAGTGTGCAACTTGAAGTCATTTGACTACTAGAAAATACAGAGGAAAAAAGGAGTCAAATGAGGCTTACTGAATATATTTAATATACATGTAACTGTAACCCAAGAAGAATGTATGAGAAGATAGTGGCTGAGGGAAACCATTCTGTGCTCATGGATTGAAAGAATTAATATTGTTACAATGTCTATACTACTTAAAGCAATCTATAGATTCAGTGCAATTCCTATCAAAATACTAGTGGCATTTTAACAGAACTAGAACAAGTAATCCTAAAATTAGTATGTGACCATAAAAGATCCTGAATAGACAAAGTAATCTTGAAAAAGAAGGATAAAGTTGGAGATATCAAGCACCCTTATTTCTAACTATATTATAAAGCTATAATAGTCAAAGAGTATGGTACTGGCTAGAAAGACAGAGATCAAAGGAAAAAACAGAGAGTCCAGAAATAAGTCCATATATACATGGTCAGTTAATTTATTACAAATAAGCCAAGAATATACAATGGGGAAAAGACAGTTTCTTCAATAAATGGTATTGGAAAACTGGACAACTACAAGCAGAAGATTGAAATTGACCACTTTCTTACACATACACAAAAATAAAATGAAAACTGATTAAAGACATAAATATAAAACCCAAAATCATTAAAGTCCTAGAAGAAATAAGTAGTAAACTCTTTGACACCAGTCTTAATGTTATTTCCTTGGATCTCTCTTCAGAGCTAGGGCAAGAAAAGCAAAAATCAACATCAAACTAAAAAAAATCTGCACAACAAAAGAAACAATTGACAAAAGGAAAATGTAAACTACTCAATGAGAAAAAATATTTGCAAATGATATATGTCTCAAAAGGGTTAATATCCAAAATACATAAAGGACATATACAACTTAATAGCAAATAAATGATCTAATTTTTAAATGAACAGAATCCTTAAGTAAGATTCTGAATATCTTTCCAAAGAAGACATACAAATGATACATAGATGCTTAAAGGGATGCTCAACATCGTTAATCATCAGGAAAAACAAATCAAACCCACAATGAGATATCACCTCATATCTGTCAGGATGGTTATCATCAAAAAGACAACAAGAAGTGGTATGGACCTAACAGAAACAGAAGATTTTAAGAGGTGGCAAGAATACACAGAACTATACAAAAAAGACCTTGATGACCTGGATAACCACGATGGTGCGATCACTCACCTAAAGCCAGACATCCTGAAATGTGAAGTCAAGTGGACCTTAGGAAGCATCACGACAAACAAAGCTATTGGAGGTGATGGAATTCCAGCTGTGCAAATCCTAAAAGATGATGCTGTTAAAGTGCTGCAGTCGATATGCCAGCAAACTTGGAAAACTCAGCGGTGGCCACAGAACTGAAAGAGGTCAGTTTTTATTCCAAAGAAAGGCAATGCCAAAAAATGCCAAACTACCACACAACTGCAGTCATCTCACATGCTAGCAAAGTAATGCTCAAAATTCTCCAAGCAAGGCTTCAACAGTACATGAACTGTCAACTTCCAGATGTTCAAACTTGATTTAGAAAAGGCGAGAGGAACCAGAGATCAAATTGCCAACATCCATTGGATCAAAAACAAGAAAAAAACAAGACAATTCCAAAAATATACCTACTTCTGCTTTATTGAGTATGCCAAAGCCTTTGACTGTGTGGATCACAACACTGTGGAAAATTCTGAAAGAGATGGGAATACCAGACCACCTTACCTACCTCCTGAAATTCTGTGTGCAGGTCAAGAAGCAAGTTAGAACTGGACATGAAACAATGGCTGATTCAAAATTGGGAAAGGAGTACATCAAGGCTATATATTGTTACCCTGCTTATTTAAATTAAATGCAGAGTACAACATGCAAAATGCCAGAGTGGATGAAGCACAAGCTGGAATGAAGATTGCCAGGAGAAATATCAACAACCTCGGATATGCAGATGACGTCACCCTTATGGCAGAAAGTGAAGAGGAACTAAAGAGCCTCTTGATGAAAGTGAAAAAGAGAGTGCAAAAGCTGGCTTAAAACTCAGCATTCAGAAAGCCAAAATCATGGCATCCGGTCCCATCACTTCATGGTATATAGATGGGGAAACAATGGAAACAGTGAGAGACTTTATTTTCTTGGGCTCCAAAATCACTACAGACGGTAACTGAAGCCACAAAATTAAAAGACGCTTGCTCCTTGGAAGAAAAGCTATGACCAACCTAGACAACATACGAAAAAGTAGAGATATTACTTTGCCAACAAAAGTCCATCGAGTTAAAGCTATGGTTTTTCCAGTGGTCATGTATGGATGTGAGAGTTGAACCATAAAGAAACGCAAGTGCCGAAGAATTGATGCTTTTGAACTGTAGTGTCAGAGAAGACTCTTGAGAGTCCCTTGGACTGCAAGAAGATCAAACCAGTCGATCTTAAAGGAAATCAGTCCTGAATAATCATTGGAAGTACTGATGATGAAGCTGAAACTCCAATACTTCAGTCACATGATGGGAAGAACTGACTCATTAGAAGACTCTGATGCTGGGAAAGACTGAAGGCAGGAGGAGAAGGGGACGACAGAGAATGAGATGGTTGGATGGCATCATCAACTCAATGGACATGAGTTTGAGCAAGTTCCAGAAGTTGGTGATGGACAGGGAAGCCTGGCATGCTGCAGTCCATGAGGTCACAAAGAGTCAGACATGACTGAGTGACCAAACTGACTGACTGACTGAACCAGTGTTGGAGAGGATGTGGGGAAAAAGGAAACTTCATGAACTGTTGGTAGCAATGTAAATTGATAAAGCCACTATGGAAAACAGTATGGAGGTTTCTCAAAAATTTAAAAATAAAACTAACAAAAAATTACACAAATGAACTTATATACAAAACAGAAATAGACTCTATAGGCAAAAAAAGAATGTATATATAATATTTAACTTAATCATTTTGCTCTATACCTGAAATTAATAGGATATTGTAAATCAACTATAATTTTTAAAAAGTAGAATTACCATGTTGTCCAATAATTCTACTTCAGGTATTTACCCAAAGAAAACAAAAACATTAATTTGAAAAGAAATATGCTCCCCTATGTTCATTGTAGCATCATTACAATAGCCAAGATATGGAAGTGACCTAAGTGTATACACACACTTAAACACACACACAAACATACACACACTGGACTACTATTCATCTACCAAAAAACCCCCAAAACTATGAAATCTTGCATTTGCGGTAACACAAATGGATCTAGAGGGTATTATGCTAAGTGAAATAAGTCAGTCAGAGAAGGACAAATCCCTTATGATTTTGTTTATATGTGGAATCTAAAAAACAAAACCAAAACTCAACAGACTCATAGATACAGAGTCTATCTATCTATAGATCCAGATGTCCTTGAATCAAAGGTCAGAAATTTCTTAAATGAACAAAATATAAACAATAAGAGAAAAATAAATTGAGCTTCATAAAAAGTTGAAGTTTTTGCTCTCAGATGACACTGTTAGAAAAATGCAAAAGCATCTCAGACTTGGAGAATATATTTGCAGAACTTACATATGATATACAGCTTATATTTGGAATACATTAAGAAAAAAACTCTTACAATGCCATAATAATGAGAAACAACCCAATTTTTTAAATAGGCAAATGACTTGAACAGATACTTTAACCAAGAAGATATACTAATGGCAAATAAATACATGAGAAGATTCTTGGCTTCATTAGTCATCAGGGAAATGAATTTAAAAATCACAATGATGTGCTACTACATGCTCACTAGAATGCCTAAAAATTTAAGATTGAAAATGTGATGTGTGAGCAAGGATATAAAATAACTGGTATACATCATATACTGCTGATAGGAGAGCAAAATTGTACAGCCATTTTGGAGAGTAGTTTGGCAGTTTCTTAGAAATTTAAACATAACAGGTACCATATAACTCAGCAATTACATTCCTGTGTTTTTTTTACCCAAGAGGGATAAAGGCATATGTTCATTTTTTTGAAAAGGGTAAAAAAACCTTGCAGGTGAAAGTCATAGCAATTTCATTCATAATAGCCAAAACTCAGAAATAATCCAAATGTCTATCAGTTGGTATATGGATAAATATATTGTGGTATATAAAATAATAAATAAAATAAACTAATGATACACATATTATGGTTTTTAATAAATTATCCATACATAGCAATATAAAAAGGGAACATACTATTGATACATACAATAATATGGATGACTCTCCAAAGCATTATGCTAAGTGAAAGAAGGCAGATACTAGACTATATATGATATGATTCTATAAATATGAAATCCTAAAAAAGGCAAACTTTAGGAACAGAAATGAGATCAATGGTTGCTAGGGAGTGGGCTTATAAGGAGAGGATTGACTACAGAAAGACACAAGGGAAATGGAAATGTTTTATATTGTGATCATTGTAGTGGTTACACAAACGCATACATCTGTCAAATTTTATTAAATTACATACTTAAAATTGGTGAATTTTATTCACTAATTCACCTCATAAACATTGCTGAAAAAGATGAAATAAAATTGAAATAAAATTAAAATTAATAAGATAAAAACAGATTATTTATCACTATCAAATCCCACATTAAAAGAAATATATAAAAAAAGTTCTTTAGAAAAAAGGAGAGTTCTTCACACACACACAAAATATGACACCATATTAGAATCACACAAGATAGGATGAGTTAATGAAGTTAAAGCATTCTAAGATCTTTTCTTTTTCAGGAAATGTAAAAAATATAATTTGTGTTAAAATTTATAAGTTGAGGACATATGTTGCAATTTTAAGATAAACCCAACAAATCTTTAAGAAAAGACAACACAGAAAAATGAGCAATACATTTGGAACAAACACTTTAAAAAAGGATATATAAATGACCAACAAGTGTATAAAAAATGCTCAGCTTTGTGAATCATCAGAGGAATACCAATTATAAACACAGTGAGAGACAACTACATACTTACCCACCAAAATGGCTAAAATGTAAATAACAAAGACCAAAGGCTGGCAAAGCCATAAAGTAAATGAAACTTTCCTACATTGCTGGCTGGCAGTGTAAATGAGGGAAAGTGGTTGATAGCAGGGACTAAAACTAAGCATATGCACAGCTTGTGAATCAACAAGTCCACTCTAACAAAATAAACATTCAACAGAAATATGAACATAAAGTCAGTATTACAGAGCTTTAGTCATAATAGAAAAAAAAAAACAACACAATGAACGAAATGCTTATAAACAGAAGAAAGGATAAAATGTGATATATGCACAAAGTGGAATACTATACAGCAAAGAAAATAAACAAACTACAACTCCATGCATCAACTTTCATGAATCTTACAAAAATAATGTTGAGGGAGGGGGGACCAGGATGGGGAATACATGTAAATCCATGGCTAATTCATTTCAATGTATGACAAAAACTACTGTAATGATGTAAAGTAATTAGCCTCCAACTAATAAAAATAAATGGAAAAAATAAAAAAAATAAATAAAATAAATAAAATTTGCTTGCAAAATTGTGATAAAAAAAAAGTTGAAAAAAAAAATAATGTTGAGTGAAAAACACCAGACATAAAGGAGCACACATTGTATGATTTCAGCTGAATAACTGTATAAAGTTCAACAACAGGCACCAATCAATATTGTCAGAAGTTGGGATAGTAGTTATATTTAGGGAGGCATGGGTTGATTTTAACCTGGAAGAGGCAAAAAAGGTGATATCTAGGTGTTGGCAATGCTGTGTTTCTTATTCTGTGTTGTGGTTACTGGAGTATATTAACTTTGTGATAATCAATCAATGTAATGAACACTGTTGGTGTCCCACACAGATCCCCTTCATTCAGTGTATCCTTTGCTCGGCTGCTGTGTGTGCTTAGCTGGCTGCTGTAAGTGATGGCTACTAACAGCTCACAGCTGTACCCTCATTCTGAGAATTAAAAGAAGTGGCTTCCCTTGAAAATAATTCCAAGTTTGTAATTTCTTATCAGGGTGAATGGCAGCCAAAGGTTGAATGATATGAAAGTGTAAAAGGCCAGGCCCCTTGGGATCACAATGAAGCTAGATTTTAGCTGGATCTACCTCCCTCTCTGGGTAGACAATTGTCCATAAGTTCTTTAAATTCCTGCACATCTGGTGAACCAGATGTACTGACAGCCTTTTTTGTGTATGATCCTTACAAGGATGTCTGTATAGTAATCATCCTTGAAAGGTAAAAAGAGCATCTTCCTGGAACAAAGGGAAGGTTTGTTTACTGTCCAGTATAGTAAACTGCCAGTGCAGGAGCTGCAAGAGACACAGGTTGGATCCCTGGGTTGGAAAGATCCCCTGGAGGAGGAAATGGCAACCCATTCCAGTTGCAGTTCTTGCTTGGAGAATCCCATGGACAGAGGAGCCTGGTGGACTACAGTCAATGGGGTATCAAAGGGTCAAACACAGCTGAGTGACTGAGCATACACACACACACACACAAGTAAATATATCTCCTTTCAGGTCAAAGTTCAGACAGGTGGTCGTTGTTTTTCAGTTGTTAAGTTGCGTCGTATCTTTGCGACCCCATGGACTGCCGCACACCAGGCTCCTCTGTCTTCCACCACCTCTGTTTGCCCAAATTCATATCCTTGGGGTCCCTGAGGCTATCTATCCATCTTATCCTTTGTCACCCCCTTCTTTTACCTTCTATCTTTCCCAGCAGCAGGGTCTTTTCCAGGGAGTCAGTTCTTCAAATCAGGTGGCCAAAGTATTGGAGCTTCAGCTTCAGCATCAGTCCTTCCAATGAATACTCAGGATTGGTTTCCTTTTAGGAATGACTGGTTTGATGTCCTTACAGTCCACAGGACTGTCAAGAGTCTTTCCCCATCACCACAGTTCAAAAGCATCAGTTCTTCGGTGCTCAGCCTTCTTTATGGTTCAGCTCTGACATCTGTACATGACTACCAGAAAAACCACAGCTTTGACATACGGACCTTTGTTGGTAAAGTGATATCTCTGATTTTTAACATCCTGACTAGGTTTGTCTAAGCTTTCTTCCAAGGAGCAAGCATCTTTTAATTTCGTGGCTGCAGTCACTGTCGGTGGTGACTTCGGAGCCCCAAAATATTAAATCTGTCACTGCTTCCACTTTTTCCCTTGTCTTTGCCATGAAGTGATGTGACTGGATGCCATGATCTTAGTGTTTTTGAAAGTTGACTTTCAAGTCAGCTTTTCCACTCTCCTCTTTCACCTTCATCAATGAGTTGCTCTTTAGTTCCTCTTCGCTTTCTGCCATTAGGGCGGTATCATCTGCATATCTGAGGTGGTTGATATTTTTCCCGGCAATCTTAATTCTAGTTTGTGATTCATCCAGCTTTGTATTTTGCATGATGTACTCTGCATATAAATAATCAGGGTGACAATATACAGCATAGTGGTACTCCTTTCCCAATTTTGAGTTTGTCAGTTGTTTCATGTCAGTTCTAGCTGTTGATTCTTGACCTGCATACAGATTTCTCAGGAGGCAGGTAAGGTGGTCTGGTATTCTGGTCTGGTATATAAGAATTTTCCAGTTTGTTGTTATCCACACAGTCAAAGGCATAGTCAATGAAGTAGATGTTTTTCTGGAACTCCTTTGCTTTCTCCATGATCCAAGGAATGTTGGTAATTTGATCTCTGGTTCCTCTATCTCTTCAAAACCCAGCTTGTACATCTGGAAGTTCTCAGTTCATGTACTGATGAAGCCTAGCTTGAAGCATTCTGAGCATTACCTTGCTGGCATGTGAAATGAGTACAATTGCTCAGTAGTTTGAACATTCTTTGGCATTGCCTTTCTTTGGGATTGGAATGAAAACTGACTTTTTCCAGTCCTGTGGTCACCGCTAAGTTTTCCAAATTTGCTGACATATTGAGTGCAGCACTTCAACAGCATCATCTTACAGGATTTGAAATAGCTCAGTTGGAATTCTGTCACCTTCACTAGCTTTATTAATAGTAATGCTTTCTAAGGCCCACTTCACACTCCAGGATGTCTGGCTCTATGGGAATGACCACACCATCACGGTCATCTGGGTCATTAGGATCTTTCTTGTATAGTTCTGTGTATTCTTGCCACCTCTTCTTAATCTCTTCCAACTCTGTTGGGTTCTTACCATTTCTGTTCTTTATCGTGTCCATCCTTTCAAGAAATATTTCTTTGATATCTCCAACTTTTTTTAAGAGATTACTAGTCTTTCCCATTCTGGTGTTTTCCTCTATTTCTTTGCATTGTTCATTGAAGAAGGCTTTCTTATCTCTCCTTGCTCTTCTCTGGAAATCTGCATGCAGTTGGTATCTCTTTCCCTTCCTCCCTTGCCTTTTGCTTTTCTGATTTCCTCAGCTATTTGTAAAGCCTCCTCAGGCAACCACTTTGCCTGCTTGCATTTTGTTTTCTTTGCGGTGGTTTTGGTCACTGCCTCCTGTACAATGTCACTAACTTCCTCCATCCATAGTTCTTCAGGCACTCTGTCGACCACATCTAATCCCTTAAATCTATTCATCACCTTCCCTATATAATCGTAAGTGATTTGATTTAGATCATACCTGAATGCCCTAGTGTTTTTCCCTACCTTCTTCAGTTTAAACCTGAATTTTGCAATAAGGAGTTCATGATATGAGCCACTGTCAGCTCCAGGTCTTGTTTTTACTGACTTTATAGAGTTTCTCCATCTTTGGCTGCAAAGAACATAAACAATCTAATTTCAATATTGACTTTCTAGTGATGTCCATGTGTAAAGTTGTCTCTTGTGTTGATGGAAAAGTATGTTTGCTATGACCAGCATGTTCTCTTGACAAAACTCTGTTAGCCTTTGCCCTGCTTCATTTTGTACTGCAAGGCCAAGCTTCCCTGTTATTCCAGGTATCTCTTGACTTCCTACTTTTGCATTCCAGTACCCTGTGATGAAAAGGACATCTTATTTTGGTGTTAGTTCTGAAAGGTGTTGCAGGTCTTCACATTTCAGCTTCTTCAGCATCAGTGGTTGGGGGACAGACTTGGATTACTGTGATGTTGAATGGTTTGCCTTGGAAACAAGCTGAGACTATTTTGTCATTTTTGAGATTGCACCCAAGTACTGCATTTCAGACACTCTTATTGACTGTGAGGGCTACTCCATTTCTTCTAAGGGATTCTTGTCCACAGTAATAGATATAATGGTCATCTGAGTTAAATTAACCCATTCCTGTCCATTTTAGTTCACTGATGCCTAAGATGCTGATGCTCACTTTTGTCATCTCCTGCTTGACCATGTCCAATTTACCTTAATTCATGGACCTAACATTCTAGGTTCTATGCAATACTGTTCTTTATAGCATTGGACTTTTCTTTCACCACCAGACACAGCCACAACTTGTGTCGCTCCTGCTGTGGCTCAGCCACTTCATTCTTGCCGGAGCTATTAGTAATTTCCCCCTGCTCCTCCATAGCAGCATATTGGACACCTTCTGACCTGGGTGGGGGGCTCATCTTCCAGGGTCAGACAGGTTGCTGCCCATTATCAAAGATTCAGTTTCCCTAAAGTTGGGCTCCTATCCTGTGACGACCTACTGCCTGTGCAGCATCACCTGGTCCTATTTGTATCATCTTATGGGAATTATGGCTCAGAGAGCCAGCTGCTACTCTGGCCGTTACTACTGCTGTCCGTAATTTACTGCTTTTATCTCTGACCTGAGAGTTTGCTGGCGTCCATGACACCGAGGCAGGTTAATTTGTCAGCTAGCAGAATAGGTAAAATCTCAGAGCCTTCCCAGCTCTTTACAACTTCTTCTGCCACTTCTCCTGCTTCACTTGTTGTCTTACAAGTTTCATCTGAATGTTCACCCCCAATAAACCACATGCATAAAAGCTCCCATCTCGGGTTCTGCTTCTAGGAAGCCTATTTTAAAACAATACAGTTGTAGACTTATGATTCGTGCACTTTTCTATATGTACTCTATACTTCTACTTTTAAAAAGCTTATATAAATATATTTTAAATCATAAACACATAAAGATAGTTTGTATAAATATATAAATATAAACTAGTGTATAGAGCATAAATTAGTGTAGGAGGAGATTGGAGTAAAAAAGTCCAGTTGAAAGTCGGTTACTAGAGAAAAAAAAGGGATTACCAGATGATAATGACCCTAAAAAATTAAAACTGGTTCTTAGAGTCTAGGTTAGAGAAAACAAAAATCTAGCTGAGGGCAGTAGCACATCAATAGATACAAAGGGGAGGATTCAAAAGATATTTAAATGGTAGGATGCAAGTTGATACACAAGATATTTAACAGCTTATAGACATGGATGCTGGCCCATCATCATGAATACCAGCCATAAACAACTGCTCTGGTAGAACTGGTCCCTGCAGGCAGAACATCAGCAGGTCTGATAGGATCAATGGGGCTTAACAAGCAGTCGAACTGAGTGAGAAATGAATTGAGATGCCTCCAAAGTTTTCAACTTGGTGACATGGAGAATAATATTGCCTTTAACTAATATGGGTAACATCATTTCTATTTACATAACCTCAATTATTTGATTCTCAAATGAATGACTTCAAAATCTCTCCAACTCCTCTGAAAGTCAAAATTATCTGAATATCTTATTCCACACACAGTTTAGAATAAGATGTGTTTTTCATTTTAAAAATATTTTTAAAATCACACCAATTAGAAGCCATAAAGAAAGGAATGTAGACCAATAAAGTAAGCCAGCTTGACAGATGATGTATCACTTTTAATCACACAGCACATGCGGCTGCCAATTGCTATTTTTTTCTGTTAAGGCGCACTTTACAAATCATTTGACTCTTTCACAGATCTTCCTAAGGTAGCATAAAAGCAGCTGGATTTTATGGAGTGAGACTCTGAATTGCTAATTCACAGTCTTTGCCATATATCCCCTTTTAATGCAAACAGTTTGGAATTAACTCTCCTTAAACGATTAAGAACCTATGGCTTTCCATCTTCCCTTCCCCATAATTACCAGTATCTTTTTTTTTTTTTTTTTTTTTTTTTTTTTTTTTATTTTTTTTTTTTAAATTTTTATTAGTTGGAGGCTAATTACTTTACATCATTACAGTAGTTTTTGTTATACATTGATATGAATTAGCCCTGGATTTACATGTATTCCCCATCCCAGTCCCCCCTCCCACCTCCCTCTCCACCCGATCCCTCTGGGTCTTCCCAGTGCACCAGGCCCGAGCACTTGTCTCATGTACCCAACCTGAGCTGGTTATCCGTTTCACCCTAAGGAAAGTGTGTTTTCTGTTCATTAATGGTAATACTACCTAGGAAGACCAATCAGTAAGTCCATGATTCGCCAGTCACTGTGGAAGTCAAATTACCCTCTACCAGGACAAAATCAATTAACACCACTAGGGATGTCATTATTGTCACATTATGTCACCCGATAGTCTCCAGGGCCTATAAGTGATTTAAATTTTTTTTTTTTTACTGCTATGATTCCTGTTGGGGGCGGGGTTTGGGAGGAAGGAATAAGCTTCACATTAACAAGGGAGATTTCAATTACAGGGAAATTAATTTTACAACATAGAAAAATGAAGCTACTGTTTTAGATCTTTGGGAGAAAATAAACACATGGGTAACTCTGAGTTCTAAATGATTTCTTGTACTAGACTGTATTTTAAAGGTTTGCTTAAACAAAAACCACACTGGATGAAGTCATGAGGCACTTTTCTCAGTGCAGAGTAGGACAAGGGCTGGAAATTTATCAAATCATGGCAAGCTACACAGCAGTCAGAAGTCCAAGAGGCCGAAGGTGTGATTTCTCTTCTAATAAAATCAATTTGTTTCCCATCATGAAAAATAATACAATTCTAGTTCTGTGAAGTCAGACACTCATGTCAGAAAAGAGCGTGAATAAGTGTCTGGCAGGACCAGAACTCATTTGAGAAGGCTGGAACTCTGCTTTGATTTGCAGTGGACATGTCACTAGCAGGGTGCCCAGTAGTCTGTACCCTCAGAACTATGCCAGTTGCTTAGTTTGAGGGGTTGTTGGCTCAGGAGCCAAGAAAACCACATTTGACATCATTCTCTTCTGACAGTTGTCTTTTTCTTCCTCATTTCCTTAACTTCTCATCACTAGCAGTGAATATTAAATGGGATCTGAGTTCAGTTTGTTTTTATTATTGTAGTTGCTGTCAGAAAGGAATACGAAATCCCCAAGTAAATTAAGTAGAATGCTTTTAAATGGCTGGTTTCCCTTTTAAAAAGTAGACCCAACTTCTGTATTTTGGCCTCCATCAGGGGGTATTTAATTAAGTCTATTCTGTCTAACATGATCTGATGTCATTGTACAAGGATATGTTCTTTGTTAGCAGCACTCTTAGTTTCAGACTCCTCTGTGTATTTGAAACCATGGTAACAGAGCAGTAAGCTAAAGCCAATGAGATAATGAGATATTCTCATTGTAATTGTGTTTCATGAGGGCACAAGATCCCACGGGTGGTATCTGACTGTCTTACAACTGCTAACAGAATTTAAGAAGCAGACATATATTAGCATGATACCGTTTTCCATAATAGCCATGTAAACATTTGTGACATGGCATTTTTAGCTGTTTCCAGCACATGAAAGTATGTAATGTGCATTTATGTCACAAAAAGCCACACAATTAATGAATATCAATATTTAAAAATCCTTAGAACTTCAAGGAACTTCAGATTTGAAATGCACCAAGCAGGCTGTGGGGATGCTGTTTTGCATTATAATTATGAGCTGGGCTATGTTTTATGAGGGGAGGAATCCATCAAAGCAAAGAAAAAGAGACCGGCTAGCCCTTCTTCACCTCCCAGCCAACCCATATGCACCTCCTAAAGGAGGGCCAAAACTAACCCTGAGCAGGGTTCCCTGTGTTTTTATGAGGAAAGCCAGGCGGGGGATTTCTAAAAGCATTTTACCTTTTAAAGAGAAAAAAAAAAAAAACATTTGGAGAATATAACCAAAATATTTACAAGGCTTCTTGTCTTCTGAACTAAAATCTGAAAGAACACCTCACTTCTGAGTTCCTTCATTCTGTCAGTGTTTGAAGTTTCCCCACAGTTTTCATTTGAGTTGCAGATTTTATGCACAAGTCACTGAATCCATGTTCTCCATCCTGATGAGGTTGCCCTAACAGGCATTGTGTTTCTTTTAATAAATAATTTAAAGCCAGAAAAAGAGAAAGCACAATATAGAACGATCGGTTGATTTAAGCAGGGCTAAGACTTACACACTCTTCATGTCACCAGGGCCTCCCACAAGGAGCCCTGCTCTAGAAAAGAACTGACCTGAGAATGTGCATTTTGTCAGTTTTGTGACACTGGTGGCTCATGGGACGGAGACGACCCAGTCACCGGGACTTTCTAGACGAGGAATGTGCTTGCCTTCCCCTTCACAGACAAGCGGTGTCACTTTTGGTTTTCAGTATGTACTGCTGCCATTTCTAAAATGTTTTGGCATAGGGAGCTAAAGCGGTATGAAAATCTTTTTAATAGAGAAAGGGAAGCTGGTTTTCTTGAAAATCATTCAAGTGCCTACAGTGTTGGGAGGAAGAGTTCTCTTTTCATCTGTCAGTAGTGCCACATTCATCTTTGAACGTCACTTACAGACAGGCAGTTTTCTCTTCTCCTGCTGTGTGCACGTATGTGTGTATGTGTGTGATGCACGTGTGTAGCTGGGAAATGAAATCCGTGCTGTAAGTGGTTACACAGAAAGAACATGTCACAGTGTTGGAGAATATGGTCTTCGTCTCTGTGAGATAAGGGTGGCCTCATCACTCAAGGCTGCTGCCACAGAACTAAACCAGAAGTGGGTAATGAGGCCACCTCTACTGAGGGGAGATAACTTCTATATCTAAGCTGTCATGACCTATTAGGTCCACACTGCCTGTTCTTGGATGTGTCTCCCAGCCAGCCCTTTGGACTATACAGTCATTTTCATTATTATTTCTACATCTGAAAGGGAGAGACCTTGCTTTAAAACCCCTCCCTTTGTTCCTGAAAAATAGGAAATGGTTGTCAGGTTTGGAAAAGCACCCTCTGGGCACCATGTTGAAATGTTCAGTGAAGGCTAGAATTGACATTTGCAAGAGTTTGTTTAAAAATGGTTTAAATTACTGTGAAATGGCTTTACTTGTGACGGCTTTGAAATGGGCTACTGCATTTTAATACAGATGGGCTTTATATAGAGAGTTTTTTAGTTAGCTTATACACTATTCCTAGTTTTAAAGGATGAAACAAAAATATAAGAGAATATGTTTTTAAAATTTTGGAATCACAAAGGTATTGCTTATAAAACAGATTTTTGTAATGTACTTTCTTCAATTTCAAGTCTTTTAACACCATAATTTAGCCTGAGAATAGCAGATGTCCACAGAAGTTGATTCTGTTTTGTTTAACTGATAGCCAGAGGCTTGCATTGATTTTTTTTCCCCCTTAACATCCCTTGCCTTCTACCCTGACTGGAGTCAACACTTCTAGGTTTAAAAAAAAAAAAAATGGGAGGGGAGTGAGGAAGGAGACGTGTATTGTGGTGAAGGTACAATATCTACATTTTACTGAGTAGAATGAAGCAGGCAGAATGACATAAAGGAGGAACTTGAAAATCCTAAATTCCCAAGCTTATGGTTCCTGGGTGTGGGGGCAGAGTGAAATGACTTTAGAAAAATGTGATTGAGGTGATGGGGAAGCAGTGAGCAATAATTGTGTATCAGTAAAAGCAGCAAAATGTCTGCCTTTGGTAAGAGAGGCGTCAACCAGCACCCTTCCAGGTCAGACCTGGGAGGCGGGGGCCAGGGTGGTGGTGGTATAAACCTACATATACAAGTAGGGCCTGCTTTACAGTGCTGTTGTAAGAGCTATATGAAAGAATACACATTTGAATAAACATGTGTATAAAATATTTTTGAGTGACTGGCACAGTCCAAACAACACGTCTGTGAACATTTTCTTTCTTCTGGAGAGAAGAAAAAGGGTAAGAATGGAGCTGCTCCCTTAGAGCTAATCTAAGGGTCAACTGAGAATGTGTGTATGAAGTACCTTGGAAATGGTAAAACACCCCGTAAGTGGTGGTTAAAATAATCTCTAAATGAATTAAACATATACATGTAGATAAATATTGAAATTATTTATAAACATAAACCCTAAGTGGTATTTCAAATGTCCATTTCCTATCTTTTCATTTAAGAAAAAGACCAAAAAAAAAAAAAAGCAATAAAAAAGCAAAAGTTTATTTCCTGAACAAGCAGTGAACAGAGAAAGAGAAATGACCTTGGGATTCTTTCAGCCACCCTCCTTTGAGTCCATTACTGGAAGTCCAGTGAAGAAGGAGCAGCTGTTTTGCCCCTTTTAGCGGTTCTTGGGGAGACTTTAGGCAAAATAGTGAAAGAAAAGGAATGGGGGATGGGTCTCAAATGCAAAGCACTTTTCATCCAGGGATTGGTCAAAAAAGCCACACTTTTTGATGCGAGGGGATCTGACAAAAAATGATTACAGATGAGGTATGCTTTCCCAGTTTTAGAATGAGAAACACATTTCAAGCCAAGACAGAATTTCCTTCTAAACTGTTAGAATTTCTATTCAAAAGATTTAAGTAGTGATTTTTCATGAGTAGAGAATGAGAAGCTTCCAGAACTGGCCTCAGATGCCTCTGCCTTTTCTCTCATTGAACACATCAGAACCTTCCCCTGTAGGTTTATGAATTTTTAGAATAAGCCAAGAATTGAGTGGAACCTAAAGCCTGTACCCTTTCCCTGGTCCTAACTGAGCATCTGAAGTCCTCGTGGCCAGCTCACTTAGCCCACAGACAGATCTATGTCAGCTGGTAAAGGGAGATCTTACTCTAAGCCCGGTGTCTGCTAGTGACAGGGCAGGATGAATAAATTTATTGATGCTTCCTATTGCCCAGCAAGATCTGGAACTAACATATAGGACAAAGAAGGCTGGAGTTGTGGGAAGATTGTCTGATCCAGGACAACGCATCACATGGCACTTGATTAGATGGTCGAAGGATTGTGTTTGGAGAGTACCCCCAGGAGCCGATCACCAAAGCTGGCTTCCCAATTCTCTCCTGCTTTGTGCTCAATCATCCTGGTGTCAGAGGACTAGATATTTTGACTATTCTACAAAACTATTCTAACTCCTTTTAAGGATGATGTTCGAAAGTGAAAGTCGTTCAGTTGTGTCTGACTCTTTGTGACCCCATAGACTGTACAGTCCATGGAATTCTCCAGGCAAAATGCTGAGTGGGTAGCCCTTCCCTTCTCCACGGGATCTTTCCAACTCAGGGAATGAATACAGGTCTCCTGCATTGCAGATGGATTCCTTACCAGCTGAGCCACAAGGGAAGCCCAAGAATACTGGAGTGGGTAGCTTATCCCTTCTCCAACGGATCTTCCCAACCCAGGAATCAAACTAAGGTCTCCTGCATTGCAAGTGAATTCTTTACCAACTGAGCTATCAGGGAAGCCCAGGATGATGTATGTGTCACCGTATAACTTCCCTTTCCCTGACATAATCAAGTCTGCTAGTAGACATAGCCATGAACTGTGGTTTGCCAATAGTCTTCCAACCTGTGAAAATTGAAAAGTGCTTCCTCAAAAGGTAGCTTCTGTCCACAGTTGAAGACTCTGGTGAGGCAGGCCTAACAGGAGTGCCCTATGCACAGGAGTGCCCATTACTCACAAGAATACTTTCTTTGAGGACTTGGAGAACTCACCTGGTCAACTGAGTTTCTCTCCAAGCAAGGCTAGGCATATAAAGAGTGCCTGAATGCACTTCTGAGACTGACCGTCCCAGCAGACGATATATAAACTCCTCAAGGACAAGGAGTGTCTGTCGACTGTTGTATCTCCAACACCAGCACGGTGCTGAGCACAAATCTGGAGTTCAATTTGTTGAATGAATAATCACTGAAACAACAAATTCCTTATCCTTTTATTGTTGTCATTGGTGTTCAGTCACTGTTTGCAACCCCATGGACTGTAACATGCCAGGCTCCCCTGTCTTCCACTATCTCCTGGAGTTTGCTCAAATTTATGTTCAGTCCTTATGCTGTTTTGCCTCTGTCTCCTTTTTTTTTTCTTGCAACTACAAGAACAAATTCAAGTACTGTTATTTTCTTGCTACCTTATTTATCTTCCTCTTTTTTACAGTCCCGGCTGCTCTCTTGACTTCTTTTCTCCATTCTTTCTCTGTCTTGGCTATGTCTAATCTCCCAGTAAAACAGCCATCTTCTGAATAAGAAACTGCAAGTGGGGCATGTGATCCCATCAGTGTTCCTGCCTTGCTTAGCTTAATATTTCCACTGCAATGCTGCTCCTGATCCATGGGGCTCAAACCATCACACACGTGCAACCCATTATAGCTTCACACACTCCATGCGACATTCATCTCCTGAGACTTCAATCTCAGCCAGCTCCAACAACCTAGAAGATTACCATGCAAAGAAAATTATTTTCTTTAAATGAAGGCTGGTTGACCACCACAGTGTGGTCCAAATCACTTAGTTTTACCCCCTCATGAAGCACTGCTGCTGCTGCTGCTAAGTCACTTCAGTCGTGTCCAACTCTGTGCGACCCCATAGACGGCAGCCCACCAGGCTCCCCCGTCCCTGGGATTCTCCAGGCAAGAACACTGGAGTGGGGTGCCATTTCCTTCTCCAATGCATGCAAGTGAAAAGTGAAAGTGAAGTCGCTCAGTCGTGTCTGACTCTTAGCGACCCCATGGACCGCAGGCTTCTCCGTCCATGGGATTTTCCAGGCAAGAACACTGGAGTGGGCTGCCATTTCCTTCTCCAATATGTGAAAGTGAAAAGTGAAAGTGAAGTCGCTCAGTCGTGTCCGACTCTTAGCGACCCCATGGACCGCAGCCCACCAGGCTCCTCCATCCGTGGGATTTTCCAGGCAAGAGTACTGGGGTGGGGTGCCATCGCCTCCTCCATACGAAGCACTAATGACAAGCAAATATGACAAGGACTTGTGCTCCACTCTGCCAACGTTATCATTTCCCTTCTTCTAGACTGGCTCCTGTAGGGAACAGGGCTCATCAAGATGCTTCTCAGATACATGCAAAGGAACTTGAAAATTCACAATCCTATTCTCTTCTAGTTCTGCACCAGCACTGTAATGGTGACCAGAGTCCTATTGTTGGAAAACCCAACAACAGGGAGTTTGAGGAACATGTTGCCCTTCTAAAGTTCAAAACTAAATTTATACAAATAGTTTTTATTCCTGATTGAGACACAGAATAGGAAAACACTCAGCAAATTGAATGCATGCATTAGTGACTCGAGACAATAACTGAAGACATGTAGCTTAATCTTTACAGTTTGGTTGAAACAAAAACAGAATTCATAGGGAGTAAAAAGGCAAATTTTATCATTTGAGTTATTAATGTAGAAATTTTGAATTACAAATGATGAATTAGAGTTTATGTTCCTGCTTGTTTTTTCAGAATCAGAATTCAAAGACAACTTTTTTATTGGTGCTACATGTTTAATATCCTTCTAAAACATAATAATATCTAGTCAATTAAATAATATGAATTGTTAAACCCAAACTGTTCATTAGCTGAATATTTTGGAATCAGGTGCTAAAGTAAAGTTTGATTATAATGATAAAGGACAGAAAGACCTGTTGGGATTCAGAGATGTATTTCAAGTTATCCTAGAAGAGATTTCTAGTCCCAATATTATGAACTTGTCTCAGGCCTTTTTACAGTCATCTTATGAAGAACCGACTATATACAGATTGCTTCTCTCAACTCTGATTCTTAGTACACCTTAAAGAAAGTGCATAAAGTAAATGCATAGAATTTCAGACTTGAATGGGACATTGGAGGTCCTTTTGTTAAACATATTAATTTCATAGATGAGGGGATGAAAAAGACCTACAGAAATTAATGATGTAACCAACGTCATTCAGCTAAGGAGCAAACTCTAGCCCACATTTTCTGATTTCAGATCTGATGAAGTTTAGAAATCAGCATGTCGAAACAAAAAAATGCTAGTTTAGACTAACACTAAGTTATTGTTCTTAGCTTTCTTCTATCACTTTTAAAAAAATTTTCACTCTACTTTTAAAATGTTTTTAGAACATAAGGTAATACAATGAACATTTGCACTTTATTTTACAGTTTTTAAAATTTACTCAATACATTTCCATTTAACTTGGAATAATACTGTAAAAGAGGAAATCTCTATTATATACAAGGAAAGAGAGACCAAGAGAGGTTTAGGGACTTGCCCAATGATACACAGTTAGACAGCTAGACAGGGACTGACCTTTGGGCAGAGGAACTTTACTGAACAAAATTTAATGCCTGGAGACTGGGGCAAAAGTAAAAATTTACCAGACCTGAGAGTGTGGAAGGTACTGAAAGTTGTAACTGAAACACAGATGCACTATGTGGTGGGGATAATTCTAAAGGCATCCTCCCCACTTGGTTGTTCAACCAAACACTATCCTAGATACTTCTGTGAGCGGACTTTACAAATGGAATTAAGATTACTAACCACCTGATCTTAAAGTGGGATGCTTATCCTGGATCATTCAAGTGCATCCAATTTAATCACCTGCAGTCTTAAGAGAAAAGTAAGGCAGAAGGATGAAGCAGAGAAAATGTAACGCAAAAGAGAGGTTAGAGAGCTTCAAAGTATGAGAAGGCTTCTATATGCCACTGTTGTTTTGAAGACAGGAGAAGGGAGCCTGAGATAAGAAATACGGGTGGCCTCTAGGGGCTGAGAACAACTGCCAAATGTTAACCAACATGGGAATAGGGATGTCAATCCTACCACCTTATGCAATTAAATTTCTGCCAACAACCTGAGTGAGTCTGGAAATGGATTCATGCAGAGAGCCTCCCCAGAGGAAGGCAACACTGCCTGTACGTTGACTTCAGCTCTGCGAGGTCCTAAGTAGAGAATCAACTGAACCAGGCACCTATAGAGCCATAAGACAACAAGTGGGTAAGTTTGTGGAAATTGGTATGTCTGAAACAGTAAACTGATAGAACTGAAACGCTGCTTTCAGTTTTGAGATTGCTTTGATTATTATGTTAGGAGTTTGGAGCCTTTCACCCCTTTTCCCCCCAGGGACTCTTACTGGCAGTGTAGATGCCCAGTGGTTGATAACCACATGAAACAGGAAGTGGTGCTTTGTTAACTTAGCCAAGTATAGATAACTCCCTAAAAGAAGGGTTCCTGGTAAGCTTGTATCCAAGAATAGAGCCTAGGCCTGAGGCCAACTTGCAGCATCTTACGTCCTCCTTCCCCAAACTGGAAATGGCTCGGTCTGGAGCCCTTCAGAAAATGGGTACAATAGGTTGAAAATATGGTCATGTTGCTGCTTAAGTGAGCTGCCAACTAGAGAGCCACTACCCCCAAGAGCAAGCAGAACATGTGGCAGCTGAGAGCACAGTGACACCATCTAGAAGGAAAAGGTGACTCCGTGAATATTAGGCTCTCACCAGTAAGTAGGAAATTAGGCATTCCTGTTCCACTAAGAAAAAACGAGTTATGAATGTGTGAGAGAAGAAATGGAAGTTTCTTCTTTGAACAAGGCTGCAATATGAGAAGAGTTGAAAGGACACTCCCTACCATTTCTATAGACTGAGTATTCCTTTTGGGTGGTCATGAGATGAGGAGGAGAATGCGGAACACTGAATAAATACCATTTGGAATACTACATCTGAATCTGGCAGACTGAGTTCTTTTAAAACATTTAATCCCAGATGCTTTTAAAATAATTGTGATGACAGAAACAATCACTGGATATAAGAAAAGGAATAAGGAATTAGATTTTTCTCTGTAAGTCTAACATTTTATTCTCACATGTGTTTAAAATTCCTGACTGATATAAAACCAGATCATTTGAGAGGAGTCCTTTAGGATGGAATCAGTATTCACTACTTTTGTCTCATGAATAAGAGTGAGGGGAAATTACGTTGAGAGCTTTGATGCTGAGATCATTGGAAGAGTGGGGTTAATGGTTACTTTAGGCACATAGAGTCTGAAGAGTTGAACCATCAAATATTAGTCTGAGAAATACATGAAACCTAACAGCTAACATTGAGGGGAGATGGAGGAAAAACAAGGGAGAGTGGAGAGGACTGTGAGTTTCAGGAAAGAGTTGTCAGTTTTAGGACAAGAATTTCAGAGGTGTCAGCTACATGTGAGATGATCAAGCAGCAGAGAGGTATTTCAGTATAAATACACATACATTCACAACAATTTGAAGTGTTCTTCTTGGCCCTAATATTTGCCCTAAATTTGAGAATACAGTACAATGACTGTGTCTCAAGAATTCACTTGAGTTTCTTCTCTTTGAGGAAAGTTAACCAAGGTCTGTCTCATCTATAGAGATGGGAATGTCACTTGATCCTTATGTAGCCTTATTCTTTGTACTTCTTAGACATCCAAGGGAAGATGTTGAGTAGGAAGGTGGATAAATAATCAAGAGCTGGACTGGAGACACACATTTGATATGTGTTTGTGTATGGCTGTATTAACACCGTGGAGTTGGGAGAGAGAGCAGCTACAGGAGCTGGCTGTGCCCAGAGCCCTGGCCCCCTGCATGTCTGGTAGAAAAGGAGCAACCAAGAGTGGAGATGTGGCAGGGCTTCCCCGAAGGTCGCCTCTTCTGTGGCACAGGTGAAAGGTGTCCCAGAAGCCAGAGAAGGATGTTTCAAGGAGGGTGTGTTTCAAAAGAAGAGTGTGGTTAGCAAGGTCAGCTGCTACTGACAGACATAGGAAGACGAGAATGGAAGCTGGCAAATGGCTTTTTTCAGACAGAGTTTATTGTACAGGTTATTGGTGACCTTGACAAGGGCTGATTTAATGGAATGATGGGGGTGAAAGCCAGAATGAAATAAGTTGAGTCGGTAAAGAGTGATGAAGAAATGGAGACTCAAAATATAGACACTTCTTTCCATGAGCTTTCCTGGGATGAACTGAGGGGACCTGATGAATTATCTAAAACCATTATGCTGTTCTTTTTGGTGTTTTGTTTTTTTTTTTTCAGATGGGTGTGCCAATGGGGAAATTTTGTGTGTGTGTGTTTGTGTGTGTGTGTGCAATAGAGCAAGAGTAAGAAACTGATCATGCAAGAGAGATGTGCAAACATAAACTTACCCAATATTAAAAAATTTCAGGAAGCATATTAATATATACTTTTCAAGGGTTAGTATTTGTTAGACACCATCTTGAATAGAATGAAAATACAATCAAATTCAAGAAAGGAGATATTCCTAATCTAAAAATGAAATGTTTTACTGTCACTCTTGCCCATGTCTTAAGATCTTAACCTTTACAAAAAGATGGGGTGTAGACAGCAGGAAACATAGTAACAATAAAGGCAGCATTTGGTATCACTACCCTATGCCATCCCTGAAGAAACAATTCTTTCTTGATGTTCCATAGACAGAAAGGAAAATCATGGCACGGTGGTTTTTCCTACATGCCTCAGAACCTGTGAGCTGGAATTCTAATGCTCAAAATCTCTTCTCTTAAACACACACCCTTCCAGCCCCTAAAGTAAGAGAGAGATGACAAACACAAGAAATTAGTGACTTGCCAAAGTCTTTATCCTGTCAAATATTTGAAGGCATGAATAACATGGAGAAAAACTACTCTATAATATACCACCCACATCTACCATAAGGTATGAAATTGAGAATTTTTTTCTGAATTGTATTTTTTTTTTTTGGTCCAAACTAAAGAGTGATGAGAAAATTGTAGGCTGACTGTTGTAGTGTAAGAGTCTCCACAGATCCCCACATAAACCCATAGGGATTAGGCAAAGCATGTACATATTTTGCATTTGATAAAAAAATAAATGCCTGGCTTTTGCAGTCTTTGTGATATAGAAGAACTCTGATATCATTTAATGGAAATTATAACAGAACTATTAATATAAGAAAAAATTTTAAAGCCATTGCCTTTGTTCCCTTGAAATGAGTGACTAGTTAACAAGATTATTCAATTTGAAATAATTAGGTTTCTGGTTCCTGTAATTTAGGTCTTACCTGTCACTGGAAATTATCTAAATTGCCATATATATATATATAATTATAATTATAAATATAATTATGTCATGCCAATAAGACTAAACATTTTAAAACATTTATATTCAAAGATTATTTTCTAATAAGGAAAAATTATATTTTCAATGTACTTTTGACAATATATTATAAATGACATTTATATAATTATTTTTACCATGGGATATTGTTTATGCCATACTTTTGTGAGGCTATAGACATTGATTTCTTTCAAACTCTTATTTTTGTGGTTGGGTTTCTCTTTTTATCAAAGAAAATTTAAAAGATCATTCAGCATACTATTAAATAACTGTAATATTGGGGGTGCAGAGATGTTTTCATCTGCAGTGAGTGTGCCATGTAACCTTCCAGATCTTACTAAATCCAGATTTGGCTGTAGGGAATTCATCTGATTCCATTATTTAGCTAAGTAGAATTTTATAGCCATTAAAAGCAAAGCAATAATTCCTTTCACTGAAGCTGAACACAAGACATTGTTTAATACATTTAATTACAATCTAATTGAGTTCTGGGACACTGCTAGCCCACTGATGGACTTCAAATGTTATTATTAATTTAATAATAACTTTTATTGAGTACTTATTCTATGCCAGGCACTCAACTATATACTCTACATACATTATCTTGTTTAACCTTCTAAATAGTAAGTGCTATTTGTGTTTCAAATTTACATATTAGAAAAAGAGGTTCAGAAAGGTTGCTCAACATGTCCAAGATCACACAGTTTATTACTAGAACCAAAATTGCATCTGGGGCCTGTCTCAGGTCAATTATGACATATTGAAATAGAGAAATTCTCTATCCTGAACCTGATAACCCTGGAGTTAACATTTACTATATGATAAATCCAACAGGTTTTGGTCACCCCATCTCTAACCATTTGCTGAGATAAGAGGTGCTGATGGCCATTCTCTGTGGCTTTCTTAATTGCTCTTTACTGCTCAACGGTAAAACAGGGCCAGCACAGAACTGTCACTGCAGACGTGCATGTAGGTATATAACATTCACTTATCCATCCAGTCTTCTACTGTTCTGACTTCCCAGGAGACTCAGTGGTAGAGAATCTGCCTGCCAATGCAGGAGATGCAGGAGATGTGGGTTCAATCCCTGGGTGGGGAAGATCCCCTGAAGGAGGAAATGACAACCCACTCCAGTACTCTTGCCTAGGAAATCCCATGGACAGTGGAGCCTGGTAGGCTACAGTCATGGGGTTGCAGTGTCAGACATGACCGAGCAACTGAGCATGCATGCAGACATCTAGTGTTTATTAAGCACCACTCTGTGCCAGGCATGGTGCTACAGTGTGGAACAAAATAGCTTCATCCTCATAGAACTTTCTGTCAAATGGCTGAGACATACATTAAATAAACTACAAAAAAAACAATATAGAAGTACTTTAGAGGGGGAATATCTGGTTTCTATGAAAGAGAATAGCCACTGTTTGGTTATTTTACATTAGAGGGTCAAGGGAAGATCTACAAAGAAGGGGTATTTGAACTGAAGCTATTATAGGCGTGGAGGCTAAGTGTATTCATTCATTCAACAAATGTCTACTGAGGACTTATCATCTGCAAAGCACTGTGCTAGGTGCAAGGACTACAAGACTATGATGGTGAGTGAGGCCAAAGTGGTCCTATCTATCACCTTAGAGTTTTTAGACTTGTGAAAACATCAAATATAATGTCTCATTGAAGCTATAGGAAATTAATATAGAAAAAAATAACTTAAAGAGAAATAAGCCAGTAAATTCAAATACCCGTATTAGTAAAATGGGTTCCTTTTTTTTTTTCTGGTCAGTTAAAAGTACTTGATACCTAGTCAGCCCCAAAACTATGAATCATAGTTTTGTTATGCCTAGAAAGTGTTATATTTAAGCTATCCCCCCAAAGCCCATAACCCCAGTATAGAGCATGCTTTACTCATTTGATTTGAAAGTTAGGAAAAATAAATGATCAGATTTCCAAGAAGGGAACCTCCATGGGTCATGGTTTCATGCAGCACCCACACATAGCTCTCCTATAGGAGGTGCCATGCAGATGGACTATTTTAGGGTGACTTAAGTGGTAAATTCAGTTCAAACCACAGGCATAGGAGGCATGTTGGCAAATCATTTCTATCCACCTAAACATTAACCATCACTGGTAACTTTTCACCTTCTGCTGGGTTGGGCAGGGGGATGTCATATTTGTAGATGTTGAGGAAAACCTCAGTTATCTATTCATCTGTCCTGCAACTTCATTATTTCAGATGACATTTGATAGATATGTGAAATGCCTAGTCTCCAAATACCTGTTTCCTTAATTTTGTCTTTAAGAAAGAAAAATCCTTGCTTATGATGAATATATAAAGCCAAGGATTCGCTTTCTCTCTAGAGATTAAATACAGATATTTTCTTCAATCATGTGCCTCTGGCCTTTCTGTAGTCGAGACAACAATTGTTGTGCAACTTTACCTGGGCATCTTTTCATCTTTGAGACAAGTAAATAAATCAACAAGAGCCACAGCAACAACAACAAAGCATTCTAGAAACAAAGTACCAAAGAGCTATTAGGACGTCACCCCCCCACTTCCTGAGAAGACACTGGTCAGATGGTCTAATGTGGGCCCTGAGGGGAAAATTCTCTCCAGCAGGGAGCAGTCTCAGGGCCCCAATACAGACTCTTACGTTCATCCCCTCTCTAGCTTTCCATCTTGGGTAAGTAAAGTAAGTTCCATCTTGGGTATTTCTCCCCAGTTCCTGCTGCCACCACAACCCCAATCTAAGGGGCCATTGCCCATTTTAACACTCCAGACTAGGTATCACCCAAATTGCCCCCTTAATGTCCAGCTTAGACCAGTCCAGGACATTGAAGAAAATGCTGAGGGTTTTAAACAACTAAGGAAAAGAGGCTGAGACAGAAACATGAAACCAGATCATCCAGCCTGTAAAATCTTAGAGCCTGTTGTCTTTAGTTCAGGACCTATCCCATCCTAGCCCTGCAACTGCAAGCTTGTGGTGGGCGCCATCTTGGTACTCACCATCCCAGAGCACATTTCAAAACATTTCAGCAACTAAGAGAGGAGACCCCAGAGAGCAAAAACAGGAGAGATACGATGTTACACCAGTGTTCTGGTTTCTCCTATGAGGCCCCTCTTCGGGACTGAAACTCACCTCCTTCAGAGGACAGGCTGCTCCTAACTGACAGGGTGAGGCCTAAACAGACCAGCCACATATGAATATGCTCCAATAATGTTCACACAAGCATTACTGGGAAAGAACAGTAGAAAGATCATTCACCAAAAAAAAAAAAAATAGGGGAACCATGAGATGAGGGAAGATGCGGGCTGTTAGTACTGCCCATCTCCTGCGTATGCCCAAAGAAGAAAGGCTAGCTTTAAGGGAATGCCCTGGGCCATTATGACCAATTCTTTGGATATGCCATTCTGTAAATAATAATGCTAATCATCAGCTTGGAAAAGTAAACTTTTAACTTCAAGTAAAAGTAGAAAATCTGGAGAAGGGCTCTCAGTAGCTCTCCCAGTTAGTGATGTTGGTTGATAAAAATACATTCTACCCTACTTACCACTTCCCTAGCCATCATCACACAATCTGAAAAAATTGAGTAATACTGACTTTCAGATATACCCCTGGACACAGCTAAAATTAGCTCTAGAAAAGAAATCCTCTGAGGTAAGTGACTCCCTGGGTCCATTTGGGCATGCAACATTGACCTCCTCAGGGATAGGACTTCAATAGTCAAGGAGAGATGAGAGAAATCAGTAAGGTGCAAAAGTCATCCTCTATCTCATTCTATATCCTTCTCCCAACAATCCTGAAGTTGCTCTCTCCAGAGTAATTCAGTGGAGGGAGCTGTGGTAGCTCAACACTACAAGTTTTCAGAGGCTTTATAGCATCTCTTATCAAACCGATGTGTGGGTACCATGGTGCTTCCATAAAACAAGTGTCCTAAGATACTTCTGATGTTCTCCACAGTGAGGATGTATATGTATTTCTACAAAAATTTTTATATGAAATAATTTCCCTTTTAAAAACAAACAAACAAACAAAAGGTCATTACCATTAACTCTTTCTTTCTGGTTTACATAGAAAATACTGGTAGGAGATATTACCTGGTCTCCCACAATATGCATGCATGCATGCTAAGTTGCTTCAGTTGTGTCCAACTCTTTGCAACCCTAGGGATTGAAGCCCACCAATTTTCCTGTGTCCATGGGATTCTCCAGTCAAGAATACTGCAGTGGGCTGCCACGCTCTGCTCCAGAGGATCTTCCTGCCCCAGGGATTGAACCTGCATCTCCTATAGCTCCTGCATTGCAGGTAGATTCTTAACCACTGAGCTACCAGGGAAGCCCCTCCCAAAATATAAAGTCAGCTAAATATTAATCGGTGGTGCTAGTGGTAAAGAACTCACCTGCCAATGCAGGAGACGAGGGTTTGATCCCTGGGTCAAGAAGACCCCCTGGAGGAAGAAATGGCAACACACTCAGTTTTCTTGCCTAGAAAAATTCCATGGACAGAGGAGCCTGGGGGTTACAGTCCATGGGGCTGCAAAGAGTGGAAATGACTGAGCGCCTGAGCACACACACAAATATTAAGAAGATCTTAAAGGGAATAATAAAGCCAAATCACACCATATAAGGAGCATGCCATTATAATATTAATAAAAAACCAACAAGAACAGAGCCCGGTGGATTCTGGAAGGCAGCAAAGGAGATCATGACTTGTACTGTTTTCATTCTGTTCTGCAGCTTTCCAGTCAAAACATCTGAAGTCATTCTGCAAATCTAACATAGAAAGGGCCTCTTCTCCTTGATGTGGATCTGGGCAAAATTCACGATCTAAATGCCAGACAGAATAACTATATTAACAACTCAGTTTCTAAGCCGCAGGAAAGGAAGAAGTTCTCTGATCTTGACCAATTCCACAAGTGGAATCTGTATCCTCCAGCTACACATGGACACCCAAATGGCCTTGGCCGCTCTCTTTTGAACGCAAAGTGGAAAATGTCGGACAGATAAACTTCATTGAAAATAGAAACTTCTTTTGTGGCTTTTCACTTAAGGCAAGTGAGTTCAGTTTTATTGGTATTATCAGTAGTTGGTATATACTTTTGAATATGAATGTTTGCATCATCATTTCAGAATATTATGAAAATGATGGAGCTCCATGTTGTTATAAAAAATTGATTAATGAAGTACTCTGGAAAGTATATATATATATATATATATATATATATACACACCAATAATATATAAATATATATATATACATATATACACCAATAAATGTAAGTGTTTTTTACAGTAAACATCTTACATATTAGAATACTGTTTTATTATTATAATCATGCATGGGTGAAACTTAAGAGCAATACTAGTTTCCCTGGGTATGGATTCAAATTTAAGTGAACACTAATTAATAAAATATAATCTAACAATGTCTCCAAGGGAAACTTAAATATATTTTTTCCCAGGCCTAGGTTCAAAAGTAGTTGGAACATTCTGGAAGGGGATGTAGCCTACTGATTATTAACAATACTTACTCCCTTCAGATCTGTCTTCCAACTACCAACTAGCTAAACTTCTTCTCAGGTTGTGAAAACTGGGGAGAGTACACAGTCTCAGGAAATATATTTGTAAGCTGTGTGTATTGGGGGTGGGAGAAGAAAGATGACTGTTTATCTCAAATAGTTAAAGCAGTGTGAGAAAACAAAAACTTTGTTTGCAACTAGGTAACTCTTAAGTATTTTCAAAGGGCTGAGTCAAACCATCACCACTCAGACAACACTTCCTGATTCTTCCCTGCCAAAATTCCACATCACTTGGTACCTTTTAAATTCTCATTTTTATCCATAGCCCACCCTGTCTGGACACAGTTACCATATAAGGGGGTAGCAGCGTGGGCATAGGCCACAGAAACTAGTATCTACACCTTCCTGTATGTAAAAAAAGATGAAAAAGAAAGAAAGCCGTGTCATTTTGTATGAAAAGTGTGCAGGGCCCTTCTTTCTATTTGCATGGTGCAATTTTGGCGTTCAAAGAAAGCTGATGGTCAACAACCGTGGAGGACCCGAGCTCCATTGCGATGGAAAAGTGCTCATGCCGCGCTTCCAATTCAGCTCCTGGCTGTCAGGAGCGTGCAGTGCAATGGGCAACCAAGGGGTCCTGAAAGGACACACCCTTCTCAGGAGAGAAGCTGTTCACAGAGATATTGCACTCATCTGGCCACCTCTGCTTTGGGCTGTGGGCTGCCTCCCATGAGTAACAGGGATGGAGGGTGGGGAGGGAGTGTGGGCTTCCGAACTCGACCATGAATACAGTTGGTGTTGGCAGGGTGAAGGCATATCAGAGTGAAGGAATGGGTCCCTGACCGCAAGGTGTGTGTGCCACACGCTGCTTCTGCTGGGTTCCAGTTCCCTAAATCTTTACACTTCATTTTTAAAAGACATTCTCCATGCCCAGTACCTCTGAACAGTCACATCTCAGATGAAAAAAGCCAGACTGTGATCATAGTGATTGTCTTGTCTGACCATCAAAATCTCATGTTTTTATTACATCATAATTCCAGGGACTTTACAGAGCTCCAGTAATAGGAAAGTGAGGCTGGACCTGTCCAATACTGGTCATTTCCATTAGATTAAAAAAACTCAGGTCCCAGCTCCACCCCAGGCCTACACTTAGCTTTGAGCAATTTCATTTGCCTCCCTGAGTCTCGGTTTTCACCTCAGCAGAAATGCATGGACTACACTAAATTGTATCCAGCTCTCCTTCCGGCTCTGAAATTCTATGACCTATAATTATTATATGGGTGGTATATTTCAATACTTAGCAGAAATTAGAACTGTCAAGAAAAAAGCCTCTTTTTAAAACATTTCTAAAACTTGGAACTCTGATTTTTATAATAATCTTAAAGACTTACAACCTGCCAGCACTCCCAAATTTATGCCTTTGTCAACCAAGGATGGAAGAATTGGAAGAAGTCTGGTTTTAGCAAATCTCAGTTTACTTTTTTTTTGGCCCAGGAGGATTTTATTTTGCTTAATCTTTCCTACCGATGTTAATTTTGAGGAAAACATGGTCTAACTGTTTCTGAGTCATTTTGAAATTCAACAAAATACAATTTAGTTCCAGTTATTTGCTGTCTAATCCCAAACACTATAAGCTCATTTATCTTCCCATGAGGCGTTCCTTTAGCAGTGACTAGATCTCAATGCTGAAAAGCCCAAATTTGGATTTAGAGATGGAACCCAAGGAGTTTGAAAAGACTCTGAATGTGCCCAAACTTTCTCTTGACAGGCCTTGATCAGGAAGGCAACAGTTGTCATGGCCTAACTACGAATCTCACTTTAAAAACATTTGGCCTAGTTTGCCTTTCTTTTTCACAGATGCTCTCATCCTGGATCTTTATCAGGACACAGGGATTTTCTTGGAACCTCCAGGCCACCCTACTGTCACTTCTTGGCTTTCTTGAAATAACACTTAGTGGGCAGCACTAGAAGAAGCATGTAGCAAATGTGTTCATTCTAAATCCCTACAGACAGAAGGTGTTGACCAACCTTTTCCAGAGTAGGAATATTATCTGTCTGGTTGCCCCAAGACATCCAGTGCCAAGTCTAGAGCCTGGTACACAAGATATTTGTGTGCACAAATACACAAAAATATCTGTGGATGAACACACTTTACCATGAGATGATACACACTAAAATGAATGAATAAGATATGAACAGAATAAAAATAATCTCAAACTTTCCAGATTGGGCATTAGCAATTTTCCCCCAAACTATTATTTTCTGGAAAAGTAGGTGATCTGTATTCTGTAGTTGTTCCTTTTATAAAATTTGAATGAGATCAGAGGATTTCAAGAGTGATAAACTGTTATGGCTTGTTTAACCAAAAGAAATGGATAGCCATGGGATGTGATAGCACTTACTGTTACTTTGTCAACAATAAATTACTTCTAGAACTGAATTAGCCAGGAACTGGTGAAAAACAGTCATTTTGATTTTAGCTAAAACTAGTTATTTGGACTATTTTTCTCCATTGAATTGAATTTTAGCAGTGTTTTCACATAATGTGAGGATTTCTTCTTTTGTTCCCCACCTCAGTCAATAGTTTCTGCCTTCAGTTAGCACTCATTTACTCAGCAGATAAATGAGAGTCTTGTCTGTGCCAGTCTCTGGGGAAACAGCATAGAGCAATGCAGAGATAGTCCTGCCCTCATGGAACATATATTTGAACAGGAAGAGGTGAATAATAAATAATTATGGACTTCCCTGGGGGTGCGGTCGATAGGAATCCACATGCCAGTGCAGGGCACAGGGGTTCAATCCCTGGTCTGGAAGGACTGCACATGCCGCGGAACAGCTGAGCTGGTGCAGAATGATTACTGAGCTCAAATGCTGCAACTACTGAAACTGGCTCACCTAGAACCTGTGCCCCGAGCAAGAGAAGCCGTCTCAGCGAGCAGCCCGTGCCTGGCAACTGGATGCCGTGACAACTAGGGAAAGCCCACAAGCCAACAGAGACCAAACGCACCAAAACTAAATCTACAATAAACAAATAAAATGTTAAGCTACATAAATAATCACACATATAAGATAATGCTGGAGAGGAAGAGCCGAAGGAAACTGGGGTAAGGGAGGCTGGGGTGGTGGACAGAGACCAAGCCTGAGGCAGAAAGAAGTTTCAGGCAACAAAGGACTGAAAAATAAGGCCAGCGTGGGAGATGGAGGTGGTACAAGTTGAGAGTAAGCGGGGCTGGGCCTTGCTGGGTCTTGCAGGCCACGCCAAGGAACTGACTACAGGATTTGAACCTGCAGGGACACTACCATGATTTGTTTCTAAAAGGTTCCTCGGGCTTCACAAAGGATGGATTATAGGAGGGTGTGAGCTGCTGCAGCCCAGGTGTGGTATGAGAGGTCACAAATTCAGGAGGCACTGGGAACAATACAAGGAAGTAAGAGATAGATCTCATTGTCAAAGGCAATAGGGCTTGCTGGCTGATTGACTGTGGGGAGAGAGAAAGAGCTGGAGTGATGCCTTATTGAAATTAATGAGATCTACTAATTAGGATAGCATTTTACCATAAACAAATTATTAAGCACTTTCCCTGCCAGTATCACTGTCCTGCCTTTTAGGCTTAAAGATCATTAAAAAGGCGTCTGACAGGAGTCAGGGGACCTCCAATACACTTTATAACCATGGGGAAGAGAATTGCAGAAGTCAAGCTATAATAATATGTCACATTTATAAAGCACATTGCTGCTTTCATATCCATGGTCTCCCTCACACTCTTTATTTTCCTTCAATTTATATGACATTTCCATAGAATGGGGTGAATTAGTAAGCTGATGTATTCATATAACAAAAACCGGATTCTGATGAAGAGTTTGTTGACTATCTACTGCTTATTATAAGTTTTGTTTTTCTAAAATCTTGCTTATGACAGGAACCCCTTTACTAACAGAAATTGTTTTCAGCAATTTAAAAGAAATATGTTTTCATTATCTTCTGTTTCAGCACTATCTGTAGATCGCCCTGACCAGACTTAATGAAAATAAGATTCAATTGGAGTTTTAAGAATTTCAGCATCATGAAAGTTTTGAAATGATTACGCTCTTCTCCAAATGAAAAGGAAAGTCGGATTGTTATGCATGAATTAATTAGGGCCATAACCTCCCAGGCCTGCACAGAGATCAAAGCAAGCTTCTGCCCCAAAGCAGGCTGAGAGAGGGAGCTGTATGCAAACAAGGGCTGTGATCTTTCCAAGTAAGCGGTTGTGATGCTGTGACAGCCAGAGAGAGCACTAAACATCCCGCGCTGGAGTCTCAGACAAAGGGCCCAGAAAAGGACCAAGCCAGGTACGCAGCCCACCTATGGCGTGCTCCTGGGAGAAGGGGATGTGGCTGGGGCTCATAAAGAGCACAATGGCTGCAGGGAAGTGCAGACCCTCAGAATATGCCTCAGATTAAGGTGGTAGGACAGTGGCTTTGAGGACCACTGGCTAGGATTAGAGATCTGATTCCATGACGAGAACTCAGCCTCCTCCATGAGATGAAGATAATACGCCCCTTGCAAGGTCAGGGGCTTCCCTGCTGGCTCAGATGGTAAACAGTCTGCCTGCATTGCAGGAGGCCCGGGTTTAATCCCTGGGTCGGAAAGACTACCCTGAGAAGGAAATAGCTACCCACTCCAGTACTCTTGCTTGGAGCATTCTGAGGACAGAGGATCCTGTGGGCTACGGTCCATGGGGTCACAAAGGGTCAGATATGACTAAGGGACTAACACTTTCACTTCACTTCACAGGGTTAATGGAAGGATCAAAACCCAGTTGTAAAAGGGGTAGACTAATGATTGTTGAGAACGTGATTAAGCTTATCAAAGGCAATCTTCATTAGGCATGAAAAATAAGCTGAAGATTATTGATAAATGTTCTCACTGGTCACTCTGCAAGTCAATTCAATGAGCATTAACTAAAGGATAGTTCTAGACACAGGGAAGATGAAAATATATATTATTTTTACCTTCACATTTCTATCTCTTGAAGTATATGTCTGGCTATAATTCAAGATAGACTGTGATAACTATGTATTAGAAACACAAGTAAGCACCTATGAGAGCACAGAGTCTGAAGGGAACCGTCATTCCAGCTGAGGATTTAAGAAGGCCTTATGGTTACTCCTTGGAAGGAAAGTTATGACCAACCTAGATAGCATATTAAAAAGCAGAGACATTACTTTGCCAACAAAGGTTAGTCTGGTCAAGGCTATGGTTTTTCCAGTGGTCATGTATGGATGTGAGAGTTGGACTGTGAAGAAAGCTGAGTGCCGAAAAATTGATGCTTTTGAACTGTGGTGCTGGCAAAGACTCTTGAGAGTCCCCTGAACTGCAAGGAGATCCAACCAGCCCATCCTCAAGGAGATCAGTCCTAGGTGTTCACTGGAAGGACTGATGCTGAAGCTGAAACTCCAGTACTTTGGCCACCTCATGCAAAGAGTTGACTCATTGGAAAAGACCCTGATGATGGGAGGGATTGGGGGTAGGAGGAGAAGGGGATGACAGAGGATGAGATGGCTGGATGGCATCACTGACTCGATGGACAGGGGTTTGAGTAAACTCCAGGAGTTGGTGATGGACAGGGAGGCCTGGCGTGCTGCAATTCATGGGGTCGCAAAGAGTCGGACACGACTGAGCGACTGAACTGAACTATGGAGGAAGTGGCAGTAAATAGTAAGAAGGTGAGACAAGAGACCATAGCAAAGACTCAAAGAAAATGTGAAACTCTCTTTGAGGAGGAAAGTTTAAGTCAGAAGGAGTTAGGTGGAACAGATGGGCTTGAATTTAGCTAAAAATCTAGTTAAGAATTAGGACTACAGCTCTCTCAACAAATCTTTCCAAGATACACTGTATCTTTCAGTAGAAATGCAAGGGGAAGAGTTTAGACTGAAAACAAATGCGGCTCTTTGACTTATGCAAAGGCAGCAAACCACTGTTGGGTTCCCAGTGATCGTTCCAGGGAATCCAGGTGCCGCCTGGGATCACCCTGAGCCAACACTCTTGCTGGAGCTGAATGAGGGCGGAGGTTAGCTCTACTGTCTATTTCTCAAGAGGAGGGGAGTGGTGTTGGCTCTATCTCAAGGGGGACTTCCATAGACCAAAAACCATTCCCGTCTCATCACCCCTGGCTTACTTTAGACATTATGCTAAATTAAATAAGAATGTTTTGTGCTCAAAATTCTCAGGTCATTTTAAAAGAGCAAATACCCCAAAGGTCACCCATTCCACCTGCTCTCTCTTATGGGTGACAAACACAGAAAGAGACAAAGTGGAGGGGGGGGGAGCCTGGGAGGGAGAGAAGCCCAGAAATAAGAACAGCACTTGGTAATGAAAAGATAAAGAGAACAAGAAGAAGCCAAGCTCAAGATACAAGTAAGAGAGAAGAAAAAAAAAAAGGAAATAGAGGGAAGGAGAGAAAGTCAAAGGGAATAGGCATCTAGGTATCCAAAGTATCATGTAAACTGTGTGTGCGTGCTAAGTTGCTTCAGTCGTGTCCAACTCTTTGAGACCCCATGAACTGTAGCCCACCAAGTTAGGGTTAGGGTTGCTCCTGCTGCTGCGGCTAAGTCACTGGTTAGGCTAACCCGCCTGGCTTCTTTGTCCATGGGATTCTCCAGGCAGAAGACTGCAGTGGGTTGCCTTGCCCTCCTCCTCTAGGGGATCTTCCCAACCCAGGGATCCGACGCAGGTCTCCTGTGTCCCATACATTGCAGGCAGATTCTTCACCACTGAGTCACAGGGGAAGCCCCAGAGCAAGCAAAGAAGGGAGAGAAAGGAATTTACTGCTATTGAGCCTTTGCATTTCGCTCTGGAGTCTCCATAGGAAGTAGCAATGGAAAAAAAGATGTGAAAATGATTGTGGACTCTAGGACACACGAGAAATCCAGAGCCTCCGCTCAGTACTCTGCAGATCGCCTGGCCTTTGTCACCATCCTTAGTCAGCCAGGCAGCAGCCTGTCTCAAAGCCCCTGGCCTGACTTCTGGATCAATATCTTATCCCTCAGTTCCAAGCTTCAACATTTGGACTCAGTCTCCATGTGCCTGAACCCACAGAGTGGCCGAGTATAGTCAGCTCTCCAACCTCCACTGGATTGGAAAGAGATTTCCCACAAAGCCAGGAGAGCTCTAGCCTCCCAGATCGATGATGCACCAAAAAGAGGGTGAGGAGCATCTGCCGCATGAGCTGGTGCTGCCGCGGTACCGCTGTCCCCATCATTTCCGCCTCCTCTCCCCCAGTGGGATCCAAGCTCTGAACTTGAGAAAAGGGACATGGAGCCCATTCCAACACTTTCAGAAGGACCCCAGCAGCCAGGCTTTTCTGGGGCTTTCTGGAAATTGGCAGCAATTGCCCCAGAGAGTCCTGATTAACTGTAATAAGCCCTTTGCTCTGGCATCCTCAACACGGCAGACACCCAGGTGCTCTCTCAAGAACCACTTTTTCTTCATTACTTCCTGTGGTCTAGACAAGCTGCAATGTGATATTTAATATCCTTTCTCTTATTCCCTCACTTCTTGATGTATAATTTTTTTTAATTGTGGTAAAATATATGTAACATGAAAGTTACCAATTTAACCATTTTAAAGTGTACAATTCAGTAGCACTAAACATGCTCACCATGCACCATAGAGGTGCAACCATCACCTCTATCAAGTTCCAGACTTTTTTCACCCCAACAGGGAACCTGCACCCACTAAGCAGTCATTCCTGATTCCTTCCTGCCACCATCCCTGGCCATACTAATCTGCTCTCTTTTCCTATAGATTTGCCTATTCTGAAACTTATTATTACTTCATAAATTCTGAAGAAAGCTCTGGATTCTCTCTCTAGGAAAAAAAAAATTACCTATAAAAGTTTGCATGCATTTAGGGGAGGGTTGTGCTTTCTTCTTGCTCCCGACTCCATCCATGAACCCTAAAGAATCCGTCAACCCCAGATTTTGACTCCCTAGTCTATTGCCACTTTCTAAAAATAGGTTTTCTTCAGACGTGAAGAATAGCATTGGAAAATGCCCAGGATGGCTGCACAAATAAGAGGCATTTCTCAGCTAGGAGGAGCCAAACATTATCAGCCTCTTTTATGTTTCAACCAATTTGTAAGCCTGCTTCAACCAAAACTCATATCAAAAAGCAACACATCACTGGGACTCAAAAAGATGGCAAATTCTCTTTCTGTGACTCTCAGAAGAAATCAAAAAGTACTGCTGCAAAAATGATAAAGTTAGGAGTGTTTCCTGAACTGGATAAAGAAAAAAAATGTGTGTGGATGTAAACACAGTCTATAAGCCAGATTCGGGGTCTTTTTTAATTATATCTGCTTCTGACTAATCGTACTCACTTTCTACTGGAAAACACGTAATACTTCATAACACTTCAGAACAAGAATTTGCTTTCAACATGAAGGTGTTGCTGTCACTGCCTATTTTTTCCTTGCTTTGTGATTACAAGTGCTGATCACAGCTCAGATAGTTGTAAAAAATAAACCTGCTATCATAGCTTGCATGTAATTAGTTCTAAATGTGTGGCCTATTTACAATAGCAGGCTGTACATTAGGCACCACAAACACTTAAAATGCCAGATACTGCCACACTTTTATGACAGTCATTAACTGAGTCACAGCAGCAAATATTTAATGTGACAGTTATATTAACATACAGCTCCGCTGATAAAGAAGCATGTCTTACAATTTGCAGTGTGTGATGCAAGGCTGAATTGTACACTCTGACAATGATGGTCTTCTACTTGGTCCAGAAAGTCTTGAGGACACATGGAGTTACTGAATCCTCTCCCATGTTGGCAAGCAAAGGAGAAACATTTTCATTCCAACACTGACTGAACGTGACCTACTTCTGAATAATATACCTTCCATCAAGGTGCACTTGTCACATACCTCTGGGCCTCTGATTGATCTAAATTATAGGACACTTCCTTCAGAACAACTGCAGTTTGAACAACAGAAACACCCTTTTATTTCATGACTTATTTCAAAATGAAATGCCAGGACCAGAGTTATAGGTTGGTGGGAGTAAACTCAACTACACATAAGATTTGAAATATATTCCCTGTACTCATGGAAATACCAAAGATCAGCTCATCACTTCTTCAGCCTTTCTACTTCCAATTCCAGAAATGAAGACTTGATACCCAAGTATTCAAATGTCTAACTTCTAAAGATGTCCCTACAGTTGGATCCAAATGTCTGCTTTTTTTCCCCTCTGGTATTCAAGAAAACTATTATTTCCAGAAGAATTGGTATTATAAAGCTATAATTACCAAGAATATCTGTGTTTAGACATATTTTGTGTGACTCTGGAAATACCATGCTAAGCTTAACTGCTCTCTCTGGTACCACTTCTTGATGGTTTCCACCTATGGTGAACATTTTCTGGTAGTAACTGCCAGTGATGGACATCAGTGTGGTCCACTTGAGGTGCAGGCATTGACACTACTTGGTAGAATCAGCCAATGATAGTATGTGTGAAGTGACCCATTTGAATGTTGAGGGAACATGTCATAAATCAAGCCTGGATGAAACAAACTTTATCCCTTTCTACATTATAGTGGAAACGTGTATGTCTTTTCAACAGTATGGAAATGTACCACCTCCAGCTCTTTAGCAACATTTCTCTTATATCCGTTTATAGTAGGAGTTGCAAATTCAGAGGCCTACTGAGATCAGACAGTTGAGTGCAAGGGGCTAGATGAAATACATTATGGAGTGGTGGGGACTGTGGAAAAGTAACAGTGAAACAACAGTCTACAATGGGCAGTTTTGCACAGCTGAAGGAGATGTTGCCATGCAGGACAGCAAGCCCAGAGTTGTAGATACTCTAATTGTTTAAAAGGCAAAGTGTCCAGAATTTCATGTGAAATAGTCCATATCTAAAATTTTGACGACAAATTTATTTTTACTTGTGTCTGTGGACACAGTTGAGTCCACTGCGCATCAGTGTGCAAATGCAATGTATGGTGCTTAAAAAACAGATAACGTGGTGCTTTCCTGGTGGTACAGCGGTAAAGAATCCACCTACCAATGCAGCGGACGTGAGCGTGATCCCTGGTCAAGGAATTAAGATCCTATACGCCGCAGGGTAACAAAGCTCACGTGGTACAACAAAGACATGGTACAACCAAAAATAAAATAAAGAAGAAACAAGTAACCTGATACTATTCAGGGAGCCTGGGCTATTGCCTCAAAGTCCTAGTGAGCCGTGCCACCACCAAAAGACTGACTTGCTGCCACCTTAATTACTGTTAATAGGTCTTAGTTCTGGTGGTAAGAATCATTCTAAGTCTGAAATTATTTTCAAGAGGCTGTAATTTAGGTTCAAGGATCAGAAATCTTTGACCATGCTTTATAGGCCAATAATACTAAAAACAACAGCTAATATTTATTGAACACCATTACAAATGCCTTATATGTATTGACCAAAATCAGTTACAACAATCACTTCTACAGGTTTTACTTTATGCCAGGCCATGTTATGCATCTCTCTCTGTATCTCTCTGCCTCTGTCTCTCTCTGTCTCTCTCTCTCTCTCTCTCTCTCTCTATATATATATATATATATATATACATATATATATAATATGTATTAAATTATAATATATATTTTAATCCTCAGAACAACCCCATGAGATAGATACTACTAATTATTATGTCTCCCCTCCTCAACTTTGTAAGGAAATCGAGGCACAAAGAGATGTGCCCAGGATGATGCAGTTTAAAAGTGTGAAGCCCAGATTCAAACCCAGTCATTCTCATTCCAGTGCCACATTCTCACCACTCTGCCATCCTGCCACTTACCCAGGGGCACTCAATAACCAAGAGTAAGCAAACAAAAGACCTGCAGCTGAGACCATGGCCTCCATTCAGTTATAAGTCCTCTAATATGGACATACATGCATGAAGACATAAGTAAGTGTTAGGAAACAAAAGAAATAATTCATTGCCAACTGATGCTATCAGGATGTTTATTGAGGACTCTCCATGTACAGATATTCAGCTACATAATATCTCATTTAATCTTCACCAAAAATCCAGAAGTATATTTTCCTCCTATTCTGCACCTGGGGAAATGAAAGATCTCTGGTTTTGGTGTGTCTGGTCAAGGATGTCCATTAAGGAAAACCACTGAGAAGACTCCTGAGATTATTTTGCCTGGAAACACATCACTCTACTTAGAACAAGCAATCTTTTCTGACCATGTCAGTATTTGGCTTTGAACCTGTTAATTCCCATCGGGGAAGGATTGGAGTGGATGCAGAAAAGGATATATCAGAATCACCCAGGGGAGTGTTCTCAAGACACACTTGACCCCACTTCCTCTGGGAAGGTAGGTCAGTACAGAAGGAAAAACAACAGAATCCCCTCCCTCCCCATGCAGTCCAAAGAGAGCATGTCTCCAATAAGAAAGGTGCTGCATGCTTTTGTCCAGGTGACATTTTTTGAAAGTTCAAATAGAAGATTGTTTCCACTTCATCTGCCCTAAGGGTGTGCTCCAGTCCAGCAATTTGGTCCATTGGGACATCTCATCTCATGCTTCCCACTTCCATAATGACATCCTAGTTTTCCTAATCCAGCCACATCCCTATACACTTAAAATACTCATCCTCCCATGGTGTTTACACATTTCAAATATTTGTAGCCCATTAAAAAGATATCAAGCACATAGAGAAATAGAGGTTCACATTTGGAAAACATAAATCTGAGGCCCTGGGGATTACAGGCTCTCTTTTCACATTTTTTTAAAGATGCGAAAGGTTTCCTTTGATATTAAACAGAACTCTCAACCTAGCAAGCTGCGCATTTTTCGTAGGATCTCCCTCCCAAAGAGGTTTACCAGCCCTCAGGGAACTTTTTAGATTAAATGCTACGTCTTATCCCCCTCTCTTTGCCTTACATAAGATGGCACTGGTTCTGCTCATTCCTGCTCTCTGTTCCCATAAGGTGCCAGGGCCTTATTCCTCCAGTACCAGAGGGACTGAGTGCCTTCCTGGTACCTCTTCTGTGGTTCTGCACCTCTGCCTTCCATAGGACTGAATGCAGAGGCACTTCAAAGTGTATGAGCAAAACTCACCGGAGCACAGAACATCCATGTGATCTGTGGGATGGGGGAAGGGGGAGGGGGTCTCACCATGCCTTTGAGTCCATCCAGGCCCAGGCTTTCCATTTGGGAACCTGGAAGGTGGGCATCGGTAGCTGAGAAACCATTTACCACAGAGGTCCAGCAATTCTTTCGTAGAGAATTGTTGAATGGATGCACTTGTTGGGAATTCATGAAATCAGCCTCAAACAAAGTATGAAGATCTTTCTTTTTCCACCCATAATCACTCCTCCACTAAAATGGGGAGTAAAATCTCTCACTCCCCTCCGTCTTCCAACTCTCCACCCCCTGACATGGCCATCTCTGCTCCTGCTCCAGGGCTGTTGAGCTGTTGACAGGAGGACATATACGGCCCAACCGTCAAACATGGTGTCCTAAAAGGGTAAGATTTTAATCTCACCAGGCTGCGCACCCCACAGTTCTGCACCAGGCCTGTTTTGAAACATACCTCACTTGCTTTTCAGTTGATGAACTCCCCCTCATTCTCCACAGAGAAAGAGAGAAGTCATTAGACCAGGATGCCTGCATTTCCTTCTACCTATGCCCAAACATCACCATCCCTGCCATTGTTATCATTTCCATCACCACAACCACCATTTAATTCCCCAAAACCATCAAGAGTATGACACTCTCCCTACCAATGCCTGCAAGACAACAACATCCTTCTCCTACTAGCTCTGATACCTAGCTTCACACGGATATGTACTCTTTACCCTGCGCTTTAAAAATGTGCGCAGTTCTGTCTCTTTCTCTTCACTTTACAGCATTTATTTCATAGATGCTTTGAAAAATAAACAAAACTACATCCCCTGTTGTACAGCGGGCTCCAACCCTCTGTGGTCTTTACCTTTGCAAGCTTCCTGCCTCATCCCTCTGCCTTCAGCCTTACCCCTTAAAGAATTCAGACTCTGTGTGGCCAACATAGGGACCTCATGACAGCAAACCTGATCACGCCCAAACCCTGAGGAAAATCCTTCAATACCACCTACATGAGTTTATGGTTGCTGCTTTAACAAGTGAACACAAATTACTTGGCATAAACGATACTAATCTTACAGTTATAGGTTAGAAATCTAACACAAGTCTCACTGGGCTAAAATCAAGAGATCAGCAAGGTTGTATTCCTTTATGGAGGTTCTAGGGAAGAAACCCTCAGTGGAGGTCAGACCCCAGGGCAGACAAACATAACTGCCCTGACTGTGGGGAGAGTCCTTCTAGAAGGGACTCCTTGGCTCAACATGGGGATGGTACCTAGCTATCTTCAGATGTTTCTTTCTGCCTGCCCACTCTGGCCCTAAGGTAACCTACCTTTCTCAGCATTCTATCCCTAAACTGCAGCTTATAACTGAACCCCTGGGAGAGCAGCATCATGGACCATCTGATAACACCCACCCTCTTCTTCCTGGCATGGGGTCGCAGTCTGGTCCCACTGCCCCAAAACAGCCAGTACCAGGGTAGGGGCCAAATAAAATATGTCTCAAGGGTCAATGATGGTTAACAAAGCTATTTCCTTTTTCCACCTTCTAGAAGTCATCTGCATTCCTTGGCTTTCAGTGACAGCAGGTTGAGTCCTTCTCCATCTCACTCTGATGTCTTCTGCTTCTGCTCTCTGCCACTTTCCAGGAGCCTTAGGATCTCATCAGGCGCACTTGGACAATCCAAGGGAATCTCCTCATTTTACAGTTAGCTGATTAGTAACCTCAATTCCCTCTGAAGCATTAATTCTTCTGTGCCATACATAGCACAGGTACTGGAATTAGGATATGGACATGTTTGGGTGGTGATTATTCTGCCTCCCAGACCACTTCACCAACCTCAGAAATAAAGTTCAAATGCTTTGCCCTAGTACTATGTACAGTGGCCAAGGGAACAAACTCTAAGGGGGTGCTTCCTGGCTTCATTTACATCTTTAACTCTGACTCTTATTAGCCATGTGATCTTTGAACAAGGTAACACATCCATGTCTTATCTGTGAAATGGGGATGACAACATGCTAAGGAATATATTTAATATACTTAACACATGTATTCAACAGCCTCTCTGCTGATTCACACATTTTTCATGCCTTGCTAAGTGAATGAGAAAAACAAAAACAAAACAAACAAACAAAGAAACAAAACCAAACATAAGCTCTGTGTTTAGTTGGCCAGGATTCAAATGAGTCATTTACCCCTTAAAAGCCTGAGTTCTGACTTTACCTCATCAGCTTTGGTTTTACCATGTGGCCGATAATACTAATACAAATTGCACAAGGTTGTTTGAAAAAGTAAATGCAATGATTCAGGTGAATGATCTAGCAATAAATAAACATTAGACCTTATTATGGAAAAGAAACACAGGAGAAACAGCACTCCTGAGTGAGACAAAGTAAGTTTTCAGTCTCTGCAGGAGAATGACATCCACCGGAAAACAAGGGTCAGCATTTTCCTGCCTCCTCTTCTCAGGGAGCTCACCTCCCTGGACCCAGAGAAGCAGGCAGATTTACAGCAAAAGTGGCCCTCCTCCCCTTATCCAGGTCAGGTCCGCTAATGAAAAGACACTAAATTTGTATTTTAAAAGTAGAGTTTTCTCTCTAAAACCATGTCAGGCCGCAATCATTAAGAAACTTAGGGATCAGAGCAAGATCTATCAAAGACTCTGGACTGCGCTCTAAGTTATGTGACCGCATGTTTACGCTACTATTACTCCCTGGAATTAGTTTCCTACCAGGTAGAAAAATGGGGGTGCGAATGTGAATGAATTCATCCTTTTCTGTTTATTGCTTCACCAGAAACGGGCACTGGGCAGCCTGCTTCGGGGGCTCCATAAGTCGCATTTTGTGGTTTCAGCCTGTCAGGGAGGTCAGTCACTGATGACTCAGATATGCTGGCCTGAAGGTATTTATGTGATCTCCCGAGTCGGCAGAAAGCCTGCCCTCAGAACAAGGCAAATATACCCCGGCTCTTGATGGCTTCAAGCTCTGCAGTGGGGGGCTGACCTGACAGCTGCTTGTCCTGAGGGAGAAATAAAGGAAACTGGTGAAACACATGCTATTTCCATGAATTCCCACTCATCTGCTGTTAGAAAATTCAGCGGAGACCCTGACAATAAAGGTTAGACTTGTCGTGTCACAATAGAAAGGAAAGGAACTTAAACTTGCATTCAGCATACCAAGCAGGCTGTACTTCACAAGATCTGTAACTAGCTGCACCATCTAAGATGCACCACAGAAAACTATCAATGGGTATTTGTCTGAATTCATATTTATGGCATATGTTTGACATGAGGTTTTCATTTAGATGGCAATCCAGATACCGCTTTGCATAAAGTTCTGGCTTTTTGAGCTGTCCATATCAATTGTCTTTTACCAAATATCGAATTTTCAGATGTTTACAGATGCACCAGAAGAATATTCTCAAATCATTCAAAAGAATGGCATCCAAGAAAAAATCTGAAGCAAATGCTAATGAAAATATTTGGGTTTCTTGTATAAAAATGCTCTAAAATGGAAAAAAAGTCGTTCTACCCAAATTTGCTGCAAAAAAATAATTTGTCTATCTTTGAGAAATGAGTTATACAACTGCCCCTCTCTCCCCCTTCTTAATTTAGGGAAAAGGTCCATATCAAATGCATAGAATTGGAGTTTCATCATTTTTATAACTAGATGTAGTTAGAAAAAAAGCTGTAAAAAAATTCCTAATGCAACGACACAAGTATCTCTGTGAGTCAACTGTTATTTCAGGGATTTATGATAATTCCTCATCTCGAGGAAAAATGAAGCTAATTGAAACAAACTCTGTGCTTTATATTAATGCCATTTGAATGCAGTGTGCACTGCCAGTTACAAAGTGACATGGAAAATGAGGCCGTTTTCAACAACACCATGGTTTCTCAGTTTTATGTATTTTTTAATTTCCTCTATGGAAAATCTGTTCTTCATAAAAGAACTGCTAGGGAAAAATGTGGAAAAAGTTGATTCATTCCATATTTACATTCTTTCTGGTACCTGGAAATGAACCAATTGCAAAAGTATGCCAAAAAGAAGTTAGTTAAGTCATTTAGAAAACTCATCTTCCCCCTGGCAAAAGGACAAACTACCTTGAGAAAGTCCAGCTTTGATAATATAAAACACCTCCCAGTCTAACGAGAGCTGTCCTCCTAACCTTTTACCCAAGCCTCAGTGAGGCCAACCTGAAGAAATGGCTGATTTTCCTTAACACACAACCTACCCCCACAAGCTGCCCACCAACCTGGAGAGTCACTACTATGCAAATCCAAAAATTCCTCATCTGAGATTTGAACAGACTGGGGCACTTAGCCCACAAATGCATCCAACAGCGAAGAAACACCAAGTTTCACCACAAAGCCAAGTTAAGTCCTCCTGACCTGATCTGCTAATGCTATTTACCATTTCACTTTGAAGAGCTGGGCAAAATAAAAGCAAGGTGTCACTCTCACGGAGCAGAGGGCAGCCTGATGCATACCTTGCAGGGCTGCCAGATGCGTTTCCCATTCAGCTTGTCATTAACAGCTTCATTTCATTTCATCTACGATAAAAACAATTTAGAAGCATGGAAATGACATTACAGTTAGGTCACCCTGAACCATCACAGCAGTGAGAAAGCGATTATACAACTGCATCTTTCCTTTTGAAGTCCATAGTTTTTCCTGGGTCACAGAGCAACAGAAGTCATGGCTTTTGATTCATACAGGTGACAGATTTTCTCCCAGAACAAAGCAAACCTTCATAAATTTCATGGAGGCAAAATAACCCCCAACCTAAGAGAAAGGGAAGAAAACCTGGGCTCCAAGATGCTGACCAATCCATGAACATTTTTGCATGACTGCCTTCTAGGAAGGTGGGGAGAGGGGTGGTGTGAGGGTTAATGATAGTGGTCTCATTTCCCACTACTTAATGGAAGACTCCTGCTTCTTGCTCTAGCTAAGACAGTTTCCTTTCGTGTTTTTTCCTCTATCAGCTCTCTTCTCTACCTCCACCCCAGCAGCAATATAAAGCAGAAAGAGAATTGGGCATACTTTCATAAAGTTTAGGTTTCCGAATCTCACGTGTTATTGTTAAATCTCTTTTCTTTACCTTCGATATCCTCACCTACTCATTGGTAATTTTATAGACTAGATAGTCCCTGGGTTCCCCAGTGGCTCAGCTGTAAAGAATCTGCATGCAATGCAGGGGACTCGGAGACCTGCGTTCGATCCCTGAGTCAGGAAGATTCCCTGGAGAAGGAAATGGCAACCCACTCCAGTAATCTTGCCTGGGAAATCCCACGGACAGAGGAGCCTGGTGGCTAGTCCATGGGGTTGCAAAAGAGTTGGACACCGCTGAAGTGACTAAACAACAACAACAGATAGTCCCGAAAGTTCTCTCCAATTCCAAAGAACCCATCGACTCCATTCCTTAATTCATACATCAGCACATCTTAACTGACATCTGCATCTCATATGTGCCACACACAGAACAGCACTGACTTGTCTTTCAACCGTCAGCTCCAATTCTAGCCTTCTCTCATTTTAGCCCCAGTCTCTCACCACGCTCCCAACCAGAAAATATCACCACCCACAAGGCATTTCAATCACATGGCTCTCCCACAGATTCCTCTGGCTTAGTGTACTGAAAGTGAATTTGCCATCTTTCCACCCACACCTGCCCCTCCTGTTTTTCCTGTCTCAGGGGAGAGGGAAACCCCATTTCCTAAGGTGGAAACCCAGGAGTCATGCTTCACTCTTCTCTTTCCCTCCCTTTCTACACTCGGTCACCAAGTACTGCTGATTGCCCTGTATTGCTATTTCTCATCTTCATTCCCTCTGCTTGGTTATCTAATTCAGGCTCTAGCTTCTCTTCCTACATCATAGCAACAGCCACAGGTCTCTTGGCCTTTCCTCCCAGTCCCTCCTGATCCATTCACTACACTGCACCAAGGATCACTTTTCTAACCTTGTTACTCCCTTTGCAAGTCTTCCAGTGACTCTTCATTTCTTAAAGGTCCAAGTTCAAAATCCGGAGCATAGCAAAAAAGACCACTCAGGACCTGCTCTGTGGCCAGCCTCATTTTCCCTCTCTCCTAGCTGTTTGAAAAGTCAGAGTGAGCTGTTGTGCTTTCTTACTGGGAGTGTTTGCATGTGATGCATTCCCTTTCTTGAAAAGTACCTCCCATATCCCTTCAACTCAACTTCTATAAGTAGCTGAAGACCCACTGCAGACACCAGCTTCTCTAGGAAGCCCCCAGTATCCCTATGATGTGTTATCTTAGGGTTATGGTAAGGAACCACAATCTGACAAATTATGCTATAGAATAATTGCCTATTTACTCTATCTCCTGATCAAACTCTGAGAGCCCTGATGATGGGGAATGTATTTTATTCTTTTTATGTACCACCAACATCCATGTGTGTGTGCTCAGTCACTTTAGTCGTGTCCAACTCTGTGCCCGCATGGACTGTAACCTGCCAGTCTCCTCTGTCCATGGGATTCTCCATGAAAGAACACTGGAGTGGGTTCCCATGCCCTCCTCTAGGGGATTTTCCCCACCCAGGGATCAAACCCAGGTCACCTGCATTGCAAATTTCACCTATCACTTTTTTTAAACTAGTGCTTTATTCATATTTTGAGTTTTCAGGAAATTCCCTCACACACTGTGATCTTCAAAAGGATGTAGAGATTTGATAATATAATACAAATATTTAGAAGAAAGTGCTAGTGGTTGATTACAAAAGCACCACTTCTTTAATGATAGGCAAAAAAAATAATGTTCCTGTTACAATATTCATTCACATGGAAGTTTAAAAAGGTTTTACTCATATGACATATTAATTTCAATGCACTATACAAATAACATTATAATAATAGAAGTTGTTTATTATAAAATTAACAAAATTCCATGACATCACAGATTCTTTATGAAAAGAAGCTGGATATGAGCAATTAAATTTAAAAAGAACTCCCTGTGTTAACAAATCCACTGTTGAGTTTTTTCATTTCCTCTTCTCATTTTTATTCATTTGCAAATGAATAAAAACATAATTTTACATAGTTGAAATCCAAAGTAGATATAATTTTATATCCTGATCTTTTCATCTACCCATGTGGCTATTAAGTCACAATAATTATCATTTAAGGGTTAATATTCCACCATTGACCACTGGGGGCCAATGACAACTCATAGGGCTATAGGTTTAGCCTTCTCATGCTTTCAGTTGCCTCCTGGGCTGTTACACCTGGATTCCTCATGGGAGCCTCCAACTCAAGATGTACATGACTTTAGTCCACTATCATCCCATTAACTCCTCTTAAACTTTAAACCTGGTCATCCCCCTGAGTTCATAGCTACAAGGACTATGGTGCCATCACCCAACAAGTTCCCTTAGCCTCTCTTTTCCATTTCTCAATTTTAACATCCAAACCAACAATTCCCATCAATGTTATATTTTAAAAATCTCTTTAATCTATTCCCCTTTCCATCCTCTCTTGTTACCTTTGTTACTCTAATAGTTAGGAAGCTATATCAATACTCAAAGCTGTGACACTTAAAGTATGTGTATATAATAGCTTCCTAACTATTCTCCCTACCTTGTCCACTATCTACCAAAGCATCAAGGTTGTCTTTCTAAAATAGATAACAATCTTCTCACTACACTGCTTAAAATCATCCAGTTGCTTACCGTCTCTATGAGTAGACTCCAAATACCTTAACCTAACAAGATCCAGGGCACTAGATCCCCATCCCAGTCAGACAAAGGATGAGGTCTGGGACAGAGCTTGGGAAAGTCAGTCTGACATCAGTTGCCTGAAAGCTGCTCCCAAAGGGAATTCGATGAAAGCAGAGATTGTTTGGGGGAAAGCTTTAATACAAATCCTGGCAGATCTCCATGCTAGTTACCGTCCCTAAGGCTGGCCAGGAGAAAGGAGCTTATTTGAAGGCAAAAGGAACAAAATTCAAGAAACCCACATAGAAGTGAAAGCAGGTGTAAGACATAAATGAACAGCAGAGACCAAAGCAATTCTCTGAAAAAGCAAGTGACTGCCTCCCCTGTTTGAGGAGATAAACCTGCAGCCTGAGATCTTCCAAGGCTGAGTGTGGGACTACAGTTTAGGATTGCAATATGCTATAGCCATAATGCACCACTTTAAGTGCCCCAAGGTGCCAGAGTGGTCCCCAGAGTGGTCTTTGACTCCTTATGTGCTTGACTGAGTCATTCTTCAAGAATCATCCCTTTTATGAAGTCATCCCTGAATCCTAGGGCATTATTAAGCATAAGTGACATTCTGGAATCAACAAAGTGTCAAGTATGTGTTGCATTTGGTTGTGGTCATCCAATTCATATTAGAACCACAGAAAACCATTAGAAATGACTATAAACAGAAGTCCTTTCTTGTGCTATTTAAAAAAAATGAATTTGCTTTCTCCAGTATGACTTTTGATGTGGTGCGTTGACAAATGCTCTAAAGAAACTTTAAAAGGCTAGATTAAGATCAGATGGCATGCCTAATTGACAGTCCCTGTGTGTGCATCAAAGGCCATTGATAAGCCAATAAATGCTACAAACTGTCTAAAATTATTCTTAAGTTTTTTCAATTTAGTTAGACTATGATCCTGATTAGTGGTTAAAAATTAAGCCTGTGCTGGCTGTCACTTCAGTCATGTCTGACTCTTTGTGACCCCATGGACTGTAGCTAGCCAGGCTCCTCTTCCCATGGAATTCTCCAGGTAAGAATATTCAAGTGGGTGGTCATTTCTTTCTCCAAACGTTAAGCCTATAGCCTACCTATTCCTCTTACAGAATGACAGATTGAGAAACTCAGGCCTATATTTTATTGAAATAAAGTTAATTTAGAGCTTTCAGGGACTACTCAGGAGCCAACTGGATGACACTGGTTGTCATAAACTATTGCTCTTGGTAAATTAGGGTGACTCTTCTTTGTGTCCATTTCACCTTAACTGTATCTCAAGATTTATTGGACCAGTTTTACCACCACTCAGAAAGGGATTAAAATAATTTTACAGCTTAAGAATCCCCTCCACCAGGGTTTTCTTCAACCTAAGGGAAGTTAACAAAGTGTTACATCGAGTAGGGTCACCTAGTTCTAGACATGTAAGTTTGTGGTATTAGTAAATCAGGGGAAAAAATTTATCTCATTATCAAGGGGATTTTTCTTACATGGTTGCTCTCATGGAAGTCATGCTAGGAAAAACACAGAACCGACACACAGGTAGCATCTGAGGACCCACCTGAGGACAGTATAAAGAGCACCATAAGGGGATGTGATTATTTTTTACAATATCGAAACTGTCCTCCTATAGCCAGATGGGAAGCCACTAGTAATTTTGATACATTGATAAGAGACATTATTGAAGATCCCCTTTAGACTAACTCCATAGGTTACTATTTAACACTCCTAAATTACAGCTGTAGATTAACTTGATAGAAATTTTTCATCTGACTTAAGAGTTTAGTCCTGTGGTGAGTCAACCTTTTCAGTTCAAATCTACTGTGCATCTACTGTAGATGAAACTTTAGATTCTGTAATTCAGATTCCTAAATGTGTACCTCAGAAGTTCTAAAGGATAGAACCAGTCTATACCTGCCAGTAGAGATGCATTTATGATGATGAAATAAAAGTTGAAGTGAGTGGCCAAATAAAAATGAGGACAACACATTCAACTTAAAGAAATTAATTCTTGAAAATTCAGCTTTATTATAAAGGAATTGTTTTGAAGGGTTGACAGAAGACTAACAGTACAGGTATTGAACCTCATTCCCCATCCGTCCATGTTCCTTGGAAGAATGCTGAGTCACCATGGGACCTGCTCCAGAGAGCCCTGGGCATAGAGGGGAACTCAGGTATTGGCCTCATGAGATCTGGCAGTATGTGTTTCCTGTTTTTGTTGTTCAATTAAGTCACATCTAACTCTTTGGGACCCCATGGACTGCAGTATTTCAGGCTTTCCTCTTCTTGACTATCTCCCAAGGTTTGCTCAAATTCATGTCCATTGAGTCAGTGATGCTATCTAACCATCTCATCCTTTGCCATGTCCTTCTCCTACTGCCTTCAACTTTCCCAGCATCAGGGTCTTTTCCAATGAGTCAGCTCTTCACATCATGTAACCAATGTATTGGAGCTTCAGCTTCAGCACCAGTCCTTCTAGTGAATATTCAGGGTTGATTTCCTTTAGGGTTGACTGGTTTGATCTCCTTGCTATCTAAGGGACTCTCAAGAGTTTTCTCTAGCACCACAGTTCAAAAGCATCAATTCTTTGGCATTCAGTGTTTTTTATGGTCCAGCTCTTACATCTATACATGACTACTGGAAAAATCATAGCTTTGACTAGATGGGTCTTTGTTGGCAAAATGATGTCTCTGCTTTTTAATAAGCTGTCTAGGTTTGTCATAGCTTCTCTTCCAAAGTGCAAGCATCTTTTAATTTCATGGCTGCAGTTGCCATTCATAGTGATTTTGGAACCCAAGAAAATGCTAATTTTTCTAACCCTATTTAAATTGCATAAACTCAGCACACTAGTCTGAGATACAATGCTGTCAACCTCCTAAGGCCTCTAGTTCCTCTCCCCTGGGAAGAGGAGAAATCTGAGCAGGAGCAAGTCACAGTGCTGACATTCTGTAACAGATGAGAATGGGCTGTATATGGGTCAGCAACTCTGGACTCAGAATGTCACTTATGCCCTAATACTTCTCATGTGGTTATTCTCCTCCCAAATAGATTGTAACTTCCTGGTAGGCTTTTAGAAATAATGGATATAGAATTGATCCTAGAATATCACTCAGTTCTTTAAAAGAAGTATTAGGGAACCATCTGGAGCTTACCTGCCCCAAACCGTTAATGTGCAGTATTTTTCCAAAGATGTATTAATTTCCTGTGGGTGCTGTGACAAATTACTGCAAACTTCCTGGCTCAGAACAGCAGAAATTTATTATTTCAAGGTTCTAGAGACCAATTGTTCAAGGCCAAGGGGTCAGCTGGTGGCACACCCTACCAAGACTCTAGGGAGAATTCATTCTTTACCTCTTTCGGCTTCTGGGTTGTCTGCATTCCTCGATTCGTGGCCACATCACTCCAACCTCTACCTCCGTGTTCACACTGTGTCCTTCTCTTCTATGAGTCTCACTTCAGTCTCCCTCTCCTTTTCTCTCATCAGGACACTTGTGATGGCTTTCTTCCCACTCAGATAATCCAGGATAATCTTCTTGTCACAACAGCCTTAAACTAATTGCATCTGCAAAGACTTTTCTGTAAATAAGATTATATTTGCAGATTCTGGAAATTAGGACAGAGATATTATCTTTGGAGGGCCATTTTTTTCAGCTGACCACAAAGCAAAAATTCACCAGAGGAAGGAGTAGTGAGAGTTTGCTTCTTTTATTCCTAAGATGATGGGTCTTGAGAAGCACATATAAAGATGGCTCAGATTTAAACTGGCAGGCACAAAAAGTTGGGCATTCAGTGTGGAGGGATCATCAGGTGCAAAGGCCATCATGTGTTTTCAGCAAATGAGATGTGGGGCCCATGGGGAGTGATTATCACTGCTTATCAAACCCTGATGGAGGGCAAGGAGTAATGAGCAGGGTCAATCAGCCTGGGCAGTTAGGATGGAGCTAGATTATGCAAGCTCTTGAAACACAAGAAGCCCAAACTTGATGTAACAGCAAAGAAGAATTGTTGTGGATTTTTTAATGGGAAGTACCATGAAGGCTAGTTTACTAGGATCTTTCTCCATCTTCCCAGCATGTACTTTTTTACTTATCCTATTCTCATTAGCAAACTCGAAGCCACAATGTTTATTATTTCCCTGAGTTATCTTTTGGGTGGAAACAGTAATAAGAATTCAGTATGATTCCCATAATGATAGGTTGTGCTACTGGACTTAGCCATTTCCATTGGGGGGGGATATATATATATATATATATATATATATATATACACATACACACACTCCATTACTTTGAAGAAAAGGTTCTCTTCATGAGCAATTATTTATACATCTGGCTTATAATAAAATCATATCATGCAAATGAACTGGATTGATTCAAAGATGAAATTCTGATTATAACAATATGGGACTTTGCAGTATTCCATTAGGGAGAAAGGAAATGCTAGTCAGCAACCCAACCAGCAAAAACTATTTTGGTCCATAAATTATGCAGCTTTGTGTTTATTCAATTAGGTTAATCCTAAATGAATCCTTCTGTGAAAACTCTATGTAAACACTGCAACATACAACAGGAAAGCAATGCTGAAGGGATGCCTGCAAGGAGGGTTGCTGATTGGATCTGCCCCACCGTTGCTCATTCACTTGACTCCACAGACACCTCCAACAGTGTGAGATCGGGTTTAATAAAAACTCCATCTGGCTCTGGGGCCGTGCAAATCCAGGTGAGGCCTCAGAAGTTCTTAAAATTTGATTGTTTGGAGCTGCAGCAACACCAAAATTTGATGGTGGTTTTATTAAATCTGTGAGAGCCGTAAGAAGACATATTTTAAAAACCAATATGGAGTATTGGGAGGGCTGCCCTTGTGAAGACATATTAAAAGATCTCTTGTATATGGGGATTAGATGGGCAACTGTCCCTTTTCCTGATTCTATGCTGAATAAAACAGGCCAATATTGGATCTTGTGTCCATCTACATTTGCTACAATTCCATTTCTATGTTGTTGTATTTCAGTTCCTCAGTCGTGTCCAACCCTTTGTGACCCCATAGACTGCAGCACGCCAGGCTTCCCTGTCCTTCACCACGTCCTGAAGCTTGCTCAAACTCAAGTTCATTAAGTTGGCGATGCCATACAATCATCTCAGCCTCTGTCATCCCCTTCCCCTACCCTCAATCTTTCTCAGCAACATGGTCTTTTCTAATAAGTCAGTTCTTCCCACTGAGTGGCTGAAGTACTGGAGCTTCAGCTTCAGCATCAGTTCTTTTAATGAATATTCAAGATTGATTTCCTTTAGGATTGACTGGTTTGATCTCCTTGCTGTCCAAGGGACTCTCAAGAGTCTTCTCCACACCACAGTGTAAAAGTATCAGTTCTTCGGAATTCAGCCTTCTTTATGGTCCAACTCTCACACCCATACATGACTACTGGAAAAACCATAGCTTTGACTAGACAGACTTTTGTTGGCAAAGTAATGTCTCTGCTTTTTAATATGCTATCTAGGTTGGTCATAGCTTTTCTTCCAAGGAGCAAACAAACATCTTTTAATTTCATGGCTGCTGTCACCATCTGCAGTGATTTTGGAGCCCAAGAAAATAATGTCTTCCACTGTTTCTGTTGTTTCCCCATCTAGTTGCCATGAAGTAATGGGACCAGATGCCAAGATCTTAGTTTTTTGAATGTTGAATTTCAAGCCAGCTTTTTCAGTCTCTTCTTTCACTTTCATCAAGAGGCTCTTTAGTTCCCCTTCACTTTTTGCCATAAGGGTGGTGTCATCTGCATATCTGAGGTTATTGATATTTCTCCCAGCAATCTTGATTCCAGCTTGTGCTTCATCTAGTCGGCACTTCGCATGATGTACTCTGCATATAAGGGTGACAATATACAGCCTTGACGTACTCCTTTTCCTATTTGGGACCAGTCTGTTGTTCCATGTCCAGTTCTAACTGTTGCTTCTTGACCTACATACAGGTTTTGCAGGAGGCAGGTAAGGTGGTCTGGTATTCCCATCTCTTGAAGAATTTTCCACAGTTTATTGTGATCCATACAAAGGCTTTAGTGTAGTCAATGAAGCAGGAGTAGGATTTTTTTTTTTTGGAATTCCCTTGCTTTTTCTATGATCCAACGGATGTTGACAATTTGATCTCTGGTTCCTCTGCCTTTTCTAAATCCAGCTTGAACATTTGGAACTTCTTGGTCCACATACTATTAAAGCTTTTCTATGTTAATAATAGATAATTAACTTAGCCTAGGTAAAACCAAATATATGAGACCTTTTCCATTTCAGGAAATGACTGTTACTTCTCTGCAATTTGCTTAATGACTGGTAAGATGCCAGGTAAGATACCTCTGGACCTTGATAATAATCACCTTGAAGCTTAGAGTTGACTTTTAATTGATAGATAAGCTCTGTATTCCAACCTTTTAGGCATCCAGGGAGCAGTGTTATGGACAATTTTTCCATAGTTGGAGAGTGCATGAGTGATGGTTTCAGGATGCTTCCAGTTAATTACACATATTGTGCATTTTATTTCTATTATATCAGCTTCACCTCAGATCATCAGGCATAGATCTCAGAGGTCAGGGACCTCTGTTCTAAACTCAATCTATTCTTTCTTATCTAGTGATATAGTCAACACTGATTCGGAGAAGGCAATGGCACCCCATTCCAGTACTCTTGCCTGGAAAATCCCATGGATGGAGGAGCCTGGTGGGCTGCAGTCCATGGGGTCTCAAAGAGTCGGACACGACTGAAAAACTTCACTTTCACTTTTCACTTTCATGCATTGCAGAAGGAAATGGCAACCCACTCCAGTGTTCTTGCCTGGAGAATCCCAGGGACGGGAGAGCCTGGTGGGCTGCTGTCTATGGGGTCGCACAGAGTCGGACACGACTGAAGTGACTTAGCAGCAGCAGCAGAAGCAGCACTGATTTAACTGTTTGGTTACATTGAAGAGAAAACGGTATCCCAAATAAGAGAATCAAAGAAGAGGTGGTAATGGAGCAGCTGGAAAACATTAGCTTCCCCAAGAAAACAACACTGGTGGTCAGTTAACTTTGCAGAGTTTCAAGATAACAATAAGTGAAAACCTTTATGATATTCCCCCCACCACTACCCAAATGTGGGTTATGTTAAAATTCCACAAAACTAAGATTTTAATTTGATACCAAAAGAAACATTTGCAAAATTGTATTCATTGTAGTAATTTAACCCCTCTAACCCATCTGGAAGACACAACAATTTGGAAATCACCAATGGTAAACACAGTATCTTGTTTTTCTTTCTGCCACTACCATTTAAGTTAGTTAGAAAGACTCTCACAGCCTCTTGGAGATGGTATATTTCTATTTAGATGTTTTTTTAAAAAGGAAAACACTAACTGCATAGTGGTCCCACAGAGAGAGAGAGATCTAATATTTTTGGATGACTCATCAAAGCTCTAAAGTTCCACCCAACTTTGGGAATACCAATGGTCAATCTGGAGACCATGTTGGAGGATCACTGAGTTACCAAACTAAGAAAGTATTTCTGGGTTACTTTGAATAGAATGTTGTGCAATTACAAACTTTTACTGGGTCTCATAAAATAACCACACAGAGTCAGAAATTCCATGTCTCAGGCCCACTGTCAACTCAATATTTTGCTACCAATAAATTTGTCCAGTTTTTTATAGCATGGAGTAAGTGAATGATAATAGAACTGAATCTCATGGGCGTTTAAAATTAGGTATTTGTAAGTGCATACCTGTCAGATTTTTAATGAACTATTCCAACTACAACTTAAACTAAAATTGTGTTGTTCCTCTTCACAGTAACATAAAAGAAAATGTCCCATAGTTAATTCAGACTAAAGTTTCTGAGGCTCAAGCTGTACATTATAATTCTTCTAAGACTTTTCCCTTTCAGAAATTGCTTATCCAGTTAACCAGTTACTGAGTATTTCAGAAGTTCAATCATTCAGAAATGATGAAGCTGATGATTAGGTACTAGAGTACCATTATGGCTTTGATCAAATATGGACTTAGACATGGGAAAACTGCTTAAAAGGCTTAACAGCTTCTTATCCCTACACATACCACATTACCTGCTCTGTCTCTTCTCCACATATTGGTGTGATTATATGTGTGTATGTGTGCGTTATACACAGGCACATGTGAGACTATGATGAGTGAGCTAAATAACTCTCTGATTTAAGTCTTCTCAATCAGGGAATGAAAAAAAAAAGAAGAAGACAGATATGATGAAACTCAGGGCACAAGTTCTTTGTTTAAAAAAGTTTTTGAATATTGACACTACAGTTTAACCAAGAGGCCATAAACTCCTCATTCAAGTACTGTGTTTTATTCAAAATTCAGAAAGGCAGAATTGTTCATTTCACCTGTGAAACCAATGAGAGCTCTGTCCCAGGACAGTCTGTGATCTGGGAAAAGGTAAACACTTATGGGGACCATTCAGATGTGGTCTGAGCGTTACCACGCTGCCCTTCGAAGCATTTTTAGAAGATAGGAAGGGACCGCTCTAAAAAGCTTTATCACTATTGCAAATGCTCTGTTAGAAACTTTTTATAAGTAGAAAATGTTGTCCACAGCCCTTCACATGCTTATTCAACAAATACTAATATTCCATTGTCCTGTGCTCTAAGTAAGACACAGGATGTGTCTAATAAAGTTGTATCAAAACACAGTGCCAGGCACAATAAATAGCAAAAAAGCCTAAGATTATCATTTATTCCTCCTGAATTTTTGGCACAGCGCCTGACGCTGTTTGACCCATAGAAGACAAGACTTCCATGACCTATGTGGTTATGACCTCTGCTAGAAAGACAAATCTGCTTAGACAACACCCAAAAGAATGGCAATGAACTCATGGAAAAGCTGTAAACAGCATCATCAGCCATTATTTCAATCAATATTATTGATTCATTCGACCTAACCATAGCTGGTACAATGTGTATCTCTTTCACCATACTTAACCACATCCTTATATTTTATAATTTTCTGTGATTCCAATTTAAATGTACAGTATTATTAGTACAAATAAGTGTACAAATATTATTAGTGCTTTTTTTAAAAGTTCTTTGAGGGCACAAAACAAATTGTATTTATATCTTCCCATGTCTAAGGAGTGCTTTACACAGAGTAGTCATTTAACAGGTAAATTGACTTGGATCTATTCAGAGTTTTCCAAAATACCCAAACAATGACTAAAAATAAAGTGTGCTTCCCTGATGGCTCAGAGGGTAAAGCGTCTGCCTGCAATGCGGGAGACCTGGGTTTGATCCCTGAGTCAGGAAGATCCCCTGGAGAAAGAAATGGCACCCCACTCCAGAAGTCTTGCCTGGAAAATTCCATGGACAGAGAAGCCTGAAAGGCTACAGTCCATGGGGTTGCAAAGAGTCGGATATGATTGAGTGACTTCACTTTTAGGAAGAAATCTTTGGTGTAATAAGAGGCTTATCCATTTTTAGTTAAAAAAGAAAAGAAGTGTGGATAGAAAATTTAACTCCTCAAAATCAACCCATTTGTAAATAAACTTTGACAAAATAATCTATAAACTTGTTATTTCATTAAGTCAGCACATTCTTACTGAACACCTACTATGTACTGATCTTTTAAGATAGAGCGTTTTCAAACTGTCACGCATAGGGACGGATGGGTTGTCTGGCATGAAACCTGTCTCCAGGTTATCTTTGTGCTTTCTGCACTAGGGTGAAACTATAAAAAGTCAAAATGTCAAGCATAAGACAGCTGTGCACTTAATTCCTCTAGATTTCCTTGCCTTTCCTCCCTGGTCTCATCCACTTACCTCATACTCAGTTCCTTTTTCTCCAGCTGTAGGTAGATATCTCAGAGGTTAATATTACATTCCACCTTGGAAATAAATGTCTACCTCCATAAAGTAAGAATCCATTTGTTAAATGTTCAAATTGTTTCAATAAAGTTGCTACCAAACACATTCCTCCTATCAGCTCTGGTTCTCCCATCTTCTCAGTTTTAGACTGCCGCGATACAGGAGAACTCTCAGAAAGATCACTTAGTGACATGATGGTTACCCAAATTCTGATCACCTTTGGATTCCTGGAAAGAGAAAAAGACATTCCCACTGATTTTGTCCTCTTTTGTGCACCCTCTGCCTTCCCTTCTCCAAAACACCACCATAAACCCTTTGCCCTGGTTCCATCAGTACATGTTTCTGCAGTGATCCTGGAACCATGGACCTCCCCACCTCTTTCCTCAACTCTAATCCAGCCTAGATCACTGCTGGTTTGAGCTGAGGTATGAAACCAGGCCACAGTAAATGAATCTCCAAGATGACTCCTCCACTGATTCCTAACAACTAATATAAATCTCTTATTCTCTCCTCAGCAGTTTCTAAAACAGGTTTGACAAGCTCCTAATTTAGGCAGCTTTCATGACCACAGCCAGATCTTCCCTGGGCTAATAATTATCTCCCATAAGTGATTTTTTTTAGGCTACTGATCATTTGTCTTACTAATCTCTCCATTTGTTCCTGCGACTAATAGCAGGTCCCCAAATATCCTCTGTAATTTTCTAACAAGCAGAATTTCAATTCCCCATAAAGAAATTCTGCTTTAAAATGTAATGAAAGATCATCTAAGAAAAACAGAGCCAACTTTGAACAGCCCACAAGCAATGTTTTCCCTCTGCCAGGAGGGAGGGTGTTTAGGGGCAATTAGAGATCACTTTGCCAAATTATAAGCAGGTTTAAGGCAACAATTTTGATCAACAGTCTTGCTATCAAGTAATATATCTAAAATCAAGGTAATGGATTTTAAAAGTAGATTGAATAAAAATCATCTGCTATTCAACAGGCATATCAACCAAGCAATTACTAATTCTGTTTATAACTACAGCCCTTCACTCTTTTTTAAAGGGCAATGAAAGCAAAACTTGGTTTGTGAGCTCCTATTAAATTAGCATTGATTTTGTTTTACTGCCAAGCTAAAGAAATAGCAACATTAAGGAGTTCTTTAACCCTATTTAAAGTATGCATACTTACACAGAATTTAGTCCACAGGTTGTTTATCTTGCTATTCACAATGAACTAAAAAAAAAAAATCAGTCCTGGAATAGAAGTTTTATGAGTTGGCTATTTGAGGAACTGTCAGAAAGCAGCAATACACTATTAAGTAGAACGTAAGCCAATTCATTGGAAAAGACCCTGATGCTGGGAAAGATTAAAGGAAAAAGGAGAAGGGGGCAACAGAGGATGAGATGATTGGATGGCATCACTGACTCAGTGGACATGAACTTGAGCAAACTCCAGGAGATAGTGAAGAACATGGACTGCAGTCCACGCGGTTGCAGAGTCAACACAACTTAAATGGTTTACACCGCTGTTCAGATATAAACTCACTGAAGTGCAATCCAGTGTTACATGTTAACAACTGCCTGCACTTGGTCCATTACAAAAAGGAAGGGCTCATTTAAGGCAAAGAGTGACATGTGCCAAAGTTATTTTCTCAATAGTTCTTATGTTTATAATACTTAAGGTTGTTTGGAGACAAAATATTTTGTTTTGTTTGGAGGCAAATCTAAAAAACAAGGAATAATAATACATGTATGAGATTAAACAGTAAATAAAGTACGGCTTTTCTGGTTAAAAGAAAAGTCATTGTTCAAGTGAGAAGTAAACGTAATGAAACTTTGAAACGTAAAAATTCCAAAAACTATGGTGAACTATGGCATTGTGTTGACAGAGTTGTCAAAACCACCCAAGGAAGTCAGCATTTGTGGAGCCCCTATAGAAAACAGTATGAAGGTTCCTCAAAAAATTAAAAATAGATCTATTATATGATTCAACATCCCAATTCTGGGTATATATACAAAGGAAATAAAATCACTGTCTGGAAGAAATATCTGCACTCCCATGTTCATTGTAACATTATTCACAACAGTCAAGACATGCTCCAACCTCGGTGTTCACTGACAGATGAATGGATAGAGGAAATGCGGTATGTATGTATATGTATGCATACATACATATATATATGAATATTATTCAGTCATAAAAAAGAAGGAAATCCTCCCACTTCTGACAACACGAATGGACCTTGAGGGCATTATGCTAAGAGACGTAAGTCAGATAGAGAAAGACAAATGCTCTATGATCTCACTTATGTATGGAATCTAAAGATGTCAGAATCACAGAAACAGAGAGTAAATTGATGGTTACCAGGAGCAGGAGGATGGGGGAAATGGGGAGATACTGGTCACAGGATACAAACTTTCAGCTCTGAGATGGATAACTTCCCAGAATCATACCACGTTATGGCTATAGTTAATGATACTATACTGCCACACTTGAAAGTTGCTATGAGAGTAGATCTTAAAAGTTCTCACCATAACAACAGAAACAAAATGATAATTATGTGAGATGAAGGATGTTTTAAGTAACCTTATTGTGGTAAACAATTGACAATATAAGCATATATCAAATCATATTTTACACCTCAAACTTACAAGATGTCATATGTCAATTATATCTCAATAAAATAGAGGGTGGGGCAAGAAAGTCAGCACATGGAGCTAAGTTCTCACTGATACCTGCAAAGACATCTTGCATCAGATTTACTGCAAATATAACAGCATTATGTCAAACCCTCCTACTTTGCAAGAACCTGATCTTTTTCTGATTATGCGAATCTAAAATTGATTGCAAGAAGGACAGCTATTAGACTTGTGTCAAAAGGCCTTTCCATAATAGAAATGGACTAGCCATCTTGAAATTTAATCATAACCCTTCAGATCTTTCAAAGCCCCTAGAAACAATTTCTTTTAAAGTACAGTATAATTTTAAATGAGTTTTTATATTCTATTTTTCTCTTTCACACTATGCTATGATATGCTGAACTGCTTAGAAGTTTCTTTTATAAGTAAAAACAAGAGAATTGAAGTGGCAACTAATTCTATTATCAAGATAACTACAGCACCGTTGGTCATTAAAAGGCTCATTCCCAGAGCATGTCTGTGGCATCCAAGAAACCTAAACAGAGAAACCACTAACTTGTTTACCAAGCTGTTGCTCAAACAGTGTAAGGTGTTCTAGTGACATCACAGGGGGGGCAGGGGAGCTCAGATCTTTGAAACTTTATCATGAGACTGGTGCTGTGCTGAGCGTGTCTCATACATTAATATATTCAATTTTCATGACAACTCTATGCATATTTCCATTTTAAAGAAGAAGAGACTTACACAAAGAGAACCAACCTTAAGGTAAACAACTTCAGTCAGGCAAAAAAGCTATATACTTGTCTATCACACAGCAAGATCAATAGAGATCCAGAAACATCAGACATTTGAAAATCTTTCCTTACCAGTTGAAAAATTTGTTATTGCAATAAATGATCTCCAAGTTTTTAAAAATTGCATATTATTCTCAGAAAAAAAGAAAAATTCTTGTGCATGTACCCACAATAAAGACATATTCACTTACAAATTATATACGCTATGTCGCTTCAGTCACGTCTGACTCTGCAACCCCATGGACTGTAGCCCACCAGGCTCCTCTGTCCATGGGATTCCCCAGACAGAAATACTGGAGTGGGCTGCCATGCCCTTCTCCAATAGATTGTATACTCTATAGTATGCATTGCTTAGCAGCTTAGGACAAAGTTCAAGATTTTAAAGCACTAGGTATAAATCTACACAAACAGTCTTCCTGATAATTTTGAATAATTTTGGCTGAACTTGTCAGAGTCTGATTAGCTCAACATTGATTTCATTGTGTAAAGTGGCTGAGGAAGAATCCATCTGGCAGGAAGAAAAGAGAAGAACCATTCTGCTGTTTTCTGATGAGTTCATTATTCTGCATTGCTAGGACTAGATTAAAACCAATTCCTTTACAGGAAACTATTTCATACGTTGTTTTTTATGTTTAGCAAGATAACATTTATAAATACACTTGACACAAAAAGTAGGACATCTAAAGACCAACATGGGGGTGAAGGTCACCCCCCTGTATCCTTCTCCATTCTGAAATGCCCTCTTCCATCCCATTCCCCAGGAATCCTGATTGTCATTGGTGGGGTGGGGGTGGGGGAGGTAGGAGGTGGGGCAGGCACTGATAGCAACGGTGCCATTCTTTATCTTAGGCAATTAATGGTTTGATTTTATTTTTTAGATGCATTGATACAAATGTTACTATAACTTTGGCACATCTTCATGCCTCATCTGACTCACCCAGTGCAGGTCCCTAATTTGAATACTACTACTTTCATAAAGGGGCTTCCCTGGTAGCTCAGCTGCAAGGAAGGAGACCCTGGTTCGAATCCTGGGTTGCAAAGACCCCCTGGAGAAGGGATAGGCTACCACTCCAGTATTCTTGCACTTCCCTGGCGGTTCAGATGGTAAAGAATCCGCCTGCAATGAGGGAAACTGGGCTCGATCCCTGGGTTAGGAAGATACCCTGGAGGAGAGCATGACATCTCACTCCAGTATTCTTGCCTGGAGAATCCCCAGAGGATTCTGGTAGGCTACAGCCCATGGGGTTGCAAAGAGTCAGACATGACTAAGTGACCAAGCACAGCGCAGCACCGTAGCAAAGAGGGTTAGAAGTCAAAGTAGACACCTACAGACTGCTTTCAGTACAAGACCTTCCTGGCTGACTTTCACGAACTTCCCAAGACCCACCTGCTTAAGTTCTCAAAACAGAATGAGAAGATAGAGACAATTTAGAAAGTGGTTAGAATCTCCAACCCTGCTATTTACTAAAGACAAGTTATTTCACTCATATGAGGTACAATACTTACTTTATTTACATTTGTGAGGCTGGTCCAACAACACATATATTTAGCTCAGGAGGCATCCAGTGAACACAATAAATATCAACTGAATTATTAAAAAATATTTAATGCTAAGAAATAATTTAATAGTCAATCTCCCATAGGAAATTTTCTTCCCAGGAATCAGGAAAGCTGCATGTGATTACCATAAAGTTATTCATATTCTGCAATCTTCCTACAGGCCAAGCCTGATTATATCAATATATCATTATGCCAATTGAAGTCCTTGGTCTGGGTCCCAACCCTTGACCTGAGTTTAGGAGAGTCAGGTTCAAACAACAATAATTTGATATTTAAAAAAAATGAACAGTAACCAAAAAGCACATCCCTGCTTTTTTGGAACAGGGAAAGAAGTTAGAATAAATCAGTGGTCTCCAGATCGGCATCATCAACGTCACGAGGCAACTTGTTAAAAATGCAAATTCTCATTTCAACCCTAGACCTTCTGAATCAGTAACTCCAAAGATAGGTCTTGTTTATTAACAAGGCCTCCAGGCAATTCTGATACATGCTAAAGTCTAAGAATTGCGACCCTATCGACTGTAGCCCACCAGGCTCCTCTGTCCAGGGAATTCTCTTTATTCATTCCCTTTGCCAGGGGATCTTCCTGACCCAGGGATCGAACCCAAGTCTTTGGTATTGCAAGCAGATTCTTTACCATCTGAGCCAGCAGGGAAGCCCCTAACTTCCTCTGTATAGCTTCCTTATAATGAAGTATGCTTTCTTCCCTTGTGAACATTGCAATGTTAGAACAATGATAGAGATAACCACGCTTAAGTGTGGTTTGGTTTGGAAAAACTGCTCAAAGTTAAATACAGACGTTTGACTATAATCCAGGACTGTTATAACCTCAAGATTGTTGCTGTTCATGAGACATTTTAAAACAAACTTATATCCCCGGGTTATCATTTCCAATTTGGTATAATAAATAAAGTTCAATATCTGTTTTTTCATTGTTCCATGTTCTTGGTAATACACATGTGACTATCATAAATTTTTTTGGATAAAGAAACAAAAATCTCATCTACTTAATTTTCTCAATATTACATTTGATGCTGTTAGCTAAAAAACAGTTTTCCCTTATTTTTTTACCTTTTTTTTAAACATGTTAAGTTATTGCACACCACTGTTCTGTTTGCTTTTTAATTTGGCTAACTTAGTTATTCTAGATAGCTGTTTATTTGCATTTTATTGCATTCTGTCCATAACAGTGTCTACAGCCCCATAGACAAATTCAGATCTTAAGCCATTTGAGACAGCGCAAAAGCTGACAAAAAAGTAATTGTCTCCTACCTTGGAAAGAAAGATGTGTACATTTTTCAATAATAAAAACAGACTTCTAGCTAGAGAATTTTAGCTATTATATTATATAATGCTTAAATTCAAGTATATATATTTAGAAGTACCACCAAATCTAAAAACACATAGAGCTGGGTCTCCTACATGAAATAATTTCCCTCAGTACACATGACCCCCCCACACACTTTGAATCAACCACTATTTATTAATGAGCTGCTCTCTCATTTATTCATAGTTTGGGGCCTGCTAGCAGAAACTTCAGCTCATTCACATGATATTACTTATGAGATAGAATACAGGTAATCTCAAGGCTTAGCTGGCCTTTCAGTATTAGGACTGACAGATGAGATGTTGTAATACATTTGCAAAATTTGATGAAAGCAGAAAAGAATATTCTCAGATAATAAAGTATGGCCCAAGTCCAGACAGCCGGCTGTGAACTTGATTCTTTAAAAATGACTTACATGGTCCAATTGCACTGTCTCTACAATTTTCTTTTTACACATCAGTCTGGACCTAGATTATATATATATAAGATTTATTTGGTGTTTTTTCTTCATTTTGATTTATTATTACACTATTTGGACTCAACTTTCTCTGAAATGTCTTCTTTGAAAAATGATGTAATATATATTGTATTTATTATACTTAATGATAAACCTTTCAGTAAATTCACCAATGTAAAAAAAATGATCAAAATAACATACATTTAATTTAGTGCAACACATGATTTTTCTTTAGGAGATTTCACATGGACAAAAATCCCCAAGATTTTGGCCTTTATCTAGGGCCACTTGCTTTCAGCAGGAGACTAGTTTGAATCAATTATTTTCCCTTTTAGATTATATTAGTGTCAAAATTCTTATGTGAACCTCATGGTTATTTGTGAGACACAACAAAGAAAGACAAAATCTAACCATTATTTCTAGTTAAAAGGTTTAGATATCGTTTCTTATTTGAGTCTACCTATTTCCTACAAGATTTAAGTGTTTTATTTCTCTTACCCAAAAAAATAGTTCATAAAATCTAATTCTAAACTGATTTTTTGTGGTCAGATATATACTCCCACATGGAATGGAATGCCTTCATCAATTTAAAATGCTTTCCAAATCCCTAGTCACGCTGTAAGACACACAATCCTCAGTTGGGGATGGATTAAAAGGGTTAACATATCTTTTCAAGTTAATCAAGACTCAATTTGAACTAACTCAATTCTTTTCCCCCAATTTAATGCTTCCATTTTTTATCAGTGACCTGAAAACATTTGATTTCATAGAGTCCAATGTAGACAAAAAGCCTAGAATATGAAAGAACTGGTTTTCATTGCAACGGCAACTTGTTCATCTTGTTTAAGCTGGTCAGTAAAGTCGACATTTCCATGTCTAATGTTCCAAATTTTATACTAATGTAATCTAGGTGTCTTATTAATGTTGCCATGGAATGCTTAAGCTTATTTTCTTGACCTGTGATTAAACTTAAAATTTGGTTATTTCTCCTATAAGCTATTTTGAAACCAAAAGCCCCACATTTTTATAACTCTTTTAAGGGTTTGGAAATAAGCTACCATAAAATTACCTGCTTATATATTTTCTAGTTCAACACACTAAGCAAAAACAATACATAGCATTAAAAACAAATGAGTCTGAAGATGCTTAATTCAGGTGAGGGGATGAAATTGCCCCCGATATTCTCAACCTGCCTTTTGTCTGTAGAAAAACTGTAGTTAAAGAACGTTTAACCAAAGAAGTGAGAAAAACACCAAAGCAAAGGAAAGCTGTCAAACAAGACGAAATAATACTAGCTTAGTCACTAAGCGAAGTCAAGGGTTTTAGTTCCTCCTCAACGGCTATAGGTAAAATTTTCAGCCATTTCCTCTGAGCTGTCTTGTAGATACTGGACCCCCACCAGGTGGGAGAAGGTAACTCATGAGGACCAGCCTGTAGCCATGACATCAGCTGCCACACTTCTGAGAGCTGGCCTCAAAGAAATGGGAACGAACCGACCCTGGAAGTGAAGATTAACTGTACTTGACGCAGTCAGGATGACGCTGATCAAACCACTGGTGACTAATTTCAAGATGACTGTCAGAGTTGACTGTGATGTTTCTGCATGAGTCCCCTCCCTCCACCTGTAAAAGCTCTTGCCCAGCGAGGGGCAGTGGGGGGAGTCCACCTTTGGACATGAGTCCACCTCTACGCTCCCCTTGCCAGCCTCCAAAATAAAGCAAACTTTTCTTTCCAGCAGCCCTGCTTCCCTACTGACTTTTGAGTGGTGAGTAGCCAGACCCCACCTTGGGTAACAGAGACATCGTAATTTCAGGGGTTTTTATAACGCCCTTACCAAATAAATGATATTTTTATGTGACTAAAAATGTTATCCAGAAAAATACAAATTGTGTTTTAAAAGGAAATGAAACTCGCCATATTTTTGTAAAAGAGAACATCACTTAAAGTCAACCCTATCCCCAGCATATCACCTTCACTCTGACCTTCACCAGGGAAAGTTAGACCCGCAGAGAAATCAGTGCTCAGTAGAGGGAGGAAGCAGCAGTGGACGGGAGAGGGTGGGGAGGGGAGCTGGGGAGCGTTCACGGGATGGAACGCTGCGCCTAGTCGCTCAGTCAGGTCCCACTCTTTGTGACCCCACGGTCACATGGTCACCTGCCAGGCTCTTCTGTCCATGGAATCCTCCAGGCAAGAAGACTGGAGTGGGCTGCCCTGCCCTTCTCCAGGGGATCTTCCCAACCCAGGAATCGAACCAGGTCTCCTGCATTGCTCAGATTCTTTACGGTCTGAACCACCAAGGATAAATCAAAAAGTTCAAACAAATGAACCACTGATTCAAAACAGTTGAGCTCAGAACAGAGGACATTTTACATCAACTCATCACATCTTAGTGCTGAGTTTTGGTCCGAGTTTTTTTTTTTTTTTTCTTTCTGTTCCCCTTTGAAACTCAAGGCTTTTTTCAGATTTGCAATTTTTACAGTAAGTCCAAGTTAAGTCAGTTTAACTTGGAAAGTACAATGACATTATTTGTTAACCATGCTATTGGCTTTGTTTTTAACATAGACATCTTTTTTCATGTATTTTACTCATTAGAGAAAAGTCCATCTATCACGATAACAATATTATTGTTATAATGTAACGGAAATTCACTGAACGATTACAGGGTTTCAAGTCTCACTCACTGCTGGCAGCTGGCCCACTCTAATCGCCAACTCTGAAACCTGCATTTGGTCACTAATACACTAAAACATTGCTCATGACATGGAGGTATGACAAGATAAGACCAACCTCATAATGAATGGCTCCACAAAAGCAAAGTGGCAAAAGTAATTATAGAATCACATGGACCGCTGGCCTTGAATTGTCATGGACATCCCATTTCATGTTCAGCTAAAACAACTCAGAGATAACCTTATGTTCAGCAGAAGCAGAGGTTGTATCACAGATGCACTTCAACTGACACATGCTTCTGTTTCAAGAACTAATTGTTCTATGGGAAAAACATCTTCAATTTCTTCATTATTTAGATGAATTAAACAGCTTTCTACTGTCAGATTGTTTCCTAACACTCCACAAGCCCTGTGGAAATAGGAGTAAATGATTTTTAAATGTTTTAATAATCTCATACTGGGTTTTATTAGATACCACTCAGCATCTCCAACATCCCATGCATTCCCATAAAACCTTGCAAGAAGTTTTAACTTATATATGATATGTAACTAGCACAATTGCAAAAAAGGTTGTGTGCATTTAAATATATCAAATGTCTAATCTGATATAATCAAGAAAAATCTAAACAGAAAGCTGAATAATGATGCTGATAAAAGTTGTATGTAAATATTTTAAATTACTTAATGTTGTTTTAAAGATATATTTCAATGCTAGTAAAAATCCAGTGGGAAAAATAATAAAATCAGTCTATAATTCTATTAGAATTAACATGGAAAATTGAAAAATTTATTTTTTAACTAAACAAAGAAAGGATTGCTTCACTGAGATGACACCGCAACAGCCCAGTTGGTCCATCATAAAACTGAGCCCCACAACCCAGCCTGTGACACTGTCACTTTTATCCAGATGGATATTTTTCTCCACAGATGGTTAATAGACAGTGTCAAGGTGATGATAAACACCAGAGTCTAGGCACATATATCAATACACTCTGTGATGGCAGAGAAAAAAAAAAGCTGAAATAACCACAAATTCTAGATAGACTTACTGCTGTGATAACCTCTACAACAAATGTAACACGTCAAGGTATTTCTAAACATTAACCATTTGTTTGAGTTCCAGGTCTAAAATAGCATCATTCTAATCTTATCAATTTGAGGTTGAGGTAAAAAATGTAAAGTCAAAAAAAAAAAAAGTAAAGTCAGGGATGTGTTTGCTCTTGCAGCATTTGCAATTCCAAATACTGGTTCGTCACTGAAAAACACTAAATATTGGTTTTTTGATAAGCTGAAATTAATAACAAGCGAGAAAGGAGACATAGTATAGTTAGGAAAAGAAATTTATAAAGGAAAGAAAAATGTATCCAGGGCATGGGAAAGAGAGAAGGGAGGTTCTTAAGATCCTAGAAAAATCTTGATATGAGAAACTCATTTGTATAGAGCGTATTTATTGTGTATTAAAGAATTTTACACAGACCTCATTGATAAGAAGAAATTATTACTCTTATTTCTCATTTTGCCTCAGACAGCAAGAAAAAACAGAGTCAAAACTGGGGTCCATAGCTTCACATTAACAAGACCTTGCAATATGTTTATTTTGTTTTATTTTTAAATTCACCTTACCTTGGGTTTATTTTATTTTTCCATATTATATCTATTATTTTACCTTATTTAATTTCTCTTGGAAAGAGGTAGGATTAATTCCCTATTTCAGCCTTGAATCTAAGGCTTCCCTTGTGACTCGGTGGTAAATAATCCACCTGCCAATGCAGGAAACAGGAGTTTGATCCCTGGGTTGAGAAGATCCTCTGGAGAAGGAAATGGCAACCCACTCCAGTATTCTTACCAGGGAAATTCTACAGACAGAGGAGCCTGGTGGGCTACAGCCCATGGGGTCGCAAAAGAGCTGGACACAACTGAGCAACTAAAACACACACACACACACACACACACACATCTCCCCTTATTTGTAAGATGCACCATTTGTATGTATCTGACTAAGAGGCAGGCAAAAAATCAACAGGGAACAAATTGCCAATTCGTCTTTGATGCAACATCAATTATAAGATGCATTCCGATTTCAAAAATGATAGAAGTGAAACAAAAAGGCCATCTTTGAATCAGTGAAGTACAGTAAATCATTCCAATTGGTATATTTATATTTATTAATAGTTCGATTTTGTGCCAGGCTTCAGAGAGCAGGGCCAAGAATTCAGATTGTGGAGTTGAGCAAGACATGAGCCATCACGGTGTCCCACCCTCTTGTCTTATAGTCGAGGATATGCAGAAGAGGAGACATAGTCTGAAGCCTCAAGAAGTTCATCACGTTTTCAATGACCACATGACAATGTCATGTGCATTGACACCTATCAATTACTCAAAGAATGGGGTTTATTTACCACAAGTGTGTGTACTGAAACTAAATCTAAACCTAAAATTATAAGGTTTTTCTTTTTCTATGAAAAAAATACACACCAATACCAAGTATTCTCTTATATCTCATTTTTTCTGTAAAATATAATTCTATTTTCATTTCTGGCATCCCAATTATTATTAAAGACTTCCTTCCATGATTAAACTCTCTTGTGCTAGTTAATTAGTTAAGTATTAGTGAAAGATTTAAGCAGTAAGTGGAAAAAAATTAACCTCATGTAGACTTATCGTTTGTTGGAGAATTTGGTTCCTTGGGTTTTTCATATCCAGAATAAAACAAATTTTATATGGATTTTGTGACACTCTAGCACAAGTGAAAAGTAAAGTTTCTCTTGAGATTATAGTGTTGTATATGTATATGGGAAGAATGAGTTACGTAAGTCAGTGTTTCTGATTTTTGTTAAATGGTAGCTATGCATAGATTTCCATTTTTCCTTAAAGTTTATAACATACTACCTTTATCCCTGTAACATTTCTAAGTGAATTGTAAATCTAATAAACATATTTTTAACCTCAAGCTACACTCCAGTTATAATAGAGATAATCCAGTATCATATATATATAATAGTGAAAAAATTTCATACTGAAATAAAACCTGATTGTAAGATAATTGGCAATATGAATAGTTGGAAGTTAACAGTGACTTTGCCTGAACACACAACATTTAAACATTAATGATGGTAGAAAGCTAATTAGTAAAATTTAATTGGATGTATGCAAAATGGTATAATGAGAAGAGTTAAAGCATATTTAATTTTTAATCCAAACCCAAACTCTGAAGTGGAAAACCAACTAAACCCAATCATTGTGAAAGCTAGAGACTGACACATTTTAAAGACTACCCTATTAGCACACAGAATGAATTGATGTTCAAAATTAAACATGGTAATATATTCTCTCATGCCTTTAAAAAACCACACACATACAAAATGCAATTATATAAACTGTTTAAAGATAAAAATTTGAAATGAAAGGGCAGACAAATGTATATGGTAAGTGACTGCATGGAATATAGTTTGAAGAATAAATTGAATTTTATTGTATGCAGAGAAGCATCCATAGTAAGCCACTCAGTGGGCCAGAGAAACCTAGAAAGCAGCAAAGGTAAAAGGAGACAGGTCATGATTAGTGCCCAATTTCATGGAATCTGATATCAGAGCAATATGATATGGAAGTCAAGAAGGTCAGTGCTATTTCAGGGTATGTGTGTTATAGGCAAGTCGATAGTCCCTCTAGGTACACATGATACTGAAACCACACCCAGAGCACAGAGCAAGGAAGAAGGTTCTGCTCAGAGTGGATCACAATCCTCATTGCACATTATGATCATCTAAGGAACTTTAAATACTGATGCCTGCACCCCCACACCAGGGACTTTGATTTAATTGATCTGGGGTGGGCCCAGGGCAGGAGGATGTTCTAAAGCTGCCCCAGGAGATTCTAATGGGCAGCCGGTGTTGAGGACTTTGATATGGAAAGACCTTCGAGTACTTTGTTCTGACTTTTGCTGATTGGTAGGTGTGTATCTTTTTCTTGGAAATGAATGTAACCTTTTGTTCTTGCCTGATACTCCTCAAAGGAGAAATGTGATGTTAGCACAAAATGTGAGTAAGAGACAATTTCAAGACTGTAAGTCAGAGATGTCTTATCTTAAATACCACAATCAAGTCTACAAAGTTTTCCAATGTCTTCTCTGTATGATAGATCATTTTGCTAGGTATTGAACGTTGAAAAAAATCTGGTTTTATGGCTTCTCAGCGGGGAATGGGTAGGTATTTGTCAGGGTTCTTGGCAGCAGCAAAAACAACTCTAAATTTAGGCAGAAAATGAATTCTTAAAAGTCTTCTCTCTAGGAAGCCAAGAACCAGGCTTGAGGGTATAAACGAATAGCAGGGCCCCAAACAATCCTCAGTCCTGTCCTGTGAGAACCCCACTGCTCTTGGGCACAGACCCGGCTGGCCATCAGCCTCTTGAGCTGCTGACAACCCCAGTGCAGGCTGCAGGACACTGTAGCTACGCCCACCCACCCCCCAAAGCCACACCAGAATCGAGCCCTAGCCCCTGTGAATGAGTCTCACTGAACGGACCCTGTCCTCAACCCATACAAGTCCTAGCACCCCCGCTTCTACGTCACTACCTTCTGGATCTAAGTCAGCAAAGCCACATGCCCACCCGTGGCTCTCAGGGAGGCTGGCAGGGTCCTCATCTGGCATTTTCCACTCCCCTAGCAGAACGTGGTCTCTCCTTCCCACTAAGACTCTTAAGGTGGGAAATTCTTCAAACAGAAAGGAGCTCATTCACTGAGAAGCCAAAAAAGAATTTCAAATGGCCTCTGCAAGAATATTTCACTTCTCCTAGGATTAAGTAAAGCTAAAGGAAATTATTAGTACTTGGTCTGCATTTTTCTTCTGTGTCCATAGTTTTCTGTGTCTTTGATTTCTGAGAGTAGACCTAACTTCAAGTTCCCAAGTTCATTTTCATGTGTCTTATTTACATTAGCCTCTCTACCACGCAAATATTTTATTAAGCACTAAAGTAAAGTTCCTCAGTTCATACCTAGCATACCGAGTTCTTAGGCTGGTTTCCCACATGGTGCTGTGGTATGTTCTTATACCTAAAATTTGCCAAGTATGGGCAGCTATTACATATTGCAAAATATAGATGCACCCTTAATTATATGTGGAACATGCAACAACCATGTCCATTAACAAGCTCTGGACATTTACCCCCAAATTCCATTTTACATTATAAGTAGATCTCATTTTTGGAGAGCGCACAAAACTGGTGTATGCTAGGAACTATGAGGCTTAACACATTTTTATGGCTCTGAGACCCTAACGTGCCCAGGAAAGAAAAGTTTGTGCTGGCTCAAAGACACCTCTAAATTTCTTCTCCCTATCTGCGATGCTTTGATTATTTCTAAAACATTTTCTGGCCTGTAAATTATAGCTCCTCCTGCCATTTGTTGGCAGACACTTTGAAAAGAGTCATAATATATACTTTTTCAGAAAAAACTGAATGGTATGATTTCAGACCTACATAGTCACTATTTAGTAGTCTAGCCTTCTTCTGACAGGTGAATCCAAATCTTCTCCTTGGAAATAAATTAGGTTATTATCTCAAATACAAAATCAAATGAATCCTCAATGAAAGTTTTCTCAAAGTCATTTCTTTCAATGGGAAAACTTTTTTCCCATGAGAAGGAAAGAGGCCATCTTTACACAAAAGCAAGTGTCCAATTCAAACCAGAAAAGGTATGAAGTAGTCAATCCCAATATACAATAAACAGAAATAACTTTGGAGGAGGGACCCCAGTATTCCCACAACTTACCTTCCTAATGCAGAATTTCCTTTCCTAATTCTGAATTTCCTTTTGGGGAAATAAAACAAGAGTTGGGTTAGTTTTGAACACAGAGTACTTCTGAACACAAAGGGCTCCAGTTCTAAGCAAAGAGTAATCTTCTAAGCAAAGGTAATTTTATGAGTTACCAGATTTTACCGACTCTATGCATTTTTCTATGGAGAAGGTGCATAGCTTGCAATAGAATAGAAAGGGGACACAACTCCAAAAAATTAAAGTTAGGGAACAGTGCTCTGGGGAGTAAATTAGAGAGCCCCATCCCTGGTCCAAGGATGGGTTCTTCAACCACCACCACTCAGCCATCTAACTGAAATGATGAAAGGCAAAGTCAATTTTCCAAATTCAAAATTTCTCTGGCGTTCTAGTTTCCATATTTCTTAGACATGAGGATACAAACTGCCACCATCTTTATCTTAAAGAGATTTCTAGAAGGGACTGAAGTATTCTTTCATTCCTTTGAGAACAGTGAGTGTCAAGTGGCTACCCCATCTGGTGTTTAGAGACATCGTCCATCCTCACCACCATTCTGAGTCCAAGTCAGCAAATGGTAGCAAGTGACAGCAAATGTTCAAGGAGCAGAGATGTCCCTCTGCAGTAGGATACACCATCATATAAAAAGAAACAGTAACCATGAGTGTGGCATTCGAGTCATAAAAAGTGGCATTTTTAAAACTTTTAAATGCTACATGGCAGTTTAAAATTATAAATGGTAAAGTAGGCTCTTCAGACACTTCCCATTGTATTTCCATCTTCCACAAAATTCTAAGGAGATAGTTGTCATCAGATATGGCTACATAATTCTTTTTAAAATACTAAAAATATTCTGGTTTGTAATCCAGAGAGCACAGTCCTCATCGGTTTGTGATTATAAAAGAAGTCATGACTGAATTAATCATTAGCCTTTTTTTCCCCCAGAAATTCATCTGTCTTAAAGTTTCCTCCATTATTTTCAGGAGCCCCCTACAATCCCAGTGTACTTTGTTCATGATGGTATTACACCAGCATTTCACAAAGTGTCTTCCCTAGAACAGTAGATCCAGAAAATGACCAAGAAGAAAGAGACTCTGGGAAACATTGAACCTTGATGCCTCCTTAGCAAGAGGCCATGAACATTCCATTAGTGCAGGTGCCCAGACGTCCTATTTTGCCTTCTTTAATCTAATGTCACTTAAGCCCTGATCCAGAAAGTAGAGTTTGCAGTAGAAGTATATGTTTACTTTCAGTTGTAGCATTTTGTAACATTTATGACTTTGTCCTTGATAAGTAGGTAGGGAAAATATTAGCTGCTCCACATTGGAAATGAGAAAATTAAGACAAAAAATTGTTAAATTATTTAGACAATGTCACCCAGGGTATTTATGACAAAGCTGAGACTCAAGTCCAATGCTCTTTTTATTACTCTGGTGGTTTGGGGCTTCCAAGTAGTCATAAGAGGTTGGGACATTCACTTACTACCTTCCACATAAACGAAGGAACACATTTGGGCCTTCAGAGAAGCCACTGTAGAAAAAATATCCCAGTCACATGATTTCCCCCAAAACATAGATCTTATTATCCTACCCTATTATCTTTACAAGGCCAGGAAATTCCTACTGCTTTCTCCTACCAACTCATACCCAAATATTGTGTCATTTTTTCTCAGTTCGTACCAATTAGGAATCAAAAATCTGAAGATTTCAAGAAATGATGAAATGTAATGAATTGGAGAGAAAAAATATAGACAAACCTTATATTTAAGTTTTGAAATGTTTTTGTAAAACTTTACGAATGTGAGATTACTGATTAGTTTATGGAACATGAAATATTATCAATTGAATTTGATTTCCTCATAAAATCATTGTTTCATTATAGCTCAAATAAACCATTGAATGGATTTATTTAATTTACATTTAAATGTATTATATTTTCACATAAATGGAACATTATATTGCCAAACCTTAAACAATTTAGCTAGTTTTAGTATTTCTGAATTTTTGAGAAGCAGGCAAACTCTTGGGAATAAATGAAATACTGTAGGTCAGTAAAACAGAAGGTTATTCTATTTTCTGGACAGAGTCTGCCAGTATAGGACAGAAGAAGGGTCATAGTTTTTACCAAAAGTGCTCAGAAAAATAAAAGCAACTTTTTGAATGATGAAGCTATCACCACATGCAAGTATGTCTGATCTGCCTCAGTTGTCTAGAAACCTCTACAAGCAGCTTTTGCTTTTCAAACATTTCCTTTGTATCTTTTTGCGGATTTCTGAAAATTAGAATTTTGCCCTGAATGAAACAAGTTTCATCTGGCTTCCCAACATCGCCCATTTTCTTCCATCAGAGGCAGCCTTACCGGGATGTCCCAGACTATCCCTGCTGCATGCAAGTTTCATAATGCTGGCGCCTCCCTGGTGGACCGTCTAGGAGTCAGAGAAACACTGGCTAGTCCCCTCTGCCTCCCTCACCCCACCCCCTCACCAGACACAGGTGGCTTCCTTTCCTGAAACTCCTCAGCTGATCATTGCTTGGGTTCTTTATCTCTTCTCACCTAATCCTCACCTCACAGTTGTCACTTGTTTTTCAACACAAGTAGGTCTTAAAAACAAAATTGATCAACTATGTGTTTCAGAAGAATCCAAGTGTGTACAAGATCCTTCCCTTCCTTGCCATTTCATTCATCCACTCAACAGACTTTTATTAGGAGCCTGCTCTGGCTGGTTTGTGCTGGGTGCCAAGGACACAGAAAGCTTTAAAACAGGACCCCAGCCTAGAAAAGTTCACTCTAGCAGGAAAGACATTGTGTCCAAGATAAATGGTGACGCCACAGAGTATACACAGCGGCAAGTGCTGAAGAAATACAGAGAAGGAAGCAATTACTCTACAGGGAGAGCTGGGGAAAGGAGGTGGCCTTGTGACTAGGTCCTCAAAGGTAGATAGGAGTTTATCAGTCTGAAAATCTGAGCACAAGTATACCTGAGGCGGTGGCATATATTAATTGAAAGAAATGAGATAGCTGTGTGCATTTTAACTTGCATGCCAATAAAGTTTTGGAGGTGCAAATGCTGTCAATCTCAAAATCTCTGTGAGAGAAATTTACACTTTCTGATCCAAAGGAAGGACATCAATCAACTTTTGGCATTCCCTCCACCTTACCTCACAGTCCTGTCAGGAACCTCTCCACACCTCCACCAACAATGATTTAAATAGGCTATCCCTTCTCCCAAGTTTTCAGGCCTACCTGTTAACATCCACTCCTTCACACCTGATAAATGAACCAGCAATTCATTCTTGTAGAAATACAGCTGTAAAGTTTCATAAATAATAAATTAAAACTTGCAGTTGCCATCTAGGTTAAAATAATCTTTAGACTAACTATTGGCAGAGCATTTAGTCATAGCTCATGATGGAATATGGTTCCACCACATTCAGCTCTAATTTGTGCCTGAGGAGAATTTTCCAGGTAAAAGTGAATGATACAATGTCAAAAGCACCTGAATGTCTGGTGGCAACTAGGCATAACAGCTAACTAATGTTTGGGGGTTTTAGTCATGTTTTATCCATGATCCTGGTTTTCCTTATCTCAAAAACAAAAATTAAAAAATGAACAGAACCTCTGCTCCCTCTCTCCTTCATATCTCCCTTATTTCCCCACCAAATTCGGGGTGCAAATGATCCCTTCTATTTTATTACCACCCATTCCCTTCTCCAACCCCTCCCCACCCCCACACAGTTAGATCTTTGTCAGGCCACTCTATTCCTATTCTAATGATTCTGCCTCTTGAAGATCTCTCATAGCCTCTAATCTAATCAAATATTCCCATTAATGCTTAATATTTTATACCATGCAATGCATTATTCTTTCCCACCATCTTTCCTTCTCAAAGCCACCTTTGCTCTCAGTTCTGAATGCAGTCATTCATCAGACATCCACTGATGAATCCACATCTGTGCTAGGTACTGGGGTTAGCACCATTTCTGCCTTCAAGAAATTTTTAAACAAATAGGGAAGTCAGAAAAGAGTCCCATAACTATAAATAGGCATGGTATGTCATTAGAAGATTCACTGAGTGTATCCTTTCACCCAACAAACCAAAGACAAATAAAATGTCCTGGAGAATGTGAGCTGAGTCCAGAAGGTCAAGGTTGAGTTCATAAGGAAGGAAAGGCAAGACAGCACATGCCTGGAAAAACCTACTTCTGTGTTTCTCCAGTCCTGGGTCCCCACCTGTGGTCTGTCTCCCTCTTTTCCATTTTGATTCTAGGTATAAACAGAGGCTCAGTCCTCATTCCTCAGTGCCTTCTCTACCCACTTCTGCTCATCAACAGAACCTACTTCATAGTTTAACCACCCACAATATGAGATGATAGTTAAATCTGAGCCCCCTGCCCCAAATCCCCAACTCCTTGCAGCCCAGACCCACAGGAGGGGCCAGGATAACCAGGATCTCCTGGCTATCAGTGTTTTCAGACCTGGCTCATTATCTGCCCATGAGGAGTGGCCTCTTCACAGCTTGAGAACTTCCAGCAAAGGACCATCCTTCTTCAAGGAACTAGAATTCAAAACCTTGAGAATAATCTTTTTCTTCTCTCCTTTCTCCCTACTCTGTTTTCCATGTATTCTTGAATGAATAAAAATATTACTCATCACAGCTTCCCCTTCTTCTAAACCCCCTAATGAACTTTCTTTTGCCCTCAAAATAAAATAATTCTTAATCTAGATTTAAAACTCTCCATAATCTGGTCCCTTATCCAATCCCAATACCATGTACTCTCGTCATATTAATATAACATTTGAGGGTTTTGACAGTGTCTTCCCAAAGCTACTTCTGCAAACATGATCTCTTTTGCTCTATCACAGTGCCCTGATAAGACAGGCAAGGCAGGCATTCTTCTTCTTCTTTCTTTAGAAGACAAAACCAAGACTCTGAGAAACAGATTCAATCAGGTCTTCTAATTTCTAACTCAGCACTCCTTCCCATTGGCTCACATCGTGTTTCATGTTTTGATTCATTACACAAGTGCAACACCAATTGTTTCTTTCCAAAATGAGAGCTTCTAAAAAGAAGGAAAAGTGTCAGAGATTTTTTTTTTTTTTCCTGTAACTGCTCAGCACGTGCTGCATTGTGGATCAAAAAGACCCTCAATAAATGCTTCTTGAATAAATGTTCTAACCACATGATTCTGTTCAAGGAAGTCACAGTCTTACTCTTTTGCTTAAAACCCAAACCCTCAACTGCTCTGATTAGATTCAGTTCAGTTGCTCAGTTGTGTCTGACTCTTTGCGACCCCATGGACTGCAGCATGCCACGCTTCCCTGTCCATCACCAACTCCCCGAGGTTGCTCAAGCTCATGTCCGTCAAGTCAGTGATGCCATCCAACGATCTCATCCTCTGTCATCTCCTTCTCCTGCCTTTAGTCTTTCCCAGCATCAGGGTCTTTTCAAATGAATCAGCTCTTCACATCAGGTGGCCAAAGTATTGGAGTTTCAGCTTCAGCTTCAGTCCTTCCAATGAATATTCAAGGACTGATTTCCTTGAGGATGAACTGATTAGATTATCTTAATATAAACCATGTGACCACAGCTGACAAGGTCTTCATGATCTTACTGTAGCCAACCACTCTGATTTCATCCTCTCCACACTCCATCCCACACTCTTGCCCACCAGGCTCCTTCTTTCTGTTATTTGGGTTTGCTGAGCTCATGCCCACCTTCAAGCTTTGTGTCAGCTGCTTCTGTGAACCAAAGTGCTCTGTGACTGACTCCTGCTCATCATTCTGGTCTCAGCACAAATGCCACCACCTCAGAGAAGCCTTCCCTGACCATCCAACCTAGAGTTAGCCTTAGCCATTCTTATCCTGATGTATTTTCTTTCCAGTACATATCATAATCTAAACTTAGGTGGTTCATTGCTTGTCTCACATTAGAATGTAAACTCAGTAGGTCTGAGACATTATTCCTCTGTTCCCCAGTGCCTAAACTAGGGCAATATCTATTTGTCAAATGCGTGAATGGATGAATGAATGAAAAGTGAGTAAACCTGTTTTATCTATAAAAACAGAGCTGGAATAGATTATCTCTAAGGTCTCTCCCCACATAGTGTTCTTTAATGAATCACAGTTGTTTATTCATGGAATCAGCCTCGGTTCCTTTACTGGTTATCCTTAAGATATGTTTTATTTTTTCTTGACTTTAGTTTTCTCACTGAAGAGAGAGTATCATGAGTAGAGAAACAATATTGAGAGAAGACAAGAAGAAGGTCAAATAATACAGTTCAGGTAAAGAACCGCTTGCTTCATATTGTGAGGCAGCTGCCTCTCCCGTCACAGCTTTGTCACAGGCTGCTGTCCCACAATCACATTTGCTATCCACTTTTTGTTTTTTAATATGTTTGCATTATTCTCCCAAAATAACCCTTTGTTTTCTTTGGCCTTGATAAAGACATTCCTAAGATAGTTATTATTTCTGCGTTTTCCCCAAGGTACAAAATATATTGACTGAGAAATCAGTTCTCCAATGGGTAATGCTGGCACATACCTGATGGGACAAGTCAGTATGTGCCTTCAACCGCTGGACAATAGCGGTGTGTGTTTGCATATCATTCTCTTTATATATTGGGCATCCAGTTATTGCTGAGTTACAGTTATTCATAGAAAATATTATTTTCCAGCTACTCTGAAGATAGTAGATACATGAGACACTGTGATAAAGACTCTGAAATGAGCCATTTTAAATGTTTCTAAACATCACGAAGAATAGCCAACTACTACCAGTGGCTCCAAATCATTAGCGATTGCTGACCTTTACCTATGCTTGTCTTGGAAAAACAAAATCTACCACTGGATACTTCCTTTGTCAAGAGCCTCCAGAACATGCACTTTGAAACTTGTTCAAAGTGTACTATTTACCCATCATTATGGAAACTTTAGACTTACAGTGTTTTCTGACCCCATTGCAACTTACTTACATGTATAAGCTGAAGAGCCTTCCTTAAAACCTGACAAGGTTGGATGTCCTTACTGCTTACAATATGAAAAGGTTATAAAGTAGAAGAAAGACTCTTTAGAAGTTTCTTCGACTTCAATTCAAATCGCACCCTCAGTAGACTGTGGCCTTGCATGCTTCACTTTCATTTAGCTACATCATCAACTTCTAGTTCCTGTTTTTGGCATGAAGATGCCAGCTTAATCAGACTATAAATCATTTTCTGCCTTTGCCCACACGTGGCGACCACTGACATCTTAGATTATTATAGTTAATTAGCACTTCAAAGAACACAGAAAAATAGAAAATGTGCTTAGATCAAAATGTGAAAAATTATTCTGGTCTCTTCTAGCATAGGGTACTGGCATGCCTTGCCCCAGAGCAGCTAGTGGGCAAAGGAAGACCCCTGAGAATAGTCACCAAGGACAAAGGGTTCTCCTCCTGAGCTAGACCCCCTCTTTTGGATTTCTGCTTAGCATCTGCTTAAAACCCAGTTATTTGATTACAAAGATAAGATAAATGTATCCCCAAGGATTACATCAATTAAATTAATAACCTAGAATTTCAAGGACAAAAATTCCCAAGTCAAAAGATTCAGAATAATGGAATATTTACAGAAAAACTGTGAAAACCTGTCTTCCAGTCATGAACTTTATAAAATAAAGCCACCTCAAATGTGCCGGATTTAATCGATGATCATAAATAATGCTAAAGTACATTATTATTAAATCTTTTCTCCCTTTAAAAAGGCTATGCAGAAACAATAAAAAAAAAAAAAAGCCAAGCCAAGCCAATTTCAAAACTAAGATGTAAATATCATAGTTAGTTTTGGTGTATGCCTTTTTATTTTTCATGAAAGCTACTCTACTGATAGAGAAATAATTTATGAAAACAGAAGAAATATTTATTGCAGCTTGCCTCATGGTTATTACTGATCATTTAATTTATAGCCTGAATAGTTTATTTACACCTTTAAGGATATTTTAAGACCTGGTTTTAAATTGCATTACTATACTTACTTCACATTATCTAAAAATATAATCAAAAAGAAATGGCTTAAATTATTCTCATCATTTTAGATTTTTAAAAATCTTATTTCTTTAATCACACAATTATCCTAGAGACTAATGCAATTTTCCTGCCACCATCATTTCATCCTTTAAAAATAAATACGTGGTTCCCAGTACTGCAACAAAGAATAAATTACACATATCCTGCTTCTCCATTGCTGCTAACTTAATTCAAGGAAAATTCTCCTTATGTAACATAAGAAATCATTTCAGCTCTACTATTTATCTAAAATAAAAGTCAAATACTAACAACCAAACATGAAAAAATATCATTTTGTATGATAGATTTGTGCTCAGTTGCATCCGACTCTTTTGTGCTCAGTTTGTGCTCAGTTGCGTCCGACTCTTTTGTGACCCCACAGACTGTAACTCACCAGTCTCCTCTGTCCGTGGAATTCTCCAGGCAAGAATACTGGCGTGGATCGCCATTTCCTCCTCCAGGGGGTCTTCCTGACCCAAGGATCAAACCTACATCTCTTGCATCTCCTGCATTGGCAGGTGGATCCTTTACCACTAAGACCACCTGGGAAGCCACAGATGGATGATGCTTAAAAAGGTGCAACCCAAAGATACTTTTACACTCATAAATGAAAACTCTCCCAATTCAAAAGCAATATCTAGTCTTCTGTTGTTCTATAAACCCACAAAAGACAATAGATAGCCATGTTTTTCTCCATTCCTCCCCCCAAAAAAACTATGTCTAATACAAGCTTAAAAAAAAGTCAATATTTGCAGTTATTTTACAATGGAAGTACTGAGATTGGAGGGGAAATGAGTTGCCCAGCTTAATTCCACTATGTGGCAAGCCTCAGCCAGAGTTCAGGAAGGACTCTGCCAGGACCACTGAACACACCCCACAGGGTGCGGGCTGCTCATCTCCGCTGTGTACCATTTGTGGAGAACACAACATTCAGCACCAGCCCTTGGTGTTGGGCAGTGCGCCACCCGCCCAGCCGGACGTGGCAGTCTGGCGTTAGCGCCGTCTTTCTCCGCTGGATCACACTGATGCTCCTTCAGTCTGATTCTCTGGCAAACACTCTCCAACTGCCTTAATTCCACTTCCAAAATCCTCGTGAGCATTTACCTTTGTAACTACTTTTATTATAAGAAGGAAATTCTGGATCTTTTTATTGACCTAAAACTATTAATTTTCATTCACTATCCCCCCCCCCCCCAACCCCATGTTTGTCTACCAATTAAATTTCACAAATAAATTTCAGAGAGGATGGTATTTTTCCTCTTAGGTTAAGGGCTATAGAAAAAAAGAACATGAGATTTCATGTCAAACACATCTTCTTAGATATGTAAACTTGGGCCATTTTCTTAACCTCTCAAAACCGCCGTTCCTTCTTATTTAAGATAGAAGAGATAAAAATTACTTTCCCATTTTCTTGTAAGGATCAAAATGACATATATAGAAGAGCTTAGCACAGTGGTAGGCATAATCTGTGCTCAGCATGCATTAACTTTATGATTTTTAGTTTTTATCATAATTTTGAGCAAGGGTTAACACATTGTTGTGGTACTGAGTTTTTATATGCTTTCCTCATTTTTCCAACTCATGACATGATAGTGCTCATTCATGACGAGACATAGGACCTAGTGAGGCATTCCAAGACTTGCCTGGTATCATCTCCCACACCTCTTAGTAAGTCACTGTCTCTATAGCAAGTGTTATGGACTCAGTGTTTGGGTCCCCCCAAATTCACATGTTGCTTGCTCCTTGAAAGAAAAGTTATGACCAACCTAGATAGTATATTAAAAAGCAAAGACATTACTTTGCTGACAAAGGTCCCTCTATTCAAAGGTTTGATTTTTCCAGTATTCAAGTATGGATGTGAGAGTTGGACTATAAAGAAACCTGAGCACCGAAGAACTGATGCTTTTGAACTGTGGTGTTGGAGAAGACTCTTGAGAGCTCATGGACAGAAAGGGATCCAACCAGTCCATCCTAAAGGAAATCAGTCCTGAATATCCATTGGAAGAACTGATGCTGGAGCTGAAACTCCAAAACTCTGGCCACCTGATGCGAAGAACCAACTCATTTGAACAGACCCTGATGTTGGGAATGATTGAAGGCGGGAAAAGAAGGGGCTGACAGAGGATGAGATGGTTGGATGGCATCACCGACTCAATGGACATGAGTTTGAGTAAGCTCCAGGAGTTGGTGAAGAACAGGGAAGCCTGGCATGCTGCAGTCCATGGGGTTGCAAAGAGTCAGACACGACCGAGCAACTGAACTGAACTGAACTGAAATTCACATGCTGAAGCCCTAACCTCCACTGTAATGATCTTTGGAGACTGAGTCTTTGGGAGATAAGTTAGATTAGGTTAGGTCATGAGAGTGGAACACTTGCAATGGGAGTAGTGACCTTAAAAGGAGAGGAAGAGATCTTTCTTTCTCTCTCCCTGGACACACGCAAAAGGAAATGCCACGTGAGGACACAGCAAGAAGTCAGTTGTCTACAGGCCTGGAAGGAAGCTTCACGAAGAAGTGCATTGGTGAGCCTACTGACCCTGGACTTACAAGCTTCCAGAACTGTGAGAAACAAACTTGTGTTGTTTAAGCCACCCAGTCTCTGGCATTTTGTTAATGCAGCCCAAGCTTACTAATACAACATGGTAACAATCTGATGGCACCCTATACTCTGCTAGGGAGCACTGAGGAGGTCTACGGCATTTTGATGCAGAACATTCAAGAAAGCTACGCATTAGCAATAAGAGATGGGTGTAGAACTTGATCGTGCAAGTTTGAAACTTGACTAGGCAGTCCACACAGAATTTTAAATCTTCAAGTTCATTCTGCCCAAGGGGTTCACAGTTAGCAAATAAATGGCCTCAGTGTTTGCTCCCCCACCCCACCCCAATCAGTATAAATAGGCCCTTTTTCTGGATGAGCAGTAATTTCCCTGGGTAGAATAACATATTCAATCTACTTCTGAGGCATGCAAAATCTCTGCCTCACCTACAGGAAGAGAGCTGTGAATGATGAAGAAGGTGAGGGTTCAGGCAGTTTCATACACATATGTTTTTCCTATAAAGCAGCATATGTTTTTCAGGTTGATGTTGGCCAGATTAAATTGATCAGGTCTTTGCTTACTGGGAGAAAAAGAAATTTCTGGGTTATCTCAAGTGAAGTGACAATCAGACAGGCAATAGCATTGCACTGGAAGAATACTAACCATGTGGATATTTCTAGATGGAAGATGGGGTGTGAGTGTATAGTTTTCTGCTGGGATGGGAATACAGCAAAGGAGATTGCTGGATATGTGTGATCATTTTGTATCCAAAAATGAGACACTAGCGGTATTCAAATAGGGATGGAAAATCTATCATTTCTGAGACAACTCCTTGAATGATTGGAGCTCTTCATTCTGAAATGAAGTGTCAGGGACAATCACCTAGGCTTCCTTTCCCTTTTTTTCTGATGATCAGAAAGAAAGTATAACTCTGGAGCTAAAGGCCTTGCAGGTAAGGTCAGATACGGTGCTTTAAGCAGTTTCCTCAACCCAGTATGGTGGGCTTTTTTCATACTGGGCTTCCCTGGAGCCTCAGTCAGTAAGGAATCCACCTGAAATGAAGGAGACTGCCTGTAGGGCAGGTGACCCAAGTTTGATCCCTGGGTTGGAAAGATCCCCTGGAGAAGGGAATAGCAATCCACTCCAGTATTTTTGCCTGGAGAATCCAATGGACAGGGGAGCCTGGAGGGCTACAGTCCATGAGGTCATGAGCTGGCTACAACTTTAGCAACTAAACCATCACCACTTATCCTGTAGGAAACCGTACCTCAAACAAATTGAGCTACTCACCCCAAAACTCTGCATTTCCTCATTGCTTACCAAGCCTTTTCTCTTGCCCTTCTCCTAACTTCCACTCACTACCCGGGTGAAACTCTAGCACCTCCCAAGGCTCAGTTCAAATTCCATGAAATCACCATGCCTTCCTTGCTAAAACCAATGCCTTTATACCCTTAGCTCCAAGAGTCTTTCCTTTGTTCTTCTCCCCTATACTGGGCACAGGCTTCCGCACACTCTACTGTACATTTTATCTCCTCCTTCACCTGAAATGCCCTGGAGTCAGAAACTGTCTTATTCATCCCTTGTAGCACCTCATAGTAGGAATTCCATATACATATTGATTGGGTAAATGTCATACCTTCTCTTAATTTTCTGTCACAAATGAGCAAAATTACAATCAACTCAAACCATACAGGACTTGGGACCAGCTGCACTGCACAATTCCTGGGGCACCTTTTATTTGTCCACAAAGTAAATCATTGCCTGAAGTCATGCAATGCAGCTTCCCTCAGAGCTTCAGCCGTTCCACATGTACAACGACTTTAAACTTTTAGAATACAGAAGAAAGTCTGCTGGTAGATGGGTATTGCAGTGTCTCCTGGCTGTTCATTTGTGGGAATAAACATTGATATTGTTTTATGTTTTTACGTTGCTTTTAAATGTGTCAGTATTCAAGGTGTATTTAAGGGCTAACAGAATGCAAGAAAAAGTAAAGCAAGAAACAAACAGAAAGGAGCACATTTTTGGAAGGCTCATCAGAAAGATGTGCCAGAAGGTGTCAGCTCGCTTCTCGGTCTCACCCCGGCCTTTAGGCCACACGAAGGGGACCTGTTTTCACTCTGAAAGAAGGATCTTTATTGGTCACAGCTGTACCTCATCCATAATGCATTAGCCTGAAAAAGAGGCAGGAACCTCAACCCAGAAGCTGCTCCAAGAAATGACGAAAAATGATGTGAAAGAGCATATTGCTCTGATATGATCTCTTTCTTCAAATTTAATCAAGTATATCCCAGGAGGACACCCCCAAAATTTTATCTTCAGAACTAAGGGCCTGGGGCAGGATGCAGAGCAAGGAAGGAAGCCAAGGGAAAACGTATTTACTGAGAGGGCTGGGGTGCCGTTATGAAGAGTCTCAACTTTCCAAATAAAATAGCAAAGTGTAAAATGTGAGCAGTCCAAGGCTCAGAGGGGTAAAAGGGCTTATTCACGTCACACAGCAGGGCAGGAAGATGAGAGCCCAGAGCTTCTGCTTCCTGGCTGAGCTCTCACCACGCCCTCCCGGCACTGTCTGATTACCTTGAGGGGCTTACTCTGCCTAAATGCACTACACCTTCTCAAGGCAAAAACACAACCACTGTGGCTTCTGCCTGGTAAACCATGATCTAAAACAAACAATTAACAGCATTTATGTCCATTACAGATATATTTTTGTGTGCCATTATTGTTAAATCCCTATTTCAGAAACAACCATCAATATCAGGAGTTTTAGAATCCATATAAATATTAGAAGAGTAAAGGTACATTTTCTTTCCTTGCTGGTGATGTGATTCATATGTATAAAATTCAGGACACTCTCAGAAAAAGAAAAGCAATCATTAGAGTTTAGTCAAAGAATTTGGTAAGGAATCTATATACAAGATAAACACAAAAAATCCATAATTATTTTTCCACACTGGTATTAAATAGCTAAAAATGGATATTGGGGAAATGTTTAATTCATAATGGGGATGTCTATAAAATAGGAAAACATTCCATCAGAAATATTGTTCATAATTAAACTTAAAAGCTTTTTAACAGCAAAGGAAATAATAAACAAGATTAAAAGACAACCCTCAGAATGGAAGAAAATAATTGCAAATGAAACAACTGACAATTAATTTCCAAATTGTACATAAGCAGCTCATACAGCTCAATATCAGAAAAGCAAACAGCCCAATCAAAAAATGGGCAGAAGGCCTAAACAGACATTTCTCCAAAGAAGACATACAGATGGCAAATAAACACATGAAAAGTGCTCAACATCATTAATTATTAGAAAAATGCAATCAGAACTACAATGAGGTATCACCATTCAGAATGGCCATCAGCAAAAAATCTGCAAACAATAAATGCTAGAGAGGATGTGGAGTAAAAGGGAACACTCCTACACTGTTGGCAGGAATATAAACTGATACAGCCATAATGGAGAAGAATATGGAGTTTCCTTAAAAAACTAGGAATAAATTTACCACATGACACAGCCATCCCAGTGTTGGGCATATGTCCTGAGAAAGCCACAATTCTGAAAGACACATGTACCCCAGTGTTCATTGCAGTACTATTTACAATAGCCAGAACATGGAAGTAACCTAGATGACCACTGACCAATGAATTGATAAAGAAGATGTGGTACACATATACAATGGAAAAATCACTCAGTCATAAAAAGAATGAGTCTGAGTCAGTTATAGTGAGATAGATGAACCTAGAGCCTGTTATACAGAATGCAGTCAGGAAAAGAAAAACCAGTATCATGTATTAACTCACATATATGAAATCTAAAAAAATGGTACTGATGAATCTATTTGCAGGGAAGGAAGGGAGATGCAGATGTAGAGAAGGAACTTGTGGACACACAGTGGGGGAAGGAGAAAGTGCGGTGAATGGAGAAAGTAGCATTGACATGTATATACTACCACATGTGAAACAGATAGCTGGTAGGAAGCTGCCGTACAACATAGGGAGCCCCGCCTGGGGCTCTGTGATGATCTAGAGGTGTGGGACAGAGGAGGGGAGGGAGGCTCAAGAGCTAGGGGTACATGTGTAATTATGGCTGATTCACATTCTTGTACAGAAGAACCCACACAACACTGTAAACCAGTTTTCCTCCAATTAAAAAAGAAATTAGAAAAAAAGAAATATTGTCCAGGCAATGTGAAGAAAACCATACAATTTTATCAAAGGCCATAAAACAAGATCTGAATAAAGGGGGAAATCTATCATGTTCCTGAAAAGTGAAAATCGCTCAGTTGTGTCCGATAATTTGTGATTCTCCAGGCCAGAACACTGGAGTGGGTAGCCTTTCCCTTCTCCGGGGGATCTTCCCAACCCAGGGATCGAACCCAGGGCTCCCACATTGCAGGCGGATTCTTTACCAGGGAAGCCCACGTTCCTGAATGGGAACATATAATAGGATAAGTTGTCAACCATCCAAAAATTATTATATAATATAAAAACTACAAGTTTATTCCTATTGGATCTGGGAGAATTGTGAGCTGAATGTTTAATTGCCTTAAGTTTAATTTAATGTCTTAAATTCATATGGAATATAAATAATCATAGAGAGCAAAACATAAAAATTAAATAATAATAAATTCAAGGGTTTCAGAGAAATGGTCATTGGTCAATGTTTCCTGCATGGGGCCAGACAGTAAATATTTTAGATTTTGTGGGCCAAGAGGCAAAATTAAAGATATTCTGTAAACTACTTGTCTAACAATTTAAAATGTCATCATTTAAAAATGTAAAATCCATTCTAAACTTGAGGGCAGTACAAAGTAGGGGCTGACCAGATTTGGTCCACAGGCCACAATTTGCAAAGTCCTGATTTAGAGGGTCTCATCCCAAGTAACATGTTCTTTCAATGGAAACACGAGTTGTACTGGGAGCATCATTATTTCTGAAGGTGATAAAATGCTGAAAAGGAATCTTTGTTGGGTTGTGTGTGCTTTGGGGTCTTTTCAGTTACAAAATCTCCATTTTGTGGGAGGTGGGAGGGAGGTTAAAGAGGGAGGGACACATGTATACCTATGGCTGACTTATGTTGATATAGAGCAGAGGCCAACACAATATTGTGAAGCAATTTTCCTTTGACTAAAACTAAATAAGTTTGGGGGGAAAATTTTCAATGAACTTACAAAACAAAAAGAGACTCACAGACTTATAAAACAAAATTTCCCATTGCCTGCAGGTACAGCGGGTGGTGGGGGGAGTGTGGGATGATGATGTACACACTGCTATATTTAATATGGATAACCAACAAGGACTTATTGCATAACTCATGGAACACTGCTCAAGGCTATGTGGCAGTCTGGGTGGGAGAGGAGTTTAGGGGAGAATGAATACATGTATATATATGGCTGAGTCCCTTCACTGTTCATCCGAAACTATCACAAATTGTTAATTGGCTATGTGTGCTCAGCATCTCAGTCATGTCCCACTCTTTGTGACCCTATGGACTGTAGCCTGCCAGGCTCCTCTGTCCATGGAACTTTTCAGGCAAGAATACTGGAGTGGGTTATCATTTCCTTCTCCAGGGGATCTTCCTGACCAAGGGACTGAACCTGCATTTCGTGCATCTCCTGCATCACCAGGCAGATTCTTTACCACTGTGACACCTAGGAACATCAATCAGCTATACCCCAATACAAAATAAAAAGCAAAAAAAAAAAAAAAAAAAAACCCCTCCATTGTGGAGCAGATAATTCCCTCAAAGTGAAACAGTGATTGCATAGTTCATCTATGCCCACAGATGAGCCAGAGAGTCAAGGTGTTCTGGGCCAAGACCCAAGGAGCTATTCTTGGACCATAGACACTTCTCATCCTAGCATTGCTCTGCTTCTTCATTCATTTCAAACCTTTCAACCACAAAAAGCCCTGCTAAATTACTTTTTACCCTTAAAAATAAATAGTAATAAAATTTTCAGGAAAGGAAAATAAGTGTTCTCCATTCTATTGAATAGACTGAACAGCAGGTGTGCCTAAAGTTTCTCTTGTAAAGCTCAAGGGAGACACACACACAAACACCTTTACTGTCTTAATCTGTTGAGAAAAAAATCATCACTGGCACGTCATGATTTTGAGATCCCTGAGATGCATTTCTCTCTAGTAGCAAAATTCTGCCTAAGTTCATAATGCAAATTTACATCCCTGGTGGAGGAGAGCTCTCTGAAGCTAGGATCTGTTTGCATTCCTTCATTTATTTATTCACCCTAAACAATTAAATACCAGAAAATTTATCACATATTCCCTCACCTCACCCAAATACGGATCAGACTTTCTACATTTCTGTTGACCCTCTGTAGCCCTGTCACTGAATCCTTCAAACAACAGTTTGAAAAATATTTGCTGATTAGAATACCTTTTAAGACTTTAGTCAGAGAACAATTCTGATCCTGGTTTCCCTATGAGAAATAATAGCAAATTATTAACCATTATCTCATAAAATCTTTAGAAGAAACCACCTAATCTCCACTCTTTAGAGAAAATGAATGATTCTAAAATTTGAGAGTCATACAAGCATCTTCAGCTTGGAAAGAACCCTTGGCATCTATGCCAAAACAGAAACCAGCCCTCACCTCTTTTACAGAATCCCTCTTAATTAGTGCATTAAGACTTCTGTGCCAGTAAATTCTATTCTTGGGTACTCATGCTTAGCTGGATTTCAAAATCCCAAATCTGACCTGCCTACTGTACCTCCTATTCCAAGAAGATTAAAGCTTGGGACAAACAGGATTAAAACTTGTGAAATATGGCCTTCACCAGCACTTATCCCTGAAAGAACAAAAGTTTTTCTTAGTCCTGCCTGAGAGTGAATTAGGACCAACTGAGATGTCTTAACCAATATGAGTGAAAGCAGAGTGTACCTCAGGGAAGGGGTAGCCAACTCATGTGTTTAATTGTCAAGATCAAAATAAATCCACATTATGATACAGTGACTCTTAGAAAGACTGTGATCAGCTTACTTGCATGCAGAGTAATTTGATCCTTCAGACATCCCTCCACTGTCCATCCCTCCACTATCCACCCCTGGATGAAAAGTTAGTTAAGTCGCTCAGTCGTGTCCGACTCTTTGCGACCCCATGGACTGTAGCCCACCAGGCTCCTCCGTCCATGGGATTCTCCAGGCAAGAATACTGGGGTGGGTTGCCATTTCCTTCTCCAACCCCTGGATGGAGACACTTTTTAATAGACTTCTCAGAGCCTGCAACACTGTGTCTGGTTGGCACCGTTTACTCAGACTTGCCAATGCTATGGCAGCTGGGTGGGTATCTGTTGGTCTGCTGGTACTCTCTCTCCCTTCCTGTCCGCTGAGGATACCCACAGCATGCTGAGGCATCCCTGGCTTCTGATATGGGAAGCCTGATGACTCACTTCATGATCTGACCAATGATTACCATCCTTGTCACAGCACCTGATGCAGGACCTCCCCGTGGCACATCAGGTGGACTAAAGACTCTCTTGGGACCCACAGTGATTACCAAGGTTGTTACTAATTGCCAGGTGAAAGCATGAAGTTATCAGGATGCAAGAGGTGCTTCCTGCATCTTCAAAGAACGAAAACATTTAAGGAATTATGGGAGAGAACAAAACGGGGGAGGAGTAGGTGGACCTGGAGAAAATCTCTCTCCATGGATACATCAGGAACACACCTTCAGAGACAGAAGTGCATGCAGAACACCAGCTGAGAGCGGACAGGAGAACCTGAACAGTGGGAAAAAATATATAGATCCCCCACAAAACTCGGCAGGATGAAGGAACTAGAGGGAAAAACAGGAGTGTTAGTAGGACTGGACCTGCCCTCGGCAGGTGGGGGAACTGAAGCTGGGGTCTGATCCCCACATCAGGGCAACTGTCTGCATCAGAGGAGAAACACTTAAGGCTGAGAGGGAAACAGCTGATCTGTGGCAGCCTAGAGGGGATGAGAATGAGACAGTCCTTTCCACAGCCATACATACCCTGGACAGGAACGCTGGTTCCCTGGAAGACGCAGCGGCTGGGAGCTGGAGTTTAGGGATGGTGATGCAATCCCAGGGCAGGGCTGCTGTTGACTCTGGAGAGACGGATTGAGGGGGTGTGAGGGAGGAGACGGTGGTGGGAAACGCTGGTGGAGAAAAGCTGGGCGGCCCTGGAAGCAAGGTGATACTGCTGAGTCGTGTGTGGGGGTGGAGCCATCACCATAGCCTCTCTCTCCCCATAGGCCAGCATCAGCAGCTGACAATAGAGAGGCTGGCCCATCAAATGCCTGAGACACTGAACTAGAGTATGGTTCCTACAAAGTAAGAACCCAGCCAGGGGGGCCCCTCTGTGTGCCTGACGCGATGAACAGAGGGGACCAGACAAGGGAACCCTCTAAGTGCCTGCAAGGGCAGAGCTGGGGAGAAAAACTGGGCAAAGAGGCCATCTGATCGCCAGCTACAAGAGGCTCAAAAAGACTCTGATAGGGCCGTGATTCCTGCCGGGTTGGGTGTCCCTGCACACTCGGCGCCTCCAGGGTCCCCGCAAGCCAAGCAGCTGTATACCTTCACACTCAGCTCTCACTGGGGCAGAGCTGCCACAGGCAAGAAAAGGCTTGCATCTATGCACGCAGGGTCGTTTCAGTCGTGTGCGACTCTGGGTGACCCTGTAGACTGTGGCCTGCCAGGCTTCTCTGTAAGGGGGGTTCTCCAGGCAAGAACACTGGAGCGGACTGGCCAGTACCGGTTACCATACCCTTCCAGAGCACTGTATTTCCTGCTGCCCCGGCCGCCAACCCCCCCCGAGTACCTGGTGCTGCCAGAACCCTGCGACCCAAGCAGCTGCACCACCTCCGCACCTGGCCCTCACAGGGGCGGACCCGAGTCCTCCAGGGCAGCCTCAGGAGCAAACCCCAGTGGACGACCCACAGGCAGAGGTGGAGATAAAACCACAACTGAAACCCAGGGGCAGTGTGGCTGAGGAAGGAGACCCAAAACCTTCCCACCAGCTGTACAAGCTGCAGATTAAATCCACACGATCAACTAGGCAGACTCTGTGTCTATGGAATATATAAAAGGCCACTGAGAGCTCCCAGAAAAGAAAACGCACTAGTTCTGACAGCTGTGGACGTTGGAGGCAAGAACACAGGAGCAGGACCAGGTTAGCATCTGAGCTGCCCCCGCAGCAGGTCCAGAGACCAGCGCAGTGTTGGAGGGCATCCTAGGCAGGTGAGGTGGACTGTGACTCCCAGCGAGGGAAAGGACTCTGACAGCAGTGACTCAAGAAAAACATTTATTAGTCTTGTTTTTTGACTTGTTCTGTAGAATCTTTTGTAATTTTTTCCCCCTTTTTTTACCCCCTCTATTGTAGCTGTCAATTTTATTGGCACTAGAAATCCAATTAAGCTTTTGAGCTTTTTTTTTCTCAGTCACATTTTTTATTGTTGTTATAAACATCTGCCTATATGTTGGTCTTTTGTGGTTCTGTGGAGTTTTCCTTTTTTTTTTTTCTTTTTTTAATTTTAATTTTTTAAACTATTCTTATTTTTTCTACATTTATTCCTTCGTTTGCTTTTCCTACTGTTCTTTCCCCCTTGCAGTTAATCTTTAATGCTATAAATCTTCTTTATCTACCTCTACATAACTTTGCATATCTATTCTTTCTTTCTTTTCTTTCTCTCCTTTCCTCTCAACATATTTGTTAGTCTTATTTTCATTGCTTTATTCCCCAATTGGCACCTTGCTTTAGTTTTGTTTTCCAGTTTGTGCTTTAGTTAGTTTTGTTCTGGTAGATATAATTTTTCATTTCCTTTGTTCTCCAGGTCAGTCTACTTACTTTATTTTTGATGGACATTTTTTATTTTGCTTATGGGTATATATGTATATGTGTATATTTAGTCATACTTTTTATTGTTGTTATAAACCTTTGCCTCTGTGTTGGGTTTTTGCAGTTCTGTGGCGTTTCCTTTTTTTTCCCCTTTTTTCTTTCTTATTCCATTTTTTTTCTCTTTTTTATAATTTTAATTTTTTAAAACCTATTATATTTCTTCTACATTTATTCCTTTGTTTGCCTTTCCTACTGTTTTCTTCCCCTTGCAGGTAATCTTTAAGGTATATAAATCTTCAACCACCTGTAATTAACTTTGCATATCTATTCTTTCTTTCTTTTCTTTCTTTCCTTTCCTCTCAACATATTTGTTAGTTTTGTGTTCATTGCTTTATTCCCCACTTGGCACATTGCTTTAGTTTTATTTTCCAGTTTGTGTTTTAGTTAGTTTTGTTCTTAACTAGTAAATATAATTTTTTATTTCCTTTATTCACTGGGTCAATCTACTGTACTTTATTTTTGTTGGGCTGTTTTGACTTTGCAAGTGGGTGTAAATGTATATGTGTATATTCCATTAGTTTAATTATTATTTGACTGATTTTGTAATTGCCATTTGTCTGGGGTCATCTTTGGTTTCTCGTTCTTGGATGTTTGTTTTCATCTCACTTAATGTCGTAACAAACCACTGGTAGAATCTCCGTTCCTGACCAGAGATCAAGCCCCGAGCCTTTGGAGTGGGAGCACTGGCTCCAAGACCCTGGACACCAGGGAACTGACCCTGGGAGCATCAGACAGTGAGACTCACACAGAGGGAACCCCGTGAATACCCTGGGGAGCATCAGACAGTGAGACTCACACAGAGGAAACCCCGTGAATACCCTGGGGAGCATCAGACAGTGAGACTCACACAGAGGAGACCCCGTGAATACCCTGGGGAGCATCAGACAGTGAGACTCACACAGAGGAGACCCCGTGAATACCCTGGGAGCATCAGACAGTGAGACTCACACAGAGGAAACCCCTGAATACCCTGGGGAGCATCAGACAGTGAGACTCACACAGAGGAGACCCCGTGAATACCCTGGGGAGCATCAGACAGTGAGACTCACACAGAGGAAACCCCGTGAATACCCTGGGAGCATCAGACAGTGAGACTCACACAGAGGAGACCCCGTGAATACCCTGGGAGCATCAGACAGTGAGACTCACACAGAGGAAACCCCGTGAATACCCTGGGGAGCATCAGACAGTGAGACTCACACAGAGGAGACCCCGTGAATACCCTGGGAGCATCAGACAGTGAGACTCACACAGAGGAGACCCCCTGAATACCCTGGGAGCATCAGACAGTGAGACTCACACAGAGGAGACCCCGTGAATACCCTGGGAGCATCAGACAGTGAGACTCACACAGAGGAAACCCCGTGAATACCCTGGGGAGCATCAGACAGTGAGACTCACACAGAGGGAACCCCGTGAATACCCTGGGAGCATCAGACAGTGAGAATCACACAGAGGAGACCCCGTGAATACCCTGGGAGCATCAGACAGTGAGAATCACACAGAGGAGACCTCGTGAATACCCTGGGAGCATCAGACAGTGAGAATCACACAGAGGAAACCCCGTGAATACCCTGGGAGCATCAGACAGTGAGAATCACACAGAGGAAACCCCGTGAATACAAGACCCAGCATCACCCTACCACCAGTTGCACCCTATGCAGGACGCCTCATCCAAACAACAAGCAAAACAAATATACAAACCCAGTCATCAGCAGACAGGATCACCACCTCACTCAGCCGTGCCCATCAGGGGAAAACAAACAAACAAAAACTCAGCACAAATCTCACCCTATACAAAGCTCACACAAACCACTTGACCAACCTTAGGAGGGCAGAAACCAAAAGGAAGAAAGAATTCAACCTTCTTCAAGGAAAGAATTCAACTTTCCTTGAAGCCTGGGAAAAGGAGACCTCAAACACAATAACTTAAAAAAAATAATAATGAAAAGGCAGAGAAATACTGCACAAACAAAGGAAGAAACTAGAAACACAGAAGTCCAAATAAATGAAGAGGAAAAAGGCAAACTACCTGAAAAAGAATTCAGAATAATGATAGTAAAGATGATCAAAAACTTTGAAAACAAAATGGAGAAAATGCAAGAATCAATTAACAAAGACCTAGGAGAATTAAACAAATAAACACACAGAGACAGACAACACAATTACTGGCATTAAAAATACTCTAGAAGGAATCAATAGTAGAATATCTGAAACAGAAGAATGAATCAGTGAGTTGGAAGATAAAATGGTAGAAAACTTCTGAAGAGCAGAATAAAGTAAAAAGAATGAAAAGAACTGAGGATAGTCTCAGAGACCTCTGGGACCATATCAAATGCACCAACATTTGAATTATAGGGATCCCAGAAGAAGAAGGGAAAAAGAAAGGGTATGAGAAAATTTTTGAAGAGATTATAGTTGGAAATTTCCCCATCATGGAAAAGGAAATAGTCAATCAAGTCCAAGAGACACAAAGAGTCTTATATAGGACTCTTACAGGATAAACCAAAGGAGAAACACGCCAAGACACATACTAATCAAACTAACAAAGACTAAACACAAAGAAAGAATATTAAAAGCAGCAAGGGAGAAACAACAAGTAACATACAAGGGAAACCCCATACGCTTAATAGCTGATCTTTCAGCAGAAATTCTGCAGGGCAGAAGGGAATGGCAGGATATATTTAAAGTACTGGAAGGGAAAAATCTACAACAAAGATTACTGTACTTGGATCTCATTCAAAATTGATGGAGAAATAAAAAGATTTTAAGACAAGCAAAAGTTAACAGAAGTCAGTACCACCAAACCAGCTCTACAACAAATGTTAAAGGGATTTATATAGTCAAGAAATACAAGAGAAGAAAAAAGATCTACCAAATCAACCCCAAACAATTAAGAAAATGGCAATAGGAACATATATATTAATAATTACTTTAAATGTAAATGGATTAAATGCTCCAACCAAAAGACACAGACTGGCTGCATGGATATAAAAACAAAACCCATATCTATGCTGTCTGCAAGAAACCTACTTCAGTCCTCAAGACACATATAGACTGAAAGTGAGAGGATGGAAAAATATATTCCATGCAAATGGGAAACAAAAGAAAGCTGGAGTAGCAATCCTCATATCAGACAAAATAGACCTTAAAATAAAGAAGATTTCAAAAGGAAGGACACTACATAATGATTAAGGGATCAATCCAAGAGGAAGACATAACAATTGTAAATATCTATGCACCCAGCATAGGAGAACCTCAATACAAAAGACAAATACTAACAGACATAAAAGGGGAAATTGACAGTAACTCAATAATAGTAGGCAATTTAGCACCTCACTTCCATCAATGGACAGATCATCCAAACAGAAAATCAATAAGGAAACACAAGTCTTAAATGATATATCAGATGAGATGGATCTTATTAATATCTTCAGGACATTCCATCCAAATACAGAAGAATACACCTTCTTCTCAAGTTCACATGGAACATTCTCCAGGATAGACCACATCTTACTTGGGTCACAAATCAAACCTCAGTAAATTTAAGAAAATTTAACTTGTATCAAGCATCTGTTCTGACCACTATGCTATCAGATTAGGTATCAGTTATGAGAAAAATATTGTAAGAAGCACAAACACTTGGGAGATTAAACAACATGTTTCTAAATAACCAACAGGCTACTGAAGAAATCAAAAAGGAAATAAAAAAATTTCTAGAAACAAGTGACAATGAAAACACAACAACTCAAAAGCTATGGGATGCAGCAAAAGCAGTTATAAGAGGGAAGTTTATAGGAATACAATCCTACCTCAAGAAACAAGAAAAACATCGAATAGACAACCTAACTTTACACCTAAAACAACTGGAAAAAGAAGAAGAACAACAACAACAACAACAAAAACCTCAAAATTAGTAGAAGGAAAGAAATTGTAAACATCTGAGAAGAAATAAATGAAAAAACAACAGTAAAGATTAATAAAACTGAAAGCTGGTTCTTTGAGAAGATAAACCAAATTGACAAACCTGTAGCCAGACTCATCAAGAAAAAAAAGAGGAAAGTATCAAATCAACAAAATTAGAAATGAAAAAGGAGAGGTTACAACAGACAATGCAGAAATACAAAGGATTATAAGAGACTATTATGAATAACCATATGGCAGTAAAATGGATAACCTGGAAGAAATGGACAGATTCTTAGAAAAGTTCAATCTTCCAAGATTGAACCAGAAAGAAAGAGAAATTATGAACAACACAATTACAAGCACTGAAATTGAAGCTGTGGTTAAATCTCCCAAAAAACAAAAGCCCAGGACCAGATGGTTTCACAGGAGGATTCTATCAAACACTTAGAGAAGCGCTAATGCCTATCCTTCTATAACTCCTTCAAAAAATCGCAGAGGAAGGAACAGTGTCAAACTCATTCTAAGAGGCCAACATCACCCTGATAGCAAAATCAGACAAAAACAGCACAAAAAAGTAAATTATAGGCCAATATCATTGATGAACATAGATGCAAAAATCCTCAACAAAATTTTAGCAAACAGAATTCAGCAACACATCAAAAAGCTCATACAACATGATCAAATTGGGTTTATTCCAGTTATGCAAGGATTCTTCAATATATGCAAATCAATCAATATGATGCACCATATTAACAAATTGAAAGATAAAAACCATATGATAATTTCGGTCAGGAAGCGACAGTTAGAACTGGACATAGAACAACAGACTGGTTCCAGATAGGAAAAGAAGTATGTCAAGGCTGTATGTTGTTACCCTGCTTATTTAACTTATATGCAGAGTACATCATGAGAAACAGTGGGCTGGAGGAACCACAAGCTGGAATCAAGATTGCCAGGAGAAATATCAATAACCTCAGATATGCAGATGACACCACCCTTATGGCACAAAGCGAAGAAGAACTAAAGAGCCTCTTGATGAAAGTGAAAGAGGAGAGTGAAAAAGTTGGTTTAAAGCTCGACATTCAGAAAACTAAGATCATGGCATCCGGTCCCATCACTTCATGGCAAATAGATGGGGAAACAGTGGAAACAATGTCAGACTTTATTTTTCTGAGCTCCAAAATCACTGCAGATGGTGATTACAGCCATGAAATTAAAAGACGCTTGCTCCTTGGAAGGAAAGTGATGACCAACCTAGACAGCATGCTAAAAAGCAGAGACGTTACTTTGTCAACAAAGGTCCATCTAGTCAAGGCTATTGTTTTTCCAGTAGTCATGTATGGATGTGAGAGTTGGACTATAAAGAGAGCTGAGTGCCGAAGAATTAATGCTTTTGAACTGTAGTGTTGGAGAAGACTCTTGAGAGTCCCTTGGACTGCAAGGAGATCCAACCAGTCCATCCTAAAGGAGATCAGTCCTGGGTGTTCATTGAAAGGACTGATATTGAAGCTGAAACTCCAATACTTTGGCCACTTGATGCGAAGAGCTAACTCATTTGAAAAGACCCTGATGCTGGGAAAGATTGAGGGCAGGAGGAGAAGGGGATGACAGAGGATGAGATGGTTGGATGGCATCATCGACTCAATGGACATGGGTTTGGGTAGACTCTGGGAGTTGGTGATGGACAGGGAGGCCTGGAGTGCTGCAGTTCATGGGGTCGCAGAGACTTAGACATGACTGAGTGACTTAACTGAACTGAACTGAATCTCAATAGATGCATAAAAAGCCTTTGATTAAATTCAGCATCCATTTTTGACTAAAATTCTTCAAAAAATGGTCATAGAAGGAACCTACCTCAACATAGTAAAGGCCATATTTGATAAGCCTACAGCAAACATTATTCTCAATGGTGAAAACCTGAAAGCATTCCCCCTAAGATCAGGAACAAGACAAGGGTATCCACTTTCACCATTATTATTCAACATAATTCTGGAAGTCGTAGCTACAGCAATCAGAGATGTAAAAGAAATCAAAGGAATCCAGATCAGAAAAGAAGATGTAAAGCTCTCACTGTTTGCAGATGACATGATACTGTACATTCAGTTCAGTCAGTTCAGTTCAGTCACTCAGTCATGTCCGACTCTTTGCGACCCCATGAATCACAGCACGCCAGGCCTCCCTGTCCATCAACTCCCAGAGCTTACTCAAACTCATGCCCATTGAGTCGGTGATGCCATCCAGCTATCTCATCCTCTGTCGCCCCCTTCTCCTCCTGCCCTCAATGTTTCCCAGCATCAGGGTCTTTTCCAATGAGTCAACTCTTTGCATGAGGCAGCCAAAGTACTGGAGTTTCAGCTTCAGCATCAGTCCTTCCAATGAACACCCAGGACTGATCTCCTTTAGGATGGACTGGTTGGATCTCCTTGCAGTCCAAGACTCTCAAGAGTCTTCTCCAACACCACAGTTAAAAAGCATCAATTTATAATAGCCAGGACATGGAAGCAACCTAGATGCCCATCAGCAGACGAATGGATAAGGAAGCTTTGGTACATATATACCATGGAATATTACTCAGCCATTAAAAAGAATTCATTTGAATCAGTTCTAATGAGATGGATGGAACTGGAGCCCATTATACAGAGTGAAGTAAGCCAGAAAGATAAAGAACATTACAGCATACTAACACACATATATGGAATTTAGAAAGATGGTAATGATAACCCTATATGCAAAACAGAAAAAGAGACTCAGATGTACAGAACAGACTTTTGGACTCTGTGGGAGAAGGCAAGGGTGGGATGTTTCAAGAGAACAGCATGTATATTATCTATAATGAAACAGATCACCAGCCCAGGTGGGATGCATGAGACAAGTGCTTGGGCCTGGTGCACTGGGAAGACCCAGAGGAATCGGGTGGAGAGGGAGGTGGGAGGGGGGATCGGGATGGGGAATACATGTAACTCCATGGCTGATTCATGTCAATGATGACAAAACCCACTGCAATGTTGTGAAGTAATTAGCCACTACTAATAAAAATATGTGAAGGAAAAAAAAGCATCAATTTTTCCGTGCTCAGCTTTCTTCACAGTCCAACTCTCACATCCATACATGACCACTGGAAAAACCATAGCCTTGACCAGATGGACCTTTTTTGGCAAAGTAATGTCTCTGCTTTTTAATATGCTATCTAGGTTGGTCATAACTTTCCTTCTAAGGACTAAGCATCTTTTAATTTCATGGCTGCAGTCACCATCTGCAGTGATTTTGGAGCCCAAAAAAATGAAGTCTGACACTGTTTCCACTGTCTCCCCATCTGTCTGCCATGAAATGATAGGACCGGATGCCATGATCTTAGTTTTCTGAATGTTGAGCTTTAAGCCAACTTTCTCACTCTCCTCTTTCACTTTCATCAAGAGGCTCTTTAGTTCTTCTTCGCTTTGTGCCATAAGGGTGGTGTCATCTGCATATCTGAGGTTATTGATATTTCTCCTGGCAATCTTGATTCCAGCTTGTGGTTCCTCCAGCCCACTGTTTCTCATGATGTACTCTGCATATAAGTTAAATAAGCAGGATGACAATATACAGCCTTGATGTACTCCTTTTCCTATTTAGAACCAGTCTGTTCTATGTCCAGTTCTAACTGTTGCTTCCTGACCTGCATACAGGTTTCTCAAGAGGCAGGTCAGGTGGTCTTGTATTCCAATCTCTTTAAGAATTTTCCACAGTTTATTGTGATCCACACAGTCAGAGACTTTGGCATAGTCAATAAAGCAGAAATAGATGTTTTTCTGGAACTGTCTTGCTTTTTTGATGATCCAACAGATGTTGGCAACTTAATCTCTGGTTCCTCTGCCTTTTCTAAAACCAGCTTGAACATCTGGAAGTTCACGGTTCACATATTTCTGAAGCCTGGCTTGGAGAATTTTGAGCATTACTTTACTAGCATGTGCGATGAGTGCAGTTGTGTGGTAGTTTGAGCATTCTTTGGTATTGCCTTTCTTTGGGATTGGAATGACCTTTTCCAGTCCTGTGGCCACTGCTGAGTTTTCCAAATTTGTTGGCATATTGAGTGCAGCACTTTCACAGCCTCATCTTTCAGGATTTGAAATAGCTCAACTGGAATTCCATCACCTCCACTAGCTTTGTTCGTAGTGATGCTTCCTAAGGCCCACTTGACCTCACATTCCAGGATGTCTGGCTCTAGGTTAGGGAAATGCAAATCAAAACTACCTTGTGGTATCACCTCACACTGGTCAGAATGGCTATCATTAAAGTTTACAAACAATAAATGCTGGAAAGGGTGTAGAGAAAAGGGAAGGCCCTTGCATTGTTGGTGGGAATGTAAATTGATACAGCCACTATGGAAGACAGTATGGAGATTCCTTAAGAAACTAGGTATAAAACCACCATATGATCCAGTAATCCCACTCTTAGGCATATACCTTGAGGAAACTAAAATTGAAAATGACATATATATCCCAATGTTCATTGCAGCTCTATTTACAATAGCTAGAACATGGAAGCAACATAGATGTCCATCAACAGATGAATGGATAAAGAAGTTGAGGTACATATACACAATGGAATATTACTCAGCCATTAAAGGGAGTGCATTTGAGTCAGTTCTAATGAGGTGGGTGAACCTAGAACCTATTATACAGAGTGAAATAAGTCAGAAAGAGAAAGATAAATATTGTATTCTGATGCATATATATGGAATCTAGAAAAATCGTACTGAAGAATTTATTAACAGGGCAGCAATGGAGAAACAGACATAGAGAATAGACTTATGGACATGGGGAGAGGGGGGAGAGGGTGAGATGTATGGGAAGAGTAACATGGAAACTCACATTACCATATGTAAAATAGATAGCCATTGGGAATTTGCTGTATGTCTCACAAAACTCAAACAGGGCTCTGAATCAACCTAGAGGGGTAGGATGGGGAGGGAGATGGGAGGGAGGTTCAAAAGGGACGGGACATATGCATACCTATGGCTGATTCATGTTGAGGTTTGACAGAAAACAACAAATTTCTGTAAAGCAATTATCCTTCATAAAAATTAAATAAATTTAAAAATTAAAAAAAAGAAATTACTAGCTGATGGAGTACAACAAACAAAAACATGGGATTGCCATTTAATACATGTGAAGTTGCTACCCCCTGTGACCTGGCTGGTCTTATATGACAGCAGAAATCTTAGTTACGGCTGCGCTTCCCCAATTTCTACTAACCCGGCTGAGCCATAGTCTTTAATCCCAGGCATCGGGTTGGATCCTGGGGACACAGAAGAAGCGAAGCCTTGGTCTTACTGCTAAGGAGCTCGCAGACTGGGAATGGAACTGGGGATAGCAAACATCTTGTTACAACACAACGTGACAGAGGAACGTCTGAATCATAGCAGGCCATCAAGCTCTGTGATATCTGTTTGCACGGTACCTGCCACACAACCTTCGCTTGGCTAAGGCCTCCTGAGCCCTCAGCTCTCCTCTTGACAGTAGCTTCCTCTAGGACACCTTCCCTGATTGACAAGATGCTTTTGAGAGACATGGACTGGATCATCTTGTCCATCATTGCCCTTTACCCTGGGGCCCAGCCCAGTGCCTGACAGTCTCTATCTGTTGAATGAATTAACGAGCGAAAAGACTCCATTGAAGAGGTAGACTTTGAACTAAGGCCTTGAAAATGAGATAGAAAAGGAGGATGAAGTAGGAGAAAGGAGGAGTATACGTGTCCAAGGTATCGAAGGTCTGGCAACCTATCACCAAGGCAGGTTCAAGAGCAAATGCCCCCAGGGATGGGCAGGGAGGAAGCGATAGAAGATCAGACAGACATTTAGGTTGGAATCAGCATATAAAAAGCCTTGTATGCCAGGACCTTTTCCTGGAGGCCACAGTGAACTCGCTAATTTCTGTATATAAGACATTACCAAGTTAGACTTTTATTTTTTCCAAATGATAACCAACAGCATTAAAGTGAATTGAAGTCTGCCTGGACTCAGGCCAAACACTCCCAACACCTTCTACGCCCTGCTTCAAACACAACCCTTGCTCTTTCTTTAATACCTCCAAATGAATATTTTACATTTGCTGGCAAATTTTCTGTTATTTTACAGTATAATGAGTTTTCATGTCATAACCTCCCTCTGAGATCCTGTAATGCATTGCTCTGCCTAGATTCTTTCCATCTCGTAGAAAAAAGATTCTAACCAAGGCATGTGACCGGGTGCAGTCTTTCTGGTTGGTGGGGGTTTTCTCTCATCTTTCCTGTGACAAAACCTTGGGAAGCCTCCATCATATGAATCTGTGCAGTGGAGGGGAGGAAGGCAGGTTTCCACAGGGCTGAGTACAGCTATCTGGCCAAGCCTGGATGCCTGTGTCCGGCAAAGCCAGGCCTGCCTGTTTCCCACAGAACTGAAGACAGCTCTGCCACAGAAGTCATTCCAGCTTTAATAGTATCTCGGTGGGTGAGCTGGTCTCCCGCCATCCTTCGGGACTCCTCGGTATTTGGGAGGTCGTTGTTACCAGGGCCCCTGTTCCAGCGTATTTGATGTAAACAGCCAATCCGCTTACATCAACACTTTCCTCAAATCCTTCCTGTGAGGAGACTGCGACCTCTGCCCGCTGTTCTGTCTGAGCGTGTGCTTTGGAGAAGAACAGTGACAACATCCCCTTGAAAGAGAAACCAGAAAAAGAGAGCCCAGGACCACAAGGAAAAAGAGAAAGGTGAGTTGGCCAAGATTTTAAAAGAGCCACATCTTCACAGGCTTCAAGATAAAAATCATTTTTGTCTAGTAAAGGGATTATCCTGGAGTACGTATGTGTGGATTTATGGTTAAAAGACAGACTACCTCCTTCTCCTTGGTAGGAACTAAAGACATAGCTCCTCTTTGCAAGCAAACAGATTTTTTGAAGAGAGTAGATTGCGGTGCGATCACCCCAGTCTAGACCCTCAGTTCTGCTGCTCACCTGTGCAGCCCGTTCCCCAACTCCATCTTCCTGCTCCCCCTGACAACCCACCTATCCTTCAGCCCTCTGATTCTTCTCTTACCTTCCTTGAGCTTTACCTGCTTTTGCACTTTGCAAAATGCTCTTTGGATCACATGCTTTCCACCTGTCCTTTCATTAAACAACAACAAAAAAAAAGAAGAAGAAAGAAAGAATCATCAGTCTCCTCTTTGTTCTGTTGGGGAAACACTTAGTATATTAAGAATAAGGGAATGGACATCCTAGAATAACACACAGCCCACTGGAACTGAAAGGGTTCTGTTGCAGTCTTAATCCAAATCAACCTGGGCGGGCAATATAAACATATTTTCAGCCCCTTACTAATAAAAAAAAAGCTCTAGCAATGCTTTGAATGCTTCTAGGGCACACAACATAGGCAATTTTGGTTCCTTTTTCCCCCTTTCTTCAGCTTCATGTAGGCTTTTTTGTACTAATGAAAATCATGCATTGGAAGTAATGCTGCTTTGTGTTTATAATAAAACCTCATTAATTCAAATGCAACTAATTTATAACTTGTGATAATTTTACCACAACAGAGCTGAATTTGCCGATGTGCAATATGTGATTTTGCTAAGCAAATTAATAGTTTAAATCAAATTTTAGAAAGACTATTTAACTTCCCCAAACAAATTATCCTTAAGGACATTATTAGTAGGCATTTGCATGCAGAAAAAGGAAAATTAAGACTCATTTGTGGATACAGCTCCACAGTACAGTTCCTTCCCTTATCTAAACCCTTGGATACAGATGGGTTTCAGAACTCAGAATTTTTCAAGTTTTAGGAAGTTAATGAAGTGTTCATGCATGCATGCATGCATGATAAGTCACTTCAGTCCTGTCCAACTCTTTGTGACCCTATGGACTGTAGCCCACCAGGCTCCTCTGTCCATGGGATTCTCCAGGCAAGAATACTGGAATGGGTTGCCATGCCCTCTTCCAGGGGATCTTTCCAACCTAGGGATCGAACCCACGGCCCTCACATGTCATGCACTGGCAGACAGGTTCTTTACCATTAGCACCAACTGGGAAGCCCATATTATATATTATATCACACTCCAAGTAGAATCTGAGGCAGTACCCAGTAATCAAAATGCATGAGTATTTACAGTAAGTGAGATAAATGTTATACACAGCCTTATGTAACTTCAGGTCAGTTTGTTCTATCAAATAATTTCAGATGAGGTCAGGTTTTTGCCAAAAACAAATTATGGAAATAACTTCCACTTTCCCAATCTCTGGTGTGTCTGGATTGTGGATAAGGGCCAGAGGACCTGTGCTAAATTATCCCTTTATGAAAGAAGCAGACCTCTGATTAATGAATATCGGGTCATTGTTCAAAGGAAAACTTTGAGAATGATAACACTGGGATGATTCCTATAACTGAAGTTTTCCATCTCTAGACCAGCTTTTCCATCCAATGGCCTACCTCAGCAGTCACTTTGCCTGTATATACCTTGTCAGATATAAAAATCCTCCTTCATGATTCTTCATAGTAGAACAGGATTTAAGCATCACATCCACACACCTGACTGCCTCCATAGATGACCACAGATATGGAGAAAAAGCAAGATCACAGTGTCCAAAATAGGCCTCACATTCCACAAACATTTGTCACAAGTGGATAAACGTCTCCATTCTTCCAATCTCAGGCACCCCACTCCTGAAGAACAGCTGTGGATTTCAGTTTATACACATGCCTGACCTAATCTTTACAAATTGCAATGAATGATCAGATGAAAGTCAAAATCAACCATCCAACATTCCCAGAAGAGATTTTTTGAAAGAAGTGGATCAAACAGTCATCAGAACTCAGCTTTAGGAGAAAAGTCACTCTTGGTCCGATAAGAAAAAGTTGGTGGGAATTCACACCATACACCATTTAGTATGAACTTTCTGGGGCTTCACAGGTGGCACTAGTGGTAAAAACTTGGGCTCCAAAATCACTGTGGACAGTGATGGCAGCCATGAAATTAAAAGACGCTTGCTCCTTGGAAGAGAAGCTGTGACACACCTCAGTTCAGCTCAGTCGCTCAGTCGTGTCCGACTCTTTGCGACCCCATGAATCACAGCACGCCAGGCCTCCCTGTCCATCACCAACTCCTGGAGTTTACTCAAACTCATGTCCATCAAGTCGGTGATGCCATCCAGCCATCTCATCCTCTGTCAGTACCTTCTCCTCCTGCCCCCAGTCCCTCCCAGCATCAGGGTCTTTTCCAATGAGTCAGCTCTTCGCATCAGGTGGCCAAAGTATTAGAGTTTCAGCTTCAACATCAGTCCTTCCAACGAACACCCAAGACTGACTCCTTTAAGATGGACTGGTTGGATCTCCTTGCAGTCCAAGGGACTCTCAAGAGTCTCCTCCAACACCACAGTTCAAAAGCATCAATTTTTCGGCACTCAGCTTTCTTCATAGTCCAACTCTCACATCCATATATGACCACTGGAAAAACCATAAAAAGCAGAGACATTAATTTTCCAACAAAGGGCTATGGTGACACACCTAGATGTATGAAAAAGCCGAGACATTACTTTGCCAACAAAAGTCCATATAATCAAAGCTATGGTTTTTTCAGTAGTTGTGTATGGATGTGAGAATTGGACCAAAAAGAAGACTGAGAGTCAAAGAACTGATGCTTCTGAACTGTGGTGTTGGAGAAGACTCTGAAGAATCCTTTGGACAGCAAGGAGATCAAGCCAGTTGATTTCCTAAAGGAAATCAACCCTGAATATTCTTTGGAAGGACTGATGCTGAAGCTGAAGCTCCAATTCTTTGGCCACCTAATGTGAAGAGCCAACTCATTAGAAAAGATCCTGAAGCTGGGAAAGATTGAAGGCAGGAGAAGAAGGGGATGACAGAGGATGAGATGTTTGGATGGCATCACTGATTCAATAGACATGGGTTTGAACAAACTCTGGGAGATGGTGAAGAACAGGAAAGCCTGGCATGCTGCAGTCCATGGGGTCACAAAGAGTCAGACATGACTGAGCAAAACAACAACAAAAGGGGTAAAGAACCCAACTGCCAAAGTAGAAGACGTAAGAGATGTGGGTTGGATCCCTGGGTTGGGAAGAGCCCCTGGAAGAGGGCATGGCAACCCACTCCAATATTCTTGCCTGGAGAATCCCATGGATAGAGGAGCCTGGTGGATCAAAAAGAGTCAGACAGGACAGGAAAGACTTGGCATGCATGTGTGGGGGCCTCCTGAAGTCCTTTTTTCTTTTTCTTCTTTTTTTAACACTGTTCTACCTATTGGTTTATCTATCCAACAAACTTCCTAGAGCTGAAAAAAATCAAGCTAAATAAAAAGACAACGTGCCATCCTTTTTTTGAACAGTTTCCTTCTGAGAGGCTTGTAGAAATTATTTGGTGTGTGTTGTTTATCTGTTTATCCGTTCCTTTTGGGTTTCCAATTTTACATTCTGAACTTGCCAGTAAGGCATCATTTCATGAGAATTTTAATCTCTTTTTTTTAAAAATTGTGCTGAGATTTTTCAATAACCTGTTCTTGGTAAGTGAGTTTTCCCCCTTCAGGTATGTCCTTGTCAAATACCATTCTTTTAAAAACCTTGGAAAATATTTACTTTATTACTTTTCTCTTCACTGGCAATACAGTTGTAACCTAAAAATAATTTGTTTAATGTCAGTTTTTAAAGGATCACAGATTGCACTAGAAATGTTCATAAAACCAGGAATTAGAGACCATTTCCCCCTTATTGTCTGTGTGTATATATCAGCCCTAATTCACCAGTGGAACTGGAGGTCATTATTTCTGAATTTGCACATTAAAAATAACATCTACCCATAAGGGAATATCTTTAAACCACAAATGCCAGAAATAACAATTGTATTAAACTGCATTTCATGAATACATAATAAAGTTCAATTTACCACTATTTATCATGTTACTTAAATTAAATCTATAATGGAAAAGAGATTTAGTTCTGTTTTGAAAATAACAAATTCCTTTATGCCAATTGCACAAGATTTATATTAGCCCCAACACATCCATGTCAATTAATTTGTTTTTTGCTTAATTACTATTGCTTTCTATTGTTGGTATCCTAGGGGACAATTCACATTCTTTCGTGTATTTTTTAAAGCTTAAAGAGACACATACACATATAATACATTAAAAGTTACTAGAGTCAGTTATATTTATTTATACTGTAAAAACTAAGACTTTTAAAAGCTGGCATGGTAACTCATGCATAAATTCTCATCCCTTCATAAAACCTCCAACTTACATTTGTATACTTCACTAGGGCTTTGACAGTTGCCTGGAGTTGCTAGAAAAAGTCACTGTGAATGCAAACAGCAAAATTCTCAGAGCTCACATTTGTGCAGTATCACACACATTCGCATCAAGGTAAGCACACACCCACATTCAACTACCTGCACATCCTGGCAGATGAAGAAGACAAGAAAGTGCTAAGAGGCCTTGAATTATCAGGTTACTGGGTGTTCTTGAAGAAAAAAGAACTCACCATTAATCCTATGTTGAATTCATTAATATTCTTTATATGAACTTATCCAATAGTTTTAATTGTGTCTCCATTTTAGTAAATGGCCCCATGATCTACCGACCAGACCAGAAATCTTGGAATCCTAGTCCTTCTCCTGCCATCAACTGGTCACCAAGGCAAGACCTATATGTTCTATTCTATGACATCTCTCCAAACCACCTCCTCCCATCCTCCCTGCACTCTGCAACTAGCTGAATACCAACTTTCTGCTCTCTCTCTCTTTGGGCAGGTGCTTTGGTCTCTTAATTGATTTCCTAAGTGACAAGCTGGCTCCTTTCTCTTAAAGAAAAAAAAAAGCAAAATGGTAATGCTACTTCCTGGCTTAAACTCCATTACCAACTAGACAAAGTATAGATTTTCATCACGGCTGACCAAGTCCTCTATGATCTTCCTTCTGCCTTTGTTTCTAGCTTTTGAAGAAGAACATATGTCCTCAGTCATGTCCAACTCTTTGAGACCCCATGGACTGTAGCCTGCCAGGCTCCTCTACCCATGGGATTTTCCAGGCAAGAATACTGGAGTGGGTTGCCATTTCCTCCTCTAGGGGACCTTCACCACCAAGGGATTGAAACCGTGTCTCTTGTATCTCTTGCATTAGCAGGCAGATTCTTTTACCACGGAGCCACCTGGGAAGCTCATCTCCAGCTTTATCTCCCTCCAAATTCTTCTCAAAACAGCTCTAGGCCTCCCCAGCCTGCAAGTCACTGGTCCTGCTATAGCCCTTCCCAAATGTTCTCCCTGAGAGTACCCACACCATGCAATTGTCTGGGTGCAGCTGAAGTCTGACACTTCCCCAAATCTCTCCTGGTTCCCCACATGAAAAGATCAAGCCCTCTTTATTACACTCTCATTTCCCATGCATAATCCTAGTCGAATATTTGGTCATTTTTTATCCTACTCATTTGCTTACCTGTCTTTCCCTTGTGTGGAAATCTTTGCAGACTAGGCTGTGACTTATTTATCTTTGTATCCTCTATACCTAGCACAGTGTATGCATATAGTAAATGTCTAATCAATAGTTACTTAAGAAATTCAGGAGAACCTTGCATACGTGTTTATTCATGATTCTAGGTACCCCCAATGCTAAAGGAGGAAGCTTTTCTGGTCGGAACACCCTAACTGTCGTGAAATACCCTCTGGCACCCCTGAAGTATGTTTTCTAATGAACACTCTATTTAAAATCTAAAGTCAAACGCATTTCCTTTGGTGGCATATAATGACCATTTTTGCTGTGGCATTATCTTGAAAATGTACACTTACTACTTAGGACTTATCAGGTGGCAGGTTTATCACCAGAACAAGGCTCAAAAAATTCTTGAAGAAACAGCTTTCCCAGCAGCTACCGTATCCAAAGTCTCCTTTAAAAACCAAAGGAGGCAGGCTGACTCAGCACTTCTAGCAACACTCGCTTCTTCAAACAAGCCCTGCAACAGGCCATCATTGCTATTGACAGGCATCTGAAACTCCAGTCTGTTCTGCCCAGAGAGGACATCGGTGGTTTAAAAGAGGGTAGGGGACACTATCCCTGCCAGAACTGCCATGTGAGACATCAGGCATCCCCTCACCAGGTTAAGAAGTAAGGCATAAAGCACAGAGAAAACTGGCCCAGATTCCGCCGTCACACTGCGATGGGGGACGGCAAGTTTAGAATGCAGTCTCCAGTATTTTCTAAATCCAAACTCAAAGTACCTATTATACAAACAGAAGTGTTCACTGGGAGATAATCAAGCCAAATATTTTAATCAGGAAATATGGATAACCATGATACAGACAGAGAGTTTAGGAATAAATAAAACTAAAATATCCTTGGAAAGACATGATTCTCTTCACAATCCATGCTCAAAAAAAAAAAAAAAAACAGAAAGAAAGAATAAGGAAAGATAATAACAGGGAAAAACAATGTTCAAATTAGACTGCACTCCAAACAAAACAGAGAATAAAAATCTTAAACCAAGATTTTTGCATCTCAGAGCTCACATTTTACCAAAATGTAAAGAAAGAAATTAATGCATATTATATGCTTGGTCTGATCAGTTTTAAAAATCACTGTAAATTAGGCCATTCTCCTTGATGAAACAAGCAGAAAACCAGACTTATTTAAGCAAAACTTTCTTGAGCACAGAAAATCCTGCTCAAGTCTGAAAAAATGTAATCTTAAAGAGAAAACACTGATACAAATTATCTTTGTATAGTTCAGAATATTCACATGAATCTGGCAATAAAGAGGGCTGAGAACATTAGCTTAAATACTACCCAATTTGTATTAAGCAAATGTATCTCCTTTCCTTGAAATAAATACTCACCAGACTGCTTTCTCACCTCAAGGGTGAAACTCAATGGCGGGTTTCAAGATAGCTTTGACACGAACTTGTGTATCAGGAAAGTAGAGAAATAGCTCCATAATCATGTTTAATCCTTTAAAGCTGTGATTGAGAAGTGGCATTTGGACAGGATTTAAACTTGGCTTTGCCCATGAAAAAGATTAAACCAACTCCAGTTCTCTCCTAGCCTTATTTTTTTCTCATTAGTTAGAAGTCATAGGAAATGAAATTATTATAAACATATTTAACTTGTTTAAATAACTTTAAAAACATAGCTTACAATCACTGCATTTCAAAATTCAATAAATCCTCTCATTTATTAGTTACGGAATATAGTTGCCTTTAACCTAATAAACTGAAAAACATGGCTTTAAGGAATACTCTTTCTTGGCAAGAATTAAATTGGCTTGGCTAATTTACATTGTTTTAAATTTAGAGAAAACTGTGTATTGACTCATGATTACAATACATAAACCATTTCCATGAAATGGTCTGAATTAACCTCCATGCTATTTATATAAACAGCACATATCACTGGATGCATTGCAGTCTACTAGATAGGAATTTTTTCAATCAGCAAATTAAGCTTGTAATTTAATCCTTAACTAACTATAAGAATAAGGGAAGTTTAGTCTTTCACTATTTTTTATATGATAGGAGTTCATTATTTCTGTATGTTTTTATATACCAAAAGTAGTTGTTAGTGCCTAAGTTAAAATGCAAAATTATGATTTTGAGAATTTGAGTGTGTATTTATAAAACTTATGTAATAAAATCAAAAGCAGCTAAACTATAGATGAAATGATGACAGCCAAGTTAGTTCATAAATATGTGTAATGAATGAGTTGGACCCCAAATCTTCCTGAGCTTATTGATTAGAAGGTTATCCAATGATACTGTTCACCCTTAAGACCATAATGACAACAGAACTACCATAAACTTTTCACCTGTAAGTTAGGAACTACATCCCAATTCTGTCTATAGTCACTTATTACCTAATCATGAGGAATCTACATCAACTCAAAACAAAATAAAAATATTCAGGATTAAATTTGTTAATAAAATCTGGCACCCATAAAAGACTTGAAGAACAAACGGCATTTGAAAGTGGGAAGGGAAAACACTGAAAGAATTAATGATTATAACTTCTAAAAGAAGACATATTGTCTTTAAACAAACCACTGGTAGTAACATGACAATTTGATTTTAAAACCTCTTTATAGCCACAAAAAAAAGTCAGAGATTTTTAATTGCATGTTTTCTTTGGCAAGTTCCATATTATATTTTATGGAATATATTATATTTTAAACTGAAATATTTTATGTCTAAGTTATTTTTTATCAGTATTTTATGCACCCTGAATCTCCCCTTATACTGCAGGTAGATTTAGCAAAAGTATTGTTTTTAATCACTGATATGTTTGGCCTATAGCATTCCAAAGATAACTGGATCAAAATGAAACACTTGATCGATTCAGACAGAAAGAGATCAGTGGTTGCTAAGAGCTGGTATGTTTGGAGGGGTGGGCAGTGAGAAGTGACAGCCTGCAGATGGGTATGTGGCTTCTTTTGGGGACCATGGAAATGTTATTAAAACTGACTGTGGTGATGGTTGCTCAACTGTGTGATTATCCTAAAAATATTGAATTGTACATTTTAATTGGATAAATTTTACAGTATGTGATTTACATCTCAATTAAGTTGTTTAAAAAGTGAACCACAAAGTTAATAAAAATATATAAAAATGAAAGAAGTGGGAAAAATTTATTTTACTCCAAAACTCTCATGTCCCTCCAGTTCAGTTCAGCTCAGTCACTCAGTCATGTCCGACTCTGCGACCCCATGAATCACAGCACGCCAGGCCTCCCTATCCATCACCAACTCCCAGAGTTTACTCAAACTCACGTCCATCGAGTCGGTGATGCCATCCAACCGTCTCATCCTCTGTCGTCCCCTTCTCCTCCTGCCCCCGATCCCTCCCAGGATCAGGGTCTTTTCCAGTGAGTCAACTCTTTGCAGGAGGTGGCCAAAGTATTGGAGTTTCAGCTTCAGCATCAGTCCTTCTAATGAACACCCAGGACTGATCTCCCTTAGGATGGACTGGTTGGATCTCCTTGCAGTCAAGGAACTCTCAAGAGTCTTCTCCAACACCACAGTTCAAAAGCATCAATTCTTCAGCACTCAGCTTTCTTCACAGTCCAACTCTCACATCTATACATGACCACTGGAAAAACCATAGCCTTGACTAGACGGACCTTTGTTGGCAAAGTAATGTCTCTGTTTTTTAATATGCCATCTAGGTTGGTCATAAATTTCCTTCCAAGGAGTAAGTGTCTTTTAATTTCATGGCTGCAATCACCATCTGCAGTGATTTTGGGACCCCAAAAAATAAATTCTGATACTGTTTCCACTGTTTCCCCATCTATTTCCCATGAGGTGAAGGGACCAGATGCCATGATCTTAGTTTTCTGAATGTTAAGCTTTAAGCCAACTTTTTCACTCTCCTCTTTCACTTTCAAGAGGCTTTTTAGTTCCTCTTCACTTTCTGCCATAAGGGTGGTGTCATCTGCATATCTGAGGTTATTGACATTTCTCCAGGCAATGTCCCTCCAGCCACAGTGAATTTTTGTTTCCTCCAATAGAGCACATTCAGTCCTACCTCGGGACATTTGCTTGAATGTGATCTGTTCTCTGCTTAAAACCCTCATTCCCCAAGTTTTCACATGGCTGGCTCCTTTTTCTCATCTCCTTGTCCACTACATCTAAGGAGTACCCAGTTAAGCTACCCCATCACTCACCATCATATAACCATCTTTTCTGTTCTTCATTGTATCATTTTCCATTTTAGAAGGGTGGAGAGGATACTGCCCTTGCCTGTCTTATTGACTGAACCCTTCTGGATAGTGTATAAAAGAGTAGGTGTTCAATAAACACTTGTCAAATGAATCATTTCTATGGAATTTTATATCTCACCACTTTAGATGTTGCCTAGTCAAGATCAGATACTGATACCTTAGAAGTAGAAATGTCAGTAGAACAGAAGCAAAATACTTTACACCATTCATCAGGATCCTGGGTCTTGCCTAATTGCATCCGTCAGAGGATCGAATTTGCTGTACGTTTAGGTAATATGCCAGTTTAGAGAGGGATGTGTTTTGCTCCTATTTTCTAAATCTTTTCTCACAAGAACAAAAATATTTCTGTTTGGCAGAGGAAGTCCATGGGAAATAGAAAGAATGTAAAATAGCAATACCATCAGGATATCTCCAGGGCTTCGTTTTTCATTACAAACAAAAATGAACATAGCTTATTCAAAAGACAATGCAATCTACTATTTTATTAAATAAGTAATTGAAAACAAATCTAAACAAAGTAACAAAGAATGGTATTTTATGTACTTACACTTCAAAGGAACATTGACCTAAAACAGTAATGATAATAGCTAAAAGCTTTTCTCTGTGCAAGGTACTATTTTAAGCACATTCTTTGTTTCAAATCATTTAATCAGCAAAAAACTCTATATAATGGGCACCATTATTACCCTCATTTCACAGATTTTTAAAAAACTGAATCACAAAGACTTTAAGTTGTCCAATGTCCCACAGTTAATAAGTGTGACTAGAATTCAAACCCAAAGATCCAAACTTTAGTTTGCACTCTTACCATGACACTGTATAATCTCATTAGGCTAGAGGTAAATCATAAGAGTAGAAACAACATATAAAATTCCTATCAGAGTCTAGAATATTACAGGTGCTTGATAGTGTTTTTAGCAACGTTTTAATTCTCCATCATTTGAGAGATGACGATTCAGAGGGCACTAGCCTCTACCAGGGGACCTGCCTCAAGTCCTTGATTCTAAGCTTGTTAGGAAGAATTTATCAGAGCTGAAGTTGGGCTATTGGCCTGGACTCAAGAACTCAGAGGTCAAGATTTAGGAAGCAATTGAAGTAATGAACAGAAAGTCAATAAAGGATAGAAGAGATGAGAATCACCTGGTCAAATCAATGTCAGGTATCCTGTAAGCCTGATAGATAAAGTCAAGGTTGGCAACAACAGAAATCAGGGAGTAGATATTAAAGGAAGCTGTTGAAACCAATGATAATAAAGAGGCAGAATAAGACCAAAGAAGGTAGAGGAACTGTGGGTCTTTATATGCAGTTGGTCAGGGGGAATTTCCTCCAATACCACACTTTGGATCATTCACTAACTTTGTGTTCTTAGAACCTTCTGCATCCCCACAAATCCTGACAGTTCCATTTCATAGTGGGAGAAACTGATTATAATGTAAGTAACTTTCCAGAGAGTCTACTTATAATCAGTAATGGAAATGAAGTTTACTTTTCCAAGAAAAAAATCTCGGATGAATGAGAGACCTATCCCAGTACTGAAAGAAATCACAGCTATGTTTTTGCTTTGTAGTTTCCTTTCTTACTGAAGAGTAAGCCTTAAGAAAAAGAATGAACGAGGCAAGCCAAGAATGGGATGGATGATATCAATCCCATTCCAATGGCTGAGGGTGACTTTTCCTTCCATTGGCAATGTCTTGGCTATATCTGGCTGGCCCCAAGGGGAGAAAATTACTTTCACTGAAGTTTTGGGAGAGCCAGAAACATGCTATATAAGTATCCAGGTGTATTTTTAGTAAGGAATCAGAAGCAGGGTCCAGAAAAATATGTCTTTATTAAATACCATCTGAAATTATGTCAGAAGCATAAATATCTGTGTGATATTCATATGAAAGATAGTTTTCACCTGAAGATCACTATTTTGAATATTGTCAGAAGGCAATTCCCTGGGTGAACAATTAACAGAGGATTTGTCGGAAGTAATAATTCTCTTCAGTCACTTCTCTGTTTCATTGTTTACAAAGTCTCTGTGAAACTTTAGAAAGAACTCGGAATCATTTCTAAGTTAGAAAGAACTCGGAATCATTTCTAAGTTAGACCTGAAGAGGAAGAAGGCTCTTCTTTTTAAACTGAGAGGTTATTTCTCAAAAATGGCCACAAAGTGAGTCAAAGATATCACTGAAGTAATACATCAGAGTTCTGAGCAACATAGGAATTGTTTGAATTGTGAATCTAATTTTATATTTTCCCTTAACTTCTTCTGAAATAAGCTTCCAATTTAGAGTCCCATCTGTAAAGTAATAGAAATTATCTACTTATAAGCACTAAGAGAAGGGAATTTCCTGGCATGGCAATCTGGTACCTCATTATCTGGTGAAAAATGTCTACATATTCAGGATTATGAATGTCACTAATACATCTAAAATCAGCACGTGTCAGTCATCAATATTCATATTGCTCAAACAAAACAGCTCATACTGTAGCTGCTCATAAATCTGGCAGAAATGGGGGTGAGGGGAAGAAAAGGGAGAAGTGAAGAGATAAAGAAAGAAAGAGCTCAGGGATATATTGAACACAAGAGGGGTCTCCATTCATTCAGTCTAACATCTGCTCAGCCTGAAGTGGAACCACCTGTTAGTTTATTAAATTGTAGAATTAATTTATGTGGAAATAAGAGAGGAGGGGGAAATGAGGCTTTAATTCATACCAAAGGGAGGAAATATATATAATATATATGTGTGTATATATAGATAGATATCCTCTATTCCTAGCTGGGGAAAAAAAAACAAAACAAAACAAAACAGGCTTCCATGGGCATAATCAGTGCTATGAATGACTAGCCTCATTATATAATTAATTGAAGAAATAAAATGCTTCCCATGACTGTCATGTGGCCGATTGCCTGTAATGTATTCATCGGCTATTTCTTTGGTCCTCCTTGAAAAAGACCACTGATCCCTCAGCAACTGCGCGGCAACATCAGCACAAGAAAGAAAGTCCATAAGGATTTTAACGACACCGAGAAAGGTCTTACCTTCTAAATACTCGTCTATTTACCCACTTTTGTGGGAGCTACTTTCATTTCTCCTCAGCAGAGCAGAAGAGAATAATACAGTTTCAGCTAAGGGAGCGTAAGAAATCTTGCTCTGAGTAATGCAGAAGTCTCCATTAACCTCTCTGCCTCCTTTAATGAAAGACATACTGCTTTGCTTCCTCCAATAGTCTCAAATCTCAGGATCTCAAATTTGCTAAATTAAAGTGATGGGTATTATATCGAGAGTTGATTTCAAATTAAGTTTGCCAAGAATGTCAGATGGTCATCAAGAAACACAAATATGAAAAGAGATGAGAAGAGCTGTATAAACTTTTCTGTGAATCTAGGTAGAGATTTCTCAATATCTCTATATGTTAACATGCTGTTTTTGTTTTTTACAGCCTGTGGACTGGTCATCTAAGTTGATCACACTTACCTAAGGCACTGTATATGACAGCCTCTCCCAAGGTCTGTTTAATAATCACGATAATTTGGAATTTTCTTTTTTGGGGTGGAGGGGGTGGATTACTTTTTGAGTTGCATTTCAACTGTTTTTCAAACAACTACTGCTCTCCTTTTCTAAAGGCTATTTCTTCCATGTAGCCTAGACCTTATGAAGCAGCTTCCTTAAACCATGCTTTTTGTTTGATTAATGTTCATAAACTTCCCCAGGTAAAAACAAAAAGGTTATTTCAAGTTGCATCATTTTCATCTCTTGAAAAAGTTACCCAAAAAATTTAGGCCAACTTTCCATAAAGCTTTTTATAAAATGCAGTTGGAAAAGCCAGTTTTCCCTGGAGACTTATCCAATTACATGGATTGCATGGTCTTACCCTAAGAGAGAAGAGCATTCAAAATTGTGTTTTTCTGATCATGGCAGTGAGTGTAAAGAGAGAAATCTAAGAAATTCAATTATCTCCCTAGGTGTCACTCAGTTTAGGGACTAATATAATTGGCTATAAATAATACAAGTACATTTTGGCAGAACCTCTGTGGGTTTCATTACAAATCCCCTTGCCACTGAGTTGCTAACAATTGGGCTTGCCACGTGGGTTAGATGGGGCTGCAACTGCAAAGAGGTTACTTTGCCAACCACTGGTTTTCTTCATTTTCATGGTCTTCTTTACATATTTTAATTAACGTCCCCAGTGTAACATTTTACGCATGTACTGCCTTTTCAACACACACCAAAATGACCTTTTAAAGTAATGGTTTTAAAAACCCGAAAGCAATACTTGATTACCAACTCAGTGCCATATAACATAACTTTTTATGCTTTTTTTTCATGCTCCTGAAATTGAATGGGATGCTACAACACTGGAGGATATGAATAGGAATGGCTGATGTAATAGAATTCTAACTCCCACAGGACCACGATAGTGGCCCACTCTGAGTTTGTGTGGGGATTTCCCTTGACCTCACTCCAGCCAAGATTTCCCAGCTGTGGAATGGGGAAAGTTATAGCTCTCTACTTTACTGATTGCACATAGTAGGCAATCAATAAAATTTGTTGATTTTATCCTGATTAAGCCTTTTGAAAATCGAAGCATGTTGATAGAATGTCTGACTAGTGCCATGAAAGATGAGGCTTTTGTAACCATGCCCAAATGGATGGGCAAACCCAGATGTATTTCGAAGTCATCCAGTGTTCCAAAGAGTTTTTCAAATGTTTTGAGTTTAACCAAATCCTAAACACATTGTGCCAAGTACTATTTTCCTTTAAGTCTCAAACCCATGTGAATTTTAAGGGAAATTAAATCCACATGTTTCTGATTCATTTTTACTTAAATCATTAAAATGCTGTTTTGGATGAGCCATTTGACTTTCAAGAAGCTTTTCTTCGTAAACTCTTTTACGCTTTTTTGGTGTGGGGTCAAAAGCAGGAAGTCATACTTTGACAATGATAAATTAATTGTGACATCAAAAACTGCAAATCCAAACCCTAGCACTCTAACAATACTTCAGCAGTTGACAAGTTCATTTTCCTAATTTTGTGTCAGGAAAGGTTAGCATTTTTCTTTATCTTGTCAGCATAACCTAAGAGCAAAATATCTTACATATAAGCACAATACCACATAGAATCCAGATTTGGGGTTTTATTGTTTTTGGGAAAAGAGGCAAAAGCACCATTTTGCAGCTCTGTTCTATTTTGACAATCTTACCCAAGGAAAAGTTGAAGAATATATAGTACAGAATCCTTTCTACCTCATGCAAACTGTTATCCTGAGCAAAATGTCTCATAAATGCTATGCAAAGTCTGATAGGACAGTGCAAGGAAAACAGTTATCAAATTATGGGTCCCTAGAGATTATCATACTAAGTAAAGTACATCAGACAGAGAAAGACAAACATCATATGATATCACTTATATGTGGAATCCGAAAGCAATTCAAATGCACTTATTTATAAAACAGATACTCAGGCATAGAAAACAAATATATGGTTACAAAATGGGAAAGGGTGGGGAAGGGGTAAACTAAGAGTTTGGGATTAACAGACACATACTACTATATATAAAATAAATAAACAGCAAGGACCTACTGTATAGCACAGGGAACTATATTAAATATCTTATAATAACCTATAATAGAAAAGAATCTGAAAAAGGATATATATATATATATATACACACATATATGATTCATATATACACCTGTATATGTATTTGCTCTACACCTAAAATGTAAGCCAACTATACTTCAATTAAAAAAAACATGGGTTCCATCTTATCTTTCTCTTGATTTCATAGTTCACATTAAGCCCTCCCTCTACATTTTACTCTTTTTTTTAAATTTATTTTTATTAGTTGGAGGCTAATTACTTTACAATATTGTAGTAGTTTTTGTCATACATTGACATGAATCAGCCATGGATTTACATGTATTCCCCATCCCGATCCCCCCTCCCACCTCCCTCTCCACCCGATCCCTCTGGATCTTCCCAGTGCACCAGCCCCGAGCACTTGTCTCATGCATCCAACCTGGGCTGGTGGTCTGTTTCACCGTTGATAGTATACTTGTTTCAATGCTATTCTCTCAGAACATCCCACCCTCACCTTCTCCCACAGAGTCCAAAAGTCTGTTCTGTACAGCTGTGTCTCTTTTTCTGTTTTGCATATAGGGTTATCACTACCATCTTTTTAAATTGAATATATATGCGTTAGTACACTGTGTTGGTCTTTACCTTTCTGGCTTACTTTAACCGTATGAGTGTTGTCAGGACTGAGAGCCTCTTCCATCTTTGTCAAGGTGAGTGCTAACCTTCTCTCCTTTCATACAACACCATTTTACTTTTAAATAGCTTTAATTTCTCCCCGTCATCTCTAACTTCAGGTTTTCATAAGCCTTCTCCATCTTTTAGGGGAAAAAAATATATTTGACCTGGTTGCCTCCTTCCATTAGCCTGCCTCCTGCTTCATTCCTTCCTTCCACTTCTAAACTTCTAAAGCTTCATCTCACTACTGTTTTCTCCCTCCCACCAACTATCTCCTTAACTTCTTAGAGATAATGTTCAAATCTCCATTTTTAGTCTCTTGAAGTCTACTGAACAATCTCACATACATGTCTTGCCACCATTTCAAACTCAATTTGATAAAAATTTAACCAAAACTCATTCCCTGCTGCTGACTTCCTGTGACTGCCACTGAGCTTGAAACCGCTTTGTCACGTTTCTAGTCAGGAGCCAATTTATTGGGCAATTGGCACGATAATGCACCTTGCACTCTCCCATCCTTTTCATTTCCACCACTCAGCACTTCACTACCTTATAACTGTGCCTACTAAATGATGTGTCTAGTTTTAGTTTTCCCCCAAGATTCCAGATGTATTTTGGCCAAGAAATTAATCTTTTAAAAATACCCCTAGCTGACTTTACTCCCCTACTTGAAAATGTCACTGATACCCCACTGTCAAGAAAAACAAAATTTAAGGTGTGCCTTAACCTTACCTAGTTAAAGTAGTTGAAAATTCTTTACAGTCTGATTTTAACCTAAATTTTCATGAATTCTCTCTTCTAGGCCAGTTGATCTACTAATGTTCCCTGACATAATTTCTCTCCCCTCCCCACCACCCCCAATTCCCCTCCCTTCTACCTCCAAATCTTCCCTATCCAACATGATCCAGTTCTCATCCATCCTCATCCATGGGTGTTTTCCATATCAGGCTTTATCAGTCAAAAAGTCTTCCCTTCTCTTATACTCAGAGCCCTTATTTTCCCTATTATAATCATTTGTCTTGTGATACCTTCTGTAGAGTTCTGAAGGTGTTGTCCTTTTCACACCGTTATGACTTATATCCTAACTCCTTAAAAACAGGAACCATCTATTGTTTGTGTGTTTCAATAACTATTTGCTTGAGTAATTAGACTATTAATAGCAAAGAAATAACATTAATCATCCACTTTAAAATGGAATAGGTACCAGTTTCAAGTCTATTAAATATACCTAGATGCCTAGTTATTGTCCTATATATACGTCATCACCATAAATAAACCTTAACATCACATTTCAATATTATGAAGTAATAATCTGATGAGAAAGAAAACTACTTCAGTGACACTATAATGTTATATGCTGAGACTAACATGCAACTTCAGTATATTTGAGGAATTCAGGTACAAAAAACATCTAAAGATGGAGAAAATATATGATAAAATGGGGCTATACAAATCAATGGGAATGATACATATTTAACAATTTAATAGCCAACAATTACAGGGAATTTATTATACTCCAGGCTCTGTGCTAATCCCTTTAGACATCTCACTTAATCTTCTCAAAAAACCTGTAACATAGGTATTACTATTTCGTTTTGGGTTTCCCCGTGGCTCAGACGATAAAGAATCTACTTGCAATATGGGGGACCTGGGTTTGATCCCTGGTTGGGAAGATCCCCTAGAGAAGGAAATGGCAATCCACTCCAGTAATCTTTCGTGGAGAATCCCCACGGACGGAGGAATCTGGTGGGCTATAGTCCATGGGATCACAAAGAGTAGGACACTACTGAGCGACAAAACACAGCACAGCATTCCATTTTACCAACGAAGAAAGACTAAGACTCAGAGAGGGTAAACAACTTGCCCAAAGTCACAGAAGCTGTAAATGGAATAATTAAGTTGAAAGCACTTGTGAAACCCAAAGCCAGAGATTGTAACCCTTACATGTCACTCAACTACGTCATCTATTGGAAGATACATCAAGTATGTTTCAGTTTGAATCCATTCACCAAAGATTAACCTTTTCGTTTTAATTTTATTTCAGGACAACCTCCTGCCTAGATGATAGATATACATAGACAGATATTCTGAAAACTCAACAGTAACATTTTATGACATTTTAAAATTGAGGCCAAAAAAAATCACTGATTTGAAAAAATATATATCACTGGTTTGAACATTATTTGAGGAAGAGTAAATTATGTGTGTTATAATGAAATATGTTCTAGATGAAGAGACAGAAGGGATGTAATTTCACATTGCAGCATTTACACAGATTACTCACTTGACCAAAGCACAGGGCCTCTCTGGACCTCTTTTCCTACATCTGCCGGATGAACTAGGTGATCTCTAATTATCCCTTTCAAATTTAAAATTCTCTGATCCAATCAATATTCACAAGTCGGAAACAATGAGGACTAGCAAGCAATTTCTAGATATAATTCAAATTCTCAGTAGCATTATATCTAAAATTCAAGTCCTGATTTGAATTTCCCATTACTGGTATAATCACGCTGTTTAATCATGGCTCACACTCAGGAATTCTGAATCACAATCATTCATCACTTGTGGGATTTTCTGACTAGACAATAAGCACCTTGAAGAAAAGGACTGAGTGTTATTTAATTCTACAATCTCAGTGCCTACATCCACAGTGACATACAATACAAGCTTCCTACATACTGGCTGAATGAATAAGTGGAATTTAGGGACACATAGAAAATATAGGTAACCACAGTAACCTGTGCTAATTCAGGAAAGAAAGAGCAGCAATAAATAATGTAAAAAAATACTTGCAAACTAGACACAAATTGCACTTCTCCTTATCTAGTAGTCCTCAAATGTGAGGTGCAGATGATTGCTGTTGTGCGAAGATGCACCAATCCAACCAACACAGTGAACCACATCCAGTGAGAAGCCAGGAAGTTTGCTTCTGGCATCTGCTACAAAGGCTGCCGCAGACGCTGCTGCTGCCAAGTCACTTCAGTCGTGTCCGACTCTGAGCGACCCCATAGACGGCAGCCCACCAGGCTCCCCCGTCCCTGGGATTCTCCAGGCAAGAACACTGGAGTGGGTTGCTGTTTCCTTCTCCAGTGCATGAAAGTGAAAAGTGAAAGTGAAGTCGCTCAGTCATGTCCGACTCAGCGACCCCATGGACCGCAGCCTACCAGGCTCCTCCGTCCATGGGATTTTCCAGGCAAGAGTACTGGAGTGGGGTGCCTTTGCCTTCTCCAAAAGGCAGTACTGCTCTTTGACAAATTAGCAGTTGAGGGAACAATAGTGGCTCTTATATAGGTTTACTTTCTTCCGGAATATCATAAATCAAATATTCATGTATCACACATCATCAAAATTACTAAAATTTGTTGATGCTATGACAGATTCAAACGATATACGTTAAATCAAAAAAAAATCAAATATAAGTTATTGGTATCAGTAAGAGAGGTATTTAAGGTGGCCAGACACAAACTTAGCAAATGAAAATAATTCCTACACAGTAGTTAAATGCACTTTAGAAAATATAATGGAGACTTCCCTGATGGCCCAGTGGTTAAGAATCTGTCGGCCAATGCAGGGGTCACAGGTTCAATCCCTGGTCCAGGAAGATATCACATGCTGAGGGGCAGCTAAGCCTATGCAGTACAACTACTGAAGCTTGGGCACCCTAGAGCCTGTGATCCACAGCAAGAGAAGCCTGCACACTGCAGAGTAGCCCCTGCTCCCCAAACTAGAGAAAGCCTGTGAGCAGCAACAAAGACCCAATACAGCCACCAATCAATCCATAAAGAAAAAATAACGGAAGATAGGATATCATTAGCAATAGCAGCCAGTTGTTTGAGATAAAGTCCTCTAGCATAAAATGTCCTGATAATGAAAGTACTCTCTGGAAAAAACTTACAAACTTTATTAAAGAACATAGAGAATATTTTATTAATTGGAGAAATATACCTAGTTCCCCCAAAGAATGTTCTAATATTTTAAGCATAAATTCTCTCTTCAAATTAATCTATATATTTAAGGCAATCCCAATCAAAACCTCAACAGTAAAATTTTATGGAACATGGCAAGTTGATTCTAAAATAATGTAAAGATAAAAGCCAAGAATGTTTGAAAAAACAAGGTGGTGGCACTTACCCTACCAGACATAAAAATACATTTGGGATAATAGTAACTAAAAGATTATTATATTGATGTGAAAATAGACATAATTCTGTGAATAGACTAAAGAATCTTAAAACATATCCATAGATATGTAGAATTTGTTTTATTATACACAGAGCATTACAAGTACAAAAAGAAATACAGGACAAAGGTACTACTTCATAAATGCTACTAAGAATTGCAAATATAAAAGAAGAGCTTTTAAATCTTAAGGCAGTAAAGACCCTGCTACACAATATACAAAATTCACAAGTCATAAAAAGTATAGTTTTGAGTACTTAAAATTTTTAAATTTCTGCGCAAAATGACAATAGACAAAATTAAGATAAGCAACATTCACCAAAAGATACTATTAAGTCAGTAAAGAACGCACTGAAAAATGGAAGATCTTCTCAGTACATGTATATAACAAAGAACTCCTAACCAGATTGTGTAAATAATTCCTACAGATCAATATTTTAAAAGAAGATGATCTAATAGAAAAAAAAAATCAAGAAATTTAGACCATGTGCCGTATGTGAGGAATTTCACATGAGAGAATATCCAAATGAATACTAAACATATGAAAGAGTGTTCAGTCTCATCAATCACCAGGAAAATGCACACTAAAACCACATTGAGATCATGACATACCCACCAGAATGACTGAAATTTAAAAAAGAAAACGAAAAAAAGAACTGAAATAACCCCGTGAACTGTAGCATACCAGGCTCCTCTCTCCTTCATTATCTCCTAAAGTTTGCTCAGATTCATGGCCATTGAGTGGGTGATGCCATCCAACCGTCTCATCCTCTGCTGTCCCATTCTCCTCCTGCCCGCAATCTTTCCCAGCATCAAAGTCTTTTCCAATGAGTTGGCTCTTGGCATCAGGTAGCCAGGGTACTGGAGCTTCAGCATCTGTCCTTCCAATGAATATTCAGGGTTAATTTCCCTTCACATTAACTGATTTGATCTCCTTGCTGTCCAAGGAACTCTCAAGAGTCTTCTCCAGCACAATTCAAAAGCATCTATTCCTTGGTGTTCAGCCTTCTTTACAGTTCAAGTCTCACATCCACACAGGACTACTGGGAAAGCCATAGTTCAACTAGACAGACCTTTGTCCGCAAAGTGATGTGTCTGCTTTTTAATACAGTGTCTAGGTTTGTCATAGCTTTCCTTCCAAGAAGCAAGCATCTTTTAATTTCACGGCTATCGTTACAGCCTTCAGTGATTTTGGAGCCCAAGAAAATAAAATCTATCACTGCCTCCATGTTTTCCCCTTCTGTTTGCCATGAAGTGATGGGACCAGAGGTATGATCTTCATCTTTTTAACGTTGTCTTTCAAGCCAGCTTTTTCATTCTCCTCTTTCATCCTATCAAGTAGCTCTTTAGTTTAACTTCAGTTCAGTCACTCAGCCGTGTCCAACTCTATGACCCCATGGACTGCAGCATGTTAGGCCTCTCTGTCCATCACCAACTCCCGGAGCTTACTCAAACTCATGTCCATTGAGTTGATGATGCCATCCAACCATCTCATTCTCTGTCAGCCCCTTCTCCTCCTGGCTTCAATCTTTCCCAGCATCAGGGTCTTCTTCGCATCAGGTGGCCAAAGTATTGGAGTTTCAGCTTCAGCATCCATCCTCCAATGACTAGTCAGGGCTGATTTCCTTTAAGATGGTCTGGTTGGATCTCCTTGCTATCCAAGGGACTTTCAAGAGTCTTCTCCAACACCACAATTCAAAAGCATCAATTCTTCGGCACTCACCTTTTTTTATAGTCCAACTCTCACATCTATACATGACTACTGAAAAAACCATAACTTTGACTAGATGGACATTTGTTGACAAAGTAATGTCTCTGTTTTTTAAGATGCTATCTAGGTTGGTCATAACTTTTCTTCCAAGGAGCATCTTTTAATTTCATGGCTGCAGTCACAATCTGCAGTGATTTAAGAGACCTCGAAAATAAATTCTGTCACTGTTTCCACTGTTTCCCCATCTATTTGCCATTAAGTGATGGTAGCAGATGCTAGAAACTTGGTTTTCTGCATGTTGAGTTTTAAGCCAACTTTTTCACTCTCCTCTTTCACTTTCATCAAGAGCTTCTTAAGTTCTTCTTCACTTTCTGCCATAGGGTGTTATCATCTGCATATCTGAGGTTATTGATATTTCTCCTGGCAATCTTGATTCCACCTTGTGCTTCATCCAGTCCAGCATTTCTCATGATGTACTCTGCATATAAATTAAATAAGCAAGGTGACAATATACAGCCTTGATGTCCTCCTTTCCCAATTTTGAACCAGTCTGTTGTTCCATGTCCAGTTCTAACTGTTGCTTCTTGACCTGCACACAGATTTCTCAGGAGGCAGGGGAGGTAGTTCCTCTTCACTTTCTGAAGATTAGAGTGATGTTATCTGCATATCTGCAGTTGTTGATATTTCTTTAGCAAAGTGTTATCTACTAAAATCTAACATATGCACACTCCTAACATACACAGTCTCCCTGGTGTATTCCCAACAAAAATGCAGCCCACCATAAACTATACAGCAGTGAAAAAAAATCATTTGGGTTCTTTTAGTTCCTACATTTTTAATGTTTGATTTTGTGATTGTCTACAAGCCACATTCTGGGACCTAGCTTAATTTTAATGTTTGATTTTGTGATTGTCTACAAGCCACATTCCGGGACCTAGCTTAATTATGTTCATGGAGACAATGGATGAAAAGGGGTATGATGTGTGTTGGCATCCTTGGGTTCTTTTAGTTCCTACATTTTTAATGTTTGATTTTGTGATTGTCTACAAGCCGCATTCTGGGACCTAGCTTAACTATGTTCATGGAGACAATGGATGAAAAGGGGTATGATGTGTGTTGGCATCCTTTTGCAAGATGTCTTCTTCAGGTCAAAATGTTATAATAACATCATTGGGCCATGAAGGAGGAGCTGTTTATCCTGGAGAGCAAGGAAGCTTTAGCGGGAGCTGGGAGCTCAGCGTAGTGCCAGATCTTCTGAAATCTCCTATATGTACCTATTTTAGCTTTCTAACTTTCACCTTTTCTTGACTGACTACTTAAATTTCACATAGAAAAACAAGGAAGCTATGAATTCAACTGATAGGGTAATTTTGGAACTTACAGGATCAAACCTTGATTTGATATTGAGCTATATCAGTCCTGGGATTTTAAGAGATAAAAGAGTCTTTTAGACTAATTCTAGTTAAGTCCTCCTATTTCAATTCAATGCTTTGTGTCAAAAATTCTGAGACTTAAACTTGTTGTATTTATTTTTCTCCAAGCTGCCTAGTGCTCTAGAGCAATGATCCTACTCAAGACCTTGAACGCCCTTTCATTCTGTCTTACAGCAATAACAAAATGATTTTCCACATTTTAAGGTGCAAGTTTTTATTAAAGTTAAAAAGAAATTTGTAACCAGACACAAAGAATAAAGTGGACAAGAATGTTATAATCTGAATATATAATAGTTCCTCATTCTTGCTGGATCACTAAGATATAACAAAAAATTATTCTCTATGTTAATGTTAAGGTTTCCAGTTAAAACATTATTTGGTATGCTTTCAACAGACCTCTTAACTACTTAGTTTTTTCTCAGAAACATTCATATAGTATACAGGAAATATTCATAGTTTGAAAAACATTCATACTTTATACAAGATACACAAATTTGAGACAAAGCTATTAAAAACACACACACAATTGTAGCTGCCACACTATCCTAGCTGCAACACTATCCTAGCTGCATTGTGGTGATTATGTTGTTCAGTCAGCTGTCTATTACATAAATACAACTGGATTTTAATATTGTAATTTACAGAGGGGCCAAAAGACCCAATAGACAGTGTCTGTCTCAAGAGTCATTTCATCCCACGTCACCACCAGCAATAATTTAAATAATTTTACATAATTACTTTACCTTCCCTGACCAGGCACTGCCAAGTTCAAATCTTTGAAAATCAGTAGGATTTTCATTGCTTTTAGCCCTATTCATGCTACCCAAGCAATTCCAAATCCTCATCTTGAAGGTCTTCTGACTCTGACCCACTCTCTTGTTGATTCCTATAACTTCTGGAGCCTTTCTCTCTCTCTCTCTCTCTCTTTTTTTTTGCAATCAATAGAAATCCTCTCTGGCTAACTTAAGCAGAAAGAACTCTGGGGAAGGCCATCAGATATCCCATCATATCTCTAGAAAACTTGAGGCTCCAGCAGGAATAAAGCGAGGTTAGATAGCACAAAACAGGCCAAGGTCCCACCACAGAAAACATCTGGTGGGAATACCACTGCTGATGCTACCAGAGCAGCCATGGATAATTAATCAACTGTCCCTTGGTTTTTTGAAACTTCAGTGATTTACATAAGAGCAAACAATTGGCCAAGCCAGGGTGTTCAGATGTTTCAATGATCAAAAAAAGGACAAATGTCTATTAAGTAGCCCAGTAGAAAAATGATTAAAGAATATGAATAGTCACTTTACAAAAAGATAAACAAATGGCCAATTAACATATAAAAACTATTCTACTCAATACAAAGTAAAAAGTTTAAAAGAAAAAAATTGTTCTACTCTACTAAGAAAATGTAAATTATAAGCATAATAAGAAATAATTACTTATCAAAAAACTGACAGAGGGGCAGTCCAGTGGCTAACACTTTGCCTTCCAATGCAGGGGAGGTGGGTTTGACCCCTGATCAGGCAGCTAAGATCCCACCATGTCTCATGGCCAAAAAAACCATTAAAACAGAAGCAGTTTTGTAACAAATTCAATAAAGACTTTTAAAAAAACTGACATAAAAAAAAGACAAACAATACCCTGTGTGTGTGAATAAGGAGGAAAATTGGCACATTCTATAATATACACATTCTATGGTAGTGTTGATTGGTACAGTCTTTTTGATGGGGAATTTTTTTTATTATCTATCAAAATTTACAATGTGCATATCCTCTGTCCCAGAAATTTGACTTCTAGACATACAACCTAGGGAAATGTTCACTATGTCCACAAAGACAGATGTACACAGATGTTCACTGCTGTACTGACTGTAACTGTACAACTGGAAACAACTTAAATGCCCCAAAGTAAGAGGCAGATTAAATAAATCATGATACATTCCTACACTGGAAGTCTGCAATGTCATCATAAAGAAATAGATGGATTTGTATATACTGCTTAGAATTTCTCTTGTGTATACTGTTACAGAAAAGAGACAAGTTGAAGAATAAAATTTAATATTCCATATATGTAAAATAAAATATCATGTGTATGCATCTATATATACCAAGAGAAGGGTGTAAAAAAATGCACACCAAAATTGACAGTTGTTATATGTAGGGGTCTAGGAATTTGGGCCTTCCAAGATAGGGGGCTTCTACATTTTGTTCTGTGAGCTTACATTCTACATGAACTTCTACAGGAAGGTATCTTTCACTTCTATACTAAGTAGGGTGAATGAAACTGAAAAAGGAGACCAGGTTCAAATAACAGAGGGGCAAGTAGTAGAGGTGCTTACAGCTTCAGTCTTTCCCTGGACCTGTATTGATCAAAATGAGCACAGACTTTATAGTTAGTTGGTACCAGAATTCGAATCTTTACTCCATCACTTGCAGTTGTGTGTCATTGGAAAAATCGCTTAGCCTCTCTGAACTTCAGTTTCCCTGTCTGTTTATAAAATGAGAATAATAAGAGTATCTTTCACAAGAGTGGTTGTGAAAATTAAATAAAATAAATGATCAGTACTGTGCTCAACCCACTGAGACAGTGAATGGTGATCATCTCTTGCTCTGTTTTGTTTTTTTTTTAATAAAATGAGGGAAGTATGAAGCATCACTGTCTCTTGTGGCAATATCCTCTATTAGAGAATCCCACTACATAAGAGAAACAATTTACATAAAGAATTGTTGTTGTTGTTGTTGTTGTTGTTGTATCCTTAGTTTTCAATGTTTGTACTCATGAGTCCCACTTTTTCAGATGGAGGAACTAATTCCTGAAATGACCAAATGCTTGGCGGAGGTCCTCAGTCTCACAGCTAAGGAGAGTAGATCCAGCTTCCAGTCCCCAGAGCCTACCACCCTCTTTCTAATCAGATCTTAGTATGTGCTGCTTCCAAACATGTAGTGGAAGAAAAACCTAAGCATTTGTTTGAAATATTTCCACACAGAAAATCACATGTAGCTTTGGGTTTTACACTTAAAAGTCTTTTTTTTTTTAAGAGTCCAAAATCTGATCAATAGCAGGGAAGCTGTAATACTGATCCCTTTCACCAGAGAAATTTACAACCTAATAGGGCTTTAGAGCCAAGATTTTCACAGCAATGAAAATGATGTGGCCAGAGGGAGGTGGGGTAAAGGCAGACATGGGTGATAACATCCTTGGGCTATCTCTAAGCTCCATTACACTATCCCAAAGAAATATAATAGGATTTGAGGCCCAATTATTACTTCCTCCATCTAACCCCCTTCATTTAACATATCATTAGTATTTTTAGACAAGCCCCTCGGGGTTCTCCCACTCTCGTAGGTGAGTCAGACAGCAAGAACCATGGCAGCTATCCAAAGAAACTGATCCCCCTTTTAATGCTTCTTTCTGGTTACCTGCTATAATGCAATTATCATGTACTGAAGCAATTTTCGGGAAAATGACTTGACAAGAAGAGCTTTGTCATTTTGTAAACAAGAACAAACGCTGTAATTGGATCTTAATTACACAACGCTCTGAGAGGTTATTTTTATTTCTTTGTTTGTTAATGCAATTATTTAGCTTCCCTATTTTAGCCTTGACCTTGCAGGAAGAGGGTATTTTCCAGTCAGCATAATGCTTTATCTTTGAAAGCTACAATCAATAAGGATAATTAATGATGCCGGCTGCAATGATAGCCTCAGCAATCATTATCCCACATTAATCCCTGCAGTCAGACTGGGGTCAAGGCCATCTAAATCATTCACCTAGGGGTGGAGAAATTCAAATCATTTACCAATTTAAATCCTTGCAAACAAATCCCACTTTATTTTCAAAGCACTTTGGATGCTGACCAGGTCTGTTTTGTGTATTTTCACTAGGAGCCTATTTTTTTTTTTTAATGACCAAATACATACTTGATAATAACATTGCAGTTTTGTTGTTTGTATTTTGATAAATTAATGTTAAAACAAGCAGCACATGAAATGTTGTTGTGCCTGGAGGTACATGGCACATTTAGCATTTCACACGCCATCCTAGGTTTTAAAAGAAGAGAAAGGGGGAAGGGGGGGAAAGAAGAAAAGGGGATGGAGGGCAGAATGAGAGTCAGTGGCTCCAGGCTGGCAGAGACCTGGGGAAGAAGGTAGAAAACTGCCAGCTGGAGAGTCTTCGAGATGGCTTACTCAGCATTATCAAAAGGGCTGTTGGATGTGGAACTTCATGCTGGATCTTGCAGACCAGCCTCCACAGAGTTCTGTTTCTCCCTCATTTTGGCCCTTTTCTCCTCTGCTTTTTCCCTAACATGCAAGCTGGATGACTTGATGTATGCTTCTAATTGTCTGCTATAGATCACACTCTGTTATAAAGAATTCCACTGGGCTCCAAAATATTTTTCAATGATTTCATTTTAATTAGTGTTTTGCTATAAATCATATTCTGCGTCTGCATACACAGGAGATGATATCAAATTGACGTCTGATCTCTCTGCCTCACTCTCTCCCTCCGCCAACTCCCCCCACCAAACCTTCTCTTTTTCCAGAAATGAATTAGCAAATAAAGAGAAGTCTGGAGTGTACTAGGTCTCAATAAATATTTGTTGATGTTATATAGCCAAGTTTACCTCAATCCTCTTTTTTTTTTTTCAAGTCATGTAACATATGGGAAGGGATTATAGCAGCTAAGTGAACTTTCCTGGCACAGTAATTAGGGATTGGGCTATTTATGGGTGTTTGGGGAAGATGGAGGGCCTAGAGATAACTGCTAGAAGCAGAGCAAGAGCTCTGTGAAACTCTCACCCCGAGACCCTCTGTCCTCTCACCGTGAGAAATTCTCTACAAAGACTGTGTTGAAAACGGCCGAGAATTTATCATCTGTTGCTTTTTCATTATGAATAGTGACTGCTAAAGAGAAAGCACTTAATGTGTCTGAGCCTAGTTATTATATTCATGATAAGGAACCCTTTCTAATGAGATTTTATCACTATTTCGCCGTCTCCCAAATGTAGATCTTGTCTCATCCTGGCCAAAGAAAAACAGAAGATATTTTTCAGGTCTTGGAATAGGTCTGGGCAGAGGGAAGAAGTGAATATAGCTGAATTAAGGAGGAAAGTGAGCTCTGTGTTTGAACGCGGGAAAACACATGACACTCTAGGTTAGACTGGAACTTCCGGCTCCTTGCAACCTTTGATGAAAAGCCTAGTTTTGCAGATACCGCCTTCTTTGACCTTCACTCTGCTATATCTGGCCTCTCACCTTGCGGTCCAATAAGCATATTTTGTTGAGCGTCTACAAGTAGGGCTGACTACATAATTTGCAGGCCCAGGGCAAAATGAGTATATGAGACTGCACCCAAGATGATGAAGTCTATCTCCTCTTCCTGTGGGCCAGCCACTGCAATCCACAGTGGATGGACGTCCAAGGGATTGCACCTTTGTCCTACAGGCACTAGTACCTGGATTAGTAGTAGGATCCAGGAAGGCCCCACTACTAGAATCCTAGTAGTAGAATCTAGAAAGGCCATAGGGTCCAGCTGCAGCCCAGGGAATGAATAGTCACTACCCTGCCCCACAGAAAGGCCATGGGATCACAGCAACTTGAACCCTCATCACACTCAGGCCCCCAGTGGGGTTCAGAGTGACAGCGAAACGTGAGCATCCCCTCATCTTAGTACTGTGACCTGGTCACCATTCCCTGGGGGAATGGAGCAGCAGGCTTGGAGCAGGTAGGGAAGAGGAGGCTAGGCAAGGCAGGGCAGCTGAGGGCAGGGAGCAGGCAGCTGAGAAGCCATTCTGAAGAGGCAAGGAGGTGATGAGAACTCCAAGCCCCTTTACACGATCTCCATTGTCCACTGCACTTCACTTACACAAACTCAAGGACATATTTCAAATCCAAAAATAAAATTGTTAAGAATTTCAAGATAGCGATTGCAGGGAATTAAACCTCAAGCACAGAACCTTTGCTCACCCTTAGAGCCAGCCTTCCTATTATGTACCAGGGAGAAGACCCAAAGATGAATAAGACTCAACTCCCCGGCTTCTGAGAGCTCGGTGTCTCGCAGAGAACATAGGCAGGTAGGAAAAACAAAAGCAAGTGAGATCACAGCGTGAGGGTGCTTCATTGAACACCTAGTATGTACCAGGCATTGTCCCAAATATCTTACTGTATCAACATTATTCTCACAATGACCACATGGGGTAGTATTATTCTTATCCCTGTTTTTTAAATAATGAAACAGAGGCTTAAAAAGTTAAGTAACTTCATCAAGTTCATATAGCAAGAAGGAGGCAGAACCACAGTTTGAATGCAAACCAGATGCTCCTAAGTATGGTGCTTCCCTTGTCAGAGAAATTTGTGCAAAGTTTTTTTTTTTTTTTTGTGCAAAGTTAATGAGTCCAGAGGTCATGAGTACTGCCTTAGAGAAGTTGAGAAAGGCACTACAAAGGTGATGAACTTGAGCTAAGTTTTGAAAGATTCGCCCAACTGAGAAAGAGAAATGGTATATAGAGTCATGAAAGGATCTGGAAAATTTGGGAAGTTCCTTATGGATAAAGCAAAGGATACGTGGCAGAGAACAGACGCAATAAAGCCAGGGGGGATGGGTAAAGGAAGTGTGTCCTTTTAAGGCCTTGGACTTAGCCTGTAGGTAGTGGGGACCTAACAGTAACCACTAAATTGAATGCTAACATGATCGAAGGGCTAATCCCTCGAGAGGCCAAACCAAACTTATAAGGAACATGTACAAAAAAATAAAACCAAAATGACTCTCATCTTTTGGAAACCATTCTCAGCCTACATCAAGGATTTTGTGAAGTTTCTTCCATAGCAAAGTCGTTCTTCTAGCACAGCTTCTAACTCAGCGGAAGAGGTCAAAGAATGAGGAGATGTACCAGTCAATGGGAATGGCCCCTCAACAGAAGAAGACCTCAGGTTATCAGAAGTGTGGGTCCATTCTCAAGGCTGGAAGAAAAGAGGCAGTCCGTGGAACCATAGCTATTGTATTGATGTACATTGTTACTATCTCGACCAGTGTGAAATGTACTAATATAATTGAGATAAGCATAGAATTCTAAAAAGATATTTCATTGACAACCAGCGGTGTTCCCAGACTAGACTGGAGTCAGGCAATGTCAAGTTTAATGTGAGCCCTGGCTCCAAATCTAACATGTTCTGCAATCTTGGGCCTGAGGAGTTACTTGCCTCCAAGTGTTATCCCAGGAGACAAGCGAGAATGTACTTTAGAAGTAAGACCAAGTGAGCATGTACTTTAGAATTAGAAAGGTCTGGGTTTGAATCTCAGCTCTGACACTTGACAGCTGAGTAACCTTGAGGAATTTACTTCTCCTCCATTAGGTTTGGTCTCTTGATATGTATTAGGGATAAAAATTTTAACTATTAAAGCATATTAGAAGTATAAAATGATATAACAAGAAAATATTTGAGTGGGCTAGCTCACATGGAGGTGCCAAGAAGTGCCAGTTCCCTTCACCCATTCTGTCATCAGGCTTCTCATCTGTAGTGTGAAGGAGTATTAGATGGCCTACAAATGGCCTCCCAGCTCCATCTTTCCTTGACTCTAAAACGTTCCTCCATTTCCCTATTTGAACACATTTGTGCCATTCACTGAATCATGTCCTAGGGACATAAAGGTGAGTATTATCCTTGTCCCCATGAGGTTTATTATTCTAGTAAGGAAGCATTCTGATAGCAATTATTTAACTGTATCAGAGAATGTGTAGCCCAACAGTAGACTTTCTGTGAAGAATGGCTGGTCAAGTTTTCCCATCTCAAAATGTCTCCCCTAACACCTGAAAATTCTCTAAAGAGCAGTTTTTTGAAGTTTGAATTATTGAATGAGAGAGAAATCATATTAAGCTCTTCTTGGTTAATGCCTTGGAGAGCTTAGTTAACCATGAGGTAAAGCTATAGGGAATGAAGGGTGGAGAGATAGCTGCCTAGAATAATGGCAGAGGTGGGAAAGCATCAAGAGAAGATAAATGACACCAAACATCAGACTCCACATCTACAGTTTGTGCTAGGGAGGACTCCCCTCTCCCCAATACCCACCTAACCAATCTATGTGGGCCAAGTTCTAGAACACAAAGTTGGATTCTAGAAGCTTCCTCAAGAGGGAAGGGTTGACTATAGGTCACACCCCGCTTTCCTAGATTTTTCATAAAAACTATTTTTGAACAAGTTCCACAACATAAACAATTTTAGTTTCCACCTTTATCTGGGCTTTTACAGACTCCATTGTAACCCTAATAAAACTGAGAGGCTGAGAACATACTTAATTTTCTTTGCGTTTTTATGAAAAAAATATTAATCTAGAGGCTTTTGATTTTTTCTTTACAATTGTACCCCCTCCTCCTACTAAGGTTTATTAGTTTGGAGTGTGAGAATGGTTGTGGTAAAAGATGGAAATTGCTGGGATTTTCTTTGCTTTAAAAGTTCAGAGAATATGTTCAGGAATGAGTCTCATGTATCAAAAAGTGAGCAGTGATGACCAAATCAAATTAGTCCAGGAGCTGCATCCAAATCCACATGTCCAGTCCTTTTCCATGTTTGCTGTTTGAGGAAGACAATGTCTTGACATCTCTCTGTGAGAAGTTAAAAGACCTCCCTCACACTGTTCTGTCCTAAATATGAGATCTGGGATTTTGCCAGTCTCTCAATCACTTCCTGATGACTCTCAATGCTGAATTGGCATTTCTTTGGCCTTGAGAAGGGATCAGAGAGAGGATTGGCTGCTTTCCAAAAGAGACATAGGAGCAGAAAAAGCTGGGGTGGGATGTTCCCCTTGGCATTGAATTTTTAAGAACAGTGGATCTTGTCTCAAAGGCATTTTGGGCACCTCCCCTAATTCTCTCAGGAGCAAGGTCTGTCTGTGAGAAGCAACTCTTCCCATCCTGATGACAGAAATGGCGGCAACCAGAGAGGGAGCTAGTTTGGGAAGAGAGGGAAAAGTCTGTTTTAAACACAGTAAGTGAACCATATATGTTAGCATGGTAGCACATCCTGATGGAAATGGCCTACAGCAAGTGATGAGATATATGAGACTGGAGGCCAGAAACTTGGTCAGGGATGGGAGACATTGATTTGGGGGATCACCTACATTAAGCTGAGGACTGCAGTGAAATGGTATGCTAGTGGCAAGGATGGTCAGAAAGATGAGCGGAGGTGACTCTTGCCTGGTAGATGCATCTGCTAGCGGTGTTCCCTATTTATGACCATCTTTTACAAGTGTCCTTAGCCTTTACCACTCAATTTCTGACTCCAAACCAAGCAAAATAACAACATTAGAATCACCTGAAAGCTTTGTACAGCTACCAATGCCTGGGTCCCACCCCCAGACATTTTGACTTTACTTCGTTTAGGGTTGAAGCATTTGGAATTCTCCAAAAGCTCCCTGTGTGGTGACAGCACTGAGGTTTTGTTCAAAAAGTGGAGCCCTTGTCTTTTAGAGATACAAAATGATATATTTATAGATGAAATGCTATTATGTCTGGGATTTCCTTCAAAATGATGATGATGATGATGATGATGATGATGATGATGATGCAGGGAGTGGGTAAGGTATAGAAGAAACAAGATTGGTCATGGGTTGATAACAGTTGAGGTTGAGTGATGGGAAAATGGGAGTCCATTGGGTTTTACTTTCTACTTTTACTAAGTTTTAAAAGTCTACATAAAAAAAAGTTAAAATAAATTAATATGAAGTCTTTCTAGACAATTTCACAGCGTGCCACGTTGAAGACCCTCAGGACACAGTTTCTTTGTAAGTACAACTCTTCACCTAGATCCTCAACGTCATCAGCTACAACTGTCAGACTTCCACGGAGATCCCATTCCAGGCTGAGAACTTTCTTGTTTCTCGGAAAGGTTCTTTAACTCTTCTAGCCTATAGCTGAGGGCTCTAAAGCAATCTGCACTCTCATCTTAAATTCTCCAACAATAAAAGTTCCAGGAGAATTGCTCATGGAGATGGTAGAATTACGTGCGTGCTAAATTGTTCCAGTCATGTCCAACTCTTTGCAACTCTATGATCTGTAGCTCTCCAGGATACATCTGTACACTGGATTCTCTAGGCAAGAATATTAGAGTAGGTTACCATACCCTCCTCCAGGGGATCTTCCTCACCCAGGGGTCAAACTCGAGTCTCTAATGTCTCCTGCATTGGCAGGTGGGTTCTTTACCACTAGAGCCACATGGGAAGCAGAATTATTCACAGTAATTATGCTGCATTTTTTTTAATTGGGGTATAGTTGCTTTCCAATGTTATAGTAGTTTCTGCTGTACAATGAAGTGAATCAGTCATGTAACGTTATAGTAGTTTCTGCTATACAATGAAGTGAATCAGTCATGTGCATATATATAATCTCCTCTCTCTTGGATCTCCCTCCCATTCCCCAACTCTGACCATCGAGGTCACCACAGGGCACTGAGCCAAGCTCCCTGTGCTATACCGTACAAACCCAGCAATCCCACTTCGGGCATATACCCTGAGAAAACAGTAATTCACAAAGACACATGCAGCCCAATGTTCATTGCAGCACTATTTACAAAAGCCAGGACATGGAAGCAACCTAGATGTCCACTGACAGATGAATGGATAAAGAATATGTGGGACATATATACAATGGAATACTACACAGCCATTAAAAGGAATGAAGTTGGGTCATTTGTAGAGATGTGGATAGACATCTGTCTATCATAAGAGTCTGTCATAAGAGCAAAGTGAGTCAGAAGGAGAAAAACAAATTTTAGTATACTAACTCATTTATGAAGAATCTATAAAAATGACAGATGAACTTATTTGCAGGGCAGGAATTGAGACACAGATACATGGTACATTTCTTAATTCCTGATTACAGAGACGACATGTCAGGTACATGTATCCTAAGACAAATAAGCATTTCTTAAAATTGTTCTACTTTAGACTCGTGGTTCCAGGAAGATACATTGGAATTCTCACTCCCAATTTACCTATATTAGGTAAAAGAAGAGGAGGCAACTCACAAAGTACTGAAATTCTAATAAACATCATTTACTTTTATAAATAAGTTCAGTTCTGTTCCACTTTTCTCACAAAGTTTTCCTTACAGCATTTTCAAGTAGCAAATTCAGCTCCTTCAAACAATCAGGAACAGTTGGTGGGTCAGGAGTAGTGACTTAAAAAAAAAAATGAACAGAACTGAATAGGAAATATCACAGTGCCTCACATGTGCTGGTGGAAGTATTGTTTTTACAAACATTAGTTTCAGTAATTATGTATGTGTACTTACACATGCATGTATTTAATTAGTCTTAATGTAAAATAGTCAAAATCATTTTAGATTCACTTTCTTTGAACTTCACTTTTTTATGCTCAGTTCCAGAGCAAACCCCCTTTCCCTTTATCTGAGGGTGAATTGGGGAGGTGTGGAGTTTGGGATAGGCCATGGATAAGTGAAGAAGTCAGGAATCTGAAAGATGAATAAGATCAAACCCTAGGCAGGCAGTCAGGGGAGGGAAAACAAGTAGCAGAACTGGATCCAACAATCAGAGTAGGTCAAATCAGGCCTTGAGGGTGCCAGCCAAATTCAGGTGCAGCACTAGAAGGCATGGCTTTGGAATGCCTCTACACCAGGGAGTTCAAGAATGTCATTCTTATCGGAAGGGGTATTGGGGCTTCAAGCTGTATTTGAACGGCAAACTTGGATTGTATCTTTTAGGGTAGGTCTAGTAGGTTCTCGGAGAAGGCAATGGCACCCCACTCCAGTACTCTTGCCTGGAAAATCCCATGGACGGAGGAGCCTGGTAGACTGCAGTCCATGGGGTCACGAAGAGTCGGTCATGATTGAGCGACTTCACTTTCACTTTTCACTTTCATGCATTGGAGAAGGAAATGGCAGCCCACTCCAGTGTTCTTGCCTGGAGAATCCCAGGGACGGGGGAGCCTGGTGGGCTGCCGTCTATGGGGTTGCACAGAGTCGGACACGACTGAAGTGACTTAGCAGAAGCAGCAGTGGGTTCTAATGGAAATTATGGGGAAACTAAAACTGCTCAACCCTTGCCACCAAGTCCCCCCTTTGACTTAACCAATAGGGATAAGGCAGCAGAAGTCAGGCAAAGCCAAAGTAGCTTCTGAGACCTGGGCCTGCAAAAAATTCTCACTCTAGGCCTGCTGCTTGTCCAGCTGCCTTTGTGTGCAGGAGCACCAGTGCCCATCCACCGGCAGGGCATCTTCCAGCCTCTGTGGAGGCCTGCTGGTGAGACCCTCAAGGGGTGTCTGGGTGGGACCTAACAGCCCCTTGAAATAGGCCAGTAACAAAGGAGAAGGGAGATGAATGGATTCAAGTGACATTACAAAGATGGAATTGACAGATCTTAGTTCTCTGGAAATTAGGAGTGGTGAGAGATGGGGAGCACTCAGACTATTCAGCTGGGATCTGGAGTCCCACTTACTGGGTGTTCTGCCTTTGGGCAGGTTGTGCCCCAAGGTCACAGGGCTACAATGAGTTGTTTACTCTGGGACAACTTGAGTGAGTCTGTTAGAAGCAGCTCAGAAAGACATAAGGGGATTGGAGGTTTCCACTGTGAGTGTCAAAGAACTAGAGCAGGGCATTTGCTTCACAATAGTCAAAGACTATTACAGTCACACCACCTAATTACAATAATACCTGCACTCTGCTCTTGATCACATGAAGGAAGATCTGTAAATATTCAGCTCCACATGGTTTCTAATAGAGGTTCTGTCAATGATAGTTCCATTTGACACTGTACGAAGTGTTTTCCCAAACATGGACTTTGTCCCATTTGAGGGAGATAAAAAGAAGGTGTGAACTCCATTTTAGAGACTATGAAACTAAGGTTTTGCCAAAGGAAATGATTTTCACAAATCCAGTAAGGAGGGTTATGGCTTATAAGTATTCTATTGCCTCACCTTACAGCAAGACAGCATAGGGAATTTGCTCCAACATTCAGGACCGAGCAAACAAGAATTAGTTCCAGAAAAATAAGAAAGAATTGGAGCAGATAAATTCAAGTAAGCAGCTTCAGGTAAGTGGCTAAATAAATAATGGATTATTTAAACACTGAGACATTGATTATCAGCTGACATAAGACCTGAAGGCAAGAAGCCCCTGAAAAAGGATAATCTAAGGTGAAAATAACCTGGCAAATACAATTAAATTTTTTAAAAGAGCATATGTTTTGAACTAAGGAATGTTTTACATATATATAAGACATATAAAGTACACATATATATATATAATTTATATTTGTGTAATAGTTCATTTATACATATTTGGTATATTCCCTATTTACTATTCAAATTGTTTTTAATGAAAATGAAATTGAATAATTTTTATTCCATTATTGTATACACAGGAGTCCTTCCCTCTCTAAGATCATCTGGTACCTGAAAAAGTTTTAAGTTCCCTTAAAATATGGACATAATAAGTAGTGGAGAACAGAAGCTTCTACTATAATTTAACATGAAGAAGAAATGAAACTAAAATTAAAAAAATAAGTTTTAGTTCATATTTAACAAAATATAGATCATAGTTGCAACTAGTTGCTAACTCAGAAGGAACAAAGAATGTATCAAGTATTGTTTGGTTTGTTTGGATTTCATGGAACTACTTCGGTCAAACAAAGAGCAAAATAACAACAATCTTCTCTTTATGTTAACACATGCCTGGAAGATCCTAGGAAAGGTCATTTTCACAAATAAACCCAAGAACTTCAGAAATTTTTCCAAGAAAAAATAATGAGAGTTCAATGATGCTCCTTTCAAAATCTATAGTGAAGTCATCCACCGTGACTTTTACATTTTTAACCCTGACCGATCCTCATTTATCAGTGACTACATGTGATTGAAGTAGTTCTCCAACATGACTTTTCTCAACTTCATGAAATCTTGCACATTTTGCAAAATTTTCCGTTTCCCCTGCAATCAATTTCCCTTGTGTTTGCATTTTATTGTCAGATGTTTGCCACCTCAGAAACCCAGCAGGAGCCAGCGGACAAGCATGCCGATGTTGAGTGGGAGCTAATTTTACAGGAGGTCGCTCTTAATGTTTTATGATGCAATAACTTTCACTCAGAAACTACGGAAACTGAGATACAGAACACTCAGATGATGAAAATGTCCTGTCATGGCTGTTTCTTGCATCCATATGGTAAGTGTGGAATGATACAGCTCACGTCTGAAAAATCAAAGAATCTATGCCCAAAGGCTGCCCCTTCCCACCACCAACCCTCTCCACCAGAAGTCAAAACTCTCATTACCTGGGGGCAGCACCCAGGAAGGAAGTCCCTACTATCCCAAATCATGAGAAAAACATCACAGTCACAGTGCAGACCTGAACTCTTGACACCAGTCTCATCTGAGGACAGCGGGTCTGTTCCTCAAGCCCGCTCTGGCTCACTCCTCTTCTTACTGTCCCTTGGAATCACAAAAACCTGGCTCCGCTTAGCAGCTGAGCAAAAAGTAAAGATGGTAGCTCTTTGGAATTAACAGATCAGAGGGAGAGAAACCGCTAGTCCCATCTGCTATGATCCATAAATAGAGACAGTTTTACGTGTGTGTCTATGGAAGGCAATTTAGCGGAAAGGAATGTACATCTTCAGATAAGGCCAACTGCATTAGCAATTCTGCTGGTATTCTCGACAACCAGAGATGTCAGTGGAATTAGAATTCCAGGCTTGAGGTCAGGAAGCAATTACTTGGATAAGGGTCTTCCTTTTGGCCACCACATCAGCAATAGTCTCTCCTGTGACTTTTTTCACTCAAGAAAAGAATTCTACTTGAATGAGTCATCTTCTTTCTAAGCCAAGAAATAAAATTTCTGAAATCCTTAGGGTAATATTTTGGAGAAGCAATTCAAAACTGAAAACTTGTGATTCTAGCCAATCACTTTCTCTGAAAGGCTCACTGAGACCAAGTTTTCCACTTGATAAATATGGTGAAGACTTAAAACAGACAGTGCTCTGGAGGTAATGAAATCTCTCACATTTGTATATGATGTTTCTAGTTGAGTCCAAAAATGGCAAGGGTGTAAAAATTAAAGTCTGTTTTCAGGACACATAGATTTGGGAAGAAGCCTGCCCAGTGTCGGATATATGTAAACTGAGTTTTGGTCCCTAAATGTCAGACAACTCTATCACTGGACGAGCAAAGTAGTGTCTATTGATGGTAAATAGGAGTAACGCAAGCTCCAAGCAAGATATGCACTGGAATATAGAGGCAACTTAGGACATATTGCTTGAAATAAAAGTTAGTAAACAAGAATCCATATGAAAAGAATGGCTGCCTTTAGGAATAGGCCATTTCCGCTCAGTGGAAGTCCACTAATCACATGCCCAAGCTACCTGCAGAGAGCCTGGGAAATATAAGTGAACACATGGAATATTTGATCATCATTTACTAAATCTGCCACAATCCACCCTTCTCATCACCAAGCATCTCTTTGTTTCCTCCTCCTACACGGAACACACTTAACTCCTCCGCAAGGGAAACAAGCCAAAGTTCCATCCAGCTGCTGCACTCAACTGAAGGCTCATCTTTCTGGGTGATGTCCAGTTATCTCTCCATCAGATTCAGTTAAATGTGACTTTTAAGCTCTGGAGTCCTGATTTTACAGAAGACAAGTTTTCCCTCTCCACAAATATGCACGCACCCACACCCCCCACGCACTAAGTCATGTGTAAGTGCGGTCATTGGCAAAGAGAATGGGGGAAACGCAGCCGCCACTGAGCCATAGCAATTATGGAACCCAGCCCAGCTCACCAGGAAGACCTCCCACCCTGGGGACGGCAGGCCCCTCGCCTAGGCCACAGCTCTGCGCTCTGAGAAAGAAGCTCCATCCTCCATTCTTTCCCATGGCTCTTAGAGTCATCCTCTGAAAGATTCTTCTTTCCCCTTATTCTTTGGCCAAAGCGAGCTTTGAGGAGTTTGGACTCCTGCGGGGCTATTCGGCTTTCTCATCTTTCTTCCTACTCACTGACTGTTAAGGGCCCCGGGGTTGTTCTGAGTTCTGAATATTCAGATGCCTTTTTATGGGTGCTTTAGTTATGTAGCTGCCTGTAAGTTCTCTTTGCTCTTCACTTCACAGGACAACAGACTCCCTCAAAGGACCTTTCCACACGTGGTTCTCAGGTTTGTTTTATCTGTTTCTTCACTTCCCTGTCTCCTCTCAGTTTCATGATGGCTACTAAAATCAGGCTGTTGGGTGTGAATGGGAAAACCACATCCTGAACAATGTTTTCCTTGAGGCATATTAATCAACAGAGAAGCATTCCCCGCACCCCCGACATTCCCCACCACCACCACCACAAAGTCTTCTTAAACACCATCTCTTATAGTTGGGTTCTAGAAACAATCAACTCTTCCAAATCTCTAGGCCCTGAATTTTGACCTCTGTACCTTTTCTTTTCTGCTTTATAGACTGACTACTCCTCTCCTTAGGTTATCTCTTTCTTGTATTGTCTTGCCAAACACAACCAATAGTATCACACAATACCAAGGTTCTATTTCTCACTCTGTCTGATAGCACTGCAAGTTTATTAGAAGCAATAGTTTACCTGAATATTTTGCCACAATGTATCAGGGATCATCATCTTTCTAGCTTTGATGTTGGTCTCCACACAACTCATCCTTGATGATGCCATGTATTTTGGGTTTTTCTAATGGCAGCACCTACTTCAAGACAAAAAGTTCTATAATGGCACAAGTTGCCACAACAGACCAATCCCCACATCTCAGTGACTTAGCTCAACAAAAACTCATCCTGTGGTTTAGTCACCAAGTGGTGTCTGACTCTTGTGACCCCATGGACTGTAGCTTGCCTGGCTCCTTTGTGAGTGGGATTTTCCAGGCAAGAATACTACAGTGGGTAGCCTTTCCCTTCTCCAGCGGATCTTCCCAAATCAGGGATTGAACCCAGGTCTCCCACATTGCAGGTGCATTCTTTACCAAGTCAGCCACAAGGAAAGTCCAAGAACACTGGAGTGGGTAGCCTATCCCTTGGAACAGGTTGGTCACCCTAGTCATTGTTCTCTTAAAAAATTGATAAAAACAAAAAGATATCCATGTCTGAATAAACTGCCTTGGAAACCATCATCTTCACCCTCCTACCACTATGGACTCAGATGACCTACTTTTCAAAAGAAGATACAATCTCCTGGATAAACAGCTTGGCCCATATTTTTGTGTGACTCTGATTAAGGAAGAAACCTTTGTTGTGCTCTTTTAAAATTTAAAATATGTGCAAACCCATCCCCCAACACAAAGCATGTAGATGAAGTCATAAGAGGATTCAAAGAGGGAAATATTTAACAGGACATCCACAGGCAAAACTTCTCACCCCCAAAAGAGAGCAAGGTCATGATCTCTGCATTCAGCAAGAGTTCATTGTGAGCCTGAAGAAAGACTTGCTTAGGGCCCTGGAGTTATGATGAAGTAGGTCAATTTTCAAAATAAACGTTCATTATATTTTACCCTTTGAAGAAAAATGCTGCTTGGCCTTAAACAAATTAAGAGTGTTCAGGCTTTTTATTTGGGGTGTTTTTTTAGTTGAATATTATTAAAAATAATTACAGGCTGTGGATTTAATCTAAAACACAATCAGTACCCCCAAAGTCCCCTACAGTGAGTTAAGGCATCCTCCTTCTCAAAATTCAAAATTAAGTGGAAATTCAGATTAGTTTTGATTTATAACCACATTATGAACTATTTAATATTTTCAAGAAGTCATTCCCTGTGCCCATATTAAATTAATTTACAACAGAATATTATATAATTTATATATGCATACATATAATAAATTATAGCCCAACTATATAATTCTACATGTATAATTAATTATATTAACCATCTACATTTTAAGCCTACAATTAGATAACCCTAAAAGACAACCCCGTTAGCATTTTTTAATAAATACTTGTGTTTGGAGCTGTTTAACAGAGCACCTGATAGCTGATAGAGCAGTGTTAACATCTGTTCCATTATTTCCAGAGGACGTTGGTTGAACGCAATACTATTCACATAAAATATGCATTTGTTCTAGACTGTCAAGTACCTCTATTATTTTATTAAAAAGTCAAAAAAGAATATAATCAGACTTCATAATTTATGTGTGACATTTTCATTACAGAAAACTTTATGCAAAATTGAATTCCAAAATTTAATTTCCTGTGATGTTTAAATTACTTACTATCTGGCTCCTCTCCAAACATCGTGATCATTGAAGGCCCCATATGAATTCTATTAAGGATACATTTTGCCGCTGCCAGAATATACAGGGTATTTTTCTAAGTAACTCTAAGAATATGCTTCTTAAATATATTTTGTGCCAGTTTAAATAGTTTTTCTCACACAGGAAAGAAAAGCAGGAACTTTTCTTTCTTACTTTTTTTTAAACCACAGACAGATTTTCTCTGCTTCTCTCCTTCCCACCTTGCCTGTGACCTCTTATTCCTGACACTTTAACCCAAAAGAAGCCAGGCTGGTCCAGCCTTGTCAGTTACGGCTCACCACATCACCGGACAATAACCAGGTTCCCTCTGCCTTTCTTTTTCTTCAGTCAGTCCGAAAAAGAGGCTTTGTCCGCGGTGGAGTCCACAGTGAGGATATCTGACCATTTCCCTTGTCACCCGCTTGACGTGACGGCGGGTAACTTCTCCCCACATTCCCTTTGCAGCTGCATCGAGGGAGAAACCTGACTTAGCATCGTTCCCAAGGTGCTCTGGGGACCTTAAAATAACATTGCACCTCCCAGCTGCTGGGGGAAATAGGACTGCTAGTGATGAGCAATAATTTAAATATTTATTTATTTATAATTTATTAAGCAATAATTTAAATAATGAGCCTTTAAGGGTAGGAGGGTACCACCACCAGAGTCACCTTGATGTATTTTATGGCAGAGGACAGATTTCCAAAATGGCACTTTGAATGGGGAAATCATGAAATTGTCAGTAGTGAGAGCGGAAGAGAAAAGGGTGAGCCGCCATCCGTCAGACAAGGGGCGGCAGGATTCCCTGCCCAGGGTTGCCCCGCACAGCCAGCCAGCAGGCGCTGATTTCAGTTGGCTGTGCATTCCACCAAAGGCAGCCTCCGTGGCTAGGCATCATAAGAGGGACTTGGAATACTATAAGACAGGAGTCCTGCCTCAGAGAGTTCATAGTTCGGTAGAAGGGTAAACTTACATTCACCTAATACTTTACATCTTCCAACACCCGACTCTGGTACTCTCGCCTGGAAAATCCCAGGGACGGAGGAGGCTGGTAGGCTGTGGTCCATGGGGTCGCTAAGAGTCGGACACGACTGAGCGACTTCACTTTCACTTTTCACTTTCATGCACTGGAGAAGGAAATGGCAACCCACTCCAGTATTCTTGCCTGGAGAATCCCAGGGATGGGGGAGCCTGGTGAGCTGCCGTCTATGGGGTCGCACAGAGTCGGACACGACTGAAGCGACTTCACTTTCACTTTTCATTTTCATGCATTGGAGAAGGAAATGGCAACCCACTCCAGTATTCTTGCCTGGAGAATCCCAGGGACGGGGGAGCCTGGTGGGCTGCCGTCTATGGGGTCGCATAGAGTCAGACACGACTGAAGTGACTTCGCAGCGGCAGCAGCAGCAGCTACATCCTACAAAGTGACCTGACATGCTGTCTTATTTGAAGGTCACTCACCTGTGTGGCAGGGGTAGGAGGGATTTTGACGGGGGGTGGGGAGGGGAGGTGGGCAGGTGTGACTACATCTAATGAATGACAAAAGTAAGCCCCACTTGAGTGATTTTCCCAACGTGTCTCCTTTTCTTTACAGCAAATCTTTAAAAGAGCTATCCACACCCACCGTCTCCACCTCTCCTTCCGCTTTCCTCTCATGCTTTCTTGAAACCACTTCAGTAAGGAGCCCTCCTCTTCTTTACAGTGAAACTTCTTTTATCAGAGGACTTCCACCTTGACCTCCATGTTGCCAAATTCAAGTGTTTGTCTTATACCCAGAAACACACCGGGCCACCCCCTCCCCCTGAAATGTCTTCTCTTGGCTTCAGACAGCTTTCTCTCTTGAGTCTTCTACTGCACTCAGAAGCTCTTGTCAGGTCCCTGCACTGTTCCTCCTCATCCCCTTCACCTGTAAACATAAGAGTGCCCTCAGCAAAAGCCTTGGATTTCTCTGTCCTCACTCAGTCTCTTGCTGACCTCATCTGGTCCTCTGACTTGAAATACCCCTCTTTATGCTGGCAGTCCCCAAGTCAGTAATCTAGCCTCAAACTCTCCCCTAAATTCCAGACTCCTTTTTCAAACTTCTTACTCAACACCTTTACTTGGAAGTCTACGAAGCATCTCACACTTAACACATCTAGAACCAAACAACAAGCACCGCCAAAAATGTTGCCCTTCTTCATCTTCTCCTTCTCAATAAATGGCATGTACATTTGGCCAAATGCTTAGGGTGGCTTCCCAGGTGGCGCAGTAGTGAAGACTCTGCCTGCCAATACAAGGAATGCAAGAGACGCAGGTTCAATCCCTAGATTGAAGAAGGTCCCCTGGAAGAGGAAAGGCAATGCACTCCAGTATTCCCACCCGGAAAATCCCATGGACAGAGGAGCCTGGCGGGCTACAGATCCATGGAGTTGCAAGAGTCGGACATGACTGAGTGAACACACACAGATGCTTAGGCTAAACAGCCAGCAACACCTTTGCCTCCTTTTCTCATCATGCACCCACATCTAATTCATCAGCAAAGTGTACCAGCCCTCCCTTTGAGATATGTCCAGAAGCCAACCACATTTTACCACCTCCACCAAATCACAGACTCCAAGCTACCATCATTTCTCACCTAGTTTATTGCAATCACCTCCTATTCAGCTCTATCCTCAATCTTCCTCCCCACACTTAACCACACATGACAGCCAGAAGGAACCTTTTAAAATATAAGAAGGATCATGTCACCTGTCTGCTCAAAACCTCCTAAAGGCGCCATCTCCTCTGCTGTTCAACCATGCATTCTCTGACTTGTCTCCTTTGCCCACTCCAGCCAGTGACTCTGGCTCCATGCTATTCTTCAGTCTACCAAAGATACTCCCACCTTAATTCCTCTCACTTTATCATTTCCTCTGCCAGGAAAGCTCTTTCCCCAAATAACCATAGGATTCACTCCCTTCCTCCCTTCAAGCCTCTGCTTAAATCTCACATCTTCAGAAAGGCCTTCCCCAACCTCTGAAATAAAGGGTTCCCATCACCTTCCACCTCCTTTACTTTTCTTTGGCCTTCTTTATGCTGCTCACCATAAGCTGACATATTTGTTTCTTCTTAAAAAACTGTTTTTCTCTCTCCATGAGAGTAAGGATTTTGCTGTTTTGTTCACACACAATCCTCAACATCTAAAATTCAATAAATGACCTAGACGGGTGGGATGGGGGCTGGTGGGAGGGAAGTTCAAGAGGCAAGGGTATGATATATGTATACATACATTTGATTCACTTTGTTGCATAGCAGAAACAAACACAATATTGAAAAGCAATTATACTTCAATTTCAAAAAAGTTAAATACTAATACTGACTTGAATCTAACATGAGCAAAACTGAAATGTGTCAGATCTGCATATTTAGACAGTATAAACAGTTAACATTTTAAAATAAACTTAACAAATTGTACAAAATTTAAATTAAAATTCAATAACTGTGTGAATGGAAAGAATAAATGGGAGGGGGGAAAAGTTGGTGTCTTCAAACCAGGTAAGAAGACATTAACACAAGGGTTTCATTTTTAAAATGTAAAAGCTGATTTCCTTAATGAATCTGGATGAGTTTTGTTGCGGCGGTGGTGGTGGTTTCTTTTTGTTTTTAATCTTTGTATTAAACTCAGAACCACTTACTACTTAACCCTGCTGGCAAATACGAGTTTCCCCTCCTGGTGCTGTGATCACTGTGGTGGCATCAACCAGGAAATGAAATCTTAATCATAGCATCTGCCTTGCACCCTTCACTTACAAGCCCACAAATGAAACTCCAGCTAGGCAATCTCATTTCACTAAAATGTGGTTGGACCCAATAACTGGAGGCTGGCGCTCACAGCACTTCATTCTGCCCAATGCTGCTTAATCTTGACAAGCTTCAAGGTTTATAGCACCCTAACCTCTAACTTAAAGAGAAAAGCATGTGCTGGGCTACTTACTTAGCAACCCACAAGCATTTGTGTTATATAAGTCTACCTGTGAACTTTTCAGTGTTACTGCTTCAGTTCCTTGCCAGACTGAAGGAAAAAAGATCTTTTTTTTAATCTTTTGGGACGGATGTTTACCACTGTCATTACCAGTTTAAACCAAATGGCACTTACTGTTGATGGAGAGTTAAAAAGGGACAAATCAGGTCAGACCCAGCTTGACCTGCCCATGAACACATGAACAGGAGGGTGAGAAGGAGCGGGGCAGTTTTCTTCATTTCCCAGAGGACTGGGAATGAGGGTCCAGGGAACGTTGGGGACTCGGAGGAAACAGCACTCAATCAGATGGCTGTATGTCAACAACAGCCAGAGAGTGTCTCAGAGCTCCTGACCTGCTTCCTGTTCCAACCTGAGGGGGCTGCAGTGAGATTTCCAGGTACCTGACTGGGGCCAGGAGACCCAAATGCTGAGCCCTGCAAAAAGCGATTAACATTCCCGAGCAAATGTGTTACCCGCAAGAAAGGCCACTTCCAGGGGCACCTGGCCACTGAGCCAGGTGCATGTTGGTCCCCATGACCTCAGGGAGTCACTTGCAGATCGGATGTCAACAGGCGAAAAGAGCAGTCACTGGGGCTGGCAATTTTATTGATGGAATTGGGTTTACAAATTACCCTCAAAACACACTAAAGTGAAATATTAAATTTTCCATTCCCTAGTGGACTCCTCCTGGATTTGAAAGAAGGAAAGGCAAAACACCACCTTTCCTAATAGCTATATCCCTACTACAGTAATACCTGTTCAGAAGTAGACAGGGTTCTCAGGATTAGCTGTTGTGAAAATTTGCTGGACATATGCAATCTAAAAATCCTAGGATCAAATAGTTTGATTAAATAAAATCAAGACGTGATTACTACAAGCTGATGACTTTAAAAAACATCTACAGCACACACACTTCTAGTGTGCTGGAAACTTCTTTTAATGAATTAAATAAGAATCAGGTGTCCTTTAAAAGCTTCACCACTGCCAATATCTTAACATCCACATTCTGATGATAATTTGGAGTAAAGATATTCCCCTTGATCTCAGAGAGAACAACTGTCCCCAAGTAGACTTGAGTATTTGAGCGGTCGACTACAAACCACAGCCCTCATCTCTGGATGCACATTAAAATAACCAGTTACACATCCCTGTCTCTATCAATGGTCCAGGCAATGGCATTAGTAAAGATCCCCTTGACGACTCAGTGAAGTGAGGACTAGGAAACATTGCACTCAAAGAAGAGACTTTGGGCATGTCTGGTTTAGGGTTTCTCAAACTTGTCTGGTCATCAGAATCATTGGGTGATTCAAGTTACACATACAGACTACAAGACACATTGTCCTGGAGAGTCTGATTCAGTAGGACTGGGAAAGGGCCCTGGAATTGATCCATTTTTACAAGACCCCCATAGGATTTTTATGACCAGGCAAACTTGTGAAACCCTGCTTTCAAGCACTTCCTCATTTTATAGAGGCACCCTGGTGTGATTCCTAGTTGTTAGCTCCTCATAAGTGGAATTGCTCCTGATGCACCTTGGTATTGATCTCAGAGTCTCATATACATAGGAGTGCACAATAAATAATTTTTGAAAAAATGAATAGAATAATGGAAAAAGCAGGCAATCTGATTTCACATTTTTGACTTGGCCTCTTAATGATCATGTAACACTGGCCTAAACTCAAGACTCTGTTTCTTCATCTAAGACTAATTTCTACCTCCACAGGAATCAGATAAGATACTGTTTTCAAATAATTTTCATTTAAAGTTTCAGATACTCATTAAGTATTCTCAACATAAACAAAGAAATTAAGGGCCAGAAAGGAAAAGTGAGAATGCCCACAGAGTTAAGAAATGGCAGAGCTAGACTTGAAGGCAGGAGGAGGAGACGACCAAGGAAGAGATGGTTGGATGGCATCACTGACTCAATGGACATGAGTTTGAGAAAACTCTGGGAGATGGTGAAGGACAGGGAAGCCTGGCATGCTGCAACCCATGGGGTCACAAAGAGTTGGACACGTCTTAGTGACTGAACAGACCTAACTCCCAAAATTAGGAACTCCGAAGTTCCCTAACTCCCAGCCAAGGCTACTCACCACTCGGCCACTTGGCATGGCGTTTTCCAGGAAGGGGCCCTGATGCAATACTTTATCCAAATTAGTGTGGTAGTACTATCTCTTCAGGGAAGATATTTTCATTCTAGTTTCCCCAGAATCCTATAGTATTCACAATTCTGAATTCTGTGCTTCACGTTCCTTGATAAGAAATCAAAGGCTGCCCCAATGCAATTCTGAGGTTCCTGCATTTTTCTAGACCAGGACCCAAGAGGGGAAATGGGGTTGCACATGTGCTGCTGCCTGCACACGGAGGAACTGGGCCAGAGAAGGAGGGGATACCATGGGGAGAGGAGGGTGGTCTGTGAGCTAAAGACTTGGTCCTCTCAGAGATGATGTCCAAGGCAACTATGTGAAAGTGATGCACCGCAGCAGAAATCAGAATAGTCAAGGCAATTTCTGATTACAATAATTTTTTCATTCTTACAATAATCTCTCAAGCATGTATGCTAAATGTATGGATACTGCAAACCAAGTCCCAGGAAAATTACCATATTAATAAGTCCGGGGGAGAAACCGAAACAAAGACTTTCTCCTAAAGATTCACTATTGCAGCCTTACTATTTTCTGAGGCAGCTGAAAGTGTTTTTGGTCTCGCTAGATCCATCTCTTTCACTTTTTTCAGTTCAGTCGCTCAGCTGTGTTCAACCCTTTGCAACCCCATGAACTGCAGCACGCCAGGCCTCCCTGTCCATCACCAACTCCCGGAGTCCACCCAAACCCATGTCCATTGAGTCGATGATGCCATCCAACCATCTCATCCTCTGTCATCCCCTTCTCCTCTTGCCCCCAATCCCTCCCAGGATCAGGGTCTTTTCCAGTGAGTCAACTCTTCGCATGAGGTGGCCAAAGTATTGGAGTTTCAGCTTCAGCATCAGTCCTTCCATGAACACCCAGGACTGATCTCCCTTAGGATGGACTGGTTGAATCTCCTTGCAGTCAAGGAACTCTCAAGAGTCTTCTCCAACACCACAGTTCAAAAGCATCAATTCTTCAGCACTCAGCTTTCTTCACAGTCCAACTTTCACATCCATACATGACCACTGGAAAAACCATAGCCTTGACTAGACGGACCTTTGTTGGCAAAGTAATGTCTCTGTTTTTTAATATGCCATCTAGGTTGGTCATAACTTTCCTTCCAAGGAGTAAGCGTCTTTTAATTTCATGACTGCAATCACCATCTGCAGTGATTTTGGAGCCCCCAAAAATAAAATCTGACACTGCTTCCACTGTTTCCCCATCTATCTGCCATGAAGTGATGGGACCAGATGCCATGATCTTAGTTTTCTGAATGTTGAGCTTTAAGCCAACTTTGTCACTCTCCTCTTTCACTTTCATCAAGAGGCTCTTTAGTTCTTCTTTACTCTCTCCCATAACGGTGGTGTCATCTGCATAGCTGAGGTTATTGATATTTCTCCCGGCAATCTTGATTCCAGCTTGTGCTTCCTCCAGCCCAGCATTTCTCATGATGTACTCTGCATATAAGTTAAATATTCAGGGTGACAATATACAGCCTTGACGTACTCCTTTTCCTATTTAGAACCAGTCTGTTGTTCCATATCCAGTTCTAACTGTTGCTTCCTGACCTGCATATTATGAACTACAGAACAAGAATGAAAACATAAGTCATCTACGGGTTGCTCATGAAGCTTGGAACATTGTCACAAAACCTAGGGGAAGTTAAGGAAAAACCGACATCCTTAGAAGATAAGTTCAGATATTTTCAATCCAGAACTTTGAGGTGGACATGGATGCTGACCTAGCTCCTCCAAAGTAATAAGAGGAACTTAATGACAGTGCAGGCAGACTTTGATGAGCTGAAAGAGTCCAGACAGTGCAAAGCCATTCTACCTGCATTTCAGGGGACTGCTGTACTGGCTGAGAGCTGGTATCAAGCTAGGTTGTTGTTTTTTTTTAACCTTTAATTATCCCATGTTATTTTTAGGGATATTAATATGTCAAACTCCAAGGGAATGTAGTACTTGGAGTTTTAAATATATACATACATGAAGTGAAGTGAAGTTTGCTCAGTTGTGTCCGACTCTTTGCGACCCCGTGGACTGTAGCCTGCCAGGCTCCTCCACCCATGGAATTTTCCAGGCAAGGATACTGGAGTGGGTTGCCATTTCCTTCTCCAGGGAATCTTCCCCACCCAGAGATCGAACCCAGGCCTCCTGCATTGCAGGCAGACTCTTTAGCATGTGAGCCACTAGGGGAGACATATATATTCACCCATGTTTGCAAAATGCATAACTAATAATTGTGCTAAGATGCTAGGAAAGCCTCACTTTTTTTTTTTTGGTGGATATTGGGAACTTTATTTTTTTTTCCTTTATTATTTTTTTTTCCATTTATTTTTATTAGTTGGAGGCTAATTACTTTACATCATTACAGTAGTTTTTGTTATACATTGAAATGAATTAGCCATGGATTTACATATATTCCCCATCCCGGTCCCCCCTCCCACCTCCCTCTCCACCCGATCCCTCTGGGTCTTCCCAGTGCACCAGGCCCGAGCACTTGTCTCATGTACCCAACCTGGGCTGGTGATCTGTTTCACCCTAGATAATATACATGTTTCAATGCTGTTCTCTTGAAACATCCCACCCTCTCCTTCTCCCAGAGTCCACAAGTCTGTTCTATACATCTGAGTCTCTTTTTCTGTTTTGCATATAGGGTTATCGTTACCATCTTTCTATATTCCATATATATGTGTTAGTATACTGTAATGGTCTTTATCTTTCTGGCTTACTTCGCTCTGTATAATGGGCTCCAGTTTCATCCATCTCATTAGAACTGATTCAAATGAATCCTTTTTAATGGCTGAGTAATATTCCATGGTGTATATGTACCACAGCTTCCTCATCCATTCGTCTGCTGATGGGCATCTGGGTTGGGAAAGCCTCACTTTGTTCTTCTGAGTTCTGTTCTATTCCTTGGCTTCCATCTTGCACACAGGCAGGGGTTCAAGGGTGGTAAAGTGAGACTGAGGAGTGGAGTAGGACAAAGTGGCCTTCCACTGCCAGGAAAAGATGCAGAGCCTACGCCCAGCCAATGGCATGTCAGGGCAGTACTTTTGCATCAGAAGTCTATAATCTCCAATTCATGTACCAGATAAAATCCTTGGTTTTATTCCATTTGGTTATTAGGTAAATTACCACTTTGAAATACGTGCTAGTATCCTTTGCCTGTTCATTAATGTCATTGTCTAGGGTAGAATGTTTGCTCTTTAGCCTAGAATATAAGGCCGTATTTATACCTCGTGTTCTCTCTGCATCAAGCAGTTTTCCCCTCTTCTTTTCCTTGGTGATCTCTTCCTTCAACATCCAGATTAAATACCATTTCAATGTGGCCCCTTCCTGTGGCCCCCATTTAAACAAGCTTCCTTCTGTAGGACTCACGAAAGGTAGTGTGACATGGCAGGGGTGAAGAGGGAAATGAAGGAATAACAACTTTTAGAGACAAAGACAGCTATGCAGTTTACCTTGGGCAAATTGTTAATCTTTGTGAGAATCAATTTTCTATACTCTAGTGATCTAAAAAAAAAATAATGTGATCTATAAAAAGGTATGATGGTTTTTATCTGGAAAGATAGTTACGGTTAAATAAGATAATGATAAACCAGCATAGGCTCTATCCATTTGAAATATGACTATTAAAAGCCTTTGAACAGTGTTTTGGACATAAATAGAAATATCTTCTTTCTATAAATGTATGTGTATTTTATGAAATACTTATTCTATTCCCATGCACGGGTAAATGCTAAGTCACTTCAGCCATGTTCAACTCTGTGCAACCTTATGGACTGTATCCTGCCAGGCTTTTCTGTCCATGGGATTCTCCAGGCAAGAATACTGGAGTGGATTGCCAAGCCTTCCTCCCGGGGATCTTCCCAACCCAGGGATCCAACCCAGGTCTCCCGCGTTGCAGGCAGATTCTTTACCATCTGAGCCACCAGGGAAGCCCAAGAATATTGGAGTGAGCAGCCTATCCCTTCTCCAGGGGATCTTCCCGACCCAGGAATTGAACTAGGGTTCAATTGCAATCCTACATTGCAAGCGGATTCTTTACCAGCTGAGCTACCAGAACAGCCCCTAGTCCCATACTAAGGTATTAACAGATGTTTCATAAAATACATTTATGAAATACATCTATGCATTTATAGAACGAAGAAGTCTCCCTCTATGTCCCAAATTCAGCTCTGAAGCTTTTAATAGTCATACTTCAAATGGATAGGAGAGTTCAGTATTATTCATGTGTGTTTATGTCTCCTTCTCTGCATTTCCTTCCCTCTCATTATCCTCTTTGCTCTTGAGCTTAAGTCATCATAGAACATGAATGGCACACGCATTTCATATCTGACCTAGACCACAAGGACATTCCCAACAAATCTGAAAACACACATTTCCAGCTTTGCAAATCCACGCAGGTCCTAGTGATCACTCTCTTATCTTACAGTGCCAGTAAATTATGCTTTTAGTAACCTTCTTTGGATTAACATCAGATTTGATAATCCAGAATTTAGAGACTCCTCTCTTCTCCTTGATTTCCCCAAAATGCAGGTCACCTTAGGACAAACAACACAACTTAAATCCTATATTTGACCCACACAAGTCTAAAGATGAGACTGCAAAAAAGCTATCATACAGGAAATCTTATATGAAAGTTCAAGTATGTTTCAAATGAAATGTTGATGATTTATCCATATCTATTTACAGTTTAATATTCTAGAAATACATATACCATTTGAGGAGATTGATATACTTTTCTACCTAAGGTTCCACAGATACCCAATGATGCCCAGAGAGGAGGCTGACAGAGCACTAACGCACTGAATATTTTTACTGAAATGTGAGTCTCACGTTTGAAATAGGCTTGGCCCTATGCTGATGAGGAACACTATCAGAAAAGTAAAAGAAGCTCCATACGGCCACCTGGCCCCAGTTCTGGATCTTCTAATTAGTAAGCACTTGACATGGATTCAGGCTGTCCAGCGCCATTTCTAGCTGGGGAATTTCCCACTTTGGGAAGCTAAACTTGCCAAGGCAGAAGTCAGAAATGGATTTTTCTGGCCTCCCTTGCTGTTAGGCCCAGGTGTATGGCCTAGCTTTGGGACATTAGATGCCCCTTGTTGAAAGACATACATTTCCAATGGGAAGAGACAGATGAGAAGAAACAAGTCCTCATGTGGAGCCCATTCTGACAGCTGCTGGGGAACGGTCGGAAGTGTCCCTGCTCCTGGAGGCGGCGGTAGGACAGCCCAGCGATAAGCTCCCGTGTGTTGAACTGCGGTGCCTGTGCCCATGGCGGCACCGCCTGGGTCCCCAGTGGGCCCTCCACAAGTGCAAGCTGAGAAGTGCTCCTGGCCATCCAGCCTCTAGGCCTGGGTCTCTGGCCCTTCCGGAGGCTTTATCTGCCACCAAATGTCATTTAGAAAATTCTTTTTCTATTTAAAATACCTAGTAATGATTTTGCTCTTTGCAACGCAGTACCCTAACTGATTAGCAGATATCTGACCTTGGACACATCATTCATCTCTGTGGCCCTGAATTACCTTAGCTAAAAAATGAGGGCTAAATTACCTCTAAAGTGCTGTCCAGCTCTAAAAATCTGTATTTATTTAACACTACAAGCTGATTTTTCAGGGTGAATTTTCAGGTCAATTCACAGACCGGCTTTCAGAGATCTTGCAATTTGAAGAAGAAAACCACACATACCATGTTTCAAAGTGCAATTTTTGCCTACTAAAAATGACTGTGTTTCTGTAGCATCATAGTCCCTTTCACTCAATAAGCAATGTGTAAAATGTATTAGGCCAACAGTTATCCCATCAAGAAGGGATACTCTATCACTATGGGAGACAAATGAGATAGGAGAAAATTAATAGTTTCAGATATTATGCCCATGAAATAAACACTGTGTTAGGCAGTGTATGTGAAATGTATGTGAATTGTCTCATGTTAACTTTCAGAATAACCCAGTCAGTTCAGTCGCTCAGTCATGTCCAACTCTTTGCGACTCCATGGACTGCAGCACACCTGGCTTCCCTGTCCATCACCAACTCCCAGAGCCTACTCAAACTCATGTCCATCGCATCAGTGATGCATCCAACGATCTCATCCTCTGTCATACCCTTCTACTCCTGCCTTAAATCTTTCCCGGCATCAGGGTCTTTTCCAATGAGTCAGTTCTTTGCATCAGGTGGCCACAGTATTGGAGTTTCAGCTTCAGCATCAAGATTATGATTTTCATTTTACACATGAGCAAACTGACATTGAAAGCCATACAAATATTTATCCAAGTTTATGCAGCAAATGAATTTGGTAAAACTTGGTAGGATAGAAGTGAAAGTGAAAGTAAAAGTGATCAGTCGTGTCTTACTCCTTGTGAACACATGGACTGTAGCCTACCAGGCTTCTCCATCCATGGGATCCTCCAGGCAAGAATACTGGAGTGGGTTGCCATTTCCTTCCCCAGAGGATCTTCCCTACCCAGGGATGGAACCCAGGTCTCCCACATTGTAGGCAGACACTTTACCATCTGAGCCACCAAGGAAGTCCAGTAAGTTAGAAGCAATACTTTAAAATACTGAAAGTGTTTATAATAAGGTAGTAAGCTTATACTAATTTAAAAATTCTTTCTTTGTTTTTCAAAACTTCTATTACTCAAAAAAATCAAATACAGTTGTACTGTACATATTCAGAAAACTTAAACATTTTAAAGGAATAAAATCTGTAGTGAGTTTGGTAAAGATTCAACCTAGATCTCATTTCTGCAAGCATGTCTGTGCCTACTACCCAGGATCAAATTTATCATAAGAAAAGTCCATCTCTACCCTCATTACCAAATGTGCTCAGTCAAAGAGGGTCTGAGAGTTGACATTTTTTTTAAATGAGGCACAAGTTGGTTTTGTCTGAATAACCTAGAAAATTCCTAATAAGGCTCATGACAAGCTTCCCAAGAGAATGGAATCTTAAAGAGGGTTTCAAAGATGGGAAGAAAGACAGTCAGATGCATACCAAGAATGAAAAGACTCTATAAGGAAAATATACATTCTTGTTTTCCTGTGCCCTCCCCCCTTTTAATAATCTCCCCTATTAACTCAATTCGCTTACTAAAAACAGAAAACAAAATGAAAGCCTCACAACCTAATGTATATGATGCTCTTGCAGGAAACTACTAAATGTTTATTAAGGCCATACCATACATGAAAGGAAGAAGGAAAGCATGAAGCCTGTTTCACATATTGTTACAAATCTGTAATGTTAGACTAAAAGGGAAAACTGATTCCTACCAATTATGAAAATGTACAGGATTAAATCAATTGCTCTGCTAGACCTGACCAGCATCTGGTCTGCAGCAGGGGCCAAATAGATCTCATTTGGGATATTTATGAAAAGTAACTTCTAAAACATAAATCAGGACTATAAAATCATCATCTGATTACCCCCAATTTTTAAAGCAGAGAAGAAAGTGTATTCTAGTCTGAAATATGGTTTTGGAGAAGAGAGAAGGCAAGCAGCTTTAGCACAGAACAAGAAGTGAAAATCAAAGAGCAAGAAAAGGGAGGGATGAGTGTCTAATGCAGAAAATTTAGGCCGTGGCTATCTAGACACGGAGCATGGTTAGGAGGCAAAGCAATAGCTGCTTCATTCCAGCCCTTCTGCAAACCAGCACTTTTATTCCAGCTGATGTCTTAAGCCAATTGAGAAGAGACTTGGGGCCTCATTCATCCAAATAATCTTTTAAACTGATTTTTTTTTTCTACTATTTAGATGTGATCCTAAGAACCTGCCTCCCAATGAAGAAGATGTAAGAGACGCAGGCTCAATCCCTGGGTCAGAAAGATCCCCTGAAGGAAAGCATGGCAATCCAGTCCAGTATTCCTTGGAGAATCCCATGGACAGAGGAGCCTGGCAGGCTGCAATCCATAGGGTCACAAAGAGTCAGACACAACTGCAGCAACTTAGGACACATCCACCTAAGGTGCTCAGTCACTCAGTTGAGTCCAACTCTTTGCAGCTCCATGGACTGTAGCCCTCCAGTCTCCTCTGACCATGCAATTTTCCAGGCAAGAACACTGGGGCAGGGTGCCATGCTCTCCTCCAGGGGATCTTCCCGATCCACGGGTCGAACATATGTCTCTAGTATCTTCTGCATTGGCAAGCAGATTTTTTACCACTTGCGCCACCTGGGAAGCCCCAGATGCAGTCCTAAACTCCCCAAGAAAAACTAAAGGGGAATTTATGAGAATTTATAAACCTAGGTATAAAAGGAAGAAAATATTAGCATATTGAGAAGTAAATAGGGTATAGAGACATAGGCATGTGGTCTAGGCACAGTTGTAATTTGTAACACAGAGACGGACTCAAGGCCCTAAAACTGCCCTGGAATCTGTAGCAGGAAGATAACGTGAGTTCTTTGAACTTCATGTGTCTCCTTCTCTGTAATAAACTTGAATAGACGAATTCAAGTCACAACCAGATCCCATTTTCCCAGCTTCAAGGCAGCTTCACTGCCTAATTCTAGACTCAAACAAGATAGATTTCTACTGTTTAATGATTTTTTTTATTAGATAATTTCAAAATTCTGTTCTTCCATCTCTTTCCAAATCAGAAAGAGGTTTACAACAATCCTGTCTTTAGCAGAGGGGGTGGGGAGGTTGGAGGTTGGGGAGGGTAACCTCTGAAGGGGGAAAAAATAACACTGAAAATAACTGGTCTGCAGAAATCTTTCACTGATTGGAAAAGACCGGGCACTCCAAAACCACTGATAAAAAAAAAAAAGATCTTTCTAATTTTATTATGTAAAATGAAATTAAGAGGTTAACTCACGTGAGAGTCATTTTCAGCACGTACTACATGTCACAGGCTATGATAAGTCTTCCCCGGTGGCTCAGGCGGCAAATCATCCGCCTGCAATGCAGGAGACGGAGGTTCGATCCCTGGATTGGGAAGATCCCCTGGAGAAGGAAATGGCAACCCACTCCAGGATTCTTGCCTGGAAAAATCCCATGGACGCAGGAGCCTGGTAGGACTGCAGTCCATGGGGATGCAAAGAGTCGGATATGACTGAGCAACTTCATTCATTCATTCATGATAACAGTGAAGGGCAGAGAAGGAACAATTTAATGTTATCCTTTGCTTTGAGGGAACATGCAGGGGCCTCCCTGGGGGCTCAGAGAATGAAAAATCTGCCTGCAACATGGGAGACGCAGGTTTGATCTCCGGGTCAGGAATATCCCCTGGAGAAGATCTCCTGGAGATCCCAGAAGACTGGCAGGCTATAGTCCATGGGGCCACAAAAGAGTTGGACAGAACTGAGAAACTACCACTTTCACTTACATCTACTTTTCACAGCTTAGTAAGGAGGATAAAAAACATCAAGAGACTATTTCCACGTACTGTGGTAATAGAAATGGGAGACATGCTCAGAGAGCTATGGGGGCACAGAAAACACGGGACATAAAGAACAATTTCCTAGGGAAAGTGATGTGATGCCTAGACTAAACCCTGAAAAGTAACCTGGAAGAAAGGAAAAGAAAGGGGCCCGTGCTAGGGAGGGGCCCTGGAGGAAGGGAAATAGCCTGAGCAACAGCACAGAGATTACCAGCAGCCTGGTGGGTCAAGAGAACCAGTGGCAGTCAGTGTTTCTGGAGTGTAAAGCGAAAAGTGAGAAAAGGCAGATGATTCCAGAAGGGCCAGATCAGAGGGAGCCTTGTTAAGGGGAAGACATATATTCTCTCGGAGAAGTTCACTCTCCACACAAAAGGCTAAATATCAGTGCTATTCAGGAAGTCTAGAAGACGCTAGAAGATTCTATTTTCCACCAGCAAAAATAGCAAGGCAGACACAATTGCTTAGATATTTCTGCCCATTTAGATGTTTCTATAGCCCGGAGTGCTGAAAAGGTACCCAAACTCCAGAGGGGCCTATGATGCCAGATAATACCAAAAGACAAGACTGATACTGGAAGGTGACATTTGGAAGATTACAGGGTGGTGAAGATTACAGTGGTGATGAAGATTAGTCAGGGTGGTGAAAAATAGGAATGTAGACTCTGCTGGAGTCAGAAGAGGCAGCCACACAAGATCATTCTCTGTCCTCTGTAGGGAGCTGCTGATGTCTGTTGGTTTATTTGAATTTTAACAGAGAGGATCACCCTGAAATTTCTAGCCACTGCTTCTCTATCTTAACAAATCAATATTTGTAGATTTCATGACTCTCGGTTACGTAACAATTCATTCTTCTCAAACGTGAACTTTTTCACATCTACTGCGAGGGAGATAGGTGGGAATTGATTGTGCCAGGTTTTTTTTGTTGTTGTTTTTTCAGATGAGAATACTACTGAAGATCTCCTCCAGAAAGGATGACTACCTTACTCTAGGTCATCCTGCCAAGCAAATGTGAAAATCGTGTCTTCTGACCCAAATCCATATACTTGCCAGCAACAATGTCTGAAAGTCTAAAATAACAAGTGGTTTATGAACAGAGGGCTTCCCTTGTGGCTCAGCTGGTAAAGAATCCACCTGCAATGCGGGAGACCTGGGTTTGATCCCTGGGTTGGGAAGATCCCCTGGAGAAGGGAACGGCTACCCACTCCAGTATTCTGGCCTAGAGAATTCCATGGACTCTATAGTCCATGGGGTCGCAAAGACTCGGACACAACTGAGTGACTTTCACTTTCACTTATGAACAGAAATACTGAACAGAGTTAGCTTAATTATTCTGTCTGTTTTCAGGAGCCTAGAGTCCATACACTAAACTGCATTTTGGAGATTCCAGAGCAACACAAGAGAAATGGAGGAAATGAACCTGCTTTAGAGTCAAACAGACCAAAACATTAAAATCTGTTATTCACTAGCTGTGTGACTTTAAGGATGTTACCTGTTACTTTTAAGACTCAGTTTTCTCATCTGTAAGTTGAGAGTAATAAAATATTCCTCAAAAAGTAATAGAAGAAAAGCATATGGGGAGAGTATCTGGTATTGAGCATGTACTAAGTCTATGGTCACAAATACAACCATTATTCTGCACCAATTTACACTCTGTCTCAAAGGATAAGACTGAAAACCTTTTGAGCAAGTATACAGAAAGTTTTGCCCTATATACACTAAACAAGATTTTGAAATCTCAAAAGCTCACTTTTGACTGCACAGTGATGCATCTGAGCTCTCTGAGCACCCAGTAACTGGTTGGAATAATGTCCTATGCTTCTGTGAAGTAGTTTATTATTAATTTCCCTCTGCTGATCAAGACAGAGAGGATACAAATCACTGATCGCCAAGCAATTGTTTTTCCATGCTTGCGATATGATTAGACGGGCTGCAATGTTGAAAAAGAGATGATTAAGAGGAGAAAAGTGATAAAACAGATGTTGAATAAAAAAAACACAATTTCCCATTGAATAAAGTAGTAGTTGTGCCCATGAGAATTAGCTACACAATACATTCTTCCCTCAAGGGCCCGAGAGGCATTCTGTTCCTGCTCATTTGCCCCCTAGAAAAAAAGCCCAACCCCCTCAGGGAGTCATGAATTATTCTGTTTATTACCTTAGTCTGTAATGTACTCTATATCTTTTCTTAAGTGTACAGACTTTAAGGTTAAAATTCAGAGTGTTTCTTAACACCTACTTCAGTCTAGGAGTCTAACAAGGGGCACCACGCCTTTCATGAACTTTAACGACAACTTCAGAAAGCCGGTTTGCTCTCACACTCAGAGAGCCAACAGTGAAATGTAATATCTCTATGCACGTCTTGAGCCTGTACAAGGAAAGGCAGGAAGGGCTCCTTTCAAGTAGCTTTTTGCTAGAGACTCTCCACAGGCTAGTAAGCAGAAGAGCACCTTAGGGTTTGCCAACATGTTCCTTCCTGAGGGTAAAAATAAATAAAATGCAAAAGGAATGGAGGGATAAGTGAGTAAAAATAAAACCAGAGACCTGAAATAGCACTGTGTTATTCAAATGATCTAAAGTATGCCAAGTGGGAAAAAAGAAATATAGACACCACTATTGTGACAAACCTAAAGAAGACATAGAACAAATTATTTGCTATGGAGTTTCTGCTTAATACGCATAAGAAGCTTTTAAAGAGTTCCCTCATTTCCCCCACCCCCCGAAATATAAAGAAGCTGAGTTTCACCACCTGTTATTGAGCTTCACTTTTAGGATCCCATGTACAAAGGAGTTAAGATATTTTTTGTAGGAAAGGATGAGGTATGAATGATGATTAGGACACAGAAAGAAAAACTTTTTAAGAACAGCCTTCTCATACCCTACCTAATGGGTAGGAGTGCTAAGTTAAGCTTCTTGTTGCCAGTAGTTAACATTCTGAAGCACTTAGAGGCCAATCAAAAATTTTTCAAGTCATTTCAAATTAAGCCATCTGCCATTTTCTTTCAAATTAAGCCATAGTCCTTAATCTATTTATCAGATATTTTTACCTGACTTTAGAGCACTTCATAGGATTATATACTTCCTTATTTTAGGTGGAGCCAGTGACTAGTTCTGACCAATAACTTGCAAGCAGAAATGACATATGTCACATCTGAGTTGTGCATTTAATTCCTGGAGTCGTTCTCCAGAGATTTCACTTCCCTTTGATCTGAAAACTGGCAATTCTCCAGATGATTTCTCTGTCATCCTGGATCCAGAAATGAAGACAATCATGACAAGAAGCATCTGGCTAAGTGGCTATGGACAAGAGATAAAGGAGAGAAATAAACCTTCTTTGTTTTAGGTCACTGAAATTTGGGGGTTTGTTATAGCAGCATAACCCAACCCATGCTGATTGAGGCACTTGAATTTTCATAACTGCACAAGCTCTAACGCACTGAAGTAACTTCCCTCATTCAAGAATACTGCTCCCTCTCACACCCTCTCTCTTCTCTCCTGTTAATTCAGTCACAGCACTAATTCAATCTAAAACTCTCTGCTGTACTGTGGTTAACAAATTTGATGTTGACAGAACACAGTAATTTATGGCCAGTATCTTAATTTATTTATCGGGCACTTTGTTAACCTATACTCTTTGCAGCCTGTGCATTTTTAATGGGTTTATAGTGGGATTATTCATTTATCCCTGTGTGTGAAATGGGTCCTTCATAATTCACCTGTGGCATTACCAGATATTAATTATCAGGATCAGAATCTCACTAATAGAGAGACTACTAATTGTGAAGATAAAATACATTCTCTTGTACTTTGCAGAATCCCTTGCCATCCCCAATAGCAGTGACAGCATATTTTATTAAATTTAGATTACTGGGTTGGAATCTAATTTAGATCTCTAACTTGGCTAACACTTCTCTGATATTATAAGCATGGGATAGAAAGGAGGAATATGATTGTGAATAAATAAATATTCATCCTAGGGATAAAATAATTTAAAGATATGTTTTTCTAGAATGCTCAGTGTTCTAAAAACAAAATTTAAATGCCTATTTTAGGCTATTCTCAGGTTAGGTGTATACCAGAGTTCTTAAATTGCAAGTCTTTGGATATTGAAAATATCTTTGGATAACAAGCAAAAATGGGTATTATTGAAATGATACAGAAAAGCTCACAGGATCTAAAAGAAGACTGAACAAAATGGCTTATAGGAAGTTCTAAAGGATCTTGGAAAAGAATGTCTGGTGTACTAGTTTCTAAAATCTCCTTTATTTACTAGTTTTTAAAAAATCTCCTTCAGTTCTATGGTCCATAATCTCTCCATTCAATCCCTGTATCATTTCTCAGAATTTACTTTTTAAGAGATCAGGCTGTACATAATTTCTTTGAAATTTAGAAGACCTATTTAAAATCTTCCTTTATTTTCTGTGAATAATTCATCATGTGGAAGAAATTCTTCATCTTCCTTTATTTACTTTCTTTTCTTCCTTTTCTGTTGCAGGTTTTCAAACATAGTTCCTGCCTTTCTGCTTGTTTTTCATAGGAGTCACTACCTGCTTGAGAATATCACAGGGGACTTCCCTGATGGCCCAGTGGTTAGGAATCTGCCTGCCAGTGCAGGGAACATGGGTCTGATACCTGGTTCGGGAGAGTCCCATTTGCCACAGGGCAACTCAACCCATGCTTCATAGCTCCTAAGATTGTGCTCCACAACAGAGCCTGCTGCAATTAGAAGCCTGCACACCACAGTGAAGAGTAGCCCCAACTAGCCACAACAAAAGAAAGCCTAGACACAGCCATAATCAAAAAATAAAATTAAAATTAAAAATTACTATCTCAAAAAAAGAGAATATCATAGGATTGATTTAGTAGGATACAGAAGAAACTACAGAGTTTAGAGCCCTCACTTTTATGGTTGTATTATTCAGCTATCACAGCATGAAAAATGTTTAATTAACCACATAAAGCTCAATGTCCAACAAAACACTTATTCATGAGTTTGCGAGCTGGCGGGAAAAGCTTTGCTTCAGCTGGACTTGCCCCCACGCTCCCTGGAAGGTTAGTGTCTTCTGCATCCCACTCTAGGGCAGGGTAAGGAGGAGGCAGCCACCAGTGCATACTTTTCACATGTCAGGGACTTCCCTGGGGGCTCAGTGGCTAAGATTCTGTGCTTCCTAGGCAAGCGGTGCAGGTTCAATCCCTGGTCAGGGAACTAAGATCCCACATGCCACATGGCTGGAAAAAAATTTGCCTTTTTGTCATGGCAATCATAGAGATACAAGAGTGCTAACCAACGATGCATGCAAATTCCAGGCCTCTGTCTGCATCATATTTGCTAACTTTCCATTGTCAAAGCAATTCACATGACCATGCCCAAAGTCAAGGAATGAGCAATAAACTCTGCCATCATAGGCCATGGAAGAGCATGGATATATTAATATAATTCCATTGAAGGAGGGAGTAAATAATACCACAGTTTCCTTCAGCAAACTGCTATCCTGGGGGGCCAATTCTCCTCACTGTTTTGGGCTCCATGCGGTCAGTGAGATTCACAGGAAAACCATTAGGTAACAAGTTCTCTGGCTTTTGATCTGGCAATTATTGGTTTCCTCCCTTCCTTCTCCTTATACCCTTCACCCATTACCTCTCTGCGTGTGAACTGTATCATGATAGACAATAGAAATGGCATGTTAGTAAGTTTCCACCTTCAAATCTCCCTTCCCCTCCTTTCAGTGGTTGGAATGAAGTCTTTTTAGAGGCATTTCTGATCTCTCCTTTGACCTATTTTTGGCCTAGATGCATCATTGTCCACATCTGTCAGATTTATGACACATTAATCTCACATCCTTGGCCAAGGATAATCTAAGGATCCATATCACTAGTCTCAGCAAGCTCCCACATCTCAGCCCGGAAGCCACAGCATCGGCCATGTGTGCGTCTTGCTTTATGGTTTGGGACTTGTCATTTTTCTTTGGTTTCATTGAATAAAGAGATTTTTTTTTCTTTTTCTTTTAAGTTTTGAGTGGGTTTTGAGGGTTAAAATGTTTTACTTTGGCATTTTTAAATGGAAGCCACAAGATTATATATTGAGTGTACAATCAAATTAGAAACCCTAAGACCTTTTTATATTTTGCTCTGTTCAGTCATGTCATCTGATACTATAGTTATACAGTAGAGCTTCTAGATTTAAGAGCATAGCTCTAAATTTATCCTTGTTAAATGATGTCCTGTTGAATTCAGCCTTGTCTGAGATGCTTCAAAATGAAGCATCCTAACCATGGCATCTAGCCCTTCCATCTTGCCATCATTCATAAATCCAATCAGCTTACTGTTAATGTGCTCATCCGATCACTGCTAAAATTGTTGAATCAGGTGCAGCTAAAGGCAGCCATTGCTACCTCTCCTACAGAATGTCAGTCACCGTGATCCATTTAACCTACATTTAGCCATCTTGTGTCCAGAGATAATCTTATATGTTTTGTCAAATGATTACTGAAATTCAAGTGCTTTTTATCTACTGCATTCTCTGATCAACTAGAGTAGGGAGCTGTTATGGTCTGTATATATCCCCCCAAAATTCATATTGAAATCCCAATGCCTATTTTTATGGTATTAGGAGGTGGGGCCCTTGGAAGGTGATTCATCACGAGAGTGGAGCCCTCATGAGTAGGATTATTTCCTTTATAAAAGAGGCCTGACAGAGCTCCCCAGTCCTTTCCACCTTGTGAAGATACATTAAGAAGTTGGCTACTCAAAAGAGGGCCCTCAATTAACCACACTGGCATGCTGATTTCAGACTTCTAGTCTCCAGTACTGACAGAAACCCAGTCTGTGGTACTTTACTATAGCAGCTGAAAGCACAAAGACAGGTGTTAATAATTTTAGAAGTCAAAAAAAACAACAATGACAAAGCAAAAGAAGCAGAAGAATAAAGAGCAGGAAGAGAAGAACGGGGAGGAAGCCAGAAGGAAAAGGAAGAAGAGGAAGAAGTAGGGGAAGAAAATGAATATTTAAAGAATAATTAAGAACAATAAAGTGAATAAAGAAACTGATAATATAATACAATGATATTACATTATCATTGTACAAAAGAGAATTGCAAAATATTTTAAATCCCATTCCCTATATTAAAAGAAGTAAATATCTAAACCAGAATTACCAAAACTATGTTCTATAGAACAAAATACTTAGTAGTGTCACAGCACAGAATAGATGCTTTAACTACAGAAATTCTCAGAGTCTTTCATGTGCTAATGTGTATTGCTAATCTCCAAGAGGGATATAGTATCCAGAACTGATGAGTATTTGATCAGGATCCCTTTTTACACTAGCCATCTTTCAGGACTACAGACTACATTTTGTGAAATGTGAAATGCTGGCATAAAAATGCATTTTATTATTTAACCTATTTGGGGAGCACTTGGAAATGCTCACCATGTTCACCTTGATTTCACAAAAAGGAATTGCTTTAGTTTGATTTTCTTCATTGGAAAAAAGGGAGGTAAATCACTGCTTTATGATGTTTAGCTCCATAGACGGGAGTCAAAATAAAATTCATACAGGAAATCAGACCTGAGTTAGAGGAAGTCAGCAGGAAAAAGATGAAAAAGAATTAAACTTGAAGGCAAGTCAATGCTCTGCCATTTACTGGCCAGAGAACATTGTTTCGGGCAAAGAATCCACCTCTCTGTGTTTCAATTTTCTCCTCTGTAGAATGGGGATACATTCATCCTTCCTGGATCACAGGGATGTTGTGGGTATCAAACGAGATAATATCTATAAAAACATAAAGCATTTTCTAGCATAAACACATATTACTCAGGGAGTGCTAATAGCTATACCCAGAAAATGTCAGTAGCTTAACATAACAAAGATGTTTTTCGTGCTCAAGTCACAGTCTATTGCAGGTCATTGAGGTGGGTGGTTATGTTGACCAACCCTCCACTTAGTCATGTAGAGATCCCCTTCCATCTGGTGGTATTACTTTCCTCATCATGTGACTTCCCAGGTACTGCAGCACTGGACCAGAGAATGGAGGCTAAGAAATCATGGATGTTCTGGATGGGCCATCCCATGAACCAGAACGCAGACCAGAAGGTGGCTGCAAAAATAGATCAGACATATTTCCAGGAAGAGAGAAGAAGCATATGTACTGGTATTCACTGACACAGGATAATGGTTAACAGATGAATAAAAGTAGAAAGATGGTAACCTACAGTGCCTTGCACCCTGCCAGCCCAAGGGTCTTTCTCTCTGAACCCAGCTAAATCTATGATCTAACTTAACTAAGACTGACTCAAAAGGAGGATTTCACATTTCAAGCTGACAAAGTATAATTTAAATCTATTCACTAAATAAAAAAGAATTTTTGAGTATTGAAAACCAGGCAGTGAAATCCTCATTAGAACTTCCTAATAATTAAGTAAAAGCTAATGTTCTCAGAAAAAAAGATCCCCCTGTCTTCACAGTATGAGGTGCAGCATGCCTTAAGGTAATATGCCACTTTCAGAAAAGCTAAATAAGAAGCCCATTAACTGTTTCTAATAATATTTTGTCTTGTTACAGAGATAGTAAATGTTCACTGTAGAAATGTTTAATATAGATAAGCAGCCATTATTAAAAAATAAATGCAATTAACATTTTCTTTTAACTATTTTGTATCATATGAAGGTTAGAGATTTAAAGACTACTTCTCCATAAAGAAAAACATAAATGAAACGTGCCTTCTCCAATCATCTGCTTTCTGCATAACTTGATTTTTGCTCGCTCTCTGACAACTGTGGAGAAAGCTGGCTCACTACCCAGCTCAATCAACAGCAGTAACTCCACCTAGTAAATTGGTTATCTGTTGGCACATAATGAACTTCCCCCAAAATTAGCGTCTTCAAGGATCAATAGCCATTTGTTACTGCTCATAACTATGTGGGTTTACTGGGCTCCGTGGAGTGATTCTTCTGTTTCAGGTGGTACTGACTGTCTACAGTCCTGCAGAGATTCAAATGGGCTGAAGTATTAAGAGGACTGACCCACAGGACTGGGAGCTGGAGCTGAATGTCAGCTGAAAGCTCAGTATGAGCTGCTAATAGAGCATCTCAGTTCCCGTCCACATGGGCACCTCCACGTGACTTGAGCTTGTCACAATGGAGAGTGAAGGTGAAGATATAAGCTGTAGACTTCTAAAAGCCTGGCCTCAAAAGTTACATAGTGTCAGTTTTGTCAAAATAGATCACAGCTCAGATTTATTCAAGGGGAGGATAAATAGACAAATGTAATAACAATGTCACCTTGCAAATAAACATAGGAAGGAAAATATTTCTATGAAATATTCTTTGGAAATACACTTTTCTACATGTTTATCAGGAGTTTCTTGCTCTGGTAGGTACTTTTAAGGATCTCCCTCTCACTCAAAAAAGGTATATGGCTACAAGGCATGTATACAAAATTACAGCTGCCACCTCTTAGGTCCAGAAACTTTCTCCAAGCCCTACAATCTTCCCTCTATTTCAAGCCTTCCCGTTCTTTAAATTGGCTTTCCAGGACTTACACTAGACACTTCCTCTCTTCCTGGTCCTACAACTAACAACTCATTGTAAGAGCAGAGGCCACTCAGGCACGTCTCTCTGAGAGAAGATCAGAGAATACAAGCATGATTGGAAGTGGAAGTCAAAGCATGTTGCTTACACATAGGATGCATGTTTATCTGGATGATGTGGCAGGGGGAAGGTGCATGATGGCACTCATGAGGGAGTTAAGGTCACGTGGTTCTGTCGCTGCAGAACATTGTGTCAGGAAAACAATTGGGGGTGGGAGCAGGGAGTTTCCTCTCAAAACACTGTATCTCCAAACTCACAGACATATACACACACATTCAGAAAACTATACACTCACACTCATTTCCACACACCACTCATACAACACACACACAAACACAAATATACATTCACACACATTCACATAAGTACATACACCTACAAACATATACATACATTCTCACAACCCCACACAAACTTTCCCATAAACACACAAACAGTTCATATTCTCATACTCACACATAGACATGCATATTTGCACACATTCATCAGATCACTTGCCCAAAGCCCAGTCTCCCAGTCCTTTAGCAGTTCTAGAAGGGAGCAAGAGGACCCACGGTTTCCCTTGAGCCCGTTCTCCAAAGGTGGTACCCTTTCAACAATTTTTAGCTTATAGATGGCCACAGTGCTTATAGACTGTGATCTTGAGATGAACCAGTGTGAAAGAAACACAATGAAGAGAATGTAATCAAAAGGAGGGGGGGCTATCTCTCTGCTCATTTCCACACCACCACCTGGCATGCACCCTCACATCCCCCCAGGCCCTCCTTTCTCCCCTTAGAACCTAGATGTGCCTCTACTCAAAGCCCCATTTATCTGGGGGTGGAAGAGGTGGTCCAGGGGTCCTGGAACTTTCTCCAAAGACATGTTGATCAGTGATTAGATCAAGCCTTCACAGCCCAGGGGAATGGATTTCAAGAAAAGATCATGTAACAGAGAGTTTTCCATTGTGTGGATGTCAATTGTAGGCTTCAGAGAGCAGAAGGAAGCCAACTCTGGGAAGTATTTGCAGAGGTGAGAGGAAGAGGAGGTCAAGGTTACACTAGAGCAACGGGATGGAAAGTGAGTGGGAACTGATAGCTTTTCTAAAAATTCGCCAGCCCCTACCATTTTTAATATTTCTTTAGTATTGTGAAAATAAAAGGGTCAGAGGGAGATAAAGGTGAGCTTTTATCCAATTGAGGATACATACTGTTTTCGTGCCTTTGCACATTCATTTCATTTTAGTGTCAAAGAAAAGCCAGCACGTCAAAATCCCATGCACACAGTTCATTTGTTTTATTGGGAAGGTTGAAGCAAAATCATTTGAAAAGACCACTACTTTCTATCACGATGCAAACGTCAAACTTTCAACTTCAGATGTAGCCTCCAAAAACATCAAAGTTGATTTTTTTTTTTTTTCTTTTTCAGTCAGGTGTACAATGACAAAGTTACCGATTTTAGGCTCCAAAAGAAAACCTCTGCCTCATGCTGACTTCTCATCATTGAAGGCTGATAAGTCAGAGGTAAGAAAAGCAAGGAAAATGCAGAGTCAATTCTGGTCAGCCCAACAAATATTTACTGGGCATCTTCCATGCATCAGGCACTATGCTAGATGCTGGCGGTAGTAAGGTGAATAAAAAAGATCTCTTTCCTTAAATGGTGTATTGCCCGGTAAGCCTGGAAGAAGGGAAGTGAGATATCATTAAATGATGAGGGATCCGTCCGGTGTTGTGGGACCCTAGGGGAGAAGCACTTGATGCTGCCTTGAAGAGAAGGCGCAAGAGCTGAGAGGTAAGATAGTAAGGAAGAGAGACCTGGGTCCTGGCTCGGTCGCACAGTGTTTGACTCTTTGCCGCCCCGTGACTATAGTCAGCCAGGCTCCTCAGCCCATGGGATTTCTGGATCGCCATTTCTTCCCCCGGGGGATCTTCCCAAGGATAGAAACGGCGCCTCTTACTCTCCCCTGTACTGGCAGGCAGATTCTGGCTTCCCAGGTGGCCCTAGGGGTAAATAACCTCCTGCCACTTCAGGAGACACCCTGGAGGAGGAAATGGCAACCCACTCCAGTATTCTTGCCTGGAGAATCCCATGGACAGAGAAGCATGACAGGCTACAGCCCATAGGATCGCAGGGTCGGAAGTGACTAAAGCAACTTAGCTCGCGCACAGGCCGCTGGGAAGCTGAGAGATACTCAGGCCAAAAAAAAAAAAAAAAAAATGCTGACAATAGAGTTAAGAGGCCAAGACTTAAAGCAGCAAAGTGTGTGCAGAGAACAAACCCTAAACCATCCAAAGCCTTCTGGGTAGTCAGTGTTAGTCTAGGAGCAGCAGGAGATGGGGTCGGGGAGGTGGGCAGGGGGAGCGGCACCTCCACGAGTTTGTAAGGAGCTTACACTTACCCGGAGGTAACCGGAGACAGAGGGCTCACTGGCCAGATTTGCATTTTAAATAGAGTCCCTCAGGCAGCGGCTAAGAGGATAAATAGGAAGAGGGTGAGACCTGAGGCGGGGACCAGGTGGTAGGCTGGTATGATAGTACCAACAAGAAATGATAGGGCTGGAGCCAGAACAGCATTTGCAGGCTTAGTGATGAGAAAATGGCCTTGGAAAATATTTAGGGCAAAAAAAAAAAAAGACAGCATGTTTTTAATTAGACATGGGAAAGAGAAGAGAAGGTATCTCAAGGGGTTGATCAATTAATTAAGAGAGGGGCTCTAGAAGGAGGAGCAAGATTAGGGAAATTTGAGGAGGTAGGTTTGGGAAATATGATGATAAGGAGTCTGGGAGAGGCCAAGTGGAGAAACCCAAAATTCAAAGCTGACAAGACAGGTTAGGAGGAGATAAAGAGTCTTAGAAATTAGAATCTAGGATGGATAAAAATCTTCCAGGGTGGATGAGACAGAAATCAATAGAATTATATCAGTGGCCGTATTCAAGCAGCATGTGTGTGCTTGCTATAGAATGTTGTGTGTGTGTAGAAGCTTGGTACTGAACAGTCTAGGGATCCCCTTCTAGGATCATCCCATGAATGGCACGACAGCACAACAATGGCAGCTGGGTGTTTTCAGTCTCTGTGAAGCATTCACCATGCCCCAGGATCTGGGTTGGGCTCTGAAGCTACCACATTGTAAAAGTCTGTCCCTGCCCTGGTCAAGTTGAGCTTGGTCTTGTTGGCTAGTTGCTCTTTTATCCCTTTGCTTGCCTATTTACCACAATCAAGCTAGATCTAAGTCTTTTATTTTCCTACCCCCTACAAACCAGTCGTAATTTCTGCCTCACCTACTAGAATCAAGATGTCCCTTCTTTTGGCTTTTTAATTGTTTTGTGCTTTATTTTTGTGGCCTGGAAGTTGCTACAGGCCTTACAGGAAGGCCATTTGTGATGAGGCAAGACAAGGAGCTACAAGATCCCTGCTACGTAATACAGGACAAAGAATAGACGTTAGTCCTCTCCTTAGCCTTCCTGACCCCTGCCTCTAAGTTGAGGTTCCAAGGCTACTTCTCCTCTCTGCTTCCCCATTCTTCAAGGTCATCCCTCCCACCCCTTAAATGAAAAGAAAGGATAAGCTTTCTATTTACAACCTAAACTTGGACATCATTAGAGGCCGTGGTTGTCTCAAAAGAACTGGTTTCACCTTCATTCATTCACTCATCCACACAGTTAATTCGTATTGAGAACCCGCCATGTCCCCTGCATCTGGTTATAGTTCAGGAATGTGGCCATGGACATAGGCAGACAAAAACCCCTGCCTTCATGGAGTTTATGCTCCAGTAGACTTTGGCTCAGCGCCTAGTAACTCAGCTCTAGCACACAGAGGGAAGCAGGCGGACTGGCCCACCAGCTCTCTCTATCCCTGCCAAGCGCGCCCGCCCTCCCCGTCCTTTCTGCCTCACTCCAGGTGGGCTGCAGCCACAGCCTCATTACCTTTGGTTTGTCAGCTTTTATTCAAGGAAAGCAAACATGATACATATCTGGGAGAGCAAAGGAACCCACTGGTGACTTCTGCAGTAAAAAGTGGCAGGAGTGCAAAAGTTTTTATTCTAAAAATTGAGTTCAATTGACAAACCATGTTGGTTGATATGCTGTAATATACACCAACTTGGCACCACCTGAAGAGGAGCAGGATTAAAGCACAGAGACTTCTGGAGACTAGGGACAAACAGCAGTACTGCCTAGTGGGCAGCAGCGGGGGTGGGGGGAGGGGATAGGGGGAGAGGGATCCAAACTCAGCTTCTACTACAGAAGGTGCCGTATAGCTTGTTGGTCACATTTCTCTGCTTTCCCATAATAAATTTATATATTCATACTCTTGCTGTGGGCTCCGTATGCTTCCCTGCCCCTGGATGTTGGCTTGACCCTGAGACTTCCTTTGACCAACAGGATGTAGGTGGACATGACTCTGGCAGAGGTAGAAATGTGCCTGCAAGTCTGACTTGGACATCTGTGCATCTGCCAAAGCTAAGAGAAGCACATGCCCTGGCTAGCCACCACCCTGCCCACCTGTGTACAAGAGCTACACTCATGGGGTAAAGCCAAACTCCCAATGACCCACAGACCCATGAGCAAGAAAGATAAGCATTTTTGCTTAAGCCACTAAGCTTTTTGAGGTTGTGTTTAATGCATCATTATTGTGACACTAGCTTAGTGATATACACTGCTGACATGCTTTCACACCAAAGGGTTCCTGTGAGTATCCCATGAACATTAGTTTGCTGCATGTATCAATGGCAAAAGGCAACTACATTCTTGTCGGTTCAGCCAACTCTCTCCACCTAAGAGGCTCGCACACAGAACATTCCAGAGCCATGGGTCCTCCAGCTCTCTGGCCCCATCACAGGCTTCATTCAGGTTTAATGAACTGCTCATCTATTTGTCTAATGTCACTATTTTCCCCAACTCGGCTGTACGGTACCTGGACTGTCTAGGAAAACCCATTACCTCTATTAGCCTGCCAATAGCAAATCAGTAGAATTGCTTGTTCCTTAATTGATAGAATACACTCCCCTCCTCCTGATAGATTACCCTGGTCTAACAGCTCCAAGACCGATTCCCCAGTGTCCCACTACCATGCAATCCAGAGCAATCGGTTTATACTTTCAGTAATAAATCCTAACCTATCAATATATAATAGCTCTTCATAATCAACATCCACAGATTCCGTCTGGGTTCAGAAGCAACCACCAGCCATTTTTTAACATGCCTATAATTAGCAGTGGCCAGATGATATTTGTGCATCCGAGCATGATCCTCTTTCCTCGTCCAATAATGATAACACATTTTACATAAATTCAAACTGATTTAATTCCCTTGTCAGGGTATGGAGATATAAATATATTTATGCATGTGTAATGTTCTGTAAATTAAAATAGTTCAGCTGACCTCAGTGCTGCGGTGAGAGAATCCAGCCCGACCTCTCCAAGAGGCTGACTGTGAGCTGGCGCAAAGGAACTGCTCACACAGATCAGCAAAGATGGCCAGCTAGGGGAAGTGATGCACATCATTTGTTAAATACCTATTGACCCAAGCGTGCCCTGCAAGCATGTGAAGAGCTCATCTCCGTCTAAGAGCAGCCAGTCTTAGACCAAAATGCATAGCCTACTGCTGTTTAACACTTAAAGGGTACTGACATAGGGGACAACCTTTAGGGGAAAGAAAAGCAATTTACTAAGGGCCAGAGGAGGGCTGTGGGATGGGCACGACATGCTAAAGGCTCATCCCTCCAATGCTGCTTGCTGGAGAGTTCGCCAGCCACAAGGACAAGAGTGTCCCCTTGCTTCTTATAAATTAAATGTCACAAAAGAAAGCCGGTGAGAGGAAGGGAAGAAAAAGTGCCCTAAATAAGGTAATAAAACTATAAACTTAATGAGGGCCAGTTTAGCGCTTTGCAGTCTCTCTACTTTATAACATGCCCTTATGAGGCAGCCTGTCAGGATAATGTAATTGAGAACTTGCTATAAAACATACGTTTAATGGAGCCAGGGGCCAAGGAAAACACTGTGTAATTGTAATAAGCAGCCTGGTAAGTAAAATGATATCTTTTAAAGGTTAAAATAGAGTTGCTTTCAGAACTGGGCCAGGCTGCTTCTTCAAATATTGCTTCGCTAATGATTTCTTCACTTCACTTACAAAATGCATCTCTGAGGAGATTTGTTACAAATGTGATCCCTGCCTGGGAAGTAAACTGCTCACCATACAGGAGGCTTGGGCATTTATTCTCCAGTTTTATATAACTTGGAGAATGATGTTAAAATTGGCAAATGCATCTGAGGCACACCAGGCCATAGAATTTTTTTTTTTAATCCACTCATTGTCCAATGCAGTTCAACTTGAAAGAGATACAACAGAGAAAAGATTGATCCTTTGTGGCCTATTCTCTTTCCAGAAGGTAAAAGCAATTCCCATCAACAGAGCCCAGTGCTCCGTGGGGTCATCTCTATTCTGCTCTAGGGAATGCATTGCTCATCAGGGCATGAATATTTTTAAAAATAAGAAAGAAAAGAGGAAAATGAAAACTGATTCTGGGAGCTGGAAGACCCCACCTGTTAAAGGCCCATCCCTGATCCAAACCTACTACTTGCTGACCAGGATCTCAAAGATCCTCCTTTGGGGAACTGAGAGATGAGATTTCTTAATAGTGACCTTTTAGCTTGATGCTTCTTAGGCTTTTGAGGTTGGCATTTTCAAATTACACTCAAATCCACTCACCCCACACAATTCCACTGGATGTTGTTTATTGTGTAAGGGAGTAAGGGGCTGGGGAACTTCATAACTGGCTTCTGCTAAGAAGACCTAAGGAGGCAGCACTCTCCCCCAAGTGAAGCTAGTGACTGACTCTCCAGGAGACTCTGGGTACTGGAGATTCTGGAACTCAGTTAAAGCAACTGTATAAATGGTACCACAGAAGTGGTTAACCTTGCAAATCTCTAAGTCACTTCCAGCTTTAATGAACTGGGGTTTAGTTTAATAACAGAATTATATGGCAGAGAGATTGCTAAATGACCCGCAATATCTGTCTTCCCTCTTCTATAGTAGTAAAATTCGTAGGTTTTAGCTCACCTAGTTGCTCAGAATAAAGACTACACTCCTTGACCTTCTTTACAGATAATTGTGGAAATAGGACTAAGTTACGGCTGAAGAGACATAAGAAGGTGTGTCATATGTCAACTTCAAGACAATTTGCATGTGCTCTTTCCAGTTTCATCTGTACTGCCTAGAAGATCAATGCAATGGCTGGAGCTCTTGCTGCTATTTTGGACCATAAGGTTGAAGGTTACACTTAGGGATAGTAGACCAGAGAGCTGAAAGGGTACTGTACTCTGAGTTTTTCATCTAGCCAAATCCATGTATCAGCCCTGGAATTGCCTACTTCCACACTTCCATGCACAAGAGAAATAAGCTACCATATTTTGGTCATTTAAGTCACTGTCGTTCGGGGCTCTCCTACTTATAGATGGTCTATGCATTGTATGCAACATGTAATTAATTAACTAAATTATTCTTTCCAGAAATACTGACAATATGTATGTGTAACAGTCATTCAATAGCATGGTATTTTGAAAACATAAAACTACTATGTCATTTCCTTACTTAAAATCCTCCAACAGTTCCTATGACATATAGAGTAAAATTCAAACATCTCCCCTACCCCATGAGGGCTATGAAATCATGTCTGACCACATCTTGTACCTTTCTCCATCACAGTCCAGTGTTGCCCCAACCACATATGTCTTCTTTCTGGAAACTGTCAAGCTCATTCCAGCCTTGGGGATTTCATAGTTACTATTTGCTCTTCCTGAAACACCCTTAGCCAGCTCATTGCATGGCTGATTTGCTCTATAATCATTCAGGTTTCCATCCAAACGTCATCGCTCAGAGAAATCCTCCTTAACCAGCCTCTCTAAAATGACTTTACACACACACACACTCACAGCAGACAAAGTAATCCCCCACTCATGGCACTATAAAATACACTGAGAGGTTCTTTAAAGTGCTGAGATGCTCTTTTTTATTGAACTTCTTCTCCAGGTAGAGTATAAAACCCATGAAAACAGACAAAACTTCACTGTATCCAAGAGCCTGGAACAATATCTGGCACTTTTCAATCACTAGGTAAATACTGATTAAATAAATGAGTGATCCAGAGCTCTGTGGTTGGAATGGGAGAGGGATGAGTGGGTAAAAAATAAGTTATACATATAGTTTGGTCCAAACAAGAGTGCAGATATGAAAACAGAGGCTCACAAAACCTTGGACACAGATTGCTTTGGAAATCAGAGCATTTACTATATGCCAACACTGTTCTAGGCAACATACCTGTATTTACTCATTCAATCTGCACAATGACATTATGAGTCACATTATTGTTATTTTCATTTTACAAATAAGGACACTGAGGTCAGAGAGGCTAAATAATTTACCCAAGGTCACAGAACTAATAAGAGGCAGAGTTAGAACAAAAACCCAAGAAGTCTGGGGCCTGAGCCTGTGTTCCTGAACCTTCCCAGATGGTCTTATTGCAGAGTGGTTTTGTTCAGAAATTATAAAAAGAACACAAAAGGTAAATGGACAATTCCAGTTCCTTCTCATTCTCCACTCCCTACCATCACTACCCCTTCTCTGTTTTAAATGCAAGCCAAACCTGGCAAAAAAAAAAACCCACAAAATGTGGATGTCACTTTGGAGATGGCTACATAGGAAAATGAAAGGATGTGTGACCAGACTTAAGGGAGGGACAAGTGAAGGGTAAAAAGTGAATGAAGGGAAAGCAGGAGTCCAGAGGCAGATTGCGTTGGGCCAAGAGAAATGAAATCAAAGGCAAGGGGGCAACCAAAGAGAGTAACAGGTAGGACTTCCAAAAGCTTAGTCTGACAGCCTGAGAGCTAATCATCAAACGACACCAGCTTACTCTGAGGACGGGCTCTGTGCTCAGAGGCCAGCAGCCCCTTTGGCATCCTGGCCAGGGCTGCATGCTCTTGCGCGGCTTACTGTGAACATCAGCTTAGCAGACCCATTGTCTTCCATCTCTCAGTAATAAGATTCTTCCTCTTTATAAAGACAGCAACTGCTTAGCCTCACAATATGTGTGCAACATTGAACCAATGTTCATTAAATATTTACTCTGCTGTGTTGACACGGAAGATACAAAGATGAGCAGATAGAGTCCTCACCCTACAAGATCTTACAATCTCCCGTGGAGAACAGACCTGCATGTTCACAATACAACAAGGCATTATCTTCTATTAATTCAACAAACATTTATTGATCATCGACTATCTGCCAGGTATTAGGTGTAGAGCAGAAAACAGAGTTGCAAAGTCACATGAATACTTGAGTCAAGCAGGAGTGCATTCACTTGCCCAAAGGAACTAGGTGTATTAATTTAAGGAGTTGGGTTCTCAGGATGGGGAGGGGGCTGGAGCAACCTGGAGAGGCTTAGTTTTGTAAAGAGGTCAGACGCTCCTAAGCTCCATTTAAGTTCTCTACCCAGGAATGCAGATCCAGTTTTGCCAGATCTGATTTTGCAGAAGTATCCAAAACTCAGAATTTCTCTATGCAATCTTCCAATGTGTAAACATTGCAGCTAATGCAAAATATTTTCAACAACTTACAGCCCAACAAAGCAACTCTGCTATCATGTTGTAATCTGAAAACATCCATAGCACAGAATCTTGTGAGGCATGGCTGACCATGTCACATATTGCAACTTCACCTGACCCCAGTCATCTCTTCTGTTATTCTTCACTCTCTGGGCCCCTCACCTTCCACAGACCCCTCTCAGTGGCTTTTCCCCAGTTCAGTGGTCTCCTCCCAACAACCTCTTTGCTCCACTCTTTCACTCCCTATCCTTCATTCCTAGCCAACCTGTCTCTGTTTCCTCCCAAAGAACATGGTGCAAAAGCCTTAACCACAGCCTTCATAAATCTTTCCTACATTTCATCATCCCAGTCTTTTCCATTACTGTTTTCTCACTCAGAAGAGGAGAGTAAAAATCTAATTTTTCAGAATTCAACCCATCTGGTTAGGGAGAGATGAAAGCATGTAATCCACAGATCTGTACTTAATAAGACGGGGCTCATGGCTCTTTGCATGTGTTTGCATCTCTCCATTAGCAACTTTATTGCCCCATGAAGCCAGGTCTATTCTTCTGGTAGAAATAGAGATTTTGAATTTTTACCTGTTTTCTTCCATAGATTTGATGCTGATTCCTTTGAAGTTGGGAGACCCTGAACCAGACTTATTTCTAGGACTGCAATGCATCACAAGATAAAAGGTCAGTGTTCACTGTAAGCAACAATAAAATATATATTTTAAATTATATATATGCATGGTTTAATCCGGAGAAGGAAATGGCAACCCACTCCAGCATTCTTGCCTAGAGAACCCTGTGGACAGAGGAGCCTGGTGGGCTGCTGTCCATAGGGTCGCATAGAGTCGGACACGACTGAAGCGACTTAGCATACAAGCATGCGTTGGAGAAGGAAATGGCAACCCACTCCAGTGTTCTTGCCTGGAGAATCCCAGGGACGGCGGAGCCTGGTGGGCTGCCGTCTATGGGGTCGCACAGAGTTGGAGACGACTGAGCGACTCAGCAGCAGCAGCAGCATGGTTTAATCGCTGTTGTGTCCGACTCTTTTGCGACGCCATGGACTGTAGCTGCCAGGCTCCTCCGTCCACAGAATTTCCCAGGCAAGAATACTAGAGTGGGTTGCCATTTCCTTCTCCAGGGGATCTTTCTGACCCAGGAATCAAACCTGCGTCTCTTTGCATTGCAGGTGGATTCTTTACCACTGAGCCACCAAGGAAGCCCTTATATGCATGCATGTGCTTGTTTATGTACGTGTGTGTGTGTGTGTGTGTGTGTGTGTGTGTGTGTAGACAGAGAGAGAGAAAAAAAAACCTTATAAGTGAAAATTCTAAAAAGATCTGCTGGAAAAAAATAACTTCCATAGGTTTCTTATCAAAAACTCAAAAGGTGTTTTTATTTTTTTAAAAACTTAAGCCTTTGTTGCAAAGATATGAAACATCATAAAAACGATTGCAGGTGACTAGCTAGTCTTTTGTTATATCTCTAAACATAAGACAAACAATAATGTGAGTTTTTTTCTCTTAAGAAAAAAAAGGAGCTCAATATTAGTCATGGTAAAACTCAACATATGGGAATAGGTGCAGGGTGGGGAGTGGGGAAGGGAAGTCCACTCTTCACAGTTTTTTGAACCTTTAAAACTGAAAAAAAATATGTATCACTGCTTTCTGTATATGCACATAATGTAAAATTTCATCAACCACAATATTTTAAAAGACAGAAATCATGAGATATATCATATCTAAATGGAAATATCATCTAAGGAAGGCACCATTTATCAACATCACTTTGAAATGCAGTGGAGGATGTGATGGCATTATGTAGATCTCAAATATCTATGGGTGAATGAAATTGGGTAACCTTAGCAACCCCAGGTACATCCATGCAGCTATAAATCAAATGTCAGCTCTCTGAGCTATGCACAAAATAAAGAAATAATTCTTTGAAATATTCATAACGCTATGCAGTGTATTATTTTGTAAGCCTGTCCCCATTATGCAGTTTTGAATCTAACTAAAAAAAAAATAGACATAACATTTGCATAATACACTACCCCCACCTCCTCTCCCACCCACCTACCAACTGACATCCACAGGAGTTTCTAGAAACAAGCAGACCTGTACTATATACTAATGGCCACAGCAGAACTCTGGTTCTGTGTGTGAGAAGGAAAGGGAATTTTATACACAGGCAGCTAGTCTGACAGCAACCCAAATGGTTTCATATTGATTATTCCATTAAAAAAATAACAACTAAATAAGATATGAGAATTTTGGTAAAAGTGTCATGATATAGGTACATTTTTGTATGTGTGAAAGTAATGTATTCAATATTTCACCCTCTGAAACTGGAAGAGATTTGCTTTAAAAATAAATTCTTGCTGGCAAGAAAAAATACTAGTCTTCTAATAGGGGATAACTTGTCCATACAGAATTGGAACAGGCAGCCCAAACCAAAGTCTTTTATTTCATTTACATTTAAGATTTTTCTTTGATAATTTAGTTTGTTTGGAGATGGTATGTTTTTTGTATAAATACACTTGCTAGTACCTCATATTTTAAATTCTGTCTCTGCCTGTTCCTGGAACTGACACTGCAGTGCCTGATATCATAATACCTGTGATGGATTCCAAGGTCCATCAAATGATAACAGCTGTGACATAGGACTCAGTACAATTCTAAATCACGCACATGTAAATATGCTGACGCTACATAAAGAAGACTGAAATACTCAGGTTGACTAATTGTTTTGCTGTAAGACTTTTATAAGCACATTCAGCTTAAAATATCCAATAGGGCTAACCAAGTGAGTCATCTTGATACATTTAAGTGGCTGCTCTAGCAAATAACAGGGCTGTTCATATACAATTAGATAAGTGTCATTTTACAAATGAGTTCTCTTCACTTTAAATGCTTCAGAAGTGGCACCACAAGGACAAGGGGTTTAAACCAAGAATTAAACAAGCCATTCTAAGGGAAGTCATCTTGTTTACCCTCAATCTATTTTTTTACAAGTTACCGTCCTCTTCAAGCAGTATTAATTGTTCTGGACCTATAGCACATGCTTCAATGAAAATAAATTACTTTATTTCTATTACACCACTAATGGCTGTGTGACTTAATTTCATTAGTTCGAACCTGTTGAGAGTATTCAGATTTCCATTGCAGGACGCACTTAAAATGAAAAGATTCTTTCGATTCTCAATTAACGGAATCGTTCTCTTTCAACTGAAATGAATGTTATTGAAACCAATTAGCATAGACTGGAAAATCTCTCGCTAATGAGGGGAGTGTGGGTGAGTAAACAGCAATGAAAAGATAAAATTAAAGGAGAGCCTCTTCTCGTTGGCCTGAATAATTACATGCTTAGTTGCCTAATTGTCTGGTGAAAAGCGCCACGGTGATAGTAACAGATTGCTATGTTCATTAGGCAGTAAAAGGCCACCTGCTGCTAAGCTTCATTTTCCTGCAGTCGGTATACACGTGTTTATCCCTGGGGACTGATATTTGGACACAACACTAGCTGGGAAAAGCAAATGAGCTTGCCAATATGCTGCAATATTGTGTCCTTTATGCCAAGATACAGAAGCTTAATATGTCAAATAGAATGAATAAAAACCAACAGCGATAACGAAGTTTATGAGGGAACTGACCTTAGAACGGGCCCAGTGTAGGACTCTAAACTGTGTCGAGTTCAACCTTTCAATACAGATGTTCCTTTCTGGCCCGAGCGGCTCCAAATTATATAGTACAAAAGATAAATTACAACGGTTAGGGCCTCAGCAATATTTTAGACAATGGTGTAATGAAAGCATGCGATGTAACTGTTAAAATTGAAAACAAATGTTCAGTCCTAAAAGCAAAAGAAGTGTGTGAGAAGAAAGGCACTGTTCTGTAGGCCAGAAAGGCCTCTCTGTAGGCAGAAGATCAAAGAGGGGCCCCTTCATTCACCATCTACCCTTCCTTCACATCCCTTCATTTCTTCAGACTGTTCCTTCACAGTTGTTTTCACATGTCCTCTAGCCCATCAACATTTTATCTTACACACCATCAACTTTCCCTCTACCATCACACCAGCCTGACTGCCTATGATTCTGAGCATCAGAAAAGCACAGACTTTAACACCAAGCTTCTTTTGTAGGCATTCTTGTTTCATCCTTGGAAATGTTGAAAGGAGTTTCAATATCCTAAATGATGCTCTTGATAAAATGGAAATTTTCTTAAAAATCAGTCCAGAGAAATTGATAAGAAGCCTGACTAAGCTGACATAACAGTGCTCTCTGTCAGATGGAGATGAATAATTGAGCTATTAGGCTCCTAGATGGTCTGGAATCCAGAAATACAGATGCTCAACCCTCAAACTGGATGGGATCTATAGATGTGTTTTCCTTCCCATGCTTTCAAAATCTATTTACATTCCTTGCCAGCATTCAAAAATCAGGAGATTTAACATAAACAGCTATATCTGGCTTCTCTTTAAAATATGAGGACCTGAAAAAATAAATAAAATAAAAAAATAAAATATGAGGACCTGGAAAGCTGACAACAATCAATGGGACAATACTGGTCATGAGCATTGAGTTTGCCACAGTCTCCAACACTCCCCATATATCCCAAATATGGAGGCAGAACACCAGCTGCCACTTGTTATTTTCCTTACAGTATTGTTTCTCTTATAAAAATTCAACAAGTTCCTAATACCCATCTTCTTCAAATGTGAGGAAAATAGATCAAGAAGGCCACACATCTTTTTTAAGAAGTAGTCTTCTTACAGCTGGCCTGCTTCGGTCATGCTACCCACCTTGCTTAGAGACAAGTTAGAATTCATTTTGTGATTCTAAATGGTGGTCCTATCCCTTATTTTCCAAAAGAAAAGAAAAAAGAAGAATAAGAAGAAGAAATTGAGGCTCTAAAGGGAAGGGAAGTTTTCAAGATTTACTCAGTAACAGAGTTGGACTAGAATTCATGGCCTCCAACAATAATCTTCTCCCCATACTGGGCTACCTCTGTCATGGACAAATGCAGAATAATTTTTGAGCATTAAAAGGCATGGATGCTATCCCTAGAAGAGAGAAGAATCTGAGAAAGAATATATATCTGAATCACTGTGCTATACACCTGAAACAAGACATTGTAAATAAACTATACTTCAATTAAAAATATATTTAAAAAAAAAAATCTTGTATCCTATCCTTAAGAAGAATGTCACAATGCATGCATTGAAAAATAACAAGAACACAAGACAATCCACATGATTGGTTGATAGACTGCTATAATGACATATATAATGCAAGCATCGCAGGAGATGTGAAAACAGGCCAAAGCGAGAGGTGGGAAGCAAGGAATCCCACGTGAAGTGGGGGCTCCAAACCTCCCCTTTCATTGTGAGAATGAAGGAAAATGAAAACTTTGAGGTTGATTGAAGCGCCAACCATCTCAGAAGCAAGAGTCTCTCAGTGGTCACTTGGGGGGACCAACCACACCATCCAGCTCCAGAAAAGATGACAGAGGAGAGCTGAGTTTAAGGAAACATTCTTGTGGTAACACCACTACTGCCCAGATCCTGGATGGAGTCCAGCTCCCGCACGGAAGGATACAGAAACTCAAGTGGAGACAAAAGTCCATGCTCAATCGTCCCCAGGATCCCAACTTTAAAAATCGCTTTGGATCCATCAATCAAGACTTGCTTTGCAATTCCAAATGCTGACGTATGTGAGCCTCTGTTGGTGACAGCAAACTAAGGTCATGGACTAGAAACAAACAGGGATGTTCAGTTTTGGTGTATGTCCCCTCATGTTGTCTCAAATTATGTCACTGGGTATTGAAAATTTTCAAAATAACTTTTTCCTTCCAAAAACTATTTAACACACATTATTTATTTATTTTGGTTCCAGAGTTCTTATTTATACTTAGGATTTGTGTTTTTCTTTTTTTAAAACAAAAGTAAGTCATACTATATAAAATTTTAAAGGGGGTCTATGCCATAATTTTGTTATTTGTTCTATAAGTATTACATGTGTTTTTAAATTAATAAATGCATATAAACAAAAGAAAACCATTTTAAAATCACGTATCAACATCATCATCTAGAAATAAACACTATGAAGATTTTGATGTGCAATGTTTCAGAATTTTCATGTGTATAAGTGTGTGCATTCATATATAGATTTCATTTTTTTCCTTTTTAAGTTTTCAATTTTCTGAATATAATAGTAGTACAACTATTTTTGAGTAATAGAAATTTTGGAAAATGAAGAAAGAATTTTTAAATCAACTATAATCTTACTACTTACTAGAAACATTTTTAGTATTTTAAAGTATTACTTCCAACTTACTAAGTCTTACAATTATTATTTTTTAAATTTTTATTTTAAAATCTGAAAGCACAAAAAGGTAAAAGTTTATCACTAGTGTAATCCCACCCCAGCAGGAACCTCTATTAGAGGTTTATCTAATCAATTAGATGATTACCCTTCCCAACTACTTCCTGAGTTATACAAAGTTTTTTTTACAAAAAAAGTGGGATAATACTTTTTATAGTGTTTTCCTTTGCTTTTAGAGATGGGTGTGAACCTTATAAAGACAGTTTAACAAGTGTGGCTTGGAATCCAGATGGGAAACGCTTTGTGACTGGAGGTCAGCGTGGGCAGTTCTATCAGTGTGATTTAGATGGTAATCTCCTTGACTCTTGGGAAGGAGTGAGAGTGCAATGCCTTTGGTGCTTGAGTGACGGGAAGACTGTTCTGGCATCAGACACACACCAGCGAATTCGGGGATATAACTTCGAGGACCTTACAGATAGGAACATAGTACAAGAAGATCATCCCATTATGTCTTTTACTATTTCAAAGAATGGCTGATTAGCTTTGTTAAATGTAGCAACTCAGGGAGTTCATTTATGGGACTTGCAAGACAGAGTTTTAGTAAGAAAGTATCAAGGTGTTACACAAGGGTTTTATACGATTCATTCATGTTTTGGAGGCCATAATGAAGACTTCATCGCTAGTGGCAGTGAAGATCACAAGGTTTACATCTGGCACAAACGTAGTGAACTGCCAATTGCGGAGCTGACAGGGCACACACGTACAGTCAACTGCGTGAGCTGGAACCCGCAGATTCCATCCATGATGGCCAGCGCCTCAGATGACGGCACTGTTAGGATATGGGGACCAGCGCCTTTTATAGACCACCAGAATATTGAAGAGGAATGCAGTAGCATGGATAGTTGATGGCGAATTTGGAGCAGACGACTTCTGTTTAACTTAAAATTAGTCGTATTTTAATGGCTTGGGATTTGGTGCAAACAAACATGATTGATAGCTGGACTGACATGCTCGTCATGAAAAAAGAACCATTTCTGAAGCCCGATTGGGGCCAAACATTTACACCTTGCTTCATAGTAACCAGTTGAGATGAAGCACGTCGTTAGAACGTTGTTGGACACCATGTTGAATTATCCCCCCATCGGTTGTGAAGAACTGTGCTACATTCAGGCTTACCCATTGAACTCAGTATATATATTTTTTTCCCTCCTGCCTTTTGTGTGGCAGGATACCATTCTTGTTGCTCTTCTGTGTAATGAAGTTTAAATGCTTGTTTGGAAAAAAAAAAAAAAGTGGGATAATACTTTTTATAGTGTTTTCCTTTGCTTTTAGAGATGGGTGTGAACCTCAGTAATAGATAGTGACTTCCTATTCAATAAACTTATAGCCATATTAGCATTCTTAAATGTCTACAGTGTATTCTGTTGTAGAACTATGCCAGTCCCCTCTTGCCAAGCACTTAAGCTGTTTGCAATTTTTCACTTATTTTAAAATTCCAATATAAACATCTTTGTACATATATGTACACATATCCAATCATTTTCTTTAAGGCATAGTTTTTAAATAGCTCTGCCATGCTGAAAGATAAGTCCCCCTATAATCTGTGTCTGGCAATGCCTTTTCCCCCACACCCTGGCTATACTGGACATTTTCAATTCTGAACAATTGAACACGGCTATTTTTGCTTTTAATTTGTTTTTCTTTGATTACAAGTAACACTGAACATTTTAAAGTTGTTTCTTGGCCCTTTGTAATGCTTTACTGAATTACCTGCCCAAGTCTCTAGCACATGTTTCTATGAGAAAGGAAATCATTTTGTTATAAAGAGCTCCTTATCTTTACCTTTTGTCATATGAAGCAACTTTTCTTACTTTATCATTTGTGCTTTAGCTTGGTCTGTGCTCTATTTTGCCATTCCACAGTTTTCACATTCCACAGGATATCCACATGTCCCTTTATGATTTCTGTCTTCAGTCATGCTTTGAAAGTTCTTCCCTACCCTGAGATTTCATTGTTTACATCCATGATTTCTTCTAAATGTTTTAATCATTTTACCTTTTATTGTTAAATCTTTACCCCACATAGGACTTATTTTGTATAAGATACAACCTAAGAATATAACTTTATTTTTTCTAAATAGTAAGTCAGTTTTCCTGGCACAATTTATTTAATGGTATATCCGTTTTCCACTGACTAGCAATTACCGTCAACTTTATCATATTATTACATATACTCAGGCTATTGTCTGTCCACTGTTGTGCCAACACTGTTCAGTTTAAACTTACTGAGTCATTATAACTCATAGTGATTCCTGATTAAGTACCTTAGTCCCTATTGTTATGATTCTTTTCTAAACATTTTCCTGGCTATTGGGGGATGTTTGCTTTTCCAGAAAATATCCAGAAAAAAAAAAAATGTCAATGTCCTTCTGAAAAACAATGCCCCATTTAGGTTTTGACATAAATTATATTAAATGTATGGATTAGTTTGAGAATACAAATTTATTTTTAAAATAAAAATACACCACCACAAAACTCTTAGGAGTAACCAAAACATTAAAGGTAAAAACAAAGGAACAGTACATTTTATCACAGATTTCAATAGTCAGAAGGAATTTTCTTATTAGTTTAGGTAAGGATCTGCACTTTTTAGGTGAGAAAACTTTAGGTATTGTTATGATGTTCTTAGTCAGATAAGGAGGCTGATCCAGAATAAGACAGCCCTGCAACTATCAGAGTAGCTAACTTAAAGAACAATCACCATATGGCAGGCACTGAGTATTTTACACACATCCCATTTTTTTCCTTTTGTTTAAGTAGACAAAGACTTGATTCTCTTTACCTTCGTAATTGGTGAAAGAGATTTAGGGGACAGCAGATAGGTACCAACTTTACTGAAGGGTCTTGCCAGAAACCAACAGCAGTTTAGGCCTGTTCAGAATTTCAAACAAACTTTTAGAGAAGATGCATTCTCTACCTCTGATGGCTTAAAATTATGTAAACAGAATTTATGTGCTCAGTGACCCCACTTCATTGATTTGACAGGGGTAATTCCTGCGTAAGAATGAGCTATTTCTCTAATGTATTGAGTATATGCTTCCATGACAGCGTTTTTCTCCTCCATTCCTTTAATTAAATGGACAATGAATTGAAATGCAAAAGAATTTCTCTCCAATAAATGATCCATCCTCAACTCTATGTATGTCTTTTTTCAAAAACAAAAATATTAGCAACAATGAAAGAGCAAGCTAATAACGCCCATCCTAAAACTCCCCTAAAATTGTGCCTGGGTGAGATGGGAGGAGGGGAAAGAAGCCTGCAGAAAGAGAACCAGTCAGACCCTTCCCATAGCGTTCATCTCAACACTTTGGAATGCATTTCAGGGTTACAGAAAGCTCCCTATCTCGAGGACTCACTGAGCGGTGCTCACATCACCTGCACCTACCAAGGACGAATCCTCTCTTCTCAGAGAGAGGACATTTCTGTTGTTTGAGCCGGTAACTTGAAGCTTGACGGAGGCACAAGGAGGTGAAGGGGAAAGAAGACACTAGGCCACCACATCAGTCTAATGGGCCTCGGAAATCAATGGCGTGGCAGGGTCACAGCCAGGTCACCCTCACGTTCAACTCCCTGGGCAAGTCCTGCCTTGACTCAGAGCTCAGCCCTGGGTTTAATTGATGGGGGGCCATACAGGGTAGAGGCTGTTCATGGGGACCTTGGGAGTCAGCCAGGCCAGCTTGAGTCCTGGCTGCCCTGACTTAGCTTCCCCAAGCTTCCATTTATTCATTGGTACAATGAAGAGACAGATAATAACTCTACCTCTCAGGGCTATTATAAGATTCAGAGAACAACATGTAATCAAAGTGCCTGGCACATAGTAAGTATTCAATGAATAGTAGCTATTATTGTGCTCTCTGTAAGAAGTGAGGCTTGTTTTTAATCATTTCACATAAAGAGTAAATGTCTATTGCTCTTAAGTCTATTTCTTAAGGAATTATAGAATCACAGAATTGAAAGGAATTTAAGAACTATTTAGTCTTTCATTTAAACTGTGCCTTTGAAACTTTAAGATAGAGATATATTTTCTACAGGTAACAAGCAAGCAGACCTGAAACAGGCAACCCAAGAGAACCCTCACTCGGTGCAAAAACCCTATATCAACTCGAAAGATTTTAGCAAACTTGTCAAGCTCAATGCTACTTAACTTTTTGTACGTTTCTTAATCTTCATATTATTGCCTACAGCATAGAAACCCTGACATATAATACTATAAAGAAGGAAGCCTGCTTTCAGAAGACACACTTGCATGTTCCACAGTGGCTTCAGAAAAAGGAAAAAAGAAAGGGAAGACCTCTTACCAGGTCCAACCAGTGGCTTAACCAATTCCGTAAAGGTACATGTGAGTGAAGGCACCCAGGAAGAGCTATAGACCATGTAATTTAAAGGGCATAGTGTGAAATAAACACGTGGGACATTTATTCAAAAAGTATTAAGAATTTCAAGATCACAATGGAGCACTAAAGTTTCAAGAGTAGGGTCCTTGAAGCTGGCCCTAGCTCCACCCTGCCTGTCTGCACCCTCACACAGTCCTGGGAGTCAGAGTGGGCCCACTGTGGCAAAGGTCTCCACCACCAGTCAGAAGATTATTGCCCAGCTGGAACATATCTTCCTATTTGTCAACTGCTAAGGCACCAATAATAAACTAGAAACACTGGCTTTGGCCTAATCAAAACTGGCTTCAGTTCAGAATTGAATCAAGCTAAGATTAACTGCAATTGATTAAGTCTCATCCTAACTTCTACCTAGAAGCTAACTCTGATACTTCCAGTCTCAGAATAAATTGATATATAGGTAAAGCAAATGCCATTTTACTCATTTTGGGCAACACTTTAGTACTGATGCACAGCAAAATTTCTGAAGGAATTTTATGGCTTTAGCTAAACTGAATATTCAAAGTACCTTATAACTCTTAAACTAGGTCCAAGTGGTTTAAGGCCCAATTAGTAAATTGACTACCTTAATTACCAAGTTCAGGTTTATTACAATTGGTGAGTAGGTGATTAGGTGGTTTGCTACTTTCCTAATAGTCTAATCTGATTTATGGGAGAGACAACTATTAATGTTTGCTTTGGGAACACATATGTTAAACACAGTTCAGTGAAATTCATCAGTGTACATTCAGGAAAACATTGAAAAATAAAACGCAAGTAAGTTGAATTTAAAACTTAATTAAAATTACTCTGGGTAATGAAAACAAGTAATATACACAAATGAGAAAGACATGCATTCTATTAAGTTTAAACTTATTCAAAGTCAGATATTTTTACTTGACTTTGTTTGGAGAACTTTCACTTTTGATATGACCAATCTGAAAATGGAGAAATTCTACTAATTTAAGGAGCAGTAAATTATATGAATTAGTCTAAAAACAATGAAAGATGGAACTTTAGGTCCTTGACTATGCTTAATGAGTCCATTATTCTTATTTGGTCCCCTTTGACTGTTTTTCTTTGTTTCTTCTCACTTCTCTGATTAAACTTTTTGTTTGGCTAAAATGTCTCCACAGGCAAAAGGCAGGCTGAGGACATGAGGGGCAAGGGCCATAGGGTCCTGCTCCATTTCCTTACCAAAATCAGGAAATTGAATATTAATTCAATACTATTATCTTCATGCCTTATTCCAGTTTCACCAATTGCCCCAATAATGTCTTTTGTAGCAATTTCCCCTTTCGTTCAGGATCCAATCCAGGATCTCACTTTACATTTAGTTCTCATATCTCTTTAGTCTCATTTAATCCAAATCAGTTGCTCAACCTTTTTTTGTCTTTCCTGGTCTTGACATTTTTTAAAAGAAAAGGCTGGTTATTTTGCAGCATGCCTCCGACCTTGGATTTGTCTGCTGTATCCTCATGATTATATTAGATTCTGATTATACATTTTTGGCAAGAATACCACAAAAGTGAAACTGTGTCCTTCCCAGGAGATCATATCAGGAGGCTCATGATGTTGGTTTGTCCCATTAATGGTAATACTCACTTTGATCACTTGGTAAAAGTGGCATCTGCCAGCTTCTTCACTGTAATGTTACCATTTCCTTTATATAATTAATGAATAATTTAGGGACATACTTTGAAACTGTCCTTTGAAAGTTTCAAACCTGTTCCTCATCAAAATTTTAGCTACAACTTTTAGCATCTATTAATGACTCCTGATGATTACAAAATGGTGATTTTTTTAAACTTTATCAGTCCTCATTCTATCTACATTTTTTAGTTTGATTTCTATTATAAGGAGAGCTTTCTCTTTCCCTTTTTTTTCTGTTTATTACTAGTAGTATGTACTGATGAATTCTTGTTTTATTCATGTGTTATAATCCACCATTATCTTACTTATTTTGATGCTCAAATCATAATATGGTGCTAAAAGTTTGTCAAGAAACTAAGACAGCTTTTAATGTAGAAGAAATTACTGGGAGAGCAAAAAAAAAAAATGGTTTTAGTTTCCTGGCTTACAAAAGGAGCCAGATGTCAACAAAGCAAACTTAGTAGTAATAATAAGAAAATTAAAATTGATTATGCAATTGGATTTTGATAAGAAAGGAGCAATGCTTTAAATTATATACAGGTGCCCATTATAGCTTGTACCTTCATAAAAACTTCCATATCTTCTGCATTTCATATTTCTGGACTCTGTGTTAGGGAAGTATATGGTACACACACTCCATAATCAGACCAGTTACTCTCCCACTGACTGCTTGCCATGTACATTTATTGAATTGCTGCTGGAGAACACAGTTAACAATCACTGCTGTTTTCCTTAATTTCATTTTGTTTAGAAAGACATTTTGCTCAAGGTTATCAGTCTGGGAAAATATTGAGTACACCGTTATTGTGTAGCTTCCTTCTAGTATGACTAATCTCCACTTACAAGAGAGAACATGTCATTTGGATCAGTGCTTCTGGCTGTCTGAAGAAATACCACATTCAGAGATTGCTGAGTATCTGCTCAGTTCAGTTCAGTCGCTCAGTTATGTCCGACTCTTTGCCACCCCATGAACTGTAGTACACCAGGCTTCCCTGTCCATCAACAACTCCCGGAGTCCACCCAAACCCATGTCCATTGAGTCAGTGATGCCATCCAACCATCTCATCCTCTGTCATCCCCTTCTCCCACTTTCAATCTTTCCCAGCATCAGGGTCTTTTCAAATAAGTCAGTTCTTCTCATCAGGTGGCCAACTTATTGGAGTTTCCGCTTCAGCATCAGTCCTTCCAATGAATATTCAGGATTGATTTCCTTTAGGATTGACTAGTTGGATCTCCTTGCAGTCCAAGGGACTCTCAAGAGTCTTCTCCAACACTACAGTTCAAAAGCATCAATTCTTCAACACTCAGCTTTCTTTATAGTCCAACTCTCACATCCATGCATGACCACTGGAAAAACCACAGCCTTGACTAGACGGACCTTTGTTGAAAAAGTAATGTCTCTGAGTATCTGCTCAGAGCTCTACAAATATCTGGTTCTCACAAATACAATTTGATTAAATTAATTATTTAATCCTGAGAAATATGAATATCATGGAGTGAATAATATTTATTAAATGCAATGCCTGATATGTCTACAATGCATGATCACATTAAACTTTGAAGTGAGTAGATGGGGATAGGATGAAACAGGGGGTGTCTTATAATACTATCTCAGGCAAATGACTAAGTCTACTAATAACTCACTTTTTTTCAAACTTTTTTTCATTTTTTTTCTTTTTATGGACACAGCATAGCTTAGGTTTTTATTCTTTGTTTCTAAATCACATTTATTTTATGAATTTTCAGCCCTGTGATTTTAGTTCCAAGTTATTGTATACTCTGTTCTTGAACTTAACAGAGGGGTTATTTTTACTCTTATTTCTCAAATTAACCCCAAAATGTTCACCACTATCACTTAAATGTAGCATTTATTGAGCGCTTAATATTTGCTAGCCTCTACTCAGCATCTGCCTTCATTATTTCACGTAGTTCCTAAAACCACACAAGCAGTGAGTTCAGATAAGGATGCTGAGGCTGTGAGGAGTTGCAGAAACTGTCCAGTGTCCCTCTGCTTAGTGTATGTCTTGGGCAAGTATCTGTGATTGAAGCTCCAGCCAGTGTATCTCCAGTGTTGGACCAATGTGGGGTATGCCCATGTAAGAAGTGCAGAGGAAGGGTTCTTCCTTTGAATATAGCCCTGTGTGTGATGTTTATAACCCAGGTACACTCCTGAATTACACTAAGGAAAAGACAGTCCCTGGGATGGGGATGTAGGCAAAACAGCTGGAACTGCTCAGGTTCCAAACTTCAGGTTTATCTGGGATTCATCTTTCTCCTTCTCTCTCCCTTCCTCCTCTACATATCCAGTTAGTCACCACATCTTAACAGTTCTGCCTCCAGACTGTCCCTGAGTTATACTCTCTCCCTTCTATTGCCCCTCCTCTAATTATATCACTCATCACTCTCACCTCCCCACAGGTTTCCCCAACTCCACTCTCCTCCTCCTAGTCACTCTTCATTCCTGCAGCAAAGAAATTGCCTCAGACAGATTATGACACTCACCTACTCAGAAGCTCTCAAGGGCTCCCTGTTGCTTACAACATAAAATCCTAGCTTTGGCTTTTCTGCCTGACATTCTGGGATGCCTACCATGTGGTCCTCACCTGACTCTCGAGTTGACTCATCTGCAGCCCAGTCTTCCCCCGCCCCTTACTCCATGTACTAATATACTTGCATTTCTTAAGCCATCCCTGCACATTCCAATTTCTTTCTTTTATCATGCTGACCTTTGACCTGGAATTTCCTATTCCTTCTATTGCTCCCTGTTCCCCACTCCACATCATTCTATCATTCCCCACTTTTGACAAGAAATCACAACTTCTTGTCAAAAATCAATGGTTCAGAGAGGATCTGACGAGGCTTAAAGCCATTCCCTTCTCCAGAGGATCTTCCTGACCTAGGGATTGAAACTGGGTAGGCAGATTCTTTACCACCCGCCAACAGGGAAGCCCTTTAAAGAGATCAAGCAAAGCTAAAAATTATCTATTATATAAGAGATAATTCAAAACTCACTGTCTACAAAGGGACTCCATCATTCAGACTTAATCTCTCCTTTTATATAAGCCTGTTTCATTCTGTGTATGATTGTTTTACTGTATTTATCAAATCTTGCTTTGCATTACAGTTAATTGTGTACATTTCCATCTCTCCCCGCAGAGTGAATGTTTGGGAAATAAAAGCCATCTTAAACTTCTCTTTCCATACGGGTATGTGTTGAATTTAGTATCCAGTTATTGATGAGGAAATTTGTAGTTACGAGAAGATGATTTTTATTTCTAAAAATTATAGTATGTATATAGATTATTGTTATTGTTGTTTATTCACTAAGCCATGCCCAACTCTTTTTCAGCCCCACAGACTGTAGACTGCCAAGCTCTTCTGTCCATGGGATTTCCCAAGCAAGAATACTGGAGTGGGTTGCCATTTCCTTCTGCATGGGATCTTCCTTACCCAGGGATCGAACTCACTTCTCTTGCATTATGGGCAGATTCTTTACCACTGAGCCACCAGGGAAGCCTTATGTATATAGATAGATCTTAAATATATATATTTGTTACATATATGTATTTATACATACTGTTTTATACACACACATATATGTGTGTCAGTAGATATCTAATAAATATCCATTGATTAAATGAATTGAAGATGTTGACTACAAACAGATAATTTATTATAAAATTTTACAAACCACACTATCATCATACTAACCACACTTAGCATCCACCCATCTTTCTCTAATGAGGTATTTATAGGCCTACAAGTTTCTCTTCAATTATAAGACATATAGACAGATTAAAAATATGAAATTGAGCCAATGTACTTTTACTATATAAGTTCAGTTCAGTTAAGTGGCTCAGTCATGTCCGACTCTTTGCCACCCCATGAACCGCAGCATGCCAGTCCTCCCTGTCCATCAACAACTCCTAGAGTCCACCCAAACCCATGTCCATCGAGTCGGTGATGCCATCCAACCATCTCATCCTCTGTCAGTCCCTTCTCCTCCTGCCCTCAATCTTTCCCAGCATCAGGGTCTTTTCCAATGAGTCAGCTCTTTGCATCAGGTGGCCAAAGTATTGGAGTTTCAGCTTCAACATCAGTCCTTCCAATGAACACCCAGGACTGATCTCCTTTAGGATGGACTGGTTGGATCTCCTTGCAGTCCAAGGGACTCTCAAGAGTCTTCTCCAACACCACAATTCAAAAGCATCAATTCTTTAGCACTCAGCTTTCTTCACAGTCCAACTCTCACATCCATACATGACCACTGGAAAAACCATAGCCTTGACTAGAGGGACCTTTGTTGGCAAAGTAATGTCTCTGGTTTTTAATATGCTGTCTAGGTTGGTCATAACTTTCCTTGCAAGGGGTGTCTTTTAATTTCATGGCTGCAATCACCATCTGGAGTGATTTTAGCACCCAGGAAAATAAATTCAGCCACAGTTTCCCCTGTTTCTCCATCTATTTACCATGAAGTGATGGGCCTGGATGCCATGATCTTAGTTTTCTGAATGTTGAGCTTTAAGCCAACTTTTTCACTCTCCTCTTTCACTTTCATCAGAGTTACAGAAATAAAAACAAAAGTAAACAAGTGGGACCTGATTAAACTTAAAAGCTTTTGCACAGCAAAGGAAACTACAAGCAAGGTGAAAATGACAACCCTCATCAGAATGGGAAAAAATAATAGCAAATGAAACAACTGACAAAGGATTAATTTCCAAAATATACAAGCAGCTCATACAACTCAATACCAGAATAACAAACAACCCAAACAAGAAGTGGGGAAAAGACCTAAACAGACATTTCTCCAAAGAAGACATACAGATGGCTAACAAGCACATGAAAAGATGCTCAACATCATTCATTATTAGAGAAATGCAAATCAAAACTACAATGAGATATAACCTCACTCAGTCAGAATGGCCATCACCAAAAACTCTACAAACAACAAATGCTGGAAAAAGTGTGGAGAAAAGGGAACACTCTTGCGCTATTGGTGGGAATGTAAATTGATACAGCCACTGAGGAAGACGGTATGGAGATCCTTTAAAAAACTAGGAGTAAAACCACCATATGACCCAGCAATCCCACTCCTAGGCATATACCCTGAGGAAACCAAAATTGAAAAAGACGTATGTATCCCAGTGTTCATTGCAGCACTATTTACAATAGCTAGAACATGGAAGCAACCTAGATGTCCGTCAGCAGATGAACAGATAAAGAAAGTGTGGTATATATACACAATGGAATATTACTCAGCCATAAAAAGGAATGCATTTGAGTCAGTTCTAATGAGGTGGATGAACCTATAACCTATTATACAGAGTGAAGTGAGTCAGAAAGAGAAAGATAAATACCATATTCTAATACATATATACGGAATCTAGAAAAATGGTACTGAAGAATTTATTTACAGGGCAACAATGGAGAAACAGACATAGAGAACAGACTTATGGACATGGGGAGAGGGGAAGAGAAGGTGAGATGTGTAGAAAGAATAACATGGAAACTTACATTACCATATGTAAATAGACAGCCAATGGGAATTTGCTGTGTATCTCAGGAAACTCAAACAGGGGCTCTCTAACAACCTAGAGGGTGGAGTGGGAGGGAGATGGGAGGGAGTCTCAAAAGACAGGGGATATATGTATACCTATGGCTGAACATTGTTGAGGTTTGACAGAAAACAGAAAAAAAAAATTCCTGAAAAAAAAAGTCTACAAATGATAAGTGTTGGAGAAGGTGTGGAGAAAAGGGAACCCTCTTACACTGTTGGTAGGAATGTAAATTGGTGCAGCCATTACGGAAAACAGTATGGAGGTTCCTCAAAAACTAAAAATAGGATTGCCGTATAATCTGGCAATCTTACTTCTAGGCATTTAGCCAGACAAAACTATAATTAGAAAAGATACATGCTATGTATGTCTATGTATCTTTGTACATACTCCTCTGTTCACAGCAGCGCTATTTACAACAGCTAAGAATGGAGACAACTTAAAAATCCATTGACAGATGAATGGATAAAGAAGATGTGGTATATATACACAATGGAATATTACCCAGCCATCAAAAAGAGTGAAATAATGCCATTTGAAGCAACATGAATGGACTTAAAGATAATCATATAAGTGAAGTAAGTGACTAAGAGAGACAAACACTATATGATATCACTTGTATGTGGAGCCTAATATATGACACAATGAATATATCTGTGAGACAGAAACAGACCCACAGACATAGAGAACAGACGTGTGGTTGCCAACGGAAGGGGGGAAGGAACGGGAGCTTGGGATAGCAGGCGCAAACTAGAATACATAGGACAAATAAACCACAAGGTCCTGCTGTATAGCCTAGGGAACTATATTCTATACCCTGTGATAAATCAGGATGGAAAAGAATAGGAAAAGGAATCTATATGTATATATATATGTATGACTGAGTCACTTTGCTTTTATCAGCAGAAATTAACACAGCATTGTAAATCAACTCTACCTCAATAAATTTGTAGAAAAGAATTCTCATCATAGAATTATTTATAGCAACAAAAATTGGGAAAACCAAAATTACTAAATAATAGGGAAATAAATCAGTTATGTAATATCCATACAGAAGCATGTTTTAATCACTAAAAATAATATTTTCACAAGCTATTGTGAAATATTAGAAGTGAGCAAAATTAATAGGAAAAAATCTGTACATTATATTCTGTTTTTATGAAAATTATTTGGTGGGATTACAGGTAATTGTTTTTATCATCCTCACATCAACTTTTTTCAAGTTTTCACATTGACAAACAGTTTCATTCTTTAAAACACAAAGTGAAAATTTTAAATTTTATATTTAATTGTGTTATCCTTAGTAGGAATGGAGACTCAAAGACCAAACAAGCCCATTTTCTATTTCCTCAGAGAGTGAAAATGACTGACTTCAAGAAGCTGCCAGAATGCTTCTGCAAGCTCCCATTTCAAAGAAATAGTGTGGTTTTTGTAATGGATAAATTTGAAGAGACAGTCAGTATTATTCTCATCTGTGATATATCACTTCTGCCTCTGATGTGATCTTAAAAAAAAAAAAGAGATCCACTTTCACTTCTCTTTAACTCCCTAAAACTATATAGACACCACTTGGTAATAAAAACAGCCCTAAAACTATGTGTCTCATTATTTCACAGCTACTAACCATAAATAATAGTCTCATACTTTTGAGATTATAAATTATTCATATGAAAGTAATGCCAAGTTATTAAAAGCCATTGGGTGAATCTGTGACCTTGTTAGACAGCCACTGGTTTGAGTGACAGCCTGCGAGACTACGTAGCTGAAGCTGTAAGTAGTCCAGGATGAGCTCTGTCCTCCTACCTACAAGGTGTCTGTAACTTGAAATCAGACGAACCACCTCTCTGAGGAAAAAAGAGTTTCTTACAGTCTCTGTTTGGAGTGATATGTGTCCCTTGGATAATAAAAATACTCAAATCTTAATAGGTAACAAATCACTCTCACATTTATTAAGCCTACACACTTGTTATTTTTCTAGAATCACTGAGCTACCTGAATTTTCTTTGCAACATATGATAGCGTCTGGTCTAATTGCAGGGATGAAGAACATTTATGTACAATGTAGAACATATTCATTTAGTCCCAATTTTTATAGTTTATAACACTTTATTAAATGGCATAAATATCAGACCACCAAAAAAAAAAACAAAAAGCAAAAGCAAAAAATCAGAACTTAAGTATCATTAGATCATTTTCAATTTAGCAGCAGTAGACCTAGATCTGACTCCAGGAGGTACCTCCTCCCTAGGCCATTGCCTTCCCTTTAGAAAGCTACAGCTTTGCTCAGCTTGTAGCAAAAGATGCTAATTTGATCACACTGATTCCTTTTAATGCAAAGAGTGAATTGTTTTTAGACCACCGGTGATTAATGTGGGTATTGATTAGCTGATCAATAAGGCCACAGTGTCTAATTATTGATAATCCCTCTCCAAATGAAAGATCGAGTGTTAGAAGTCCTAGTTACAGAGTTCAAAATATAAAGTGATTCAATGTGATGCCTGGTAATTGAAAGTCAAACTAATCCCATAAATTAAATCACAACAATCCATAACATTTACCTGATAAATCCTTTCAAAGCTGTATTTAACTTTCACTATTCCCGACTTTTTTTTTCCCTCTTACAAAGTCCTCTGAAATACACACAACTTGTTGAGGAAGGTAAAAGTCACTCTAAAGTGATTTATCTTTATGAAGTAAGGGATCCAATGGCACCATTACTGTGGTGACATAGTTTATATAATGGCTTCATCTCTGTACCACATCATAGAATGAAGAATAAAGAAAACTCACCATGAATGCTCAAGAGAATGAAGGCTGTCCCTGATATTTAGGTTTACAGACATTGAAGGAAATTCACAGATCACATTATCACCTTCTCACTCTGCTGCAGACAATTTAAGGGACCTGATGATTGTCGCACAGCCAGCCAGAGGGAGGACAGGGTTAAGGATGTAAGTCTGTTACAACTTCTTCCCTTGCCTGATATGTATGGTGTGTATAGGCATTAGTTTGTACCAGGACCAAAAATTCATTCCTAAAGTCAGCTGCTATGATATACATAAAAATAAGGTTTCTTTTATATTCTGAGACAGATCTCAGTTTGCTCCAGAGCCCCTGCATATCCACTGCTGTTGTGAGGACAAGATGGGCAGATCTTGCGAATGAAATACAACCGAGTATCTTAACACTTAGGGTTACCTTAGTCTCCTCTGGGGCTTCCCTGTAGCACAGATGGTAAAGACTCTGCCTGCAGTGCAGGAGACCCAAGTTTGATCCCTAGTGGGGAAGAGCCCCTGGAGGAGAGAATGGCAACCCCCTCCAGTATTCTTGCCTAGAGAATCCCATGGACGGAGGAGCCTGGCAGGTTATAGTCCCTGGGGTCACAAGGAGTTGGACACGACTGAGTTGGTTGGTTAGTCTCCTTTGAGTAAATGCTACTCAATTTGGAACATTTGGAAAATTTCCTCCTCCTCCCTCGCTCCTTCTGAAGATGGCATCTGAGTCTATAAGGTGCTTCTGTGGCTTCATGGCAGTGAGGGAGGGGAGCCTCAGATCCACATGGGTTTTTGATTGTCCACTGGAATTCAGTGAAATCTGCTGGGGGTGACTGGCCACTGGTCACTACTAATGCCTAGAGGCTCCTGCCTATTAGTCTTTCTTTTCCCTTTTGCATTTTTTATTTTGACACATTTGATCCAAGCAAAATAACCTACATGATAGACAAGTAAGCTAGAGAGCATGATAATGAGCACTCAAAAATTCACCACCCAATTTAAGAAATGGAATATAATCAATACAATCAAAATCCCCTAACTGTCCCTTCCTAATCTCCTCTGCCCACTTTCCTGTTCATCTTTCCTTTTCTTATCTGTATGTATATAGGATGTGGGTAGTTGTACCAGAAAATACATGGTTTTGAATATGGTTCATAGCTCATGTATGCTTTGTGGGGTTTTTTTAATTATTATTTAACATTCTAAGATCCATCTATTCTTATTTTTATGAATTCTTAAGCCAAAGTTCAAGTTGGTGAGAACAGAGCCCCTGAGGAATCCAGACTACATTTTCATCATGCTTTTGCTCCTCAGAAAAATTCCCCTTCCTCCCACAGTGGCAAGCTTTCCACATCCTCCTCCTATCTGGTGGGAACATCTCTTTCATCACATTCTGTTATGTGTTATAGTAAAACTCTATTATACATCGATTGCTCAAACCTGGCTGGTGATACGTAAAGAGGAACTTTATAAAATCTAGAAAGCCTTCCTCTTTGACAAAAAAACCTAGCTTTTTGGACTTCTGTTTCCTGCTAAAAGGAGTAGCTTGCATCAATCCAAACCTCACACCAAAAACAATTCTTAAAACTGAATTAAAAAGAATTTTTAAAGAAGATATATGAAGCCATCAATGAGCAACCAACACATCTGGACTTGTGAAGCCAAGATCTCAGAGAAAAGACAAAAACATTGAGGTGAGCTCAACTCTCTCTATCTCTTCTCCTCTTAAGATACCTGCCAGTTTGTAAGAGGTTTAAGCAAGAAGCTGAAAAGGAAGCAGCACTCAGGGCTTTCCACATTCTCAGAGCACTGGGATACAGGTAGTTCGATTTCAGCCTTGCCAAGGTAGCCAGAACTTGAAGGATCAAGACACAGGAGAGAAGAGGTGCTCAGAAATGTGAGTGGCTGATAGTCTGAGAGTCCATTCTTCTCAGAGTATCCATCTATTTGCCAACTGTGCAGGCAGAGAGGTAGAGAATCAAAGCAGAAAGAGCTGCTAAGAGCCTGAGAAGCTAAACAGAGCTATCCACAGCCATCAGTGTTAGGGAGATATAGACTGAGATTAAAGCCCAAAGAAGCTGAAGGGCTTTGGAAAAGATACAAACCTTTCATTTTCGAGCCCTTGAAGGACTAACTGCGGGAGTATGAGTACAGTGGAAATAGAGAAGACTTAGGGCTTCCCTTGCGGCTCAGCTGGTAAAGAATCTGCCTGCAATGCGGGAGACCTGGGTTCAATCCCTGGGTTGGGAAGATCCACTGGAGAAGGGATAGGCTACCCACTCCAGTATTCTGGCCTGGAGAATTCCATGGGCTGTATAGTCCAGTTGCAAAGACTTGGACACGACTGACCAACTTTCACTTTCACTTTTCACTTTAGGAAGTGAAAAGTCCAGTCTTGAAACATCTCAATCCAAGATTTTAAGTCAAGGCAATTTGATCCCACTCTAATTGCCAAGAGGGCAACCCTTCAAAAAAGGGCTTTTAGCATTTTCATGAGACTTTCTAGAAAAAAAATCTGAAGGTCAGTGTTACTAAGGCAGCCAGGATTTGAGGGGCTAGAATTCGGGAATAAAGGGACCCTTAGGTAAGTGAGCCCAACACTCTGCACCGGTTTTCTTCTTGGGGCATTTTCCAGTGTCTACGCGCTACAGGTTAAGATGCCAAGCAGAAAGCAGCAGCTAAGTGGCTAAAAAGCTAAGTTTTTTAGAGGACTTAGACGATATTCCAGGAATTCCCTTGAGGTTGTTAAAAACCAAGCCCTAGTAGTGAGGGCAAACTAGAAATCAGAGAGGTCCTTACAAACACTGATATTTACCTCATATCATCTCAATCTCTGACTAGATCAAACTGCCCACCTGAAGACCGGATTTTCCTGAGAAAGTACTATCACTTAAAGCTTCTACAGTTTTTCTCTTCTAATAGGTAACATCCAATCAAAAACTACCAGGTATACCAGTATACAAAACAACATCCACAATCCAAGATGTTTTTTTTAACAAAAGACAATTAGGCTTTAATGATTCAGATAGTAGGGTAATTACAGATTCTAAATATCTGTACACTAACATGTTTGAGAAAATAGGCTACCAAATAAATAGTATTACTAAATAGTTAGATTCCTTAAAAGAGAATTAAATGGAAATTCTAAAACCGAAAAATACATTAATTTTAAAAATGCAGTAGACAGTCTCAATAAGTAAAACAAAGATTAGACGTGGACTAGATGTAACAGAAGATGGGAACAGGAAGATAAATCAGTAGAAAATGTCTGTCCTAAATCATCAAGAGAAACAGAAGGAAAACAGAGAAAAGAGAAAAGAAGCATATCAGACATGATACAAAAAATATGTGTAATTAGAGTTTCAGAGGTATAAAGAGAGAGGATTTGATAGAAGCAGTATTTGAAAAGATAATGGTTGAGAATTTCCCCAAACAGAAGGAAAACATGAAACCACAGATTCAAGTGTTTATATGAATGATCATAGATAGAAATACAGAGTGCAAGAAGGAATGAAGAAAATGAAAAAGTAAATTCATGGAAAAATAAGAATGATTGCACAGCATAAAAATAATAATGTCTGACAGATTTTTAAAATATGTAAAATTAAAATATATGAGAAATAACAATAACACAGAAAAGGTGAGATGAATATATGGAATTAAAGCTTTCTAAGATCCTTGCATTTCACAAGAAATTATTTTAAAATTCTAATTTAACATAGGATGATGAAAGGTTATTTGATAAGTTCAGAGTATTCAATAGTTGTTAAACATGTGTCTCAACACTGTAAACATAAAAATATATCTTATCAAATACCTTTACAGAAAAGTAGGTTCTGGATGACAAAAGACTTAAATGTAATAGCAAAATAATAAAGTTTTAATAAAATACATGAGTCAATTTTTAAAAACTTCTCATTTATAGTGGACACTAAAGAATCAAGGATGCATACTGCAATCTCTAATAAATGGACTAATAAAAGGAATTAAAAGGACTAATAAAAGAACAAAAACAAAGAATTAACAACTAATTAATACAAAAGAAAAGAGGAAAAAAGAAACAAAGGAAAGACAAACAGAAAACAAAGAGTAAGACAGCAGCTTCTAACTCAAACATAGAAGTAATTCTATAACTCTTAAATAGACTAAATAATCCTTTTTTAAACAAAAAGTAAGCTTAGCAGACTGTGGGGGGGAAAAACTAAATATATGCTGCCTAGAAAAAATACCTGTGAGGCAGAAAATAAAAGAATGCGAACACATGCTACACAAACATTAACAAAAAGAAAACTGACCATTCTACGGATAGACAAATGAATTAGAGCAAGAAGTCTCATCATAAATGAGCAGATATTGTGGGCAAGAGGGAACATTTCCTAATAATAAAGTGTTCATTCATCAGGAGAATATAACATTTCTAAATTTGTGTGCACCTAAAAATATAGCCTCAAACCATGTAAATTAAAAACAGACAAAACCAAAAGTATAAATGGGTATATCCATAAACATAGTAGGAGATTTTAATACAATAACAATATAACTAGAAAATCCAAAACTATTTGGAAATTAAGCAATATGCTCTTAATTCATCAATTAAAGAAGAAATCACAGTGCAAATTAAGAACTATGTTTAACTGAATTACAACAGAAAATAATTTTAAATATAACTTACAACTAACATGCCACAGCTAAGAAAACCTTAGAGAAAACATTATAGTCTTAACTACATATATTAGAAGACAGGATAGTGTGAAAATGGATAATTTTAGATCTATCTCAAGACTATTTTTTTAAATGGGGAAATTACATTACAAAGGAAATGAAATATAAAAACAAATTAATGAAATAAAAAAGCATAATAGAGCAAATCAGTTATGTCAAAATTTGATTCTTTTAAAAGATTAGTACAACTGATAAACTACTAGAGACTGATATTTAGAAGAATAAATTAGCAATATTAGAAATAAAAAATGGATATCATTACTATACATTACAGAAACTATAAGCATTAAAAGTTAGTAAATAGATTGTAAATAACTTTATGCAAATAACTTTCAAAATTTAGATCAAATAATTTTTTGAAAACACAACTTACCAAATATATACACAAGAGAAATAGCACTGTGTCTATCAAACAAGTTCATATGTAATTAAAATCTTTCCCAAAATAGAACCCCTAGCCCAGAGTTTTTATCAGAGAATTATTTTAAATATTTAAGAAGAAAATAGCACAACATTGTACAAATTTTTCCACAAAATAAAGAGGACCATCCACCAACTCATCTTATAAAATCCACGCAAATTCATAAAGACAATATAATGTACTAGGTAATAGCAAATAGGCCAATGTATCTCATGAACATAGATGCAAAGAAAATTTAAACATAATATTCGTAAACCAAGTTCAGAAATTAAGAAAAAGATAATGAATTAAAACCCAGTTCAGTTGTAATGCAAGGTCCATTCTATTTAGAAATCAGTCAGTTTATATCAATTAATTTACAACAATATAATTAATTCCAGTAGCAAAAAAATATGAAATAATAATCTTAGGAGATGCAGAAAAACTGTTTGATGAAAATCAACACATTGCTAATTAAAGATAAAAGCTCTTAGCAAACAAGAAATAAACTATAAAAAATACTTTAAAATAGTAAAACACTGGAAACTTTTCCCCAAAGATCAAGAATGAAAAAGAATCTCACTATTATTGTTTGTAGTCAATATTCTACTGGAAATTCTATTCAATTTAATCAGAAAGGAATAAATTAAAATGCATATAATCAGAAAAAAAAATAAAACTATCATTATTTGTAAGTGACTATAAGTTAGAAAATCTAAATTAATCTCCAGATAAACTTTAGAATTATCTAAACCTATAACCTAAACCTGTGAACAGAGAATAGTTTCTGAATATGAGATCATTATGAAAATATCAAACTTTTGTATACTGTAGCAATATATATTTCTTTTGAAGAAGAAATTTCAAAAATTATATCATTTAAAATAGCACCAAAAACTTTCTAATACCACATATTTAAGAATAAACCTAATGAAAAATGCAAAATAGTCCTCCACAAAAAAAGACATATTAATATTTCTGAGGGAAATTAGTATAAACCTAAATAGAACAATAACCACATTTATGGCTTGAAACAGTAATTTCAAGATGTCAATTCTCTCCCAAACTGATCTACAGACTCAACGTTACCATCATCAAAATCATATTGAATTTTTCTGTGTGAAGATTAACAACTTGGTTTTAAAATTCATATCAAATTGCAAAAAGCAAGAAAACCGAGTCAATCTTCAAGAATGGTAAAGTTGGAAAATTCACATTTCCTTATGTCAGGACTCAGTGTTAAGCTACATTAAGAAGACAGGGTGATATTGGTACAGTACAGACAAACAGACCAATAGAACAGAATAGAATGTCAAGAAACAAACCTTACACATGCAGTCACTTAATTTAAAACAAAGGTGGCACTGCAATGCAGTAGGGAAAAGAATGGTCATTTCAATAGTGGTGAATCAATTAAGTATCTATGTAGGGAAAAAGCAATCTTGACCTTCAACTTGCACCATAAACAGAAATCAACTCTAGATAGACTCTGGGTATAATTGGGAAAAATAAGACAATCAAGTTACTAGGAAATGACAGAGGAAAGTTTTCATGACCTTTAGATGAGCAAGAATTTCTTAGACAAATATATCATAAAGGAAAAGATTGATAAATAGGAATAGTTTAAAATTAATCATTTTTTTCATGAAAAGACATTAATAAGAAAGTAAAGTTGTATATCTGAAACTAACACAATATTGTAAATCAAATGCAGTTTAATTTAAAAAAATAAAGTAAAAAGTTAAGCCAATAGTGGAAGAAGATGGCTATAATATATATATATTATATATTTATAAACATATAAATTTATGTTTCATATTTATAGTTATGATATGATATATATATTATATATTTTATATATAAATATATTTTAAATATTTTAAAGTAAATATATAAAGAAGATGGCTATAATACATATAATGATATATATATTATATATAATATATATAAATTTATATTTTATATTTATATTTATATATAACATATATTATATATATTTTTTAAATATTTTAAAATATTTTTTAAAATATTTAAATATATAATAATACAAAATAAATTTATATTATTATATAAATATATATAATATAAAGAAGATGGCTATAATATATATATAATGATATATATTATATATAATATATATTTATAAATATATAAATATATTTCAAATATTTTTAAAATATTTAAAATATATAATAATATAAAATAAGTTTATATTATTATATAAATATATATAATATAAAGAAGATGGCTATAATATATGTATATATTCCTGGTTGACTCAGCAGGTAAAGAATCTGCCTGCAATGCAGAAGATGCAGGAAATGAAGGTTTGATGCCTGGGTAGGGAAGACCCCTGGAGAAGGGCTTGGCAACCCACTCCAATATTCTTGCCTGGGAAATCCCATGGACACAGGAGCCTGGCAGGATACAGTCCACAGGGTCGCCAAGAGCTGAACATGACTGAGTGACTGGACCCACACACATGCAACAAAGGATTTATATCCACAATTTATGAAGAACTACAAATCAACAGGAAAAATACTGACAAAAATTCTTAAAGAACAATAAACCAAAAACAACCCACCTGAATAAGCATTTTACAAAGAAAGATATATAAATGGCTAATAACTACATGAAAAGGTGGTCAACATCATTAGTTACTAAGGAACTGCAAATAAAAACCACAATGCAATGCCACTATGCACTCAAGAAAACAGCTAAAATGAAAAAATAAATCACAATTTCAAGTATCGGCACCTGGAATTTTCATTCACTGTGTTGAGAAATAAATTGTGATATGTTCATAAAATGAAATATTATACATCAATGAAATTGAACAAATTAATAACATGAATAAACCTCACAAACTAAATTTTGAAAGAAATTGGTGATGGTGGTTTGGTCACTAAGTCGTGTCTGACCCTTGCAATCCCATGGACTGTGCCTGCCAGGCTCTTCTGTCCAGGGGATTCTCCAGGCAAGAACACTGGCGTGGGCTGCCAAGAAATTAGCCAGATGTAGATTATCACATACTGAATGAGTCATTTTGTATGAAGTTCCAGTGTATGCAAAGAAGTCTACAGCGATAGAAGTTGGATTAATGGTTGCATCTGAGGAGAGTAATCATTGGAGGGGCCAGGGAAATTCTGAAGTGCTGGTAATGCTCTTTGTATTGATCTGGAGAGTGATTACACAAGTGTCTTCACTTTGTAAAAATTCATCAAGCTGGACTTTTATGATTCGTGCACTTTTTTGTCAATATGTTATACTCAATTTAAAAGTTCACGTTAAAAAAAAAGTCCATCTTTGAGACAATTATCTTAGCGTAAATCAGAAGTCCTATTTTGAAATTCAAAAACTGAGCATTGGATCTTTCTCTGTTCATTCTGATGTAACAGTCCTAAGCTTCCCCAAAGCATTGGATGCCTCTGGCTGGATAGCAGAAGATCATGTAAAAAGAAGTACAAAAAGGAAAAGAACACTAATGTATTTCAAAAATATTATCTTTGCTACACTTTTCATAAAGCCTAGAATCAAAAGATCAAACAGATGTAAATTAAAACTGTGATATAATTTTTCAAGATAATAGAAAAATATCTTTTAGAGGATATCCTTCATGGTAGAGAGAATGCTTAAAAATATGTATTCCATATGGTATTGGCAGATGCATTCTGAAGGAAAATTTGGGAAAACTTGTAAAAAGTGAATACTATCTGACCTAATAATGCCCCTCTCAGAAAAATATGACTTTAAAAAAAAAGGATGAGGATTTATCTATAAAGCTTTTCTTTGCAATCTTAAGACATAAAGAAATGTGGGAAAAAATCTAACTGTCCAATAGTAAAGAAATTATGATATATTCATAGAAAAATATATTTTGAAAAAGAAGGATATTCATACTTTATTTTAGGTGGGAAAAAAAAGTCGATAGTACAAGTCAACACTGAAGGATTTCATTCTTAAAATACATACTGCAGAAAAATCTAGTGGGCCAGGAGGAATTGCCTCTGGATGATGGAGCCACTCCTTCATTGATTAATTCAATGTTTATATACCAGGCCCAGTGTTAGGGAACAGGTTTACAAAGACAAACACATTCTCTGCCATTATGGAGATTAAAGCCTGGAAGAAGCTACAAGCCCTCACCTATCTCACCCCACTAGAGCCTCCTAAGCAGAGGTTCAGCAGGAAGGAGGGAAAGAGAAAGGCGTCTCATGATCCTATATCCCCACCTCTAGTTCGTCTCCACGTCTCTGTTTTCCTTTGCAGTAAAACTCCTCCATGTAGGTCACTCAACAGCTGTTGTCCCGTTCCTTCTTGAGCTGTCTCCAATCAGAGTTCTGTGCCCACCACGCCACCGAAACTGCTGCCTCCATGTTGCTAAAAGCAATGATCAGTTCTCATCTAAACAGACACAAGGATTGTTGAAAACTTTCACAGGCCAGAAACCAACACTTTTTAACCTGAAGTTTCCCAGCTACAAATCAAAACTGTTTCCTGGGGCTGTTTGCTTAACAAAGGTGGAAAAAGCTGATCACCTCCTGTCTCTAGTTGCTCCTCACTAGAAACAGAAATCAGAATGAAAGCTTGTTAAATAGCTTCTAAGAGCCAAGAGGGTCATAAAGTCATTTTAGTTTGAGTTTGAATTTGTTTTACACGCTAAAGCAATCTTAAAACACAAAAAGAGCAAACAGAGGCATAATTAAAATGAGAAATGAGATTCATAATTGCCCATTTATTCTCCATCTGGATAACCATGTAATGATATTTCTATAACTTTAAACACACAACAATTACAGCTTAGTGGTTGAAAGCAGACATTGGAATCTGGCTTCCTGTATTCAAATCCTATCTCTGTTATTCTTTGAATTTTGTGACTTAAGCAAGTTTATTAAGTAGTATCTTTAAGCCTCAGTTTCCTCATCTATAAAATGGAGAAAATAATAGTAAACAGGCTGTTGTATGTATTAAAAGTGACATACTAAAGTTCTTGTGATAGGACCTAATGAAAGTCCTGAAAAATAACTGTTTATTGTTGCCTTCTAAATACAAAATGACTCACTTCTTTTAACAGAAACACAAAGGATTTTTGTGAACACTTTAAGTCCCAGTGAAGTCAAATTAAAGATTTGCAGCACCATCTACCATATTACATCTGAAATTTGAAAAATGCAAAATTGATTATTTGGTTAATTTATTCAATTTAGATAGCTAATATGGATTATTAAAGCACTTTTTCCTCATAAAATATCTTTGGTTTCCTTTAAAATTACATCCTGCATTCTCCAGGTTGCATTTATAACCAAAGTGGCAATTTCCAGCATCCTATGCTGCTCAGCATCCACAGAAGCCCATACTTTCCTGGAAACTCCTATCCGATTGTGGCTTCAGAAGAGCAGGATGGTTCAAAGACAGCTTGGAAGTGATGTAGACACCAGAGAGGTCATGCTTGACAATTATTTTTGCCCTGCCAGTCTCTGAGCTCATGGATTATTTACATAGTGCTTTACAATTGCTAGATCAGATCATATAATTCTCTCTCCAGGTTTCATGGTTGGTTAGATAGCTCTGTTATAGCTTCATTCATTGAAATCACAATAATGCTATATACATGATTTACATGGGGCAGAGCAGTCCCTAAATCTCTGTAGCCCCACACCACCATATGTAAGTTCTTACAGCATCAGATTTATTCTTTCCATATGGATCATACCTATTGTCACATGAACATACTATTATATCTTCCATCTGGAAGGAAAGAAGGGAGGGAGAGAGGGAGAGAGGGGAAGAAAAGAGGAAGAAGGAAGGTAAGGAGAGAAGGAGAGAGGGAGGAATCTTGTGGTCTCATATTCTCCCTCTAGCTCTTCTCCATTTCTGTTTTCCTTTATAGTAAAACTCCTCCATGTAGGTTGAAGAATTGAAGTTTGCTGTCATGTTTGACCCTTTGTAACCCATGGACTCATGCAATTCTCTAGGCCAGAATACTGGAGTGGGTAGCCTTTCCCTCCTCCAAGGGATCGTCCCAATCCAGGGATCAAACCCAGTCTCCCACATTGCAGGTAGATTCTTTACCATCTGAGCTATTAGGGAAGTCCATGTAGGTTACTCACTAGCCATTCTCCCAATTGCCCCTTGAACTGTCTCCACTTCATTCCTACCGTGCTACCAAAGCTGCTCCCTCCATATTGTTAAAAGCAATGATCAATTCTCGTCTAATCTAACCTCTCTCAGCCACAGCTGCTCTACTTGCTCACTTCCTCCTTCCTGAAATGTTTTCTTTACAAGCACAATCTCCTGGTTTCCCTCCAACCACACTGCCCACTTTTCTGTAGACTTCTTTTTTGTCTTCTCCCCATCTTCCCAACACCCAAGTATCATAATGCCCCAAGGCTCCTACCTGCATGATCTCCTCTTATACCATGGCTTTAAATGTCATCTTTACACTTTTTGTTAGAGGGTGTGCTTGGCCACTCAGTCATATCTGACTCTTTGCAACCCCACAGGCTATAGCCTGCCAGGCTTCTCTGTTCATGGACTATTTTAGGCAAGAATACTGGAGTGGATTGCAATTCCTTCTCCAGGGGATCTTCCTAACCCAGGGTTCAAACCCATGTCTCCTGTGTCTGCTGCATTTCAGATGGATTCTTAACCCTCTGACCTCTCTCCTACGCTCCAGCTACTCAACATCTCCCTCTGATTTTTACCACCCCTCAAACTGATTATTTTGCCAAGCTTCCTCATTTCAGTAAATAGTATATACCATTTCACCCAGGTACTCTGGCTTAAAACCTTGCTGCCATCTCAACTTCTCTCTCTCAAACCTCACATCCAATTTATCATCCAATTCCTCCCACTCTTTGCATAATATAACCCATAAACAATCACTTCTGGGCCTTTGCTGTTACCATCCTTGACCTAGCCACCATAATTTCTCCAATGGATTACTCAATAACCTCATCCGGTACCCTTGCCTGTTTTTTTGTCCTTCTACAGTCTGTTCTCCACACAATGTGATCAATTTAAAATGTCAATCAAATTTTGCCAGTCCTCTGCTTAGAAGAATCCAAGAGCTTTCAATCACCTTTGAGACAAAATCAGAACTACTCACCATGCTTTCTAAAGGCCCTGCAATGTCTACTATCTTCCTCCCATCTCCTATCTTCCCATATGCCAAAGCCACTTTTCCCTCATAGCCTTTGAACTTACTGTTCCCTCTTATTTAGATACTCTTTTCCAATATCTACATGGCTGACTTCTCTTTGACTTTAAGGCCTAAAATCAGATGTCATCTCCTAACACCCAGAAAGACCTTCCCAACCACCCCTCACTGCCCACCCCTAATCCCATCATTTTCTATCACATCATCCTGTTTTCTTATTCTCACTGCTATCTAGTACATGTATTTGTTTATTTGTTTCTTGCCTGAGTCCCTGCTAAAACATTAAGTTCTTTTGAACAGGGACTTTGTTTTGTTTGCTGTTCTATCCTTGAGTCTAGAGCAATGGCTTAAACATAAATTTATTGAGTGGATGAATAATAAATATTTGGCTTAATGGACCATGGGATGTACAGGTCAGTTCAGTTTAGTCGCTTAGTCATGTCCGACTCTTTGCGACCCCATGAACCACAGCACGCCAGGCCTCCCTGTCCATCACCAACTCCCGGAGTCCACCCAAACCCATGTCCATTGAGTGGGTGATGCCATCCAACCATCTCATCCTCTGTTGTCCCCTTCTCCTCCTGCCCTCAATCTTTCCCAGCATCAGGGCCTTTTCCAATGAATCAGCTCTTTGCATCAGGTGGCCAAAGTATTGGAGTTTCAGCTTCAACATCAGTCCTTCCAATGAACACCTAGGACTGATCTCTTTTAGGATGGACTGGTTGGATCTCCTTGCAGGCCAAGGGACTCTCAAGAGTCTTCTCCAGCACCACAGTTCAAAAACATCAATTCTTCAGTGCTCAGCTTTCTTTATAGTCCAACTCTCACCTCCAAACATGACCACTGGAAAAATGTACAGGTGAGTGGCTGTAAATTCATTCTATAGGTGTTTCCTTGCCCTTGGGAAAGATGAGATGTGAAGAAATGATGGAGTATGAGTTCACATCCTATGTTCCTGCGCTCTAACTCTATCAGGTGGGAGAGTCTCTACTTAGAGGCTCTGGTGATAGTATGAGAGTTTGCCTGGGGGATGTGGCTCACAGCTTATGGACCTGTGCTGGCTTCAGAGGTTGCACCGTCAGCCCAAACCAGTATCTAAGGGGCTTTTACAGGGCTTCTATCCCCAGTGCATCTATAGGAAACTTTGAACACATCATCATCTCTTTTTCTTATCTTTCCTCACAGTTTCTTCCCCCCTCCCTGCTCTCTTCCAGTAGTCACGCATGGATGTGAGAGTTGGACCATAAAGAAGGCTGAGCACTGAAGGATTGATGCTTTTGAACTGTGGCGTTGGAGAAAACTCTTGAGAGTTCCTTGGACTGCAAGGAGAGCAAACCAGTCCATCCTAAAGGAAATCAATCCTGACTATTCATTGGAAGGACTGATGCTGAAGCTGAAGCTCTAATACTTTGGCTACCTGATGCAAACAGCTGACTCATTAGAAAAGACCCTGATGCTGGGAAAGATTGAAGGCAGGAGGAGAAGGGGATGACAGAGGATGAGCTGGTTGGATGGCATCACTGATACAATGGACATGAGACTGAGCAAGCTCTGGGAGATAGTGAATGACAGGGAGGCCTTGTGTGCTGCAGTCCATGGGATCACAGAGTCGCACGTGATTGAGTGACTGAACGACAACAACCCCTCTCTATCCCCAGCATTACTGACTCCATATGAGTGGGCTTTCTGCTCACCTGGAACAGTGAGGCTGTTTACTGCTGACTGCACCGTCTGCTCCTGAACCAGAGGGAACCATGTGAGCCTGAGACTTGTAAAAAAGAATCATTCTGTATACATAAATCCATTTTTGAGTCAGTGGCAACTCACCATGCTGGTTCTTTTTTCTCCCACAAACAAAAAAAGCCTGATTTGAAAGCAATTAAACAATAAGAAAACCCTGCAAAAATTAGTGCTAGGAGTTTTCACCCTCTACTGACTCAACCACTGGTTATGGGTAACTCTTCAGTGATCTTAGTAAATAAAAGTGAGAATCTGAATGATTAGCATTCATCATGAAGTGAGGAGACAGAAGCTGGTTGTTCACATAGTTCTCTTTCTCTTTCTCCCATCAGTGAAGCTAGAATAGATATATCAGGAAGGAAAACTAAATTGAAAAAGGAGGGAAATTATTCATTTGAGTTCTGCCGAATGTGCTCTAGCTTCTCTTTCTCATTCCAACTTGCTCAAGTAAAACTGTTAAATTTCTAGATGGAAAAAAGCATATAAAATCTAACAAAAATAGCTAATTTTCCCCATAAATTTCCCCCATTTGTGATCATGTACATTGTCAATTTATACATGTTCATTTGCACTCAGTAGATTTTCAGGAAATGTACAAATGAATGAATAAAAAAATAAGCTATTAATGAAACTTAAGCTCTTTGTCAAAGTGGAATGACAAAATTCAATCTTAGAGAATTACTGTAGTAGGGTGCAGCACTTTTAAAAGACAAACTCACTGAACCAATTGAAAGTCAGTACTGATTGTTGTCTTATTTAGTTAATTATTCCTACATTTATTATATTCTACTGTCCAGAAACCTAATTATTCACATTGCACTTAGAATCAGATATACTTTTAAAAATAGAAAGTGATAGACAAGAAGATGCAGTTCCCATTAAGATTCAACAGTTGTGGACCCCAGGCCCACATCTGAAGCAAAAAAGATGAGTAGAAACAGTTATATATGAGCTTAAATCCCAAACTTGATGCTGTGTTACTGTATTTCAACTCATCCTACTATAGAACAAAAATAGCACCCCAAATCCTTCTTCTGGTGGTTACACATTTACAAATTCTTAGAGATAGTTCAAGTCAAAAGTTTCAGGGCTATTAAAAGGACTACTTTATATTCCTGTAGAAAAACTCATAGATCTTGTCATTCAGACAAGAAAATGCAAACATTTCATGTGAAGCTATTATGAAGTTGAGTAGGAGCTTTGATTTAATCAGAGATTGGAGGGAATATTCCTAAACTTTTGTAGCTAATGTCATGGAGGGCAACTGAGCTCCTACTAAACAACTCTTGATGTCATAAAATCCTACACAAAGTTGGGATCCAGGAAAATAATTTATGAACTTTATTTATGAAAAATATCACTTCATCTTTAATCAAGATCCAAAGTCATCTCCTTTAGTAGATCAAAGAAAGCTCAACATAGCTAAACAACATCTTCTTCCTTGATTCTATGGACATGTATTAAATTCCTCTTCTGTGTCGGGCTGCACGCTCAGCTTTGTAAAATGCTTTATAATACATACAAATGCATCATCTCACTTGATTCTCTTACCAGGCCTGTGGGGCTACTGTTATATTATTTCTACTTTACAGTCAAACAAACAGAAGTCTAGAGAATTTAAGTGCCCAAGATCAGTAAATAAGAAACGGAGTTCATTCTTAACCCACATTTTTTCTTATGGAATTGAGTGTGTTGCTTAAAACTGTTTAAGAACTAAATCCTAAACTAAAATCTTCACCATGTTTTAAGTCATAATAATATAGATTTTCCAAGTTCCTTTAAACCAATCAAAGCCTGAGAGATTCTGTAATAAAACCACAACTCTTCATAGCATATTTTTTTGAACTGTCCCTCTCTAAGTGAGACATGTTATTTTGGGCAGCCTCATGTGATGAAAGAGATAATGGGCTCTTTGGGCGGTAATGAAAACAAAATCACTACTTTGACAGTAAGCAAAATAGAAATTGAAACTTTAAAAAAATAGGATTTTCTGATTTCATAAATGAGCCGTCAAGAAACTTGGGATTTAATTTCATGGTGTTATTTTCTCTGTCACTTAAAATAATAACATGCCAATTTATGAAGTCCTTTGGGCTCACTTTAACATGTAAATGAACAACTCAAATTCTATTTGAAAACTTAAGCTTTCAAATATAGGATTAAAAAATAGAGACATGTGGGGAAAAGTGTTCTGGTCTGGGTAGGTCCTCAAGCCCAAGGCAGCAGGCTTGGATGGGCTGAAGGCAGCAGGGGAGTTGGGTCTTCAGGGTCACAACCAATCAGGAAAGCCTGGCTATGTGAGGCAGAGCATCCGTGGTGCACCAACTCCTCCTGGAGCTTGCTCAAACTCATGTCCCTCTAACCATCTTATCCTCTGTTGTCCCCTTCTCCTCCTGCCCTCAATATTTCCCAGCATCTGGGTCTTTTCAAATAAGTCAGTTCTTCACATCAGGTGGCCAAAGTATTGGAGTTTCAGCTTCAGCATCAGTCCTTCCAATGAATATTCAGGACTGATTTCATTTAGGATGAACTGGTTTTATCTCCTTGCAGTCTAAGGGACTCTCAAGAGTCTTCTCCAACACCACAGTTCAAAAGCATCAGTTCTTCAGTGTTCAGCTTCCTTATGGTCCAACTCTCACATCCATACATGACTACTGGAAAAATCATAGCTTTGACTAGACGGACCTTTGTCAGCAAGGTAATGTCTCTGCTTTTAATAGGCAGTCTAGGTTGATCATAGCTTTTCTTCCAAGGAGCAAGTGTCTTTTAATTTCATGGCTGTAATCACCATCTGCAGTGATTTTGGAGCCCAATAAAATTAAGTCTATCACTGTTCCCATGTTTCCCCATCTATTTGCCATGAAGTGATGGGACCAGATGCCATGATCTTCATTTTTTGAATGAAGAATTTTACCAGTTTTTCCACTCTCCTCTTTTCATTTTCATCCAGAGGCACTTCAATTCCTCTTTACTTTCTGCCATAGGGTGGTCATCTGCATATCTGAGGCTATTGATATTTCTCCCAGCAATCTTGATTCCAGCTTGTACTTCATCCAGCCCAGTATTTTGCATGATGTACTCTGCATATAAGTTAAATAAGCAATGTGATAGTATACAGCCTTGACGTACTCCTTTCCCAATTTGGAACCAGTCCATTGTTCCATGTCTTGTTCTAACTGTTGCTTCTTGACCTGAATACACTGTTATAGTTTCTTCAAACTATACACATTGTTATAGTTTCCTAAAATGATGGGTGGTCAAAATTTTTAGGGAAAACCTTATAAGAAGAGAGTTAGTGGGATGAGTAAAAGCCCACTGCTGCAGGTGATCTCACATTCATAATTGATATCCATTATCCCATTTCTTTTTCATCTATTCTAGGTTTCCTTTATCATTAGCTAGTACTGCTGCTGATCTAGACAGCTTGCCTGGTGGAATGAACCAGAATTTCATCCTTGAAAGATCTGAGCCCAGTTATAATTCTTCTATTGTGCTTTCATTGTTGTAATTGCCTACTCACAGGTAAAAGATAACCATGGGAACACAAAGACAAAACCCAGTGGATCTCTTAAAGCTCCTCCCCATTTTGTAGCAGCAATGCATCCTCTTTCTGATTCTCAGGGTCAATTACCCCTGCAGTATGGTGGCTCCTTTCTTTTCTATTATCACAAGGAGCTCTAAAAGACTAGGTAGTAGCCATAGCTTTATTGTAAATTGAATTTTTACTGTGTCCCTTGAAGGAAGCATCCCTCCTCTAGGAACAAGGACCTCTAAACCCACAGAACCTGAAGTTATACGGACATATGCTCATGAATCCACTTGATTTCCTATAAGTGAGTCCCTGAGGATGAGCTATTCACACACACTTTCAGCTTTCTGACTCCAGTAGCCCAAGAGCAAACTGTCAAAGAAGAGTCATAAGTTCAGGTCATTGGATGAGGTTACAGGAGAGGTACAAAGAAATGATTAAAGAGATACAAGGGATTGTGGGTCAGCAACCAACAGTGTTTTTTATGGAATTGAACAAGAACATTACAGGCAAATTATTGTTTCAAGAAGCTTGTAATTTCCCAACCTGCATTCATTCAATGAATACCCAGAATGTATCCAGTACAGGGGGGTTCCCCAGTGGCACAGTGGTGAAGAATACCCCTGCCAATGCAGGAGACATGGGTTCAATCCTGGGTTGGGAAGATCCCATGGAGGAGGAAATGGCAACCCACTCAAGTATTCTTGCCTGGAAAATTCCATGGACAGAGGAGCCTGGCAGGCTACAGTCCATAGGATTGCAGACAGTCGGATACAACTGAAGCAACTTAACACAGCAGCCAGTATAGTGCTAGGTGGTGATGAAACAGAGATAAATAACACGTTGCACTTTCACCCACAGAGTTCACTGTTTAGTGTGGGAGACAGGCAAGTAAACTAATGCTTAATATGTTGGTGATAAGGAGAACCAGACAGAAGTGAGGGATGACTGAGAATCAAGACAGCCCATGGAGGAGGCCTTCTTAACTAGGTCTACAAGATGAATATGCCAGCCAGAGTATTAGTTCTAGGAGAGGGTAAAAGAGAAACAGATGTTGTCTTAGTTTGGGCTGCTATAAAAAAACAAAAAATACCATGGGTTGAGTGGCTCATAAACAATATAGGAAATTTATTTCTTATAGTTCTGGAGGTTGGAACTCCAAGATCAGGATGCCAGCATGATCAGGTTCTGGTGAGAGTCCTCTTGCAGGTTATAGACTGCCAATTTCTCATTGTATCCACATATGGTAGAAAGAGAAAGAGAGAGCAAGCTCTTCTGTGACTCTTATAGGGCACTAATCTCATTCAAGAGGGCTCCACCCCTGTGATGGCATCTAAATCTGATTACCTCACAAAGGCTCCACCTCTTATATCATCACACTGGGAATTAGGGCTCAACATATGAATTTTACTGGGTCACAAACGTTCGCTCCATAACTGAAAAGGAATGTTCATCCAAATCCAAAACACATACATGTGGCCCCTTTTGGCAGTGTGCCTATACAGGTATTAACTATGGCCTAGTTTCAGCTTCTCATGGGATCTCAGGACTTCCTGCGCTCATTCCCAGTTCTGCAATAGAGAAGAGGAAAACAGTGTGAGCTAAGTTCAAGGGCATTTGAGGGCTGTCATACTAGGGGATAAAGCATTCAGTGGAGTGTTTGAAAAAGTTAAAAGATGTTCCTGCATTTAGTTCTCTTAAAAAATGGTAATAACAGCATCATGTGTGGGAAGCTGTGTGTTTCCTTTCCTAGGTTCTACTTCTATCCTATTGCTTTTCTCTTCCTCCTGCTTTGAGCTGTGATAGTAAGATGGAGACGTCCAAACCATAAAGCCAAGTAAGAATAAGAACTAGAACTCCAAAACTTCCCTGGAGTAAGAATGGGAATTAGAGCCCCGAAACTTCCCTGAAGTCCCTTGAAGAAGGGAGCTAGGCTGAACTTTATAGAAATCACAAAGACTCTTTCTTTTGCTCTGGCCCAATGTTTAAACTAAAATCAATCTGCTTGATTTATTACACTTTATTAAAATCACACTAATCTTTCCCTATTTGTTCATATCTTAAATCAGCCAGAGTTCCAGCTGAAAATATATGGCACATGGAGATGGCACATATTCAAAGACTTGGGGCAAACAAAGCCAGTATGCCACTAATAGGAGATGTTAATTCCAAGCAGCTCAGGAATTATTTATATTTATATTCCCCAACCAATATAAAAGTCACAAAGAAAAATGTCAGAGCCAAAGACTACACATTTCCTAGACCTCATCTGCCTTACCACAAGGCACATTTTCAGGAATTCATATAAAATACCTTCTAATACCTTCTATGACCACAAACTATATCCTAAACTTCCACATTTCCTTTGTCCACAGAGGCACAATTCTGTAAGTCTTACCTGAAGTTTGCACCTCAACAAAAATGGACTAAATCTAGCCAGTATGAAGAACAGTATGGTGGTTCCTTAAAAAACTAAACACAGAGTTACAATATGATCCAGTAATCCCACTCCTAGGCATATATCTGGAGAAAACGTTAATCTGAAAAGATATACGCACCCCTATGCTCACAGCAGCACTACTTACAATAGCCAAGACATGAACGCAACTTAAGTGTCCGTTGACAGTTGAACAGATAAAGAAGCTGTGGTATATATAAAATAGAATATTATGCAGTCATAAAAAGAATGAAATAATGCCATTTGCAGCAACATGGGTTGACCCTGAGATACTAATGAAGTCGGTCAGGCTGAGAAAGATAAATATCTCACAGTATAACTTATGTGTGGAATCTAAAAAAAAAATGATACAAACAAATTTATTCATAAAAAAGACTCACAGACATGGAAAACAAACTGATGGTTACCAAAGGGGAAAGGGTGTTAAATTAGGAGTAATTAATAAGGACCTACTGTATGGCACAGGGAAGTATACTCAATATCTTATAATAATCTATAATGGAAAAGAATCTAAAAAAGAATATATACATATAACTGACACTGCGGTACACCTGAAACTAATACATTGCAAATCAACTATAGTTCAAAAAAAAATTTAATGGGCTTATTGAATTTGAATAAATAGATGTTTGTGTGCATGTTAGTCACTCAGTTGTGTCTGACTCTTTGTGAACCCATAGACTTTAGCCTGCTGGGCTCCTCTGAACCTGGAATTCTCCAGGCAAGAATACTAGAGTGAGTTGCCATTTCCTTCTCCAAAGTAGATGTTTACAGACAACATTTTCAACAAATATTTATTGATTACCCACTGTGTGCCAGTTATGAGCTCTGTGTTAATTATTCAATGGTCAACAAGAAAGCCATGTCCCTTACCTTCATGGACTTTAGAGACAAACAATAAACAAATATATAAATACGGACATGATAATAAATTGTGATGTATGATGAAGAAAGAGTATAGGATTTTGAAAGTGATATTTTCAGTGAATAAAATAAGGTCATCCACCTCAGGTTAGTGATCAGGGAAGTCCTTGCTAGCCGCGGTCTGAAAGGTCAGTGCCAGCCGACCAGACTCCAAGCTGGGAAAAGAGCATTCACTGCAGAAAGAACAGCTTATGTGAAGGATAAAGAAGAAAGAGTTTTGGGAATGCGAGGAATGAAATAAGGACCAATGTGACTGAGATACACTAAGCAAAGGGAGGCGGGCTAATAAAAAAAGATGAAATCTTGCCATTTGGGTATTATGCTAAGTCAAATAAGTCATATGGAGAAAATCAAATGCCATATGGTTTCACTCATACGTGGAAAATAAATAAATAAATAGAAAGAATATGAACACATAGATACCAAGTATACAGTAGTGGTTACCAGAGGGGAGGGGGTGTGGAGAAGGGTGAAATGGGTAATCAACTATATGGTGAGAGATGGAAACTAAATTTTGGGTGGTGAGCATGCTGTAGCATAAATAGAAGTAGAAATATAAACTTGCACAACTACAACTTACATAAGGCTATAAGCCAATGTTACCTCAATTTGTTTAAAATGGAGACAGGCTAGGTCAGGGTCAGCTGTGGTAAAGAGTTAGAATTTGTCCTGAATGGATTGTAATGTTTCAAGAGAATGGTGCATACATACATGCATTATCAGTCATTTCAGTCGTGTCTGACTCTTTGTGACCCTATGAACTGTAGCCCACCAGGTTCCTCTGTCCATGGGATTCTCCAGGCAAGAATACTGGGGTGGGTTGCCATGCCCTCCTCCAGGGGATCTTCCCAACCCAGGGATCAAACCCATGTCTCCTGCATCTCCTGCATGGCGGGCACAAGAGAATGGTGATGTGATTCGATTTAGGCTTTGTTGGGGGAGGGTGGTTATTATCTTTCTGGCTGCTAAGTAGAGAATGGATCTTAATGGTGAGATGAACAGGCATGAAAGAAGTAGGCTTGAGGAGAAGGCAGCACTTCCCTGTGACCTAGTCTAGGACCATAAAAGACCAGTTATCCAAGCTTTGTCCATTTGCCTGAGACTTGTTGCAGCCACAGAGAGAGAGTGAGTAAGCCCAGAGGCAGTCCCTTCGCTAGCTGCCATGTCCTCAGGCAGACTCGTACTCAAACTGAGAGTCAAACAGGTGAACACCACACTCAAGACACACGCGTAGAAATGAATGAATGAGAGTTGACCAAAGGAACACTATTTTATTATCCATAAATTAACCTCTGAGCAAATTTGAGTTGGCTGTGGGGTGTTGGGGGACGCTTTTAATGCAATCAGAATCAGGGAATGGTTTTGACTTTAGCAGTTGCCCCACAGTTGGCACAACATAAATTACCAATAAAGTGTTTTTCCACAGGGAGATTGTGTTTTACATATACAAAACTCATAATTTGTGTTTATTGAAAAGATTTAGACACTGGTATGTTATTTATGTTTTTAATTTGTCGGTACCAGTAAATAACGTCCCACTTAGCTAGCAGTTCCTGGGCAGAGCATTTACTTCTGAAATACAGTGCCCACGACCTGTTATGGCCACCTCCATGCTGGGGCTGCTGATCCATAAAACCATAATCAATGTGCTCAATAAATATTTATAGACTAGATGGATGAATGAGTGAATCCTTATATCTTTTCTATTTACCAGATGAATCAACCCAATTCAGATCCTGTTTTACAGTCTGTTGTACCATTTATTAACAACATGGGCACCCCTTTGTATTTTGTGATTTTTATTTCACTGCAACTACATACCAATTTGTCATCTTTAATATCATAGTATATTCAATATGCACTTTTCATATTACAGCTTTTTAATTTATAAAGTACATTTTTATTATACATCAGATTCACTGAGGAAGCCCCTTATAAAACTGGTTTAAAGTTATTTCCTTTTAAAATCTTTATTTCTGAAAAGGCCAAACATGCACAGAACACACTGACACACCCCGAGGGTAGCTGTAAGGATGAACAAGGTTGAACCCCACTTTCAAGCCTTTAAACTGGGAGGCAACCCAGCTTGTGACTAAAGCCTATTGATTCTGCTTGTTAATATTTCTCCAAACCATCTGCATACCCAAGGCTCAGTTCAGGCCATCAGCATTGCTTATCTGGACTATTGCAATAGTCTCCTGTCACTTTAAAAAGAAAGCTGTCTTTTCTTTCCTCTTCCCTTCACTTAAGACTAAAATATATTTTGAGAAAAGACAATATCATCAATCCAGGGCAGAGAGATTTTAATAAATGGGCTTTTGACATGTTACATCATAAATGAACCTTCCAAGTTCATAAGTGGTCCTTTGACAGGATGCATCATGTCAATCTATAGCTCAGAACCTTTACTGATTTAATCCATAATTCATATAGTAATGGATCCTGAAAATTCCATTGCTTGCTTTCTTCTCATAAGGGTAGCTCTGCTCACATAACTTGAGGCTGATCAGTTGGTGCTATGTGGCTCTAACAGTGCAGTATCCTCTGAATGAGTCAATCAGTGGACCCTCACCCAGTGTTTCTCAAACTTAGGTCATTATTGGACCACCCACTACTTAAGCTTTACCCACCTACATTTTATATCCACTTAATTTTTAAAAATCAAACAAAATTTTAATTTACTTATAAAGGTGACTTTATATTACCAGCACAAACAGAAAACCAGTGTCAATTGTCATTTAAAGAAGCTTCCACAATTCCATGAAGGGTACAGCTTATTCACCTAGCAACAACAGAAAAAACACCACAATTTGGGACTCAACTAGCCAACTCCGTCACCTCCACTGATCAGGAAGGGAGTTGGGGAATAATAATAAGACATTCTGGTAAATTCAAAACTGGCTAGACTTAGCATAAATAATCTAAAATTGAATTGGGCGTGTGACCCGTTATCATCAGGATCTCCCGTGAGTCCCGTGGTATCCGTGTTGGCCAGACCTCCCAGGCTAGTCTGGGCTTGGAAGCATTTGTTTCATTGTCTGCTTTTTAATAGAATCAGATGGCTTTCTTGAAAAATTGAAATCCTGGGAGGATCAGGGGAAGAATAAGGGGAGTAAAAATGACTTTGGGTGAATAATATTAAAGATATGGAAAAAGAAGGAAAACACAAAGATATGGCAAGGAATCATAAAAGTGGAGCATGTGTGGCCAGAGACAACTTGGTAGCAAAAACATTTTCCTCTTCCAGAACAGTTTTGGCTCATTGCACTGATACAGACCTGGAAATACTATTCATATAAAGTAAAGAACATAAAAATCTTCTGAAATGTTAAATGTTTTCAACAATGTACACCAAATCATAACAGCAACACACTTATTTAGGAAGATATGGGTATTCTTTCATTTGGAAGGTCTGGTCAAAGTCAAATTAAATTTTAGATCCTATGAATTTTTTTTGTAATTCTGATGCTTTAGAATAATGTTAAATGAAAGTGATGCTGATAATGGCAAAGATAACCACAATAATTTCTGGCATAACACAATTTTATGTAACTCTAATTGACATATATTTGTCCTTTCAACAGAATCTCTGATTTAATCCATATCACGTTATTCTTTTTTTCCTTGGTTTCTTTCATTCACTTTCCTACCCAGCATACATTTGCTCCCTCAACTGTGCTTATTGGGAGAATTGCTGACGAATGCATTCACACCCTTCATCTACCACTTCTGCCAAAGACCTGTCATATTCCAAGCCTGAAGACAGGGTCTTTCTCCAGCCACATATACTTCCTCCAGACAAATCCACCAACAAATGGAGAGAAGAGAGGATTTAGAGAGTATAGCACTCCATAGCACAGCACCATACGTGTACCAAGAATATTGTACCATACTAAATTTGGGCTGGGAACCCAGCTATAGCCTTCTCATTGTTTCTGTCATTTCTGGGCTACATGGTTCACGAAACTAGCCCCAGGCCATTTTTTTTTTTCTTGCTTGGAATTCTAATAGAACTGAATGAAGGAAGCCCTGTTCCCATAAAACCACTGACAGCTCCTTGACACCAGTCATCACTGAATCCTGTTTAGAGAACATTTTTCAACATGATTCAAAACAATCTTCTGGAACAAAGTGTCCTATGAACAATATCAACCTTATTTAAAATGAAGGTAACTAATGGAGGTTGTTTTGGGATTAGCAACTATAATGTCTCATAACATAATTAATGCTTTGAATGATAGGCCTTGTTTTATCTAAACAAATGAAAAAAAATTTACAGAAGTAACTCCAACAACCACAGTTAGATTGAAAGAAAAGACCCAACAACACTCATTTTACTCTAAGTAAGCTTATTACACTGGGATTTCACTTAGGAAATCTGTTAATAGAGAGATTCGGTCCTCAGTTAAACTAAATAGTATGTATTTCAGTCAAATAACATCAGCACATGTTTGAGTGCCTACTTCTGAAACGCACTAATTGAGGTAGCAATAAGAAAACAGAAAGAGGTATGATAACCGATAACATATGGTGACTGCCCTCAGGTCACTGGTAACTTAGATTCAGGTTGTCAAATAAAACACAAGATGACCAGTTAAATTTGGATTTCACTTAAGCAAAGAATCAGCTTTTAGTGTAGGTATTTAACATATGTATGTGTCATGTAATACCTGGGGTATGCTTATTTATGTTTTTTAAGTTGTTTATCTGAAATTCAAATTAACTGAATGTTTCATATTTTTATTTGCTAAGTCTGAAAGTCCCACCTAGAGCAGAAAAATCATTTAACAAAGTTATGAGTGCCAGCTGTGTGCTGACAACTGTTCTTGATGCTGAGTGGTTAAAACAAAAAGTCAACAAAAGTCCCTGCTCTCACCTAAATGTCCATCAACAGACGAGCAGATAAAGAAGATGTGGTACATATATACAATGAAATATTATTCAGCCATAAAAAGGAATGAAGTAATGCCATTTTCAGCAACATGGAAGGAGCTAGAGATTATCTTACTAAGTGTAACAGTCAGAAAGAGAAAGACAAATATCATATGATATCACTTACATGTGGAATCTAAACTGTGACCCCAATAAACTTATTGATGAAACAGACTCACAGACATAGAAAACAAATTCGTAGTTACCAAAGGAGAATGGGGTGGGGGGTGATGTGGAGGGATAAATTTGGAGTTTGGGATCAGCAGATACAAACTACTATATATAAGATAGATAAATGAAGTCATACTGTAGATCACAAGGAACTATATTCAATATCCTGTTATAAACCATAATGGAAAAGAGCATATGTGTAACCAAATCACATTGCTGTATACTAGAAAATGACACAATACTGTAAATCAACTATACTTCAATTAAAAAATAAATAAAAATAAAGAAGTCTCTGTTCTCATGGATTTGAGTCTAACAATAAATAAGAAATTAAATAATTAAAAATACATGCTATGCATCAATATTAGGAAGGCATACTAGAAAGGGAGTGAGAGGGGGCTGCATAATGAATAATATTTGAGATTAAATAGCAACTTTGTATAAAGCTGTCACCTGCAAGATGAAGAGTTGCTAGCCCCTGGGGAAGATGGGAGGAAAGTCTTCCAATTAAAACAGCTTTGTATTGGAGAGCTCCAATGCAGGATAAAGCTTGCTGTATCAAAATTCAGTGTTGCACAATCCTCACTCATTCCTAGATTGTGCTGTACATTACAGGACCATAGTCTCTCTGGCTCTTCCCAGACACTGAAACAAAACAAAACGAAACAAAAATTCTCTCCTGTAGTTTCAATGTTCCTTTCTCCTCACCAGCATTAGAAATCAGTGAGTAAGAGGAACCTGGGTGCAAGCAGTGTGGGCCACCCTATGGGTCAGCTTTCAATGAGTGGCTAAACAATACTTCTCACAGTAATTAAGACAGAAGTAGCAAAAGAGAAATGGGCCACCTCCGCACTGATTACACACCAAGTTTGCGTTCTAGGCAGCAAGTGCTCAGAGGCCAGAAGCAGATGAGCTCACAGCTGGCCCCATGGCTTAGGAAGGTCATCCCAGAGAGCGAGAACTTAAGACCTGAAGAAAAAGATGTTGGCAGAAAAAACAGAGAGAATAGGCCACCAGCAGTCACGGGAAATGGTGTGAGCCCAGGCTCATAGACACAAAAAAATGTGTATCCACTTTGGGCGCCACAACACACCAAAAAAAGCCTTCTGCTCAACACATGACCATGGCCGAAGGCTCCGATTGGCACAAGGCTGACCCCCGTGGGTCCCCAGAGTGAAGACAGAAGAGCAGGACCTCACACTCGCCTCCCCGCCCCCCCCCCCCCCCCCCGATCTCCTGGGAAACAGGCCTTCTTTGCAGCTCACTATGAGATATAAAGTAACAGGCTATATAAGCCTGCTTTACCAAGACCAGTGTTAAAAACCAAGATGTACTGAAAAGATGAATGGGAAAGAGGGATATGATTTGATTTAGATAATGGATATAGCCTTAAAAGAAGACTTGCCAGGTGGTTTACTGACACTAGAATATGGGGCACTCAAGGCCTCAGGTGACCTCTCCCTTTGTTTCCTGTTGCTCTCTGGATGCCCTGGCCAGTTCACATCACTTGCTACCATCCAGAACATGTCTTACACATCTACTCATGTTGCTCTCTAGGCCTAGACATTTTCCCAGTTGTCCACCAGGAAAACTCCTGGTCATCCTTCAAAGCTCAACTCACATATTCCCTTCTGTATTAAGTCTTCCTTACTGCTCTAGCCCTACTCCTTAACACACCACCTCCATGCCCTGACATGCATGAACACACAGGCCTGAATCTTAAACCTCCTCCTCAGGGCCTAGCATTGTATTTTACATAATCCTCTATTGCAAAACCCATATTGTACTACCCAGTTAGCTGGTTAAGTCCTTTTTTCTTTACTTAGCTGTAAACTCCTTACAGATTAAGGCAATTCATCCCTGATCCCGCACTAAGAGAAACATGACACATAGTATTGCTCAATAAATACAGAAAGAAAGGGAGACACAGAGGAAAAAAAGAAGAAGGGAAAGAAAATGAAAATGAGTAGAAAAATGACTTTTCTATCGAATTTAGCATATTATTGAAAACCACAAAAAAAAATCTTAATGAAGCCTAACTTAAAGAACATATCTGTCGTTTGAAGTAATACAACAATTGCTGAACTTTCTTTTTTAATATGCAAGATGCAATGCCAATGGATATTCAAAGATCAGAGATTCGCCACTTAGAAATGGGTCTCAGAGACTCCACTCTAGAGAAAATATGGAAGGAAAAGAGGACAGTTTCTCTGTCACATGGATTTGGAAACACATGCAAATTGCAGCATACAAAAAATGGGTTAGCCTCTGCAGGAAATCCCAATAAAATTTATATTTGCTTGCTTTGCAAATAAATTATAACAAAAGTTTAATATTCAAGTATTTTTTTATTTTTAAAAAAATCATAAGATACCTGCTTTTACGAGCAACGCTGTTTTTAACCTAGCTCTTACTTATTTCCCAGCTAGCTGTGTTCTACTGTTACCAAGTGTGTGTATTCAGTCTCTTCCATTGTGTCTGATTCTTTGCAAGCCCACAGACTAACAAGCCAGACTCCTCTGTCCACGGAATTCTCCAGACAAGAAAACTGGAGTGGGTTGCCATTTCCTCCTGCAGGGGATTTTCCCACCCCAGTGATCAAACCCACATCTCCTGTGGCTTCTGCAGTGGCAGATGGATTCTTTAGCATTGAGTCACGCGGGAAGCCCCCACTTAGACAAGGCTTAACAGAAAATTAAGAAAAAATGTAGTGTAAAAGACCTAACAAAAAATATAATTTTTCTACCAATTAAATGATAGGTTGTGTTATAAAGATCACACACAGAGCACACTTGATGAATGTAACTAAAAATATAATAATTTCATTTTTCTTGTTGAATCATCACCGGTTGTTAATGATGAGGTAAAAAATGAAGGTACCTAGTGAGGATGGAGTTCAGGAGGTCGTATTAGTGGCTTCGTGTTACAATCTAGAAATGTCTTTATGTAGACTAATTATATTGTGGGTCCAGAGGAGATTTACAATCTGATTTGCCACAGAGAACTCCATGTAATCTTCGTTGAGGACTGACACCATTTTATCTTTGCTCGATTCCCTGTTTCTCACACAAGTAATTCCGTCCTTTCTACATTGTCAGCTCTGACAGGCTGATTTAATCTGCAGGATTCTGAATGCCTCTGACCACTGCAGCGAGTCATTAACCTTGACTCGCATAATTGAATTCAAGGTTGATTGCCTGTGACCCTCTGCGCTGAGGTCTTCTAAATGTACATATTCATTACGGGCAGCCCCGCTAAACGGATTGCACAGAGAAAGCTGTAGCAGTCGGCCTGTTTGGTATGCAGGGGGCGAAGAGGGCACTAATTGCATGTTAGAGCTGAGGATTAGATTATGAAACGAGTGAGAAAATGAAGATAGATCCTCTGACACTGTCAGATTAGGGGCAGCAACTTGTGGGAATATGACATCGAAATTTACAGTGACAATAACAGAAAGAAAATTAAAAACAAATGGACATGGGACTCTTTTTTTTTTTTAAATCTTCATATTTTCTACCAACACCTAATAAACAGGATATGAGGGCAAGAGTCTGTAGCTTTCTTCATTTACGTAATTGCAGCAGAATGATAGAATATTTTTAGGCAGCTTTTTGAAGACTAGGAGATCACATCATGGTCACTTTAATAGTACATGTAATGCAATAGTTGTTTTAAGTAATTGGCTTTACATACTAAACGCCATTTTGAGTTGCCGAGAAAAGACACTCATGTAACTCATGTAAACCTGGAGAATGTACAAGCGTTTAAATGTCCAAAATTATTGTGAACGGTTCTGTTGACCAATACTACAGGATTCAATATTGGTAAAAAGCCAGCTTATTATCACTATTTCTACTTTTTTATTGATCTTGTGTCATTTCATAGTTAAAACAAGTATGTACTTGTTCAAATGAAACATGTTGTCCACACACGAGCGTATGCCTAATAGCCAACAGTTCTCAATCACTTCTATTTTCCAGGAGCAAATGTCCACACTGTTACAAATACAACAGCAAATAACTTGGTTGGAGGTGAAGCTGTCCCTGCATTTTAGGAATCGTTTTCTTTTCTCTTTACATGTGAGATGCTGCCTGGGCAAACTTTCCTTATACTTTCGCCAGTTGATTTATGATCTATTTTAAAGGAGAATAGCCTATCTTTCTTGATAGCAAAAAACATGACAAAACTTAATGGCAGAGGATGTTTAAAAATAAAAAACGAAAGCCCCTGGTGTTCAATCACAGCTAGAAATGAGGGTTAAATTAGATGAAAGTTACAGATTCTATCTCTAGAGAAGCTGAGTTCTGTTTTGTTTTGGTTTGCTTTTGCTTTGTTTTCTAAACAAGCCCACAAATCCCTGTGGTAGCGCAAGATAATTCTCCAGAAATGCTCTACAGAATTTTTAGACAGTTAACTTGGTTTGCATTGACCTTTCAAAATGAAACATATTTTTGCTACTTCAAGAAACTCTAAATGCAAGAAGTAACTTCCTAATAATTATGCCTTATTGGGAATTTCCTCCCAGAAAGCAAAGAACTGAACCAAGTCTCATGGTAAAAAGAAAAATCCATGGCTGACTTCAGGACCTGGAACACTCCCACTTTTCAGAGAATGCATGGATGGTCTCCAATGCACCTTCCAGAGACATTTAAATAATTACCTACTGGTAGTTGTATTTAATACCTGTCATTCAAATCTATTAAATACATAATTAAGTCAACTTCCAAATGAACCATTTTTTTTCTTTTAGTCAAGGGAAAAAAGGAATACTAGAGTTAATCCTCCAGTATTTGACCCTTCATGTCAATACCCAGGTTCCAATAGGAGTTCTGTTACTCTTCAGCCATGTGGTATTGAGCCAATCACTCTCCATCTCAGATTGGCACATGTCAAGATTTTTGGCATCCAGTCCCATCACTTTACGGCAAATAGATGGGAAACAATGGAAACAGTGACATACTTTATTTTCTTGGGCTCCAAAATCACTGTAGATGGTGACTGCTGCCATGAAATTAAAAGATGCTTGCTCCTTGGAAGAAAAGCTATGACAAACCTAGATAGCACATTAAAAAGCAGAGACATCACTTTGCTGACAGAGGTCCATCTAGTCAAAGCCACGGTTTTTCCAGTAGTCGTGTATGGATGTGAGAACTAGACCATAAAGAAAGCTAAGCACTGAAGAATTGATGCTTTTGAACTGTGATGCTGGAGAAGGCTCTTCAGAGTCCCTTGGACTGCAAGGAGATCCAACCAGTCAATCCTAAAGGAAATCAGTCCTGAATATTCATTGGAAGGACTGAAGCTGAAGCTGAAGCTGAAGCTGAAGCCACCTCATGCAAAGAACTGACCCACTGGAAAAGACCCTGATTCTGGGAAAGATTGAAGGCAGGAGGAGAAGGAGACAACAGAGGATGAGATGGTTGGGTGGACATGAGTTTGAGCAAGCTCCAGGAGTTGATGAACAGGGAAGCCTGGCATGCTGCAGTCCATGGGGTCGCAAAGACTCAAACATGACTGAGCAACTGAACTGAACTGAAGGTTTTTATGAAAATGCTATAAAATGTTACATAATATTAAATATTATTAAATTCCCAAAGCTGCTATCTCATTGCATAACGAACCACCTGACAACATAGGAGCTTACCACCACAATGATTCGTTACTGCGTGTGATTTGGTGAGTGGCCAACTTGGGCAGGTCCTCACTGGTCTTGCCTGGATCATTCATGAGGCTGCTATCATCCATTTGGTGGCTTAACTGATGTTAGAGGGTCCAAGATGGCCCTATTCACGTGTTTTGCAGTTGGTGCTAGCTCTTAACGGAGACCTCAGTCTACTCCAATCTCTTTCTCAGTGACTTCCCCTCTAACAGGCTAAAATGGACTTCTTCACAGCACAATTACTTTCAGAGTTTCAAGGTGGTGAGAGCAGGTGCCAGAAGACCCTGTTAGTCCTTGGCTCTGGATCATCCACACAACATCACTTCTACCATATTCTGTTGGTCAAAGAAAGTCTCAAGGCCAGACCAGGTTCAAGGGGGTAGAGAAACCAACTCCATTTCTTGCCAGGAGAAGTGGAAAATTTACAAGGCAACATGATGCAGACATAGGGAGGCTTGATTCATTCAGGACCATCAGCATCATAACCTACTCACTAAAACATATATGGTGATAATGCTACATCAGTGTAAAAACACACACTAATTTATTGACATTTGTATTTTCTGGTATTGCCAAGGTTGAAGTTCCTTGGCAGCCTGCTCTCCTCCCTATGTCTCATTAAGTGTGTGGATTGTTGAGGTCACTGAACCATAACGTTTGGTCCTGTTACTGATTCTGACAGGTGTCTGTGAAGGCCAATGCAGATATCCCCTCCACCAGCTTTACCATCATTTGGCACTGCTGTGTGCACACATGGCACAGTAAGCCATAAGTTTCATTAAAGTCTGAAAGCGTAGATTTAAATCCCAAATCCATTAATGACTGCCTAGATAGCCCTGAGTCAATTACTTAATGTTTCTAAACCTCAGTATCTCCATCTGTGAAAGGGGAACAATGATAGCAACTAGCTCACAGTTACAGTGAAGAATAAATTAGCAGAATGCTTGTGAAGCACCTCGTGCAGCGCCTGATACATTCTATGTGCTCATCATGAAAACTGTTTTGTTGTTGTTCATGTTTAGAGGTTTTTCCCAAGCTTTATTAAGATATAACTGACATAAAACATTATGTAATAATTAGCCTCCAGCTAATAAAAATAAATGAAAAAAAACATTATGTAAGTTTAAGGTGTACAATGTGATGATACGATATACATATGTATATGATATACATATATACAATTTGATATATGTATATATTGTGGAATGATGACTGCAATAAAGCTAGTTGACACATTTATCACCTCACATAATGTGTGTGTGTGTGTTTATGTGATGAGAACTTTTAAGATCTATTTTCTTATCAACTTCCAACTACACAGCACAGTATTAACTATGGTCACCACACTACATTATATCCCCCAAACTTATTCATCTTATAACTGGAAGTTTATATCATCTGACCTCCTTTCCCCATTTCCCCACCCCCACCAGACCCTGGCAAGCACCAATGTACTCTGTTTCTTTGTGTGAAGCTTTTTATATTTCAAATATAACTGAAATCACATGGTAATTGTCCTTCTCTGCCTCACTTATTTCACTTAGCATAATGCCCTTATGTTTCATCCATGATGTGGCAAATGGCAGGATTTCCTTCATTTTTAGGGCTGGATAATATTCCATCGTCTACATACCACATATTTTTTTTTTTCTTTTTTTTTTTTTAATTTTTTTTTTTTAGGCTAATTACTTTACATCATTACAGTAGTTTTTGTTATACATTGATATGAATTAGCCATGGATTTACATGTATTCCCCATCCCAGTCCCCCCTCCCACCTCCCTCTCCACCCAATCCCTCTGGGTCTTCCCAGTGCACCAGGACCGAGCACTTGTCTCATGTACCCAACCTGAGCTGGTTATCCGTTTCACCCTAGATAATATACATGTTTCAATGCTGTTCTCCTGAAACATCCCACCCTCGCCTTCTCCCAGAGTCCACAAGTCTGTTCCATACATCTGAGTCTCTTTTTCTGTTTTGCATATAGGGTTATCGTTACCATCTTTCTAAAGTCCATATATATGTGTTAGTATACTGTATTGGTCTTTATCTTTCTGGCTTACTTCGCTCTGTATAATGGGCTCCAGTTTCATCCATCTCATTAGAACTGATTCAAATGAATTCTTTTTAATGGCTGAGTAATATTCCATGGTGTATATGTACCACAGCTTCCTCATCCATTCGTCTGCTGATGGGCATCTGGGTTGCTTCCATGTCCTGGCTATTATAAACAGTGCTGCGATGAACATTGGGGTGCATGTGGCTCTTTCAGATCTGGTTTCCTTGGTGTGTATGCCCAGAAGTGGGATTGCTGGGTCATATGGCAGTTCTATTTCCAGCTTTTTAAGAAATCTCCACACTGTTTTCCATAGTGGCTGTACTAATTTGCATTCCCACCAACAGTGTAAGAGGGTTCCCTTTTCTCCACACCCTCTCCAGCATTTATTGCTTGTAGACTTTTGGATAGCAGCCATCCTGACTGGCGTATAGTGGTACCTCATTGTGGTTTTGATTTGCATTTCTCTGATAATGAGTGATGTTGAGCATCTTTTCACATACCACATATTCTTTATCCATACATTTGGAAGTTGTTATTCATGGTACTTGCCTGCATTTTGGACCCTGCACGGAGCATTGTTCTGGAGAACCAGGCTTGTCAGTTCATCATCCAAGGACATGAGATATAATCTGAGCTGTTTATTCCATAATTTAAAATATGTTTCTATCCACATTTTACTAATTATCAGACAGCTAATAACAATGATATCAGAAGACAGAGCTCCCTCACGCCTGCACCTGCTCTAAAGCCAAATGTGCTGAGATGCAGTTGCCCACTGAGCATACATCCATCCGGAATTGTATCCAACACAGGGGTGGCTTTTGTTTCCCTCTCCTGCAATTAGAAAAATGTACGTGTGTCCTAACTGAAAAATGGCTTGAGCTTTACGCCTGTCCAGCTAACAGCTTACATCATCCACGTTCCCTCCAGTCCTGCTTCGTGTCACGCCTTCATCATATTGATCACCCATCATGACTGTTTGCTATTCGACTTCCTGTCAAGGCAGACTAAAAAATGAAAGTGTTTTGAAAACTATAAAGCACTTGTATACACAAGAGGTATATTATTATTATTATTATTATCTATTATTTAAGACAGCCTCGTCTCCCCCTTAAATTGAACAGGGCAAAGCCCTGGTTCCCACTTTACTGATACAGCCACAGTCTCTACCACTCTGTTTTGAAAATGAGTCATCCAGAATACAATGTCAACAAGTCTCATGAAAACAAAGAAACCAACAAAATACTTATGAAAAGCAATGATTTGAGGTTTTTAAGTTAATTGAAATGACAACACAGGTATCATGTGTTATGATTCCCTTAACAGGCATGGAACAGCTAGTGAGTTTCAATAAATATTAATAGCATTCAACAGAGTAAAACAAGAAACTCTGGTGCAATCTGGATTAAATAATGCCATTTTGGGTTTATCCAGCACCTAGTCTGAACTCAAAGAGACTCAGAAGAACCTTATAAAATGTGTGTTCAGGACCCAGGCCTCTACCAATAGCCCTTAACCACTAACCTGGAATGCACTGAGGAAGAAGAAAATGGTTATGTCCACAGACACTCCAAAGAATCCCTCTCTTTTCCTCCCGAGTCTAGCCACATCTTCACTCTCATACCAAACCTTGATACATGAAGAAAAGTCAGCTCCACACAGTTCCCTTTAGACCCAATCACTAGCATCCTTCCTGTCATCATGGATCACTAGCTACTTCTAGTTTGTGTGGGAAGTTTTTGTTTGTTTTTTCCTGGCTGCTGTCATTACTGTTTGACTTTTGTTTACTTGTATTACTTGGGGAATGATAAAGGGGGAAACAGACGCCAAAAGTTAAATGGGTTAGAGCCAACTATACAGGTCTCTAAATTCAACAAAAATGAAAAACTAGTTTTCACACCTTTAGCAAAAAATTAGTTTTCTTCTCTACATCTCCTCTAAGCAGATATGCACTTGGATAAACAAAGGTCCATCTAGTCAAGGCTAGGGTTTTTCCAGTGGTCATGTATGGAGGTGAGAGTTGGACTATAAAGAAAGCTGAGCACCAAAGAATTGATGCTTTTGAACTGTGGTGTTGGAGAAAACTCTTGAGAGTCCCTTGGACTGCAAGGAGATCAAACCAGTCCATTCTAAAGGAGATCAGTCCTGAGTGTTCATTGGAAGGACTGATGTTGAAGCTGAAACTCCAATACTTTGGCCACCTGATGCAAAGAGCTGACTCATTGGAAAAGACCCTGATGCTGGGAAAGATTGAGGGCAGGAGGAGAAGTGGCTGACAGAGGATGAGATGGTTGGATGGCATCACCGACTCAGTGGACATGGGTTTGGGTGGACTCCGGGAGTTGGTGATGGACAGGGAGGCCTGGCGTGCTATGATTCATGGGTTCACAAAGAGTCAGACACAACTGAGCGACTGAAGTGAACTGAACTGAAATCACGGCAAAAAGGATTTTCTCAAAGTCATTCAGTTATCATGGCACCCAGCAAGTGATAAGTTACAAACTACAGTACAAGCTCCCTACCCTTTATTAATTTACAATCTTTTGAGACCACAGGAGATCAAGAATTAAATAGCAACTAAGATAGCATGGGCCAATGGGTGGGACAGACAGCAAATGCTCCAGGCAATAAATTCATGAAAGGAAGGAAGCATCAGCTAGTGAGTGGTGGGAAAGCTTCCAGGACAAGTGTGTCTTGAGCTGAGCTTTGAAACAAGGGCAGAATATAGGTGAGCAGAGAGGAGAAAAGAGAGCTTTGCCCACAAGAAATAGTACTGTATATGTTTTCATTTGTGTAATTGTGTGGTTAGTTGCCTTAGAACAGAGAATTTTTAAAAAGTGATAGGTTGTGTTAGTTGCTCAGCCATGCCAGACTCTCTGCAACCCCAAGGACTGTAGCCTACCAGTCTCCTCTGTCCATGGGATTCTCCATGCAAGAATACTGGAGTGAGTTGCTGTTTCCTCCTCCAGGGGACCTTCCTGACTCAGGGATCTCCAGGTCTCCTGCCTTGCAGGCAGATTCTTTACCGATCTGAACTACCAGGGAAGCCCCACCGCCCACCCCCAGGGATATAATTTCTTTTAATTGATGCACTAGTGTTTAGATCATATAATCTCATTCAGGACTCACATCCTCTGAAGAAGATAAGTGACACATTAAGAAATTAGATGATGGGTGTAAAGGCATCAGTCAATAAGTGGCAAGAAGGGACAAAAATGCAGGTGTTCTGACACGTCATAGAGCTGTTACAAGGTTTCAGTGAGGTAACCTACATAATGTGCTAAGAACAGTACTGACATATGGTAGGCCTGCAACGAATGCTAGCTATTCTTACTAATTTATCATTTTTTATTAATACAGATCTGACTGCAAGGTGAGGAGTATGGACTCTGCTCTCTAAGCCTGCGTTTCAGACACTGGTGTCCTGCCTTCCTCACTCTGTCACAACTGCCCTCGTAGGACACTGGGCAAGGAGCAGGAAACAAGACAAAGAGAATATATGGTCTCAAGTACCTGAAAATTCCATGGCTAGAGTTTGAGCGGGGCTCTGGCTCCCTTTCCCCACAGTTCTTCAGGCTCTGACCTCCGTGGTGTGTCTACTTCATCCTGAGGACAGTTTTCCCTTGGAAGGAGAAAAATGGTTGCCTACCTCCTGACAAAGTCCTCCTTTCCACACACAAGACTGTCCAGAAAGAATGAGGGGCTGTTTCCTTCAACCATCGAGGGAAATTTCTGAGTTTAACTCTGATTGGCCCATCTTAGGTCATGTGCCCATGCCTGAACCAATCAGTGCGGTGAGGGGTTGGAACTCCAATAAGGGATTAAGATATTCAGGATCTTTTCCTAGCCCACTCAGTCACGATGGCTGCTCCCAGATGGGAGAACAAGAGTGCTGGGGACACATCACAAAGTCCTCTACAACTGGGCACCACCTAGAATATCATTTTTATTTAAAGAAAAGTTTTTATAAAAAAGAACTTTAAAAAAACCCATTGTCTCTTTAATAGCTATAAATGCTTTTAATAGCTACAAGATCACAGGTGTGTGTAACAGCTGTCTTTTATTTAAAATAAATATATGACTATGAAAAATGTTTAAATTGTTGATCCAACTGTAAATATCATCCCACTTATATCACTGATGAAGGCTTATGTTCTCATTTCAGTCTTCAGATTTCCATTCCAGAACTCTCTAATCTGAAGACCATGTTAAAATCCATAGCCAGTTTTTTCCATTCTTTTCGAGGAACATTTTCTATGCTCTGTCTGCTTGAGATGGAAAAAACAAAACATAGATCGCACTGCAGAGCCAGCATAACTGTTGCCTGGTTGACTTTGGAAACAAAGGAGGAAAAAAAGCCCAGAACACCCATTATACTGTCAAGTCAGCATCTCTGTTGCCTGATCGACTTTACATCCAGAGAAGGCCCCAGTTTAAAGGGTTGGAGTCACTCGCAGAACCTCAAGCAACAGGCTGCAGACTCCCCTGGCCTATGGAAAGATAGGCTTGCCTGGGATTGGCTTTACATTTCCAGTCTTCTAATAAAAGCATTCCATAGGAAATGGCTGCTGGTGAAGATGACAGCAGGAAAGACAGTGAGACAAATTGAGAGAGCTAGGTCTGGAGGAAATCCTAAAGCCATTGAACTTTAAACTTTCTGCTTAAAAAACTGAGGAAGAGCATGAGCACCTTGTACCCTACTAATTAGAAATCTTGATTTTCTCTTGTTTTTACAAAAGTATTTTACTCATTTCAAAGTATTATAATGCTAAATATGCTTTGTTTTTCAAATTGCACATACATCCTAGATTTCCATGCAGTCCCCCAGGGTTGAGGACCTTCACACACACACACACACACACACACACACACACACACACCAATCACTGTCCTAGGGCTAGAAGATTTTCTGGCCCAGCCCCCATCCCTACTTATGTCACTATCTAATGGCCCCCAGTCTCTGAATATTCGGAGTCCTGCATCCTTCCACTGCTTACTATGGTGATAACCAGAATCTCTCTGAACCTCAGAGGTTTGTGTGAGGATTTCACCCAGTTGAAACTAAAAAACAAATCAAACACACACACACACACACACACACACACACACACACCAAAATAAAAAATAAAAAAATACCCTCTCCTAGCAATTAGGTATAATTTTTAAGCAGACAGGGGCACAGGATAAGGAACCCAGGAATAAAACTTACATCATTCATCCAGTTCACAGAATCACTAGCAAAACCTTTACTTTCTCTTTGCAGCTCTCAGTCAGAACTGGCTAGGGTTTCTCAGGCCAAAGCAAGAAGCTCTACCCACAGAGTACTTTCTTTGTACTATGAAGGAAATCTTTTTAGGGATACCATTAGTAAAATCTACATCAAAGGGATAAGAGAGCCAAACTCAACCTTCACGCCTCAGGAAAAAGCAGATATGCCAGCTTTACCCTAGAGGACACATACTTAGTGAACCAAACTCTAGGCTCAGGATCAAGAAATACTATTCTGGCTCTGCCAGGTAAGTGCCATTTGTACGTCATCTTGCCCAGGTTCTGTCTGTAAAATATTTGGCATCATCTGAGTAAATATGACATGAACTGAGATATCAATGAGGAAAGTTAATATACAATGAGACAGGGAAATTGTATTATTGAAGACTAAACCAAAAATAGATTTTGAAGATATATGGGACAATGCTTCCCTTTAACCAAACATTTCCAAGGTTGGCCATAATATATTAAACTAAATTAATATCTCATCTGTTTTGTGGGTACACATGCATGCAAATACATTCATACACACACACACACACACACACACACACTGTTACCAAGTCCTCTCTCATAGTTCAGTTCAGTCGCTCAGTCGTGTCCACCTATTCGCGACCCCATGAACTGCAGCCCACCAGGCTTCCCTGTTCATCACCAACTCCCAGAGTTTGCTCAAATTCTTGTCCATTGAGTCAGTGATGCCATCCAACCATCTCATCCTCTGTCATCCCCTTCTCCTCCTGCCTTCAATTTTTCCCAGCATCAGGGTCTTTTCCAATGAGTCAGTTCTTTGCATCAGGTGGCCAAATTATCGGAGCTTCAGCTTCAGCATCAGTCCTTCCAATGAATATTCAGGACTGATTTCCTTTACGATTGACTGGTTGGATCTCCTTGTAGTCCAAGGGACTTTCAAGAGTCTTCTCCAAAATCACAGTTCAAAAGCATCAATTATTCGGTGCTCAGCTTTCTTTATGGTCCAACTTTCACAACAAACAGTGGCTGGCTTTATTTTTCTGGGCTCCAAAATCACTGCAGATGGTGATTGCAGTCATGAAATTAAAAGACACTCCTTGGAAGGAAAGTTGTGACCAACCTAGACAGCATATTAAAAAGCAGAGACGTTACTTTGCCAACAAAGGTCCATCTAGTCAAGGCTAGGGTTTTTCCAGTAGTCATGTATGGATGTGAGAGTTGGACTGTGAAGAATGCTGAGCGCCGAAGAATTGATGCTTTTGAACTGTGGTGTTGGAGAAGACTCTTGAGAGTCCCTTGGACTGCAAGGAGATCAAACCAGTCCATCCTAAAGGAGATCAGTCCTGGGTGTTCATTGGAAGAACTGATGCTGAAGCTGAAACTCCAATACTTTGGCCACCTGATGCGAAGAGCTGACTCATTGGAAAAGACCCTGATGCTGGGAAAGATTGAGGGCAGGAGGAGAAGTGGCTGACAGAGGATGAGATGGTTGGATGGCATCACCGACTCAATGGACATGGATTTGGGTGAACTCCAGGAGTTGGTGATGGACAGGGAAGCCTGGTGTGCTGCAACTCATGGGGTCGCAAAGAGTCAGACACGACTGAGCGACTGAACTGAACTGAACTTCACATTCATATATGACTACTGGAGAAACCTCTCTCATAACCACCCCACATATCCTGCCTCAGGACTGGACGTCACCAATGTCCCCACAGGATGGTAAGAGTATCATCCCTTTCTCTCTGTCTCTGGTTCCACTCTACTAAAAGCCGGCCTCCCTATTGCTTCCAATGGAAACTTAATAAAATGTAAAATGATCCCGTTTTTCCCTTGCTTATAACCCTAACGGAGTCTAAGAGTTTCCAGAGACCATGCACCTATGGTCACCTAATCTATGACAAAGGAGGCAAGAATATACATTGGGGCAAAGACAGCCTTTTCAATAAGTGGTGCTGGGAAAACTGGACAGCTACATGTAAAAGAATGAAATTAGAACACTCCCTAACACCATACACAAAGATAAACTCAAAATGGATTAAAGACCTAAATTTAAGACCAGACACTGTAATATTCTTAGAGGAAAACATAGGTGGAACACTCTTTGATATAAATTGCAGCAAAATCTTTTTTGACTCACCACCTAGAGTAATGAAAATAAAAGCAAAAATAAACAAATGGGACCCAATTAAATTTAAAAACTTCTTCACAGTGAAGGAAACCATAAACAAGATGAAAGGATGAAAGGACAGCCCTCAGAATGGGAGAAAATATTTGCAAACTGACAAAGGATTAATCTCCAAAATACACAAAGAGTTCATGCAGTTCAATATCAAAAAACAACCCAAGCAAAAAATGAGTGGAAGACCTAAACAGGCCTTTCTCCAAAGTACAGATGGCCACAAAAACAGGAAAAGATGCTCAACATCACTAATGATTAGAGAAATGTAGATCAAAACTACAATGAAGATATCACTTCACACTGGTCAGAATGACCATCATCACAAAATCTACAAACAATAAATGCTGGAGAGGATGCAGAGAAAAGGGAATTCTCTTACACTGTTGGTAGGAATGTAAATTGATACAGCCACCATGGAGAACAGTATGGAGGTTCCTTATGAAACTAAAAAGAGAACCACCATCTAACCCAGCAAATCCTCTATTAGGCACATACCCAGAGAAAACCACAATTCAAAAAGAGATATGCACCCCAGTGATTATTGCAGCATTATTTACAACAGCCAGGACATGGAAGCAATCTAAATGTCTATCAACAGAAGAATGGATAAAGACGATGTGGTGCGTATATACAATAGAATATTTTTAAAAAGAACAAAATCGTGCCATTGGCAGCGACATGAGTGGACCCAGAAACTGTCATACAGAGTGAAGTAGGTCAGAAAGAGAAAAACAAATATTGTATATTAATGTATGCATGTATGTGGAATCTAAAAAATAGTATGTGCTGTTCTTTGCTCGGTCACTTCAGTTGTGTCCAACTCTTTGCAACCCCGTGGACACTATGAAGTCCACCAGGCTCCTTTGTCCATGAGATTCTCCAGGCAAGAATACTGGAGTGAGTTGACGTTTCCTCCTCCAGGGGATCTTACTGACCTGGGGATCGAACCCACATCTCTTACACCTCCTGCATTGAAATGAGGGTTCTTTACCACTAGCACTATCATGGGGCTTCAAAAAAAAAAAGGTATAGATAATATTATTTGCAAGCAGAAATAGAGACGCGGACATAGAGAACAAATGTATGGATACCAAGGGGGATGGGGAAAGATGAATTGGGAGATTGGGATTGATATACATACACTATTGATACTATGTATAAAATAGATAAATAATAAAACACTGGGAACTCTATTCAACACTCTATGGTGAACTAAATGGGAAAGAAATCCAAAAAAGAGAGGCACTATACAAACATATAGCTGGTTCATTTTGCTAAATGGCAGAAACTAACACAACACTGTAATGCAAATATACTCCAATAAAAATGAATTTATAAAAAAAAAAGAACCTGGAAAAATAGTTTCCAGAGAAAGTCAAAATTCCTTGGCCTAACACCCAAGCACCCAAGCCCTCTATGGTATCACCTGTGATTCATCACTCATCTCCTACTGCTCCCCCAACATCCCATGCACTCTTCCCTTTCACCACATGGACTGTATAAAGCAATGTATTTTCTTTTTTTTTTTTTTTTTTACATTATTATTTTATTCCTCTTTGGAGACTGCCCCTCAGTTCCTCAGATGTATCCAATGCAGGAGTCGCAATGTATTTTCAAGTCTATATCCTTCATACATGCTGCCCTCTACCAAGAATAGTAATTCCTATTTGTTTTTCAAAACTCAATTCCAAAAAACTCACACACACACACACACACACACACATCACACGTGGGTTCCATTTCTTAGTGAGTCTCCACAGTACTTCCTGCATGCTTGTTCAATGTACCTACCATAGTGTCTCATAAGTGGTAACCTATTCTCTTACTCTTTGATTAAACTAAGCTCTTTGAAGGTGGGGATTTTGCTTCAGTTGACTTGGAATTTTAGTATCTGGCCTCCCCCAGTATCCAGCACAAAGGTATTCAATAGATATGGTTCTCTGGTTTAACCAGTATTTTATAGTTTAGAAAACAACATTTTAATGGCTTATTGGAACTCATAATTAGGACAACTGCCAAATCATAAAATTAACTCACAGCCCTTTAGAGTTTCTGCTCACAGATTAATCTCCTCACCTTAGGCCCAACTTCTTGCTCAAAGAAAGCTAGAGTGAAGCACTCTGAGCTCTTAGGATGAAAAGAACTTTAGAACTGCAGAGCATTGTTTGGATTCTCCTGCAGCCCTGTTATGCCTTTGCTGCCATATGATTCCACTTTGAGCTGTATCTGTCCCATCTTTCATGGATCCAACATTGTTTCATTTCTACCCTCCAGTCCTTCTAGAGACTCTGGGGTCTCCAGGGTGGGCCTCCTTCTGAAGTCACCTGATGTGCCAAACCAAGATGGTTCCAGTACTGCCTTGACATGCAGTCCTAAATCTTTAAGACATCTGTAAACAGTACTCTGAATTTCCATCATCATTTTATTTTGTCTACAGGAAGGGATAAGCACAGTGAATATTGTTTTTTGTGTGTTTTTTTAAAATATTTGAAGTCTTTTCCATGGTAGCAAATAGTGTTCATGTTTTCTCTCTTAATGGTTCTCCAAAATCCAAGCCATTAAATACCTTTGGAAAACAACTGTTCTTAATTCCTGTTAGATTTTCTTTAGTGGAAGTTAAGGTCAAAATCTGAATTCTAAATACAGAAAATCACCAGGTCAGTGAATTCTCAATGATATGTGATATTTTCAGGCTCTGTCTCATCTGGTTCCATTCATACAACTTATTCACATGGTCATTCACTCAACAAAGATTTACTGGGCTACAGTGCTCAGGAATTGTGTGTTGTGGGTTATAGATACCCAGAGGGAACAATGCCCTCCCTTACCTTGATCAGGTTATGGCTTATTGGAGAAATAGACATGCAAAACATTACAGCATAACATCCTGCTTAACTACAGAGAAGCCACTCAGTCCATGGGAGCAGAAACAGAGGCCTGCACTTTGGGGAGAGGTAGTGGTGGAAGCGAAAAGGGGTCAGTTCAGCGTTTCAGGAAACAGAATGATGCCTGAAGAATAAACAGATGCTGAGCATGAGAAAAAGGGTAGAAAGGGCAGACCAGAAGAGAGAAAAGAAAGAACACATGCAAAGGCTTAAGGGTAAGGGGTTCCAAGTTGTTCTGAATTGCTTGAAGAGAATAGCAGTGATGATGCTATTATTACTAGCATAGTAATAATATGGGGAGGCGGTCATGGGCCAGGTTGGAAAGTGTTTGACAGGCCATGTAAGGGGTTGCAATTCCTTCTGGCAAGAGACAGGAGCCACTGGAGAATTCTGAGTTTGAAAATGACCCAAGGGGACCTTTGTGATAAAAATGTCACTCTGATGAGTGAGTGGAGGGTGACTTGGAAGTAGGCGAGATTAAGGGCATAAAGTAAAGGGAGCTGTAGTCCGTGAAAGGAAGACAAAGCTGGAACCAAAGCAGCAGCAGTGGAATTGGAGAGGAGAGGCGAGAAAGGAGACTTAGGAAGTAAAAGGGGCAGGATGGTGCAGGGAAGTAAATGTGGGTATTCAGAAGAGGACTCACAAGAAGATTGCCAAGTGGAAATATCTGAACCAAAACCAACCATGTGACAGTTTGTTAACAACACCTGGACCTGGCAATCTTTAGGAGAGGAAATGTAGGAGAGCCATTCCTTTCCTCACAGGAGTCATACTTTCTTGCATCCTTTCCTGATTACTCAAGTATCAGAATTTAGTGCCTATATATACCAAAACCCAAATCAACACATTTATCTATTCATTATTTTTGCAAACAAACAATGCAGGATGGGGTGGGGGGTGGCCTGGAGAGAAGGGATTAGTATTTCCATGCTCTACAAATCAGCTCAGTTTGATTGGAGTTCTTTCTTTAATTTTTTAAAATTTATTTTATTTTTGGCTGTGCTGGGTCATCAAGGATGCACCTGGACTTTCTCTACTTGGGATGAGCAGAAGCTCCTCTTCACGCAGTGCTCCGGCTTCTCACTGCAGTGACTTATTGTGGAGTGCCGGCTCCAGGAGCACGGGCTTGGTTGTTCTGCAACATGTGTGATCTTCCAGACCAGGGATCAAATTCGTGACCCTTGAATTGCCTGACAGATTCCTAACCACTGGACCATCAGGGAAATCCTGATTACGGTTCTTTTATCTCCCAGTTTTCCTCTTTCTCACAGGATACTGCTAAGAAGTGGGTCCCCATTGAAATGGTTCAGTTGTCCAAAAATGGCCATCTTGTCATTGTTTTTAAAAATGCACATCATTTTTTTTTTGTTCTCAATTGTCAGCATGATTTAGCTCCCTTTTATACCATCTCAGATAAACAGGTAAATCTTTCAAAGTTTTTGTACTCTTAAATCCTTGAAATACTTTAGAAAATTGGTTTATTCCAGTGCAATGATTTTAAAGTGTTGATAACTCAGGAAGTAGAAATATTACTTGCCTGTTACACTCTTCTGTTTAAAGAAATCAAAACTGTGTGATCCCAGAATTGTGCTCTTTCCTTGATCTTCCTAAAAGGGATAATTGTCCTAAAATATTTTTTTTCTTTTCTAGTGTAGTTTACATTTTTTTATTCAGAAATGATGGCAAACTAGAAATACCAAATAAAGCAGGTGGCATGTTAAGTTTAAACCCACTGAGAGCAGAAACAAGGTACAAATCTTGGAAGTAATGTATTCATGGAACAGTCTATAATCATGGCAGCACGTTATGAGTTAGATATATAAACCCAAGCTCAACAGCCTTGCACCAATTCAGCCAATATCCATCAATTTTTTTTTATTCCCTCGAAATAGTGGTGATTGCAAGAAAGATGCGTAGACTCAGAGAAAGATGCCTTATTGTAATCCAGACGGAAGATCTTTTCATTAAAATTGAGCCTAAAAGAAAAATTTAAAGCTTGCCTTTGCTTTAAGCCAACTAAAACACATGCTAACTTTAATTTGCATTTTTATACAAATAGTTTTGGGTACAGAAATAGCATAATTTTGCATTGGCAAATTCTCTCTGTATTCTTCTTTGATAATTCATTCTCTTGAAGGTATTTTTCAACTCTTAAATTTAATTTTTTTAGAAGAGTAATTCTACCTTCCATACAAAAGACAGGCTTTCCATTTATAAACCTGTTACCTAGAGGCACAATTAAAATGAAACATTAAATAGAAATAAAACATAATTCTTCAGTTCTTTTCATCCACCAGCTGGCTCATTTCATATGCTTCCTCTTCAGTGAGTTCCAAATACATTAGTAGTTAGTCAATTACCTATTTGCATATCTTTCAAAATATAAAATTTAATTGTCCAAGTTCCAATTCAGGTAATCCAAAATGTTTTCATTTTATAAACGAAGCTTTTTTGTGACTGTGATCTGAGACTTTAGACCAAGTTTCTTAATCACTGTTTTCTCTAGATAGATCTTCTCATCCCCCAATCTTCCAGAATTCCCTGTTGAGCCCTCCTATTCTCTCTCTGGCAGTGAGCCCATTGCAAAAATTCACCAGTCACTGGAAGTTTCTCATTAGCATCTCAGAGAAAATTGCAAATTGTTCAGAACAAACTTAAAATTAAAATATTCCCTTTTTTGTAGTGTAGAGAAGAATAATACTGATTATTTTTATTTATTTTTATTATTAGGCACCTTGAGGTGCCTCTGATGAGACCACACTGCATTGATTTAAATATGTGGTGTTGTGATAGCTGGTTATGATTTTCTGATGTCTTTCTGCAACTCTAACCATATGTAATTTTGAATTAAATGAAAGTTAAGTACTAAAACATTTTGCCCAAAGGGAATTCGGATTCTCAATGTGCTTTTAATAACTGTTTGTAAAACATTTAGGAAAATCTATGGCAACACATTTAGGAAAAAATCAAATTACTATTGCCTTAAGATGTTATTCTCGTGTCTAAACTTTATGAAACATCCTGTGTGGCCCAATTGTTGAACTAATCTAGTCAGTAATACTTTAGAACATACTGTGTGTACAGAATCTAAATTTAATTTGTATAATATTTTTTAATAATACTTCTTTAAGAAACCTCTTTAAAACTCATTGAAAATGTTACGGATGGTGCAAAAGATGTCTTGTCAAATATTTCTGGAAAATTTCATATAAGGTCTAATTAGAAAACATTAATTAGTGGCACCAAATTAAAAACCATTAAACAATCACTTCTTTTTAAAAAGAAAAGTATATAGAGGTCTTAAGACATCAGCAAAATCTAAAATAAAATGTCATGGTGTATCCATAGCCTAAGATAAACAAATAGAATCTTCAGTGGACATTGGGACAGTGGAAAAGGGCTTTCTGAAAGGCTAAAGCTACCAGTTGGTTGTGTCAACGTTGCTTCTGAAGGTGCAATTTAAAAAATGAACTCAAGTTGAAATGTGACCTGAATTTCCATTTTCTCTCTCACAGTGAAATGACTATGTACCTAATTTGGGAAAAATTCAAACCATAACTTACAACGTACGGCCCAGAATCTGGGCTGAAAGAGAATACTGGAATCACTTTTCATCTGGAAAGACAGTGCCCTTGAACCTAAGCAGGAGATAATGAGCGTCCTTCTTATACCTGTAATCCCTCACCCAAAGCATCGTTAGAATACAACCATCTCATACTATGGTTAAGTCATTCATTTTGCTAATTGTGCATGTCCTTATTTCCATCTATAGCCATTACAAAAACCTGTAAAATTTTCAATCCATATCTATCAGGAAACAAGTGAATTATGGTGATCTAAAACAGAATGGCAGCAAATCAGCTTTACTCTGAAAAGACCAGATTTTCTAAGTAACTGATATGTCAGAACCATCCCCAGTGAGAATCTGACCAGAATTTTTATCTATTACTCATTAAATCATGACACCGTGTGACTTTATAAGTCCTGACTGAAACAGCAACCTTATTAAAAGGTTTATGTTTAAAATAGTTGGAAATATGGGTATTCTGTTTGTTCTTCACACACTTTTGTATTATTTGGATTTTTTTTTAACAGCAAGAATATATCAGTTCACTTTAACTGCAGTTCCTTTACCTCTCAGTTATATAACACTTTCAAATATTTGTCATGCCTAAACATTGTTAATTGTTGAAGATTAGTTTTAGGCACATGTGGGTACATGTGTATTCTCCCTGACCTTATGAATTATGGGTATTTGACAATATCCATAACAAAAAGTTTTTATAGAATGTATCATTTTGGTAATTTAAAATATGAAATTCTAGGGAAATGGATTTTCTGCAGTCCGTACAAGTTTATAATTTGACAGTATGCAAGGTGTTCACTGTAATTCATTCTTTGTTTTAGAACTTGAAACTTGTATGAAATGCTTCCTTTGACATGCTCTCTATGGAAGGAAAAATCAATAATGCAATCACGAAAATAAACTCCAAATAAAGTTGTTTACAAATATTGACATTTCATTGACTTGAAGCAGGTGTCTGAAAAATGCACCCTGAGGCTGGTTGAATTACCCCCAAGACTTTAAAATCTCTTGCAATGGGCCACTTAGGGTGTAAATACCCTTTCAGCCATTACCATAAAATGCCTGATCTTGCTGGACTTTTTAAGCACTCTATCTAGTCAGAAGAAAAGCTAACACTTCCTGAGGCCCCAGTATGTAAGGTGTGTGCTAAGTGCTTCATAATCATTACTTCTTTTCATTCATATGAAACAATAGAGTAAGTATTTTTATGCTCATTTTACAAAGGAGAGAACTGAAGTTAAAGGAGGACTAGAATGGAAGATCCCACAGCAAATCAATGCTGGATTGGGATTGTCTACAGGCAATCTGGCTCCAGAATCAGTGCTCTTAGCCCAGCTGAAAGAGGGTAAATAAAATAAAAATAAACCCAAATTGTATGTGGTAAAGTGAGGCCAGACAATCTTAACAAAATATGATGAAAATAAATAATTAGCAAATGTGAAGTGCTCTGAAAGAAATATCAGTTTAAAGTACTTCCAGGTAGATAATCCCTTTGATCTTAACACTTATCACAGGTAAGGCGGAGCTCCCAGATTACAGTCAGGAAGGGCCAAGCTAGGAGCAGACTGGCTTATGAATATTTAGTGAGGACAGAGTCTGAATGCTCACCCTGGTCGTCTGAGTCCAAATCCAGATCCAACTCCACAACTTCACAGCTACCTTGAAAGCATGGCTTTCAGGATGTACTCTTAACTTTGTGTTGTAATTATTTTGGCCTGTTTCTTCCCATATCTTTATAACCTCAAGTACTAAATTCTGAAAAATCTATTTTGAGGACAGGAAACAAGGCCCTCAGCCATTTATGCATTCCCAAAGTCATTTGAGGTTCTGGTCTGGGGCAGGACTGGAACAAGGGTATTTCTTTAAAGCTCAAGAAATGATGCTGGTGGGCATGCTGGGTGTAGAGGTCCTGCTCCCAGAGGATAGCTGACACCCACCCTGCAAAGTTGAGTTACAGTGGTCTGGGAACCATGCAGAACACGTGAGAGAAACTCATCTCACAGGCATTCGCCTCAGACCCAGGGAAGAAAAATAAAAGAGCAGATCACGAGAAAAGTATATCTGCCCTCTTAACTGAGGGCACACAGAAACTCCTCCAATCCCTTCACATTGGGAAGGGATAGAGGAGATGGTAAGCACTTCTGGGTGCCCCAAGGGACATGCTTACTGATGTGACTATAATGTCATTAAAGTCTGATTACAGAGTTTATTCATTCTAAACTGGTATACTTTGTGGTCCTAAAAGCTACTTGTTCTATTCTGCAACATGGGAAACCAGAGCATTTGTAAGAAAAACATGAACATTTATGAAGAATAGATTGCCAGGACTTCCCTGGTGGTCCAGTGGTTGAGTCTGCCTTGCAATGCAGGGAATGTGGGTTTGATCCCTGATCAGGGAACTTGGATCCCATGTGCCACGGAGTAACTGGGCCCGCGCCCTGCCACTGCTGAGCCCCTGCGCCACAGCTAGAGAGTCCATGCCCACAGTGAAAGATTTCACATGCCACAACTAAGACCTGATGCAGCCAAATAAATAAATATATAAAACCTTTTTAAAAGAATAGGTTGCCAAAGGGGGTTAACATTTGAATCCATACCACATTATTTCTTGACTATTGGTCTGCTAAGAATTGGTCAGCAATTAGATTTGATATAAGCGAAAATATCTGCAATACTAGTCCAACCAGCTAGAGGGACAAATTGGGGAGAAAAATAATAAGAGGTTAAAAAGGAAGGAAGGAAGTAGGCCCTGAAAAGGGGAGAAGCATACCCATTATGAGGGCTGAAATCTATAGATGGACATCCCAAGTGTTGTTGAGGATGCAGAAAAAATTGGAACCCTCATATATCACTGGCTGGAGTGTGAAATGGCACCGCTGCTTTGGAAAATAGTTTGATGATTTCTTAGAAAGTTAAACATCCACTAACTGCATGATCCAACAATTCTAGTCCTAGGTATATATGCAAAGAAATGAAAACATTTGTCAGCACAAAGCTGAGAAGCAAACATTCATAGCAGAACTATTCATAAAAGCCGAAAAGTGAAAGCAATTCAAACATCCAGTACCAGGTAAATGGTAAGTAAAATGTAAATATGAACTGAATGTCTATGTTCCCCCAAAATTCATGTGTTGAAATCAAATCCCCAAAGTGATTGTGTTTGGAGGTGGGGCCTTGGAAAGGTAATTAGGTCTTCAGAATAGAGCCCTCGTGAATGGGATTAGTGCCCATATAGAAGAGTTACAAAAGAGATCGCAAGGAGAGCGCTCACCCCTTCTGACATGTGAGGGTGCAGTGAAAAGACTGCCGTCTATGAACAAGGAAGTAGGCTCTCACCAGACACCAAATTTCCTAGAACCTTGATCTAGACTTCCCAGATTCCAGAACTGTGAGAAATAAATTTCTGTTGTTTGTAAGCCACCAAGTCTGTGGTATTTTGTTATTTAACACACTGACAATATGCTGTATTCATATAATGGAGTACTACTAGGTAACACCTGGAGAAGGAAATGGCAACCCACTCTAGTTTTCTTGCCTGGAGAATCCCATGGACAGAGGAGCCTGGTGGGCTACAGTCCATGGGATCGCAAGAGTCGGACACAACTTAGTGACTAAACCACTGCCACTAGGCAACAGAAAGGAATGAACCATTGATACGCATTCATGGAAGAATCTCAAAAGCATCACATCGAGCGAAAGAAGCCAGACTCGAAAGACAACATACAGTTTAATTCCATTCACATGAAATTTCTAGAAAAGGCAAAACTGTAGAGACAGAAAGCAGATCAGTGGTTGCTTGAGGCTGGAAGTAGGAGCAGGAATCGACTATAAGCAAACACAAGGGAACTCTTTGGAGCAAAAGAAGTATTTCAAACTTGAATTATGATGATGATTGCACAATTGCAGAAATTTACTAAAAATCACTGAATTGTCCATTTATAACGAGTGAGTTCTACAGTATATAAATTATACCTCAATAAAGCTGTTAAAAGTAAAAAATAAATGAAGGTAAGAGAAGTGAAGAATAGGAAGTATGGAAATGGTAAAAGTGTTCATGGAATAGGAGAAAAGAAGAGAAGTGAAGTGAAAGTCGCTCAGTCGTGTCTGACTCTGCGACCCCATGGACTATGCAGTCCACGGAATTCTCCAGGCCAGAATACTGGAGTGGGTAGCCTTTCCCTTCTAGAGGGGTTCTTCCCAACCCAGGGATTGAGCCCATGTTTCCCTCATTGCAGGTGGATTCTTTACCAGCTGAGCCACAAGGGAAGCCCACGAGAAAAGAAAGGCATGCACAAATTCACAAAGAAGACATCCCCACAGACTGTAGATACAGGCAGAGTGCTTCCTTGTCGTCTGTGCTTAATCCTTTGTGTTACTATTTTAGGCAAGTTGCACACTACCAGAGTTTACAAAATTTTAAAAATATTTGGTATGAGCAACATAATTTCAAAGGCTCTAACAGCGCAGGAAAATAGGCAAAGCAGAACATCACATAAATATCTGCCACTGCTTCTTCACATGTTGCATTTCTCTGAGCATGCTGCATTGCTTTGGTTTCTTGATTGAAGTCATGCACAGCATGTTACTTATGCAGCAAATGAATTATGCCAAAGTTTTACGCCATTTTCAGTAGCTTTCATACCTATGGAGTCAAGTTGAATCACTGCTGTACAACTAAAACTATCACAATATTGTAAATCAATTACAGTTCAGTTTCTTAAAAGAAAATGGCTATAATTCCCTGTGCTGTACAATATATCCTTGCTGCTTATCTATCTTATACATAGCAGTTTGTACCCCTTAATCCCATACACATAACATGCCCCTCCCTCCTTCTTTCTCCCCACTGGTAGCCACTAGTTTGTTTTAGATTGAAGAATATCTTGGTGACTGATACTTGATATCAGTCATACTGGAAAATTTGTCTGTCATTTGCCGAAAGTATAACACTATGTTCTATGTGCCCCTGACCCAAGGACTTTCACAGAGAAATAAATGTAAATTCTTTTTAAAGGAGAGTAGAACAATAAACAGTTATCTCGAAAGTCTTTTCAATGATGAGGCTAGGAGGTCTTTAGAATGTCTGGCTATATTCTAGTGCACACCTATCTTGCATTCTGCAGGAATTTGGGCAGCTGAAACATGTACCATCCATTCTATGTGTGTGTGTGCTCATTCACTGCCTGCTTGATGCCGAGAGACAGGGGTCCTCAACATCAGCACCACTGACATTTTGGGTCAGTTTATTCTTTGTATAGGATATTTAGCAGCATCCCTGGTCACTACTCAGCAGATGTCAGTAGTCACACCCTCTCCCCCAACCTCCACTTATGAATTGTGACAACCAAAATTGTTAATGCCTCCCATGGGACAAAATCACCTCCAATTGAAAGATTGTTACAGGGAATCCCCAGTCTGAACCTGTGGACCCCCAGACATTGCAATCATGGCTCAGTGGTGGGTAACAAAGACACAGCCAGAGCATTCTAGGGTTTCTGCAAAAAGGTATGAGCCCAGAGCTACACTTCTAGTCTAATCTAGAAGTATTTAAACACCCTGGGGGAGGACAGGATATCAAATCCTACAGCAGTTGCCTAATTACCATACCTTCCTTATGAACACATCTGAAATACTGGAATCTGCCTCTTGTCAGGTTTCTAAGTCCCCATGAGCTCTCAAGCAGCAAAGCGTACAAATATCCTTAGCGGTGACTTTTTTAAAAAGGAAACAAGTGCCACATTTTAGCAACTGACAAATAAATGTTCCAATCTATCCAGTATATCTGTTACTGGATACCGTTCAATGTAGTTGAGGTTTTCTTTCTCTCTCTCTCCTTTTGAGAAATCTTATCAAGAGGTGTAAATGGTTAAAAATAATAAATTAAAGGATTTGACAAAAGAAACATGTGAAACCGAGCAGCTTAGCAGATGAACGAAAGTCTCTCTCTCATGGGAGAAAATAGGCTTTTGTTTCACTCACCCAAGCTTAATACACAGACATTTAAGAAAATCTGTCCCCAAATGGCCATTTCTTTCTTCATGACAAAGATCCAAAATATTTTTTGTTTGTGGGAAAAAAAAATAGTCTACTAACAGAAAACAGTTGTAGACATTTTGTGATTCTTTTCAGAAAAAATAACTGAAAACACATAGTCTAATTCACTGCAGCTGAAATTTCATTTACTAACTAACCACACTAATGAGCGGCTGCCCAGGGACTTCTAATTAGATTCACTGTATTTCTGTCACTGACATTAATTTCCTTACTTCACCTTCTAGAAAAAGTTTGATGTTTTCTGGATTTCTTAAGTAGGAAAAATTTAAGAATTTCAACAGTTTATAATGAATCTTAACTTTTGTAACTGCTGCAATTTGATGGCATAATATTTCTGAATGGAAAAAGCACAGTGTTGACATTCCCATACATGTTAAGACTCATTTTATCAAGATGGATGATAAGCTTATATTTGAAACTGTTTGTCAATATGCTATTTTTTGCCTTTTGTGTATACTCTGTGTCGGTCCGAAGATTAAGTTCATATAGCCACCAGGTCATATTCTCCAAATCAAAATTATATTCAAAGGAATTTCAGAAGACTGGCTTCCAACTAACTTTCTAATTGCTTATTCCACAGTTGAAAATGCAATGTTGTTTTACTATCATTTTATTATAATTACATTACCCTGAATTTCCTCAGCATGAAATTGAAAGGCATACAGTTCAAATGAATCTTCTGTGCATCTTCTATTACATGATTGAACAAATAAACACAATGCGAGCACCGCCTAGTTTATAAATACCAGTTTTACAAAGAACCCGTACATTTAAAAGCCACAGCTGCCCTTCCCCCGACACCCAGGCCATGTGCCAGCCCCTCTCTAGAAGCCATTGTGGAAAAGCTCAGAACTTTCAGGAAAAAAATGTGGAATACTAAATAGTAGGCACAAACAGATGATCCAGATACAGCCTATGTGGTGTCCACTCCCTTCTTGAACGTATCTCTACAAGGTCTAAGTTTCCATAGATCTCTTTATTACAGTGTCTAATATTCTTCAAATTACAAATCTCTTTGAATTAACAAGCTTCTTTAAAATGCAAATGACTCCTAGAGAGGTTATTATATTCTTTAATTAATTAAGGCAGATTACACTGCTCTTAATACCTAGCTAACGTCATCCAAAATGAAGGATTCCACGCAATAGTACCTGCTGAGCAGTAGGAGAGGCCCAAGGAGCAGCTGTCATGAGGCTTGTGGAAGGGTCAGCAGTGAATACGACTCAGACTTAGCCTCTGTGCTAAGTCCTCTATGTGGCTCACCCCACTTCACCCTCTCAAAAACCCTGGGAAAGAATTTCAGGGAGGCAAAGTATGGCTCCCAAAGTGTGGCCCCTGGACTAGCCATACCAGCATCACCTCGGAATGGTGTTACACACGCGAGTTGTCACAAATGCAGGTTCTCAGGCCTCACCAGAGAGCTCCTGACTCAGAAACTCTGGGCATGGGCCCAGAAGTCTTTGTTTTAATAAACCTTACAGGCAATTCCGATGCATGCTAAAGTTTGCTAATCACTGGGGTACATATTTGTAGAAAAGGGCCACATGCAAGCACACATGCTTGTACGCACACACTCACACTAAATTAGAGTTTCTAGCTTATTTCTAAAAGAATACAGAGTCTGAGCAGAAGAGAGTCGGTTCCACAGGGCACAGGCAGACTACACATCTCGTAATTTACTTCCCGAGGCCTTGGAATCCCCAACAGTGATTAGTGATGTCTTATAAGTCATATCCAAAGAGTTAACTTCATGCTGCACTGCAGTTTACCCTTTCAAAGGAACTCAGACAACCTCTCTGTTACTAAGGGAAATGGTGGGTGATGGCTGACCTTTCCTAGTTATTGGGATAAACTCAGAGACTGTGTTCTCAAACCAAGGAGGAAAATCCAAGTCAACCCTCACGGGTTTACAAGTGTGATTATCTGCCCTTAGCTGGGTGGAGTCCCAGAAACTCATTTCACCACAGTAATCTTAGTAGAATCCTTATTTCACAAGTGCATAAACTCAACTCAGAAACGTTAACTGAGTAGCCCAATAGCATGGATAAGAAATTGCAAAATCTAGACTAGAAAAACTCATGGTTAATCCCAAAATCCAAGCCCTAAACCCTTTATGGCTAAGGAGAAAACATAAGTAGGTAACTGGAGAGCATGAAGCATTTCACAAGGAGAGCAGGTTTTTCCCTCAGCAATTGTTTTAGGACAGAATAGTACTCAGCAAGAGTTAGGGTGGGACCAGAATTATCTAGTTCAAAATTCACCAGAGCTAGTCCAGCACCGTGGGCAGGGAGAGGAGGTACCTCATCTTTGTCCTTCTTTCACCATATGACCCTGCTCTCCAGTCCTGCCCTACTGGTATAAGATTTCAAGTAAATGTGATTCCCAGAGTTTTAGAGGAGTGGGTGGAGATGAGAATCAGCATTTAAAATGTATCTGGGAAGAATATACTTTGAGTTACCACCAAATAACTGAAAAAAACAAAGCTTTGGAAACATCCCATTCTTATAGTAAGGTCTGCACATTTAATCATTCGTTTATCTTCTTTTACATCTAGGTTCCACGTATGCCGGCATGTCTCGTGATCCTGCACCAGTTCTTCCCAGGGTGAACTCTTCATGCTGCTCCAGGTGACTGGCTCCTATGCTTTACCTGGCTCTCTGGGGATTCAGCAAATGGTAGACTAAGACAGGAGATCAAAGATTGGGAGAGATCTGAGTAACTATTCCCTCCGCTCCTCTCTGCCATGCCAGCCTGACAGGAGCTGCCATCCTTCACCTGGAGCCACAGATGCTGGAAGACCATGGCTATTGTTCTATTGTCTCATGGGGGCTATTATCTCCCCCATGGCTATTGTTCTTATGGGGGTCTGGTGACAGTTCCCTCCTCTTTTGACTTTGGGGTCCTAACAGCTTTCCCTGTTCCCAGTTGCTGGGTACTTCAGCATCTCTTAGTGATTCCCTGCATCATGCCCACAACTTTGTAAGTGGTTCCATCATTGAACTGTTTCCATCTCCAAACAGAGTTAGCTATCTGTTTCCTGCTGAGACCCTAAATGATGCAGACCACAACCACAATGATGTTATAAGCATGATGCTTCCTACCAGATCCCTATTCTCTTTTTTAAAAATAAATTTTCTTTCAATGCACCAATTTGCATCATGCTTCCAGTTGCAAAAGTCATATCACTCCATAAAGATCATGTGAGCAATTTATGTAAAACATCTCACATAGTAAATGCTCAATAAATGGCAAATGACATTATTATCATTATTATTACCATTATTATCACCCTTGTTGTTACTGGTAATTAATGTTTATTACTAGAACTAAAGTCAATGGACATAATTTAGAGGAAGACATTTTAAATTAACAAGGATGAGTTTTTTCAATAACTACAGGGTCCAGCAATGAAATGGCCAGCATTACAAACATAATTTATAAAGTACTTTCAGGTCTGTACTCTCATATTATTTTCACAACAACCCTATGTGAGTTGATTTACTCTCATCCTCTTGTTCAGATGTGGAAACTGTGATTTAAAGGGTTTATCAGGACTTACCCAGCAGCAGAGCTATTGAATGTTGGAGTCAGCATTGAAGTCTTGCTGCAGGTTTACACACAATATCCACCTGGAAGTCACAGGAGGCAGCTGACGAAGGAGCATTGTGAGGAGAGAAATGAGAGTCAGCACCTCTCATTCCCTCTGCCCCAACCTGCTTGCCTAAGTCCCAGTTAGACGTGCTCTGGTTTGCCATGTTGTAAAATCTTGCTGTGATAAGCAAAAGGAAAATAAAATGGAGGTAAATTAATGCTTCAATAGATTGTCAAGTCGACAATGTCTCGGGCTAAGAAGGAATGAAGGCACTGAAAGAGAAGTATATGATAGGGTCATGATGAAATACATACTTCTTAAATATTTGACCACTGCCGAGAGCCACTTGGGAGACAATGAGTAATCCACGGCAAGCAACCCTGCAGAGTGAAGAATGAGGGAGTGCATAAAACAGCAGTAAGCCATGGCCTCTTTTCATCTTAAATCTTTCCACACAACAGTGGAAAAGAGCTTCATGGGTAATGATGCAAAATTGATTGCGTGGATTGTCCTTCCTATTAGCTGGTCCTCTGTATCTGCATTTCCAAATATTATCAAGGGTCTCAGAAATTATGGTGCATATCATGAAATTTATGTTGTACAAAATCAAGAAGGGTAGTAGCCTTAGCAAACACATAATATTAGGTGGAAAAAACTTGGTGCTCAGCCTAACATTTGATTTTGTTAATATAAATAATATATTAACAAGTGAACAAGTTGGATTTGATCCAAATCACTCTACTATAAGTGCTTTGCTAAAACTTACCGATGGTATTTACTTCTATAAATAACATCCATAATTAGAATAGTTTTCTAGATATATCAGTTTATATCTTATGACAAATACCCTTTTAAAGATCTTTAACATTGCAAGCATTTTAGATGAACCTTTGAATTAGATTGTTGGGGAGTGGTGTCTGACCACCCCTCATGTGGGAGGAAAGATTTCTGAGTTCAAGACTTAGCTGGGTCTTGAAGGATGTGTAGAATTGGGACAAGTAGAATGGAAAGGGATAAGATCTTCCAGATTAGATGAAGTGCTGGTGATGAAGACTTAGTTAATACAGCAACAGTGATTTGAAAGCCAGAGTTCTCACTAATTAATAGACTCATAAATTGAGAAATTCCAGCCTTTTCTTCTTTCCTGGGTGAATTCATCTTCAGTGGCCACTCAGATGCCAAAGGACATTTTCTTCTGGAGACAGCAAGATACAGGGAAGAGAAGCCACTGGAGATCTGAAAGGGTGCGAACTTTGTTGACAAAAACACTGGTCCCAGGGTCAGCTTCCTGCCCCTTCCTGGCTGTGTGACCACGAGCAATTTGATTAGTCATGTTCCAAATGGACTGTAAAAAGGGACTAATCCTGTCTCACAAAGTTCTTATGAAGATTAAACACAATTAATTATCTGAGTATATTTGATGAAGGTTAAAACACGATGTGAGGGGCTTTCCTGGTGGTCCAGTGGTTAAGACTCCATAGTCTCAGTGCAGGGGGCCCAGGTTGGGGAATTGGATACCTCATTCCACAACGAAGATCAAAGATCCTGCGTGTCACAACTAAGACCCAGCGCAGCCAAATAATTAAATAAAAATAAATATCAGAAGAATACTTAGATGTCTATCAGCAGATGAATTGACAAGGAAGTTGAGGTACATATACACAAGAGAATATTACTCAGCTATAAAAAAGAATGCATTTGAGTCAGTTCCAATGAGGTAGATGAACCTGGAGCCTATTATACAGAGTAAAGAAAGTCAGAAAGAGAAAGACAAAAACTGTATATTAATGCATATATATATATATGTATATATATGAAATTTAGAAAGACAGTATCGATGATCCTACAGGCAGGGCAGCAAAGGAGACACAGATGCAAAGAACAGACTTTTGAACTCGGTGGGAGAAGGCAAGTGTGGGATGGTTTGAGAGAATAGCAGTGAAACACGTACATTACCATGTGTAAAATAGATGACCAGTGCAAGTTTGATGCATGGAGCAGGGGACCCAAAGCTGGGGCTCTGGGACAGCCCAGAGAGACACTGTTGGGAGGGAGGTGGAAGGGAGGGTTCAGGATGTGGGGAACACATATCCCTGTGGCTGACTAATGTTGATGTATGGCAAAAACAATCACAATATTGTAAAGTCAATATCCTCCAATTAAAAGAAATTAATTTTTAAAAAAGAAAAAGAACTGTTTCTTAAAAAAAAAAGCCGTATGTGAATGTTAGTTGTTCTTGCATGTGGGTGGAAAGGGGCATTACATTTCTTGGGAAAGTTTACTTCAATGCTGAGAAAATGACTCAAGGGGTCTCTTGAACTTGAGATAAACAGGACAGAATGATTAATGTAGCCAGAAGCTCTACAGAGAGAATAACAATAACAATGACTGCTATGTATTAAGTACTTAGTATATGCTATTCACTTTATAGCCCTAAAATATGACTGTAATCCCACAAGGTACTTACAGTCTCATTTTACATAAAAGGAAACAAATTCAGAAAGTCACCTGACTTTTTAAAGGGCACACATAGAAAATATCCAGCTAAGAGTGAACCCAGGTATGTTTGCTTCAAATAGACCACATCTTTTAAACTTATTATGGAGTTCAATATTGTAGTGAACATAACTAGACAATGCACAGGAGAGATAAATCTCCCAAGAACCATGCCTTCTTATTAGTCATCCTCCAGATACTTAGAAAATAATAGAAATAACTATGCCCATAATATAATGAAAACAGTAATAAACCATAATATTAGGTTGCTCAAAAAGTCTGTTCAGGTTTTTAAACCTGAACAACCTTTTTGGCCAACCCAATAGAAAAAAGAGTATGAAAAATAATATATATTATACATAATATATATTCATAATTGAATCACTTGGCTGTATACCAGAAACTACCACAACACTGTAAGTCAACTATATTTCAATTTTAAAGTATACATATATATTTAAAGTGAGGACATACTGTACTAGGCTCTTCACATACTTTTTTATTCAATCTTCAAGAGCTTTATGAAGAAGATATTATTAGCGCCATTTTCCAGAAAAGGAAACAGACTTACAGAATGTTAAGAAACATGCTCAAGGGCCTTGAACTACTAGACAGAGGTGCCAGGATTTTAAAAAATGTGTCTTACTCTGAATGCTGTGTTCCTTCTCCTATTCCACAATGCCTCGTTTGAAGGCTCTACCAAACCTTCTCATGCCTGGACAGATGCATGCGAGTTAGAGATGGACTAAGATGTCCAGCGGCCTCTTCCAGAATCCAAACTGCTCCCGTCTCCACTGCCAGCATTTCTCCTCCCGTCATCAGCACTTCTAATCTGGAAGATCTTCTCTGCTCCGCCTACCCAGATCCTTCAAGCTCAGATCTCACTTCTCTAAGAAGCCTACTTCACCCACTCTCAACCAAACCAACGTCTTTTATCCTTGACCTATTAAATCATCTTAGCTGCACCCATATACTTTAGCACTTAGTCATGTACTGTGACATAGACTTTTTGCTCATTATATGATAAAGAAGCAAGATATAGTGGAGTTCTATACTTAACTGACCACTAACTAAAACTGTGACCTCAAGTAATTCACTTAACCTCTCTAAGCCTCAGTTTTCTCATCTTTACCAAACCAATGTCTTTTATCCTTGACCTATTAAATCATCTTAGCTGCACCCATATACTTTAGCACTTAGTCATGTACTGTGACATAGACTTTTTGCTCATTATATGATAAAGAAGCAAGATATAGTGGAGTTCTATACTTAACTGACCACTAACTAAAACTGTGACCTCAAGTAATTCACTTAACCTCTCTAAGCCTCAGTTTTCTCATCTTTAAGTAAGCATTCTCTAAAGTTCACTCTAATTTTAAAAATACCATTTCCATGGTTATATGTCTTTACTCCTTAAGAAAAATGCAACTTTTTAGATTTTTGTTTTTCCATGTAACATCAGACAGAAAGTACTGAATACTTATCAGTAGTTTCAAGTAATGAACAAAAAAATAAAATAAATAATATCTAATAGCATGAAGGAAAGGGTATGTAAGAGACCAAATGTAAACATTGTAGTTCTAGATAAGCAATCAGCAAAATAGTATAAAATTATTTTATCTGTAATGAAAAATAAACTGAAAATGACTCAGTCATTATAAATAAAAACCCCCAAAATCAAACATTTTCAATGGACAAGGAAAAAAGAACCACCAACATAGACTTCACAGGGAAAAAGATAAGCATATATTTTGGTCATATGCCTATTATCCAAAATATGCATATCTCACAGATGAGAACCCACCTTTGTTATTTGTGGGGAAGGAAAATCAAGTTGTTTCAAAAAAGCACCAAGGGTTTGCCACTTTTAACATTCAACCAAAACTGAGGCAATACATTAACATATTTTTTTTTTCTCCAGTTGGCTTTTATGTTAATGTCTTCACAGTAAAAGATGACTGAAATTGTATTTTAAAGAGAATGAAAATTGTACACTTTAAACTTGCACAATCTTGTATGTTAAGATTTTTTTTCTTAAAAAAAATATTTTTTTAAGAATGTATAGGTAATCAGAATCCAACTCTTGTTTTGAATAAAGCCCCAATTCTGGTGTTGGTTCTCAAAAAGGAAGGTAAAATTTTATTCATTTACTCTCTGGGTTATTTCTAAAACTATTCATGAGTACTGGTCTTCCATTTTATTCTTTCAGGTCAATAATTACTTTCATCTTAAATGTCACATGATAAGTACCTTGTAAGTGATTATGGATATAGCTATATTCATAAAGAAGTTACTGAGAAGTTAGACTCTGAAAACTGATACATTATAACTACCTGAAAGTTATATGATTTGTCTGTATCTGTTATATAGACTGTGTAACAAAAAAATAAAGGGAAGATAGGAGGAGCATTAAAAGCTTAGAGATCTTCTACCTTTATTTATATCCATTAAAAACTGTTTTCAAAATAAATGTAAAATGGCAAAATATGATACAAAATACACACAATTATGTGGTGGATTGAATAACAGTCCCCCAAAAAATAAGTTCACTTGGAACCACTGAATATGACCTTAAGATTGTAGTTAATTTAGTTGTGGATGTAGTTAAGGATCTCAGGATGAAATTATCCTGGATTATCCCAGTGGGCCCTAAATCCAATGACAAGTGCTCTTGTCAGAAGATACAAATGAGAAGAAACACAAAGCATAAGGTGATGTAAAGATGAAGGCAGAACTAGTCACAATAGCCAAGACCTAAATGTCCACTAACCTCATGTGAAAAGTTGACTCATTGGAAAAGACCCTGATGCTGGGAGGGATTGGGGGCAGGAGGAAAAGGGGACGACAGAGGATGAGATGGCTGGATGGCATCACCGACTCAATGGACATGAGTTTGAGTAAACTCCGGGAGTTGGTGATGGACAGGGAAGCCTGGCGTGCTGTGATTCATGGGGTCACAAGGCATCGGACACGACTGAGTGACTGAACTGAACTGAACTGAAATGTCCACTGACAAACGAATGAATAGAGAAGATGTGGCAAAATATACACAATAGAATACTACTTAGCCAAGAAACAGAACAACATAATGCATTTGCAGCAACATGGCAGCAACTAGAGATTACCATACTAAGTAAAGTACATTATCATACGAAGTGAAGTGAGTCAGAAAGACAAACACCATATGAGATCACTTATATGTGGAATCTAACATATGGCATAAATGAACCTGTCTATGAAACAGAATCACAGACATAGAGAGTTGATAGAGAGTTTGGGATTAGCAGATGCAAACTGGTATATATAGAATGGATAAACAACAAAGTCCTACTGTATCACATAGGAAACTATTTTCAATATCCTGTGATAAGCCATAATGGAAAAGAATATGAAAAAGAGTATATATATACATACACATATATATATGAGTCATTTTGCTATACAGCAGCAATTAACAAAACAGTGTAAATCAGCTATACCTCAATTATTTTAAAAAAATTATTTGAAAAAACAGTGGGGTTTCCCTAGTGACCCAGTGGTAAAGAATCCGCCTGCCAATGAAGGAGATGCAGGTTTGATTCCTGGTCCAGGAAGATCCCACTCGTGAACGGCACCTGAGCCTGTGTGCCTCAGCTGTTGAACCTATGATGTAGAGGCTGGAAACCATAACTACTGAGCCACAAGTACTGAAGCCTGCTCACTACAATTACTGAGCCACAAGTACTGAAGCCTGCTCACTACAACTACTGAGCCACAAGTACTGAAGCCTGCTCACTACAACTACTGAGCCACAAGTACTGAAGCCTGCTCACTACAACTACTGAGCCACAAGTACTGAAGCCTGCTCACTACAACTACTGAGCCACAAGTACTGAAGCCTGCTCACTACAACTACTGAGCCACAAGTACTGAATCCTGCTCACTAAAATTCCTGAGCCACAAGTACTGAAGCCTGCTCACTACAACTACAGGGTAGCCCCCGCTCACTGCAACTAAAGAAAAGCCCGCGCAGCCATCAAGATGCAGCACAGCCAAAAACAAAGTAATTTTATTTTTAAAGTGGAAGCAGAGATTGGAATGTTCGTAAGCTGCAGAATGTTCATAAGCAGCAGCCATTAAAAGCTAGGGAAAAGGCCATGGTGAATAGATTCTTCCTCAGAGCCTCCGCAGAAAGAACCAACACTGCTGACATCTTGATTTCGGACTTCTTGCCTCCAGAACTGTGACAGAATAAATTTCTGTTGTTTTAAACCACTAAATTTATGGCAATCTGCCTCACAGCCTTAGAAAACTAGCACAAATCCTCACCACTATCTAATTCCAGAATATTTTCATCACTTCTCAAATAAACCATTAGCAGTCCTCCCCATCCCCTACACCCAGCAACTGCTAATCTACTTCCTGTCTCTGTATATCTATTCTGGATATGTAATATAAATGGAATATGTGGCCTTTTGTTCCTGGCTTCATCCATGTTGTATGTGTTGTAGCATTTATTATTACTTCAGTACTTTTTATTGACTGAATGATATAGGAATACACTGTATTTTATTATTTATGTTATAGCATATTTGACATTTATATTATTTTTACTTTTTGGCTACTATTAACAATGTTGCAATGACCATTCATATGCAAGTTTTGAATGGGCAAGTTTTCATTTTCTGTATTATACTATATACACAGTTCTCTTGAGTATAAACATACCCATTTCATCTTGGTTATCTTATTTGTTGTCATATAATTGTTCATAGTATTCCCTTACAATCCTCTTATTCCTTTTAATATTTGCCAATGTTGCTAATCTAGTGAAATAAACAACTTCTGATTTTGTTGATTTTTCTCTATTTTTCTCTTTTTAACTCATTATTTCCACTCTAATCTTTATTATTTCCTTTCCTATGCTTCTTTTAGGTTTGCTTTGCTCTTATTTATCTAGTTTCTTAAGGCAAAAAGTTGGCTTATTTAGAGATCTTTCTTCTTTGTTAATATATGCATTTACAGCTACAAATTTCTAAGCACTGCTTTAGCTGCACTCTGTAAGTTTGTTGTTTTTGTTTTCATTCTTATCAAAGTATTTTCTAATTACCCTTGTGATTTCTCCCTTCACCCATTGAATATTTAGAAGTGTGTTTGATTTCCACATATTTGTGAATTTCCCAAAATTTCTTTTATTAATCAGTCCTAATTTTATTCCACATAATTAGAGAACGTTTGATTTTAGTCCTTTTAAATTTATTGACATTTGTTTTATGGCCTAAGGTATGGTCTATCCTAAAGAATATTTTATATGCTCTTGAAAAAAATATGTATTCTACTTTTAGGGGGTGGAGTGTCCTATGCTGTTGGGTCTGGATGACTGATAGTGTTATTCAAGTCTTCTATTTCCTTGTTGGCCTTCTCTCTAATTTGCAATTCTTTAGTGTTATTAAACTGGCTATTTTTTTCCTTTAATTCTATCACATTTTCTCCATTTGGGGTCTCCATTATTAAGTGCTTATAAGCGTCTATGATTTCATTTGTTTTTTGATGGTTGACCCTTTCATCATTAGAGAGTGTTTTTAGTTTTGCATCTAGTAACAATTTTTTTATAGTCTATTTTGTATGCTCTTAGTATAGCTACTCTAGCTCTCTCCTGGCTACTGTTTGCATAATATATCTTTTTCTATCCTTTTTACTTTCAATCTATTTGTGTCTTTGACTCAGAAGAGTGTCTTTTATATTCATCACGTAATTGGATCCTATCTTTTTATCCATTTTGCCAATCTCTGCCTTTTAATCCCTTACATTTACGTAATTACCACAATAAGAGAGGATTTATATCTACCCTTTTGATATGTTTTATATATGTCTTTTGTCTTTTTTGTTCCTAAATTCATCCATTTCTGCCTACTTTTTGTGTTAAATATTTTGTTGGGTTTCAAAGCTACTGTAGAGCTGGTAAAAAGAAAATAAAAATAGGGCAAGTTAAAATACTACAAAGCTCAAAGTTCTTAACAAGATTCAGCTGTTTTTTTTCTTGAATACTCCTTGAATTGTTGCAAGCCTTTGGCTAATATCAAGAGTTTTTAAAATATTGATTTTGACAGTTTTTGCCAGTGTTCCCATTGTTTTTGGGGAGACTAGATTTTCAGAGCTACCTGCCATTCTTGCTAATATCATGTTATCTTTTACAACAATGTCATATCGAGACAAATAGAACATAATTACTATTATTATTACTCCCGTTCATTTATAGATGAAGAAGGTAGGTATCTACAATTTCTTTCACTGCTATAACAAATTTTCAGAGACTTAGTGGCTTAAAGCAACACAGATTTGTAATTTTGCAGTTCTGTAGGTAGAAATCTGGTGTGGGTTTCACCAGGCTAATACCAAGGTGTTGGCAGGGCTAATTCCTTTCTGGAGTCTTTAAGAAGAAAGTCATTTCCCTGCTCATTCAGGTTGTTCCTTACAGTTACAGAACTGAGTTCCTGGTTTCCTTGCTGGCAGTCTGCTGAGGGATGTTCCCACATTCCTTGGTTTGTAGTCAGCTTCCTCCATCTTCTAAGCCAGCAATTATGGGTCAAGTTCCTCTCAAACTTCAAATCTCTTCTGCATTTTCTTCTGTCCTCAGATGTCTGTAATCGACCATCTGCCCTCCCCTTTCACTTTTAAGAACATTTAAATCTAGGATGCTCTCCCTATTTTAAGGTTTGTTACATCAACTCTATCTGCAAATTTCCTTTTTTTATGTAACATAATGTATGACATGTTCCAGAGGTTAGGACCTGCACATATAGCTGGGGGTGAAGAGAGGGCCATTCCTCTGCCTACCACACTGGAGCTCACAGAGCTTACGTGACAAAGCTGACAAGGCAGAACTGGCGTAATATATAGACCGCCTAACTCTTCCTTCAGTGGTCTTTTCACCACATCTCTGATGCACAGTGACACAACGGTCTATTACAAATTGCCTGTATGATCTCCTTAGGGGCAGTCTGGCCAACCTTGATCATTCTGAGTATATTTGTATGTTTATGTATGTGGTAGGTTAGTTACCTTTCTTGATCTTGGAAAAGTGGCCTTCTGTAGGAGATACGCTATGCATCCTCTCATAGTCTCCTCCTCTCATTATGCATGTTATATGCCCTAGAAGTTTCTCCTAAGAGGGCTGTGTGGGTACTTCTGTTGTGTTGGTTGTCTATATGGACTGTCTGGTGGGCTTGATTGGCCCCTAGTCTGGTTGGTTGCCAGGCCCTGCCTTGTTCAGATGCTACTGCCTGCTGTTGAGCAGGACCTGGTCAAGGATTGGCTGGATGCAGGATCCTAGGGGGCCCAGGGTAGGCTGGCTCACTAGTGGGCAGTCAGGGTCACAAAGACTCTGGAGCTATTCCCCACCCACACTGGCAGTGAAGCCAGATCCTAGAGATAGTGGCAGACTACTAGCAAGCAGAGCTAGTTCCTGGAGTCTGGCTGCAGGGCCCAGGGATCCCAGAGTTTGTTTAAGATCAGTGGTGGTAGGTTTGGGGATGGAGGGGTTGTGTTTCCTGACACAACTGGTTATGTGGTTGGACTGTCCTAAAAGTTGGGTTGGCCTACTAGAGGCAGGGCTAGGGCCCAGCTTGTCCTAGGGTAGGGTCTGGTCTGCATTTTGGAATCACAGTTTTCTGGCATCTGGTGTGTGCCCTCTGGTGGGCAACGCGGTGTCTAGTGGTGACTGTGGGCTCTTTAGTCTTTTTTTTTTTTTTTTTTTTGCCTCATTGCTAGGCATGTGGGATCTTATTTCCCCCAACCAGGGACTGAACCAGTGCCTCCTGCAGTGGAAGTGGGGAGGACCACTGGACCGCCAGGGAATTTACCTGGGCTCTTTAGTCTTCTGGCAGCCAAGGTGGACGGGGTGCTGAAGGGTGGGGTCTGCCATATTTTTTTTATATTTTGAGCACATTCATGCCTGCGTGCTAAATCACTTCAGTTGTGTCTGATTCTTTGTGACCCTATGGACTGTAGCCTGACAGGCTCCTTTGTCCATGGGACTCTCCAAGAATACTGGAATGGGTTACAGTGCCCTCCCCCAGGGGATCTTCCCAACCCAGGGATCTAACCTGCATCTCATGACTCCTGCATTGGCGGGTGGGTTCTTTACCGCTAGCAGCACCTGGGCAGACTGGCCATGTCCCCAGCCAATGCATTGTTTGACTTGAGAGGTCCCAGCACGGGTGCCTACAGGATGTTGGGTGGGGCCAGGTCTTGGCACTAATGAGCTAGAGTGGCGGTCCCCAACAATTTTGACACCAGGGACCTATAATGTGCTGATCAAACCAGTCCCTCCTAAAGGAAATCAACCCTGAATATTCATTGGAAGGACTGAGACTGAAGCTGAAGGTTCAATATGTTTACCATCTGATGCAAAAGCCGACTTGGAAAAGACCTTGATGCTGGGAAAGATTGAAAGCAAAAGGAGAAGTGGGGCGACAGAGGCTCAGATGGTTAGATAGCATCACCAACTCAATGGACATGAATTTGAGCAAACTGGGAGATAGTAAAGGACAGGGCAGCCTGGCATGCTGCAGTCCATGAGGTCGTAAAGAGTCAGACACAGCTTGGTGACTGAACAACAACCAGTAATGTGAGCAATGGGTAGTGATGGGGAGTAGCAGATGAAGATTCGTTCACCTATCCACTGCTCACCTCCTGCTGTGTGGCCTGGAACTGGCCCCAGGCCTGGGGGTTAAGGATCCCCTGAGCTAGAGGGACAGTCCTGTTCACCTCAGCACCAGTTTCTACTGGGTAGAAAGAGTTCCCAAATACAGTTGCCACCCAATACAGCTGCTGTCCATGTCTATGTTTCCAAGGTAGGACCACCGCCCCCTCCTCTTCATGAAACTCTCCAAGCCCAGCAAGTAGGTCTGGTCCAGGCTCCTATCAAATTACTGCTTTTGCCCTGGTTCGCTGAGCCTGTGAGATTCTGTGTGCACCCTTTAAGAATCAAGTTTCTAATTCCCTCAGTCCTGTTCAGCGCCTATAATTAAGTCCCACTGGCTTTCAAAGCCAAGTGTTGTGAGGGATCTTCTCGCCAATGCTGGAACTCTGGGCTGGGGAGCCTGACATGGTGTCCAAACACTCACTCCTGTGGAAGAACCTATGAAATATAATTATTCTCCAACTTGCATGACACCACAGGGGGTGGGAGAGGGGCATCATGGAACTGGAATATATCACAAGTCTGCCCTTCCTACCTGTCTCCTTGTGGATTCTTCTTTATGTATTTAGTTACATGGGATACTTTCTAGAAGATTCCAGTTTTCTTTTGTTAGGTAGTTAGAATAGGAAAAAGGAGTCCAAAATGGCAGTGGCTAAAAGACAAAGAAAGGGAAAAGCCTGTGAAAACAGAACAAAAGAAAATCTACAGAACAGAGTGAGAACTTCAGGGGAAACAAATACACCCCCTTCTTGGCCAGCCCAATTTGCATCAGGCAGGCTGAAGGTGGGAAGGAGACAAACACATAAAAGGAGGAAGCCAAGACAGATTGAAGCCTCTCCTTTGGGGGCGGCCCACCCTCACACCTCAGAGGTATACAATCCTTTGTTTTTCCAAATAAAACTGAGCTGTAACCAAGCTGTAACATGGTCAGCATTTCAAATTTTTGTTGCGGCAAGACAGAACCAAGGAAACTACACATTCCCCCGACATATCTGGTGCTGTTCCTCGGATTTAACCTGGCTGAAACAACCTCGGCTCAGTCCAAGGTGGAGGCCAGGCACAGCAGGAGCCCAACTGGGTGAAACATCACACAGTGGAAGCTAAACACGAAGAAAACCCAGCGAAGTGGAAGTGACAAGAAGCGCAGTGTGCTGGAAACTGGAACAGCAAAAGCAAATTCGGCAGAAAGCTCACACTGCTCAGTCTCAGATTCCAGAAGACTGCCGGTTAAGGTAGGAGGTCCTCACTCCTGTGGCTGGAAGGACATATGACTAACAAAATCTTAATTCCTTTTCAGTCTCTTGTTTCTTGGTCCCTTGAACCCCCTTCAAACAGGTGAGTGGCCGTGGGTTCAAATGAGCAACTCTGGAGAGACTACCACCCAGTGTGACCCAAATGCTCCACTATCCTCTGCGCTCTAGTAGCTGTTTCCCAAGCAGAGGAAGGTTCTTCTGTCCTTAACCTCCTTTGTACCAAGCGTCAGGCCAATGAAAACTGTGGGCACAGGACAGGTATTTAGCAGTTTTTCCAGCAAGTTAAGACAAGAGTTCCTCGGCATGTTTTTCCCACTGCTTTTTCTTCCTGTCCTTCAGCTCCTTTCGCCATATATGCCACTATTTACAAAGTACTAAGCAGGTTGTCATCTTTCCATTTCTGAAAGTTGTGTTTGAAACTGTTTACCTAAGGTTTGGACTCAAACCCACGTGGCAGGGACTCTGTGCTATGCTTAATCACTCAGTCATGTCCAACCGGGATTTGAGCCCAGCCAAAACCCACAGTGCCTGGTTTTAGGACCTAATGAAGCTCTGGCTCTTGATGTCTCATTGCAAAAAAATTCAGTGAGAGACATAGCAATAGGTAAGAGGTGGATTTGTTCAGATTTAGAGACAAGCATTTGAATGCAGAGTTCCAAAGAATAGCAAGGAGAGATAAGAAAGCCTTCCTCAGTGATCAGTGCAAAGAAATAGAGGAAAACAATAGAATAGGAAAGACTAGAGATCTCTTCAAAAAAATTAGAGATACCAAGGGAACATTTCATGCAAAGATGGGCATAATAAAGGAGAGAAATGGTATGGACCTAACGGAAGCAGAAGATATTAAGAAGAGGTAGAAGAATACACAGGATAACTGTACAAAAAAGATCTTCACGACCCAGATAATCACGATGATGTGATTATCATCATCACTCACTTAGAGCCAGAAATCCTGGAATGCAAAGTCACCTGGGTCTTAGGAAGCATCACTACCAACAAAGCTAGTAGAGGTGATAGAATTTCAGTCGAGCTATTTCAAATTCTAAAAGATGATGCTGTGAAAGTGGTGCACTCAATATGCCAGCAAATTAGGAAAACTCAGCAGTGGCCACAGGACTGGAAAAGGTCAGTTTTCATTCCAATCCCAAAGAAAGGCAATGGCAAAGAATGTTCAAACTACCACACAATTGCACTCATCTCACATGCTAGTAAAGGAATGCTCAAAATTCTCCAAGCCAGGCTTCAACAATACGTGAACTGTGAAATTCCAGATATTCAAGCTGGATTTAGAAAAGGCAGAGGAACCAGAGATCAAATTGCCAACATCTGTTGGATCATCAAAAAAGCAAGAGAGTTCCAGAAAAACATCTACTTCTGCTTTATAGACTACACCAAAGCCTTTGACTGTATGGATCACAAAAAAACTATGGAAAATACTTAAAGAGAAGGGAATACCAGACCCTCTGACCTGCCTCCTGAGAACTCTGTATGCAGGTCAGGAAGCAACAGTTAGAACTGGACATGGAACAACGGACTAGTTCAAAATTGGGAAAGGAGAACATCAAGGCTGTATAGTGTCACCCTGCTTATTTAACTTAAATTCAGAGTACATCATGCAAAATGCCAGACTAGATGAAGCACAAGCTGAAGTCAAGATTGCTGGGAGAAATATCAACAACCTCAGATATGCAGATGACACCAGCCTTAGGGCAGAAAGTAAAGAAGAACTAAAGAGGCTCTTGTTTAAAGCAAAACAGGAGAGTGAAAAAGTTGGCTTAAAACTCAACATTCAGAAAACTAAGATCATGGCATCAGGTCCCATCACTTTAGTGGCAAATAAACAGAGAAATAATGGAAACAGTGAGAGACTTTATTTTGCTGGGCTCCAAAATCACTGCAGATAGTGACTGTAGTCATGAAATTAAAAGACTCTTGCTCCCTGGAAGAAAAGCTATGACCAGCCTAGAGAGCATGTTAAAAATCAGAGCCATTACTTTGCCAACAAAAGTCCATCTAGTCAAAGCTGTAGTTTTTCCAGTAATCATGTATGGATGTGAGAGTTGGACTATAAAGAAAGCTGAGTGCTAAAGAATTGATGCTGTTGAGCTATGGTGTTGGAGAAGACTCTTGAGAGTCCCTTGGACTGCAAGGAGATCCAACCAGTCCATCCTAAAAGAGATCAGTACTGGGTGTTCACTGGAAGGACTGATGCTGAAGCTGAAACTCCAATATTTTGGCCACCTCATGCGAAGAGTTGACTCATTGGAAAAGACCCTGATGCTGGGAGGGACTGGGGTCAGGAGGAGAAGGGGACGACAGAGGATGAGATGGCTGGGTGGCATCACCGACTCAATGGACATGAGTTTGAGTAAACTCTGGGAGTTGGTGATGGACACGGAGGCCTGGTGTGCTGTGATTCATGGGGTCGCAAAGAGTCAGACACGACTGAGCGACTGAACTGAACTGAAACTGCTCTTATGGAAGACTAGGGGATGAAATCAGGGATTTGCGTTTCACCAGTTTCCCAGTCTCAGGGCACAAGCTTGGACTGCTTTACATCATGTTATCTATTCCCATCCATGGTGGACAAACCAGTAATGAATTAAGATTACAACCCCTTAATCCTACCCAGCACTAGTCATGCTGGAGATCTTGGGGATGCCCAACTCTGGCCTGGGGTTTGGGGGGTCCCAGGAGGTCAACCTGCCTTGACCTGCCTAGGGATCTTGTCCTCTGGAGGTTGTCACACCTCAACATGCTCAGGGATCCACCAGTCCAGGGATACCTGGAGGTCGACATGCCTCGACCTGCCCAGCGATTCCATCTCCAGGAGGCTGTCATGCCTCAACCTGCCTGGGGATCTGCACCCTGACCTGGGGACGCCTGGCTCTCAGGTTGCAGCAGTACTGCATAGGATAAGCTTCAAAAAGACTCACCCCTAAGGAAGTCCATCCATGGAAATACAAGGAAGTCTATTAGTTGTGGGACTGTGCCTGGTCTCAGCAATAATTCAGGAGTTCAACAAGAACCCCATTGCCTTTCTGGAAAGTCAAAAAGAGGCCCTCCAAAAGTTTACCAATCTGGACTTAAACTCTTATGGGGGACAGGTGATTTTAAAGGACAAACTCCTGTCTCAAAGTGTTTCAGGTATCCGGATAAAGTCACAATAGCTACAGCAGCAGGACCCTGTTGCCTCTTTAGATTAGATGGTCCAGACAGCCACCAATACCTTTTATAACAGAGAACAGGAGAGGGAGGCCAAGGCCCAGGAAAGGGAGAGAAGGAAAGACACAAGACTTACCCAGATGCTGGCCACCCTCTGTGGAAGTCCTATGGCAAACCCCGAGTCCTTTGAAGGACAAGGCATGAGGCAAATGCCTAGTCTGTAGACAGGAGGGACATTGGACCAAAGAGTGTCCAAACCATGATAAATCTCCTAAAATGGCTTTCTACAAATGCCATCAACTGGGACATTGGGTGGCACTCTGCCATGATCCAAGAACTTCAAGGTCAAGCACCAAGCCTTCACTCATGATGGTTCAACAGGACTGAAGCAATCAGCTCCAGCCAGCCTACCTGTCACAGATAACCATCATGGGGCTGGAGCCAAGGGTGCAACTTGATGCGGCAGATAGGTCCAAGAATTTCTTGGTTGACACAGGGGCTACCTACTCTCTCCTGACCTCCTACTCCGGAGACTTCTCCTCCCAAACCTGTACCATTTTGGGTGCTAGAGGAAGCACATTTACAAAAAGATTCACCTGAGCACTTCTTCATTGCTGGGATGGACAAATATTTTCCCACCAGTTTCTGGTGGTCTCTGAGTATCCTACTCCCTTATTGTGAAGAGATCTCTCTGTGTTTTCGAAACCGTGCAGCTATTGCAGTCCTGATAGAAGATGCTTTAAAATTCTCTTTGGGGGGCAAACTAACTATTTTTACCAGCCACCAAGTGAAACAACTCCTGAATGGGAGAGGCCATTTATGGATGTCTGATCAAAGGACCCTCAAATATCAAGTAGTGCTGGTGGAAAATCCAGGCCTGACTATATTGCCTTGTGAGGCTCTTAGCCCAGCTACCTTCCCGCCTACTCCCAAGGGGTCTCTCTTCCCCTTCACTCTTGCCTAGAGACCTTGGACCACTGGAAAAAACCCCAAGAGGGATTGTCAGAAGATCCTCTGACCAATCCTGATGCAATCTGGTTCCCTGATGGAAGCAGCTTTGTCTTAGATGGAAAAAGAGCCGGATACGCAGTAGTCTCTAACGTTGAGACCACAGAGGCTAAACCTTTGCCAGCAGGGACTTCAGCCCAATTAGCTGAGCTCATAGCCCTGACTCAAACTTTAGAGCTGGGAAAAGGAAAAAGAGTAGCCATTTACATTGACTCCAAGTATGCCTTTCTAGCGCTACAGGCACATGCTGCTGTTGGGAAAGAAAGAGGCCACTTGACCACCCGAGGGTCCCCAGTCAAGTATGGTGATCAAATCCTTAGGCGCTTGGAGGCAGTCCATCTGCCCACTGAGGTTTCAGTCTCCTGCTGTAAAAGGCACCAAAAATGGAGCACAGAAGTGGCACGAGGGAGCCAAGCAGCCAATCAGGCAGCTAAGAGAGCAGCGTTACAGAACCATGACCTAACAGGGGTTGCCACCTTAGTTCCACAGACTCATTTGCCAGAAACTCCTTCATATGCTGAAGGTGAGACTCTTAACGCTGAGTGAGGGCTTTCAAGAAGATCAAATGGGGTGGTTCCAAACAGGAGGGACTCCTTTTTCTGCCTGGGAACCTCCAACAGAAGTTGTTTAACTCCTTGCATGCCACCACTCATTTAGGGGAGAAGGCCCTCCAAAGATTACTGGAAAGGTCCTTCAGAGAAACAGGCCTCCAAACGACTCTAAGGCAAGTGGTCTCCTCTTGCCCCACTCGCCAATTAAACAACCCCCAAGGAGCTCGAAGACCCCAGCTGGCCCAGCCCATCCAATGATGTGGGGCCTACCCAGGAGAGGACTGGCAGATGGACTTCACCCAGATGCCAGTTTCTCAAGGATATAAATACCTATTAGTCATGATAGATGCATTCACAGGATGGATTGAAGGCTTTCCCACCCAGACTGAGAAGGCTGAGGAGGTGGTAAAAAAAAAAAAACTGCTCCATGAAATCACTCCAAGATTTTGTCTGCCCAGGTCATTATAAAGTGACAATGGGATATCATTTACTTCTAAGGTCACTCAATGGGTCTCTAAGCATTGGGCATTACTTATTGTCTCCATTGTGCCTGGAGGCCTCAGTCTTCAGGTAAAGTAGAAAGAGCTAACCAATTCTTAAAATCAGCAATAAAAAAGATAACCCTGGAGACCTCCCTGGGATGGAAGGAGGCTTTACCAATAGCTCTCCTCCACACCCCTACTGCCCCTAAGGAACAGGTTGGTCTTAGTCCTTATGAAATGCTATATGGGAGGTCTTTTCATTTATGTCAATGACCTTTTCCTAGATCCAGAGGCTCAGACCCTCTGGTCTTATACCATGGCCATTGGGCAATTCCAAAAGGATATACACATAGGGTGTCAACCAGGACCCAAAAGATTCTAAAGAGCCACCACTATATACTCCAGGGACTCAAGACATAATTAAAGTCTGGAAAGATGGGTCCCCAAAGGCTCCATGGAAGGGCCCACATGGAAGGGCCCCTACCCTGTAATACTTCCTACCCCCACAGCAGTCAAGGTACCAGGACACAACTCCTGGATTCTCTACTCACAAGTCAAGCCATGGAAGAAAACGAAGAGGACATTCAGAACACCTGTGAGCCCCTGGGAGCTCTCAAATACCCATTCAGGACTACAAATGAGTGCCACTCTAACAAACACGCCCAAAATTAAGTTTCTGAGGATAAGATTTCTCAGGATAACTCTAAAGAGCCAAAAGAGCTTGGCAGAGGTTCTACTCCAAAATGGACAGGAGACAGATCTCCTGATCCCTGAACAAGGAGGGACTTGAGCCATCTTGAATGAGACATGCTGTTTCTGGGTAAATACCTCTGGCCAAGTTAAATAAAGTCTCACGGTCCTCAAGAAAAACACTCATATCCTACAGGATCTCAAAGAACAAGCTAGAGAACTCTCAGGGAAGCTACAATCTCCCTTTGGGGACATCCTTCTCCTGGCCAGGGGGGACTTGGAGTTGGCTAATGTCCCCACTAATCCCTGTTATCACCATATTGATGCTGCTTATGATTGTTCTGTGTATTATCAATTGTCTAACTCATTTTGTCTCTGCCCAGGTCAACAAGCTACAACATGCAGTGCCAGTTCAACAATGATATATAAACCTACACCCTACCACAGAAAATATCACTCACCCTTAGATGGACACTGCCATAAGGACTCTGAGGCTTGAGACTAGCAAGAGGGGCAGGCCCAATGCCCCTCACCATCCCAGCTCAGCAGGAATTAGCCAGAGAGACTTCAATGCCCCTATTCCCAAAGAATTGGGCCTCCTATCTCTTGAGGGGGGAATATTAGGTCATTAGAAAAAGAAGAAGGAGTCCAAAAGAGGCTAAAAGACAAAGAAAGGTAAAAGTCTGCAAAAACAGAACAAAAGAAAATGCACAGAACAGAGTGAAAACCTCAGGTGAAACAAACATACCCCCTTCTTGGCCAGCCCAATTTGCATAGGGCAGGCTCAAGGTGGGGAGGAGACAAGTAAATAAAAGGAGGAAGCCAAGATGGATTGAGGTCTCTCCTTTGGAGGCGGCCTGCACTTACAGCTCGAGGATGTACTATCCTTTGTTTTTCCAAATACAACTGAGCTGTAACCAAGCTGTAACACTGGTCAGCCATTTCAAATTTTTGCTTTGGTGAGACAGAACCGAGGAAATTACACATTCCCCCAACACTTTCACCAACCATTGTTCTGAAAAGAGTTGTAATTTTGGTGTACTGCTGAGAGGACGTGAGTTGAGGGATTTTGAGTTCTGCCATCTTGGGCGCTCCTCCAGCCCAGACCTCTGTGGGGGCAGCTTCCGACTGAGCAAGGTGGGATGCAGTGCAACAGAATGCCAGCTGGGCAGAAACAGCAGAGGTGCCCGAGCACCAAACACAGCCAGTCCCGCCCCAGTGTGCGGTCCCCAGTGTGTGGACCACTGGCTGCCTCCTCTTGCTGCTTCTCCAAATGAGTCTAGAATCATAGAATGTTATAGCTTTAATGTTATAGAATGCCCATCATTTTGCAGATGAAGAAAATAAGGTTGAAGGAAATTAAGATCCCAGGCTTGTTTTCTAGAAAACCCAGACCCACAATTAAGCCTGGGCTTCCCAGGTAGCTCAGTAAAGAATCCACCTGCCAATGCAGAAGACTCAGATTCAGTCCCTGAGCCTGGAATATCTCCTGGAGAAGGAAAGAGCAACCCACTCCAGTAGTCTTGCCTGGAAAATCCCACGGACAGACAGACAGACACAATTTAGCAACTAAACAATCCTCTCCTGGCTTTCAACTCAAGTGGTTTTGCCATTACAGAATTCTTTCAATTAAATATACATCCTCTAAAGATAACATCAACTATTTAAATTAACCTTGTTAACACTCAACTATGAATAACCATTCAAAACTTGGCCCATAAAACTTAAATTATCCTTGCACTGTCAACCACTTTCTGCTACCTATGCTTTTGTAATTCTTCCCATTTAAATTTTATAACTTAAACATCTTCTTACACCTGCTCTAAACCACCATATGGTGGTTTATAGATCTCCCTCACATAGGGATTGAAGAGGAAAGACTATATATATATCCTCTATTTCTTTTCTGTGTGCTGATTGATTTCTGTTAAATCCCACCTAGAGAAAGCTTTCCTTTTATGATTCCTCTAAATTACATCTCAAGTTACTTATAGTAAGCCAGAGAGAGAAAGACTGCTCACACAATCATTCCACACCCCCAACCTGAGTCAGTCCTATAGATCCTATAGGCTCTGAGGCCAAGGGTTGTGGGAGGGCCACTTAGCTGAAGTGACTGTATTTAGACCTGTCCAATTAAGCCATGTCAGAGCTACAGTGCAGTCCATTCAGTCACCTGCACTCACAGAAGAGGAGGCACATGGAACCCAAATTCCACTTCTCATGGATTCGTATGATTTTTCACACCATCCTAACCTTAATGCATTTTTCTCTAGGTTGATCCATAAAATCCATAATTACCAAGCTGATAGCTCTGGTGGCTGTCCAGTTCAGCCCCAGCCCTTCCCCTGACACCCCAGTCTGAGCTTCTAAGTATTGCTGGCGGAGGGGGGGTGGGGTGTCTTAATTATAATTAGTTGCCCTCATCTTTTTTTTTCTTCTCTTTTTCTCAAGAACAGACATCTCTCCTCCTGTTCAAACCTAGCCCTCCCACTTGTAAACTCACTTCATTCCTTTCCATTTCCCCTTTCTATATCAATTGTACTTTTTCTGTTAACCTTTACCTTGCCTCTGGTACCTCTCTTTTGCCTTCAAAACTGTTCATTTCTCCTTAAATTAAAAAAAAATCAATTCCTCCCCTCCTTCCTTCCCTGTGTTGACAGAAGTTCTCAATGAACAGACTGAAACCCCTTCTTTATTCATGCACTCACCCCAATACATTATAATTTAACTTCGATCTTCAGCTGTTTTATTGACACTGCACATCTAGACGTCAAAAATTACCTCCTAATCACCAAATCCAATGTTCTTTATCATTTTTTCTTTCACTGCTTTGCTTCACCCCCACACCTAAGCAGTTATCAACTCCTATGCACTCTCTCTTCAGCCTCTAATGCTTATTTCCTCCTTCCTGCTCCTACTACAACTATCCTATAGCCAGTCAAATATATGCCATTCTCCCCAATCTGAAGTTTACCTCTTCCTGTTTCTAACTATTGAAATGCAATCCCATGCTTTAAAACCTTTCAAGAATGCCCACACACTGAAGGTCAGAACTCTGTCTTCCTCATCCTGGAATTCTCCATATACACATATTAACTACTACCACAAATGCCTCATACATAAGGCATTTAATCAAGATCTGAGGACTGATTGACTTGCATAAAGGGGGAGCTCCTTGGAAATACTATTCTTATAAGGAAAATCTGTTCTAGGATGAGAAATCTTTTGTGGGTCAGCCACACAGTGGATACCCACCTGCAGGTTGTTAAGAATCACGTGTATTCCAGTATCTGTCTATTTCATTGCCCTCATGTCCAGAACATTCTTTCATTCCAATACATAGTGGAGTTGGAAGAATAGTTGCGAGTGTCAAATACTCCAAAAAATTTCCAAGTACAAGTAACAGAAAAGATACGCTTTTTGCTAATGTTGCATCTTAAAAGCTGAAGACATTACTAACTAGCCCAGCACAGCACCATAGGCACCTGGAACAAATATAGTTAAACACTGGATACAACATGAAAAAAGATTCCTTAAGAGTCAGATTATTTCTGTATACTATTTCTGTTTTGGCCACTGATTTGCCTCATGACTATTTTGTAAAGTAAGTGGAACCAAAGTGACAAAGACATTGGAATTGGCAATTCCTCTGTATAAACAAGTTGATACAATCTAGTTTTGCAAGCCTAAGGATACTCTGATTAAAAAAAGAAAAGGAGGTGGTCCTTAACTGAAAACATGCTTTTGTTATTGAGGGCTCTTTTTTAAATGTTTTAGCAATGAATTATTCAATACACAAAACAGCATAATGAAAAAAAGGTGAACATTTTTTAAAGATACCTACCTTCAGCATACTCTAGAACCATGACCTTTTAACTATCATGTAATTCTGTAAAGCACAAAGTTATTAGAAGTCAGCATCATAGTACCAATTTGTAATCATACTATTCTGAAAGCATTTCAAAGCCTTTTCAATAATAATCTGTAGATGTTTAAACAAATAAAAATTACTCCCCAAAAGCCACAATTAGAATTACTCATTTTGTAACACCAAACCCTCAAGCTTAAGAAAAAGCAGAGGAAACTTGAAAAAATTTAAATTAGGTAGTGGAACTAAAAGAAATTAAATGTATGCGGCTCTTCCTCATTCCCTTTTATTAGACCATCTTGGGCAATCAGCTTATGAAACTAGAAACTAACCATACCTGAGTTACATTATGCTTATTACAGAACAAAGAGTAGGAAGGAAAACTTTTTCTAAAAAGGGAAAGAGGATTAAAGATGGCATAAGTATTGATAAGTTCTGAAAATGGAATGTATACAGAGCTATTGAGTGTTTCTTTTTAAATTCATTTTATTTTTGGCTGTGCTGGGCTTTCTCTAGTTGTGATGAGTGAAAGCTACTCTCTAGTTCAGGCTACCCTCTACTCCAGCACAGGCTTCTCATTGCGAGCACGGGCTCTAGAGGGAGGGCTCACGAGTTGTGGTGCACAGGCTTAGTTGTATGGCATGTGGAATCTTCCTGGGCCAGGGATTGAACCCGTGACCTTTGCATTGACAGGCACATTCTTAACCACTGGACCATCAGGGAAGTCTCTGACTATTTCAGGTTAGCAAAAGTGTGTGAGTTTCAAGGCTTAGCACCAAAGCCAAGGCATTAGTGGCACCGACTGAAGGTCATTCCTGAGCTGCAATGCTCTGGCACTTCCTCAATCACACACACACAGCATTTTGGAATCAGCTGATGTATCAAAGGAATGCAGGCTTTGGAGTCGGGCGTTCAGATTTTAATCTTGGTTCCATTACTTACTAACTTTGTGACCTTGAACAGATCGCAGCCTCTTTACCTGCACAAAGGAGTTAATACCAACTTCAGAAGGCGGTTGCTAGAATTCAGTGAGATCATGTGTAAGGCCCCTGATACACTTTCCTCTTCCCTCTGGAAAAGTGTTGGAACTGCAGCCTGGGAAATGACAGCTCGCAACATTAGAGGGTTAATAAGAAGTTATTCTAAGCTGCTGGTTCAGGGATAGGCATCCTGTCCCAGACAGCCCATCAGCCCCACTAATGGGATTTAAAACAGTTGCTGCCTCTTCCTCAGTCATGTAATGATTTCTGGACAGCCTGAGAGGCCCATTATCTGCAGTCCCTACTTCTGCTCCCTCTGGCGATAATGACTTCTTAGCACAATAGCAGGGCCGTGGTCTTCCACTTCCTGCTGCACCAGTTTGCAAAGGACCCTTGTTGAAGTCAGAGAAAAACTGTCATCTCACCACAGAGGCCAACAGTCTGTGAAATGCTGCCCACCGACTGCCACAAGAGCTCCTGGAGAGTTGTCCTCTAAGGCAAGGGTGCCCTCTGAGGGGTTTCCTAGGAGAACATGAATATGATAGATGAGTGCTTTCCGGTGAGAAAATGCTATCCCAGCATCCCCAGAGGGCCTCTGAGGTTGATGTCGATGTGCCAGGATCCTCCCAGCCTTTGCCTCGCTGTCTCATCCCACTCAGTTCTTACAAACTGCCTGCAGAACCCAAGGGCAAAAAAAAAAAAAACTAGTGTGTAAAACACTGCCACCAAACTCTGATTTAAAAAATCAATGCCCAGATGTTATAATTAACTTAGGCTCCTATTATCAATGTTCCCTTATTCTTTGTATTCTTTATCTTACTGTTTTTGTTGTTGTTGTTGTTGTTATGTATAAATCACCTCAAATCTGGTTTAGTAGTAGGCAAGATATAAATTCTAAATAAACAAAACAAATAATAAATTAAGGGCTTCTACCAGGCTTGAACAGATCCCAAAAGAATTCTTGGCATTAATCATGGAAAGAAACTCTCACCCAAATTAAGGAAGATATAATGTGTTCATTCTAACAGCATAATTTGTCAATAATGCTAATATAGGACTCCAAATGAAAGAAAAAGGACGTACTTGGCTGTGGTTATAAGATGGATGCAAATGAATATTTTGAGCTGATTTGAAAGTAGAAGAAAAACTTTCTCCTACAGTTAGATAGCTACCTAAAAAATTTTCTTAACTGACTGTGTAAGGTAAATATCAGATTTATTAAATAGTATCTCTTGCTTTAATAAATAAACATATATAGTATAAAAGCATTTGCCTGGTGAAACAAAATCATGTCAAGTGCTGGTTGAATTTAAGTGTACATTGTTATAACCATTTTGGCAAGCAACCTGGCATTGATTTAAGTGTCTGAAAAGATTCATTCCTATTGTTCCATTTCTGGGAATCTATCCTAAAGACATAATCCCAAATTCAGTAAGAAATTATGCAGAAATAACAGGGAAAAATGAAAACAAGCTGAAAATGTCCCATTATAGGGAAATAATTACATAAATTATGGCATTCCTTTATGATGAAATGGCAGTAATCATTAAAATATTTTAGTGATGCAGGAAAAGTAACTGAAAGTAAGTAGAATTTAAAGTGTGAATATAGCATAAGACGAACTATGTAAAACAAGGAGAAGCATAAAAATGCAAGCCATAGTTAGAGGTAGGTAACTTTGTTATACATATTTTTCCAAAATTTCCTAATTGTCTGCATGAGCATGAATTCTATCTATAATCTAGAAAAATAATAATACTTGTGAAAAATAAATGTGATTAATTTGCAGAAGAAAATATATTATTTTTACTGACTGACATAGCCAGTGCAGGCTTGGTTACCAGGCATTCTGAATGCAGAAAATGAGGAGCCAAGCAGAGGAGAGGGAAGTAAGCTAGGAGTATGAGGGATCTGGTTGGAAGGACCACCCAGCTAGAAGTTTGGCCCCAAAGTGCACGGTCAGCTCCAAATCACTAGGTCCACAGGGTATGGTGAACTGAAGTGCAAGCTACAGAGCCTGATGCGGTCACAGAGCTGCCGCATTGCACGGATCCTCCTCAGGCAAGAAAACAAATCAGCTGAAACCGGCTAGAGGTGATACAAACAGTAAAATTAGTAGCTAAACACTAAAAGTCATTGTAACTATACTTCATGTGTTCCAGAAGCAAGAAGAAAGAATGACTATGTTAAATAAAAATATGGAATATTTTTATATTCCATAATAAAAAGGTCCAAGTCAAACTTCAGAGATTAAAACTACAAGGTCTAAAAAATTAATAATAATGGAATGGGATGAAAATTAACATATTAGACATTGCAGGGGAGAAGAAAAGTTTAATAAATTTGAAAGCATAGTAATGGAAACTACCCGACATGAAACACAGAAAATAAAGGGAAAGGAAAGAAGGAACAGAGGAAGGTAGGACAGAAAATGAACAGAACAACTTTAAGCGGCCTGACATATTAATGATTGGAGTCCCTAAAAACAAGGAAAGAGAGTGGAAGGCAGAAAAAGAACTGAAGGAATATTCTCTCAAATTTCATGAAAACTATAACCCCTCAGATCCAATAGTTCAAAAGCAGCTCAACAAATTTGAAACACAGAAAATTAAAAAAAAACTATACCAGGGCACATAATCTTTAAATTATCTTAAATCACTAATAAAAGGAAAAGTTTAGGCAGCCATGGGAAAGAAAGACTCTATGTTATATATAGAGGGTCAAAGAAAAGGGAGATAGATTTCTTACTGAAAGTAATGCAGAAGAAAAGACAATAGAACAATAGTCTCAATGTATTTTTTAAGTCAACCTAGGGTTATACACTCACTTTTCACTTTCACACATGGAGAAGGAAATGGCAACGCACTCCAGTGTTCTTGCCTGGAGAATCCCAGGGACGGGGGAGCCTGGTGGGCTGCAGTCCATGGGATCACACAGAGTCGGACACGACTGAAGCGACTTAGCAGCTTAGCAGCAGAGTTCTACAGGGCTTCCCTGGGGGCTCAGAGGTAAAGAATCCACCTGCCAATGCAGGAGATGCATTGGGTTTGATCCCTGGGTCAGGAAGACCTCCTAGAGAAGGAAATGGCAACCCACTCCAGTACTTTTGCCTGGAAAATCCCATGGACAGAGGAGCCTGGCAGGCTACAGTTCATGGGGCTACAAAAGAGTCAGACACACTTAGAGACTAAACAACAACAACGCGGAGTTCTATGCACAGCAAAAGATTTTTAAACACAAAAACAAATAAAGACTTCTTTGGACATGTACAAGCTGAAAGAATTTATACCGTAAGTTCTTCAAGCAGAAGGAAAATGATAGCAGGTGAAAGTATAGATACATACAAAGGAAAGAAGAGCACCAGACATCCAAGGGTTAACAGATCTTTTTCTTATTTCTAAACCTGTTTAAAGGATAAGTGACTACTTAAAACAGAAATGATAGCAAGGTATTATTAGGTTTATAATATATATAGAAAGAAAATGTTAGATAAAAATAGCACAAAACCCAGGAGGGGAAAAGGGAAGTATACTATTGCAAGGTTCTTATACTCTGAGCCTGACATCCAATATGTGAAGTGTGGCATCTCTAACTTATCACTATAAACCCTAAAGCAATTTTACAGCTAGTAAGCCATAACTAGTAAGTCCATGAAAAATAGTCAATCCAGGTGGAAGCAAATAAAGACAATAAAGAAGAATAAAACACAGATTAGAAAATAGAAAATCTACTGGAAAATAAAATTTTTCATTGGTAAATGGTAAACTTAAGCCTAAATATAGCAAAAATCACATTAAATATGAATGGTCTAAATATCGCAAATAAAAACATCAATTGGTAGGTTGAATTTTTTAAAAGAGTCACACACAGAGGCATAGCCTGGTTAAAAATAAAAAGATGAAGCAAAATATACTATGCTAACACTGATTTTAAAACCTGGAGTGACTAATAATATCAGACAGTAAATATTGCTTTTTAGAGCAAAGAAATTACCAGTGATAAAGAAGGCCATCTCATACTGATAAAAGTGTAAATTCATCAAGAGACGAAAACAAGCTTCAAATGCTTATGCTCCTAATGAAAAACTTCAAAAACTGATAAAACTGCAAAGAGAATTAAATGAATCAATTTTCATAGGCAGAGATTCCAACATTATCAGTCAATAATTGATAGAACAAGTAGAAAATCAATAAGGATATTGACTGAAGCAGACTATCAGCCATTTGGTGTCATTTAAAATAATAGATAATTACACTCAATAGGCTTTCCTGGTGGCTCAGAGAGTAAAGAATCCACCTACAATGAGGGAGACCTGGGTTTGATCCCTAGGTTGGGAAGATCCCCTGGAGGAGGGCATGGTAACCCACTCCAGTATTCTCGCCTGGAGAATCCCCATGGACACGGAAGCCTGGTGGGCTGCAGTCCACGGGGCCACAAAGAGTCGGACACAACTGAACAGCTAAGCACAGTGTACATTCAACAGAATCATTTTCAAGTGCAAGCAAAACATGCAGCGAAAGAGACTATAATCTGGGCCATAATTCCAGCTTCAATATTTAAAAGGACTCAAATTATATGAAGTATGTTCTCTGAACAAAATAGAATTAAATTAGAATTAAAATATTAAAATTTCCAGAAAAATCTCAACTATTTGAAAACTGGACACTTTCAAATAACAAATTTATCAAAGAACTCAAAAAGGAAGTTAGAAAGTATCTGGAAGTAAATGAAAATGAAAACACAGTGTGCCTAAATTTGTAACAAGTGGTTAATGGCAGTTACAGGAAGTTTAGAACACTAAATGCCTATAATAGAAAAAAAGAAAACCCTCAAACTGATTATCTCATTTTCTACCTTAAGAAACCAAAAAAATGAGGAGTTCCTTGGTGATCCAATGGTTAGAACTCAGCACTTTCTCTGGGTTCAATCTCTGGTTGGGAAACTAAGATCCCTCAAGCCACATAGCTTAGTTAAATACTAAAGAAAAAAATCAGTTAATATATTTGGCCAAATTAACAGACAAAAAAAATGAAAGCCATATGAACCCCTCAATAAATCAGGGAAGTCATTTGACCAAATCCAACACCCATCTGCTACAAAATTTCCCAGAAAACATGGAATAGAAGGAACTTTCTCAACCCAATAAAGGGCATCTACAAGAATACTTACAGTGAAGATCATACTTAATGGTGAATATTTGAATGCTCCCCCTAAAATCAGGAATATGATTTAAGAAAATGATTTAAGAAAATAAAACTGTCTTTATTAACAGACAGCATGATAACTTAATGTATGTAGAATATCCTACAGAATCTATGAAAAAGCTATTAGAACAATAGATGAGTTTAGCAAAGATACAAGATCAATATACAAAAATCAACTGTATTTCTATTACTTGCAACAGAATATTGGAAATAGAGATTTTTTTAAATGGTATCATTTACAATAGCACAAAAATGTGAAATACTTGGGAATACTTCTGACAAAAGATATGCAAGACCTGTATATTGAAAATCACAAAACATTGCTTAGAAAAGTTAAAAGAAGGCTTAAATATATGGCCAGATATTCTTTTTTTTAAAACTTTTTGGTTTGTATTTGTGTAGCTGATTATAGTTGTGATAGTTTCAGGTGAATAGCAAATGGACTCAGTCATACACATGCATGTATCCATTCTCCCCCAAATTCCCCTCCCACTCAGATTGCCACACAACATTGAGCAGAGTTCCATGTGCTATACAGTATGTCCTTGTTGGTTATTCATTTTAAATATATCAGTGCGTATATGTCCATCCCAAACTCCCTGTCTATTCCTTCCCCCATCCTGTCCACCCAGCAACCATAAGTTCATTGTCTAAGTCTATGAATCTCTTTCTGTTTTAAGCAAGTTCATTTCTATCATTTCTTTTTAGATTCCACATATAAAGGATGTCATACAATATTTCTCCTTCTCTGTCCGACTTATTTCACTCACTATGACAGTCTCTAGATGGACATATATTCCATGTTCATGGATCAGTGCAACTCAATATCCTTAAGCTGTCAGTTCTACCCAAATTAATTTATAGATTCAGTGTCATCCTAGTCAAAATCCCCATAGGCTTTTGTGCAGTAATTCATAAGCTGATTTTAAAATTTATATGAATTGTAAATGACCTAGAAGAGCAAAAACAGCTTTTTAAAAAGAATGACCTGACTTCAAGTTTTGTGCTAGTGTATAAATATAAAAATAGATAGCACCAGAAGAGACCCCAGAATTAGACCTACATATATAGCATATTAATTTTGACAAAGATACAAAAGCAATTTGGTGGAGAATATTCTTTTCAACAAAGATAATAAACAGTTGATATTCATGGGCAGAAAAGAAATATTCATACGTCACCATATAAAAAAACCAACTCAAAGTGGATTGTACACCTAAATGTAAAACCTAAAATTATAACATTTCTATAATAAGCTATAGAAGAGAACCTTTATGACCATATATTAGGCAAAGATTTTCCAGCCACAGTACAAAATGCATGATCTAGGAAAGAACAAATTAGTGAATTAGACTTTATCAAAATTAAGAATTTTGCTCTGAGAAAGACACTGTTAAGAGAATATAAAGACAAGGCTTGAGCTCGGAGATATCATTTGCAAATCACAAATGTGATAAAGAACATGTATCAAAAATATATAAAGAAGTCTCAAATTTTCAGTAATGAAGAAACACTCAATTTTTAATAGACAAAATATTTAAAAAAGACACTTCAACAAGGAAGTTACACAGTTGGCAAACAGCATGAAAATATGATTAATATTGTTAGTCATTAGAGAAATGAGCATTAAAGAGATAGCACTATGTATCTCTTAGAATTTCTAAAATTAAAATCAATAAGACCAAGACTTGGACCAGATGTGGAGTAACTGGAATTCTCACAAACTAGTGGCAGGAATGCAAAATGGTACAATTATTTTGGAAAACAGTTTGACAGTTTCTTTAAAAGTTAAACAGACATCTACCACGTGACCCAGCCATCTGTATTCCTGCACGCTAAGTCACTTCAGTCATGTCCGACTCTGTGAACCTATAGACTATAGCCCGCCAGGCCCCTCTGTCCATGGGATTCTCCAGGCTGGAATGTTGGAGTGGGTTGCCATGCCCTCCTCCAGAGGATCTTCCTGACCCAGGGATCAAACCTGTGTCTCTTATGTCTCCCGAGTTGGTAGGCGGGTTCTTTACCACCTGGGGAGCCCCGCCATCTGTATAGTCTAGCTAAATATCAAAAAAATATGGAAACATTTCCAGACAAAGACTTGTACATACTGCTCATAGCAGTTTTGTTTCTATGAGCCCAGACTTAGGGGCTTCCCTGGTGGCTCAGATGGTAAAGAATCCACCTGCAGTGTGAGAGACCTGGTTTGATCCCTGGGCTAGGAAGATCCCCTGGATGAGAGCATGGCAACCCACTCCAGCATTCTTGCCTGGAAAATCTCCATGGACAGAGGAGCCTGACAGGTTACAGTCCATGGGGTCTCAAAGAGTCAGACATGACTGAGCGACTAAGCACGCACAGAAAACAACCCAAATACCCATTAACAAGTGAAGAGATAAACAAATTGTGATACATCAGTACAATGGAATACTGCTCAGTAATAAAGAGAGCAAATTACTGAAGCTCAAAACAGCAAAGATGGATCTCAAAATAATAACACTAAATGAAAAAAAGCCAAACCACAAGACAGAATATACTGTATGATTCCATTTATATAAAATATTAGAGAATAAAAACTAATCTATGTCTGTTGAAACAGCAGTAGTGTGAGGATAGAGTGAGGTTCAGGCAGGAGAGGGGATTACAGAGAAGCATCAAGAAACTGGTTGGTGGTTGATACATGCATTACCTTAACTGTAGTGATAGTAGGAGTACATATATGTCAGAAATTATCAAACTATACTCTTTAACTAAGGGTGGTTCATTGTATCTCGATTATACTTCAATTAAGGTTTTTACTGAAAACTCAAAACATGGATAACCAAAAAGGACAACTCAGGTGAGGTGCTCTAGATGTGGGAAGGAGAAGTGGTGAGGAAACCTAAAAATGTCATAAAGGGAGTGAGGATCAGGGAGGGTGCCTATGGAGAGGATCTCTGCAGACAGACTTACTTACCTGTTTAACAATTTTGTCTAAGCAGCAGCAACACCATCACTGGATGAATACAAATGTCAAGTTTAATTAAATGCTGTACTTGGCTATATATAGTCAACAGGATTCTCCAGACAAGAATACTGGAGTGGGTTGCCATTTCCTTCTCCAGGTGATCTTCCCAACCCAGGTATCGAACCCAGGTCTCCCCCATTGCAGGCAGATGCTTTAACCTCTGAGCCACCAGGGAAGCCCTATAGTCAAGTATAGGCCTGGTTTAATTTTTTTAAGCCTGTAAAACCAAGTGGACTTGCCTGGTTGTTAAATCACATAGAAAATCTAAAATGATAACACTGACCAAAAGGAAGACTTTATGACCATGTCCAGGCAAAAACATGTTTACGTACATGTTTGCCTCCTTGAGTTCAAGAACAAGTGGTGACCAGCTTTTCCACTAGCTTTTCGAGAGTATAAAATTATTGACACTCATATAAATATTGGAGAAATAAAGGAATAGAAAAGAATACACAATGAAAATGATCAGAAATGTGACTTTATAACAGGAGGACTAGAAATCATATGCTGTCTAAAAGATAGCCACAAGAACATAACATAAAATTTAAACTTTCAACTATGTCTGAAATCTATAAAGCTTCAATCAGATCTACTATTGGCAAGCCTCAAGTACTTTGTGTGACACAAGGACAAAGGCAAAACAATCCTTCAAAATTGGAATACTAGGCCTGGCTGCTGATGTAATAGGGAACAATGATTAAACTATCAATCAAACAGATTTTTTAAATATGTTGCATGTCATAGCCAGAGATCTCAAATCCAGGACAAAATCTGGTGTTAGTTACAACAGAGATGAATTGGGTGGTCTCTTAGTACACAGATGATCACAGAATCAGCATAATGTGGAAATCAATTCAAGGACTCCTCTCTTCATCTCAGCTCATGAAGATTCCAAATTAATAAAAGCAATGTTATAAATTTATAAGCCATGGCCCTGCAAAGTGTTTTATGCTCTTTTCCAAGTTATTTACCATGTTTCAAAGCAAAATCATTTAATATGAACTCCATTCTCTAACTATACCTAAATATCTTTACTTTTTAAACAATTGAATTTGTGGTTATTTTTTCCAGATGCAAGCACTTCCAAAATAAAAAAAGTAAATAAAATTTTTAAACTGGGTAAATTTCATCCATGAACCATCTGGAAAGCCAGAAGAAATGGAGTTGGTCTCCATGCCAGTTCTCTCTAGAGCCTATTTTATGCTTCCTCATATCCAATTGAATATCCCTCCCTACATGGGAATGTTTAATTGAAATATTACAAGGTCCCATGTGATCACTTCCTCCTCAAGTTCATTTCCAGGGAAAACTCTTGTTCTGCAGTTGAACGTTGCAGGCTGCTTATCAGAAAATGAAAGCACATTGTGATTTTCTTTATGTTACAACTGCCAGAAACCAAATCCAAATTTCTTGCTTGGCCTTGGTGCCTAAAAGGAGGGAAACTTTCTCCTTCTGGAATACAACTTGTTTCTTAACAAGTATTCCATTTCAGTGTGCAAGCCACTATAAGAACTTTTAGAAGTAGATAAAATAGGCAAATAAAAGAGATATAATTGAGAGACAACTATTAAATGTCCCTTCATGTTTATAACCTACAGCAGCTTTTATCCATCCCACAAGTATTTTGTGTTCATTATTACATGTTAAGTCCCATATTATGGGCTCCTGTATGCTAATGAACAAAACTTGGTTCCCACCTCAAAGGACTCATAGGCTAATGAAAGAAACACAAGAAAAATGAAATTTCTATGGATGGTTGCAGAGCTTCACAAGAAGGAAAGCATTTTAGAGATTCAAATATCTCCTTTCATCCAAAGCCATGAAACTTTAGAAAGAGTGTTATTACAAGTGACAGCATCCTTCTGCTTTGTCCTCCAATCTTAACACTCCATTTCATTCAACATCCACTCATCTGTCTTCAAAGACAATGGCCCCAATTTCAAATATTCATGTGCAATCCTCAGACGTTATACCAGATCATAAGCTCCATGTCTCAGAAATGCAATCATCAGATGCATTCATTCTCACCTTCACTCCCTGGCTCAGGCTCTCCCCTGCCACTCAAAAAGCACTTTTGCCTCTCCACCATTTCCTCATTCATCCAGATCCTAAGTAACCTTCAATGACTAGAGTTAAGTACCATTGTTTTCCCTTGTCGTGCCTTTTATTGCTACAATGGTTTACCTCTCTGTTTTCTGAACCCCTGTGCACTTATGAGAATTTACACCCATTTTTATTTCTAGTTGTTCCTACACATTGGTTTTACCTGTGCAACTGAACTCTTAAGTTCCTTCAGGAACCAGATGTGCTCCAATAATGCTCAGAACCCAGAAAATGCTTTAAGAAATATAGGTTAATCCTAACTTATGCACAAATTGAGGTAAAGTGAGACTATAATTTTCCCAAGGTATCAGTGCTAAATAAAAACTACATGTCAATTGCTGCCATTTATCAAGTACCAATATGCCAAGTGCTATGTAATTCAAAATTAGAGCAAAAAGTAGATTCTGGGCTCCCTAGCTTTCAAGCAAACATGTATATCACATGTTTCACTCAAATCTACCGTATTATTATGACAATAAGTTTTATTTGTTGAATATCTACTTTGTGCCAAGAGTAGTATATCAGCGATTTCATTTAACCTTCATAAGATTATATGTAATAAATATGATTAGATTCCTTCAGAAAGGTCAAATAACTTGGCCAACAAGTGCTCATGCCTGGGGTCAATCCTAACCCAAGTCTCTCTGACTACAAACCTTTTGTTCTCCCCCACTGTACACCATCTTGCAATTACCAAAACAGTACATTCTTACATCAATTCATTAATTAATAAAAAGTGTATGAGAAGAATGTATCCAATTCATACTATCCTGAGCTCATACCTAGGTCCATATGATACAGCACAAATGAAGTGTCTGCAGTTTTCTATAACATTTTAGTTCTGAAGATGTTAAACTCCCAAATGACTAGCATTTGTGAAATCTGTGTAGTCAGTCACCTGAGTGATCCAGGTTCTCTGGACAATGAGCAACTAAGAGCTGTACTTCATGTAGTTCATTATCCCATGCCTGGTGGTCCAGAATTTAAATTGTTTTTCTACAATGTTATTTGTGTGTGGGTGTTGGTGTTATTTGTTTAGATAAACTGATAACAAATCTTCCAGATTTTATCCTGAAGAGTTTATTTCTTTGTCCTTTTTCTTCTGGTCAAATCATTGCATCTAATTAATTGTGCATGTTTGGAAGTGGGTTTTTCTCCCCCCAGTTCACTGCTAGCTTCACAAATGATATAATAATTACCATTGGATCAGGAAAATTTATTATAGAATGCATTGCTTCTACACATGCACACATTTTATTAATGCAATTGGTAATTATTTACTTATTTATGATCAATAGTGTCTCAAAGTCAGTGAGACCTTAATTACTTCCTAATTATCCAGACCCCTATTTCTTTATAAGACAGACTTGAAAAAAGCAGTTCAATAGCTCAGACATTTTACCACTAACATTGATTTCTCCTCCCTCCTCATTTATTGATGGGTCATTCTCTCTCTTGTATATCTTTTTCTCTGATAAAGTTGTAGATGACTCTGTTTATTCTTTTTAATTCTTTCAGTTTGCACTAGCTCATTTGGCCTCTTTATTTTCATTGTCTCTTCTGGATGTACTATTTCTATTGAAATGCTTTCATTTGAATCCTTTGCTGTGATCCGTTTTCATAAATGTTCCTTTTGCATTTAAACTTGAATGTTTCACATCTTATAAATTCTGTGCCCCCAGCCACAAAATTATGCTACAGAATAATAATCCACACCTCATGCCAGCACACACTGCTTTTTAATTGTCCCTTTTTTTGTTCTTTACCTTTAATATACCTAAAAGTTGCAGATACTCTATAACTTATATTTCCACAGAAAAAAACAGATTCGTCAATGAATAGCATATGTATGCACCTTCAGTAGCCTGGGGAAAACAGAAACAACCAGAGTAACTTTATAAATAGAAGCTTCATCAATTTAATCTTTTCAAAATTTCCACAAACATAGCCATTCTGCCCAAGGTAGAATCTTCCATGATTCGTTCTGTCCACAGCTCAAGACCCTCCTCCATTCTCATTCCAGGCTCTGACATGTGCTTCTGACAGTGAGTAGTCTCTGCCCATTAAGATGGAAAAGAAGGTAACTTTTCCATTTAAATAGGAGAGATATTTCTTTACTAACATCTACACCTTGGGTGGTGGGTGTGTGTGTGTGTGTGTGTGTGTGTGTATGCTCAGTCATGTGTGAGTCTTGCGATCCCGAGGACTGTAGCCCACCAGGATCCTCTGTCCATGGGATTCTCCAGGCAAGAGTACTGGAATGGATAGCCATTTCCTTCTCCAGGGGATCTTCCCAACTCAGAGATTGAACCCATATCTCCTGCATCTCCTGCTTTGCAGGCAGATTCTTTACCGGCAAGCCGCCAGATAAGCTTGCGTGGTACGGTATTGTTTTATCAGTAGTTTTCTATTGCTGCCATAAGTTACCATAACTGTGGTGGCCTAAAGCAGCACAGGTTTGTTATCATACAGTTCGGGAGGTCAGAAGTCTGAAATGGGTCTTACTGGGCTAAAATTAAGGTGGTAGCAGGCAGGTCTGCATTCCTTTTGGAGGTTCTAGATGAAAGAGAATTTGTTTCTTTAACTTCTCCATCATCTAGAGGGTGCCTGCAGTTCTGGCCCCTAGCCACCTTCCATCTTCAAGGCAAGCAGGGCAGGCCCAGTCTTTCTCATGCTGCGTCACTCTGATACTGATTCACCTGCTTCTGTCTCACACATAAGAACTCCCGGGCCCATCTGGATAATCTAGGATACTCTCTTCATTCCACAGGTTAGCAACCTTAATTCCTCTTTGCCATGAAACATAACATATTCACAAGTGCAGAGGGTTAAGATATGGGTATCTTTGGAGGACCACTATTCTCCCTATCACATTACTATGAATGAATATCTATTTTTTTTTAAAAAAAGACTTGCATTTTCAAATGAATGTTATTCCCTTCAAAGGCAGCATCTGGGCAGACCTCACACTCTAATCATGCTAGAAATGCTACAAACTCCTTTTGGGGCACTGTCTTCAAGCTCAATGGGTCATTCTTAGAATATCCACAAGCATAGCAAATTTTTATTGACTTAAATATAAATTTGTGAAAATAGCCAAAAACATAGAAAAGCAAATGGGTTGACTATGGCAAATAATCAAATGAGAAAGTATCATTTTTCACAAGGTGAAACCAATAAAATAATGAGATTAGTTTCCCTGTAGACTAATTTTTCTATGAATAATAATAATAATATGTTATAACAATAATAAAAATAAGTAGCTTACTGAGCACTCACCAGATTGATGCCCAGTACTGTTCTAGGAGCTTCACATGAATTATCTTAACAGCCCTGAGACATAGTTACTATTATTTGTCCCATTTTATAGATGAGTTAAACTGAGTACCAGGGAGTCTAAATACCTTCTTTAAGTTTTCCAGTCTAGGAAGTAGAAGAGCTGGAATTCCAACCCAAGTAATCTTCCCTTAACCCTGTCACAAGCACCAGTTTCACATAATTCTATGTTACTCCCCACCCACATCTCCCATTTATTTCATCAGCAAAACAGTCTGTTAAAAAGCAGGAAAATTATTAAGTATAATACTAAAAATAATAAAAATTTTAAAAGTCAGATGACATGTTTATTTGGTTTATGTTTTGTGACATTCAATTTTCAAATAGCATTATAACCATAAAATTAGACAGAAATGAGACAAATACCAAGGGATAACTCCAAGCAGATTCATTAAAATATTCATCTAAAAAAAATGTAATGCTTCAGATTTTCTTCCCAGTGTTTCTGGGAGTAGACAATAAGTACTCAAAAATTTAAAATGCTACTCTGCTGTAGAAAGATCATCTCTAGCTGTCATATCTATTGACAAGTTGGGGGGAGGTAGGGCTTTCAGTCCCGGAGGTAAGTCAGAAAGACACAGACAGCCACAGTGTGACATCTCAGTATCAGTGAAAGGCTGAAAAGCCAAACCAGCCTGGCAGGCAAACTAACTCTGAGGTTCCTATATGGGCAGCAATATCACAAAGCCATTGAGGCAACTTAAGCCTAGAGGGCATTAAAACCAAAAGGAGCAGATTTATCTAGTCACATCTTACCCCTACTAAAGTAAGTGTGTAACGTCAAATTTATCCCTATAAATATTCAGCCAGTTACCCTATTCCTTGAGATCACAAGAAGGGAAATTCAAAGCCACCTCCTTGTGGGAAGTCCATGTCCTCCCTGGAATTTCTGCAAGTTCCCAGAATCCTATTGTCATTAACTCCTTTGGCAATCAGCTCCCTCCTCTGGCTCAGTTAGTTCAGGTTAAGGATCATTTTGTCTTCCCAGAACCAAAGTTGTTTTCCATACCACACCAACCCAGGCATAGATCTCAGTCCCTTTCCATAACTTAAACACACACATACACCCTCATACACACAGTAAGACACTCACTTATGACAGCATAACATCTGTACCTGAATGTCTGAGAATACTGGGAAAAACTACATCACACAAAAATGTACATTTAATATTAGAAATCTCCAGTCATAAAGTTCTTGGTATCCTTTATTTCTCCTCTAGCCTTCTCACATCTTCCCTCCTATGTCAACTCAATCAGGACAAAAAAAGTAAAAAGATAACACACACACATGTATTATACATATACACATTTCTGTCACATCCTTGTGAAGAGTAATTTATTTCCCTGCACTTTCCCTGGATTCCCTTGGAGTAACCAAAATCCAGAACTCTACTACCATTGTAGAAACCTGTATTAAGTTCCTAGACAAAGATCCTTTCCTCCATTGGGATGGAATGGGAGGTCCTATTTACATCCAACAAAGTAAAATAATAATGGAGGGCATTATCAACTACACCAGTTCAGTTCCCATCTTGAGTGTGTTACCAAGCTGTACCATATCCAAACTGTCCCTTGGAATTGCTCTCTTGCATTCCATACCTCCCAGAACCAAGTGAGTAGTACCTGGATCATCAACACCCTCCACAGACTCCGTTATCTCCTCATCCAACCCAGAAACCACTGCTGGAATCACCTTCACAAAGACTTGTTTTATAATCTCATGCTTTATAATCTCATTCTTTGGTTTAAGAACACATAAGTCCTCTATCTCCATCAACCATGCCTCAACCACAATACTATAAAACTTTCAGGAAAATTAGTTATTCAATAACAGAATCATTTGTTTAATCTGTTAATCCATATCAACCATGAACTCTTGAAGGTAATGGGTTGTTTTTTTCTACTTTATTTATATCCCTTGTCCTTTTTAAAAAAATATTTGACTTGAACATATGAGTGGGGGAGGCAATAAAAGAGGAATGATGTCATATTTATTCTTCTCATAAATGAAATGTAGTTACTATTGTGACTAATCTATCAGTACCAGGCATCCTTTAGTTAAACAGATTTCAGGAGTTATCAATCAGTTAAAGGTGATAGATTTATACCTAAAACCACCACAAGTTGGATTCCTGAAGTCTTCATCAGGAAGAATTGGAAATTCTGCAAACTCAAATTCTTTCCACACAACATAGGAATATTATCTGCTCTAGTCCCTTATTTTCAAAGAGTAAAAATAATAAATGTAGCATTTCTGTTAAATCAAAATTCTTCACCAAAAAAAACTGAAGAAAAGTATTTATTTCCAAACTAAAATATGTAAAAGTCAGTATTAGTTTGCAAAAGTCCTCAGAGGAAGTAATCTATCTTTCCTCCCAGAACAAAATTAAGAGTACATAACAACCTTCTTGATGATATACCTGAGTAACCATTGCCAGAATTTATTATATAAAGGGTCAAATATTCCATTTCTTGCAACCATTACTCTTTGTAAGCCTTTAGATTTTGAATAGCCATACAGGAATAAAATCAATCAAAGAAAACAAAATCATATTTCTTCCCCAAAATTGTAATAGGAAAAAATTTGCAAAAGGGATGGAATAAGCAAGTATACAAGATTTATTTTATACTCACCACCCTCCCAAAGCCTACTTCCACTAAAGCAAATCTTAAAACCTCGGTAGAAAATGGATTTTGATAAATGCAGACCTTATTCTACCAGTTCTTATTGGTTACATAATGATAACTACATTCAATTTTTAACTACCAACTAGCAGAGCTAGGTTTGGAGATTTACACTGGTGAATTTGTAATCCCCCCCAACTGGTAATTAGTCTGCTCAGAAAGATGCAAAATAATTTTTATATTATTTTTTTATAAAGAACATAAAGAAATAAGTCCACTGGCACGAAAAACAGTTGTGTAATATGTTCTAAGATATCTAGTGGAGGAGGGAGCTAAGATGGCGGAGGAATAGGACGGGGAGACCACTTTCTCTCCTACAAATTCATCGAAAGATCATTTGAACGCTGAGCAAACTCCACATAACAACTTCTGATCACTAGCTGAGGACATCAGACACCCAGAAAAGCAGCCCATTGTCTTCGAAAGGAGGTAGGACAAAATATAAAAGATAAAAAGGGAGACAAAAGAGCTAGGGACGGAGACCCATCCCGGGAAGGGAGTCTTAATAGAGGAAGTTTCCAAACACCAGGAAACACTCTCACTGGTGGGTCTAGGGGAAGATTTTGAATCTCTGAGGGCAACCTAACTGGGAGGAAAAATAAATAAAACCCACAGATTACATGCCTAAAAACAACTCCCAGCAGAACGCTCGCATCCGCCACCAGCAAGTGGGGGCTGAACGGAGAGGAGCCGGCGGCAGTGCTTAGGGTAAGGACTGGGCCTGAGTGCCCTGAGGGCAATCGGAGGGAGCTGACATGAGATAGCAACTTAAACTGTGGGATAGCAAGAGAGAGAGAATTAACCTGGGAAAAGCCCTAAACTTAGGCACTACCCGCCCGTCCCCAGAACGAAAGACTGAGTGAATACAAAGAAGAGCGAGCGGCCCATCCCCCACCAGAGGCAGGAGGCGGGGGGAGGGGAAAGGGGCAAACTCTGCTGAGAGACGGCACCCCTACCAAACGGCAAACAGGCTCCCAGCTTCTAACCAAAGACTGCCTGAGATTCTGGATGGTCGACATCCGCCGGGAGGGTCACAGCCAGAAACCAGCTTCCCAGAAGAGACACCAGGCGCACCTGAGCCGCACGCGCGGAAACCGAGGCCGGGACCGCGGAGGGGAGAAGGCGCGCTGCAGCCGGGGAGAGTGCGCCCGTCAAGCTCCTGGCTGCCTGAGGCCCAACCGAGTCTGCGTCTTTGTGGCCACCCGAAAACCTGAACCTGAGCGGCTTAGGCCTGGGAAGTGCACGCAACTCAGGGCCCGCTCCCTGTGGAGCAGCCCGGAGCCTGAGCAGTGTAGACGGGGGAAGCACACACCCGTGAGCGGGGGCAAAGCCAGTGTGGCGGGAACACTGCGAGGGCTCCCCACACAGGCCGGGGACATTTGTCTGCAGCGGCCCTCCATCCCCGCAGCAGGACTGAACAAGCGAACCTGAACAAGAGACCACCTCCGCCCGCGTGTGACAGGGCGGAAATTAGACTCTGAAGAGACCTGCCAGCAGAAGCCAAATAAACGAAGGGAACCACTCAGAAGTGACCGCTGCAACAGATTAAAATCCCTGTAGTTAACACCAACTACACCGGAAGGGGCCTATAGATATCGAGAAGTGTAGGCTGCAACAAGGAGCTATCTGAAACTGAACCGAACCCACACTGCCCACAACAGCCCCAGAGAAATCCCTAGATATATTTTTACTATTATTTTTTTTTAAGTAAAAACATTTTTTTCTCTTTATTTTTTAAAGCCCTCTATTACTCCTCTATTACTCCTTAATTTTCATTTTTATAACTCACTATAACCTGGCAAAAAAAAAAAGGACCCTATTTTTTTTTCTTTTTTTTTTCCATTTATTTTTATTAGTTAGAGGCTAATTACTTCACCATATTGTAGTGGTTTTTGTCATACATTGACATGAATCAGCCATGGATTTACATGTATTCCCCATCCCGATCCCCCTTCCCACCTCCCTCTCCACCCAATCCCTCTGGGTCTTCCCAGTGCACCAGCCCCGAGCACTTGTCTCTTGCATCCAACCTGGGCTGGTGATCTGTTTCACCCTTCATAATATACATGTTTTGATGCTGTTCTCTCTAAACATCCCACCCTCGTCTTCTCCCACAGAGTCCAAAAGTCTGTGCTGTACATCTGTGTCTCTTTTTCTGTTTTGCATATAGGGTTATCATTACCATCTTTCTAAATTCCATATATATGCATTAGTATACTGTGTTGGTCTTTATCTTTCTGGCTTACTTCACTCTATATAATGGGCTCCAGTTTCATCCATCTCATTAGAACTGATTCAAATGAATTCTTTTTAATGGCTGAGTAATAGTCCATGGTGTATATGTACCACAGCTTCCTTATCCATTCGTCTGCTGATGGGCATCTAGGTTGCTTCCATAGGACCCTATTTTTAAAGCAAATTTTATATATATTTTTTAAATTTTTTGTGTTTTTGTTGTTTTTTAATATTGTATTTGTAAGAGTCTAACCTCTACTCTAGATTTTTAATCTTTGTTTTTCAGTATTTGATATCAATTTTGGACATTTAAAAATCCAACCTTCAGTACCCATTTTTACTCAGGAGTGTGATTACTGGTTTGATCACTCTCTCCCCGTTTTGACACTCCTTTTTCTCCCCCAGATTACCTCTATTTCCTCCCTCCCCCTTCTCTTCTCAATCCAATTCTGTGAATCTCTGTGGGTGTTCTGGGCTGTGGAGAACACTTAGGGAACAGAGTACTGCCTAGATCTGTCTCTCTCCTCTTGAATCCCCCCTTTTTCTCCTCCTGCTCATCTCTATCTCCTTCCTCCCTCTCCTCTTCTTCATGTAACTCTGCGAACCTCTCTGGGTGTCCCTCATTGTGGAGAATCCTTTCACCATTAACCTAGAAGTTTTATTATCAGTGCTGTATGGATGGAGAAGTCTTGAGGCTACTGAAAGAATAAGACTGAAATCCAGAGGCAAGAGGCTTAAGCCCAAAACCTGAGAACACCAGAGAACTCCTGACTACAGGGAACATGAATTAATAAGAGATCATCCAAAAGCCTCCATACCTACACTGAAACCAACCACCACCCAAGAGCCAGTAAGTTCCAGAGCAAGACATACCACACAAATTCTCCAGCAACGCAGGAACATAGCCCTGAGCATCAATATACGGGCTGCCCAAAGTCACACCAAACCCATAGACCCATCTCAAAACTCACTACTGGACACTCCATTGCACTCCAGAGAGAAGAAACCCACCCACCAGCTCCACCCACCAGAACACCAACACAAGCTTCCCTAACCAGCAAACCTCTACAAGCCAAACATCCAGCCCCACCCACTGGGAGAAACCTCCACAATAGAAAGGAATCACAGACTACCAGAATACAGAAAAGCCACCCCAAACACAGCAATCTAAATAAGATGAAAAGGCAGAGAAATACCCAGCAAGTAAAGGAACAGGAAAAATCCCCACCAAACCAAACAAAAGAGGAGAAGATAGGGAATCTACCTGAAAAAGAATTTAGAATAATGATAATAAAAATGATCCAAAATCTTGAAAACAAAATAGAGTTACAGATAAATAACCTGGAGACAAACATTGAGAAGATGCAAGAAATGTTTAACAAGGACCTAGAAGAAATAAAAAAGAATCAATTAAAAATGAATAATGCAATAAAAGATCAAAAACACTGTGGAGGGAACAAACAGTAGAATAACAGAGGCAGAAGATACGATAACTGAGGTAGAAGATAAAATGGTGGAAAGAAATGAAGCAGAGAGGAAAAAAGAAAAAAGAATTAAAAGAAATGAGGACAACCTCAGGAACTTCTGGGACAATGTGAAATGCCCAACATTCGAATCATAGGAGTCCCAGAAGAAGAAGACAAAAAGAAAGGCCATGAGAAAATACTCGAGGAGATAATAGCTGAAAACTTCCCCAAAATAGGGAAGGAAATAGTGACACAAGTCCAAGAAACCCAGAGAGTCCCAAACAGGATAAACCCAAGGCAAAACACCCCAAGACACATATTAGTCAAATTAACAAAGACAAACACAAAGAACGAATATTAAAAGCAGCAAGGGAGAAACAACAAATAACACACAAGGGGATTCCCATAAGGATAACAGCTGATCTTTCAATAGAAACCCTTCAGGCCAGAAGGGAATGGCAGGACATACTTAGAGTAATGAAAGAGAATAACCTACAACCTAGATTACTGTACCCAGCAAGGATATTCAGATATGAAGGAGAATTCAAAAGCTTTACAGACAAGCAAAAGTTGAGAGAATTCAGCACCAGCAAACCAGCTCTTCAACAAATGCTAAAGGATCTTCTCTAGACAAGAAACACAGAAAGGTTGTATGAACACAAACCCAAAACAACAAAGCAAATGGGACCATTCTTATCAGTAATTACCTTAAATGTAAATAGGTTGAATGCCCCAACCAAAAGACAAAGACTGGCTGAATGGATACAAAAACAAGACCCCTATATATGCTGTCTACAAGAGACCCACCTCAAAACAAGGGACACATACAGACTGAAAGTGAAAGGCTGGAAAAAAAAATTTCACGCAAACGGAGACCAAAAGAAAGCAGGAGTCGCAATACTCATCAGATAAAATAGACTTTAAAATAAAGGCTGTGAAAAGAGACAAAGAAGGACACTACATAATGATCAAAGGATCAATCCAAGAAGAAGATATAACAATTATAAATATATATGCACCCAACATAGGAACACCGCAATATGTAAGGCAAATGCTAACAAGAATGAAAGGGGAAATTAACAATAACACAATAATAGTGGGAGACTTTAATACCCCACTCACACCTATGGATAGATCAACTAAACAGAAAATTAACAAGGAAACACAAACTTTAAATGACACAATGGTCCAGCTGGACCTAATTGATATCTATAGGACATTTCACCCCAAAACAGTCAATTTCACCTTTTTCTCAAGTACACACGGAACCTTCTCCAGAATAGATCACATCCTGGGCCATAAATCTAACCTTGGTAAATTCAAAAAAACTGAAATCATTCCAGTCATCTTTTCTGACCACAATGCAGTAAGATTAGATCTCAATTACAGGGGAAAAAAAAAAACTATTAAAAATTCCAACATATGGAGGCTAAATAACACGCTTCTGAATAACCAACAAATCATAGAAGAAATCAAAATATGCATAGAAACGAATGAAAATGAAAACACAACAACCCAAAACCTGTGGGACACTGTAAAAGCAGTGCTAAGGGGAAGGTTCATAGCAATACAGGCTTACCTCAAGAAACAAGAAAAAAAGTCAAATAAATAACCTAACTCTACACCTAGAGCAACTAGAGAAGGAAGAAATGAAGAACCCCAGGGTTAGAAGGAAAGAAATCTTAAAAATTAGGGCAGAAAAAAATGGAAAAGAAACAAAAGAGATCATAGCAGAACTCAACAAAGCTAAAAGCTGGTTTTTTGAAAAGGTAAATAAAATTGGCAAACCGTTAGCCAGACTCATCAAGAAACAAAGAGAGAAGAACCAAATCAACAAAATTAGAAATGAAAATGGAGAGATCACAACAGACAACTCTGAAATACAAAGGATCAAAAGAGACTACTACCAGCAGCTCTATGCCAATAAAGTGGACAACTTGGATGAAATGGACAAATTCTTAGAAAAGTATAACTTTCCAAAATTGAACCAGGAAGAAATAGAAGATCTTAAGAGACCCATCACAAGCACGGAAATCAAAACTGTAATCAGAAATCTTCCAGCATACAAAAGCCCAGGACCAGATGGCTTCACAGCTGAATTCTACCAAAAATTTAGAGAAGAGCTAACACCTATCTTACTCAAACTCTTCCAGAAAATTGCAGAAGGCAAACTTCCAAACTCATTCTATGAGGCCACCATCACCCTAATACCAAAACCAGACAAAGATGCCACAAAAAAAGAAAAGTACAGGCCAATATCACTGATGAACATAGACGCAAAAATCCTTAACAAAATTCTAACAAACAGAATCCAACAACATATCAAAAAGATCATACATCATGACCAAGTGGGCTTTATCCCAGGAGTGCAAGGATTCTTTAATATCCACAAATCAATCAATGTAATACACCACATTAACAAATTGAAAGATAAAAGCCATATGATTATCTCAATAGATGCAGAAAAAGCCTTTGACAAAATTCAACATCCATTTATGATAAAAACTCTCCAGAAAGCAGGAATAGATGGAACATACCTCAACATAATAAAAGCTATATATGACAAACCCACAGCAAACATTATCCTCAATGGCGAAAAATTGAAAGCGTCTCCCTTAAAGTCAAGAACAAGACAAGGGTGCCCACTCCTACCACTACTATTCAACATAGTTTTGGAAGTGTTGGTCACAGCAATCAGAGCAGAAAAAGAAATAAAAGGAATCCAGATAGGAAAAGAAGAAGTAAAACTCTCACTGTTTGCAGATGACATGATTCTCTACATAGAAAACCCTAAAGACTCTACCAGAAAATTACTAGAGCTAATCAATGAATATAGTAATGCTGCAGGATATAAAATTAACACACAGAAATCCTTTGCATTCCTATACACTAACAATGAGAAAACAGAAAGAGAAATTAAGGAAACAATACCATTCACCATTGCAACAAAAAGAATAAAATACTTAGGAGTATATCTACCTAAAGAAATGAAAGACCTATGCATAGAAAACTATAAAACACTGATGAAAGAAATCAAAGAGGACACAAATAGATGGAGAAATATACTGTGTTCATGGATTGGAAGAATCAATATTGTGAAAATGACTATACTACCCAAAGCAATCTATACATTTTCAGTGCAATCCCTCTTAAGCTACCAACGGTATTTTTCACAGAACTAGAGCAAATAATTTCACAATTTGTATGGAAATACAAAAAACCTCGAATAGCCAAAGTAATCTTGAGAAAGAAGAATGGAACTGAAGGAATCAACCTGCCTGACTTCAGACTATACTACAAAGCCACAGTCATCAAGACAGTATGGTACTGGCACAAAGACAGAAATATAGATCAATGGAACAGAGTAGAAAGCCCAGAGATAAATCCACGAACCTATGGTCACCTTATCTTCGACAAAGGAGGCAAGGATATACAATGGAAAAAAGACAACCTCTTTAACAAGTGGTGCTGGGAAAACTGGTCAACCACCTGTAAAAGAATGAAACTAGAACACTTTCTAACAACATACACAAAAATAAACTCAAAATGGATTAAAGATCTAAATGTAAGACCAGAGAATATAAAACTCCTAGAGGAGAACATAGGCAAAACACTCTCTGACATAAATCACAGCAGGATCCTCTATGACCCACCTCCCAGAATGTTTGAAATAAAAGCAAAAATAAACAAATGGGACCTAATGAAACTTAAAAGCTTTTGCACAACAAAGGAAACTATAAGCAAGGTGAAAAGACAGCCCTCAGACTGGGAGAAAATAATAGCAAACGAAGCAACAAAGGATTAATCTCAAAAATATACAAGCAACTCCTCCAGCTCAATTCCAGAAAAATAAATGACCCAATCAAAAAAATGTGCCAAAGAACTAAACAGACATTTCTCCAAGGAAGACATACAGATGGCTAACAAACACATGAAAAGATGCTCAACATCACTCATTATCAGAGAAATGCAAATCAAAACCACAATGAGGTACCATTACATGCCAGTCAGAATGGCTGCTATCCAAAAGTCTACAAGCAATAAATGCTGGAGAGAGTGTGGAGAAAAGGGAACCCACCTACACTGTTGGTGGGAATGCAAACTAGTACAGCCACTATGGAGAACAGTGTGGAGATTCCTTAAGAAACTGGAAATAGAACTGCCATATGACCCAGCAATCCCACTCCTTGGCATAAACACCAAGGAAACCATATCTGAAAGTGACACGTGCACCCCAATACTCATCACAGAACTGTTTATAATTGCCAGGACATGGAAACAACCTAGATGCCCATCAGCAGACGAATAGATAAGGATAAGGAAGCTATGGTACATATACACAATGGAATATTACTCAGCCATTAAAAAGAATTCATTTGAATCAGTTCTAATAAGATGGATGAAACTGGAGCCCATTATACAGAGTGAAGTAAGCCAGAAAGATGAAGATCAATACAGTATACTAACGCATATATATGGAATTTAAAAAGATGGTAACGATAACCCTATATGCAAAACAAAAAAAGAGACACAGGTGTACAGAACAGACTTTTGGACTCTGTGGGAGAAGGCGAGGGTGGGATGTTCTGAGAGAATAACATTGAAACAAGTATACTATCAAGGGTGAAACAGACCACCACCCCAGGTTGGATGCATGAGACAAGTGCTCAGGGCTGGTACACTGGGAAGACCCAGAGGGATTGGATGGGAGGGAGGCGGGAGGGGGGGATTAGGATGGGGAACACATATAAATCCATGGCTGATTCATGTCAATGTATGGCAAAAAACCACTACAATATTGTAAAGTAATTAGCCTCCAACTAATAAAAATAAATGAAAAAAAAAGATATCTAGCGATTTTTATTCAAAATATATGTTACTTTGGGTCATCCATTGTCAGCTCTCCTTTACAAACAGAAAATGGAGTTGATATACTTGGATATGGATTTCTTTTTTTCAAAATCTGCTTGTAATAAAATGAACTGAAATACTTTCATAGGAATTACATTTATTTTAGATTAATATAGAAGCTGGCTTTTTTATTCACAATTATAAAAACATTTTTACTATTAAACCCTTTTAACTCATTTAATGACTTTAAAGACTATGCCATTTTTATGTACCTAGAGGTTTTTGCATACTTCATTATGAAAACAGAGTTTTCATTCCAGTCTTTCTTTGATAATGTTGACAAAGATCACTTAAATGTATAGAATAGTCAATGGGACTTTGGATTGTATTGAACCCATACACAAAATAGAGTGTTATTAATTCTCAAAATGCTCATACCTTAAAAGATAGTTAACATTATGTAAATGTGATAAGGACTAGCCAATTCATTTCATGGTGATTTGAGCAGAAGGCAATCAGCAGGCAAGAGGGAAAGAGAACATATTGATCCAAATAAACATTTAGTTGTAAGGAGGAGGAGGAGGAAGAAGACAAGGAGAATAGCTAATGCTTCTTGAGCACATTTGATTTGCTATATATCACTCCAACTATCTTTAATATGAATTACTGCATTTAAGTTTCTTGAGCTTTACAAAGTAGGTAATAGAACTATCCCGATTACACAGATGAGGAAACTAAATAGTAGAAAGCTTGTGTTGACTTCTCCTGTTTTTTCTAATTCTTTTGAGTAAATAGCTTGATTGAAGAGAGAGGGAAAAAAGAAAAGGGAGCAGAATAAAGTGGAAACTAGAAACAATTTAAATGTTTATGAAATGGGGATTGGATAAATAAAATATTGTATTTAAAAATATAGTATTTGATTGAATCCATTTGTGATGGTATACTATAAGACTGCTAAGAAGAATAGACAAGTTGTACACAGTATCTACATGAATACATCTCAAAACATAAAGGTAAGTGGAAAAAGCAAATTGCAGAAAGAGAAAAACAGTGCTCCATTTATGTAAACTTTAAAAGTATACAAGGCAATACTTGAGTCATGCTGTCCAGTAGGGACATGTGACTATTGAACATTCGAAATGTAGAAAGCATGACTAAGAAACTAAAATTTTTATTTCATTTATTTTAATTAATTTAGAATGTAAAACCAAAGCAGTATAAAATATGTTTTTCCATTAAGCATTAATATTTTGTTGATACTACGGTTCACTTTATCTTTTATCAGGTAACATATTGTTGTACTATAGTGAATGAGTACTTTTTATTTTTTAAGAGTGACTGTTAGAAAATTTTAAATTATACACATGGCTTGCATTATATTTCTACTAGACACTATTGCTATAGATTCTTCTTAAAGAAGCATTGTTGTTGTTTAGTCACTAAGTTGCACCCAACTCTTTTGCAGCCCCATGGACTGTGCCAGCCAGGCTCTTCTGTCTATGGGATTTCCCAGGCAAGAATACTGAAGTGGGTTGCCGTTTCCTTCTCCAGGGGATCCTCCCAACCCAGGGATCAAAACCACATCTCCTGCATTGGCAGGCAGATTCTTTACCACTGAGCCACCTGGGAAGCCCTAAAGAAGTATAAGTGTATTTAAAGGTATTTCTGAAATAGACTGAAAGGACTCACACCAAATTCATGATATTGGCTGCTTCTGGTCAGGAAGGGAGGGGAGAATGAGAATAAACACGGGAATTAAAACAAAAGGAAATTCCACTTTCTGTGATTTTGTTTCCTTTTTCAAAACTGACAAAGTAAGTGGGTAGAGGAGGCAAATACAGCAAAATCTGGGGTTACATGGAGGTAAGTATATAAAAATTCATCAAACTGTGCACTTAACACATTATTGACCAGGACATTTTTGCAGAAACTAATGCCTGTTGGGGTTATTATGTCTCCAGTCAATTAAGTGTTAAGATTGTGCACTTCACTGTGAGTTATTCTTCAACAAGAAAGTTAAAAAAATTTTTTTTTTTATTTAGGATCTTCATGTGCGTGTTCATAGGAGAAAAAGACCGTAATTTTCTTTTCTTGTGTTATCTTGCCCAGTTTTAGCATCAAGATTACACAAGCCTCAACATAAGCCTGACATCTTTCACCCTTTAAATGTATTTTGAACCATGGAAGAACCTCACAGAATCATTGTAAGAAGCAATTAAATAATATATGAGTGCATGCTGAATAACAAAAAGCTCTGAAACATATAAGGATTCATTCTCTTACCATTACCATCACATTACAGTTCTTCTCTTATACATGAACTATTCACTTCACATTGGAAATCATTGCTGTTTGGCTTCAACAAGGACAACCCTAAAGAGCCTGAATAAGTTTTGTTTGGAAAAAGAGAGTGTCAGAGCAGGGTTTATGGATGTGAATATCAAATACAGATAATCAGAGTTAACATAGAGATAAGAATCAAGTCCTAAATGTGGTTTGGATAAAAATAAATGAGCACTCACTTGTACTTGACTCAGGCTAAAAAGGGATATTAAATAAGTTATGTTCCATTTCAATTTTCTTTAATTGTGGCATATTTGCTGCTCTCCAAATTGCCTTTAATATGAAAGATGAAATCATTTCAAAACACTAGCATTGAACACTGAAATGATGATATAGATGCCTTGCTTTAATAATTCTGGCATACTTTCCTGAGCCCTAAAAAAATAAAATGTATTTAAATATAATTATAATGAGTGAACAAATCACCACATTTTTATAAATTTTAGCTACTCTCAGGATTGAGACTTGAGTGGCAAACATCCAGGGAAAGTATTAGAAGAACTGGCAAGGAGAGCTAAAGTAGGGCCAGGGGCTTTCACATTACATTTAAGCGCAAGAAAACCCCAGTGAGGAAAATATTATCCCCATTTAATTACAAAGAAACTGAGATCAGAGGTTAAGTAACATATGAGCAATCATAAGGCCAGGAGACTCTCCCATCAGGCCTTGAATCAAGATCTCTCTCCTGAAAGGCACACCCCCTTTCCACTTATATCAACCAGAGAGAAAGAGGTTCCCACCCCATTTGAAAGTAAACTGGTGAAAATTGAAAAGTGACTCAGAGTAATCACAGATGAACAATATTTGCCGTAACAGGCACATTTGAATGTCATCTGAACATCTTGTGGTTTAGAAGAATTATCCCTTTTCCCAGGACGAGCAAAGTCCAAGCCCATTACATGCATACATCTTCCAGAAGACATAAATATTTTCCCTTGTTTCTTCATTTCTCCGACTTGTCAAACGTAATGAAAACAGAACAGCTTACTCATAAGTGCTGGTTTCTCTTTTTTTCAGTAGATTCTATTAAAGCTTAATTAAGTGACAATCATAAGACAATTAAAAATTAAAGAATGATAAAAGTTAAATGTTTTCAATACATTCAGAAAAACCACGGGTAAATGTAAATCAGAGAGAGAGGCAGGGAAACAGACAATTGTTTAAACAACAATAAATCACCAAGTGTACCACTGTTGAGAGACTTCCCAATGAAGCAGCTTCATCAGGTCACTTCTAGTGTATCCACACCAACATCGTGGGGCTGCTTGGTCCAAAGCAGTCAGAGATCCTGGATGGAGATCTGTGTTAAGTCCAGTCATGGTGTGGCCTTAGGTAAATCACAGAAGCAGAACTGTGGAGGGCAACTTGGGAACTCAGCCCTGGGAACTCCTAGCCTAATCAGCACACAAATCATTTAACAATCATTATTATAATCACTGCTAAATTATTGTTGTGCTGGGGGATAGGGAGAAGGCCTATTTTTGCACTCTGATTTCACTGAAGATTCCAAGATGACTATTTAAATTTCCAGAATAAATAATTTCCTTTCCCACGATTGTCTCAGAGAAGCCAAGTCTTCCCCTGTGACTTTCAATTCTAGTTCTTTAATCTTAATTTTTCAGTGGCCTTGGGCAAGGCATTGGCGTGCTCAATGCCTTAATTCTTCTAGTCACTAAATAGCAATAATGATACCTGCTTTTTTGGGGACGTAGACAGATAGCTTGAGGATTGCTAACTACTTTGAAAAACAATTCTCTGTGGGGGGAAAAAAATTATCCTCTTTAGGGGAAGGCACAGTGTAAACAGCATCTTTGAGTTTTTGATCGGCCTCTTTCAATTTATTCTGAACTTTACTCAGGTCTGTAAAGCCATTCAAATTGTTCCCTCCTCAGCTCCCTCCCACATTTGAATCCCTCTGCACGAAAAATGATCCCCTAGTCTTACTGCTGCTCCCCATCCCCTGATAAACTCCTGTATTCCCTCCTGTCTCAGCTTCAGCGACCCTTCCTCAGGAAATCTTCATAAAGGCAGGATCAGGGTTTGTTTTGGTTACCACCTAACGGCTAGTGCCTAGCACAGCACCTAGCATATGAAAAAGGCTCAGTCAATCTTTGCTTCTTTCTTCCTTCCTTCCTTCCTTTCTTTTCTTTCATGAATGTACGTGAGATCTTGGGCAATTCATTTGATCACTCCAGGCCTTAGTTTTCTCATTCAAAAAATAAATTACTAAAATGAATCATATCCAGTGTCCTTTCAGCACTAACATTCCAGGATTATGATTTGGAGATCAGTATCCATCCTCTCATTGATCTTAAACCATTTTAAATTTTTTTTTCTGCCTAATGGAATTCACTTAATTACCAAGCTCACTGTGACGGTTAATTTTTTTGTCAACTTGACTGGACCACAAAGTGTCTAGATATTTAGTCAAACATTATTTTGGATGTTTCTGTTGGGGGTGAGGTTAATATTTAAATTGGTCAACTTTGAGAAAAGCAAATGTCCCTCCATAGTGTAGGTGGGCCTCATCCAATTAGTAGAAAACCTGAATACAGCAAAAAGTTCAGCCAGTGCCAAGAAAGACAATTTTCAGCACTCTGGGCTTCATCTTCAACATCAGCTCTTCCTAATTCTACACTAAACTGCCTTCAGATTTAAACTGGAATTCTAGTTTTCTTGGGTCTCTGGTCTGCCAACATACCCTGTAGATTCTGAACTTGACAGCCTCCATAATCACATAAACCAGTTCCTTATAACAAGTGTCTATCTTTTATCTATTTGTCTATACACATTCTATTGTATATGTATACATCTATTGACAATAAATGGGCTTCCCTGGTGGCTTAACAGTAAAGAATCTGCCTGCAGGGCAGGAGCTTCAGGTGATGAAAGTTCAATCCCTGAGTCAGGAAGATCCCCTGGAAGAGGGTATGGCAACCCACTCCAGTAGTCCTGCCTGGAGAATCCCATGGACAGAGGAGCCTGGCGGGCTACAGTCCACGGGGTTGCAAAGAGTGGGACATGACTGAAGCAACTTAGCATGCGTGCATGCATTGGTAATATACACATAACCACATTCTTTTGGTTCTGTTTCTCTGCAGAACCAAAATTTTCATTACAAAGCAAAAGAAATAGCAATGTAAAATCAAGGAATATAAGTGGAAACTCAGTCATCTTGACATTTTTCTTTTAATATAAGAATACATTTTCCAGCTCAATACCAGAAAAACAAACAACCCACTCAAGAAGGGGGCAGAAGACCTAAACAGATGTATCTCCAAAGAAGACAAACAGATGGCTAGTAAATATATGAAAAGACACTCAACATCACTAGTTACTAGAGAAATTCAAATCAAAACTACAATGAGCTATCACCTCACACTGGTCAGAATGGCCATCTTCAAAAAATCTACAAACAATAAATGCTGGAAAGAGTGTGGAGAAAAGGGAACCCGCTTGCACTGTTGGTGGGAATGTAAATTGATAATGCCACTACGGAGAACAATATGGAGATTTCTTAAAAAGCTAGGAATAAAATTACTACATGACCCAGCAATCCCACTACTAGGCATATACCCTGAGGAAACCATAATCGTAAAAGGCACATGTACCCCAATGTTCATTGCAGCACTGTTTACAATAGCTAGAACATGGAAGCAACCTAGATGTCCATCGACAGATGAACAGATCAAAAAAGTGTGATACATATATACAACAGAATATTACTCAGCCATAAAAAGGAATGCATTTGAGTCAGTTCCAATGAGGTGGATGAACCTAGAGTCTATTATACAGAGTGAGGTAAGTCAGAAAAAGAAAAAGAAATATCATATAGTAACACATATATATGGAATCTAGAAGGATGGTACTGATGAGCCCATTTGCAGGGCAGCCATAGAGACACAAACTTAGAGAAGAGACTTGAGGACACAGTTGGGAAGGGAGAGGGTGGCCTGAATTGGGAAAGTAGCATTGAAACACTTACTTTACTGTATGTAAAATGGAGAGCCAGCGGGAATTTGCTGCATGATGCAGGGAACTCAAAGCTGGTGCTCTGTGACAACCTAAAGGAGTGGGATTGTGGGAGATGGGAGGGAGACTCAACAGGAAGGGGACATGTGTATACTTATGGCTGATTCATGTGGTTGCATGGCAGAAATCAACACAGTATTATAAAGCAGTTATCATTCAATTAAAAAAAAATTTTTTTAAGAATACATATTTTAGTCTACTGAGAAGGCCTACTGGCAATGACAATCAAAAAGTAATGAGTATTCCTAGTGCCCAGCTTGTGGTCTCTAAATACAATTTTTGCCTAAAAGGAATCAGGGCTTCTTGGAAAGATGGCTAATTTCAGGTCTGGGGCAGAAAACATTCAAATCAATCCTACGGCATTTTGTTGTACCAGGAAACAAAGAAGCTATCACAGAACACTGAAGTCATACCAAAAGGAAAAAAGAACCAATTTGAAGGGAATAGCAGTGGTCAAAGGAAAGGAAATTTGAGCACCTAAAAGAATAAGAACCACAATAGATTGGAACACATCAATATATAAAATTTATGAATTCATAATTATACCAAAAAGAAAGAAACCTGTGGAAATTGCAAGTGTACCAACTTATTATTCTCAGCATTAGTAAAGAAAAATAATCAAGCATATAGTCTACCTTTCCTCAACAAACTCTGGTTTGAGGGTAACCAAACAATTAATAAGGGGCAGTTGCTTATTATAAAGGAATTCTAAATAGTAAAAACAAAAGAAATGATAGCATTTTTTAAATGACACATTTTATACTTTATGATGAGATAATGGATATAGACTGTGTTCATCAACCATTATTAAGTAAAAGGTTGATGAAAAATTTTATAATAGCTGTATCAATGTGACAACACCTGAACCCACTAATCAATCTTATAATCTAAAGTGGGGCCTCCTGATAAGGTGCAAGAGAAAATACACATGATCAACTATGAATTATTCTTTGAAAACAATAGAGCAACAGTCAAACTCAGTTTCAGCAAATAAATGATATTTGGGGGGGTGTATAAAACCATAAAATAGAGATGTAAAAGACTTCTCAGCTAAATGTGAGGTGTGAGCCCTTTTGTAACTCAATTGAAGTATATACTATAATAGGAACTTTTTGAGACAATTGGTAAAATTTAAACATAGGTATTAGATGATGGTAGTTTGGATAGATATAACAATGGTACTGTTAATTTGGGGGCTATATTGTTTGTTAGTGACACAAAAATATTTACATATGAAGTGATACAATGTATGGAATTTGTTTTAAAATACTGCATCCAAGAAAAAGTTGTAAGGTATAAGGTATGGACTATAGGGAAGTAGGTTAAAAAAGTTGTCAAAATATTAGATAAATATTTAAAGTTGGTGGTGGGTCATTTATATTCATCATACAGTTCTCACTACTTTTATATGTAGTTGAAAATTTTTACAATAAAAGACAAAAATGAATGGATAAAAATAAATAAAATGCATTTTGTTTGTCTGGAAAGACCAAAAAAAGAAAGTCTGAAGAAAAGAAGTTGGCTAATTAAAATCATTGGAGGGTTTCAAAGTTCTAACTTCAGTGTACAGTGCGTTGGCAACATAAATGTGAAAACCAGCTTAGCTTTTTTCAGGATAGAAAACCTGGCTGTGTCTAGGTCATGTAAGTAGGATCCAGCCCTCAGTTTTCATATTCAAGAACTCTATTTCATCAGTTCACCAAAAATGGCCATCTTATTTCTGTCCAGGGACTAGAGACTCAAAAATGCAATCAAAACCTCCCTTTTCACTGGGCTGAGGCTTCATGGAAAGCTAATTGGTAAAATTAAAGTACATATTACAGCAAAAAAACAACAAAACCCTTCATTATTAGATTATAGACTACTGTAAGTCCTGATGAACTGTTCCTATCTCTCTAGAAGAGTCCCTTTGTGGGAAAACAGACCTTTACAGTCCACACATAGTCAGTCCACTAGTTCAGCATTGAAGAAACCCTGATGCATTTTCTACCCTGTATAAGGATCACTTCCCTTTTATTTGCATCCTCATCTTTACAGCACTTTTCTTATTTAACAAGCTTTTTAATGCATTACAATTCCCAAATTTATAATTTATTTTTATTGCTTATAGTGTATATTTGTTTCCCTCTGTGGTGTAACTTAGTTATATTCAAATATTAATGAATTTTTTTCTATTTTGGATATTTTCATGCAAAACTTAATTAATGTGGGACCACCATTCTGCCTGAAGATCCAATAAAAATTTGAGTAGGACCATATTAATGTCTGCCTATGCAGAAGTTTTTCAACTGGTATAAGCACTTAAAGATGGCCCTGCCAGTAAGTTAAGTGTTTCATGAAGTTAGTTGTATTAAAATTTCTCCTTCATCCTGGTTCATCCCTAAAAGCTCTAGAATAATAGGCTAGAAATCAGGTCCATAAGAAAGTCTAAATTTTTCTTGACTAAAAAAAGGTCACACTTTCCATATGTGAAAAATATCCTAAATTAAAACGATCAACTCAGATACCAGGTAACCAGTTGGGTATTGTTATATAAACACAGTATCAAATAAATTAAGTCTGTATGATTTCTTACTACAATTAGTAAGATGCTCTCTTCTCTGTCCCTTCTTCTCTTTAGCCTGCAAAAATACCAGCCAGATGCCAATAGAGAACTCAGAGCAGATCATCAAAAACAAGAGAAGCATGACAAGTCTTCCCTGATGGAAACTTGAGCAATATAAAAGTAGGATTAAAAAAAATGGTAGCACTTGCGATACTTACTATGTCACAGAGTCTAAAGGGCAAGATTTAATTTTATGTTTCACTTTAATCTACAGCAAAATTTAAAACCCAAAGGAAGAAATAAACAACTTTTACTCAAAAGTTATTTCTAGTTCAAATGGATTAAGGAACTAAATGTAAGACCTGAAGCCATAAAGCTCCTGGAAGAGAACATAGGCACAACACTCTTCGACCTAAACAAAAAGATGATGGAATGGGAGAAAATATTTGCAAATGATACAGCCCACAAGGGGTTAATATCCAAAACACACAGAGAGCTCATACAACTCAATATAAAAAAAACAAACAACCCAGTCAATAAATGCGCAGAAGACCTGAATAGATATTTTTCCTAGCAAAGACGTACAGATGGCTAACAGGCACAAGAAAAGATGCTCAACATTCATAATCATCAGAGAAACGTAAATAAAACCACAATAGATATCACCTCACACCTGTCAAAATGGCAATCATAAAGAATGTTTAAATATAACAAATGTTTGCAAGAATGTGGAGAAAAGGGAACTCTTATATCCTGTTGGTGAGTATGTAAATTGATATAGCCACTATGAAAAGCAGTATGGAGGTTCCTCAAAAAATTAAAAGTAGAATTACCATACGGTCCAGCAATTCCACTCCTGGGTACATACATATCCAGAAAACACAAAAACACTAATTTGAAAAAATACATGAACCTCAATGATCATAACAGCACTATTTATAATAGGCAAGATAAGGAAGCAACTCAAGTGTTCAGTAACAGATGAGTGGATAAGAAAGAGGTAAAAAAAGAAAAATTCTCAACCATAAAAAAGGAAGAAATTCTCAACCATAAAAAAGAAAGAAATTCTACCACTTGCAGCAACGTGGATGGGTCTAAAGTATATTATTTTTAGTGAAATAAGTCAAAGACATCACTTCAGTGTACAATATCATTTATATGTGGAATCTAAAAAATAAAACAAACCAATTTATATAGCAAAATAGAAACAAAGTCACAAAGTAAACAAACTCATGGATATCAAGGAGAGAGAGAAAACAGGAGGGACAAGATAGGGGTATGAGATTAAGAGATACAAACCACTATGTGTAAAATAGATCAGCAAAAATAATATACAGCACAGGGAATTATAGCCATTATCTTGTGATAACTTTTAATGGAACATAATTCATAAAAATACTGAATGCTGTAAACTTGGAACTAATATAGTATCATAAATAAACCATACTTCAAATTTTTCAAAAGACCCAAAAAAGTATTTTAAGTTCATTGTGGCACTTAGTAACTGCAAAACATTGGAAACAACCTAATCATCTCAAGTAGGATAAGTTAAATAAAACACTATGTCATACCCACACAACGGAGTACTAAAAAGAATGAGGAAAATCTCTACAAACACGATGTGGTAGAATTTCTAGGATATTTGTTAAGCAAAAAAGATTATGAAAGAGTACCTATAAAATGACACCTTCTTATAAAAAGAAAGGAAATATGAAAATATACCTATGTCTGCTTATTCATTCAGAAAGAAACACACAGAAGATAAGCCAGAAACTACTGAGTTTGGTTAAGCACAGGGGTGTTTCACATGCTCCCCCCAAAAAGAGAGAAATTAAATTAACAAATATGGAAAATGGAAGCTAAAAACTGTATCCATTGTTTTATTCTTTTCTTGCCAAGAACAGTGTTGAGTGCATATAGTAAAGATACAGCTTGCTTGTTGGTTTTGGAAATGTTTTCTTTAGGCTTTATACTCTATTCCTTAATTCTACCACCATGAAAGCATAGATAAATAATAGTTTGGCTTCCAAAATATTATTAGAATAAAAAGTAATACTTATATATAACACAATTTAATTTTTAATGTGCATAAAACTTCCACAGGTGACATTTGAAATCATGCTTGGATGGGCCTAAATTTTCAGATTCAAAGTAAATACTATGTGTTTGCGCCCTTCTAGACATTGCACTCCTTCCATTCTGCTTTATTTAGTGTGGAGTCCATGGCAACCCAGATGATGGTCCCTTAGCTTCCTCAAAAGAAATGAGGAATTGTCAAAAGGTATCCTTAATATCACAGGTAGCATTTAGGATAAACTCTTTATGTAAGATGATTCCAGTCTGTTTTTCTTCTAATAGATCACTACTCATTCTTTCTCTTGTCACTTTATTGTCTGTTTGTAAAATAATTTTTATTTCAGTTCCATATTTTACAAGGGATTTCATTCAGCTTAAATCTCAAAAATTCAACTTTTATTTCCAGAATCTGTATGATGAATTTTCCCATATAAATCATATTTTTCTCCTAAATAGACGAATGAATATGACTGAACTGCAAAATTATATATAGCACATGCTAGAACTTAACTCTGATATTAAGGATCACTTTGAGGCAGTTTGATTTTTAGTAGATGATTTTTTTCCTAGCAAAATATTATTACTGATACTTCTATAGCTGATAGTGAAACAAAATCACATCATCTGCAAATTTAGCTCTCTATGGTAAAATAAGAAGATGAACATCTATTACAATGTTTAAAATGGAATTCCAGATTTGAAAGTTTGCAAAAAACCACACTTTAAATCCATCTCTCCTCTAAAGTGTACAGTTTATGAACTTTATATCATAAATCAGGAGCAAAAGCAACATTGATTTCATTTTAAAAATCGTGAAATAAGAATTTACACAGAACAAACATGCAACTGTTTTCTGCAGCACGTGAGCCCTCTAAATATACAGTCAGTTGTCTCTTTCAAAGGATGAAGTGATAAACATCACTCATGAGAGAGCAACGTAGTCGAGTGGGCACGGGAGCCCGACCTGAGAGGGAGCCGTTCACACATTACACAATCAGGGCCTTCCCTCTGGGACCATGTCTTTCTCAATGTTACTTCCAATAAAGAAGCAAAATGCCTAACTCTGCTTCTAAGAGAAGAGCCATAGATTTCTCCTGCTGCCATAAAAGCATGAGTAACAGCTTCAGCTCTTAACTCACTGGAGTTTAGGCTTTGTACTGGACATATTGTTCATGCATTTCTTGTCAGCATCTCATTTTCTATATGCATTTGTGCTTGAAAAATGCTCTGTGTGTATCTTCATTGCTATAAATGAATAGTTGTCTTTTCTCTTCTTTCTTAATGATCCTGAAATTTAGCATGTTCATATTGATGGGACCATATTAAGCAAGAGTATCAATTTGAAATTTCTACCAGGAAGCAAAAATTGCTAGCATGGAAACTAAATATTTATAACCTAAAATGTATTCACTTTATCCTTGTAATCACTACTCAATAAGATCCATCCATCCATACACACACAATCCACAGCTAATGTACAACATGCAGCTTAGCATTTGTAAATTTACTACAAAAATAAGTTCATTAAATGAATCATCTTTCCTTGCTGATTTACTGGAAGATTAAAACCAGTCAATGACTGTCATGAAATCATAACTGGAGAATTAGTAAGTCTTGTTTATTGCAGTTATTAATGGAAAATAAAGCTTTGGAAAATATTAACAGTAAGATATTCTAGTTGTACTGATATAATTAATGTGCTACATTAAAATGATTCCCTTAAAAACCACTAGAGGTGAAATAATTATATCACAAGCTTAAATATCTTGATTGCCTTTCTCATTGATTTGCATTTATTATATAGTTGTAGAAATTCCTAAACATTTTGGTACTTTAGGGAAACTTTCCACTAGCTCTAAATTTATATCCCACTAAAAAAATTTCATCATTTTTTTTCAACTTTGTATCTTGCTGCTGAGCACCGAAGAATTGATGTTTTTGAACTGTGGTATTGGAGAAGACTCTTGAGAGTCCCTTGGACTGCAAGGAGATCCAACCAGTCCATTCTAAAGGAAATCAGTCCTCAATACTCATTGGAAGGACTGATGTTGAAGCTGAAACTCTTAATACTTTGGCCACCTGATGTGAAGAACTGACTCATTTGAACAGACCCTGATGCTGGGAAAGATTGAAGGCAGGAGGAAAAGGGGACGACAGAAGATAAGGTGGTTGGATGGCATCACCGACTCAGTGCACATGAGTTTGAGCAAGCTCTGGGAGTTGGTGATGGACAGGGAAGCCTGGCGTGCTTCAGTCCATGGGGTCAGAAAGAGGTGGATATGGCTGAGCAACTGAACTTAACTGAACTGAACTGAACATTGCTGCCAATCAGTATATTTCCAAATATTTTAATATGATTTTGTAACTGACAGTGGTGTCATCACCAGCAGAGGTTGATGTTAAAATATCAACATGGTGGGCTGTTGGGTTTTTTTTAATGTCTGACAGAGTGAGAGTTGTTGAATCTCAAGATAAGCAGGAACTCCAGAAACAACAGAGGACTCACCGTGTGGAACGTGATAGGTGAGATGGGAAACTATCATCTCACAGAAACTTAAGTAACAAAATTCCAAAGTTTAAGAAACTGGGCTTTTTCATGGCTTTACTACAAGAAATAGAACCCCAGATTTAGACATTCACAAGCTAAGGAGTTATTAAAGTCCCACTAAACCTGGAAGAATTGAGAGTTCCTTTTCACTAAGCACTAACTTCACTTTCTGTGTATTTATTGAGTCAATACTAGTATTCCTTCTCTCTCTCTTTTTTTAAGTGGACTGTTTTTAAAGTCTTTATTGAATTTGTTACAATATTGCTTCTGTTTTATCTTTTGTTTTTTTGGCCATGAAGCATGCAGGATCTTAGTTCCCTGACCAGGGATCAAATCTACATCTCCTGCATTGGAAGTTTAAGTCTTAACCACTGGACCACCAGGGAAGTCATAGTGTTCCTTCTTTTGTAGGTAAGAAATACTACTGAGCACCTGGGAAAATAAAATGAGAAGACAAAATAAGAAAACAAAGGACTAGAAATGCATCAATCTCAGTGAAATTTAAATTCACTTCATCATTCATTCATTCACCAAACATTTATTGGGGGCCTACTATATATAAGATACTTCTTAATCCCACTGTGAATTCTAAACATTTAACTTTTCTAGTGTTTTCTCTGCATTATATCTCTACATTAGCAAATAACAAAATGTGTGGATTTTATTTGGAACCATGATGTGTATAATATTTTCTGCAGCTCAGCTGAGGTCACTTGGCCACTCTGGGCTCTGGAAGTGGAGTTTTCCACACTAATAGGACAGCGGTCAACTTAAACTTCAATGAAAAGAAGACTGAGTTGATTTCTAAGTGGTTTATTTTAACTCTCCACATTTCAGGAAACATTTCAACTTTCAAACATTTCAAAGGAACTGCTTTTATTACATTTGTATTAGAAATGTTGACTCTTCTCTCACAGGAAGCCGATCAGGGTGGTAGAACTGCCCTGAGAGGGGAAGCTATGTATGACTTACTTACTTCATCAGTAAGTTTGATATGCTAAGACACCCTCATAGTGAATAGCATTTAAATTGTTTTTCCATATGCTAGTTACTTGTAGGTCTAAGAAAGCTAATTTGGATTGTCCTGAGCTAAAAAATTCCATTTCTTACTCCCTAGTCCCAAAAGATACATATTAGACTCAAACACTGAACCACAAGAACAGAAACTAAAAATGGCACTTGTACCAGTAAAAATATCATAGGCAGTAAAAATAACAGCCATGATTCTCCTTCTATCATATCATTTAGCCCTGGTAGAGAGGCTTAGTGAGAGGTCCACAGTATACTACCATCATACATACCAACTATTTGTACTATTGACAATGAAGAAATCTCAAAGTCCAAAATTCCCTGATGCAAATACAATGAAAATAAATTTTAAAAAAATCTACAAGGAAGCTATTTACAAGAACATATTTATAGCTCGGAAATTAAAAATAAACAAGGGAAACAAGCCAAGCAATATATATGTCTGCCATCTCACTC